>NC_069070.1:88267600-89517600 GCF_025698485.1 Gossypium arboreum | reverse complement strand
CTCATCGTCCCCCCCCATTGCCGTGCAAGTGAAAGAAAAACAAGAAAAAAATTGTTCATCCTTGTTCTTTCCTTTTGGCCGAAAATACTAAGGGAGGAGATAGGAGTTTTGCTTCATGCTTGGTTTGGAAGAGAACAAGAAGGAGATTTGGCTAAATTTGCATCAAGATTAAGGTATGTATGAGGTTGTGTTGGGAGTTTCATGCATGTTTTGGTTGCTAACTTGATGTGCATGTTAGCCATGGCTCAAATCATTGTTATGCCATGGAAATGGTATTTGGCCAAAGTTGTTATGGTGATAAAGCCATTGCATGCTAAGTGTGAAGCTTGATGATGATGCATGCAATGATGGATTGTCTACTCTTGAGTAAGATTTTGAGTTTTCTTGTTGTTTTATCATGATTGAAGTTGAAAAGGAGCATGATTGCCATATTCGGCCATGATGCATTCATGAGCATGGTTCATGCTTCTTGCATGTTAGTTAAAATTTGTGTTTTGGATGGCTATGGACACCTTGAAATTGCCATGCTCATATATGTATATATATGTTTGCACATGATGTTTTGGTTATGAAGGAAGTGATGAATAAGTTTGTTTAAAGAAGAAGATGTTGAAGAATAATTGTGAAATTGCAAGCACAATTCGGCCTAGCATACATATAAGTGCTTGATGCTATATTATAAGTTTTGAGCCACAATATGCAAAGCATTAACTAGTAAAATGCATGCTGTTTTTGTGAGGTATTAAGTGCATAATTGGCCTCAACATGTACATGAATATTCGGCATTGGGTAGCCTATTGAAGGCCTTAGCATTTCCTTGATGCTCAAATAAATTGTATTGAATTGCTTGATGCGATATAAAATGTGCATGACCATTGTGTATTCAAGCTAAAGAGTGGCCATATGACCATTTAAATTCCTTGTCATATTCGCCATAAGCTAGCACAATGAGGTTTTAATAAATTGAATTTGTTTGAATTAGCTCAAGAGCTAAGAGGTCCACAATTGGACAAGGGAAGGAAAAAGTGATCGAATAGCCGTAAGCCGTTCGACAACAACCGAGTAAGTCCTCAAGAAGTGACCTTACTTGAATTATGTGGAATGAAATATGGATGTATTGATTATTGATTTATGTGTGTATGAGTATTGAATGATACGGGCTAAGTCCCGAAGGCGATTATGTTAGTGATTATAATTGTGTTTGAGCCTTAGTAACGAAAATAAATATGTATGTCCAATGATTATTGATGTATGTGTGCATGAGAAATTGAATGATATCCGGGCTAAGCCGAAGACAATTATCTTTGGAAATTATAACGGGTTAAGACCAAGGCAATTGTGCTAGTGGCTACATCCGGGCTAAGACCGAAGGCATTCGTGCGAGTCATTCTATCCGGGCTAAGACCGAAGGCATTTGTGCAAATCGTGATATCCGGGTTAAGTCCGTGAGGCCTTGGTGCGGGTTACCATAACGGGCTATGTCCGAAGGCGATTGATCGAGTAGCGACATCCGGTTAAACTCCGAAGGTATGTGATTTGAAAATTATAAGCTTGCTGGAAAATTTCAGCTAATGCACTTGTGAAATTTCCCAATGACAAGGTAAGTGCGGTGTGTGCTTTTGGCGCTAGGAGTAAGCGTGTGAATATCCGCTCCTATGATGGAACGAGTTATCGGCCTTAATGAAGCCGTTATTTGTGTATGAACATAAGAGTTGGGATGGTGAAGTAAGTATGATTATGTGAATGTGCATTAATGAAATGATGCATTTAACTATGTGAATGTATTGCTGTAATTAGAGTTGATTATATTCCTTGAGACTTACTAAGCATAAAATGCTTACTCATTGCTTTGGCTCTCGGTTTTCTAGATTTCGCTCGACGACAATCGGATTCGGGATCGTTGAAGTCGAAGTCATCCACACTATTAAGCCCCCATTTTGGTATAAATTCTTGGTTGAACTTGAAATGGCATGTATAGGACTACCCTTGTTGGTTTAAAAATGTGGCGATGTATATGTATCTGACCATGCGAAAATGGCTCGTAAAAGGAAGCATGAACTTAGACTATTTATGGTTTGAATGTATATATATGGTGTCATGATGTGATTATGGATCGGAAATGGGAGTGTTGGTCACATGATCAGCCATTGGTATGGTTAAAATGATCATATGTGAACCTATGTATGGCAAGACTAGTTGGTTGATGGAGACTACAAAATAGATAAGACCTACCTTAAAACAGATGCTGCCAGCTGCAGTGACGTGAATGTGAAAAATCACAAAAATTGTAGGAATGGTATTAAATAGTGAATAAGCTATGTAAATGAACCTTGATGAGTCTATTTTCATATGGAAGAAGCGAAATGATCATAGGAGTTACATGTTAAGAGATATTGAAGCTATTGTGAAACAGGGCCAGAACGGTTTCTGGGTCCCCTGTCGCAACTTTAAAAATTCACTATAAATTATCCAGAAAGAATTAGGAGACATACCTTATATGTACAGATTCCATTTTGAGTCTAGTTTCATTATAAACAAACAGAACCAGCATTAAATCCCTGTACAGAGAGATATTCAAGTTATACCGCGAGAAGGTCAGAGCAGTCAATCCCTGTAACATGGGTGACTTTAACTAATAAACTGTACCAATTGGCCCGACCAAAAATTCTAGAAATAAATCCATGGATGGATATATGAGTCTAAATTCAGGGAAAATTTGCGAAACCAGTTTCTGAGTTTTGAAACTCGAGATATGATTTTTAAAGGCGACGGTGACGCTGTCTTCCACCGATTGGAAATGCCAAATTGGTGGGCAAAACATGTGAACTTGGCTTGTTAACCCCTCGTGTCCGACACCGGCAATGGTCTCGGGTTCGGGGTGTTACATAATTAACCACACGGCCTAGCACACGAGCGTGTGGCTTGGCCATGTGACTTCAATTTGTTCATGCCTTGCAAAACAGAGAGTTACACTGGTTAGGGACACGGGTGTGTGTGAACACATGGCCTGCCCACACGGGCGTGTGACCCTTGTTTATAGCAAAAGTTTTCTAAGTTTTGTAAAAATTTCCTGAGTTATCGGTTTAGTCCCGGACCACTTCCAAAGCATGTTTTGGGCCTCGTAGGCTTGTATTAGGGAATTTATGATTGAATACAAATGGTTTTTAATTTGAATGCAAATTTATGACTCGATTTGTATGCTCGCTTGCTACGTAAGTCCGGTAATGCCCCGTACCATGTTCCGGCGTTGAATACGAGTAAAGGGTGTTACAATACCCATTATGTTGGGTAGATAGCTACATTAAGGTCCACCATTGACCCTAGAGCAACGAATTAACAATGATGATCAATGGTGAGACAAAAAATATGGTCACCAACAGAGTGGTAGAGATATGAGAAGTTAGGAAAACAATGTTATGAAATATCTATCAAAAAGCCTAACTACCCTAAGCTAGGAAAGTGTTCTCTATGATTAGTGTAGGTCAAAAGAATAAGTTTCGAGAATAAAAGAAGCGAAGAACAGGTTTTGAGAATGAGATAAGCGAAGGAAGGTGGAATGGCATGACGGACGCTGGATGAATACTGATAGAAGCAAAGAAGCATCCACGGATAAACAAAAAGAGTTGACGAATGAATCTGACAGCAAAACTTGACATTTTAATTAATTTTAATTTTATATATATTATTGTATTTTTAACTAACCAGTAGTTCAGTCATTAATTTTTTAATAGAAATCTATACGCTTTGAAAATAGGAAGTTTGGGAAAAAATAGTCAATGTAGCGACACAACACCCCTATGTTGTAACACCTCAACCAGAATAGGAATAATCAAGAAAATCAACTCGATATCGCAACATAGAGGACAATTTACCTAGGTTTTCAAATTTTTAAAGTGTGTCATGACATCGGCACCCTGCCAAGGGTGTCGCAACAGAGTACCCCTATGTCGCAACATCGCTACAACTTTTTTGCAGGGTCAGCTCGACCCGATTGCGCAACCCATCAATTTTACACTTGTTTTAACCCATTTTAACTTTGAAATACCTTTTATTTAACCTTAAAACATATCATAACCGTCTTATAAACTAAAAAAACCCTCTCTAAACCTTTCAAAACCTTTACATTCTTAAAACCTTAAAATTCCCTTTCTTCCATTGCATCAAATTCTTGTGTGATTTTCCCAGGGACTAAGACAAAAGCATTCACGGGGCTATTCTAAAGTAATTTTACGAGGAATTTAATGCACTCTACTCAAGGTTAAGGGTTCCTAATTTATTTATACTGTTTCATTAGATAAATTTCTTGGTAGATTATTAATATTTAGATTATGATAACATTAACGATGCCACCTAGGAAATCTAGAAAAACAAATACATAAGAACCACTGGCGGTTTCAAATCCTCTAAAGTTTCAAAAACACAATGCTGAAAAATACTTCCTTAAACTTCAAGGCAAAACTTTTATTCAAGAAAGAGGATTCAAACCATCGAACCATCATAGATGGGAATGTTTCTACAAGATCCCAACAGAAAATGTTATTATCCCACTTGTGCAAGTTATGCTGCTCTTAGGGACAAGGAAACCCAGAGACCACATGGTGTCATGTAGAAAACGGTAACAGTGAGAGGTATGGATGTGTCATTCTCCTCGAAAAAAATTTAAAATTTTACAATGCTCTATTTTATATTCTGATTATTTAGAAAGCACTGATTTAATGGGATTTACAAATATTGATATGGAAATCATTATTAAATACTTAACTGATATTTGAGGTGAATGGAACATCCATCCAAACACTGAACTACCAAATAATTTCAATCAAGCTATAATGTTTCCAATAGCTAAAATGTGGATGCAATTTATTTGCACTAGAATTACACTTGCTCTTAATGTTTCTAATGTCAATAGATTCTGAGCTATTTTATTATTTGACATTTTATAGAAGGAATAGATTTACATAGGGTAATGGATCCGTCAAAGTATGAAGCATTGCGGTAGTGTCCAGAAGGTTAGGATTTTCTTTCCCTATCTTGTGACGGCACTTTACAAGACTGCAAAGGTTCCGATGGAAGGGAATGAGCAGTTCATGTATCCAACAAATATCTTAATAAGCGATTCTATGTGCATTCAGTATGTAGAACTCAATCAGAAGTAGATTATACAATGAAACCAAATAAAAAAAGAAAAGATTGACATCCTAGCATCACTCCGAAGAAAAGTAAAATCAACATCTAGGTAAGAAAGGGGCGAGATCAGTAAAGCGAAAATAAATAAAATGATACAATGGGTGCAAGAAACGAGCCCAGTTCTTCAAGAATTCATGCAGCAGAACAACATGAGAGTTCCTAATTACCTGCCAGATATGTTTGGCTCGATGCATAACCATCAAGAGACGGAAGCGCAAGAGGCTGAGGAAGAAGAAGAAAGTGAAGAGGAAGGAGAGGAGGGTGAGGAGCAGGATTTTGAGGTGGATGATTGAACTTTTTTTTCTAAAGATTGTAAGTTTGGGATAATTTTTTTATATTAAGAGTAGTAACAATAGATTTTTATTTGTTTATGTTCTATTTAAATTTTTCTGTGTAGGAACCCCACATGACAGAAGCACAACAATTTTGAGCTTTTAATGAAAAATTGAAAAGAGTGCCCACCCTTAAATTATAGCACTAGCATGATCAATCAGTTAACTTCTTTCCTTATCTTTTCTGGGCTACACATTGAGGACAATGTGTTCTCTAAAGTGTAAGGGGTAACATAGTAAATTTGTTTTTAATTCTTATGCTTTTCTTTATTTTTTTATTTTCAATTGTGTGATTGATCTTGTAGAAATACAAATGATTAGTTAGAAGCATGTATATAGGTTGATTGTATTTACGATAAATTTGGCATGATAGTAAATGGTTTTAAATTTTTTGTTATTAGACTAATAAGTTCTATATATTACACTTTAAATAGGCATTAAGCAATTGAATGTACCAAATGATATAGAGAATACATGGAAATGAGCATGCTAGTATGTATGATAGATTGTTGAATTTGTAATTGTTCGATTGATTAAATTTATGAATATTGAGATACCTAGGGATGACCTAAGGCATTGTTTGGTATACACCCAGAGCCAAAAAGCTAACCATGTGTATTCATCCTTAGTACCTAGATCTGAGCCGGAAAGCACTTCTTAATGAACCTTCATACAAAACCCGGTACAAAAATATTAATTTGTAATTACCCTTTTTCCTTGATTCTGAACTACACGACTATAGACGTTTGGCCATACGTATTAAGTGTGAAATAGAGTGAAATAGGAAGAAACAGGGTGATGTGATATAGTAATTATAGGTTAGCCAATATGTGCAAAACAAATAAAAATATCAAAATGAAAATCAAAACAAGTAGAAAAAGTACTTG
This sequence comes from Gossypium arboreum, assembly GCF_025698485.1. NCBI lineage: Eukaryota > Viridiplantae > Streptophyta > Magnoliopsida > Malvales > Malvaceae > Gossypium > Gossypium arboreum. The sequence continues at coordinate 89,511,194 of NC_069070.1, read as the reverse complement.
AAAAGTAAAAGCAATTGAGAATGAGATGTATTGAAAAAGAAAAAAAAATGTGACAAAGTCACAAAAGTAGAAAAACCGTTCCTTAGTGCACGAGCTAGCCGTAGTTGCTATATTATGTTGTGACTTCTTATGTGGAAAAATAATGAAGGTAAAAGAAGGAGAAATAAGATAGTGAGTGGGTAAGGGTCACAAAGGGAGAAGAATAAGAATAGTACGATGTGCCAAACTATTTTCATGCTGGAAAATATTTTGATGCTTGACCGCCTTCAGACGTACTAGCGTCTAGAGTGTGAATACTACAATAAAATAGAGAGTTATAAGGTGGTATCCACAAGTATACAGGTCAAGTTGTAATATAGATTTTACAATGGAGTAGGTGAGTACTTGAGGATCGTACCCTACGGAGGCGAGTATTAAATCAAATCTTAACCTAAACAATTAAAGATCTCATTAATAATTTAGGTTACTTATTATATGAGAGTAAAATAAGAAATATGTTTAGTGCTTGTAAAATAATAAAATAAAATAACATAAAAAAGAATTAAAATTGTAAGAGATAGAGATAGAGATAGAGATAGATAAAGTGAATCAAATCTGGATTCACTGTCGTCTCGAGTTCCTCGTTAACCAACTAGTCGCTACCCTAGCAGGACTTTCTGATCTTCCACTAACATAGTGAGTCAGCAAGAACTACTTATCTTCTGACCTCACAATCTAGACTGGCTTGGAGTAAAGGTGTTCATGAATGGGAAATACCAATTTTAGGTTAATTCCCACCTCGATAACTTCCTATGGTTGTTAAGCTTGGAGTTTGTTTCACATTCTTCCTTTTCTAGACAATTGATCCATTGAGTACCCCTACGAAACAGTTAAGAGATCATGCCTCCACTCACTAATCCTCCATAGAAGGATTAATTCCTCATTGATTTCATAAACAACATGAAAAGAATAGAAGAATTAATCATAGGAAATTAATTGAAATAGAGAGTTTAAGAAAGTCAAATTGATATTGATGAATTGAGTGAATCCAAAAAAATTGATCTCCTTTATAATCATATCTCTTGAAGAAAACAAATAAACTAAAATTATAAAAACCTCAAAAAGCAAGAGAACAAATCTAAACCTAAAGAAAGAATCTAAGCTAATTGAATGGTGTCCCTAATGTGTGTCAGAGAGGTCTATTTATAGCCTTCAGGTAGTCGTCGTCCGTATCCCTAGGGTACCTAACATTCTCAAGCTTCAAGTTTAATTGTGTAGACCAAAATGGCCTTGCTTCAATTCATCACAGAGTCGATGTTGTGATACTCCAAGACCTGTTCACGATGTAGCAACTGGTATGTCCCTCAGTAGCCATCTTCAGAGGAATGTTGCGACACCTTTAGCCTGTGTCGTGACTTTGAAGGTAATTTCTCACTTTCTTTGTTCTACTCTCTATGTTGCCACATAGTGACCAATATTGACCCGAAATACCCTTTAATGGTCTCCTGCACACTCACAAAGTACATTAGCTCTCCTTTAGGCCTTATTTGGCCTTTAAGGTTAATAAAAGACTCGATGTGCAATTTTATTGAATGTAAATAAAAATAAAGAAATTGAATTGAAACATAAAGTAAAGCTTGTATTCAAGCTCCTTAAATGTAAAAACTATTTTAATATGCTAAACTGGATTACAGCAAATCAAACTCCTTCACACTTAAGTCATTGCTTGTCCTCAAGCAACATAAACAAAGATGAAAAATGAAAAATGATGACCCTTAAGCAGGTATGGTACAAGTATTATTTTCGGAGCAGATGACTTAGGCATTTCACGTTTACTAACAATTTCAACATGATGAGTAGTTGACTTACCACTTTTGATAACAAACATCTAAGTTCATAATACATAATACATTTGAGTTCATACTTTCCATAATCATGAATATACATACATGGATCATTGACAATTCATGCCTTTCTATAGGTTCATAATATACTCGATCGGAACACTTACTGTTCCTTCCTTTTACATGCCTGTTGAACCACTTAGAATAATATCGGATAAGTGAGAAGCTCTCACAAAGTATACTAAACATATGGTCAAAACCATTTATTTTCCTTTTCCTTTACATCACTGCTCATTCGAGCCATAAACGGGTCTACTCACACAAGCTGATGGTCAGAATGTAGCTACATGATGCTGCTCACACAAGCTAACGAATAACCGCAACAAATACTGTAACGCCACAAAAATATAAGTATTCATTTTTGTATGTTAGTGACAGAACTTTGTATCTGCTTCAGTGGTTAAGTGTCTTGGAAAGTGTCTGAGAAGTCTTGGGTTCAAGCGAGGGCATGTGAAAAAAGTTTTGTTTTTCTTTAAAGAATAAACCCTTGGCTCTAGACAATAGGTTTTAAATAATTGTGGGGATAGCATGTCATAAAAAGCCTGCTGATCTAGGGGATAGTGGCATGTGAATTGTTCCATTAGGTCTAAGGTTCGAGCCTTGGTGATACGAAAGGAGTGATTTATTTTGCTGCTGTGTCGTGTAAAAGGTTGTATGGCAGTAGGATTCTAATGCTAATGGGCGGTTGGAGTGTTTGAGGGGAGTGGGGTTTGTGTAGCCGAAATTTAGGAGGAAATATGAGGGATTTGGATAGAGATCAGTTGGAGTGAATTGAGGAGATATTTGAGGAGAGAATTAAGGGAGGTTGAGGTGAGAGGGAGTAGCATGCTGAATGTGGGGTTTGCATGTTGCCAAATTCGATCATAGGGCCTTTTACTATGGGGTGCCGAAATTGTGCTAGAAGTTTTTCTTTTTCCCATCTTTCTTTTGTTGTTGAGACGGAATACTGTGGTTGACCACTCGAGTACCATTCATTTCAGGTATATCTCGATTTTGCTTTTCTTTGCAGTACCTCTTTTTAGATCGACTTCTCTTCTCTCTTACTCTTTTAGTAAATCATTCTCTCTCGTGTCCTCCTTTTGCCCTTAACCGAATACCATTCTTTCCCTCTCAATCGGTTCTAATCAGTCACCATTTTCAATTGTACTTTTAGCTGAATACTCCCCATTCTATTTCTCAAATCCTTTTGACTTTTGCTGACCGATTCTTCTCTTCTTCCCTCTCTATCAATTGGTCCCTTCTTGACTGAATCTTCCTTCTCACCCTCACCCTTAATCGGTTCCCATTTGACCGAATACTGCTATTTCTTTCACACTTATTGTGCCGAACTCTCTTTTTTGCTCTCTCTCTCTCTCTCCCAATTTTGTGTATAGTTCCCACTCTGTGATTCTGTGATTTCAGTAAGTGTGTATTTCGATTAGAGATCAAGCTATAGTTATGAATACTTGTTAATAAGGGTTCTAATTGGTATGCAAATAATAACCGAAGAAGGGGGAAAATCATTCTTGATCAACAATTTAGGTGTGTGTAAGGGCTTGGGGGTTCGAATCAAGGTATGTGACAGTTGACCTTTGGATCAGTGTTTTGGAAAGAAGTATTATTAATTTGATTACCTTGTGACTAATTGAATGTTTGTGGACTGGATCAAGGTTTGGAGTGCTCAATGGCTGTGAGCATGTTTCTGTAATCAGGTGTGTAAACACTACCCAAATCGTAAATCGGTGAAATCCAAAAAATGTGACCATTGTTGCTATATGGGCATGCGCTCGCTTGTGTGGTAATCCATATGCCTAAACATGGGCGATTGATCGTAGAGGCCACCATGAGCGATTTCATGGGCTTAGGTTGTTTTGGGCCTTAATGGGCCAAATTGGGCCGTGTGGGCCCCACGAGCATGTAGGCCCCACACAAATAAACCACACAGACATGTGGAGAATGTTGGATCAGGTTGTGTAACTCACACGACCAAGGCCATTTCTGGGCTATGTGGGCTACATGGGCATGTGTGCTCACATGGGCCCGCATTATGGGCCTTGGGCCCATTTGCACTGTTTGACTGTTAAGGTTTCATGGGTCGCCCGAGACGACTATAGTCCTACTGATGGGTCGGTAGTATACCTAGACCCCAGATTGATAAATGACTGTTATGCCCCTATGAGGTAAAATGACTATTATGCCCTTATGAGATGTATGACTGATTGAGCATGTCATCTTATATATATTGCATACATGCACGATATTATCATATGTTGCATGGGGATGGCTTTATTATGATTGGAGGAAGTGTACTGTACTGGTAACTCTGCTACAAATACTGTCAGTGCTATTTTGGAGTGTAGGGATGTGTGGGTTGATTTTATCCCTACATAGAGTGTAGGGCTAGCCGGAGTGGAGTGTAGAGGCTGGATAGGTAGGATTTCTGATTGCATATCCATACTATTATTGCTACTGAAATGGGCTAAGGCCCACACTGATATTGAAACTGTAATATGCTAAGGCCCTAACTAAAATTGCACTATTACTGAAATGGGTTTAGGCTCGGACTGTAATTGCATACTGCATGATTGACCTTTTTTTTTAATAAGGGATTACACACTGAGTTTTTGTAAACTCACCCTTCTGCTTGTCTGCGCAGGTAATCCCTAGTCTTAAGCGGATTGGTGCTGCGAGGGATTCAGAGGTGGCCACACAACCGTACTTGCTTCCATATTTAATTTTTAATTTATAATTAATTTAATTCGAGTATTTGATTATGTAATAAGGCCTCTTTAAATTTTTAAATTTTAATTTGGGGTTTCAATTATTTTGATTCATATCTGTTAGTAGTAGGACGCGAGATTTTAAAAACATAAATGTTTTTCGAAACACCACATTTATGCAACATATTTTAAAAGCTTCCACATAAGCAATGTTTTAAAAAGTAATAACAAATGAATATGATTAACATTTTGCTAAATGACTTGAGTTTTAATAATGAACGAGTCATCCCAAAATCTTTGTTAAGATCACAAAGAGATTTAATATAGAACGGCTTTTTCAATGATATTATATTTTGTGAAAAACACTTCAATGTGACATCGCCAGATTCGACCATAAGGTCTTGGCTGGGTTTGGGGTGTTACAAATACCAGAACTCAGTCATCGGTAGGACATTCAGGACCAGCACCCAAAACATGGTAATCCTAATGACATGTCATTTGAATCCTATATAGTTCTAAGGTTCAAATAGGGTTCAATAGTCGTTGTAACTTCGCTGGTTTTCCTTCGTAACATGATATGATAAATAACATAATAGCATATAAATAAAATAACATTAAAACATTATTTAAACATAAGAACTTACCTTGATTTTAAGGATGTCAAAGTAAGATCACTAATCTGAGGCTTTAGCTTTTTCTCTATCTAAATTCGTACGAGGTTTATCTTGATCTAAATAAGCAAATTCAGTCCAAAATTAATACTTTTGTAAAATTACACTTTTCCCCTAAGATTTTAACTTCTTTACAATTTAGTCCTTAAGCTCGTAAATTAACATTTATGAAAATTCATCCATATTTCATGCTAGCTGAATTACCTAAGGACTTATACAACCTCATACAACTCAACATTTGACAATTTTATCATGGTATTTTACTATTTTTACATATAAGTCCCTAAATAATAATTTCATCAAAAATCACTTTACAATTAAAAATAAAGACTTGTAATATTTCATCAAACTTCATAAATCATGCAATAACACTCATGTAAAAACCCTAAACCTTTAAAATACTTTCAAATTAGTTCCTGGGCTAACTAGATTAAGCTACAACAACTTCAAAAACATAAAAATCATTAAAAATAGGATGAAAGACACTCACCATGCACCAATCTAAGTTTAGCCAAACTTTAAAGCCTAAAAATGGTTTCCTTTCTTCAAAATTTTAGTGAAAATAAAGCTTACTTTAATTTTAAGTTAATTTATTAATTTACTATTTTAACCTTAGTTTTTAACTTAAAATCATTAAATTCGTCCATAAATGTACACTAATAATAATAATGGTCTATTTACCATATAAATCTATCAACCATTTAATTTCATAGCTAATAGATACCTTTAGCTAATAGAACTCTACTTTTGTACCTTTTACGATTTAGTCCCTTTTACTTAATTAAGCATGTAAACGTTAAAATTTCTTAACAAAATTTTTATACGATGCTACTAACACACCGTATACATTAAAATAATAATGAAATAAATATTTTTACGTCAAATTTGTGGTCCCGTAACCACTGTTATGCTTTCACTAAAAATGGGTTGTAGCACACTTCATGCACTTTGGCTACTCATCTTCCTAAAACTGTTCAATTTATTGGCTATTGGTAATTGTTTCTTACGATCCTTTCGATGATCTCATAGACCTCATTATAAGATTTCGAAAAAATCACACCATTCACAGAAGCATCTTCTTTTGCGTACATTGAGACCGTTATAAAATGTATCCAACTAAATATAATGAGGGATCCCATGACTTACGAAGAGAGTCCTTGAATCTTTCCCATGCCTCATATAGAGACTCATCACCCAATTGTTGGAAATTAGTTATCTCATTACGCAATTTTGTGTTCTTACTTGGTGGAAAATACTTTTCCAAAAACCTTTTTAGTAATTCTTGCCAGGTAGATATTGAACTTTGGGGCAATGAATTCAGCCATGCTCGTGCTCGATCTCGGAATGAGTATAGAAACAATTTTAACCTCAGTGCGTCTTCAGTCACACCAGCTAACTTAAATGAATCACTCACCTCCATGAATAATCGAAGGTGAAGATGTGGATCTTCAGTGGGCATACCACTGAATTATCCCACTATTTGGTTCATTTGAAACATCACTCGTTTAAATTCAAATTGGGTGCCTTGATATCCGGCCTTCTAATTCCAGGATTTAACTCATTAAGAGTGGCCCAACCTATTGTCTAATGGCACAATCCTTATCATCAATAATTAGGATTGGGTTGTGCACTTGATTGACTCCATTACCTTGCCATCATTTTGATTTACAAGGTCAATTTTGGTTTGTCTTTGAGCAAATCTCTCACGTCTTCTTTGTCTAAAATTCTGCTCAATTTTAGGGTCTACGAGTAATAGATCAATGATTCGATCTATGCTTATAAACAACTGAGAAATAGATCACAAAAATAAAGAATAAAGAATAAATTAGTAGGGTTAAAAATTAAATAAAAAATAAAAACCAAATTGTAAAAAATAATTTCACAAAGAATGATTAAGGCAACAGTCCCTAACAACGGTGCCAAAAACTTGTAACGCAGTTTATGCAACTGTACATAGTCGTTCAAGTAATAAGTAAGTAAAAATGATTTATCATCTCCACAGATGATGATTAAACTAAGTAAAATTATTTAGATGCAAAGATTGATCCCTACACAATTCTAATCTAGATGCAATTTACCTAAATGTTTGAATGAATGGCTTTGGCAACAAAAACAATCAACATTAAATGGGCTAGGATAATTATATTAATAAATTCAATTTACTTTATCATGCTTAACAATGTTAGAAAATACATGCACGACAACTCGATCTTTCAAGAGTTTGGAAACCAAATTAATTCATTTTGAAATCTTTTACTTAGTTAAATATGCATTTTACTGATCATATTAACTAAAGGTTGCTTAGCATTTATGTAAGGTCATAGGGACATTTACGTTTGTAACAATTTAATTACATAAACCTAAAAACTATGCAACACAATAGAGTTAACTAAAGATATTACGAACCTTAACTTAGTCAGGTTTAAGGATCTAAATTGAACATTGCATTCTTCAATTATGTGTCTACTAGCCGTCATTTAGTTAGGATCGCTCAGCTAATTTGAGTGCAGCCAATCACGTATGAATGAAATGCATCATGATATTAATTGAAAACATGATTGACTGAGGCCTAAACATGTTAAACATGATTTAAATAGATCTTATTGAATTAGCATAATCATCCTAGGAAATAGGATTTAAAATATCATGTAGAGTTTGCTAAAAATATATTCAAATCCCTTCTTTTTCTATCACACATAGCCGGCCATATTTCACGGAAAAGGGGATGACTTAGGCTCCTCATTTTGAATTCAAACTAAGGCTATTAATAGACATAGGGTGGATGACTTAAACAAAAAGTTGTTGGGCTGATTTCTGATTATTTTCTAACTATAAGGCCTTAAATTAAATACCCAATGCTTACTTTTGGGCTATCATCTACTTATGTTCAAACTGGGCTTTAGTTCCTCCTTGTTGGATAGTTTCTCAGTCCAATAATTTAGTAGACATGTCCATCTTTTAGCACCTCTTTTACTTGGGTCAAATTATTAACCTCATGACCCAATTTGCATGGTCTTGTTGTCTACATGAATTAACTTATACATGTTCATGTTTCATTCACATTAATCACATCTTAAATGGTCCTCCTACATAGTGAAAAATCACATATTAATAAATTAACATGAAATAATATAAAATATGTACAAAAATCATATAATTAAGCACAATTTCACATACTTTATAAGTTCATGCCCAATATTAATAATTAAGTAAAATTGATTTATTTTAATAACAATTACTCAAGATTAAAATATTTATTAAGGAAAAAGGTGGTAAAAATATATAGAAAACCCTATATAAGTTTGAGTTTACAACAACCAAGGATGGGAAGGTGGTGACCCGAATTATGACCCATATTCCTTGTATTCCTGCAATGATGTGGGGGTGCATATTGGGAAAAGCCTAATGAAGATCAGTACCATACTATTCAAGGTAGTGCACTTGAGGATGGCATGTCTAAGTATCAAGAAAACACAAAAACTATTAAGAATCAATTAGACCAAGTACTTGAACTCCTTCAATACCAAGCTAGGGAGAGTGTTCTGCTGGACGAGTGTGTCGAACCAGACAAATGTTGAAGTGGAGAAGGAAGCCCTCTATACCATTTGTGAACGTGAAGGCTTGAAGGTTGATTTTCAAAAAGAGATAAAACTCAAAGATTGAAGTGAAAAGTTGAGCATTATTGAGGAAATCTCAAACCCTAATGAGGAAAGTGTGAGGAGTCGCCACACTTAGACATAGTAGAAGAAATCTCACACCATGAATCTACTAAGGATGTGCCCTAACAAAGGAATATCCAAATGGAGATGGAGAGCTTAGAAGAAATTGAGTTTGTGATCTCGACATTGATGATCGCTCTGAAGATATAATGGAGTGAACTTGGTTTCAATAAGAAATGGCTCAAAGTTACATATTGACAGGAGCTAAGTTAAGGCGTGTTCAATATGTTCATTTGATGAAAATAGCTGATGGTCTTGAAACTTACTAAAAATTTGACTAAGGCAAGCACACCTATCAAACAGTAGTATAGTTGAGGTGAGACCGAAAAATATTGTATCCACGAGGACTAAAAGTACTAGTGATTACTATCTTTTTATTATCTAGCCTGAGAATCGAAGGGATGTTTTAAAAACTAAAATTAACTATCTAATTAACTAAGATTATGACAGAGATAAAAGTTGGAAAATACTTTAGGACAACCGATGGAGAAGACAATACCTAAGGAAGAATTCACCTAGACTTTACTTATTACCTCTGAATTAGATGATTTATTCACTTGACTGAATCTGTAGGATTCCCTGATTTATGTTAATATCTCTCTTGAGACTAAAAACAACTTACTCTAGGTTGATTAATCGAAATCTCTTTCTAATTAAAACCCCTATTGTCGCATTAACTCGATCTATAGATTCCCTTATTAGATTTGACTCTAATCCGGCAGATTTATGTCGTCCTATCTCTATCATTGCATGCAACTTCGCTTAATTATGGGCGATCTACTCTTAAACAGGGAATTTTCCTCCTCTAAATAAGCACATCAAAAACCTGAATTAATATCCTGGAATATTAAAGCAAGGGTTAAATTCACAATTAAGAATAAGAACAAGTATTTATCATATAATTCAAATAGTAATAAGATTCGTCTTAGGTTTCATCTCCCTTAGGTATTTAGGGAATTTAGTTCATAACAATAGAGGGAAACATCTCAAAATTGGAAAAACAACAAAACATAAAGAAACCCAAAAAACTTTAGTAGAAATTGGATGGAGATCTTCAGTTTTGAAGGAGATCCTGCTTCCAGGATGATTTCGATGGCTGACATTGAGTGTTTTCTTCGTTCTACTCTACGTGTCCCCTTTAATCCTCTTCTAGGGTGTTTATATAGACTTTAGAATGCTTCAAAACCCTCAAAATTAGCTTTTTCTGAGTAAAATTAGACTTGGGCTCGACAGGGACACGACCGTGTGCCACGCCCGTGTGAAGGTCCTCAGGTAGTGTGCAATTCTGACTTGGTTTTTAGCCGACACAGCCATGACACACGGGCGTGTGGTTTACTCGTGTAGAAGTACCTAGGCTGTGTGAAACATTGAATTAGGCCCAATTTGTCCATTTTTGGCCCGTTTATTGCTCTTTTCGCCTTCCTATGCTCACCTAAGTATAAAACATAAATTTAAAGGATTAGAAGCATCAAATTCAATGAAACCAAGGAAAAATCATCCATAAATATGCCAAACATGGGGTAAAAATATGTATAAAATATTGTTTATCAAATATCCCCACACTTAAGCATTTGCTTGTCCTCAAGCAAAATCCTCAACTCATGGTTAAATAAATTCTTCTCAACTTATAATTCTCATCAATAATGTTCAAAATAATCCACAAGTAATTATACGTTAAGAGCTTAACTAAAAGATCATTAAAGTTTCAAACAATCCAAATTGAGCATTTCAATCATAAAATCATAGGTATTTCCCTTTATCTAAGTAATCACCTTTAATTCCAAATTGACAAGGTTGACATCCTTACTAATGATTAACTCAAATCACTCAAAGTGTTTAAGGTTCAATAATCAAGCACTCAATAGTCAAACATGAAAATTTATTACCATAGGCTTGCATGAAAATCAAATCTTCACCACTATAAATGAGATGATACACAAATCAAAAGGTCTTTAACCGGGTTGTAATGGGGCTTGGGTTAAAGGTGTGGCTAAAGGCTGAACAAGAGGGTTAGAATTGTGATTGATTTAATAAATTACCCAACTTAGAAGAATAAAACCAATTACTGAATTACAAACAGGTGCCAGAAATAAAACTTTCTAAGATGAAGTGAGCTTTCCCTCAATATAATAACTTTAACTTATCCAAGTTCTTTAAAACAATATGTAATTGAATGAATATAATTATACAGTTTTTTTTTTAGAATAAGAACAAGTACAATATGGGGTAGTACATAATGAGAAATAATTCAGCAACTGTAATGAACGAACATAGTCAGGTAACTAATCAAATCAAATCTCGAAAAAAAGGAGTCAATGAAAAGGGAGAAATTCTTAACGAAACAAAAAAAGGTTAAGTTATGGGTTAATATTAAGGGAAAAATCACGAAATAATAGTTAAGGCTCAAAAGGGTTCACTAGGGGTCAATTATGTGGGTAGGCTTTTTATGGGGTAAATGGGTTAAAGCCTACGTGCCTTTATCATTTTAGTATATCAAATCGAAGGTGTGGTCTCGACATGTATAATTGATGCAAGTTCTAGAATTGCAAATCAATGTTGACACACTCATGGAAAAAAATCAGTGAGCAAGAAAAGATATATGCTCTAAAAGGCTCAAAATCTCACGAAAATTATGGGTATTTGATGTCAATCTTGCAAATTCAAAACTTCAAGATAATACCTCAATTCGGGGAAACGACCCAGCAACTTTAATTCTCAAAAGTCAACTTATAATGCTTGATTCTCTGATGCCTTTAAAGTTTAAACAATCAATGCATAATTTCCTATGATTTAATTCAGAGCATATCAATAAAATCATAAATCAATCAAAATTTACTCTAATAACGATATGAGAAAATTATTTGAGAACAAGATAAAAATTCAGGGATTTTTTGATAATTACATAAATAACCTCCCCACACTTTAAGATATACATTATCCTCAATGTACAAAGATAGATAATATTAATGAGCATAATATCAGAAAAGAGGGAGAGAAGCAAAACTGCCCTAAATTTTTGGATGAAATCCTTGGAAGAGCGAAAATAAGGATTGTAGAGAATGCCGAATGAAAGGCATGATTCTGAGTTACTAATAAGAAAATAAACACAATTGTAGAAGAGAATCAATGGGTTATTTGACAAAACCATAAGATAAATAAAGTTCAAAATATAAAACATAAGTCTTCAAAAATAAATAAGTAAAAGAAAAATAAAATTAAAAATAAAAATAGTTATAATGATAAAATAAAAGGACTCAAAGGTCCTCATCATCGGATGCCTCGTGGGTTGATGGTGCCAAATGAGAGATGTGGAGGTGGTGGCAAATCTGTCGAAGAGTGGCATCGATGCTGTCGAATCGCTCGAAACACTACTGCTCAAATAGAGTAAGTCGCTTGGATATATCGGTCAAAGTAGTAGCAGGAGGTCGATGACTTAGTGGTGGTGGCGGTGGGTGTGGGTCCTTGTGAGGTGGAGGGACATCATCACTAATGTCCTCTGGCTCATCCTGGTCATCAGAATGGACGAGTCTGTACTGAGGGGGTCGAATCCACGGCGTCGCTCTATCATCCTCATGTAGATCATACTCGATTTTCCTTGAGGAGACATCTGGCCTACTAGTGTGAGTTTCGATGACATCTCTGGAATATCGAAGAGGCCGAAGTGTCGAGCGAGGCGAGTCACATAGGAACCAAGGCAGATGGGTCCCCTCCTATGGCGGTCCGTCTAATGGCGAAAAGCAAGAGCTATGAAATATGCTAGATCAAAGACGTGACCAGTGGCCATGCTCTATAAAAAATAAACATCCGTGGTGTTAACTACTTCGGTGCTCTCTCTCCTCCCAGTCAAGGTATGAGCCAAGATAGCATGGATGTAGTGTAGTGCTGGAGGAAGAGAAGTCGCCTTTGAGCGACTTGCATCATAGGGAATAGTACTCGCCGTAAGCTCGGTCCAACAACAAGAAGGCGAGTAGTGTATGTGACAGTCAAGATGTAAAAAATTCTCAGAAGCCATGAACTGCTCCGTGTAGAAGCCCAAAATAGCTCCAAACTCTGGTACACTCATTTGTCTTACAAGTCCACCAAGTTAGAAAATAATAGTACCGGCCTCATCGTGGGTATTCATTACGTGCTGAAGATGGAAAGTAGTTTAAAACTCCAAGGTAAGCTCTGAATAGGTGGGCTCGATAATTGCAAAGAACCGATCCCATGGGGCATGTATTGAAATGGACTCGAACAAGGTGAGCAAGTTGGACCTGCTCCAAAGTGGCCCAGTCAATACATCGGCCCAAACCTAGCAGTCGCATGTGCAAAAGCTAAAATAGGTCGTCCTATGTGCCTAATGAGAATCGAAGCAGCGGGTGGCGAGCTTCAGTCGAGGCGTTCGAGGAGGTTGTGCCAGGACCCTTCTGCTTTTTCAAAGTGGGGACGATAATCTTCTTGCCTCGTGTGTTTGTCATGGTATTCCTGTAAGAGTAAAAAAATCCAAATCAAGGAACAACTAGATAATAAAATAGCAAGTAAAGAATTAATAATGATATAGACAAACTATGGATGGAACAAATGAGTGGCTGCTAAGGAAATCCAAAACAATATTTAGAGGAATGGTAATAAGTGATGAAGTTAACAAAGGCAGGACATGATAGACTAAATATGGAGCTTCTAAGACAATAGTAGTAGCAATTTAAACATAATAGAATTAACCTAAACTAATCTGCATCAAACAAAACTAAAATAAAGACAAAACTAAAACAACTCAAAGGCATAATAAAACAAAACTAAAAGAAAGGAAAAGATAAAGATAAAGAAATAAAATTCATAACAAAATAATAATTCCAATAATAATCATAATAATAATAATTACGAGGGGTAAAAGAGGGAACCATCAGTGGTGGCCAGAAGTGCGGACAGTGGTGGATTGGGGATTGTGGGTGTTGCGTGTAACACCCCTTACCCGTTACCGTCGCCGGAACAGGATACAAGGTATTACCAGAACATAACACATACCATTAAACATAACGAAATATAAATATGTCATCTAATTTGATAGTGCATCGTATAATATATGTCTTGAACAATATTAGCCAACTTTAATGGCTTGTACAAATTAGCTGGTCGAAATCTTGTAACTAATATTTTAAACCTAGACAAATATGACACGTAACAAAATAATTAAGCCTACTATACATGCCATAATTCAAAACGTTTAGTTCAAATACCCTAAAGTATGATAGTGCGGGTAGATCTTCACGATCCTTAACTCTGAGCAAGCGAAGAACACTATAAGACAAAAGAGAGAAACAAAGTAAGCTTATAGCTTAGTAAGTAAGTATGTAAATACTAAAAAAATCTAACATGTTTACACAACAATTCAAGTATATCTACTTTAACTTCACTATTCATTCCACTTTGATTAATTTGTCTCGCTGCGTCATATTCACTAAATAAATCATAACTCGAGTTACAAAACTCGAAATTCAAATCCGTAAAATTTCCCTGAATCTAGACTCATAAAGATTTTTTCTAATTTTTTTCTATAATTTTTGGTTCAGCCGATTAGTACAGTTTATTAGTTAAAGTTTCCCCTGTTACACAGCTCGACTGATCTGACCTCTGTTCACTACAAATTGAATTTCTCTCAGCACACAATTCAAACAACCCTGAAGTCTGTTTCATTTAAAACTAGTCTCAATAATGAATTTAGGAATATAAACTATATTTCTTAATTTGCTTTGTACAATTTTTAATGATTTTTAAAAGTTGGAACAGGGGATCACGTATTCATCCTGAGCAAGTCACATACAATTGTAAATATCTCAAAATATAGAATTCCTTTGCTTGCTCTGTTTCTTTTATATGAAAGTAGACTCATTAAAATTTAATTTCACATCTCATTCAACCTCTAATTATATTCCTCCTAGTTTTGGTGATTTTTCAAAATCACGTCACTGTTACCATCTAAAAACAGTTTTAATGCTAATTTCACTCTTTCACACATTCTTTATGCTAACCTCATTTTATCTTATATATGTATATACCACAAATCATTTTCACCACATTTCATTCACCATAAGTGTAGGCCAAACCACAATATCACCACAAAACCATCCCGTTGAACAATTCGGATCAATCCTCGATATTTAATGGTTTCAAAGACACACCCCACCATCATACTTCGTTTAGTTCGGCTCTCTTGTACACATGGTGAACACTTAGTACCACTCATGCGACCCAACCGATTTGTCTCGTAGCTCTCTTGTCTACATGGTGTCCTTCACTTGGAATCACGCATGCGACCTAGCTACATTTATCTTTCACGTAGCTCTCTTGTCTACATGGTGTCCTTCACTTGGAATCACGCATGCGACCTAGCTACATTTATCTTTCACGTAGCTCTCTTGTCTACATGAGATACATCTCGTATCACACATGTGACCTAGCTACTACTGAGGTGTCTCGTAGCTTTCTTGTACACATGATGTGCACTCGGCATCATACATGTGACCTAGCTACGCTCCTCTATTTCATTCGATCTCTCAGAATGTTCAACCGGATCTCTCTCTATATTTATTTCCATTCTTCCAATAGTCGATTTATATTTTAACATCAGCTAGTATATTTATATAATAGGCTGAAATATAAGAATGTACATGAAATTATTGTAATATTTACATACAAACTTACCTTGGTGCAAAATGTGGAAATTTTGCAATTTAGTCCAAAACTTTTCCTTCCCAGATTCGAGATCAATTCGCGTCTTTCTTGATCTATAATAACACATTTAGCTCATTTAATACTCATACTATTTATTTCAATCCAAAAATCACATCATGGAAAAATTACATTTTGCCCCTAACTTTTCAAAATTACAATTTTGCCCCTAGGCTCGGAATTTAATTTCAGCCCTTATTCTTATATTTTATGATATGCTGAACATTTTCTCTTCTACAACAACATCAAATTCTCACTCTATCATATAGTTATGAACAATAGGTATTTTTCTGGATTATCTTGCTTTTACTCGTTTTCACTTAAAACCGAGTAGCACAAGTTATTTAACATAATTTAAAACCTCATATTCTATCATAAAACATCAAAATACACAAATTTCACCTATGGGTATTTTTCCAAATGTGAACCCTAGGTTAAATTATTACTAGCATAAGCTTAATCGAGCTTCCGGATTCCAAAACGTAAAGAACATTAAAAGCGGGCTTGGAATCACTTACTATGGAGCTTGAAAATTGAAGAAACCCTAGCTATGGAGAGGGAGAATTCGGCAGCAACTAAGGAGGATGATGATCAATTTTGTGTTATTTTTCCCATTTTATTTCATTTAATATCCAAATGACCAAAATGCCCCTCCTTACTAAACTTTCAAAAATTCCTTCCATAACCTAATTTTGTCCATGAACTTAAAATTGGTCAAATTGCTACTTAAGACCTCCTAATTAATATTCCAAAACAATTTCATACTAAAAACTTCTGGGATGCAAATTTTGCAACTTATTCGATTTAGTCCCTACTTTCAATTTAAGCACTTTAGGCATAGAATTTCATCACGAAATTTTTACACAATCAGGCAATCATATCATAAACCCCAAAATAATTATAAAACAATTATTTCTATCTCGGATTTGTGGTCACGAAACCACTATTCCGATTAGGCCCTAATTCGGGTTGTCACAATTCTCCCCCTTTTGAGATTTTCGTCCCCGAAAATCTTACCGAGAAAGAGGTTTGGGTCTTGTTTCCTCATAGCTTCCTCGGGTTCCCACGTAGCCTCTTCTATCCCATGTCTATGCCACAATACTTTCACTAAAGCTATACTTTTATTTCTTAAGCTGTTTAACCTCTCGAGCCAAAATCTTTATTGGTTTCTCCTCATAGGTCATATCCGATCGAATCTCAATTTCGTTGGGAAATCACATGTGAAGGATCGAATGATAACGTCATAACATTGATACATGAAACACGTTATGAATTCTTTCTAACTCTGCGGTAAAGGCCAACCGATATATGCCCATGGTCCAATTCTCTCAAGAATCTCGTACGGCCCAATAAAACGCGGACTCAACTTGCCTTTTCGACTAATAAAACGCGGACTCAACTTGCCTTTTCGACTAAATCTCAGAATCTTTTTCCATGGTGACACCTTCAAGAACACTTTATCACCCACCTGAAATTCAATCTCTTTTCTTTTTAAATCTGCATATGACTTTTGTCGATCTGAAGCAGCTTTCAAGCAATCCCGAATTACTTTTATTTTTCTTGGTTTCTTTAACTAGATCAACTCCATGAATCATTTCTCACTAAGCTCGGTCCAATATAAAGGAGTTCGACACTTACGACCATACAAGGCTTAAATGCGATTGCCATTTGTATACTTGATTGATAAGCTGTTATTGTAGGCAAACTCAATCAAAGATAGATATTTCTCCCAACTACCTCCAAATTCTAAAACACAACATCTAAGCATATCTTGAGTACCGGATTACTCTTTCCGTTTGACCATCTGTTTGTGGATGAAATGCGGTATTAAAGTTCAATTTTGTACCCAAAGCTTCTTGTAACTTTTCCAAAATCTCGAGGTAAATCTTGGATCTCTATCGATATTATAGACATAGGTACTCCGTGCAACTTCACAATTTCAGCAATATATAATTCGCTAATTTATCAAGTGAGTAATCGAGTGCGTAGTGGTATAAAGTGGGCTGACTTTGTTAATCTATCAACCACTACCCAAACAACATCCTTCTTTTAGGAGTTAAAGGCAAACCGGTTACAAAATCCATGGTAATCTTGTCCCATTTCCACTCAAGCACCATTACGGTTGAAGTAATCACGAAGGCACTTGATGTTCACTTTTACTTGTTGATGATCAAACACTTGGTTACAAATTCGAAATGTCCTTTTCATACCGCCACCAATACGACTTCTTTAAATCATTATACATTTTGTGCTACCGGGATGAACCGATAAACACCATTATGCGCCTCATGTAATATTTTCGAATCAATTTATCATTTTTTAAGACACATATCCTGTCTCGAAACATCAAATAGTCATCTGGTCCAACTCGAAAATCTAAGTCGTAACTTTGATTCGCATTGAGTTCTCTTGATCCGCAACTCACTATCATTCTTTTGAGCATCACAAATCAATCGGAGAAATAACGGTTTAGCTCTCATCTCTCGCTAAGATTGACCCATCATCGACAATGCTAACCCGTGTTCATGGCTCTCAAAGTAAAAAGAAATTTTACGCTCAAAGGCCAAGAACTACATTTGCTTTTTCCGGATGATAATCAATCACTAAATCATAATCCTTTAATAATTCAAGCCATCTTATTTTGCATGATTCAGATCCTTTTGATTCATCAAGTACTTCAAACTTTTGTGATCGGTAAAAATTCGGCATTTTCACCGTACAAATAATGTCGCCAAATCTTCAAGGCAAAAACAACAATGCCGTTCCAAATCATGTGTAGGATAGTTCTTCTCATGCGGTTTTAAGCGTCTCAAGCATAAGCTACCACTTTACCCTCTTGCATCAACACACATCCAAGGCACATCAATGATGCGTCACTATAAATTACGAACTCCTTTCCGACTCAATTTGTACTAAAATTGGTGCTTCATCAATCGTGCTTTCAATTTTTCAAAACTTTGTTGACATTTATCAGTCCATTCAAACTTAACATTCTTTTGCAACAACTTAGTCATAGGAGAGGCAATCATCGAAAATCCTTCAACAAAACGTCTATAATACCGGCTAAGCCTAAAAGCTTCTAACCTCGGATACATTCTTGGCGGTTTCCAATCAACGATCGCGAAATCTTGCTTGGATCCACCGAATACCATCACCGAGACTATATGCCCCAAAATCCGACTTCACGAAGCGAACTCACTTTTACTAAACTTGACAAAGCAGTTTCTTTTCTCTCAAGATCGCAATATAGTTCTCAAGTGTCGGCATGTTCAGACTCATCTCGAGAATAAATTAAAATGTCATCTATAAACACTACTACAAACTTATCCAAATATGGCCGGAAGATCCGATTCATTAAGTCCATAAATATAGTGGAGCATTTGTTAAGCGAAAGGCATCACAAGAAACTCATAATGTCCATACCTTGTCCTAAAGGCGGTTTTCGGCACATCGACTCCTTAACTCTCAATTTGGTAGTAACCGGACCTCAAATCAATCTTTGAAAACACTGTGGCCCCTTTAAGCGATCGAATAAATCATCAATCCTCGAGAACGGGTACTTGTTCTTTATAGTCACCTTATTGTCGACGGTAATCAATGCAAAGTCTCATTGAACCATCCTTCTTCTTACTGAATAATACAGAGCACCCAGGGAGAGAAACTCGGTCTCACAAATCCTTTGTCTGTTAACTCCTGCAATCGAGCCTTCAATTCTTTTAATTCAATGAGCCATTCTATATGGAGCAATCGAGATCGGTGCGATGCAGGCAACAAATCAATGGCAAAATCTATCTCTGTCGGAGGCAACCGGGCAATTCCTCGGAAATACATCCGAAACTCACGGACTATCGGTGACGATTCAAATTTCAGTTGAGGCAACTCAATATTCATTACATAAGCCGGATAAGCTTCACACCCTTTTCTCATGTATTTACATGCAGACATGTGCGAAATCACCATAGGCAATTTATTTGATTCATCTGTTTCAACCCACGAATTTCTCCATTTTCACATTTCAACTCTAGTGTCTTTTGTTTACAATCTACCTTAGCATCATACAATGTTAACGGTCCATTCCCAAGATAACGTCAAACTCACCAAATGGTATGACATCAAGTTGGCGGAAAAAAGTGACCTTGAATCATTAATGGGCAATTCTTGCAAACCTTGTCAACTAGCACATATTGGCCTAAGGGTTCGACACTTTAATCGTAAACTCAAGTAAATTCAACAGCAACTTTTTATTGGATACTAAATTCATGCAAATATAGGAATGAGTGGACCGGGATCAATCAATGCAATAACAATAGTATCATAGAGAAAATGTACCGATAATAACATCGGAGATGATGCATCTTCTCGCACACGTATAGCATAAGCTCTAGCAGGTGCTCTAGCTTCTGATCTTGCCGTTAAATCTTTCATCACAGTTCTACTACTAGTCCCACCTCCAGTATTTCTCGGTGGTCTACCTCTACTAGCGGTGGTATTCTGTCTAGCACTCTGAAATCTTTCTTCTTTAACTTTCTCCGGACAATCTCTAATAAAATGCTCATGAGAACCTTTTGAAACAAGCTCGCTCGGTCCCCCAACACTCACCATAATGTTGCCTGCCACATTGCTGACACTCGGGCTTTCTAGGTCGCACATTACCCACACTTGCCACCCAAGTAGCTTGAGCTTTAGACCCCGAATATGCTCTACCACGATCTCTGTGTGAATCCCCAATTGAAACTGTCATTCGAGGGTTTGTCTCTTTGGACCTCTTTGGTTGAGATTGAAATGGCTTGCTTATCTGTCTTTTTCGACATCTCGGGCCTCAATAGCGACTTTTCTTCTTTCTTTGTTCAATTCTTGACTTTAAGAACTCGATCAACCAATACTACAAATTCTTTCAACTCCAAAATTCCTACAAGCACTTTAATGTCCTCATTCAGCCCATCTTCAAATCTTCTACACATAATGGCCTCGGTGGACACACATTCACAGGCATACTTTGAGTCTTACAAATTCGCGTTCATACTACCTTTCTGGACATTTTCCCTGCTTCAATTCAAGGAACTCCTTCCGTTTTTGATCAATAAATCGCTGACTTATGTATTTCTTTCTAAATTCTTCTGGAAGAAATCCCAAGTAACTTTTTCTTTTGGCACCACTGCAACCAAAGTCTTCCACGGTGGTAAGTCGAATCTCTCAAAAGTGATCTGACACTTTAAGCATTCCTCGGGTGTACATGAGAGCTCATCAAATACGGGTAGAATTTTCAAGCCGAATTCCGCTTTCTCGGGATCATCATCGACCTTTGCTCTAAACTCTTGACCCCTTGTTTCGAATCTTGTCAACCGGAGGCTTGTTCATTCTTACCAAATCTATACCTTGAGCACTACAGAATCGCCGAGGTATAGGAGGGGTGGAGGAGGTTGAGCATTTGGATTTGCTCGAATAAATTCAAGATACCAATTGTTCATCATTTGGAGAAAGGCATCCCGAGCCTCATCTCCTTGTCTCAAAGTCTCAGTCTACTTTCCACTGGTAGCGGTCCCTTGTGCGGGAGCCGCGCATTACTAGCAACATCATCACCGCAGTTCCTTCAGGATCCATTACTATATTAAAACAAAACACGTTTAGAATAATCGAGTCACCACACTATCACAATATTTTTATGGCATGTATAGCTAGACTTTTACACACACTTTATTAGTCCGAGAACCGACTAAACCATAGCTCGATACCACTAAATGTAACACCCTTACCCGTTACCGTCATAGGAACAGGATACAAGGTATTACCAGAACATAACACATACCATTAAACATAACCGAAATATAAATATGTCATCCAATTTGATAGTGCATCGTATAATATATGTCTTGAACAATATTAGCCAACTTTAATGGCTTGTACAAATTAGCTGGTCGAAAATCTTTGTAACTAATATTTTAAACCTAGACAAATATGACACGTAACAAAATAATTAAGCCTACTATACATGCCATAATTCAAAACGTTTAGTTCAAATACCCTAAAGTATGATAGTGCGGGTAGATCTTCACGATCCTTAACTCCTGAGCAAGCCGAAGAACACTATAAGACAAAAGAGAGAAACAAAGTAAGCTTATAGCTTAGTAAGTAAGTATGTAAATACTAAAAAAAATCTAACATGTTTACACAACAATTCAAGTATATCTACTTTAACTTCACTATTCATTCCACTTTGATTAAGCTGTCTCTGCTGCGTCATATTCACTAAATAAATCATAACTCGAGTTACAAAACTCGAAATTCAAATCCGTAAAATTTCCCTGAATCCAGACTCATAAATATTTTTGCTAATTTTTTTCTATAATTTTTGGTTCAGCCGATTAGTACAGTTTATTAGTTAAAGTTTCCCCTGTTACACAGCTCGACCGATCTGACCTCTGTTCACTAAAAATTGAATTTCTCTCAGCACACAATTCAAACAACCCTGAAGTCTGTTTCATTTAAAACTAGTCTCAATAATGAATTTATGCATATAAACTATATTTCTTAATTTGCTTTGTACAATTTTTAATGATTTTTAAAAGTTGGAACAGGGGATCACGTATTCATCCTGAGCAAGTCACATACAATTGTAAATATCTCAAAATATAGAATTCCTTTGCTTGCTCTGTTTCTTTTATATGAAAGTAGACTCATTAAAATTTAATTTCACATCTCATTCAACCTCTAATTATATTCCTCCTATTTTTGGTGATTTTTCAAAATCACGTCACTGTTACCATCTAAAAACAGTTTTAATGCTAATTTCACTCTTTCACACATTCTTTATGCTAACCTCATTTTATCTTATATATGTATATACCACAAATCATTTTCACCACATTTCATTCACCATAAGTGTAGGTCCAAACCACAATATCACCACAAAACCATCCCGTTGAACAATTCGGATCAATCCTCGATATTTAATGGTTTCAAAGACACACCCCACCATCATACTTCGTTTAGTTCGGCTCTCTTGTACACATGGTGAACACTTAGTACCACTCATGCGACCCAACCGATTTGTCTCGTAGCTCTCTTGTCTACATGGTGTCCTTCACTTGGAATCACGCATGCGACCTAGCTACATTTATCTTTCACGTAGCTCTCTTGTCTACATGGTGTCCTTCACTTGGAATCACGCATGCGACCTAGCTACATTTATCTTTCACGTAGCTCTCTTGTCTACATGAGATACATCTCGTATCACACATGTGACCTAGCTACTACTGAGGTGTCTCGTAGCTTTCTTGTACACATGATGTGCACTCAAGCATCATACATGTGACCTAGCTACGCTCCTCTATTTCATTCGATCTCTCCAGAATGTTCAACAGGATCTCTCTCTCTATATTTATTTCCATTCTTCCAATAGTCGATTTATATTTTAACATCAGCTAGTATATTTATATAATAGGCTGAAATATAAGAATGTACATGAAATTATTGTAATATTTACATACAAACTTACCTTGGTGCAAAATGTGGAAATTTTGCAATTTAGTCCAAAACTTTTCCTTCCCCGTTCGAGATCAATTCGCGTCTTTCTTGATCTATAATAACACATTTAGCTCATTTAATACTCATACTATTTATTTCAATCCAAAAATCACATCATGGAAAAATTACATTTTGCCCCTAACTTTTCAAAATTACAATTTTGCCCCTAGGCTCGGAATTTAATTTCAGCCCTTATTCTTATATTTTATGATATGCTGAACATTTTCTCTCCTACAACAACATCAAATTCTCACTCTATCATATAGTTATGAACAATAGGTATTTTTACCGATTATCTTGCTTTTACTCGTTTTCACTTAAAACCGAGTAGCACAAGTTATTTAACATAATTTAAAACCTCATATTCTATCATAAAACATCAAAATACACAAATTTCACCTATGGGTATTTTTCCAAATGTGAACCCTAGGTTAAATTATTACTAGCATAAGCTTAATCGAGCTTTGGATTCCAAAAGCGTAAAGAACATTAAAAGCGGGCTTGGAATCACTTACTATGGAGCTTGAAAATTGAAGAAACCCTAGCTATGGAGAGAGGAGAATTCGCAGCAACTAAGGAGGATGATGATCAATTTTGTGTTATTTTTCCCATTTTATTTCATTTAATATCCAAATGACCAAAATGCCCCTCCTTACTAAACTTTCAAAAATTCCTTCCATGTCCTAATTTTGTCCATGAACTTAAAATTGGTCAAATTGCTACTTAAGACCTCCTAATTAATATTCCAAAACAATTTCATACTAAAAACTTCTGGGATGCAAATTTTGCAACTTATTCGATTTAGTCCCTACTTTCAATTTAAGCACTTTAGGCATAGAATTTCATCACGAAATTTTTACACAATCAGGCAATCATATCATAAACCCCAAAATAATTATAAAACAATTATTTCTATCTCGGATTTGTGGTCACGAAACCACTATTCCGATTAGGCCCTAATTCGGGTTGTCACAATTCTCCCCCCCTTTTTGAGATTTTCGTCCCCGAAAATCTTACCGGTAAAGAGGTTTGGGTACTGTTTCCTCATAGCTTCCTCAGGTTCCCACGTAGCCTCTTCTATCCCATGTCTATGCCACAATACTTTCACTAAAGCTATACTTTTATTTCTTAACTGTTTAACCTCTCGAGCCAAAATCTTTATTGGTTTCTCCTCATAGGTCATATCCGATCGAATCTCAATTTCT
The DNA here is from genome assembly GCF_025698485.1 of Gossypium arboreum. Taxonomy (NCBI): domain Eukaryota; kingdom Viridiplantae; phylum Streptophyta; class Magnoliopsida; order Malvales; family Malvaceae; genus Gossypium; species Gossypium arboreum. Next base: position 89,486,785 of record NC_069070.1, on the reverse strand, counting down.
GTTGGGGAAATCACATGTGAAGGATCAGAATGATAACGTCGCAACATTGATACATGAAACACGTTATGAATTCTTTCTAACTCTGCCGGTAAGGCCAACCGATATGCCACTGGTCCAATTCTCTCAGTAATCTCGTACGGCCCAATAAAACGCGGACTCAACTTGCCTTTTCGACTAATAAAACGCGGACTCAACTTGCCTTTTCGACTAAATCTCAGAATCTTTTTCCATGGTGACACCTTCAAGAACACTTTATCACCCACGAAATTCAATCTCTTTTCTTTTAAATCTGCATATGACTTTTGTCGATCTGAAGCGACTTTCAAGCAATCCCGAATTACTTTTATTTTTCTTGGTTTCTTTAACTAGATCAACTCCATGAATCATTTCTCACTAAGCTCGGTCCAATATAAAGGAGTTCGACACTTACGACCATACAAGGCTTCAGACGAGTGCCATTTGTATACTTGATTGATAACTGTTATTGTAGGCAAACTCAATCAAAGATAGATATTTCTCCCAACTACCTCCAAATTCTAAAACACAGTATCTAAGCATATCTTCGAGTACCTGGATTACTCTTTCCGTTTGACCATCTGTTTGTGGATGAAATGCGGTACTAAAGTTCAATTTTGTACCCAAAGCTTCTTGTAACTTTTTCCAAAATCTCGAGGTAAATCTTGGATCTCTATCTGATATTATAGACATAGGTACTCCGTGCAACTTCACAATTTCAGCAATATATAATTCGGCTAATTTATCAAGTGAGTAATCGATACGTACTGGTATAAAGTGGGCTGACTTTGTTAATCTATCAACCACTACCCAAACAACATCCTTCTTTTTAGGAGTTAAAGGCAAACCGGTTACAAAATCCATGGTAATCTTGTCCCATTTCCACTCAGGCACCATTACGGTTGAAGTAATCACGAAGGCACTTGATGTTCAAACTTTTACTTGTTGATGATCAAACACTTGGTTACAAATTCGAAATGTCCCTTTTCATACCGCCACCAATCTGACTTCTTTAAATCATTATACATTTTTGTGCTACCGGGATGAAGCGATAAACGACCATTATGCGCCTCATGTAATATTTTTCGAATCAATTTATCATTTTTCGCACACATATCCCGTCTCGAAACATCAAATGATCATCTGGTCCAACTCGAAAATCTAAGTCGTAACTTTGATTCGCATTGAGTTCTCTTGATCCGCAACTCACTATCATTCTTTTGAGCATCACAAATCAAGCTGGAGAAATAACGGTTTAGCTCTCATCTCGCTAAGATTGACCCATCATCGACAATGCTAACCACGTGTTCATGGCTCTCAAAGTAAAAAGAAATTTTACGCTCAAGGCGCCAAGAACTACATTTGCTTTTTCCGGATGATAATCAATCACTAAATCATAATCCTTTAATAATTCAAGCCATCTTGACATCATGATTCAGATCCTTTTGATTCATCAAGTACTTCAAACTTTTGTGATCGGTAAAAATTCGCATTTTCACCGTACAAATAATGTCGCCAAATCTTCAAGGCAAAAAAACAAATGACGGTTCCAAATCATGTGTAGGATAGTTCTTCTCATGCGGTTTTAACTGTCTCGAAGCATAAGCTACCACTTTACCCTCTTGCACCAACACACATCCAAGGCACATCAATGATGCGTCACTATAAATTACGAACTCCTTTCGACTTAATTTGTACTAAAATTGGTGCTTGATCAATCGTGCTTTCAATTTTTCAAAACTTTGTTGACATTTATCAGTCCATTCAAACTTAACATTCTTTTGCAACAACTTAGTCATAGGAGAGGCAATCATCGAAAATCCTTCAACAAACGTCTATAATACGGCTAAGCCTAAAAGCTTCTAACCTCGGATACATTCTTGGCGGTTTCAATCAACGATCGCGAAATCTTGCTTGGATCCACCGAATACCATCACCTAAGACTATATGCCCCAAAAATCCGACTTCACGAAGCGAACTCACTTTTACTAAACTTGACAAGCAGTTTCTTTTCTCTCAAGATCGCAATATAGTTCTCAAGTGTTGGCATGTTCGGACTCATCTCGAGAATAAATTAAAATGTCATCTATAAACACTACTACAAACTTATCCAAATATGGTAGGAAGATCCGATTCATTAAGTCCATAAATATAGTGGAGCATTTGTTAAGCGAAAGGCATCACAAGAAACTTATAATGTCCATACCTTGTCCTAAAGGCGTTTTCGCACATCGACTCCTTAACTCTCAATTGGTAGTAACCGGACCTCAAATCAATCTTTGAAAACACTGTGGCCCCTTTAAGCGATCGAATAAATCATCAATCCTCAACAGCGGTACTTGTTCTTTATAGTCACCTTATTGTCGACGGTAATCAATGCAAAGTCTCATTGAACCATCCTTCTTCTTTACGAATAATACAGAGCACCCAGGGAGAGAAACTTCGGTCTCACAAATCCCTTGTCGTTAACTCCCGCAATCGAGCCTTCAATTCTTTTAATTCAGTTGGAGCCATTCTATATGGAGCAATCGAGATCGGTGCAGTACCCGGCAACAAATCAATGGCAAAATCTATCTCTCTGTTCGGAGGCAACCCAGGCAATTCCTCAGGAAATACATCTGGAAACTCACAGACTATCAGTATTGATTCAAATTTCAGTTGAGGCAACTCAATATTCATTACATAAGCCAGATAAGCTTCACACCCTTTTCTCATGTATTTCTGTGCAGACATGTGCGAAATCACCATAGGCAATTTATTTGATTCATCTGTTTCAACCCACAGAATTTCTCCATTTTCACATTTCAACTCTAGTGTCTTTTGTTTACAATCTACCTTAGCATCATACAATGTTAACGGTCCATTCCCAAGATAACGTCAAACTCACCAAATGGTAATGACATCAAGTTGGCGGAAAGCAGTGACCTTGAATCATTAATGGGCAATTCTTGCAAACCTTGTCAACTAGCACATATTGGCCTAAGGGGTTCGACACTTTAATCGTAAACTCAATAAATTCAACAGCAACTTTTATTGGATACTAAATTCATGCAAATATAGGAATGAGTGGACCGGGATCAATCAATGCAATAACAATAGTATCATAGAGAAAATGTACCGATAATAACATCGGGAGATGATGCATCTTCTCGAACACGTATAGCATAAGCTCTAGCAGGTGCTCTAGCTTACGATCTTGCCGTTAAATCTTTCATCACAGTTCTACTACTAGTCCCACCTCCGGTATTTCTCGGTGGTCTACCTCTACTAGCGGTGGTATTCATCTAGCACTCAAATCTTTCTTCTTTAACTTTCTCGGACAATCTCTAATAAAATGCTCGCGAGAACACTTTGAAACAAGCTCGCTCGGTCCCCAACACTCACCATAATGTTGCGCCACATTCTCGACACTCGGGCTTTCTAGGTCGCACATTACCCACACTTGCCACCCAAGTAGCTTGAGCTTTAGACCCGAATATGCTCTACCACGATCTCTGTGTGAATCCCCAATTGAAGCTGTCATTCGAGGGTTTGTCTCTTTGGACCTCTTTGGTTGAGATTGAAATGGCTTGCTTATCTGTCTTTTTCGACATCTCGGGCCTCAATAGCGACTTTTCTTCTTTCTTTGTTCAATTCTTGGCTTTAAGAACTCGATCAACCAATACTACAAATTCTTTCAACTCCAAAATTCCTACAAGCACTTTAATGTCCTCATTCAGCCCATCTTCAAATCTTCTACACATAATGGCCTCGGTGGACACACATTCACAGGCATACTTGTTGAGTCTTACAAATTCGCGTTCATACTCGCTCTGAGACATTTTCCCTGCTTCAATTCAAGGAACTCCTTCCGTTTTGATCAATAAATCGCTGACTTATGTATTTCTTTCTAAATTCTTCTGGAAGAAATCCCAAGTAACTTTTTCTTTTGGCACCACTGCAACCAAAGTCTTCCACCGGTGGTAAGCGAATCTCTCAAAAGTGATACAAGACACTTTAAGCATTCCTCGGGTGTACATGAGAGCTCATCAAATACGGGTAGAATTTTCAAGCCGAATTCCGCTTTCTCGGGATCATCATCGACCTTTGCTCTAAACTCTTGACCCCTTGTTTTCGAATCTTGTCAACCGGAGGCTTGTTCATTCTTACCAAATCTATACCTTGGCAGCTCTGAGGAATCGTCCGAGGTATAGGAGGGGTGGAGGAGGTTGAGCATTTGGATTTGCTCGAATAAATTCAGTATACCAATTGTTCATCATTTGGAGAAAGGCATCCCGAGCCTCATCTCCTTGTCTCAAAGTCTCAGGTCTACTTTCCACAGGCGCGGTCCCTTGTGCGGGAGCCGGCGCATTACTAAGACATCATCGTAGCAGTTCCTTTCTTGGGATCCATTACTATATTAAAACAAAACACAGTTTAGAATAATCAAGAGTCACCACACTATCACAATATTTTTATGGCATGTATAGCTAGACTTTTACACACACTTTATTAGTCCGAGAACCGACTAAACCATAGCTCTGATACCACTAAATGTAACACCCTTACCCGTTACATCGCCGGAGCAGATACAAGGTATTACCGAACATAACACATACCATTAAACATAACCGAAATATAAATATGTCATCCAATTTGATAGTGCATCATTATAATATATGTCTTGAACAATATTAGCCAACTTTAATGGCTTGTACAAATTAGCTGGTCGAAATCTTGTAACTAATATTTTAAACCTAGACAAATATGACACGTAACAAAATAATTAAGCCTACTATACATGCCATAATTCAAAAGCGTTTAGTTCAAATACCCTAAAGTATGATAGTGCGGGTAGATCTTCACGATCCTTAACTCTGAGCAAGCGAAGAACACTATAAGACAAAAGAGAGAAACAAAGTAAGCTTATAGCTTAGTAAGTAAGTATGTAAATACTAAAAAAAATCTAACATGTTTACACAACAATTCAAGTATATCTACTTTAACTTCACTATTCATTCCACTTTGATTAAGCTGTCTCTGCTGCGTCATATTCACTAAATAAATCATAACTCGAGTTACAAAACTCGAAATTCAAATCCGTAAAATTTCCCTGAATCCAGACTCATAAATATTTTTGCTAATTTTTTTCTATAATTTTTGGTTCAGCCGATTAGTACAGTTTATTAGTTAAAGTTTCCCCTGTTACACAGCTCGACCGATCTGACCTCTGTTCACTAAAAATTGAATTTCTCTCAGCACACAATTCAAACAACCCTGAAGTCTGTTTCATTTAAAACTAGTCTCAATAATGAATTTATGCATATAAACTATATTTCTTAATTTGCTTTGTACAATTTTTAATGATTTTTAAAAGTTGGAACAGGGGATCACGTATTCATCCTGAGCAAGTCACATACAATTGTAAATATCTCAAAATATAGAATTCCTTTGCTTGCTCTGTTTCTTTTATATGAAAGTAGACTCATTAAAATTTAATTTCACATCTCATTCAACCTCTAATTATATTCCTCCTATTTTTGGTGATTTTTCAAAATCACGTCACTGTTACCATCTAAAAACAGTTTTAATGCTAATTTCACTCTTTCACACATTCTTTATGCTAACCTCATTTTATCTTATATATGTATATACCACAAATCATTTTCACCACATTTCATTCACCATAAGTGTAGGTCCAAACCACAATATCACCACAAAACCATCCCGTTGAACAATTCGGATCAATCCTCGATATTTAATGGTTTCAAAGACACACCCCACCATCATACTTCGTTTAGTTCGGCTCTCTTGTACACATGGTGAACACTTAGTACCACTCATGCGACCCAACCGATTTGTCTCAGTAGCTCTCTTGTCTACATGGTGTCCTTCACTTGGAATCACGCATGCGACCTAGCTACATTTATCTTTCACGTAGCTCTCTTGTCTACATGGTGTCCTTCACTTGGAATCACGCATGCGACCTAGCTACATTTATCTTTCACGTAGCTCTCTTGTCTACATGAGATACATCTCGTATCACACATGTGACCTAGCTACTACAGGTGTCTCGTAGCTTTCTTGTACACATGATGTGCACTCGGCATCATACATGTGACCTAGCTACGCCCTCTATTTCATTCGATCTCTCAGAATGTTCAACCGGATCTCTCTCTATATTTATTTCCATTCTTCCAATAGTCGATTTATATTTTAACATCAGCTAGTATATTTATATAATAGGCTGAAATATAAGAATGTACATGAAATTATTGTAATATTTACATACAAACTTACCTTGGTGCAAAATGTGGAAATTTTGCAATTTAGTCCAAAACTTTTCCTTCCCAGATTCGAGATCAATTCGCGTCTTTCTTGATCTATAATAACACATTTAGCTCATTTAATACTCATACTATTTATTTCAATCCAAAAATCACATCATGGAAAAATTACATTTTGCCCCTAACTTTTCAAAATTACAATTTTGCCCCTAGGCTCGGAATTTAATTTCAGCCCTTATTCTTATATTTTATGATATGCTGAACATTTTCTCTCCTACAACAACATCAAATTCTCACTCTATCATATAGTTATGAACAATAGGTATTTTTCTGGATTATCTTGTTTTACTCGTTTTCACTTAAAACCGAGTAGCACAAGTTATTTAACATAATTTAAAACCTCATATTCTATCATAAAACATCAAAATACACAAATTTCACCTATGGGTATTTTTCCAAATGTGAACCCTAGGTTAAATTATTACTAGCATAAGCTTAATCGAGCTTTGGATTCCAAAAGCGTAAAGAACATTAAAAGCGGGCTTGGAATCACTTACTATGGAGCTTGAAAATTGAAGAAACCCTAGCTATGGAGAGAGGGAGAATTGGCAGCAACTAAGGAGGATGATGATCAATTTTGTGTTATTTTTCCCATTTTATTTCATTTAATATCCAAATGACCAAAATGCCCTCCTTACTAAACTTTCAAAAATTCCTTCCATGTCCTAATTTTGTCCATGAACTTAAAATTGGTCAAATTGCTACTTAAGACCTCCTAATTAATATTCCAAAACAATTTCATACTAAAACTTCGGGATGCAAATTTTGCAACTTATTCGATTTAGTCCCTACTTTCAATTTAAGCACTTTAGGCATAGAATTTCATCACGAAATTTTTACACAATCGAGCAATCATATCATAAACCCCAAAATAATTATAAAACAATTATTTCTATCTCGGATTTGTGGTCACGAAACCACTATTCGATTAGGCCCTAATTGGGTTGTCACAAACGGGTGGGTTGAGGAGTTGAAACTCCTCACCCCTCGCTATCGCTTTTTTCAAAATAAGGTCTAAGTAGAGTATTATTTACCTTGAAAGTTTCGAATTGAGAATGATTTACCTCGACTGGACCGTATGGGAAAACACTCAATTCTATGAAAGGAGTCACTTCGTTTGTATTACGCTCTGAAATAGCAATTCGGGGGTCCTTTTCATCAACAATACTTTATCCCCGACCTTAAATTGCTTTGTTTCATCCCTACACTCATCATGGCGTCGCTTTGATTCATTTTGTACTTTTAGTTTCTCCCTAACATGTGCCCGCCATTCATCTAGTTCATCAATTTGTAGTCTTCGTTCCTCATGACTTGTTCTGTTTTTGTCACATGGACTATAATGTGGCCCCATCACATTCTTCCTAGGTGTTTCCTGGAAAGAAGTTTGCGCCTTAACATTACTCGAGTTAACAGAACTTAAACAATCATCTCGATTAGTAGATATATTAGCAGAATCACGAGCTTGAAGTTTAATCGTGTCATTTCCTACACGAAGTATCAATTCACCTGTGTCAACATCTATGATAGTTCTAGCAGTTGCTAAAAAAGGGCCTTCCTAAAATTAAAGGTGCATCACTATCCTCATCCATGTATAGAACAATAAAGTCAACTGGGAATATAAATTTATCAATTTTGACTAGCACATCTTAAATGATACCCCTAGGAAACATAATTGTTTTATCTACCAATTGAATGCTCATCCTAGTTTGTTTGGGTTTTTCGAGACCGAGTTGTTTAAACATTTTATAAGGCATGACATCAATGGTCGCGCCTAGATCAGCCAACGCATTCCTAATATTTAAACTACCAATTAAATAAGGGATAGTAAAATTCCCTAGATCTTTCAGTTTGTTGGGTAGCTTATTCTGTAGAATAGCTGAGCAAACTGCGTTTAATTCCACATGTTACGCATCATCTAACTTTCGTTTATTAGCCAAGAGCTCCTTTAAAAATTTCAATGCATTTGGCATCTACGAAAGAGCTTCAATAAATGGTAAGTTAATATGCAACTTTTTTAGTAATTTAAGAAATTTATCGAATTGTTCGCATGTATGGTCTTTACTTGTCGCTTTAGTATGGCACACAAGGTTTATACTCTTTACTTACTGGCTCTATGTACCATGATTCATCTCATCCTTACCATTACTTACCATAGCCTCGCGTGCCTCGTTTTAAATTTAGATTCAACTAATTCTTCATCGCAAGCGGCATACGGTGATAGATGGAGTTACTCTTTTAGGTTAGTTTTACGTATTATCATGTATGCTATCTTGGGAATTCGTTAAGCAACTTAGTAAGTTGCCCTATTTGAGTTTTGAGCCCTTGAATTGACGCCTAATTCTTGTATTTGTTCGATATTATAAAATGAGTTTCGACAACGAGATGAATTTTATGAGCATCTCTTCAAGGTTGATTTCTTCTCTTGTTGGTAAGGTGGTTGTTGAAAACTGGAAGATCTCATGTGGTCTTTAATTTCCTTGACCACCTCAAGGGCACTCAACTGATGCGTACTATAAATTTAGAACTCAACTTTTACCATAAATTGTTCCTAATTGGTGCTAGGTAGGATCAAGTCGTGCATTCTCAATTTTTCAACGCAACCTGGATGTTATCGAGCACATTCAAACATTCAACTTTTTTTAAAAGTTCCAGTCTGAGAGAGCTACACTGCGAGGTGAAAACCATTCAACAACGTCTCATACTGCACATAATTAGGCCTAAAAATTCAGAGGCCTCTTCATGTCTTGGGTATTCCATCACGATCGGAAATCTTTCTTGGATCCACCAATAAAAAGACTATATGCCCAAAAATCCATTGAGCAACTCATCTTTTACTAAACATGATCATAAAGAGTTTCTGTTCTCTCAAAGATGAGATATCATTCTTAAGTGTTAGCCATATTGAGACTCATTCTAGAATAAATTAAAATGTCATGCTATAAACACTACTACAAACTTATCCAAATATGGTAGGAAGATCCGATTCATTAAGTCCATAAATTAATAGTTTGGAGCATTTGTTAGCGAAAGGCATCAAAGAACAAATAATGTCCATACCTTGTCCTAAAAGCGGTTTTTGCATACGACTCCTTAACTCTCATGAGTAACGGACCTCAAATCAATCTTTGAAACTCTTGGCCCCTTTACGTCGAATAAATCATCAATCCTGCAGGGTACTTGTTCTTTATAGTCACCTTTTAGCGGTAATCAATGCAAAGTCTCATTGAACCATCCTTCTTCTTCTGAATATCGGGAGCACCCGGGGAAAACTTCGGTCTCACAAATCCCTTGCTTAACTCCCCGGGAGCCTTCAATTCTTTTAATTGATCGGAGCCATTCTATATGGAGCAATCGAGATGGTCGATGCCGGCAACAAATCAATGGCAAAATCTATCTCTTGTTGGAGCAACCCGGGCAATTCCTCGGAAATACATCGGAAACTCACGGACTATGGATTCAAATTTGGTTAGGAACTCAATATTCATTACATAAGCGGATAAGCTTCACCTTTTCTCATGTTTTTGCGGACTTTAAAAATCACCATAGGCAATTTATTTGATTCATCTTTTCAACCCGGAATTTCTCCATTTTCACATTTCAACTCTAGTGTCTTTTGTTTACAATCTACCTTAGCATCATACAATGTTAATCCATTCCCAAGATAACGTCAAACTCACCAAAGGTATTGACATCAAGTTGGGAAAGGTGACCTTGAATCATTAATGGGCAATTCTTGCAAACCTTGTCCCTGCCAATTGGCCTAAGGGGTTCGACACTTTTTAAACTCGATAAATTCAAGAGCAACTTTTTTTGGATACTAAATTCATGCAAATATAGGAATGAGTGGACCGGGATCAATCAATGCAATAACAATAGTATCATAGAGAAAAATGTACGTAATAACATGGAGATGATGCATCTTCTCGAACGTATAGCATAAGCTCCGGGTGCTCAGCTTGATCTTCGTTAAATCTTTCATCACGTTCTACTACTAGTCCCACCTCCGGTATTTCTTGGTCTACCTCTACTAGCGGTGGTATCATCTGCCTCAAATCTTTCTTCTTTAACTTTCTGGACAATCTCTAATAAAATGCTGGAGCCTTTTGAAAAAGCTCGCTTCCCCAACACTCACCATAATGTTGCCCATTCTTTCGGGCTTTCTAGGTCCTTACCCACACTTGCCACCCAAGTAGCTTGAGCTTTAGACCCAATATGCTCTAACGATCTTGTGAATCCCCAATTGGCTTCATTAGGGTTTGTCTCTTTGGACCTCTTTGGTTGAGATTGAAATGGCTTGTTTCTGTCTTTTTGACATCTGGGCCTCAATAGCGCTTTTCTTCTTTCTTTGTTCAATTCTTGCTTTAAGAACTCGATCAACCAATACTACAAATTCTTTCAACTCCAAAATTCCTAAAGCACTTTAATGTCCCTTCAGCCCATCTTCAAATCTTCTAACATAATGGCCTCGGTGGACACACAAGGCATACTTTGGAGTCTTACAAATTCCGTTCAATACTGCTGAGACATTTCCCCTTCAATTCAAGGAACTCCTTGTTTTGATCAATAAATCGGACTTATGTATTTCTTTCTAAATTTTCTGGAAAAATCCCAAGTAACTTTTTTTTGCACCTAACCAAAGTCTTCCACCGGTGGTGGCGAAATCTCTCAAAAGTGATCTGACACTTTAAGCATTCCTCGGGTGTACATGAGAGCTCATCAAATACGGGTAGAATTTTCAAGCAATTCCGCTTTTCGGGATCATCATCGACCTTTGCTCTAAACTCTTGCCCTTGTTTTGAATCTTGTCAGCGGGGCTTTTCATTTTACCAAATCTATACCTTGGCATCTGAGGTTCGAGGTATAGGAGGGTGGAGGAGGTTGAGCATTTGGATTTGCTCGAATAAATTATATACCAATTGTTCATCATTTGGAGAAAGGCATCCGGCCTCATTCCTTGTCTCAAAGTCTGGTCTACTTTCCCCAGGCGGTCCCTTGTCGGGGGGGCATTACTAAGACATCATCGTAGATTCCGGGGATCCATTACTATATTAAAACAAAACCTTTAGAATAATCAAGTCCCCACTATCACAATATTTTTATGGCATGTATAGCTAGACTTTTAACACACTTTATTGGGAAGCTAAACCATAGCTCGATACCACTAAATTAACCCCCGTTCCTAAAGCGGATTAAAGTATTACGAACATAAACATACCATTAAACATAACAGAAATATAAATATGTCATCCAATTTGATAGTGCATCTTATAATATATGTCTTGAACAATATTAGCCAACTTTAATGGCTTGTACAAATTAGCGGGAAATCTTAACTAATATTTTAAACCTAGACAAATATGAACGTAACAAAATAATTAAGCCTACTATACATGCCATAATTCAAAGCGTTTAGTTCAAATACCCTAAAAATATGATAGTGCGGGTAGATCTTCCGATCCTTAACTCTGAGCAAGCAAGAACACTATAAGACAAAGAGAGAAACAAAGTAAGCTTATAGCTTAGTAAGTAAGTATGTAAATACTAAAAAAATCTAACATGTTTACACAACAATTCAAGTATATCTACTTTAACCACTATTCATTCCACTTTGATTAATGTCTCGCTCGTCATATTCACTAAATAAATCATAACTCGAGTTACAAAACTCGAAATTCAAATCCTAAAATTTCCCTGAATCCAGACTCATAAATATTTTTTTAATTTTTTTCTATAATTTTGGTTCAGCCGATTAGTACAGTTTATTAGTTAAAGTTTCCCTGTTACACAGCTCGACCGATCTGACCTCTGTTCACTAAAAATTGAATTTCTCTCAGCACACAATTCAAACAACCCTGAAGTCTGTTTCATTTAAAACTAGTCTCAATAATGAATTTATGCATATAAACTATATTTCTTAATTTGCTTTGTACAATTTTTAATGATTTTAAAAGTTGGAACAGGGGATCATATTCATCCTGAGCAAGTCACATACAATTGTAAATATCTCAAAATATAGAATTCCTTTGCTTGCTCTGTTTCTTTTATATGAAAGTAGACTCATTAAAATTTAATTTCACATCTCATTCAACCTCTAATTATATTCCTCCTATTTTTGGTGATTTTTCAAAATCACGTCATTTACCATCTAAAACAGTTTTAATGCTAATTTCACTCTTTCCACATTCTTTATGCTAACCTCATTTTATCTTATATATGTATATACCACAAATCATTTTCACCACATTTCATTCACCATAAGTGTGGTCCAAACCACAATATCACCACAAAACCATCCCGTTGAACAATTGGATCAATCCTCGATATTTAATGGTTTGAAACAGCCCCACCATCATACTTCGTTTAGTTCGGCTCTCTTGTACACATGGTGAACACAGTACCACTCATGAAACCGATTTGTCTGTGCTCTCTTGTTCTGGTGTCCTTCACTTGGAATCAAACCTAGCTACATTTATCTTTCATAGCTCTCTTGTCTACATGGTGTCCTTCACTTGGAATCCTCGACCTAGCTACATTTATCTTTCACGTAGCTCTCTTGTCTACATGAGATACATCTCGTATCACACATGTGACCTAGCTACCTGAGGTGTCTGTAGCTTTCTTGTAACATGATGTGCACTCGGCATCATACATGTGACCTAGCTCCTCCCCTATTTCATTCGATCTCTAGAATGTTCAGGGATCTCTCTCTATATTTATTTCCATTCTTCCAATAGTCATTTATATTTTAACATCAGCTAGTATATTTATATAATAGGCTGAAATATAAGAATTACATGAAATTATTGTAATAATACAAACTTACCTTGGTGCAAAATGTAAATTTTGCAATTTAGTCAAAACTTTTCCTTCCCGTTCGAGATCAATTCCTCTTTCTTGATCTATAATAACACATTTAGCTCATTTAATACTCATACTATTTATTTCAATCCAAAAATCACATCATGGAAAAATTACATTTTTAACTTTTCAAAATTACAATTTTGCCCCTAGGCTCGAATTTAATTTCAGCCCTTATTCTTATATTTTATGATATGCTGAACATTTTCTCTCCTACAACAACATCAAATTCTCCTCTATCATATAGTTATGAACAATAGGTATTTTCTGGAATTATTTGGTTTTCGTTTTCACTTAAAAAGAGTAGCACAAGTTATTTAACATAATTTAAAACCTCATATTCTATCATAAAACATCAAAAAACAAATTTCACCTATGGGTATTTTCCAAATGTGAACCCTAGGTTAAATTATTACTAGCATAAGCAATCGAGCTTTGGTTCCAAAAGCGTAAAGAACATTAAAAGGGGGCTTGGAATCACTTACTATGGAGCTTGAAAATTGAAGAAACCCTAGCTATGGGAGAGGAGAATTGGCAGCAACTAAGGAGGATGATGATCAATTTTGTGTTATTTTTCCCATTTTATTTCATTTAATATCCAAATGACCAAAATGCCCTCCTTACTAAACTTTCAAAAATTCCTTCCATGTCCTAATTTTGTCCATGAACAAAATTGGTCAAATTGCTACTTAAGACCTCCTAATTAATATTCCAAAACAATTTCATACTAAAACTTACGGGATGCAAATTTTGCAACTTTTATTTAGTCCTACTTTCAATTTAAGCACTTTAGGCATAGAATTTCATCCCAAATTTTTAACAATCGGCAATCATATCATAAACCCCAAAATAATTATAAAACAATTATTTCTATCTCGGTTGTGGTCCAAAATATTGATTAGGCCCTAATTGGGTTGTCCAAATTCTCCCCCTTTTTGAGATTTTGTCGAAAATCTTCGGAAAAGAAAGGTTTTCTTTTTCCTCATAGCTTCCTCGGGTTCCCCCGTGCCTCTTCATCCCATGTCATACAATACTTTCACTAAAGCTATACTTTTATTTCTTAGCTTTTAACCTCTCGAGCCAAAATCTTTATTGGTTTCTCCTCATAGGTCATATCCGTCGAATCTCAATTTACATTGGGAAATCACATGTGAAGGATCGGAATGATAACGTCCAACATTGATACATGAAACCGTTATGAATTCTTTCTAACTTTCTCGGTAAGAACCATTGCCCTTTCCAATTCTCTGTAATCTCTCGGCCCAATAAAGGGACTCAACTTGCCTTTTGACTAATAAAGGGGACTCAACTTGCCTTTTGACTAAATCTGAATCTTTTCCATGGTGACACCTTGAAACTTTATCACCCACGAAATTCAATCTCTTTTCTTTTTAAATGCATATGACTTTTGTCGATCTGAGCGACTTTCAAGCAATCGAATTACTTTTATTTTTCTTGGTTTCTTTAACTAGATCAACTCCATGAATCTTTCTCCTAAGCTCGGTCCAATATAAAGGAGTTGACACTTACGACCATACAATTTCCGTTGATTTGTATACTTGATTGATGCTTTTTGGCAAACTCAATCAAAGATAGATATTTCTAACTACCTCCAAATTTAAAACCGAATCTAAGCATATCTTGAGTACGGATTACCTTTCTTTGACCATCTTTTGTGGATGAAATTATTAAAGTTCAATTTTGTACCCAAAGCTTCTTGTAACTTTTCCAAAATCTAGGCTTGGATCTCTACGATATTATGACATAGGTACTCGTAACTTCACAATTTCACAATATATAATTGGCTAATTTATCAAGTGAGTAATCATGCGTAGTGGTATAAAGTGGGTGACTTTGTTAATCTATCAACCCTACCCAAACGCATCCTTCTTTTAGGAGTTAAAGGCAAAGGTTACAAAATCCATGGTAATCTTGTCCCATTTCCACCAAGCACCATTAGGTTGAAGTAATCAGAAGGCACTTGATGTTAACTTTTACTTGTTGAGATCAAACACGGTTACAAATTGAAATGTCCTTTTCATAAGGCCCATTCTTTAAATCATTATACATTTTGTGCCGGGATGAGCGATAAAGACCATTTGCCTCATTAATATTTTACGAATCAATTTATCATTTTTTACACATTCGAAACATCAAAAGTCATCTGGTCCCTCGAAAATCTAAGGTAACTTTGATTAATTGAGTTCTCTTGATCCCAACTCACTATCATTCTTTTGAGCATCACAAATCAAGGAAAATAACGGTTTAGCTCTCATCTCCAAGATTGACCCATCATCGACAATGCTAACCCTGTTCATGGCTCTCAAAGTAAAAATTTTTACCTCAAAGGGTCGCCTTCATTTGCTTTTGGATGATAATCAATCACTAAATCATAATCCTTTAATAATTCAAGCCATCTTTTGTCGATTGGATCCTTTTGATTCATCAAGTACTTCAAACTTTTGTGATCGGTAAAAATTGGCATTTTCATACAAATAATGTGCCAAATCTTCAAAGCAAAAACAAAAGGGAGTTCCAAATCATTGTAGGATAGTTCTTCTCATGCGGTTTTAAGCGTCTCGAAGCATAAGCTACCACTTTCCCTCTTGCACAAACACATCAAGGCACATCTGATCGTCACTATAAATTGAACTCCTTTCACTTTGTACTAAAATTGGTGCTTGATCAATCGTGCTTTCAATTTTCAAAACTTTGTTGACATTTATCATCCATTCAAACTTAACATTCTTTTGCAACAACTTAGTCATAGGAGGCAATCATCGAAAATCCTTCAACAAAGCGTCATAATACCGTAAGCCTAAAAAGCTTCTAACCTGGATACATTCTTGGGGTTTCCAATCCGATCGAAATCTTGCTTGGATCCAGAATACCATCACAGACTTATCCCCAAAATCCGACTTCAAAGCGAACTCACTTTTACTAAACTTGACAACCTTTTCTCTCAAATGCAAATAGTTCTCAAGTGTTGGCATTTCAGACTCATCTAGAATAAATTAAAATGTCATCATAAACACTACAAAACTTATCCAAATATGTGGAAGATCCGATTCATTAAGTCCATAAATATATTGGAGCATTTTTGCGAAAGGCATCACAAAAACTATAATGTCCATACCTTGTCCTAAAAGGGGTTTTTTGTCGACTCCTTAACTCTCTTGTAACGGACCTCAAATCAATCTTTGAAAACCTTTGGCCCCCTTTGGTGAATAAATCATCAATCCTCAAAAGCACTTTTCTTTATAGTCACCTTTTGGTGGCGGTAATCAATGAAAGTCTCATTGAACCATCCTTCTTCTTTCGAATAATCGGGCACCCGGGAAAACCGGTCTCCAAATCCCTTTCATTTAACTCCCGGGGCCTTCAATTCTTTTAATTATTGAGCCATTCTTATGGAGCAATCGAGATGGTGCGATGGGCAACAAATCAATGGCAAAATCTATTCTCTTGGACAAAGGGGCAATTCCTCGGAAATACATAAACTCACAGACTATCTCGATTCAAATTTATTGAGGCAACTCAATATTCATTACATAAGCGGATAACTTCACCCTTTTTCTGTATTTATGCGGACTATCGAAATCACCATGGCAATTTATTTGATTCATCTGTTTCAACCCGAAATTTCTCCATTTTCACATTTCAACTCTAGTGTCTTTTGTTTACAATCTACCTTAGCATCATACAATGTTAACGGTCCATTCCCAAGATAACGTCAAACTCACCAAATGGTTAAACATCAAGTTGGGGAAAAGGTGTTGAATCATTAATGGGCAATTCTTGCAAACCTTGTCCCTAGCATATTGGCCTAAGGGTTCGACACTTTAATGTAAACCGTAAATTCAACGGCTTTTTTTGGATACTAAATTCATGCAAATATAGGAATGAGTGGACCGGGATCAATCAATAATAACAAGAAAAAGAAAATGTACCGATAATAACATGGAGATGATGCATCTTCTGGGCACGTTAGCATCTCTAGCGGTGCTTACTTACGATCTTCGTTAAATCTTTCATCACGGTTTCTACTAGTCCCCCTCCGTATTTCTTGGTCTACCTCTACTAGCGGTTATTAATCAGCACTCTGAAATCTTTTTCTTTAACTTTTCGGACAATCTCTAATAAAATGCTCGAGCACTTTGAAACAAGCTCGCTCGGTCCCCAACACTCACCATAATGTTGCACCACATTCTTAACTCGGGCTTTCTAGGTACATTACCCCACTTACCCAAGTAGCGGCTTTAGACCCGAATATGCTCTACCACGATCTCGTGAATCCCCAATTAAGCTTCATTGGGTTGCTCTTTGGACCCTTTTGGTTGGTTGAAATGGCTTTTTAAACTTTTTGACATTCGGGCCCAATAACTTTTCTTCTTTTTTGCAACTTGCTTTAAGAATCATAAAATCTACAAATTCTTTAATCCAAAACCTAAAACCTTTAATTCCTCATTTTTTTCAAATCCACCAAATCCTGGTGGACCAATTCCATACTTTAGCTTAAACGCTTCCTAAACCTCAAATTTTTCCCTTAATTCAAGGAATTTTTTTTTCAATAAATGTTCTTAGTTTTCTTTTAAATTCTTCTGGAAGAAATAAATAATTTTCTTTTACCACCCAAACTTCCCCTATGGCGAATCCTTCAAAGTTCTAAATTTCCTTTGTTAATGAAGCCATCAAAACTAAATTTTCAACCTTCCCCCGGGGTATTCGACCTTTCCTAAACTCTTTTTGTTTTAACGTCAACTTGATTCTTCCCCCGGCCCAAATTCCAAAAAGGGGGTGGGGGTTAGCATTTATTTTCCGAATAAATTGAAACCAATTGCATCTTTGGGAAATGAGCCCACCCGAAAGCTGGTCTACTTTCCTAGCGGTCCCTTGGGGGGCCTTCAAAATCTTTTGGGTTCCGGGACCATTCTATATTAAAACAAAAAGTTTGTAATCGGCACCAACATCCAAATTTTTGGCATGAACGCTTTTCCCTTTTTCCCGGGAAATAAACCTACATCCATAAATTAAACCCACCTTTTCAAAAATAAAGGATTAAACCTCCATAATTCCGAAATATAAATACATCCAATTTATGTCATCATTTAAAACGAAAATTTCCAATTTAACTTTCAAATTAGCTTTTGTACAATATTTTAAACCTAACAAATAGCATCAAAATAATTAACCTACAAAGCCTAATTCAAAGGTTTGCAAATACCTAAAATATAATGGGGGAATCTTCAACCTTTCAAACAAAGAACATATGCAAAGGCGAAACAAACTTATAATAATTGTAAATCAAAAAACAACTTTTAACAAAATTCAAGAATTATTTAATTACTTTCATTCCCTTTGATTAATTTGTTCTGGAATTACAAATAAATCAAATGATTCAAAACTCGAAACAAATCCTAAAATTTTGTCCAGCCAAAATTTTTTGTAATTTTTTTCATAATTTTTTCAGCCAATTTCGTTTTTGTTGTTTCCCCTTTACCAAGCCGGTTGCCTCTGCACTAAAAATTTTTCTCTCAGAACCAATTCAAAAACCCTGAAGCTTTTTTTAAAACAGTCTCTTAAAAATCAATAAAATTTTTCAATTTCTTTGACAATTTTTGTTTTTAAAAGTTGGAACGGGACCGTATTATTGACAAGTCACATCTTGTAAATTCCAAAAAAGAATTCCTTTGTTTCTTTTTTTTTTGGTGAATTAAAATTTTTTCCATCTTTAACCTCTTTTTCCTCCTATTTTTTTTTTTTTAAAATCCGCAACCATCAAAACATTTTAATTTTTCACCTTTCAATTCTTTACAACCCTTTTATCTTTAAGAATCCCAAATCTTTTACCACATTTATTCCCTGGTGGAAACCACAATTCCCCAAAACCTGTTAACAATTGGTCAATCCTCGAATTTTGGTTTCAACCCAACTCTTGTTTGTTCCTTCTTGACCAATGGTAAACCTTTAATCTGGACCCAAATTTTCTTGCCCTTGCACAGGTTCCTTATTGGAATCCTCATACTACAACTTTAAACCCTCGTTACATGGGCCTTCATTAATACGGATCACATTTTCTTTCCGATCTCTTTCACTGGTAACCTTTTCCTTTGACCTGTCACAGGGCTGTCTTTCTTTAAAATATTGCTCGGATTCAGGATAGGGGGAATTTCATTGATTCTCGAATTTGGGATCCCTTTTATATTTTTTAACTTCCAAATTATTTTTTTTAAATCCAGTTATTTTAAAATAGGTTTGGCGAAATTATTTAAAACATCAAACTTCCGGTCTTGGGTTTTCAATTTACAAAACCCTTGTTAATCAAGTCCACTATAAAAAATTTAGCCATTTAAACTTACATTTATTTCAACCAAAAACAACTGGAAAAATTAATTTTCCCCAACTTTAAAATTACTTTTGCCCGGTCAATTTAATTTCGCCCTTACATATTTTAATAAAGGAAATTTTTTTCAACAAATAAATTTCCATCTATATATAGTTTGAACAAATTATTTTTAAATTATTTGTTTTTCTTTTTCATTAAAACCGGTACAAATTTTTAACTAAAAAACCTAATTTAATAAAACTAAAATACACAAATTTCACCTTGGGTTTTTTCCAAATTGAATGGTTAAATTTTACACTCAACAGCGACCAAAGCAAAGAAAAAAAGAGGGCTTAATACTTATAGAGTTGAAAATTAAAAACCCTACATGGGAAAAAACAATAAAGGTATATCAATTTTTTTATTTTTCCCATTTTTTTTTTAATATCCAAATACCAAAACCCCCTTTACAAACTTTCAAAAATTCCTTCCGTTAATTTTGTCCAGAACTTAAAATTTCAAATTTCTTAAATTTTAAATTAAAACAATTTATATAAAAGGGTCTTTTCAACTTTTGTTTGCCCTCTTTCAATTTAAATTTGGATTTTCACACAAATTTTTAACAACGAGCTCATTAAAACCCCAAAATAATTATAAAACAATTATTTCTATTGGTTTGGTCCCAAAATATTGATTTAAAGGGTTGACAATTTCCCCCGGAATTTTATCCAAAATTTACAAAAAATTTGGGTTTTTCCTCAATTTGGGTTCCCCGTGCCTTTCTTATTTATGCCAAAACCCTAAACTTATTTTATTTCTTGTGTTTAATCCGAGAAAATCTTTAGGTTTTCCTCATTCATTTCAACTCAATTTACTTAAATAATGTAATAAAAAATTTCAACATTATCAAAAAGTTAGAACCCTTTTTCAAAAATTTTGGGAAAAGCCCTTGGTAACCCATAATTTTTCGGCCCAAAAGGGACCAACTTGCCCACAATAAAGCCCGGGCTAATTGCCTTTTCACTAAACTAAATTTTTCCAGGTGCCCTTCAAAACCTTTATCCCCACAAATTCAATTCTTTTCTTTTTCCATAATTTTTCATTGACACTTTCAAGTCCGTTCTTTTATTTTTCTTGGTTTCTTTAACTAGTAACTCCTAATCATTTCCATAAGCCCTTTTAAAATTAACATTCCCATAAATTAAAGTTGATTTTTATTTGTTGAAATAAAATTTGGAAATAATAAAGATAATATTTTCCCAAAACCTTTCCCGGTTTAAGCTTCTTGATACGGATTACTTTCCTTTAATCATTTTATAAATCGGAAAAATTCAATTTTTAAAAGCCTTGTAATTTTCCAAAATCTAAAGGTAAACTTTCTCACAATTATAACAAGGTATGGCAATTAAATTTAAATTATTTTAATTTTCAAGTAGAACGGGTTTTTATAAATTATTTTTAACATCAAATAAAAAATCCTTTTTTAAATTAAAACAAAGGTTAAAAACCTGGTAACTTTCCCACCCTCGGGCCCAAGGTTAAGAATTGAAGGCACTTGGTTATTTTACTTGTTGGAAAAATTGGACAAATTAAAATTTTCCCTTTTTGGTTCTATTCTTTAAAATTAAATTTTTCTACCATCTAAAGCCATTTGCCCATGAAATTTTTCAATTTTCTTTTCCCCAATTTCAAACATCAACGATCTTCCAACTGAAAATTAAGTTATTTATTAGCTTGAGCCTTTGACCCAATCAATTTTTTTGAGCACAAAATAAACAAAAAAATTTCAATGCATTTGGCATCTCGAAAGAGCTTCAATAAATGGTAAGTTAATATGCAACTTTTTTAGTAATTTAAGAAATTTATCGAATTGCTCGCCCATGTGGTCTTTACTTGTCGCTTTAGGGTATGGCACACAAGGTTTATACTCTTTACTTACCGGCTCCTATGTACCATGATTCATCTCATCCTTACCATTACTTACCATAGCCTCGTGCCTCGTTTTAAATTTAGATTCAACTAACCCTTCTTCATCGCGCACAGTGATAGATGGAGTTACTCTTTTAGGTTAGTTTCTGTGTTACTGGGCATGCTATCTTGTGGTCGTTCAGTAAGCAACTTAGTAAGTTGCCCTATTTGAGTTTTGAGCCCTTGAATTGACGCTTGCTAATTCTTAAGCGCTGTTTCGATATTATAAAAATGAGTTTCTGACACCGAGATGAATTTTATGAGCATCTCTTCAAGGTTCAGTTTCTTCTCTTGTTGGTAAGGTGGTTGTTGAAAACCTGGAAGATGCTGTGGTCTTTAATTTCCTTGACCACCCCTCGAGAAATTGGGATGGTTCCTCCAACCTGCATTATACGTGTTACTATACGAATTATTTTGAGAACTAGAATTATTACCCATATAGTGGACTTGTTCCTCCTTGGTGCTAGGGTTGAAGGATCTATAGTCTATGTTGTGCATTCCTCATCCATTTGAATCACACCGCATCACTGGATGTACCTGAGTAGAAACATACAAACATCAATCTTTTTATTTAAAAGTTCCACCTGGTTAGAGAGCATAGCGACCGCGTCGAGGTTGAAAACACCAGCTGCTTTTGCCAGCTTTGTTCTCATGACTTGCCACTGATAGTTATTCAGTGACATCTCTTCAATAAATTCGTAGGCCTTTTCAGTTGTTTTGTTGTTTAAAGTTCCATCGTCTGCTGCATCGATCAGTTGCCTTGTTGAGGGGTGCACACCATAGTAAAAAGTCTGAACCGCAACCAAAAAGGTAACCCATGGTGAGGGCACCTTCTCAATAGATCTTTGTATCTCTCCCATGCATCATAAAGAGTTTCTAGATCCATCTACACAAAAGAAGAGATATCATTCCTTAATTTAGCCATTTTAGCCGGTGAAAAATATTTAAGTAAAAATTTTTCGGTCATTTGTTCCCATGTGGTGATTGACCCTTGTGGTAACGAGTTCAACCACTGTTTAGTCTTATTCCTCAATGAAAATGGAAATAACCGAAGGCGAATGGCATCATCAGAAATGCTATTGATCTTAAAGGTGTCACAGAATTCTAGAAAATTTTCCAAATGAGTGTTGGGATCCTCGTCTTTCAAACCATCAAACTGAACAAACTATTGTATCATTTGAATCGTACTAGGTTTCAGTTCAAAATTATTTGCAGGAACAGCAGGTCTAACAATACATGATTCAGTTCCTGTTAAATTAGGTTTAGCATAATCTACATAGTACGAGGGGCAGGATTTGATCTACTGGATTTGCAGCAACCACAGGAGGTAGCGAATTATTTTAATTATCAGCCATCTCTTCGGTTGTGGTATGGCTATCGGCCTCTCGCTCTTCCTCTATGTATTGTAGGCTTCGTCTTATTTCTCTTTGGTTTTTGCGAGCTGTGCTCTCGATCTCACTATCAAAAAGAAGAGGTCCTAAGGGGTTTCTTTTAGTCATAAACTATAAAAACCTGCCAGAAGTAAAGAAAATAAAATTTAGTAATTAAGAAAAATTAAAAACAAAATTAAATTGCAATAAAAATAAAGAATGGCAAAAGTAATAAAAATTAAGCGTTCCCAATATCTTAATCCCCCGCAACGGCTCCAAAAAACTTGATGGTTGTGAAACTAACTAAAAATTCGACTAAGGCAAGCGCACCTATCGAACAGTAGTATAGTTGAGGTGAGACCGAAAATATCGTATCCACGAGGACTAAAAGTACTAGTAATTACTATCTTTCAATTATCTAGCCTGAGAATCGAAGGGATATTTTAAAAAATAAAATTAACTATCTAATTAACTAAGATAAAAGTTGGAAAATACTTTAGGACAACCGATGGAGAAGACAATACCTAAGGAAGAATTCACCTAGACTTCACTTATTACCTTTGAATTAGATGATTTATTCACTTGACTGAATCCGTAGGATTCCCTGATTTATGTTAATATCTCTTTCGAGACTAAAAACAACTTACTCTAGGTTGATTAATCGAAATCTCTTTCTAATTTAAACCCCTATTGTCATATTAACTCGATCTATGGATTCCCTTATTAGATTTGACTCTAATCCGGTAGATTTATGTCGTCCTATCTCTAGGATTGCATGCAATTCCATTTAATTATGGGCGATCTACTCTTAAACAGGGAATTTTCCTCCTCTGAATAAGCACATCAAAAACCTGAATTAATATCCTGGAATATTAAAGCAAGGGTTAAATTCACAATTAAGAAAAAGAATAAGTATTTATCATATAATTCAAATAGTAATAAGATTCGTCTTAGGTTTCATCTCCCTTAGGTATTTAGGGAATTTAGTTCATAACAATAGAGGGAAACATCTCAAAATTGGGAAAAGAACAAAACATAAAGAAACCCAAAAAACTTCGGTAGAAATTGAATGGAGATTTTCAATCTTGAAGGAGATCCTGCTTCCGGGATGATTCCGATGGCTGACCTTGAGTGTTTTCTCTGTTCTATCTACGTGTTCCCTTTAATCCTCTTGTAGGGTGTTTATATAGACTTTAGAATGCTTCAAAACCCTCAAAATTAGCCTTTTCTGAGTAAAATTAGACTTGGGCTTGATAGGGACACGGCCGTGTGCCATGCCTGTGTGAAGGTCCTTAGGCTGTGTCACACAGGAACGTGTGGTTTACCCGTGTGGAAGTACCTAGGCCGTGTGAAACACTGAATTAGGCCCAATTTTCCCGTTTTTGGCCCGTTTCTTGCTCTTTTCGCCGCCCCATGCTCACCTAAGTATAAAACATAAATTTAAAGGATTAGGAGCATCAAATTCAATGAAACCAAGGAAAAATCATCCATAAATATGCCAAGCATGGGGTAAAAATATGTATAAAATATGATTTATCAATAGCCCTTGTCAAACTGAAGATGAACAAGTGAAGGGTTAAAGTCTCGAGGACTTCGTGGAAGTTCTAGTTCAGGGGCATGACATATCGCCGGAGAGTGATTTTAAATTTAAAATTATTTTGTAAATTGTAGCACCCCTAACCCGTATCCATTGCCGGAGTAGTGTTACAAGGTATTACCTATTAATACACATCATTTAACATACATAACTCATACATTTATGCATTCATACTGGAAACACAAAAATTTATTTACTTTTTTATACCCATTTTTACTTAAATTCATGCAAATCTGATTAAACTCTTGTCAAAAAGTAATTAAATATTGACTATAAATATAAACATGGTGAATTTAGTTAATTCTATACTTAATTTTGATTAATTTTGACTATTTTCGACTGACACTGTTGAAAGCACAAAATCGAGAAGCAATTTTAAGTTTCGAGGCACATTAATTTTCAGCCTAAGACGGTCCAAAAATGTGTATTAATTCATAATTTTATTAATTTTAATTTATTCCCCATTTAATTTGGGTTAAATAAATTATTTTTAATTAATTATGGAGAAAGGGTCCAGTTGAACCGCACTGGTCGAACCATATTGAGTGAACCGAACCAGCCACTAAATGGGCAACCCAGAACCGCCCATTTGTTGACCTAAAAAAAAAATTTAGCTGATTAAATGCGCTTGCAAAAAAGGCCTTGAAGAACGTTTAAAATGCATTCAAACCCCTCCTTTAATTGTAGCTTTATGAAACTGCCCCAAGCTTAAAATAGCAAAGTTGAAACTCTCAACTTTTCCATGTGTGTGGCCAGCCAAGGGAGGTCTCTTAGGTTGATTCTTTTTGCTATTTTTAGCTGCCATATTCATCTATAAAATCCACCACTTGCTGATCATTCAAAGCATCCCTCATCCATCCCTTATTCTACAACATTCTCTCATTCCCTCTCTCACTTTTCTCTCATTTTTCCATCCCATTTCCCTCTTGTTCAAGTGTTGATTTCTTCTCTTGGGAAAGAGGATCTCATCAGCCATTTTGGAGCTGCAATTAAATGTTCATAAGCCACCTTAATAGCCGAGGGAAATGAAGAACGAAGAACGGAGCAACTAGTCAAGCCACGAAGAAACACCAGATTTGCTTCTTATTCCCTATCTTTTTAATTTCTGTTGTTGTTTGGACGAACATGTTTATGAATATTTATGCTATTGAAATGGTTATTTTAATCAATTTAGCTTAAACTTAAGTTTGTGTTGGGTTGATTATATTCTGCCTACTTGAATTGTTAAAATGATGTTTATGCTATTATTGGCCTCGGTAAATTACTTGGTAAAGTAAAATCATGCCTAAGTTATTCTTGCGTTACGACTATGAGGTAGCTAATGAATTAATTATGGATTGCAATTGTAATTAATTGACACAGACTTAATCAGTGCATATTTATTCTTCTAAGGTAGCTGAAGGTTAAATTAGCAATGTATCTGGCGATATTATTGCCTTGCATAACTTGCAGGATTGTTGTGATTAAACTGTTTCAAGGTAGGGATGCCTTGTTACCTCACATAGTCTTTTATATGCTGATTAGATTTAATTATCGTTTGAATTGACATAGGGATATGCAAGAGATTAGTTCAGTTTAATGAGTATGTATGTGCAATAACATGTTTGCTTACTAGAATCTGTTTAGTCAGTTGAATTGACATAGGAATATGTCAAGAGATGAATGGATTTTTGTATGTGAGTTTGTTCATAAGTTAGCAAATTACCGGGTTGCTGTGAATTTATTCGTAATAGTGTAAACATGAGTTTAATAATTCTAAGTTTAAGAAATATAATTAATCCAACACAATATGTTACCTTGATTAAATCTTATTTGAAATCGTGCATTAGAACTCCTTTGTTTTATTTTTAATTATTTACTTAGTTTTTTTTAAACAGTTTTTTGCCAGCTTTTTAAAACCAAATTATTTTTACCTCACTGAAGTGTTTTACAATTAATTTCATAAATAATTCTTTTTACAGTACCTGTGGGTACGATAACTCGACATTTACTTGTCACTTTATTACTTGTTGCGATTGTGTACACTTGCACATTTCTGTTGTTCCATGTTTTTGGAGCCGTTGCCGAGGACTGTTTTAAAAAAAAAAGTCATTATTTGTGAATTTGTTAGTTTTACATTTTAGTTTATTTTTCTGTTAATTTTTAACTTAATTAACTTTTTTTGATAATTTCAGGTGTTTATGAGTATTGACCAGATTATTGACTTACTTCCTGTAGACCCTAAGATAGAACGAACCTTTCGACAGCAAGAAAACAAACGAACCAGAGAAGGACTAAAGGAATGAATTTCGAGAATATGAATTAAGGAAACGGAGCAAACCTTGCTCAAAATCCTATCCTTATTGCTGATGATAGGGATAGAGCCTTAAGACAATATGTTGTGCTAGTATTGAACGATCTTAATCCGGGCATTAGGAGACCCGAAATCGAGGCACAACAATTTGAGCTGAAGCTAGTCATGTTCCAGATGCTTCAGACGATGGGCCAATTCAGTGGAATGCCTACTAAAGATCCTCATCTTCACCTAAGACTATTTATGGAGGTGAGCGACTCTTTCAAATTAGTTGGAGTTCCCAAAGATGCATTACGATTGAAGCTATTCCCGTACTAACTAAGGGACAGAGCTCGAGCCTGGTTGAATTCATTTCCACCAAACTCAATTTCTACACGGAAAGAGTTAGCCGAAAGATTCCTCATGAAGTATTTCCTGCCAAGCAAGAACGCTAAGTTGAGGAACGAGATCACTGCCTTCCAAGAAATGGATGATGAGTCCTTGTATGAGGCATGGGAATGATACAAATAACTATTACAGAAATGCCCTCACCATGGAATCCCACATTGCATCCAACTTGAGACATTTTATATTGGTCTCAATGCTCACACAAGGATGGTAGTGGACGCTTCTACTAACGGTGCTCTCCTTTCTAAGTCTTATAATGAGGCTTATGAAATCATAGAGAGAATCACCAGTAACAATTATCAATAGCCAACCAATCAAGCCGCGTCAGGAAGACGAGTTGCTGGAATACATGAAGTGAACGCTCTCACTTCACTTGCATCTCAGGCATCTTCAATCTCTTCAATGCTTAAGAATCTTACCACTAATGGGTCTAACAGTTTTGCAGCCCAACCACCTCACCAATTTGAGAGTATAGTGTGTGTTTATTATGGGGAAGGACATTTGTTCGAAGAATGTCCATCGAACCCCGAATCCGTATATTACATGGGTAACCAGAACAAAAATTAAGGAAGGCAAGGACTGCAATTCAACTTCTATAACCCATCGTGGCGATACCACCCGAATTTTTCATGGAGTAACAAGGGGCTGGAACCAGTAACAACTACGCTTAGCCTAGACCGACTCAGCCACTTAGTTTTTCCCAAGCTCAAAAACCAGCTCAGGCTGAATCATCCAATAGCTTAGAGAATTTATTAAAAGCATACATGGCAAAAAACGACGCCACTCTAAGGAATTTGGAGAATCAAGTGCGCCAGCTTGCTACTAAACTCAGGAACCAAGCACAAGGTGCTTTACCTAGTGATACGGAGAATCCAAGAAAACCAGGAAAGGAACATTGCAAAACGTTAACATTGAGGAATGGAAAGACAGTAAAGCCCAACACTATCGAAGCTGAAAAGGAGCTAGTCGATGCTTAAGACTAGAGGAAGTTCAACTGAGTGTTGAAATTCCAGTTTCACAAGAACTAGAATCTGTAAAACCCAAAAAGGTAATTCTAGAACTAGCTAATTTTGATCAACTAAAAAATTCGTTAGATGCAGAATTGCCACAAAAAATGAATAAACCAGTTCCAGTAAAGAAACCACTACCACCCTACCCTTAAAGACTTCAGAACCAGAAACAGGAAATTCAATTCAAGAAATTCCTAGACGTACTTAAGCAACTTCACATCAACATCCCATTGGTTGAAGCACTTGAGCAAATGTCGAACCACGTCAAGTTCATGAAGGATATCCTATCCAAAAAATGAAGACTTGGAGAATTTGAGATGGTAGCTCTGACGAAGGAATGTAACGCATATCTTCAAGACAAACTACCCCCAAAGTTGAAGGATCGTGGATGTTTTACCATACCTTACAATATTGGAGCAACATATTGTGGTAAGGCACTATGTGACTTGGGTGCAAGTTTAAATTTGATGCCTATGTCAATATTTAGAAAGTTGGGGATAGGGGAAGTTAGACCTACTACGTTTACACTTCAACTAGCAGATTGATCTTTAGCACATCTAGAAGGAAAAATCAATCATGTATTGGTATGTGTAGATAAATTTATCTTCCCTGCTGATTTTGTTATCCTAGACTTTAAAGCAGGCAAAGAAGTACCAATTATCCTAGAAAGACCGTTCTTAGCAACCGGAAGGACCCTTATTGATGTGCAAAAGGGCGAGCTTACGATGCATCTTCAGGATGATCAGGTAACATTTAATGTTTTTAAGTCTATGCGATTTCCTTATACAATTGATGATTGTTCTGCAGTATTTGATTTAGAGGATTTAATAGTGGAAAAAGAGCTCAACTATGTTCAGGATCTGTTGGAACAAATTTTGACATCGGATCCTCCAAATGATGAAGAGGAGGATGAATACTTAGCTTTGTTTGAAGCTAATCAAAGGGGATTTAATCCACAATCCAGTTTTGAGTCTTTGGAGTTAGAGAAGAGGAAGTATGCCCAACCAAAAGCATCAATCGAGGAACCACCTAAATTAGAACTCATGGTATTACCTTCACATTTAAAATACATTTATTTAGGTAACGCTTCTACTCTACCAGTGATTGTTTCAGCAGAATTAACTACTGAGCAAGAAGAGAAACTCATCTCGGTGTTGAAACAATTCAAGAAGGCTATCTGATGGACCATAGCTGATATCTATGGTATTAGTCCATCTGTATGCATGCACAAGATTATCCTGGAAGATGGTGAAGAAGGGACGATTGATGGACAATGAAGATTGAACCCCATCATGAAGGACGTGGTGAAAAAGGAGTTTATCAAGTGGTTAGATGCGGGTATCATTTATCCTATCTCAGATAGTTCGTGGGTAAGTCTGGTCCAGTGCATGCCAAAGAAGGGAGGTATCACAGTCATAGAGAACGAGAATAACGAGTTAATACAAACTAGAACAGTTACGGGATGGAGGATTTGCATTGATTACCGAAAGTTGAACAAGGCTACTAGGAAAGATCACTTTCCTTTGTCGTTATTGGATCAGATGTTGGATAGACTCGTGGGGTGAGACTATTACTGTTTTCTTGATGGATACTCAGGGTATAATCAGTTTACAGTAGCACTGGAAGATCAGCACAAGACAATGTTCACTTGCCCGTATGATACATTTGCATTTAGACGCATGCCATTTTGGTTTATGTAATACACCTGTTACATTTCAAAGATGTATGATGTCTATTTTTACTGACATGGTTGAGAAGTACTTGGAAGTTTTTATGGATGACTTTTCAGTATTCGGAGATACTTACGATGATTGCTTAGCCAATCTAGCTAGGGTACTCAGACGATGTGAAGAAACAAACCTCGTACTTAATTGGGAGAAATGCCATTTCATGGTACGAGAAGGAATTGTTCTAGGGTATTGGATAATGAGACATGAAATCGAGGTAGACAAAGGAAAGGTAGATGATATTGAGAAGCTCCCACTTCCAACATCTGTAAAGGGTGTCAGGAGCTTTTTGGGCCATGCCGATTTCTATCGAAGATTTATCAAGGACTTCTCCAAAATTGCTAAACCCTTATGTAAACTATTGGAGAAGAACACGATGTTCAAGTTCGATGATGAATGCTTAAAAGCTTTCCAGGATTTGAAGAGTCGATTAGTTACAGCACCCATAATCGTCACACCAGACTAGGATTTTCCATTTAAATTAATGTGTGATGCAAGTGGCTTCGCGATAGAAGCTATCATGGGCCAGCGAAGGAACAAAGCTTTTCATCCCATCTACTATGCAAGCCAAACTCTTACAGGAGCTCAACTGAACTATACTATAACAGAAAAAGAGTTACTTGCTATTGTATTTGCTTTTGACAAGTTTCGATCTTATTTAAGTACTTACTTGCCAAGAAAGATGCGAAGCCGAGACTGATCTAATGGGTGCTTCTACTTCAAGAGTTCGATCTAAAAATTCAAGATCGGAAGGGAGTAGAAAACCAAGTACCAGATCACTTGTCTAGATTGGAGCCGCAAGAAGGGAATTCTCCTATCATACCAATTCAGGAAACATTTCCAGATGAACACATACTGAAGGTAAGTCTTGTCCATAGTACCCCTTGGTTTGTTGATATTGCTAACTATTTAGCTTGGGTTTGATGCCAATTGATAAGACTTATCAACGAAGGAGAAAGTTTCTTCACGATGTAAAGTACTATTTCTGGGAAAAGCCATATTTGTTTAAAAGGTGTGCAGATCAAATGATTAGGAGATGCGTGGCAAAAGATAAAGTACAAAAGATTTTATACTATTGTCACTCAGCTCTGAGTGGGGGACACTTCGGAGGTACTCGTATGGCGGCCAAAGTATTGCAAGCCAGATTCTTTTGGCCAACACTATTCAAGGATGCATATGCGTACGTAAAAAGCTATGACCGATGTCAAAGGGTTGAAAATGTCACCAACAGAAATGAGATGCCTCGAACAAACATCATTGAGGTAGAATTATTCAATGTATGGGGTATTGACTTTCTTGGTCCGTTCCCTCCGTCTTTTGGTCACAAGTATATATTGGTAGTAGTAGACTATGTGTCCAAGTGGGTCGAGGCTGAAGCTTATCCCACAAATGATGCTAGGGTTTAATTAAATTCTTGCAGAAACACGTGTTCACAAGGTTTGGAACCCCAAGAGCCATCATTAGTGATAAAGGGTCCCACTTCGTGAACAAGTGGTTAAGATGGTTATTAGACGAGCACGAAGTGAAACACAAGGATGCAACAGCTTACCATCCGCAGACGAATGGGCAAGCTAAACTGGAAAATAAAGAAATCAAAGGCATACTTGAGAGGGTAGTTTGCTCACACTGACGAGATTGGTCCAAAAGACTGGATGATGCTTTATGGGCTTACAGAACAGCATACAAGACGCCTTTAGGGATGTCACCCTACAGGTTGGTCTTTTGGAAAGCATGTCATCTACCCTTAGAGTTAGAGCACAAGGCTTACTGGGCTCTTTGACAACTCAACTTGGATCCTAAGCTTGCTAAAGAGAAACAGATGCCCCAACTTAATGAGCTGGAGGAACTCTGGCTATTCTCCTACGTAAATGCCAAATTACTCAATGAGAGACTTAAGAAATGGCATGACAAGCACATTCGAGTTCAAGAATTTGAAGCAGGTCAGCGAGTTTTGTTATTTAATTCTAGACTAAAGTTCTTTCTAGGAAAGCTAAAATCACGTTGGTCCGGTCCATTTACTATTCATCTCGTCATCCATACGGAGTTGTCGAGCTCTAATGTAAGGGAGGTAATTTTCAAGTTAATGCTCAGCACCTGAAACACTATTCGGGAGATAAGATTGAACGGAATGAAATTTCGTTCATTTTATCGGATGTTTAATTTTTTTTTGTTTTCTTTTTTAATAAACGATTTAGGGTATATTTTCGGGATTAGCATGTTTAAATAAATTATGTCTAGGAGATTGGATCTTAAGCGAGACCGCTTGTGACACCTCCAATCTTTCCTGGGAATTGATTTTAACATAATTTTCTAAAAAGTTATTCTCTAAATAGAAATTTTAATCTTTGATTTTTCAAATAAAAGGGTCAATTTTGATCCAAGTCTTAAATTGCAACTCAATTCCAAATTTTCATTAAGTCTAGGACTTAATTGAATCATTATAAAATTTGGTTACTATTTTCGCAAATAATAAAAACTAGATGCCTCTTTTTGTAAATATGTTGAAAGGCTTCTAGAATAAATGTTTTTAGTTTAAAAATGATAATTATTAATATATAATTATATCCATTATAATATATATTAATTATTATCAAATTTTAGGATTTTATTTGATAAGTTTTAATGATAATAAGAAGATAATCTTTAATATATAATTATATCTATTATAAAATATATATTAATCTTTATCAATTTAGCATAAAATTAGGATTAGTTTTAATCATATTTTATCTTTATTTACATAAATTAAATAGAATTAATAATTTAATATGCATATATCTAATTATTAACTATTGTTATCTTTGTATAGGATTAGAACTTAGAATTTTTATTAATTAAATTGTTTTAAGAATTCTACTCTAATTCCTATTTCTCCCTCTATAAATTCCACCTATCTTCCCATTCATCTATCACTCAAAACCCAAAGCACTAAAACACCCAACTGTCGAAGCCCCTAGCCACAAGAAGACACCAGAGGTCGGCCAAAGATACCCGGCCTCATTCACGCCTTGACGTCCACGCTCCAAAGAATTGTTCCTAGGCGCACACTTGCCCATCGAGTGCTGCCTTGCATGCCTGGCCCTGTTCATTGCCTCGTGCTGCTTTTGTCTAGTTGCCCAAACCTTCATCCCGCACCTAAGGCCAGCTCCCGCATGCACCCACGACAGGTCTGCTCGACGAGGAGCTGTGAGCCACTCGTACTACTCCAGCCTAGCCTGTAACACCCCAAACCCGGCCTAGACGATATGACCAGATCTGATGCGCCACATCGAAGTATTCAAAACATTCCGTATTACTTAGTTTGGAAAAAAACTTAGTTGGTGTTGTAAAAGGTACTTTTAAAAGTAGGTTAAAGTGAACGGAAGTGCACCGGTAGGAAACCGGGAAGAAGAGGAGGTGAGTCCGTTGATTTGCTTAAGTACCAAGCTCCCTTCGGATCCAATCCTAGACATGCACACCGCCATTGCCACACTCTAACATCTCGTATAATTTTTGAAAACCGTGTGATTATGCCCATCTTAAGAAAATGATTAAGGTTGAAAACGTTTGCTTAAAATATTTATTCTCTTGGAAAACATTTACTTTATGGAAACTTTGTGCGTCATCGTGATCTTTTAAAAACAAGTAGTTTTTATAAAATGAACCCTAGTGCTAACCGGTTTAATAATCCCCAAAATAAAATTAATAAAAAGAGCACCTTATTACAACTTCAAGCACAATAAAAATAATCCAAATTAAATGCTAAACTTATTTAAAATCGGCAATCAAGCTTCATGGCCACTCTGAATCCCTTGACTCAAGTCCACCAACTAGGGCTCACCGCAAGGATGGAAGAGGAAGGGTGAGTTTGGGAAAACTCGGTGTATCTGAAACCCATCCAAAGCCCAAATCAGCTCGAGCCCATTGGGCCTAAGCCCTATTCAGATAACAATTACAGTGGAACAAAGCCCTTTTCGAATACGATAGCAAGGCCTTAGCCCTTTTAACATAACAAGATGGCCCATAGGCCCGATTCGAGAACATATGTAACAATATCAAGAATGAATGCAAGCCCAACTGGGAGACTACTCAACCCACCAACTGCTACACCGCCTGCATCAAATACCCTACACTCTATGTGGGGAATATCTCAACCCACCCACCTACACTCCACAGATTAAAGAACGTCACTCAATTATCGATCGATTGAGGCAAAGCCTCCAAGATCGATGAACCACATTCAATACTTCCTCCATCAATACCCCAATCCCATGCAATGAGATATTAATAAATGCATATCATGTAAAATACAGATTAATCAATCATGCGGTTTAACCAATTTAAACCCTAGGGTATTTGGTAATTATGCTCTTTAGGGTAATTTTGCACTTACGCAACTACACACGTTATTCCAGTAATTCTTAACAATCATATGCAATTTGATTCTCCCATCTAACTGACAGGCTACTTTGCCCACCTCTTGCCCATATTGGGCCATAAGCCCATTGGGCCCAGTTTTGACCCATTGAGGCCCTATTTCCGAAGTACGTTGAAACGTCACACAAACTTACTTACCACTTTGCGATGCTAGATCTAACAATTACTCTATGTCTTGAGAGCATTCGCATACTCACAAGCCTATGAAATGCCGGAATTTCGGCATTTCGGCTTTTTGCTGAATTGAACTAAGAAAAGGTGTTCGGTACACACCGATTCATGACGATCGCCATGAGATCTCTTCGATATCCTACAATTGATTAGCACAGTGCTTATTTACAAACTATAATCACTAAATTCCAAAACTTACTCACCCATGATCGAACCATGTCCCTAAAAGCCTTTGAAACCTTACCTTTTGTCAAAATCGATAGCTAGCTCAATCCGATTGTTCCAATGATTCACGCTTTCAATCCAACACTTAAGAAGGCACTAATCATTGATGAAAACGTCGATTAAAACCCTTAGAGGCACATGCCCAAATCGATGACCTCCTAATTTTAAGGACTTGGCTTTTCTTAACTTTGCAAAATAAGAACAGATCCGAGATGATAAGTACTTACCCTTACTCCTACTTGATTTCCTCGCAATCCGGTGTGATTTAACCTTAGAACAATGGTAAAACCCGAATCCAAGGGTTGATGAAATTTCGCTATAAGCCCTAAACCAGTGGTACTTCGGCTTTTGGGTGGTGAAGGAGATGGAGATATGAGGCTATGACCTTGAAGAAAAATTGCCGTCAGGTATCTAGGATTAAGATAAGATAATCGTAGATTTAATAAAAACAAAAGAACATAAAAGAACCTGGCTTTGAAGAAATCGGCACAAGCAGTGATCACAGGTTTTCGGCTTTTGTGATTTCGGCAAAGGTGCTGATTTCGGCTTTGGAGGAGAAGAATGAAGAAAGAAGAACAAGATAGTTGATAATTTCGACTAGGGAGGGAAAAGAAAGAAAAAGGAAACCCCTTGGGTGCAAAAGCAGAAGAAAACGGCACCACTCAATACCCTAAGTGCCGAAATACCAACCTCATAACCCCCTGTCGATTTTCCCTTTTCAATTCCCATAATTCGGCCAACTCCTAGCCTCATCCACATCCCTTAAATCTCTCCCCTTATCCCTCCTTAATCCAAGCGTTTAAACTGATCCAACTCTCCTCTAGCAGAATCCACCTGAACCCAACACTTACCCCTCCTGCACTTAAAAAATAAATGCATCTATTTGCCAACATAGGGAATCGATCCCATGCCTTCCTCAACGCTCCACACGCCACCTTTTTAGGAGCCTAGTGGCATCACCCTTGCCACTTTACCAAGGCTATTTTTGTGATGCAATTTACCCACAACTCTACTTAAGGGCCACTTAGCCAGAACCCCTAACTCCTAAGTCTAAAATTCCAAAAATTCAACTGGGTTTTGGCCAACTCATGGGCCTTCCATAAGCCCATTTACTTACTCAAAATATTAATTTCACATCCAAATACAATAATTTAAAGTCTTTATAAAATATTGAAAACCACGAATAAATCCGAAAAATCAGGATGTTACATAGCCTACACACGTTGCTGCCTGCTCCTAGCCCTCTTGCGCTGCTGCTTTGAACATCTAAACGGCACCACCCTTTCATCCATCTTAAGCCACAAACCCTCCAACCCTCCTTATAAATTCCCATATTTTCCTTC
Organism: Gossypium arboreum; assembly: GCF_025698485.1. Classification (NCBI taxonomy): domain Eukaryota; kingdom Viridiplantae; phylum Streptophyta; class Magnoliopsida; order Malvales; family Malvaceae; genus Gossypium; species Gossypium arboreum. The sequence goes on along the minus strand of NC_069070.1, from coordinate 89,450,754 downwards.
ATTTTTATTATTATTTTCTAGAGTTCTTATATTTTTACAGAAAAAAAAGGTGGTGAGACCAATTTTTCTCTCAAACTTTTAATTTTATTGAATTATTTAATTTCTCAGTTTGTTGAATTATTAATTCTTATAAATTAAATTTTTGAGAAAATAATTTTTCTCATCTTATGATCAGGTTAAACATGCCTCGCAAGAGAACTCTTGCTTCTGCTCAAATTGATAACCAACAAAACAAATTCCACTATGAAGAAGCCAGAGTGAGATACGAAAGTATCTTCAAAAATCAACAGATGTATCCAGAAAAAGGCTTTGCATTAAAGGAAAGCAACTATAGAGACTTTATGGCAAGTATTCGTCAAGTTGCTGAAACCCTCAATTGGGAGTTATTTTACGAAAAGAGACCTAGTGTGGATGAGGAGCTAGGTCGTGAGTTCTATGCAAATTTAACTTCAAGCGAGATAACAGAAGTCCTAGTTTACGGAATCAAGGTATCGATAAATTCAAATGCTATTAATGAGTTCTTTGAATTACTAGATTTCAAAAATGACGAATATTCCAAATTGATGAGCAATATCAAGCCTGAAAATTTGCAAGAAATTCTCGAGGAACTGACAGTTCAGGGTTCTACATGGACTGTGTCAAAACAAGGAATCCACACTTGTCAAAGAGAATATTTGACGCCACCCACGAAGGTATGGTTTTACTTCATCCGATTCAGCCTTATGCCTAGCTCACATGGAACTACAATCTCATTAGAGCGAATGGTCTTATTGTACTCGATCCTAACTGGAAAGACCATTGATGTGGGGAAGATCTTCTTGAGGGAAATACAGAATTGTACCGTTAAATGCTCTGGCCCTGCACACTTCCGCTTTACACTAACAATTTTATGCTTGAAAGCTGAAATTCTTACAAATGTAAAGAAGACAGGGTATAGCCAAGGCACAATCACGAATTGGGACCTTTACCGAGTAGCTGGAGACTCAGTTCTATAGAAATGAGTTGAAGTAAGTGAGGAACCAGAGGACCCTGATGAAGAAGAAGATCCCACGATGCAATCATTTGAAATCCCTAATAAAGTAGAATCAGTAGAGCCAGAAGCTGAACCTGATACTAACACTTCAATGTTTAGAGCTCAACCGCCAAGCCCAGACTTTCGAGATGAGCTATCAAAATTGATGGACTTAATGCAACATATGCAATGGCAGCAACAAGCCTACTAGAGATACTCAAAAATAAGGGATGACTCGATGAGAAGTGCTTTTAAGAAAATATACAATGACCCCATTTATTTTTGTGTCTGAGTTTTCAGATTTCATATTTGAACCATGGAGTCCATTACCAAAGAAGGAGCGACGCGATTCATGCAAAGGCGATAGTGATAGAGCAAAAGATGAGTCAAATTCAAAAAGGTCTGCAAATAAATAAATGGGGGATCTTGAGTTTACTTTATTTTTGTTCTTATACTATTTTTAGGATTAAGTTTAATTATTAATATATATTTTTTTTCATAGTAAAACAAGAGAGGAAAATCATAAATAAAATGTGAGCAAGTCACAAAGTATAAAGTGTGGCAATAGATATATATACATGTCTAGGATTGGATTTAGAAAGAGCTTGGTACTTAGCAGTCAATTTGACTCACCTCCTCTTTTCTAAAATCCTACCTGATATATAGTATCTGTTCACTTTAAACAATGAGGACATTGTTCATTTTAAGTTGGGGGATCGAAAATTTGAATTATTTCCACTCAAAATAAAATTTTTCTTTTAATCATGATTAGGATATATTTTGTTCAAAAATTTGAATTTTGTTAAGTATGCTCAATTTGACTATGAATAAAGTTCTACTATTTCAGTAAATTATTATGTTAGCTTAATAATGACATGAATGTATTTTTTTAATAAAGCATGCAAATTCGTACCATAAAATTTTTAGTTTTTTAGGAAAGTTAGGTATGCATGAAAGTTTAAGTCTTTAGAATTGACTTAGTAGTTTTTTGAGGCGAAATCCTAGGGAGCATGGAACGTTGGAAGTGATTTAGGCAACTATTGTTTGGACCATTTGAGCCTTTCAAGCCCACCATGGTAAAGTTTTATCCTTTGAAACCCAACTTTGAGACTATATGGCCTAATTTTATTTCAACCCTTACAATAATTAGCCATTACTTTTCGCTTAATGATCTTAAAATTGTCCCAAACACTAGACTCAGTAATATTCAAAATGTACTTTAAAAATAAGTTTGGGGGAGTTGATAAGAAGTATCAATTGCTCAAGAATTGCAGTACACAAAGTAAGTACTCGTGTTAGCTATAAAAAAAAAGAGAGCACATGTATTTGAAAGAGATGTACAAAAGAGCATATAAAAGTCAAGTTGGTGTATCGAAGGTAAAAACTCCGAAGGTTCGATTGATGCTGAGTCTAGGGTTTTTAAACCAAAATTTATCCATCTTTCACCTACCCTTAGCCTAGCCACATTATAACCTTGATAAAGACCTATTGATTCAAAGTCCTAATGCTACCTACATTATTGGAGAGAAATTGCTACGATCAACATATGAAGACATAAGTTAAGCTTAATGATTGCAGCTTAGTCTTGAATAAAGGAATAAAAGTAAGGGTTAATATGTCTTTGTTACAAAAGCATTTAGTCTAAATTTTGCTATTATAATAAGTTGTTGAATTTAATTTGAACGATGTATACTTAAGTAGCATAACTATCAGATTTCTTGTCTTTGAGCATAAGTATTCTAAATTCATAATTTTGGGAAAAATGTTGTTCTAAAGGAATTTTTCAAAGGTGTTTCTGAGAAATTCTTTTCAAAATTTTTGCATTACTCGGGACGAGCAATGAATTAAGTTTGGGGGTGTGGAAACACAAAAATTTATATACTTTTTCATACCCATTTTTACTTAAATTCATGCAAATCCAGTTAAATTCTTGTCGAAAAGTAATTAAATATTATAAAATAATAAAAATGTGTTAAAAATATAAAAATGGTGAATTTAGTTAATTCTATACCTAATTTTAATTAATTTTGACTATTTTCGATGATTCATGCTTGAAGGGCTTAAAATTGGCTCGGTGACTTCTTTGAAAGCACAAAATCGAGAAGCAATTTGAAGTTTCGAGGCACATTAATTTTCAGCCTAAGACGGTCCAGAAATGTGTATTAATTCCTAATTTAATTAATTTTAATTTATTCTCCATTTAATTTGGGTTAAATAAATTATTTTTAATTAATTATGGAGAAAGGGTCCAGTTGAATCGCCTTGGTCGAACCATATTGAGTGAATGGGCAGCCCAGAACCATCCTTATGCTGACCTAAATCAAAATTTTAGTTGATTAAATATGCTTGCAAAAAGGGCCTTGAAGATCTTTCAAAATGCATTCAAATCCCTCCTTTAATTGTGGCTTTATGAAACTGCCCCAAGCTTAAAATAGCAAAGTTGAAACTCTCAACTTTGCCATGTGTGTGGCCGGCCAAGGGAGGTCTCTTATGCTGATTCTTTTTTGCTATTTTTACCTTCCATATTCAGCTATAAAAGCCACCCCTTTCTGATCATTCAAAGCATCCCTCATCCATCCCTCATTCCATAACATTCTCTCATTCCCTCTCTCACTTTCATTTTTCCATCCCATTTCCCTCTTGTTCAAATGCCGATTTCTTCTCTTGGGAAAGAGGCTCTCATCAGCCATTTTGGAGCTGCAATTAAATGTTCGTAAGCCACCTTGATAACTGAGGGCAACGAAGAATGAAGAATGGAGCAACTAGTTAAGCCACAGAGAAACATCAGATTTGCTTCTTATTCCCTATCTCTTTAATTTTTGTTGTTGTTTTGACGAACATGTTTATGAATATTTATGCTATTGAAATGGTTATTTTAATCAATTTAGCTTAAACTTAAGTTTGTGCTGGGTTGATTATATTCTGCCTGCTTGAATTGTTAAAAATATGTTTATGCTGTTATAGGCCTCGGTAAATTGCTTGGTTAAGTAAAATCATGCCTAAGCTATTCTTGCTTTACGACTATGAGGTAGCTAATGAATTAATTATTTAAACGGATTGCAATTGTAATTAATTGACACAGTACTTAATCAGTGCATATTTATTCTTCTAAGATAGCTGAAGGTTAAATTAGCATTGTATCTGGCGATATTATTGCCTTGCATAACTTGCAAGATTATTGTGATTAAACTGTTTCAAGGTAGGGATGCCTTGTTACCTCACATAGTCTTTTATATGCTGATTAGATTTAATTAATCATTTGAAATGACCTAGGGATATGCAAGAGATTAGTTCATTTTAATGAGTATGTATTGTAATAACAGGTTTGCTTACTAGGATCTGTTTAGTCGGTTGAATTGACATAGGAATATGTCAAGACATGAATGGACTTTTGTATGTGAGTTTTTCATAAGTTAGCAAATTATCGGGTTGCTGTGAATTTATTCATAACAGTGTAAACATGAGTTTAATAATTTTGAGTTCAAGAAATATAATTAATCCAACACAAGTATGTTACCTTGATTAAATCTTATTTGAAATCATGCATTAGAACTCCTTTGTTTTATTTTTAATTATTTACTTAGTTTTTTTAAACAGTTTTTGACCAGTTTTTTAAAACCAAATTATGTTTACCTCACCAAAGTATTTTACAATTAATTTCTTAAATAATTCTTTTTACAGTCCCTGTGGGTACGATAACTCGACATTTACTTGTCACTTTATTACTTGTTACGATTGTGTACACTTGCACATATCTGTCGTTCCACATACTCAAATACCATTTAATCATAAACACATTGTCCCTTATAAGGCCTACGAGGCCTTAAACATGCTTTCGAACTGATTTGGGACTAAACTGATAACACATGAAAATTTTGGAAACTTAGAAAAATTTCAACCATGCAAGGGTCACATGCCCATGTGAGTAGGCCGTGTGCCTCACATGGCTCCAGACATGCCCATGTCTCAAGCCGTGTGGAAATAGGGCATTCATACTGACTTGTATCACATGGCTGAGGGAACGCCCGTGTGCCAGGCCGTATTAAAACTGGAGGGTATACTGACTTGGTGACAAGACCGACCACACACCCATTTGTCTAGGCCGGGTAACTCACTGACTTGATTTCTAAGCATCAATAGGGGACACACAGTCGTATACCATGACCATGTGTCGCACACGGCTGAGACACATGCTCATGTGGACTAAAATAGGTCATTTGCAAGGCCAATTTGCCACCCCAGCTTCAATGTACCTACACAAGAGAAAATGTACAATTTCCATACACAAAGGGTAGCCAATTCAATCCCAATTCATGCACAAATCATGCTATATAAATACAACCATTTTACTTACTCAAATATATACCAAAGCAACATAATCTTTAACCTTAATTCATACAATAGGTATATATATACCAACTTAATATTCACAACAGAAAACCATTGTCAACTCAATCAATTCATTCACTGTAATACACACCATTTAACTACCAATTTGACATGTAAATTCATGTCACAATAAGACCTTTCTCTAGCTTTTATCCACCGTAATTCAAATAACCATTTTAACTTCCATTAAGTCTTGGTTACAACCATGCCAAAACAAACCATCTCACAAGGCATTATAAACATCTTACAAAAGTCATTAACAACCATTTCTAATAGCCAAACGTATATCAATATTAACATCATTTACAAGCCAAATCTCATGGCTATAATCACAACCAAAATACCACATCTAGCCTATACATGCTATATACCATAAATGTATAATTCAAAAGTACCAACTTAGATGTTTGATAGTGCGATGATGTTCCCGACGACTCTTGGATCTGAGCTAACCTTGATTCACTATAACACATAGAAAATTAACACGAAGTAAGCTTCATAGCTTAGTAATCTCGTATGTGAATAACTTAATTCATCAAATAAATGCAAATCAACCAATTACACATGGCAAAACCATATACACATTAACTACAAACCTTTCTCATGTCCCAAAACATGATCAAATACAAACTCATCGAGCTTTCACTATTTAATACCCGAATAGATTCAACACATGCTTGTATTGCCTTGTACTAACCTCTTTCTCAACCACATCATTCACTTACCTGTTAAACCATTCAGGATAGAAATCGGATACTCATGAGTCTCGTACGATAGGTACCTATACCATGGCTTGTAGCCAAATCAAGGTAACTTATCTGAAGAACTATTAATCATGGCCCGAAGACAAATCATCTGATATGCATGGCCCGAAGCCAAATCGGTAAAATACGCACCTGAAGTGCTAGTATCATGGCCTGTAGCCAACTCAACGTCTCACTTACTAACATTTCAATAGCATCCAAAACTATTCTTAAAGTTCAACCGACTTTCACACTTTTTGTTTCTATCATCGAATGCATTCATAGAGTCATTTTCACAATTCATACATTATCCAAAATCCCATTTTAACAATTTATGCAATATTAAAGCATTTTAACATACATTTATAATGCATTCGGAATTGACGAATCGGGTCGACTACTAGATAACCTTATTTTTCCCCCGATCTAAATCCAAATTCTTTCTTTCTTGATCTATATGAATTCAAAATTAACTTATTTACTCATCTACTCATTCAATTAATCCAAAAAAAAAACATTTGGGCATTTTTACACATTAGCCCCTAAACTTTCGCATTTAATCAATTTCATCCCTATTTCATAAATACTCAAAATTCACACAATTCAACAAAACCCATTCTTGGCTGGATTATATATAGGTCTCTAGTAGCCCAAAGCTTCCATTTATTTCACATTTCAACCACGCAATTTGCACATTTCACAATTTAATCCTTATTATGCATTTTCATAAAAAATCTCTTAATAAAACATGAAAATCTATCATCAAAAATTCATATTTTATCTTCAAACACCAAAGAACACATAGATTCAACAATGGCAATCTCAAAATCTTTAATAGTTTCAAAATCTAAGGTACGAGCTAGCTAGAATACGAAGCAACGATATCAAAAATGTAAAAATCATTAAAAATCGAGTCAAAATCACTTACCAATTTAGATTTAGAAGTGTCGAACCTTAAAAATCAATCAAATGCTTTCTTATTCATAAACATTTGGCCAAAAGAGAGAAAGATGGACATAAGTTCATTTTGTTTTTATTTATTATAAGTTAATTACCAATATAACCTTAATGAAATACCATTACTATCATCCATTTAATGTCCAATATTGTCCAACCACCATTTTAATGGTCTAAGTACCATTTAAGGCCACCATAATTAAAAGCCAAAGCGATTTGACACCTTTAACTAATGGAGCATGCATTTTACAATTTATAAGATTTAGTCCTTTTTCACAAATTGAGCATTCAAATGGTAAAATTTCTTTATGAAACTTCCACACAATAATTCTATCATGCTGTAAACTTTAACAAAATGATAAAATAAATATTTTGACTTCGAATATGTGGTTTCAAAACCATTGTTCTAATTTGACTCAAAAACCGGCTGTTACATAAATAATTAAACTTATTCGAGCTGAGACTCTATTTACTTCTTTTAGTTTAGATTTAAAATTTGTTGCATGTTTAAATTTAGGATTTTTTAGGTTTAAGCTTTTTGTATTTCGGAGTTTAGACTGAAAAATTAAGAATTTTCTTTTAGATACATTACAGTAGTACCACAATACTAACTCTTGGTATCGTAATGCCCTTGTCAAGTTTCACAAAATACCTATTTTAGGTATTGTGACCCATGTGCTTCCACTCTATTTAACCCCAAAACTCAAGTTCTCTTAATTTTCAGTCTTAATCTCCCAAATACATTTTCTTTGTTGTGCTTGTTTGTTTTCTGTGCAAGCCACCCATCCGAAGATTATACAACAACTTCAAGCTTAAATGTGAAGGTGGACGACCCAAACTAGTCTGATAACTCCTTCTAGGAAGTCTGATAACCTCTTAATCTTTTGTATTGAGCTACATATTGAGGACAATGTGTAATTTAAGTGTGGGGAATGCACATTATTTTATTTTCTTTGGTTTTATGTTTGTTTTGCATGTTTTCGACTTTTACACCATTTTTCAAAATAAAAATCAAAAATATTTTTCTTTTATTTCTTTTATTTTTGTTATTGTGTACATGGTGCTTGAACATGAAGTGATTGACATCGGTGGATTGTGGCATGATATTGTGTATTAAGTTCTTTGAATGTGTACATTCTAATTGATGCTTAATGAATTCTTTGCTTTGTGAATAAATTGTTTAGTTCAATTAATTACATTGAATAATAGTTTCAAGACAGTTGGATTTTTTATCCAAATGATCAATAAGACTAAAGATAGGTGTAGATATGCATGTTTTAAAAATTGTCATTATTCATTAAAATAAGTAGAAACATGTTTCAGTTTTGTATTCGTTGAAATGCTAAGGGATAACCTAAGGCATTTTTTATGTAGCTTAGAGACTAAAGGACAAACCTTGGATGCTACATTATCCCCAGTTCTCGTATTTGAATCTCACATTTTCCTTTCTTGGTGAGCCTTTATGTTTGAAGCCTTGAGCTAAAATTGAGTTCAAAACTCAACCCTTCACAGTTTCTAAACATTGCAGAGGTTTCTTACAAAATTTACTTGAGTGACTAGTGAAAAGAGATTGATTTAGCTCGTAATTGATTCTTACTAAAAATTGTGCATAAACAGACAGAAAAATGTGAAAGAAAGAAAAATAGCAAGGATTAAAAGCATTGTGAGAGTAAAGAACTAATGAATGCAAAATATGCTCAAAATAAGAAAAAGAAAAAAGCATAACATTAATGTCTGAAAATCATAATGCACAAAAACAAGCTAAATCAACCCATCTCTTCCACAATATTAGAAAGATAAGGAAGGTGAGAGAAGGAGAAATAAGGCGGTGAGATCAAACGATCACATTTGGGGGGAATTGGAAACAATGTCGTATGCTATACTATTCATAGTGCTTGAACCATTTTGAGCTTATCTTTGAATCTGTACCAATCTAAGCCTCAGAACGTTATAAGCCACTAAACCCTATGTGAACTTAGCGTCTCCATTTACAAGTCAAAACTTGTGGAATCTTATTGAAAATGAATACGTCGATTTCTTTCGTACATAGATATATCATATCTTCATTTCTTATTGTGATAGAATAATGTATAAAAATTTGATTTTTATAAACTAACTCTACTTTTGTTTTCTCTGTAACTTTTGAACTAAAATTATTTAATCTCAAACCTATGAGTTTACAATGCATCAACTAGGAGTTGTTGTAAACTCAAAATTATATAGGATTTTTCTATACATTGTTACCACATTTTGACTTAATAAATATGTTAATCTTGAATAATTATTGTTTAATTAAGTGAATTTTACTTAAATATTAATATTGGACATGAACTTATAAAGTATGTGAAATTATGTTTTATTGCATGATTTTTATGCATAATTTATGTTATTTTCATGTAAATTATTAATATTTGAATTTTCACTATACAGTAGGACCATGGAAGATGAGATTAATAAATGTTGCATGGACATGCATACATCTAACTAATCTGGACGGCAAAACCATGCAAAACTCAGTCATAAGGATGTTAATTTGAACCAATAAAGGTGCTACTATATGATGGACATGCCAGATTAATTATTGGACTAAGAAACCATCCAACAAGGAGGAATCCAAGCCCAATTTTGACACAAGCAAATGGCTGCTCAAAAATAAGCTTTGGGATATTTTGTTAAAGGTCCTTACAGTTGGAAAGATGTCAGAAATCAGCACACAAGTTCACCCTTTTGAAATCGACCACCTTATGGCTATTAATAGCAAAGTTTTGAATTGAAAATGCAGCAACCAACTCATCCTCTTTTTTGCAAATTGTGGCCGGAAAAGCATGAGAGAAGGAGGAATTTTCAAACTATATTTTTAGTAAACTTTACTCTTACTTTCAGTTATAAATACCACACACCTTTCACTTTTCATAGCATCCCTTAATTTATTCATTCACTGGCATTCTATCATTTCCTCTCTTGTTCCCTTTTCCCCACACCTAGTCTTTCCATTTTCCTTTCCATTCTTTAGCCAACAAAACTTTGTCAAGACACTACCTTGGCCAGCCACATTAAGAAACCTTAGCAAAAGAGCAATGAGCATAATGAAGGATCACGTCAGTCAGAAAGATCCGAAAGCTTGTTAAACTGAATTAGAGTTTACTCTTTCCTTCTTTTTATTTCATTTAATTATGTTTGCTATGCGTTTATTTTTCTTGACATCAACAATGTTAGTTTAATTCTGTTTTTTGGGATGATTATTTTAATTCAATGATATTTATTGATTCATGTTGTGCCTCAATCGATCATGTTTTCAATTAAAATCAAAAAGCATTTCATTCATACGTGATTGGATGCATTTAGATTAGCTGAGTGGTCCTAGCCAGACGATGACTAGTAGACACATAATTAAAAAGTGTAATACTCAATTTATATCACTAAACCCGAGTAAATTAGAGGTTCATAATATCTTTAGTGAGCTCTGATATCTTACATAGTTTTTTGCTTTATGTGATTAAATTGTTTCAAACATAAATGTCCCTGTTACTTCACATAAATACTAAGAAACCCTTAGTTTAATATGATTATTAAAATGCATATTTCAATTAGTAAAAGATTCCGAAAGAACTTAATTTGGTTTCCAAACTCATGAAAGATCGAGTTGCCATAGAATGTTTTCCGAACACTGTTAAGCATGACTGAGTTGATTAATATAATTACCCTAGCCTACTTTATGTTGATTGTTTTTGTTGCTAAAGCCATTCATTCATACATTTAGATCCTTTGCTTTTAGATTTAATTGCATAGGGATCATCTTGCATTTACATAATTTAATTTAATCATCCATCACTAAAAATATTGTGTTTTTACCACCAAATTGTGAATTTATAAGTTTGAAAATAATCGATTAACATACACAGTCCATGTGGAGATGATAACTCATGTTACTTACTTATTAATTGAACAATTGTGTACACTTGCACAAATTCCGTTACAATTTTTTTGACGCCTTTGCCGGGGATTGTTGCCTTAATCATTCTTTATGAAATTATTTTTACAATTTGGTTTTTTATTTAATTTCTAAAATTACTAATTTATTCATTTTTTTTATTTGAGATTTATTTACAAGGTGTTTGTGAGTATAGATCGAATCATCAATCTATTACTTGTAGATCTTGAAATTGGGTAGACATTTAGACAGAGAAGATGTGAGAGATTTGCTCAAAGAAAAGTCGAGATGGACCTTGGAAATCAAAATGATGGACAAGGTAATGGAATCAATCATGTGCGCAACCTAATCCTTATTGTTGATGATAGGGATCCTGCCATAAGACAATACGTTTTGCTACTTTTCAATGAATTAAATCCAGGAATTAGGATGCCAAGTATCGAGGCACCCCAATTCGAATTAAAACTAGTGATGCTTCAAATGCTCCAAAGGGTGGGCCAGTTCAGTGGTATGCCCATGGAAGATCCACATCTTCACATTCGATTATTCATGGAAGTGAGTGATTCATTTAAGATAGCTTGTGTGACTGAAGATGCATTAAGGTTAAAGCTGTTTCCGTACTAGTTGTGAGATCGAGCACAAGCATGGCTGAATTCATTACCATCAAGTTCAATATCTACATGGCAAGAATTAGTAGAAAGGTTTTTGGTAAAGTATTTTCCTTCAAGCAAGAACGCAAAGTTGCGAAATGAGATAACTACTTTTCAATAATTGGATGGCGAGTCTTTATATGAGGCATGGGAAAGATTCAAGGAATTGCTTCATAAGTGTCTTCATCATGGGATTCCTCATTGTATCTAATTGGAGATGTTTTATAACGGTCTCAACGCACATACAAGATTAATGGTAGATGCTTCTACGAATAGCGTGATTTTTTCTAAGTCTTATAACGAGGCTTACGAGATTATTGAAAGGATCGCTAGCAACAATTACCAATGGTCAAAAAATCAAGCAGTTTTCAGAAGACGAGTAGTTAGCGTGCATGAAGTGGATGCACTGACTTCACTCTCTGCTCAGGTATCTTTTATTTTCTCAATGTTCAAATAGTTTACCACTAATGGTTTGAATAATTTTGCAGCTCAATCACCAAGTCAGTATGATGTTGTTTCCTATGTGTATTGTGGGGATGGTCATTTTTTTAAAAATTACCCTTCAAACCCCGAGTCTGTTTGTTATTTAAGGAATCAATATCAAAATAGAAGTGAACAAGGACCACAATCCAATTTTTACAATCCTTCAGGACGGAATCATCCGAACCTTTCCTTTAGTAACCAAGGAAATGGACCGAACAATCATATGCAACATAAACCCAACCAATTTCAAGGATTTAGTCAACAAGCCCCAAAACCACCTCATGTTGAATCATCAAATAGTTTAGAGGACTTGTTGAAGGCATACATGGCAAAAAATGACACTTTGATCCAAAGTCAAGCAGTAACATTAAAAAATCTAGAGAACTAGATGGGTCAGTTAGCACAGAGCTTCCTAGTAGACTGTAAGGAGCCTTCCCATAAGATACAAAACATTAGAGGAAATTCGGTAAGGAACATTACAAGTTAACCAACTATTGAAGTCCCTACACCGAAAATATCAGATGCTGAGAAATCTGATGAGGTAAACCCTAAACTAGTAAATTCTAAAAAGCTAACACCTTTTGCAAATTTTCCTTGTTATAAAAGTTGTTTGTATCAACCTAGATTTCCATATCACCAAAGACTTCAGCAAAATAAGCAGAAACAAGATGTGCAATTCAAGAAGTTCTTGGATGTTCTAAAGCAACATCACATCAATATCTCGTCTGTAGAGGCTTTAGAGAAAATGCCCAACTACGTGACGTTTATGAAGGATATTCTGTCCAAGAAGAAAAAGCTTAGTGAGTATGAGACTGCTGCTCTGACGAAGGAGTGCAATGCATTCTTACAAAACAAGCTACCTCTGAAATTCAAAGACCTTGGAAGCTTTACGATACCCTGTAACATCGGAGAATCTTACTGCGGTCAAGCTTTGTGCGACCTTAGAGCAAGAATCAACTTAATGCCCAAATCTATTTTCAAACTGTTGTGAATAGGTGCAGTAAGACCCACTACTGTGACACTTCAACTAGTGGATCACTCATTAACATATATCAAGGGAAAGATCGAAGATGTTTTGGTAAGAGTTCATAAGTTTATTTTTCCTACTGATTTTATTGTTTTAGACTTTGAAGCAGATAAGAAAGTTCCGATCATCCTAGGGAGACCTTTACTAGCCATAAGAAGAATGTTGATAGATGTACAAAAAGAAGAACTCACAATAAGAGTTCAAGATGATTAGGCAACATTTAACGTTCAGAAGGCCGTTAAATTTCCCAATCTGATGGAGGAAAGTTTAGTAAGGGAAGAATTAGAAACCTTAATTTCTATGGAATGGGAGAGTAATCTTGAAGAAGACCCATTGGAGAACATTTTAAGGTCTAAAACCTTGAAACATGAAAAAGGTAATGAAGGTATGTCTTTAATGGAAGCCAATCTGAGGAATTATATTCGACTACTGTGGCCGATCTGCTAGAGTTAGAAATTCAGGAATTTACACAACCCAAGTTTTCAATCGAGGAATTGCCTAAACTTGAACTAAAGGTACTTCCATCCCTTTTAAAATATGTTTATTTAGGTAAAATTTCTACTTTGCCAGTGATTGTTTCAGCAAAACTGACAGAACATCAAGAGGAGCAACTTATTGTTGTTTTAAAGAAATTTAGATAGGCAATTGATTGGACCATGGCTGACATATGAGGTATAAGCCCTTTCTTCTATATGCATAAGATTATTTTAGAGGAAGGTGAGCGAGTTAGAATTGATGGGTAAAGGAGACCTAATCCTATCATGAAAGAGGTAGTACGGAAGGAAGTGATAAAATGGTTAGATGTGGGAAATATCTACCCATCTCGGATAGTTCTTGGGTAAGTTCGGTACAATATGTACCAAAGAAAGGTGGAATCATGATTGTCAAGAATGAACGTAACGAATTAATCTTGACAAGAATTGTCATTAGTTGGAGAATTTGTATTGACTACAGAAAATTGATCAAAGCCACTCGTAAGGATCATTTTTCGTTGCATTTTATGGATCAAATGTTAAATCGACTAGCAAGTAACGAATTTTACTACTTATTAGATGGATATTCGAGATACAACCAAATAGTTGTAACCCTGGAAGACCAACATAAAACTACCTTTACTTGCCCATACAGTACATTTACTTTTAGACAAATGCCTTTCGACTTATGTAATGCACTTGCCACATTTCAGTAATGTATGGTGGCAATTTTCACTGATATGGTTGAAAAATTTGTTAAGGTTTTCATTAATAATTTTTCTATTTTTGGTAACACTTATGATGTTTGTTTGGGTAACTTGGCTAAGGTACTAAAAAGATGTGAGCAGAGGAATCTTGTCCTTAACTAGGAAAAATACCATTTTATGGTTAAGGAAGGAATTGTCTTAAGACATAAAATTTCCAAAAATGGAATTGAAGTGGATAAAGCAAAAGTGGATGTAATTGAAAGATGACAACCTCCAGTTAGTGTGAAAGAAGTTAGAAGTTTCTTAGGCCATGCTGGTTTTTATTGTAGATTTATCAAAGGTTTTCTGGAATTTTCTAAAACTTTGTGTATGCTTTTAGAAAAAGATATTGTTTTTTTTTTTAATTTTAACAAATCATGTTTAGAAGCTTTTGAAGAATTAAAAAGCCAATTAATCTCAAACCAGATAATTGTTACATCTGATTGGAACACACCTTTTGAGTTGATGTGTGATGCAAGCAATTTAGCTATTAGAGCTATGATGGGTCAAAGAAGAAACAAAGTGTTTTATCCTGTCTACTATGCAACCAAAACTCTAACAGAAGCCCAGCTCAATTATACAGTAACTAAAAAAGAACTCTTTGATATAGTTTTTTCTTTTAACAAGTTCCGTTCACATCTTATAGGTACCAAAGTTTCAATGTTTACCAATCATTCTGCGATTAAGTATTTACTCACAAAGAAATATGCTAAACCAAGGCTAATTCGTTGGATATTTTTACTCCAAGAATTTGAACTTGATATCCAGGACAGAAAAGGAGTTGAAAATCAAGTACTTGATCATCTGTTGAGGCTGGAACAAAATGAGGTAACTTTTTCACCTGTTCCAATTAATGAGAATTTTCCTGATGAGCATATCTCGAGGTAAATCAAATTCATGAAACACCTTGGTTTGCTAATTTTGCCAATTATTTAGCATGTGGAATAATTCCTCGAGAAATGACATACTAACAAAGGAAGAATTCCTTCATGATAGTCGATATTATTTCTAGAAGGATCCCTTTTTGTTTAAACATAGTGACGATAACATAATCAGGAAGTGCATAGCTGGAAGTGAAATTGACGAGATTTTATACCACTGCCATTCATCTCCAAGTGGGGGACACTTGGGTGGTTCCTGCACTACAGCAAAGATTTTACAAGTAGGATTCTTTTAGCCTAAATTGTTTAAGGATGCATATGCATATGTGAAAATTTTCTATAGATGCCAAAGAATTGAAAACATATCAAGGAGGAACGAGATGCCCTTAACAACTAGTTTAGAGGTAGAATTATTCAACGTATGGGGCATTAATTTTCTAGGCCTGTTTCCTTCTTCTTTTGGGAACAAATATATTTTGATAGATGTCTATTATGTGTCCAAGTAGGTTGAAGCTGAGACATCCCAACAAATGATGCTAAGGTAGTCATGCGATTCCTACATAAGCATGTATTTACACAGTTTGGGACTCCTAGAACTATAATTAGTGATTAAGGATCTCACTTTGTAAATAAAGGGCTTAAGTGGTTGCTTGACAAGTACGACGTGAAACATAAATTTGCTATTGCCTATCACAACATAAAAGATTGGACTTGAAGGCTTGATGATCCTCTATGGGCCTATCAAACTGCTTTTAAGACACCGTTAGGAATGACTCCTTATTTGTTAGTTTTTGGAAAGGAATGTCATTTGCCACTTGAATTGGAAAATAAAGCTCACTAGGCTTTGAAGCAATTGAATTTGGATATTAAGCAAGCTGGTGAGAGAAGAATGCTACAACTTGATGAGTTGGAAGAGTTGAGGTTAATTTCATAAGAGAATTCCAGTACAGAAAAATCGAAGAGATGGCATGATAATTGTATAAAACCTCTTGAATTTAGAGAAGGTTAGAAAGTGTTTTTGTTTAATTCGAGGTTAAGGTTATTCCTGGGAAGCTTAAATCTCGATGGAAAGGAACTTATGCCATCTACAAAGTTTATCCATATAGAGCTATATAATTATACGGCAACCATGAAAGTACGTTTAAAGTTAATGGTCAACGTCTCAAGAACTATTGAGATGGTGAAGATAAGCAAATTAAAACCTCGTTCAAATTAATAGACCTTAATTTTTATGATCTTACTTTTTAATAAATAATTAGAAATTATTTTTCTTAAATTAGTACATTTAATTGATTGTGTCTAAGAAGATTAGAACTTAACTAGGACCGTTGTGACCCTTCTAACCTTTCTTAGGAATTAATTTAATGTAATCTTTTGAGAAGAAATTTTCTAATTAACATTGAAAATTTTATTTCCTAATAAAGGGGTCAAATTGGCCCAAGTACTAATCAGTTTATTTAATCCACTACAGGAAAATTGGGCTTTAGTGGCATTTTTAGTGGCGTTTGAACAAAAAACGCCGCAAAAATTATACATTAGCGGTGATTTCAATAAAACGCCACTAAAAACTGAGAAATAGCGGCGTTTCTAGTCCAAACGCCACTAAAAACTGAGCAATAGCGGCATTTTTAGTGAAAACGCCGATAAAAACTAAGCAATAGTGGCGTTTCTGCTCAAAACTCCGCAAAAAGATTATCTATAACGGCATTTTTGGTCCAAACGCCGCAAAAAAGTTGAGCAGCCATTTCCAAGTAAGGTAACCAACACTCGTTTCGATTTGATCCAATTTAATTTTCATATTATTTTCTTATTTTTGTTTTGAATTTGATTTTATTTTGATATTTGAAACTGACTTTATAAAAAACATAAACTACACCATTCACTTAGCTATGAGAAAGTTTCATTTTAGTTACTTAATTATTGAAAGTTACGAATTGATAACTAAACTATTTACAAATTTTCATTTAAGTTATCAAGCTGTTAAAATTGATGTTGTATGGCTTTCTCTAAACCCTTAAACCCTAAACATAGACCCTAAACACTAATCCATAAACCCTAAGACCCTAAACCCCAAAAAAATTCATATGGATGTTGATGTGTATGTACATAGACATTAATGTAAAAGCTTATGTTCATTATAAATTATGGAAGTAATACTTAATATTGATTAAATTTATTTTTGGATTTAGGGTTTAATATTTAAGGTTTAAGGTCTATGGTTTAGGGTTCTATGGTTTAAGGTTTAATGGCCATGGGCCAGTAGTATGTTAATCTCAAGTGATTCATATTCAATTAAATCCTAAACCCTCTAATTAATATATATTTAGGGGCATAACTAGGGGGTTGAAAGGGTCTTGGCCCCTCTAAAATGAAAAAATTTCCATTTATGCTTTTTAAAATTTTAAAAATTTTAAAGGTAAAATTGCATTTTATCCCTCTGAAAATGGAAAATTTTTTATTTAATCGTTTCAAAATTATAAAAAAAATATGCTATCAAAATGATGAGATTGCATTTTTACTTACAATTTAGGGTTTCATGTTTAGTATTTTAAGTTTATGGTTTAAGGTTTGTTATTTTGGGCTTGGGGTTTGTTATTTTGGGTTTAAGGTTTAAGGTATATAATTTTAAGCTTTAGGCTTTAGATTTTAGGGTTTAATGTTTAGTATTCAAGGTTTAGGGGTTAAGATTTGTTATTTTGGGTTTTGGGTTTAATGTTAAGAGTTTTGTGGTTTAGTGTTTTATAGTTTAGGTCTTAGTGTTTATGGTTCTAAGGGGCTAGGGTATTAGGGTTTAAGGGTTAGTGATATTAATAAAATGATGAAAATAAATTTATTTTAGGGTTTAATTAAACAATAAGATTAATTTTTAATAACTTTTGTACCTTGTAATATATATTTAGGGTTTAGGGATTATGATTTTAGAGTTTAAGGTTTAGTTTCATTTTTAAAATTAATTTCATCCACAATTATAAAATTATACAAATTTATTTCATTGTTTGAAACAAAACAAACTTAGTTTAAAGGAATTTAAGGAATAATTAAACTATTAAAATTTATGACTATCAAAGGCATCAACGGCTTTTTTTTGTGTAAAAAATGCCGCAAAAAACATTTTACTTTAGGCTAAATGGCATCGTTTTAAGTTGTGTCTCTAGTGGCATTAGTGGCGCATTTTGGAAACATCGCAAAAAAAAAAAGCAAAACGTCGTCATTTTATTTTTCGCTTCAGTGGCATTAGCGGCACTTTTAGAAAAACGCCGCTATAGATCAAGTATTAGCGGCGCTTTTTGAAAAATGCCGCTATAGATTGAGTATTACTCAAAAAACTTAAGCAAAACGAAGGCGTTTCTTTAGCTGTGCTACCTAATAAACGCCGCAATAGGTCGATTTTTAGCGGCAGTTGTGGGAAACACCGCAAAAGTTCATTATGTTTACCAAAACAGCGTCATTTTTGTTTCATCCGTTTTATCCCCACCATTATACCAAAACTCATTATTTTCCCTCCAACAAAGTTTCCCTTAATCCCTAAATTTCCCCACCTTAATACCCCAACTTGGAACCCTCAAATCCCTAAAAATTCACCTGATTTGAAATCCCCAAATCTGTTTCCCAAAATCCCCAAATCAAAATCCCTTTTACTTTCTCGAAGTCCCTTTGAGGTGTTTATGAAATTGGATAGATGGGATTATGAAGTTAAAACCTCTTCTGATTCTTGCATATCTGTTCAACGCTTACTATCACCAGGTATTAGCTCTTCTCTGTCTTTTATTGCCTGTTTTGTTTATTTGAATTTGGATACATACATATATTTTAATGAATTTGGGTCTCCCTGGTATTCTAGGTGATTAGGGTTTAGGTGTTTATGAAATTATCTTTCGGATAAGGTAATCAACCAATGTTAACTAAAACCTTGACTTTCAGATATCTCCCTCTGACTTCGATGGAGTTTGACCAACTAACAGTTAAAAAGAGAGTTAGCTTACCATCTTTGATGCCCCCCACACACGACCATTCTTTTGTTTTTGTCTTCTTCTTTTTCAATACCATCGCTCTTTCGTTACATTGATGTTGTTATTATGCAATTTCTCTATTCCAAAACAAATTTGGAATATCAAATGTACAGGTATGTTGATTTTTTTTTAATTTTTTTAATATATTTTGAGGATTTTAGGAGATTCATAAATGTTTAAATATTAAAACAACTTTGAACATTTTAAGAGCAAATCATAGTAATGAAACACGCATTTTATTAAGCCTAGAACTAGGGGAGGTTTAAATGACTAACTTCACCTAATGACCTCACCCAATAAACATATCCACCCAAAGACCAATGAAAGGCATCTCCGGTGAAGGCTATACAAAATACATTTTTACTAAAAAAAAATATTATGGATGTCCTTATATAAAGAGTAAGGTTGTATTTTATTCTTTTTAGTCAAATGTAAAAAAAAAAAATTAGTTTTGTACTCCTTCTGTTTAAAAGTTCATCCATTTCTATTGTTAAACAAACCATGAAATTGTCATATCTATATCATTATATATAAATTGTAAATGGATATAATCTCAAGATTTCCACGTATTTTATCTTTATTTTATATATACCAGTATGATTTCAACCATGTTTGTCCTTGAGTTAATTATTTATTGAAACAGGGATGGTTTTCATGAAACATGGCATTATATTGAGTTAAATATATTTGTTAAAACTGAATTATATTTGTTGAGGGAATAAGAAAACACTAATACTAAGTTTTTAAATATTGTCAGAGAATTTGACATTAAATAGTTTGACAATGTTTTAATAAGTTGATATAGTTAGGTTAATGTGCTTTTTTTGGCTTGCAGAAAAATTTGGATTCCACTCTGAAAGTCATTGGTGGTGACATATCAACTATTCCAGAACTTTCTGATGCTATTGAGGTTTGTGTGACTTTTGACATTGGATTATCCTTACTACTTCAGTTTGTTTTTTGCACTGTATCAATCAACTTTGCCAATTCTTCTTATTGTTTTTATTTTTTGCATCATTGTTCCACAACAGAACTTTTGCTTTAAATATCAGATGGTTATGCCAATTGTTCAATTGTCTTCTTTTTTGGTTGTTCTATTGTTCATTCTGTTATGCCAATTGTTCTTGTAGTTTATGATGGTATGGAGTAACTTGTTATCATCTTGGATTTGCACTTGCAACTCAAATTCGTATTCAATTTTCATGCTTTGACATCTAATTGTTTTTTTAGAGTTTGTGAATTTTTATAGCTCTTTGAAGTAATATAGCATTAGTAAATAATAATTTGTTTCATGCCTGAATTGGTGTTACTTTCCCATTTATGTTGTAATATTTTGTATATTAATTTTGTTCATTTTTTAGCATCTTAATGCTATCCAAATACGTGAGTCTTTGAGAATTTTTTTTTTGTGTTTCATAGCTTTATGAACTAATATAAATTCCTATTGCATTTATGTTGTCCAAGTCTGAATGGATTGAATGTGTTTCGGCATCCAATAATGGCTGCATTTTTGCTGTCCCATTTTTGGACAGTTTAAACATGTTTTTGCATGGGGAATTTCTATGTTAAATGCTGTCCAAATTTAGACACATTGAAGGTGAAATTAGCTTAATAAGTTTTGTGTTGTACCATGTTAAATGCTGTGCAAAGTCTTGAAAAATTGATGATAGAATGTGCATGTTGAAATGTCATGAATTGTCTTCTTAATGCTGTCCGAAACAACTTGTGCATGGAAAGTTACCATCATAATATCAAGTGTTTAAGGTGTCTTATTTATGGCTGTCCGAAATAGCCTATATATGTTAGATTTTCATCATTTTTACAAGTGATTAATAAATCTTAAATATGATATTCTTGTGATAAATGTTGTCCAATTTAGACATGGTGAAACTATCCAAATTAGTGCTTTTGGTATAAAAGATTGAATAGGTATACACCCGGTTGTAATGTGTATTGAATCAAGTCTTAGTAAATCAATTTGGTGAAACTATCCAAATTAGTACTCTTTTAAACAGTCATATGTTCAACAATTAGAGTTGAGTAGAATCAACCTAACTCAAGTTGAACAAGAACAAGAAAGTTGGTTGAAGTTTGCCTAATTTAATTTTAATGTTGTAGGCAGGCAGTCCTTCGTAAATACATCAAAGTGGATTGAAGAGGTATGAACTGAGCGGGGTAGTGAGTTAATCTAGTTTACAACTGCTTTGGCTTTTGGCTGTGGTCATTTAGTTGGTGTGAAATTGTCGATAGCCCTCTGCTGCATTTTCGTCGGCAGCCTTCTACTGCTTCTCCAGTTTTTTGTCATCTAGTTTTCTGTTATCTGCCATACTGTAAGTTCTTTTTCTAAAAAGTATTAGTGAATTAGTGTTGTCTGATTTTATTTTATTTTTTAAATTAAAGTTTTTGGAATGCATGGTAAATTGGAAGGTTGAAGCTGTCCAAAACCGAACATGTTTCCTATGGTTACTGAGTGTTAATGCTTGTTTAATTGGAGTATAAATGCTGTCCAAAATAGGTGTGTTTTATCTATAATGTGTCTCACCCCTGCTATACATAGAATTATTTAATAATGGACTTAAAAAATAATATTTTAATGTAAAAGAAGGCCAAAAGGGAACACGTGAGTAGGCTTATTTGCAACGTTCACGGGCTTCAGTTTTCCCATTCCTTTTCTTTTTCCTTTTTAAACAAAAAAAAGTATCTTTATTATTTGTGTTGGAGTAATAAAATATTTTTTATAAAATAGTATAAAACTATGAAATTTAAATAAAATAAAAATAATATTTATTTTAATATAAAAATCAAATTACTAATTTTTTTAAAAAAACTGATTTAAAAGCTTTTAAAATGAAAA
This sequence comes from Gossypium arboreum, assembly GCF_025698485.1. Lineage (NCBI taxonomy): Eukaryota > Viridiplantae > Streptophyta > Magnoliopsida > Malvales > Malvaceae > Gossypium > Gossypium arboreum. The sequence goes on along the minus strand of NC_069070.1, from coordinate 89,428,598 downwards.
GTTATTTTTGTTACTCATTAATTATTTTGTTAAGTTATTTCTTTTTTTTTATGTTTTTATCATAATGATTTGATTTTAATAAAACAACTATTTCTAAAAATATTAAAATATAAAATGTTTAAACAATTTGTTAGAGTTAATCGATTCACAAAAAATATTTTGTCTACTTATATTTTATTTTTAAATGACCTAATTAAATTAAATTGTATTTAAAGTTTTAAGTCCTCATGTTGATTCAAATAACAATATAAACTTGGAAAATTTTTAAATATTATTGAAAATATTAGACTTCACTTACTTGCAAAATATTTGTTTTAAACTTATTTTAAGGAATTAGTCCATTTATTCGTGAGTTGATTTAGCATTTATGTGACTCAAAAAAAATAACCATAATTGAGCACACATGATGGACTTAATCCAAAATAAATAATTAACCCTAAACTTGTAAATTTAATCTAATAATTTCCTTAAAAGTATATAGTTTAAAGTTTAAATTTCATAACTTACGTAATTTACATAACTTACATAATACATAAATATATATCGTATTACAACTTACATAACTTACATAATACTTAAATATTTATCATATCATATCATACATAACTTACAAAACTTACTTAACTTACATAATACATAAATATATACTTGAAAACCCATAACTTACTGAATTAGTTTACACCCATTAGATACTTGATACTTGATATGTATTATCTATTTTGGTACAATGGCATGATTTAAATCAATTGAGAACATTTAAGTAACTGTAATATATTGTAAACTTTAGATTTTAAGAACTACGAAATGGATAGGAGTTGGATGAATTTGTCAAGGGTAAGCAACGCCTATTGAAATGGAGTACAAACTTTTCTAAATTTTGCATTTCAAAATGCAAGCCAAGAGAATATGATTCTTTGCTCGTGTAAGAAGTGTGGCAACATCAATTGGCATTTTCGTGAAGTTTTCTACAACATCTAATTGTTGATGGCTTTATTCGGGGGTATAAAAAATGGATTTTCCATGGAGAGTGTACATCTAGTGGAACTTCTTCAACGATTAATCCGACTTATCCTGATACTGCTTACCATCAGTATGTTAGACAATATGACATGGAAGGTATGTTGTGGGATGCATTTAATATGCACAGTCATGGTGATCAACCATTTCCACTTGAATTTATTGCATCCGATGATTGTAATATTGGTGAAAATGTTTTTACTGAAACGGGAACAAGTGCACCTGATGAGGAGCCAAATGAAGAAATGGAAAATTTCTACAATTTACTTAATGAAATGAACGAAGAACTTTACAAGGGATCAAAATATTCAAAATTGTCCTTTTGCATTCGTATATTTCACTTAAAATGTTTGGGAGGGTGGACCGAAAACTCTTTCATAATGCTGTTAGAGTTTCTGAGAGATATGTTTCCATTTGTAAAAAGCCCTCAGTCTTGTCAAGATATGAAGAGACTAATAAAAGATTTAGGCCTTAGGTATGATAAAATTCATAGTTGCCCAAATGACTGCATGTTGTACTGGGGTGATCAGAAAAACCAACAGTCTTGTCATGTTTGTGGTAAGTCTCGTTTGATGAATAGGAATACAGAAGATGTGAATGCGGATGAAGGTGGGGCATAGTTAAGAAAGAAGCCAGTTAAGGTTTTGTGATATTCTCCCCTAATACTAAGACTTTAAAGGCTTTTCATGTCGTCAAAGACAACCGATTCTATGAGGTGGCATAATGATCAATGAACTAATGATGGATTATTAAGGCATCCTGCGGATTTTTTAGCTTGGAAATTGTTTGACAGTAAATTTCCAAGCTTTGCAAGTGATCCTCAGAATGTGAGGCTAGGGCTAGCAGATGACGGCTTTAATCCTTTTAAAATCATGAGTACTTTGAACAGTACTTGGCCTGTCGTGCTTGTTGCTTACAATTTGCCTCCATGGATTTACATGAAGCAATCTTCTTTTATATTATCTATGATTATCCCTGGAGAGAAAGGTCCCGAAAATGATATTGACATTTATTTGCAGCCACTTATTGAAGAGTTAAAACATTTATGGTCGGCTGTTGAGACATATGATGTATTGAGAAATGAGAACTTTAATTTATGTGCAGCTTTGTTATAGACATTATGATTTCTCGGCTTATGCCAATGTACCTGGTTGGAGTACTAAAGGACATTATGCTTGTCCTTGTTTGTGTGTTAGGTGGTTAGATGGAAATCATTAATTTAGATTTTAGAAAACTCTATTTGACAGTACTGAAGAGTACAGAGGAGCTCCTGTAACACCCCGAACCCGAGACCATCGCCGGTGTCGGACACGAGGGGTTAACAAGCCAAGCTCACTTGTTTTGCCCATCCATTTGACATTTTCAGTCAGGCTGGAAAACTGCGTCACTGTCGCTTTAAAAATCATATCTCGAGTTTCAAAACTCGGAAACTGGTTTTGTAAATTTTCCCTGAATTTAGACTCATATATCCATCCATGGATTTATTTCTAGAATTTTTGGATGGGCCAATTGGTACAGTTTATTAGTTAAAGTCACCCATGTTACAGGGATCGACTGCTCTGACCTTCGCGCGGTATAACTTGAATATCTCTCTGTACAGGGCTTTAATGCTGGTGTCGTTTGTTTCTAATGAAACTAGACTCAAAATGGAATCTGTACATATAAGGTATGTCTCCTAATTATTTTTGGATAATTTATAGTAAATTTTTAAAGTTGCGACAGGGAACCCAGAAACCGTTCTGGCCCTGTCTCACAATAGCATTAATATCTCTTAACATGTAACTCCTATGACCATTTCGTTTCTTCCATATGAAAATAGACTCATCAAGGTTCATTTACATAGCTTATTAACTATGTAATTCCATTCCTACGAATTTTGGTGATTTTTCACATTCACGTCACTGCAGCTGGCAGCATCTGTTTTTAAGGTAGGTCTTACCTATTTGGTAGTCACCATGAACCAACTAGCCTTGCCATACATAGGTTCATATATGATCATTTTAACCATGCCAATGGCTGATCATATGACTAACATTCCCATTTCAAGCCATAGCCACATCATGACACCAAAATATACATACAAACCACAATTATTCTAAGTTCATGTTTCCCTTTTCGAGCCATTTTCGCATGGCCGTACATACTTACATCACAACATATTTAACAAACAAGGGTAGTCCTATACATGCCATTTCAAGTTCAACCAAGAATTTATACCAAAATGGGGGCTTGATAGTGTGGATGACTTGACTTCAACGATCCCGAATCCGATTGCTATCGAGCGAAATCTAGAAAACTGAGAGCCAAAGCAGCGGAGTAAGCATTTTTATGCTTAGTAAGTCTCAAGGAATATAATCAACTCTAATTACAGCAATACATTCACATAGTTAAATGCATCATTTCATTAATGCACATTCACATAATCATACTTACTTCACCATCCCAACTCTTATGTTCATACACAAATAACGGCTTCATTAAGGCCGATAACTCGCTCCATCATAGGAGCGGATATTCATACGCTCTTACTCCTAGCGCGCAAAGCACACACCGCACTTACCTTATCATTGGGAAATTTCACAAGTGCATTAGCTGAAATTTTCCAGCAAGCTCAAAATTTTCAAATCACATACCTTCGGAGTTTATCCGGATGTCGGTACTCGTTCAATCGCCTTCGGGACATAGCCCGGTTATGGTAACCCGCACCAAGGCCTACGGGACTTAACCCGGATATCATGATTTGCACAAATGCCTTGGTCTTAGCCGGATTTAACAACTTGCACGAATGCCTTGGTCTTAGCCCGGATATAGCTACTAGCACAATTGCCTTCGGGTCTTAACCCGGATATAATTTTCAGCATAATTGTCTTCGGGGCTTAGTCCGGATATCATTCAATTTCTCATGCACACATACATCAATAATCATTGGACATACATATTTCATTTTCATTACTAAGGCTCAAACACAATTATAATCATTAGCATATTCGCCCGGGACTTAGCCGGGTGGAATTCAAATACTCATACACACATAATCAATAATCATACACATCCATATTTCATCTCACATAATTCAAGTAAGGTCACTTCTTGAGGACTTACCTCGGATGTTGTCGAACGGCTTTTACGGCTATTCGATCACTTTTCCTTCCCTTGTCCAATTGTGGCCCTCTTAGCTCTTGAGCTAATTCAAACAAATTCAATTTATCAAAACCTCATTGTGCTAGCTTATGGCGAATATGACAAGGAATTTAAATGGTCATATGGCCACCCTTTAGCTTGAATACACAATGGTCATGCACATTTTATACTACATCAAGCAATTCAATACAATTTATTCGAGCATCAAGGAAAAGCTAAGGCCTTCAATAGGCTACCCAAGGCGAATATACTTGTCCATGTTGAGGCCAATTATGCACTTAATACCACACAAAACAGCATGCATTTTACAAGTTAATGCTTTGCATATTGTAGCTCAAAACTTACAATATAGCATCAAGCACTCATATGTGTGCTAGGCCGAATGTGCTTACAATTTCACAATTATTCTTCAACATCTTCTTCTTTAAACAAACTTATTCATCACTTCCTTCATAACCAAAACATCATGTGCAAACATATATATACATATATGAGCATGGCGAATTTCAAGGTGTCCATAGCCATCCAAAACACAAATTTTAACTAACATGCAAGAAGCATGAACCATGCTCATGAATGCATCATGGCGAATATGACAATCATGCTCCTTTTCAACTTCAATCATGATAAAACAAAAGAAAGCTCAAAATCTTACTCAAGAGTAGACAATCCATCATTGCATGCATCATCATCAAGCTTCACACTTAGCATGCAATGGCTTTATCACCATAACAACTTTGGCCAAATACCATTTCCATGGCTTAACAAAGATTTGAGCCATGGCTAACATGCACATCAAGTTAGCAACCAAAACATGCATGAAACTCCTAACACAACCTCATACATACCTTAATCTTGATGCAAACTTAGCCAAATCTCCTTCTAGATCTCTTCCAAACCAAGCATGAAGCAAAAATCCTCCTTCTTCCTTAGTTTTGGCTCAAAGAAAGGATGAACAAAATTTTTTCTTTCCTTCTCTACAACTCACGGCAATAGGGGGATTACCACACACACACACATTTTTTTTCATTTTTTATCACCCATACACCTTTGTTTATTATTTCACCCTAATGCACCAACAAAACATGTTCCATGACATGTTTAGCCCATCCTCCTTGTCATGGCCGCCACCACCTATAAAGGGGAATTTGACATGCAAGTCCATTATTTTGCATGCATGCTTTAACTAGTCATCACACATTTCCTATCATACTTTCAAAGTTCATTACTAAGTCCTTTCTTGTGGAATTCACCCTTATAACACTAAATCAATCATCATAAAATGTCATACATGAGCACACACATATTATAGGCATCAAAATAAATTTTAATTATTTTTATGCCTCGGTTTTGTGGTCCCGAGACCACCTTCCGACTAGGGTCAATTTTGGGCTGTCACAACTCTCCCCACTTAAGAAATTTTCGTCCCGAAAATCTTACCGGTAAATAGGTTTGGATATCGCTCTTTCATAGAGTTCTCGGTCCCCCAAGTAGCTTCTTCTATCCCGTGCTTGAGCCATAACACTTTTACTAGCGGAACCCGCTTGTTTCACAACTCTTTCACTTCTTGTGATAGGATACGAATCGGTTCTTCCTCAGAACTCATATTAGCTTGAATTTCAATTTCTGATGGACTAATCACGTGCGATGGATCGGATCTATAGCGTCAAAGCATCGAAACGTGGAAGACATCGTGAACCTTTTCGAGTTCAGGGGGCAAAATCAAACGATATGCCACTGGATCGACTCGCTCGGATATCTCATATGGCCCAACGAACCTCGGGCTCAACTTGCCCTTACGGTCGAATCGAGTATCTTTTACGAGGCGATACCTTGAGAAACACTTTATCACCCATCTGATACTCGATATCCTTACGCTTCAGGTCCGCGAATGACTTCTGACGATCGGAGGCTATCTTCAGACTTTCACAGATTACTTTCACTTTCTGTTCAGCATCTCTAATCAAATCCACCCCGAAAATCTTGCTTTCACCAAGCTCAGTCCAAAACAATGGTGTACGGCATTTACGACCGTACAAGGCCTCGTAGGGTGCCATCTTAATACTTGATTGAAAGCTGTTGTTGTAAGCGAATTCAATCAACGGCAAATACCGTTCCCATGAACCACTAAACTCGAGGACGCAACATCTTAACATATCCTCAAGTATCTCGAATTATCCGCTCGGATTGACCATCGGTTTGGGGTGAAAAGCGGTCTGAAATGCAACTTGGTACCCAAAGCCTCTTGCAATTTTTTTCCAAAATCGCGACGTAATCTTGGGTCTCTATCCGACACGATAGAAATAGGCACCCCATTCAATCGAATAATTTGGGAGACGATAATTTCGCCAATTTATCGAGCGAAAAATCCGTATGACGAGGATAAAATGAGCAGACTTGGTCAGTCTATCAACAATGACCCAAATCGCATCTTTCTTACTTGCCGACACTGGTAATCCAGATATAAAATCCATTGTCACTCGATCCCATTTCTATTCAGGTATCATGATTGGCTGAAGTAATCCCGATGGCACTTGATGTTCCGCTTTCACTTGTTGACATCTCAGACACCTTGAAACAAATTCAGAAATGTCTTATTTCATACCGGGCCACCAAAATTGGCGTTTCAGGTCATTGTACATTTTAGTACTACCCGGGTGGATTGACATTCGACTACTGTGAGCCTCGCTCAAAATCATCGAAACAAGTTCCGAATTCCTTGGAATACATAATCGACCCTTGAATGTCAAGCAGTCATTGTCGTCAATCTGAAATTCTGATTCTTCATCCGAAGCACATTCGGCTCGCTTAGCGACCAATTCAGCGTCGACCTTCTGAGATTCAAGTATTTGATGAATCAATAATGGTTTTGTGACAGCCCAAAATTGACCCTAGTCGGAAGGTGGTCTCGGGACCACAAAACCGAGGCATAAAAATAATTAAAAATTTATTTTGATGCCTATAACATGTGTGTGCTCATGTATGACATTTTATGATGATTGATTTAGTGTTATAAGGGTGAATTCCACAAGAAAGGACTTAGTAATGAACTTTGAAAGTATGATAGGAAATGTGTGATGACTAATTAAAGCATGCATGCAAAATAATGGACTTGCATGTCAAATTCCCCTTTATAGGTGGTGGCGGCCATGACAAGGAGGATGGGCTAAACATGTCATGAAACATGTTTTGTTGGTGCATTAGGGTGAAATAATAAACAAAGGTGTATGGGTGATAAAAAATGAAAAAAATGTGTGTGAGTGTGGTAATCCCCCATTGCCGTGAGTTGTAGAGAAGGAAAGAAAAAATTTTGTTCATCCTTTCTTTGAGCCAAAACTAAGGAAGAAGGAGGATTTTGCTTCATGCTTGGTTTGGAAGAGATCTAGAAGGAGATTTGGCTAAGTTGCATCAAGACTAAGCTCAAGAGCTAAGAGGTCCACAATTGGACAAGGGAAGGAAAAGTGATCGAATAGCCAGTAAAAGCCGTTCGACAACATCCAAGTAAGTCCTCAAGAAGTGACCTTACTTGAATTATGTGAGATGAAATATGGATGTGTATGATTATTGATTATGTGTGTATGAGTATTTGAATTCCACCCGGCTAAGTCCCAAGCGAATATGCTAATGATTATAATTGTGTTTGAGCCTTAGTAAGGAAAATGAAATATGTATGTCCAATGATTATTGATGTATGTGTGCATGAGAAATTGAATGATATCCGGGCTAAGCCCAAGACAATTATGCTGAAAATTATATCCGGGTTAAGACCCAAGGCAATTGTGCTAGTAGCTATATCCGGCTAAGACCAAGGCATTCGTGCAAGTTGTTAAATCCGGGCTAAGACCAAGGCATTTGTGCAAATCGTGATATCCGGGTTAAGTCCCGTAGGCCTTGATGCGGTTATCATAACCGGCTATGTCCCAAGGCGATTGAACGAGTAGCGACGTCCGGTTAAACTCCGAAGGTATGTGATTTGAAAATTATAGCTTGCTGGAAAATTTCAGCTAATGCACTTGTGAAATTTCCCAATGACAAGGTAAGTGCGGTGTGTGCTTATGCGCTAGGAGTAAGAGCGATGAATATCCGCTCCTATGATGGAGCGAGTTATCGGCCTTAATGAAGCCGTTATTTGTGTATGAACATAAGTGTTGGGATGGTGAAGTAAGTACGATTATGTGAATGTGCATTAATGAAATGATGCATTTGGTTATGTGAATGTATTGCTTTAATTAGAGTTGATTATATTCCTTGAGACTTACTAAGCATAAAAATGCTTACCCCGCTGCTTTGGCTCTCGTTTTCTAGATTTCGCTCAAGCAATCGGATTTGGGATCGTTGAAGTCGAAGTCATCCACACTATCAAGCCTCCATTTTGGTATAAATTATTGGTTGAACTTGAGATGGCATGTATAGGACTACCTCATGTTTGTTAAATATGTTGTAATGTAAGTATGTACGGCCATGCTAAAATGGCTCAAAAAGGAAGCATGAACTTAGACTAATTGTGGTTTGTATATATATATATTTGGTGTCATGATGTGGCTATGGCTTGAAATAGGAATGTTGGTCATATGATCAGCCATTGGTATGGTTAAAATGATCATATATGAACCTATGTATGGCAAGACTAGTTGATTCATGGAGACTACCAAATAGGTAAGCCCTACCTTAAAACAGATGCTGCCAGCTGCAGTGGCGTGAATGTGAAAAATCACCAAAATTCATAGGAATGGAATTAAATAGTGAATAAGCTATGTAAATGAACCTTGATGAGTCTATTTTCTTATGGAAGAAACGAAATGGTCATAGGAGTTACAGGTTAAGAGATATTAAAGCTATTGTGAGACAGGGCCAGAATGGTTTCTGGGTTCCCTGTCGAAACTTTAAAAATTCACTATAAATTATCCAAAAGAATTAGGAGACATACCTTATATGTACAGATTCCATTTTGAGTCTAGTTTCATTAGAAACAAACGGCACCAGCATTAAAGCCCTGCACAGAGAGATATTCAAGTTATACCGCACGAAGGTCAGAGCAGTCGATCCCTGTAACATGGGTGACTTTAACTAATAAACTGTACCAATTGGCCAGACCAAAATTCTAGAAATAAACCCATGGATGGATATATGAGTCTAAATTCAGGAAAATTTACGAAACCAGTTTCCGAGTTTTGAAACTCGAGATATGATTTTAAGGCGACAGTGACGCAGTTTTTCCAGCCTGACTGGAAATGTCCAATGGATGGGCAAAACAAGTGAACTTAGCTTGCTAACCCTCGTGTCCGACACCATGATGGTCTCGGGTTCGGGTGTTACAATTTTATTGGTATCGAGCCCGGTTTAGTCGATTCTAGGACTACCGTGATGTGTTTGGGGTCTAGCTATACATGCCATTAAATGATGAATCGATAGTGTGGTGATTTCGACAATTTGACTTTGTGTTTGTTATTAGAATGGATCCGATCCCAACCGAAGCGATAGCTGATGGTGTGAGAGTGTGGCGCTGCTCCCACACAAGGGACGGCGACGGACTCTCAACCTATGGCCAGCAATCCGAATGATGAGGCTAGGCAAGCCTTTTATAGTGTGATGAACGAATGGTTTAATCAATACATTCGAACTAACACTACTGTTCCACAACCTCCATTCCCGACAAATGCAACCCCGCACCCACAATACCTCCGGTGACTGACCAAATAAGGTCAAGTAAGCCCCAATCGATAGGATTGAAAACATGGGGCCACTGAATTTAAGGCTACGGATGATGATGATGCCGAAGCGAGCTGAATTTTGGTTGGATAACACTATCCGGTGCTCGATGAGCTATCCTGACACCCGATGAGTGCTTAAAGTGTACCATCTCCTTGCTACGTGAGTCCGCCTACTATTGGTGGAGTACTTTGACTTCTGTGGTGCCTAGAGAGCAAGTGACTTGGGAATTCTTTCAAACCGAGTTCCGAAAAAAGTATATCAGTCAGAGATTCATCGACCAAAAGCGAAGGGAATTTCTTGATCTTAAGCAAGGTTCTATGTCCGTTATCGACTACGAACGAAAGTTTGTGAGGCTTAGCCGGTACGCGCGAGAATGCATTTCGTCCGAAGCTATTATGTGTAAACGCTTCGAGGATGGGCTGAATGATGATATAAGGATGTTTGTTGGCATTCTCGAGATACGAGAGTTCGTAGTACTTGTTGAGCGAGCTTGTAAAGTCAAGAGCTTAGAAAGGAGAAACAAAAAGTTGATGTGGGAACCGGAGAATTCGAAAGAGGTCCTCGGAAAGTCTCTTCAACAAGCATCAAGAGATTTCGAGATGATGTGAGCCGGTCTAGAGGCGTTTGGGCTTTTCTAGACGAGGACGCGATCGACCCCTGTGACCACACGAGTCACCTCGATCGCCGGTGGTGGAAATGATCGCCGAGAGAGGCGGAGTGCCCACATTGTGGCAAATGGCATTCGGGAGCTGTTGGTTTCGTGATCGCTCTCGCTATAAGTGTGGATCGGCCGACCACTTTATGAAGGATTGCCCGAGGATGCATGAGCAGAATGTAAGTCGAGTGCAAACCCGGGTGCTACCATCGCCGAGGTAGGCCACCTAGAAATATGGGCAATGTCATTGGCGGTCGAGAGGATCTAGAGATGCTACCATCGATTTGAGGCTCGTGCTCTGCTAGGACTTATGCCATACGCGCACGCCGAGGATCCGCCTCTCCGGATGTTATTACCGGTACTTTCACTCTTTTCAATACAAATGTGATTGCTTTGATTGACCCCGGTTCTACTCATTCATATATATGTGAAACCTTAGCATCCAAAGAAGACTTTGCCCATTGAGTCTCTCGAGTTTGTAATTCGGTGTCAAACCCTTGGGTCATTACGTGCTTGTCAACAAAGTGTGCAAGAAAAGTCCCTAGTGTTCCGAGGTTCTTGTTTTCCGCGGACTTGATGCTTTTGCCGTTCGATGAGTTCGATGTTATTCTTGGTTTGGATTGGTTGACCATGCACGATGCGGTTGTAAATTGCAAGAGCAAGACTATCGATTTGAGGAGCGCGAATAACAAGATAATACGGGTTGAGTCTACGGACTTAAAGGAGTTGCCAGCTGTAATATCAGCGATGTTGGCCTAGAAATATGTAAGAAAAGGTGCGAAGCGTACCTTGCGACGTGCTTTCGATGACAAGGAATCGTAAAAGAAACCCGAATCTGTGCCGTGGTTTGTGAATACCGAATGTTTTCCCGAAGAATTGCCGGACTTACCACCGTTCGGGAAGTAGAATTTGGCATCAATTGGTACCGGTACCACTCAATTTCGATAGCTCCGTATCGTATGGCATTAACGGAGTTAAAGGAATTGAAGGCCCAATTGCAAGAATTAACGGATAGAGGTTTCGCCGACCGAGTTTTTCTCCATGGGGCGCACAAGTATTGTTTGTGAAAAGAAGGACGGAAGCATGAGGTTTTGCATCGACTATCGTCAACTCAATAAAGTGACGATAAAGAATAAATATCTGTTGCCACGAATTGACGATTTGTTTGATCAATTAAAAGGAGCCTTGGTGTTTTCAAAGATAGATTTAAGGTCGGGGTACTATCAGTTGAGGGTCCGAGAATCGGACATACCCAAAACCGCTTTTAGAACGAGGTACGGTCACTACGAATTCTTGGTGATGTCGTTTGGGCTCACTAATGCCTCTGCGGTGTTTATGGATTTAATGAATAGAATTTTCAGGCCATACTTGGATCGGTTCGTAGTTGTATTTATCGATGACATTTAGGTCAATTCGAGAGATGAAACTGAACACCTGAGGCTAGTGTTGCAAATCTTACGAGATAAGCGAGTTATCGCAAAGTTTGGTAAATGTGAATTTTGGCTGAAAGAGGTTAGCTTTTTTTTTTGGGGCACGTGGTGTCCGCATCGGGTGTCAGGATGGACCTGAACAAAATTTCGGCCATAGTCAATTGGAAACCTCCGAGGAATGTTACCGAATTTAGGAGCTTTTTGGGGCTTGCCGGATACTATCGACGATTTGTGAAAGGTTTTTCGATGATAGTCATTGCCGATGTGAAACTACTCCAAAAGATGTTGAGTTCGAGTGGTCGGAACGTTGTCAAGAAAGTTTCGATCGACTAAAAACTTGTTTAACCGAGGCCCCAGTGCTAGTACTGTTGAGTCCGGTAAAGAGTTTGTCATATCTGATGGACGCATCCTTGCTTGGGTTAGGTTGTGTGTTGATGCAAGAAGGTCGAGTTGTGGCTTTCGGCGTCGAGACAACTAAAGCCGCATAAGAGAAACTATCCGACCCATGACCTTGAACTAGCACCATAATGTTCGCCTTGAAGATATGGCGGCATTACTTGTTTGGAGAAAGGTGTCATATTTATTCGGACCACAAGAGTCTAAAATATTTGATGACTCGTAAAGATTTAAACCTGCGACAAAGACGTTGGCTTGAGTTGTTGAAAGACTATGAACTCATCATTGATTATCACCGGGAAAGGCCAACGCGGTGGTGATGCTTTAAGTCGCAAGGCACCTTTATCGCTTTGAGAGCGATGGATGCTCATTTATCCGTTTCACCCGAGGAGGTGCTAGTAGTCAATTAGAGGCCAAACCGTTATTGATTCATCAAATACTTGAATCTCGAAGGTCGACGCTGAATTGGTCGCTAAGCGAGCGAATGTGTTTCGGATGAAGAATCGAATTTCAGATTGACGACAATGACCGCTTGACGTTCAAGGGTCGATTATGTATTCCAAGGAATTCGAACTTGTTTCGATGATTTTGAGCGAGGCTCACAAGTAGTCGAATGTCAATCCACCCGGTAGTACTAAAATGTACAATGACCAAACGCCAATTTTGGTGGCTCGGTATGAAATGAGACATTTCAATTTGTTTCAAGGTGTCCGATATGTCAACAAGTGAAAGCGGAACATCAAGTGCCATCGGGATTACTTGACCAATCATGATACCGAATAGAAATGGGATCGAGTGACAATGGATTTTATATCCGGATTACCAAAGGTGTCGGCAAGTAAGAAAGATGCGATTTGGGTCATTGTTGATAGATCGACCAAGTCGCTCATTTTATCCCTGTCCGCACGGATTTTTCGCTCGATAAATTGGCAGAATTATACGTCTCCCAAATTATTCGATTGCATGGGGTGCCTATTTCTATCGTGTCGGATAGAGACCCAAGATTACATCGCTATTTTGGAAGAAATTGCAAGAGGCTTTGGGTACCAAGTTGCATTTCAGCACCGCCTTTCACCCCCAAACCAAGGGTCAATCCGAGCGGATAATTCAGATACTTGAGGATATGTTAAGATGTTGCGTCCTCGAGTTTAGTGGTTCATGGGAAGCGGTATTTGCCGTTGATTGAATTCGCTTACAACAACGACTTTCAATCAAGTATTAAGATGGCACCCTACGAGGCCTTATACGGTCGTAAATGCCGTACACCATTGTTTTGGTGAGCTTGGTGAAAGTAAGATTTTCGGGGTGGATTTGATTAGAGATGCTGAACAGAAAGTGAAAGTAATCCGTGAAAGTCGAAGATAGCCTCCGATCGTCGAGAAGTCGATGCGCGAACTGAAGCGTAAGGATATCGAGTATCAGGTGGGTGATAAAGTGTTTCTCAAGGTATCGCCTTGGAAAAAGATACTCAGATTCAGCCGTAAGGGCAAGTTGAGCCCGAGGTTCATTGGGCCATACGAGATATCCGAGCGAGTCGATCCAGTGGCATATCGTTTGATTTTGCCCCCTGAACTCGAAAAGGTTCACGATGTCTTTAACGTTTCGATGCTTCGACGCTATAGATCCGATCCATCGCACGTGATTAGTCCATCAGAAATTGAAATTCAAGCTAATATGAGTTATGAGGAAGAACCGATTCGTATCCTATCACGAGAAGTGAAAGAGTTGCGAAACAAGCGGGTTCCGCTAGTAAAAGTGTTATGGCTCAAGCACGGGATAAAAGATGCTACTTGGGAGACCGAGAACTCTATGAAAGAGCGATATCCAAACCTATTTACCGGTAAGATTTTGGGACGAAAATTTCTTAAGTGGGGAGAGTTGTGACAGCCCAAAATTGACCCTAGTCGGAAGGTGGTCTCGGGACCACAAAACCGAGGCATAAAAATAATTAAAATTTATTTTGATGCCTATAACATGTGTGTGCTCATGTATGACATTTTATGATGATTGATTTAGTGTTATAAGGGTGAATTCCACAAGAAAGGACTTAGTAATGAACTTTGAAAGTATGATAGGAAATGTGTGATGACTAATTAAAGCATGCATGCAAAATAATGGACTTGCATGTCAAATTCCCCTTTATAGGTGGTGGCCGCCATGACAAGGGAGGATGGGCTAAACATGTCATGAAACATGTTTTGTTGGTGCATTAGGGTGAAATAATAAACAAAGGTGTATGGGTGATAAAAAAATGAAAAAAAATGTGTGTGAGTGTGGTAATCCCCCCCATTGCCGTGAGTTGTAGAGAAGGAAAGAAAAAAATTTTGTTCATCCTTTCTTTGAGCCAAAACTAAGGAAGAAGGAGGATTTTTGCTTCATGCTTGGTTTGGAAGAGATCTAGAAGGAGATTTGGCTAAGTTGCATCAAGACTAAGCTCAAGAGCTAAGAGGTCCACAATTGGACAAGGGGAAGGAAAAAGTGATCGAATAGCCGTAAAAGCCGTTCGACAACATCCGAAGTAAGTCCTCAAGAAGTGACCTTACTTGAATTATGTGAGATGAAATATGGATGTGTATGATTATTGATTATGTGTGTATGAGTATTTGAATTCCACCCGGGCTAAGTCCCGAAGGCGAATATGCTAATGATTATAATTGTGTTTGAGCCTTAGTAAGGAAAATGAAATATGTATGTCCAATGATTATTGATGTATGTGTGCATGAGAAATTGAATGATATCCGGGCTAAGCCCGAAGACAATTATGCTGAAAATTATATCCGGGTTAAGACCAAGGCAATTGTGCTAGTAGCTATATCCGGGCTAAGACCAAGGCATTCGTGCAAGTTGTTAAATCGGGCTAAGACCAAGGCATTTGTGCAAATCGTGATATCCGGTTAAGTCCGTGAGGCCTTGATGCGGGTTATCATAACCGGGCTATGTCCCAAGGCGATTGAGCGAGTAGCGACGTCCGGTTAAACTCGAAGGTATGTGATTTGAAAATTATAAGCTTGCTGGAAAATTTCAGCTAATGCACTTGTGAAATTTCCCAATGACAAGGTAAGTGCGGTGTGTGCTGGCGCTAGGAGTAAGAGCGTATGAATATCCGCTCCTATGATGGAGCGAGTTATCGGCCTTAATGAAGCCGTTATTTGTGTATGAACATAAGTGTTGGGATGGTGAAGTAAGTACGATTATGTGAATGTGCATTAATGAAATGATGCATTTGGTTATGTGAATGTATTGCTTTAATTAGAGTTGATTATATTCCTTGAGACTTACTAAGCATAAAAATGCTTACCCGTTGCTTTGGCTCTCGGTTTTCTAGATTTCGTCAAGCAATCGGATTTGGGATCGTTGAAGTCAAGTCATCCACACTATCAAGCCTCCATTTTGGTATAAATTATTGGTTGAACTTGAGATGGCATGTATAGGACTACCTCATGTTTGTTAAATATGTTGTAATGTAAGTATGTACGGCCATGCTAAAATGGCTCGAAAAAGGAAGCATGAACTTAGACTAATTGTGGTTTGTATATATATATATTTGGTGTCATGATGTGGCTATGGCTTGGAAATAGGAATGTTGGTCATATGATCAGCCATTGGTATGGTTAAAATGATCATATATGAACCTATGTATGGCAAGACTAGTTGATTCATGGAGACTACCAAATAGGTAAGCCCTACCTTAAAACAGATGCTGCCAGCTGCAGTGGCGTGAATGTGAAAAATCACCAAAATTCATAGGAATGGAATTAAATAGTGAATAAGCTATGTAAATGAACCTTGATGAGTCTATTTTCTTATGGAAGAAACGAAATGGTCATAGGAGTTACAGGTTAAGAGATATTAAAGCTATTGTGAGACAGGGCCAGAATGGTTTCTGGGTTCCCTGTCGAAACTTTAAAAATTCACTATAAATTATCCAAAAGAATTAGGAGACATACCTTATATGTACAGATTCCATTTTGAGTCTAGTTTCATTAGAAACAAACGGAACCAGCATTAAAGCCCTGCACAGAGAGATATTCAAGTTATACCGCACGAAGGTCAGAGCAGTCGATCCCTGTAACATGGGTGACTTTAACTAATAAACTGTACCAATTGGCCAGACCAAAAATTCTAGAAATAAACCCATGGATGGATATATGAGTCTAAATTCAGGGAAAATTTACGAAACCAGTTTCCGAGTTTTGAAACTCGAGATATGATTTTTAAGGCGACAGTGACGCAGTTTTTCCAGCCTGACTGGAAATGTCCAATGGATGGGCAAAACAAGTGAACTTAGCTTGCTAACCCCTCGTGTCCGACACCGGCGATGGTCTCGGGTTTGGGGTGTTACAGGTTTGGCCTCTAATTCGACTACTAGCACCTCCTCGGGTGAAACGGATAAATGAGCATCCATCGCTCTCAAAGCAGACAGTGCCTTGCGACTTAAAGCATCGGCCACCACGTTGGCCTTTCCCGGGTGATAATCAATGATGAGTTCATAGTCTTTCAACAACTCAAGCCAACGTCTTTGTTGCAGGTTTAAATCTTTCTGAGTCATCAAATATTTAAGACTTTTGTGATCCGAGTATACATGGCACCTTTCACCAAATAAGTAATGTCGCCAAATTTTTAAGGCGAATACGATGGCGGCCAATTCGAGATCATGAGTCGGATAATTTTTCTCATGTGGCTTTAATTGCCTCGACGATAGGCCACAACTCGACCTTCTTGCATTAATCGCAACCTAACCCAAGTAGAGAGGCGTCGCTATAGATGACAAACTCTTTGCCGGACTCCGGCTGTACTAGCACTGGGGCCTCGGTTAAACAAGTTTTAGTCGATCGAAACTTTCTTGACGTTCGACCACTCGAACTCAACATCTTTTGGAGTAGTTTCGTCATCGACGCAGCTATCATCGAAAAACCTTTCACAAATCGTCGATAGTATCCGCAAGCGCCAAAAAGCTCCTAACCGGTAACATTCCTTGGAGGTTTCCAATTGACTATGGCGAAATTTTCTTGGGTCCACACCGACACCGATCACGGACACCACGTGCCCCAAAAAAACTAACCTCTTTCACCAAAATTCACATTTACCGAACTTTGCGTATAATCGCTTATCTCGTAAGATTTGCAACACTAGCCTCGGTGTTGGTTTCATCTCTCGAATTGACCTAAATGTCATCGATAAATACAACTACGAACCGATCCAAGTATGGCCTGAAAATTCTATTCATTAAATCCATAAACACCGAGGGCATTAGTGAGCCCAAACGGCATCACCAAGAATTCAGTAGTGACCGTGATTCGTTCTAAAAGCGGTTTTGGGTATGTCCGATTCTCGGACCCTCAACCGATAGTACCCCAACCTTAAATCTATCTTTGAAAACACCGAGGCTCCCTTTAATTGATCAAACAAATCGTCAATTCGTGGCAACAGATATTTATTCTTTATCGTCACTTTATTGAGTTGACGATAGTCGATGCACAACCTCATGCTTCCGTCCTTCTTTTTCACAAACAATCTTGGTGCGCCCCATGGAGAAAAACTCGGTCGGCGAAACCTCTATCCGTCAATTCTTGCAATTGGGCCTTCAATTCCTTTAACTCCGTTAATGCCATACGATACGGAGCTATCGAAATTGGAATGGTACCGGTACCAATTCGATGCCAAATTCTACTTCGAACGGTGGTAAGCGGCAATTCTTGGGAAAACATCCGGTATTCACAAACCACGCGCACGATTCGGGTTTCTTTTCGATTCCTTGTCATCAAGCACGACGCAAGGTACGCTTCGCCCCTTTTCTTACATATTTACGGGCCAACATCGCCGATATTACGGTGGCAACTCCTTTAAGTCCGTAGACTCAACCCGTATTATCTTGTTATTCGAGCTCCTCAAATCGATAGTCTTGCTCTTTCAATTTACAACCGCATCGTGCATGGTCAACCAATCCGGACCAAGAATAACGTCGAACTCATCGAGCGGCAAAAGCATCAAGTTCGCGGAAAACAAGAACCTCGGAACACTAGGGGACTTTTCTTGCACACTTTGTTGACAAGCACGTAATGACCCAAGGGTTTGATACCGAATTACAAACTCGATAAACTCAATAGGCAAGTCTTACTAGATGCTAAGGTTTCATATATATGAATGAGTAGAACCGGGGTCAATCAAAGCAATCACATTTGTATTGAAAAGAGTGAAAGTACCGGTAATGACATCGGAGAGGCAGCATCCTCGGCGTGCGCGATGGCATAAGTCCTCGCAGGAGCACGAGCCTCGGATCGATGGTAGCATCTCTAGATCCTCTCGACCGCCATCGACATTGCCCATATTTCTAGGTGGCCTACCTCGGCGATGGTAGCACCCGAGTTTCCACTCGACTCACATTCTGTTCAAGCATCCTCGGGCAATCCTTCCTAAAGTGGTCGGCCGATCCACACTTATAGCGGGAGTGATCACGAAACCAACAGCTCCCGAATGCCATTTGCCACAATGTTGACACTCCGCCTCTCTCGGCGATCATTTCCACCACTTGGCGATCGAAGTGACTCGTGTGGTCACAGAGGGTCGATCGCGTCCTCGTCTAGAAAAGCCCAAAGCGCCTCTAGACCGGTTCACATCATCTCGAAATCTCTTGATTGCTGTTGAAGGACTTTCCGAGGACCTCTTCGAATTCTCCGGTTCCCACATCAGCTTTTGTTTCTCCTTTCTAAGCTCTTCGACTTTACAAGCTCGCTCAACAAGTACTACGATCTCGTATTTCGAGAATGCCAACGAACATCCTTATATCATCATTCAGCCCATCCTCAAGCGTTTACATAATAGCCGGACGAAATGCATTCTCGCGTGTATCGGCTAAGCCTCACAAATTTTTGTTCATAGTCGGTAACCGACATAGAACCTTGCTTAAGATCAAGAAATTCCCTTCGCTTTTGGTCGATGAATCTCTGACTGATATACCTTTTTTTTTTTTTTTTTTTTTTTTTTTTTGAACTTGGTTTGAAAGAATTCCCAAGTCACTTGCTCTCTAGGTACCACAGGAGTCAGAGTACTCTACCAATAGTAGGTGGAATCACGTAGCAAGGAGATGGTACACTTTAAGCATTCATCGGGTGTACAAGATAGCTCATCGAGCACCCGGATAGTGTTGTCCAACCAAAATTCAGCTCCGTCCGGCATCATCATCATCCGTAGCTTTAAATTCAGTGGCCCCATGTTTTGAATCCTATCGATTGGGGCTTACTTGACCTTATTTGGTCAGTTATCGAAGGTATTGTAGGTCTTGGGGTTGCATTTGTCGGGAATGGAGGTTGTGGGACGGTAGTGTTAGTTCGAATGTATTGATTAAACCATTCGTTCATCACACTATAAAAGGCTTGCCTAGCCTCATCATTCAGATTGCTGGCCATAGGTTGAGAGTCCATGGCGCTGTCCCTTGTGGGAGCAGGCGCCACACTCTCCACATCATCAGCTATTGCTCGGTTGGGATCGGGATCCATTGCTATAAACAAACTCAAAGTCAAATTGTCAGAAATCACCACACTATCGATTCATCATTTAATGGCATGTATAGCTAGACCCCAAACACCTCACGGTAGTCCTAGAATCGACTAAACCGTGGCTCTGATACCAATAAAATTGTAACACCCGAACCCGAGACCATCATGATTGTCGGACACGAGGGTTAACAAGCCAAGCTCACTTGTTTTGCCCATCCATTTGACATTTTCAGTCAGGCTGGAAAACTGCGTCACTGTCGCTTTAAAAATCATATCTCGAGTTTCAAAACTCGGAAACTGGTTTCGTAAATTTTCCCTGAATTTAGACTCATATATCCATCCATGGATTTATTTCTAGAATTTTTGGATGGGCCAATTGGTACAGTTTATTAGTTAAAGTCACCCATGTTACAGGGATCGACTGCTCTGACCTTCGCGCGGTATAACTTGAATATCTCTCTGTACAGGGCTTTAATGCTGGTGTCGTTTGTTTCTAATGAAACTAGACTCAAAATGGAATCTGTACATATAAGGTATGTCTCCTAATTATTTTGGATAATTTATAGTAAATTTTAAAGTTGCGACAGGGAACCCAGAAACCGTTCTGGCCCTGTCTCACAATAGCATTAATATCTCTTAACATGTAACTCCTATGACCATTTCGTTTCTTCCATATGAAAATAGACTCATCAAGGTTCATTTACATAGCTTATTAACTATGTAATTCCATTCCTACGAATTTTGGTGATTTTTCACATTCACGTCACTGCAGCTGGCAGCATCTGTTTTTAAGGTAGGTCTTACCTATTTGGTAGTCACCATGAACCAACTAGCCTTGCCATACATAGGTTCATATATGATCATTTTAACCATGCCAATGGCTGATCATATGACTAACATTCCCATTTCAAGCCATAGCCACATCATGACACCAAAATATACATACAAACCACAATTATTCTAAGTTCATGTTTCCTTTTCGAGCCATTTTCGCATGGCCGTACATACTTACATCACAACATATTTAACAAACAAGGGTAGTCCTATACATGCCATTTCAAGTTCAACCAAGAATTTATACCAAAATGGGGGCTTGATAGTGTGGATGACTTGACTTCAACGATCCCGAATCCGATTGCTATCGAAGCGAAATCTAGAAAACCGAGAGCCAAAGCAGCGGAGTAAGCATTTTATGCTTAGTAAGTCTCAAGGAATATAATCAACTCTAATTACAGCAATACATTCACATAGTTAAATGCATCATTTCATTAATGCACATTCACATAATCATACTTACTTCACCATCCCAACTCTTATGTTCATACACAAATAACGGCTTCATTAAGGCCGATAACTCGCTCCATCATAGGAGCGGATATTCATCGCTCTTACTCCTAGCGCAAAGCACACACCGCACTTACCTTATCATTGGGAAATTTCACAAGTGCATTAGCTGAAATTTTCCAGCAAGCTCAAAATTTTCAAATCACATACCTTCGGAGTTTATCCGGATGTCGGTACTCGTTCAATCGCCTTGGGACATAGCCGGTTATGGTAACCCGCACCAAGGCCTCACGGGACTTAACCCGGATATCATGATTTGCACAAATGCCTTGGTCTTAGCCCGGATTTAACAACTTGCACGAATGCCTTGGTCTTAGCCCGGATATAGCTACTAGCACAATTGCCTTGGTCTTAACCGGATATAATTTTCAGCATAATTGTCTTGGGCTTAGTCCGGATATCATTCAATTTCTCATGCACACATACATCAATAATCATTGGACATACATATTTCATTTTCGTTACTAAGGCTCAAACACAATTATAATCATTAGCATATTCGCCTTGGGACTTAGCCGGGTGGAATTCAAATACTCATACACACATAATCAATAATCATACACATCCATATTTCATCTCACATAATTCAAGTAAGGTCACTTCTTGAGGACTTACCTCGGATGTTGTCGAGCGGCTTTTACGGCTATTCGATCACTTTTTCCTTCCCCTTGTCCAATTGTGGCCCTCTTAGCTCTTGAGCTAATTCAAACAAATTCAATTTATCAAAACCTCATTGTGCTAGCTTATGGCCGAATATGACAAGGAATTTAAATGGTCATATGGCCACCCTTTAGCTTGAATACACAATGGTCATGCACATTTTATACTACATCAAGCAATTCAATACAATTTATTCGAGCATCAAGGAAAAGCTAAGGCCTTCAATAGGCTACCCAAGGCCGAATATACTTGTCCATGTTGAGGCCAATTATGCACTTAATACCACACAAAAACAGCATGCATTTTACAAGTTAATGCTTTGCATATTGTAGCTCAAAACTTACAATATAGCATCAAGCACTCATATGTGTGCTAGGCAATGTGCTTACAATTTCACAATTATTCTTCAACATCTTCTTCTTTAAACAAACTTATTCATCACTTCCTTCATAACCAAAACATCATGTGCAAACATATATATACATATATGAGCATGGCAATTTCAAGGTGTCCATAGCCATCCAAAACACAAATTTTAACTAACATGCAAGAAGCATGAACCATGCTCATGAATGCATCATGGCGAATATGACAATCATGCTCCTTTTCAACTTCAATCATGATAAAACAAAAGAAAGCTCAAAATCTTACTCAAGAGTAGACAATCCATCATTGCATGCATCATCATCAAGCTTCACACTTAGCATGCAATGGCTTTATCACCATAACAACTTTGGCCAAATACCATTTCCATGGCTTAACAAAGATTTGAGCCATGGCTAACATGCACATCAAGTTAGCAACCAAAACATGCATGAAACTCCTAACACAACCTCATACATACCTTAATCTTGATGCAAACTTAGCCAAATCTCCTTCTAGATCTCTTCCAAACCAAGCATGAAGCAAAATCCTCCTTCTTCCTTAGTTTTGGCTCAAAGAAAGGATGAACAAAATTTTTTCTTTCCTTCTCTACAACTCACGGCAATAGGGGGATTACCACACTCACACACATTTTTTTCATTTTTTATCACCCATACACCTTTGTTTATTATTTCACCCTAATGCACCAACAAAACATGTTCCATGACATGTTTAGCCCATCCTCCTTGTCATGGCCGCCACCACCTATAAAGGGGAATTTGACATGCAAGTCCATTATTTTGCATGCATGCTTTAACTAGTCATCACACATTTCCTATCATACTTTCAAAGTTCATTACTAAGTCCTTTCTTGTGGAATTCACCCTTATAACACTAAATCAATCATCATAAAATGTCATACATGAGCACACACATATTATAGGCATCAAAATAAATTTTAATTATTTTTATGCCTCGGTTTTAATGGTCCCGAGACCACCTTCCGACTAGGGTCAATTTTGGTACATCACGACTCTCTGAAAGAGACCATTGGATTTGAAATCTTATTTATGTTAAAAGATATCAATTTTAGTTATGGGAAGATGAATCAACCACCTAACACACAAACAAGGAGAAGAACGATGGATGAATCTGATCAAGAGGATGATCCTAATGAGGCAGACTTGTGGAAAAAATGAGTATTTTTTCTGAGTTGCCTTATTAGAAGCATAACATTTTATGCACAATCTTGATGTCATGCATATTGAGAAGAATGTTTGCGAGAACATAATTGGGACAATTTTGAATGTCGATGGAAAATCAAAAGACAATCTTCAAAGTCGACTTGATTTAGTTGATATGGGAATTCAACGTGATCTTCATCCCCAAGTACTTCCGAATGGGAAATATCGGTTGCCGCCTTCTATTTTTGCAATGTCAAAGGAAGAGAAAGAAGTGTTTTGTATGGTGTTGAAGGATATAAAGGTACCAGATGCATATGCATCAAATATATCTCAATGTGCGAGTCTTAAAGATTGAAGACTATATTTATTAAAATCACATGTTTATCACATCTTGATGTAAGATTTGCTGCTAGTTGCTTTACGGTGTTGTATGTCAAAAAAGGTGACGTCTTGTATAATTGAACTATACAACAAAATGAAAGCTATTTGTGGCAAAGTTTTGTATGTTGAAGAACTTGAGAAAGTACAAGATCGAGTCATTTTGACTTTATGCAATTTGGAGAAGATCTTTCCACCTTTCTTCTTCACTATTATGGTGCACTTGCTAATCCATCTCCCTCATGAAGTAATACTTGGTGGACCAATTTTCTATCGATGGATATATCCTATAGAAAGGTGCTAATTTATTTGTAAAATATTCATTCATTCACCTCTATACATTTAGTTACAACTTTTGATAATGTTGTATATCATGTTTACGTTCCTAAGCAAATTGAAGTCTTATTGTCGTAATAAGCGTTATCCAAAAGGATCAATTATTGAAGGCTACTTGGCAGAGGAGTGTATGACCTTCTGTTCTAGATATTTAGAAGATGTTGAAACACGATTGAATAGACCAAGTAGAAATGCTGGGCTCAATGATCATAACTTGGCCAAAACTTATTTATTCCAAAGTTACAGAAAACCAATCGGGAAAGTTGAAATTGTAGAATTAGATGATATATCTTGGATACAAGCACATCGATATGTTCTTTTTCACCACGATTCACTTGAACCATTACACAAGTAAGTTCTAAAATTTGATAAATATTCATCTTTTTGATTTGTTTATCTTCTAACCAATTAAAACTTCTTTTTAACATAGTGAGTACAAAAAAATCTTGAAATCTCATTCACGCTCCTGAAGATTACAACATCGAGAGATTAACAAGTTATTCATAAAATCTTTTCATGAATGGTTAAGCTAAACGGTATGTAACTGAAGTTAATAAGTTACACATAATCGCGAAATTTAGTTAATCAAATAATAATGTTTTTACATAATACAATTATAATTACTCAATTTACTTTCGATTTAATAGGTTTCGAGTGGGAATGACGTGAATGGTGAAGTTAAATGGCTTTCCCAAGGTCTGAACAGAGTAGTAGAAAGATATAGTGCCTTCCTCATCAATGGATTCAGATTTCATACAAAATATCGTGAGAGAATGAGAAGAACTCAAATTTGTGGAATTGTTGTTAATTCTTCAATTACAAGTTATGCTAGTACTAGGGACAGTAATCCTGTTGAGGGAAATGTGGAGTATTACAGATCTCTTACTGACATTATTGAGTTGGATTACTATGAAAAATGGAAAGTTGTCTTATTTCGATGTGATTGGGCTGATGTTAATATTGCTCACGAAATTAAAAAAAATCAATTTGGTTTTACAATGGTTAATTTCTCTCGTTCGATTCACACTAGAGAATAATTGATGGACGAGCCGTATGTATTTTTTTCTCAAGTGAAACAAGTTTTTTACTCGAAAGATCCAACTGATGAGGGTTGGTATGTTGTACTCGAAAACACCCCTAGAGACTTATTTGACATGGGCAATGAAAATAGAGATGATATCGTTGAAAGATCAGAAACTTTGCCTTTTCCAAAACAAAACTTAAATGAAAATGTCCCTAGTACTAGTACACAATTTCAATGGGTCCTGTTATATAATTTAACTATTTTATATGTACTATTATTGTTGTAATTTGTTACTAAAATTTCAACTATTTTATGTGTATTGCAGGAAAAATGCATAAAAGAAGATTACGAGATTTAAGTATTGTCCAGAATACTCCAAATTCGAAAGAAGCAAATAGTGAACAGCAGACAATTATTGGATCTTCGAATGTGCTGAAGACACTTGACGAGCCTGCAGAATTTCAAAGTAATGTTAAGTTTATTTTACATGTGTGTTGACTTTTATTATTGATTTATTTTTCAATTTTAATATAATAATATATCGTTTATCAGTTGAATGTGTTGGGACGCACAAAGGTCGAAGACCTACGCTACTTAAAGATTTATACGATTTAAATCCTATCGAGCGTGTCGAAGTAAGTAGAAACAGTCATGGTCAGCCTGTTGGATCTGAAGCTCAAATTTTAGCAGGCTATTTGGGCATCATAGCACGAAATACCAATATGTTTCCCATCAACTACGAATCATGGCATCACATGCCTAATAGCAACAAAAATCAAGCTTTCGAAAATATTAAGGTAACAAAATGTGAATGTAATTTATAATACTTTGGTTTAAGTTTCATTTATATTTACATTCTAAACTTGTTTTTTTTAAGAGAGATTTGCTTTAGAGGTCTCGGATGACTATATCAAGAAGGCATTGGGTAAAAAATGGAGAGACCATAAAAGCACTTTGAAAATAGAATATTTTGAGAAAGACATAAGCCTCAAAGAAAAATTACGAAATGTTCCGCCGGGAATGCTGAGGTACCAGTGGAAAGATGCGGTTAGATTTTGGAATTCAAAGAAAGGAGAGGTATTACGTATTTCCAAACTCTTATATATTTTTCGGTATATAGTGTTTACTATATACGTAATAATAATTTCATTATGTAGGACCGTGAGCGAGTTGGAACAAGCAGCAGGCAAAAACAAAAATTCATGCACACGGTAGGGTTGAAAAGTTTTGCTTCTGTAGCTGAGGCCGAGGTATTATGAATTTATTAATTATGTTAAATATTAATGACTTTCTACTATTAAATAATATTTTTACTACTATATTGTAGGAAGTCTCGTCTGGTTAAAAAGTTGGACGCCTTCAATTTTTGAGGTTACGTATAGGAAGAAAGATGGATCTCCTATGACATCCGAAGCTGGAGAAATTATGGTATGTTTACTTGATAAAATTTGATTTATTATAAATATTTATAATGTTTAATTATAATGGTTTAATTAGTTGTTAGTAGTTTTAAATAATGTTAAGTTATGTTGCATTCCTTTTTATTATATATTTCGATTTTAACTCTTTGATTGATTTATTAGGAGAAACTAAAGGAGAAAAAGGTAGAGTATGAAGCGATTGCTTCGACTAATAGTTCTGTTAATCTTGAGAACATTGATAACAGAATTATTACTGAAGTTTTGGGTCCTGAAAGGTATGGTCGGGTTTGATTTCAAGGATCTGGTGTTACCCCGACCCAATATTTTGGATCTAGCTCCCAGCAATACATGCCTTCCCGGAGTCAAGCTCAAGCTAAAGTTCGGAGGTTAAGAGACCAGATAGCTCAGATGCAAGCGAGCACAGTTGAGCAAATTGCTAAGGTTCAAAGAAAATATGAAGAACTCCAGCAAAAACTTAAAGCGGATGCAGCAGCGAGGGAGGCAGAGGCAGTAGTGATGGCAGCAGAGCAAAGCAAAAAGTACGATGAGCTCTAGCTATAGCTTCAGCATATGATGAAGATGTTTAAGCAGTCGCAAAAGTCGCCATCTTAAACATTTATTTTCTCATTGTAATAATATTTTTAACATTGTCACATTTAACATTATTGTAAGAATATTTTGAGTTATACTTCATTTATTAACTTACATCTGTGACAGCCCTAATTTGACCTTAGTCGGAAAGTGGTTTCGGGACCACAAAACCGAGTCGTAAAAATAATTAACCATTAAATTTTGTGTTTATTGTATGTGAAACAGGCATGTGTGAAAGTTTCATGCTTCAATTTTGTCATTTGTATGCGAAATTATTAAATAGGACTTATGTGAGAAAATTTAGAAATGTGTTAGGCAAATGTTGAAGTGACTTATTAATGCATGTTATAAAAATGATGGGTTTGCATGTCAAATTTCCATTTATGATAAGTAGTGGCCGGCCATGATGGGATCATATACATATAATATGTATTAATTATTAGTTAGTAGCTTTATATTTTATAACATAAATAAATAAAAAGGAAAAGTAATTAAAATAAGGAAAGGAATGGTGAAGAAAACAAAGTATCACCTTGTTCCTCTTAGCCGTACAAGAAGAAGAAAAAGAGGGGGGGCATTCGGCCTTTTGAATGAAGAGAAGGTTAGTAAATTATGTTAAATTTTTTTAAAATCTTGTTTGTTTTAGGTTAATCATCATGCTTTTTACCTAGCCCATACTAAAATTTTGAATTTAGAGGGTTGAATGGAACTTTCGGTTATGGTATATAAGAGAAGAACTTGATTTTTTTACCCTTAAGTTTTGATGGAAAAGAAACAAAAGATTGTTGATGAAAGAAATTAATCTTGTTAAAACTTTAAACTAATAATACCCATATGTGTGATAGTCGAACATAGACTTTGTTTAAAGTCTTGATCAAAGGCCGGTTAAGTGTTTTGAAATGGATAAGCTAGGTGTTTGATTTTTTGTTTTTGGTTCGGCATAGTACATGATATTTTGCTAGTGAGGTTTTGAATAATTTAATTAATGTTAGATATATGAAAAATTCTTATGTTCGATTTTGGACGATATATATATATGTACAACTAACCTATTTAGCTATTGATATCTAAGGTGTTAAATAATAAAACTCTTGATGACTTGGGTTAAATAGCATTCGGCCAAAGACTATATGGGCTTGCTAATTCGGTTTAAGTGAAGAAATTATGATAGAGAGATATGACTAAATTGTGACTTATTATCGAACTTTCTTTGTGGTTGTAAGGTTATTTTATAATGTGTCATAACATTTAATTAGTTAGTCGAATTGATGAGAAAAGAATTTGGAGTATTTTATGGTGTCTTAAGCATATTATCCAATTGGTAAAGTTGAGTAATGATTCATGTACTGAATGCTTGCTTA
Source organism: Gossypium arboreum (assembly GCF_025698485.1). Taxonomy (NCBI): domain Eukaryota; kingdom Viridiplantae; phylum Streptophyta; class Magnoliopsida; order Malvales; family Malvaceae; genus Gossypium; species Gossypium arboreum. The sequence goes on along the minus strand of NC_069070.1, from coordinate 89,400,089 downwards.
GTCGTATGTTATGTTTTGTTAAACTTAGTATATATATATATATATATATATATATATATATCTTATAAGGCTATAATAGTAGATTTAGTAGACTTTGACAATTTAAATGATGCATTTGACTTGTGTACCGACTTAGGATGATATGTGTTTCAATATGAAGTTAGATGGTGTTGATGAAATTCAATAATGCATGATGTTTAAATAGTATTGAACAAGGTCATTGTACTTAAATTGTATGACATACATGTATTGAATGGAATTGCCCAAGTGAAAAATAATTAAATAAATTTATTTGCTTAAATTTAAGCTCAAGAGCTAAGGGGATCAAAATCAGATAAAGGAAAGGAGAAAGCAGTCGAGTAGTCTATCCGTAACTGCCCCAAATTATACTCGAGGTAAGTCTTTAATTAATGGAACTTAGCTTATGATTTGATGAAGCAATTACATATATATACATATATGTGTGAATGTTAATTGGGGTTTAAATCCGAGCTTGGTCTCGAAGGGCTTTTGAGCCAGTGTCATAATCCGAGCTTGGTCTCGAAGGGCTTTTGAGCCAGTGTCATAACCGAACCTAGTTTCAAAGGGCCTTCGGGCCAATGTCATAATCCGAGCTTGGTCTCGAAGGGCTTTTTGAGTCAGCGCTAAGAATCGGGCTTGGTTCCGAAGGGCGTCTGTGACGGCATAATATTGAGTTGAAAACTCGTAAATATTCATACGAGAAATCATATAATACATGTTGAAACAATTTTAAACAAATGTGCTACTTACAGTAAGATAACTAGGTAAGTAATTTACTCTCGTTGAGAATATGATTATGTTAAATTATGACTTTGAAATTGGTGGGGATGCTTAGACCATTATTTAAAATCATTCAACGTTTATGATCCGATTATGATGTATGAGTTCAATTAGAGTTCAACTTCACAAATGTGAGATGTAGGTGTATATGCATGAGATTGACACGGAAATGTGGGATGAACGTATTCGACTATAGAATGAATTTAGTTGGATATATATATATTGCTTTCACCTTTGTGATATGAATGATAAAAGTAGTACCTTAGTTATTTTCTATTCGGCCAAAGGATGAAACAAATAAACTTTGATATTATTATGCCACTCTTTTAAATGATTTCATTACTTAAACTTACTAAGCATCAAAGTGCTTAATCTTTTGCTTTAATTCTCTGTTTTATAGATTTTGTTCGTCAGCTATCGGACTCGGGAGTGTCAAAGTCGAAGTCATCCACACTATCTAAGCCCTTTTGGTATATTTTTTGTTGAACTTTGATAATGGCATGCATAAGGATGACTTTTGTTGTTAATTAAATGCCTTTCGGTAATGTATGTGTGTATAGCCATGCGAAAATGGCTCGTATAATTTGAGTATGGCATTAAAATCATTTTGTGTATATATGCATCGTCTTATGATATGGTTATTGAGTGGTATGGAAATGTTAGGTAAATGATCAGCCATTGGAATGGCTAATTATGATCATATTTGGTCCTATGTATGTCAAATTACTAGCTAATCCATGGAAACCATGAAATAGATAAAATTTACCACAAAACATTTTTCAGATAGCAGTAGTGAAGTGAGTCTAAAAAATCACTAAAGATAGCAGAAATGGAATTAAATAATGAATAAAATATGGAATCGAATCTTGATGAGTCTATTTTCATATGGAAGAAGCAAAACAGGTATATGAGCTATATTTTGTGAGATGTTTAAATTTTTGTGAAACAAGGCCAGAACGATTTCTAGATCCCCTGTTATAATTTTGGAAATTCACCATAAATTTTACAAAGATAAGTATAAGTCATGATTTATATGTACAGATTCTTTATTGAGTCTAGTTTTATTAGAGACAAACGGCATAGTAATTGAAGCTCTGTACAGGGAGATATCTAATTCGTAATACACAGAGGTCAAAGTAGTCGAACCCCGAAATAGGGGAGGATTTAACTAATAAACTGTACTAATTGGCCCGGCCAAAAATTCTAGAAAAACATTTTTAGATGGATATATGAGTCTAGTTTTAGGAAAAATTTACGGAATCAGTTTTCGAGTTTTGGAACTCGAGATATGATTTTTAAAGTGACTGTGATGCAGTTAGCCAGGTTGTCTGGAAATTTTAAAATGAACTGTGTAAGTAAATGAATTAAGTCCATTAACACCTCGTGTTCGACTCGATAATGATCTAAGAGTGCACGGGTGTTACAATTTTATTGGTATCGAGCTACGGTTTAGTCGATTCTAGGACTACCGTAATACGTTCGGTCTAGCTATACATGCCATTATGTGTTTATTTGATAGTGTGGTGATTTTACGATTAAAAATGTGTTTACTTATAGTAATGGATCCCGATCTGACCGAAGCGGTAGTGATGATGTTGAGAGTGTAGCGCTGCTCCGCGCAAGGGACAGCGTCGATGGACTCTCAACCTATTGCTAGTAATCAGAACGATGAAGCTAGACAGGCTTTTTATAGCGTGATGAATGATTGGTTCAATCAATATATTCGAACTAATACGACTGTTCCACAACCCCCACTCCCGACTAATACAACCCTTGCACCTGCGATACCTCCGGTAACTGACCAGATAAGGTTAAATAAGCCCTCAGTTGACAGAATCCGAAAACACGGGGCTACTGAATTTAAAGCTACAGACAGCGATGATGCCGAACAAGCTGAATTTTGGTTGGACAACACTATTCGGGTACTTGATGAACTATCTTGCACACCCGATGAATGCCTAAAGTGTACTATCTCCTTGCTACGTGATTCTGCCTACTATTGGTGGAATACTTTGATTTCTGTTGTGCCCAGAGAACGAGTAACTTGGGAGTTTTTCCAAACCGAGTTTCAAAAAAAGTATATCAGCCAGAGATTCATTGATCAAAAATGGAAAGAATTTCTTGAACTTAAACAAGGTTCCATGTCGGTTACTGATTATGAACGAAAGTTTGTGAAGCTTAGCCGGTACGCTCGAGAATGCATTTCTTCAGAAGCTGTAATGTGTAAACGTTTCGAAGATGGACTGAACGAAGATATAAAACTGTATGTTGGCATTTTAGAAATCAGAGAATTTGTAGTACTTGTCGAGCGAGCTTGCAAAGCCGAAGAGCTCAGTAAGGAGAAAAGAAAAGCTGATATGGGAGCAAAGGAGTTTCGTAAGAGATCTTCGGGGAAGCCCTTTCAACAGTCATTGAAGAAATTTAGAGATGATTTAGGCCGATCTAAAGACACTTCGAGTTTTTCCAAACGAGATCACGATCGACCTCCTGTGAGTACACGAGTCATTTCAGTTGCCAGTGTTAGAAATGATCGTCGGGACAGGACAGAGTGCCAGTATTGTGGTAAATGGCATTTGGGAAGTTGTAGATTCCATGCCCGCTCCTGTTATAAGTGTGGATCAGCTGACCACTTTATTAAAGATTGCCCGAGATTGTCTAAACAGAATGTAAATCAGAGTGGGAAACCGGGTGCTACTACTGCTCGAGGTAGACCATCTAGAAATACGGGAAATCCTAGTGGCGGTCAGAGAGGATCTAGAGATGCTACAACCAGATCTGAGGCTCGTGCTCCTGCTAGAGCTTATGGTATACGTGCACGAGAGGATGCTTCCTCGCCAGATGTTATTACTAGTACTTTCACTCTCTTTGATACTAATGTGATTACATTGACTGACCCTGGTTCTACTCATTCATATGTATGTGAGGCTTTAGCATCCAGTAAGACTTTACTTGTTGAGTCTACTGAGTTCGTAATTCGAGTATCGAATCCCTTGGGTCGTTATGTACTTGTTGACAAAGTGTGTAAGAAATGTCCCCTAGTAATCCGAGGTTCCTGTTTTCCGGCTGATTTGATGCTTTTACCGTTTGATGAATTTGATGTTATCCTCGGTATGGATTGGTTGACCGTACATGATGCAATTGTAAATTGCAAAAGAAAAACCATTGATTTGAGGTGTGTAAATAACGAGATAATCCGAGTTGAGTCTACTGACTTGAATGGGTTGCCAGCTGTAATATCATCGATGTCGGCTCAGAAATATGTAAGAAAGGGGTGTGAAGCATAACTTGCGTATGTACTTGATGACAAAGAGTTAGAAAAGAAGCCTGAATCTGTGCCGGTGGTTTGTGAATATCCAGATGTTTTTCTCGAAGAATTACCAGGTTTACCACCTGTTCGAGAGGTAGAGTTTGGTATTGAGCTTGTACCTGGGACTACACCGATTTTGATAGCTCCGTATCGTATGGCACCAACCGAGTTAAAGGAATTGAAAGTTCAGTTGCAAGAGTTGACGGATAGAGGTTTCACTCGACCGAGTTTCTCACCTTGGGGCGCACCAGTTTTGTTTGTGAAAAAGAAGGACGGAACCATGAGACTGTGCATCGACTATCGTCAGTTGAATATAGTGACAATAAAGAATAAATATCCGTTACCGCGTATTGATGATTTGTTCAATCAATTGAAAGGAGCCTCTGTATTTTTGAAGATAGATTTGAGATCGGGTTATTATCAGTTGCGAGTTAGAGACTCAGATATACCCAAAGCGCTTTTAAGCGAGATACGGTCACTATGAGTTCTTAGTGATGCCGTTTGGGCTCACTAATGCCCCTGCGGTATTCATGGATTTGATGAATCGGATCTTCAGACCATATTTGGATCGGTTTGTAGTTGTGTTTATCGATGACATTCTGGTCTATTCGAGAGATGGCCCGAACATCTTGAGCACCGAGATTAGTGTTACTGATTTTAGGGGATAAGCAGTTGTATGCTAAATTCAGTAAATGTGAGTTCTGGTTGAAAGAAGTTAGCTTTTTGGGACACGTGGTATCTGCATCGGGTATTAGAGTTGATCCGGGAAAAATATCAGCCATACTTGATTGGAAGCCCCCAAGGAATATTACTGAAGTCCGGAGCTTTTTGGGACTTGCCAGTTACTACAGACGCTTTGTAAAGGGTTTCTCGATGATAGCCACCCCAATGACGAAACTACTCTAGAAAGATGTTAAGTTTGAGTGGTCAGAAGAATGTCAGAAAAGTTTTGATCTATTGAAAACTTATTTGGTGAAGCTTGACTTTGATACGGCCGAATCCAGTAAAGAGTTTGTCATTTGGTGATGCATCCTTACTTGGGTTGGGTTGTGTGTTGATGCAAGAAGGTCGAGTTGTAGCTACGCATCGAGGCAATTGAAGCCGCATGAAAAAAATTATCCAACCCATGATCTTGAATTAGCTGCCATCGTATTCGCTTTGAAAATATGGCGACATTACTTATTTGGTGAGAAGTGCCATGTATTTTCGGATTACAAAAGTCTCAAATATTTGATGACTCAAAGAGATTTGAATCTGCGACAAAGACGTTGGCTTGAGTTGTTAAAAGATTATGAGCTTGTCATTGACTATCACCCGGAAAGGCTAATGTGGTTGCGGATGCTTTAAGTCGTAAATCACTTTGTTTGCTTTCTGACGATGAATGTACACTTATGCATTCTATCCGATAATGTGTTAGTAGCGAAATTAAAGGCTAAACCATTGTTGATTCATCAAATTCGTGAAGCTCGTAAAGTCGATGATGAATTGGTTGCAAAAGCGGGCTGAATGTATTTGAATATGGAGTCGAGTTTCAAATAGATGATGACGATTGTTTGAGGTTCAGAAGTCGATTGTGTGTTCCAAGAAATTCAGAACTTATTTCGATGATTCTGAACGAAGCACATTGTAGCCGTATGTCAATTCACCAGGGGAGTACGAAAATGTACAACGACCTGAGACGTCAGTTTGGGTGGCATGGTATGAAACGAGACATTTCTGACTTCGTTTCGAAGTGTTTGATATGTCAACAAGTGAAAGCGAAACATCAAGTGCCTTCAGGATTACTTCAGCCGATCATGATACCCGAATGGAAGTGGGATCGAGTCACAATGGACTTTGTGTCTGGATTGCCATTGTCATAAGTAAGAAAGATGCGATCTGGGTTGTTGTTGATAGACTGACAAAGTCGGCTCATTTTATTCCTGTACGTACGGATTATTCCCTTGACAGGCTAGCTGAAATGTATGTATCTCAGATTGTAAGGTTACATGGAGTACCCATTTCTATTATGTCCGATAGAGATCCGAGGTTCACATCGCGGTTTTGGAAGAAATTGCAAGAAGCTTTGGGTACCAAATTACATTTTAGCACCGCTTTTCATCCTCAGACTGATGGTCAATCCGAATGAATAATTCAGATACTCGAGGATATGTTGAGATGTTGCATCCTTGAGTTTGGTGGTTCGTGGGAACGGTATTTACCTTTGATTGAATTCGCTTACAACAATAGTTTTCAATCAAGCATTAAGATGGCACCTTATGAGGCTTTGTACGGTCGTAAATGCCGTACACCATTGTTTTGGACCGAGCTTAGTGAGAGTAAAATTCTCGGAGTTGATTTGATTAAAGATACTGAACAGAAAGTAAAAATAATCCGTGAAAGTCTGAAGGCAGCTTCAGATCGTCAGAAGTCGTACGCGGATTTGAAACGAAAAGACATTGAGTATCAGGTAGGAGACAAAGTGTTTCTTAAAGTTTCACCTTGGAAAAAGATACTCAGATTTGGCCGTAAGGGCAAATTGAGTCCGAGGTTCATTGGGCCGTATGAAATATCCGAACGAATTGGTCCAGTTGCATATAGATTGATTTTACCCCTTGAACTCGAAAAGATTCACAACGTTTTTCATGTTTCGACGCTTCGACGTTACAGATTCGATCCTTCGCACATAATTAATCCATCGGAGGTGGAAATTCAATCCGATGTAAGTTATGAAGAAGAACCAATTCGTGTCCTACCTCGTGAGGTGAAAGAATTACGAAACAAAAAGGTTCCTTTAGTAAAGGTGTTATGGTTCAAACACGGATTGAAGAAGCTACTTGGGAAACCGAGAACTCTATGAAAGAATGATACCCAAATTTATTCATCGGTAAGAATTTTCGGGGACGAAAATTTTAAGTGGGGAGAATTGTGATGCCCTAATTTGACCTTAGTCGGAAAGTGGTTTCGGGACCACAAAACCGAGTCGTAAAAATAATTAACCATTAAATTTTGTGTTTATTGTATGTGAAACAGGCATGTGTGAAAGTTTCATGCTTCAATTTTGTCATTTGTATGCGAAATTATTAAATAGGACTTATGTGAGAAAATTTAGAAATGTGTTAGGCAAATGTTGAAGTGACTTATTAATGCATGTTATAAAAATGATGGGTTTGCATGTCAAATATCCATATATGATAAGTAGTGGCCGGCCATGATGGGATCATATACATATAATATGTATTAATTATTTGTTAGTAGCTTTATATTTTATAACATAAATAAATAAAAAGGAAAAGTAATTAAAATAAGGAAAGGAATGGTGAAGAAAACAAAGTATCACCTTGTTCTTCTTAGCCGTACAAGAAAAAGAAAAGGGGGGGCATTCGGCCTTTTGAATGAAGAGAAGGCTAGTAAATTATGTTAAATTTTTTTGAAATCTTAGTTTGTTTTAGGTTAATCATCATGCTTTTTACCTAGCCCATACTAAAATTTTGAATTTAGAGGGTTGAATGGAACTTTCGGTTATGGTATATAAGAGAAGAACTTGATTTTTTTTTACCCTTAAGTTTTGATGGAAAAAGAAACAAAAAGATTGTTGATGAAAGAAATTAATCTTGTTAAAACTTTAAACTAATAATACCTATATGTGTGATAGCCGAATATAGACTTTGTTTAAAGTCTTGATCAAAAGCCGGTTAAGTGTTTTGAACTGGATAAGCTAGGTGTTTGATTTTTTGGTTTTGGTTCGGCATAGTACATGATATTTTGCTAGTGAGGTTTTGAATAATTTAATTAATGTTAGATATATGAAAAATTCTTATGTTCTGTTTTGGACGATATATATATATATATATATGTACAACTAACCTATTTAGCTATTGATATCTAAGGTGTTAAATAATAAAACTCTTGATGACTTGGGTTAAATAGCATTCGGCCAAAGACTATATGGGCTTGCTAATTCGGTTTAAGTGAAGAAATTATGATAGAGAGATATGACTAAATTGTGACTTATTATCGAACTTTCTTTGTGGTTGTAAGGTTATTTTATAATGTGTCATAACATTTAATTAGTTAGTCGAATTGATGAGAAAAGAGTTTGGAGTATTTTATGGTGTCTTAAGCATATTATCCAATTGGTAAAGTTGAGTAATGATTCATGTACGAATGCTTGCTTAGTCGTATGTTATGTTTTGTTAAACTTAGTAATAAATATATATATATATATATATCTTATAAGGCTATAATAGTAGATTTAGTGGACTTTGACAATTTAAATGATGCATTTGACTTGTGTACCGACTTAGGATGATATGTGTTTCTATATGAAGTTAGATGGTGTTGATGAAATTCGATAATGCATGATGTTTAAATAGTATTGAACAAGGTCATTGTACTTAAATTGTATGACATACATGTATTGAATGGAATTGCCCAAGTGAAAAATAATTAAATAAATTTATTTGCTTAAATTTAAGCTCAAGAGCTAAGGGGATCAAAATCAGATAAAGGAAAGGAGAAAGCAGTCGAGTAGTCTATCCGTAACTGCCCCAAATTATACTCGAGGTAAGTCTTTAAGTAATGGAACTTAGCTTATGATTTGATGAAGCAATTACATATATATACATATATGTGTGAATGTTAATTGGGGTTTAAATCCGAGCTTGGTCTCGAAGGGCTTTTGAGCCAGTGTCATAATCCGAGCTTGGTCTCGAAGGGCTTTTGAGCCAGTGTCATAACCGAACCTAGTTTCGAAGGGCATTCGAGCCAATGTCATAATCCGAGCTTGGTCTCGAAGGGCTTTTTGAGTCGCACTAAGAATCGGGCTTGGTTCCAAAGGGCGTCTGTGACGGCATAATATTGAGTTGAAAACTCGTAAATATTCGTACGAGAAATCATATAATACATGTTGAAACAATTTTAAACAAATGTGCTACTTATAGTAAGATAACTAGGTAAGTAATTTACTCTCGTTGAGAATATGATTATGTTAAATTATGACTTTGAAATTGGTGGGGATGCTTTACCATTGTTTAAAATCATTCGAACGTTTATGATCTGATTATGATGTATGAGTTCCGAATTAGAGAGTTCAACTTCACAAATGTGAGATGTAGGTGTATATGCATGAGATTGACACGGAAATGTGAGATGAACGTATTCGACTATAGAATGAATTTAGTTGGATATATATATATTGCTTTCACCTTTGTGATATGAATGATAAAAGTAGTACCTTAGTTGTTTTCTATTCGGCCAAAGGATGAAACAAATAAACTTTGATATTATTATGCCACTCTTTTAAATGATTTCATTACTTAAACTTACTAAGCATCGAAGTGCTTAATCTTTTGCTTTAATTCTCTGTTTTATAGATTTTGTTCGTCAGCTATCGGACTCGGGAGTGTCAAAGTCGAAGTCGTCCATACTATCTAAGCCCTTTTGGTATATTTTTTGTTGAACTTTGATAATGGCATGTATAGGGATGACTTTTGTTGTTAATTAAATATCTTTTGGTAATGTATGTGTGTATAGCCATGCGAAAATGGCTCGTATAATTTGAGTATGGCATTAAAATCATTTTGTGTATATATGCATCGTCTTATGATATGGTTATTGAGTGGTATGGAAATGTTAGGTAAATGATCAGCCATTGGAATGGCTAATTATGATCATATTTGGTCCTATGTATGTCAAATTACTAGCCAATCCATGGAAACCATGAAATAGGTAAAATTTACCACAAAACATTTTTCAGACAGCAGTAGTGAAGTGAGTCTAAAAAATCACTAAAAATAACAGAAATGGAATTAAATAATGAATAAAATATGGAATCGAAGCTTGATGAGTCTATTTTCATATGGAAGAAGCAAAACTGGTATATGAGCTATATTTTGTGAGATGTTTAAATTTTTGTGAAATAGGGCCAGAACGATTTCTGGATCCCCTGTTATAACTTTGGAAATTCACCATAAATTTTACAAAGATAATTATAAGTCATAATTTATATGTACAGATTTTTTATTGAGTCTAGTTTTATTAGAGATAAACGGAATAGTCATTGAAGCTCTGTACAGGGAGATATCTAATTCGTAATACACAGAGGTCAGAGTAGAAGAACCCCGAAACAGGGGAGACTTTAACTAATAAACTGTACTAATTGGCCCCGACCAAAAATTCTAGAAAAAACTTTTTAGATGGATATATGAGTCTAGTTTCAGGAAAAATTTATGGAATCAGTTTTCGAGTTTTGGAACTCGAGATATGATTTTTAAAGTGACTGTGATGCAGTTAGCCAGGTTGTCTGGAAATTTTAAAATGAACTGTGTAAGTAAATGAATTAAGTCCGTTAACACCTCGTGTTCGACTCCGGCAACGGTCTCGGGTACGGGTTGCTACAACATCATATATTTTTCTTTGAATTTGAAGTATCATTTAGATTTAATGTTTTTTTTTATTTTTTATGCTACATTTGCTGTTTTTAGTTGGATTTCATGCTATATTTGTTGTTTTTGGTTGGATTTAATGTAGGAAGGGCTGGATATTGGTGAAAAATATATATTGCAAATCTGTCAAAATTAGCAGCGTTTGTAACAAAAGCACCTTTCGCAGTGCTTCCCCCAAAAACACCGCTAAAAGCCATGACTTTTCGCGCGCTTCCCCCACAAACGCCGCTAAAAAGCCATGACTTTTAACGGTGCTTCTCCCACAAACGCCGCTAAAAGTCATGATCTTTTGCAGCGTTTGCTACAGCGGCATTGCGCCGCAAATAGTTCTAGGGGCGCTTAAAAGCGTCGCTAAAGGCCATGTCTTTTAGCGGCGCTTCTCCCACAAACGCCGCTAAAAGTCATGATCTTTTGCGGCATTTTCTATAGTGGCGTTGTGCCGTAAATAGTTACAGGGGCGCTTAAAAGCGCCGCTAAAGGCCAAAAAAATGCCTTTAAAATTCTATTTTTCTGTAGTGATCTTAAGCAGTCTAGTTGTAAATACAGTTTGGGCTCAAGGCCTAAAACAACAAAAAGGAGAAAATTCACCCACAATTTTGTCCTAAGGTTCCCTAAAAAACCCAAAATTTGCCGCCATTTTTCCCACTCCTCTATACTTGCTGCCCAAGTCACCTTTTTGCAGCTAAATTTTTGCTACAATTTTGCCCTAATTTATCACTAACTCTCTACCACCATATTTCTCACAACCCTTTAAGAAAATACTTAAACCCTAGTCACTCATTCTTTTTCCTTTTAGTTGTCATCCCTGAATCTTAAAGAATCTCCCACAACTTTCTTCACTTGTCACAAAACCCTAGCCTATTGCCGCCGCGAGCCATTTGCTGGAGCAACCATATTGCCGCAGCATTCCTATCACCACCACACACTATCGTTGCCGCATGCCTATCTCCAATGCAAATTTTTCGTTGTCGCAAGTCTATCACCGCCGCAAAATCCCTTGCTTCATCCATTGCCAAATTTTACCTATTTTTCGAGAAAATCACCATGTCTCGCAAAAGAACTAGATCTTCCAAGACCTCTATCGAAAATCCCATTGTGATTCAAGATGAGGAAGTGAAAGAAAGGTTTGATTTCATCTTCAAAAATCAACCTATGATGCCGAAAAAAGGTTTTAACTTGGAAAGTAATGATAAGATGTAACAACTCATTTTTAGAGAAATCAGAACAGTGATTTTGGGACCATAAACCCGAAGTGAAAATATCTATTTTACTATTATTTTAATGTCTAAAGCATGATAGTAGAGTCACATGAAAATTTCGTTAAGAAATTTTATCGTTTGCAGGCTTAATTTGATAAAAGGGACTAAATTGCATAAAATGTAAAAGTTAGGTTTTAATAGCTAAAGGTGTCCAATAGCTATAGAACTTTAAAGTAGAGGTTTTTATATGGTAATTATCCCATTAATGAGTTAGTGGATGATAATGGCTTGGTATTTCGTGTAATTATTAAATGTTTTAAAGGTTATAAAGGTAAATTAGTAAATAAAAATAAAATAAAATAAAACAAAAGGTCGTATCATCTTCAACCTTGGGCATTACCACCGAAAATTGAAGAAAGAGAAAGAAAATTAGGGCTTTGAAGTATTCAGACATATCTCCCTATTTCAAGTAAGCATTTTTCATCTGTTTTTAATGATTTCTATGTTTTCAGAGTTGTTGTAGCTTAATCTAGCTAGCCCAGGGACTAATTTGTGAAACTATTAAAGTATTAGGGTTTTACCATTGATGAATGTGTATATATTTTGATGTTTGATGGTAGAAAATAAATGGTTGTTGTTAGATAAACAAGTTTTGTAAAATAATTTTGGTTGAAAATGTTAAATAGGGATTTAATTGATAAAGTGTGAAAATTGTGTAGTAAATGTCTGAAATGATGAAATATATGAGCTACTAAGGGTTTAGATGAAATTTGGCTAGCATGGGTATGTACCAATTGCATGAATTTGCATTGTTATGAGCTAGGGACTAAATTGTAAATAAGTCAAAAGTCTAGGGCCAAAATAGTAAATTTTACCAAATTTTGAATTTGGATTGAATTGAATAAAATATGAATAAAGAAAAGCAACGTACGGAATTAGATCAGGGAAAAGATAAAGTTTTGGACTGAACGATCGTTTTCATTCATACGAGTTCAAGGTAAGTTCGTATGTTAATAAGCATTAAACTAATTATGTTTTAAATACTTTACTATTGCATTTTTGATGAATACAACTTCACGGTAATACTGGACAAAGATTTGGCGGCGTATGGAATCTCGGTTGAACTTTAGGAATAGATAGGATACGAATGACATGTCATTAGGGGTTACCTTGTTTTGGGTGTTGGTCCCGTACATTCTATCGATGGCTGAGTTTCCTAACATATGTTGTGGTTACTCGACATCTTGTGTGAGCATCACCATGAAGCTACGTCTTGACCGTCAGCTTGTGTGAGCAGACTAAGTAATAGGTCGAGAGTGAGCATCTATATGAGGTATAAGATAGAGATGGTTTCGACCATGTATTGGCATTTAGTGTATGAGATACCCAAGTATCTGATATTACTCCAAATGGTTCAATGGGCATAGTGAAGTTACAAGAGTTTGTGAATTCAAAATGAATCAGTACAGGTAATGCTCCGTATGATTGTTTAAGTGATAAGTCCAATAATGCTCCGTAACCGTATTTTGGCGATGGACATTGGTTAGGGGTGTTACATTTATTGGTATTAGAGCTACGGTTTAGTCGATTCTAGGACTAACGTAGCGGATTCTAGCTATACATGCCATAATTAACCTGTGATAGTGTGATATCTCCTGATAGTTTTAAATCATGTTTTCATATAGTAATGGATTCCAATCGAGCAGACTTCGATGATGTAGAAGGCAATGCACCAGCCTCTGTTCACAAAGTAGCGCTGTCTAGCATGAGACCCATATCTGAGGGTCGGGGAGAAGAGGTCAAGGAAGCCTTCTTCCAAATGATGAATGAGTGGTTCTCTGAGTTTGTCTAAACGAATCTAGCTATTCAACAAACTCCACCCCCAACTATTCCTCAGTCGATTCCCATAGCTTCTCAAGTTCTGGAAGCCGTACATTTAAGCAAACCACCTGTTGATAAAATTTGAAAGTATGGGGCCAAAGCATTTAGCGCTACAGTTGATGATGATCTTAATAGAGTTTGAGTTTTACCTTGAGAATACAATCCTAGTTTTTGATGAGTTGTCTTGTACACCATCTAAGAGTGTTAAATGTGTTGTGTGTCTTCTGAGAGATCCAGCTTATCAGTGGTGGAATACCTTGATATCTGTTGTACCAAGAGAACGGGTCACGTGGGAATTCTTTCAGACCGAGTTTAGAAAAAATGTACATAAGTCGACAGTTTCTTGATCAGAAACGCAAGGAATTTCTAGAGTTGAAACTGGGTCGTATGATCGTAACTAAGTATGAAAGAGAATTCATGAGATTGAGTAAGTATGCTCGAGGATGCGTCTCCACTGAAGAAATTATGTGTAAACGATTTGAAGACAGGTTGAATGACGATATCAAGCTATTAGTCAAAATTCTAGAATTGAAAGAATATGTTGTTTTGGTCGATAGAGCTCACAAAGCCGAGGAGCTTAGCAAAGAAAAGAGAAGAGCTGATTCTGAAGCTAGAGATTCGAGAAAGAGGTCAATGAAAAAATCATATCATTCATCGTCAAAGAAATCAAGGGATTCTTATAATCGTTCGACTGATTCGGTGGGGTATTCTAACAGAGATTGTGGAAAGCAACACACGAGTCCAAAAAGGTCAAGTTGCTTCAGTATCTAGCATGGTAGTGTTAAAAAGAACAAACCTGAGTGTCAACAATGTGAAAGACATCACTTTGGAGATTGTTAAATGAATAATAAAGCATGTTTCAGACATGGCCCGCAGAGCATTTTATTCGTGATTGCCTTGAGTTACCTGAGAAAGATAAATTTCTGAATACAAAGCCAAGTAATACAGTTTCCAGAGGGAGACCACCTCAAAATACTAGAAATATGAATAGTAGCAAAGGTGCAACAAAAGATTCTGCTGTGAGATTTGAGGCTCGAGCGCCAGCCAGAGCCTACGCTATTCATGCTCGCAAGGATGCATCGACACCAGATGTTATCACCGATACTTTTTCTCTTTATGACACTAATTTAACTACTTTGATTGATCCTGGATCAACCCATTCATATGTCTGTACGAATTTAGTGTCTAGTAATATTTTACCTGTTAAGTCTACTGAATTTGTGATTAAAGTATCGAACCCCTTAAGCCAGCATGTCCTAGTTGATAAAGTTTGCAAGAATTGTCCTTTGATGACACGGTGTTACTATTTTTCAGAAGATTTGATGCTTTTATCGTTTGATGAATTCGATGTGATCTTGGGTATGGATTGGTTGACTTTACATGATGCTGTTGTAAACTGTAGACAAAAGACTATTGAGTTGAAATGTCAGAATAGTGAAATTCTTCGTATTGAATCCGATGATTCAAGTGGGTTGCCTATTGTGATAGCGACTATGCTAGCTCAGAAATATGTGAGGAAAGGTTGCAATGTTTATCTTGCTTATGTACTGGATACAAAAGTGTCTGAATCGAAGATTGAATCAGTACCAGTAGTTTGTAAATATCCAGATGTTTTTCCAGAGGAGTTACCCGGGTTACCACTAATTAGAAAGGTTGAATTTGCTATTGAGTTAGAACTGGGAACATCACCGATAATGATAGCTCCATACAAAATGGCTCCGATAGAGTTGAAAGAGTTGAAAGCTCAGTTGCTAGAATTAATTGATAGAGGTTTTGCACGATCGAGTTTCTTGCCCTGGGGTGCACCGATTTTGTTTGTAAAGAAAAAATATGGATCAATAAGACTGTGTATCGATATTGTCAGCTTAACAAGGTTACAATTAAGAATAAGTATCCTTTGCCGAGAATTGATGATTTGTTCGATCAGTTGAAAGGAGCAATAGTATTTTCAAAGATTGATTTGCGATCTGGCTATTATTAGTTACGGGTTAAATATTCAAATGTGTCAAAAACTGCATTCATAACCAGATACGGGCATTATGAATTTCTTTTATGCCATTTGGGTTAATTAATGCTCCTGAAGTATTCATGGACTTGATGAATAGAATTTTCAAATCGTATTTAGACAAATTCGTAGTTGTATTCATTGATGATATTCTGATCTATTCCCGGGATGAGTCTAAACATGCCAAGCATTTGAGAATTGTGTTACAAACTTTGAGAGATAAACAATTATTTGCTAAATTCAGCAAACATGAGTTTTGGCTCAGCGAAATTGGATTTTGGGGACACATTGTTTCAGCGGAAGGCATCAGAATTGATTCGAGCAATATTTCAGCAGTTGTTGACTGGAAAACCCCAAGAAACATATTCGAAGTCAAAAGTTCTCTAGGATTAGTTGGTTATTATTGGAGATTTGTTAAAGGTTTCTCAATGATAGCTACACCGATGACACGATTATTGCAAAAACATGTAACGTTTGAGTGGTTTGAGAAATGGCAATAGAGTTTTAATCAGTTGAAACCACTTTTAACCGAAGCACTAGCTTTGGTTCAGCCGGAGCCAGGTAATGTAACATCCCGAATTAGGGCCTAGTCAGAACAGTGGTTTCGAGACCACAAATTCGACACAATAAAATTTGTTTTTATTATATTTTTATGGTCTATAATTTCATGGGATGATTTTGTGAAAATTTCGTTCAAAAATTTTGACGTTTGGGCACTCAATTTGGTCAAAAGGACTAAATTGTACAAAGTGAAAAAGTTGAGTTCTACATGTTATAGGTGTCTAATTGTTATGAAATTTTAAATTGGAGGCCCTTAAATGGTAATTATGCCAATGGATAATTTGTTGGACAAAAATGGACATGAAATGGGTGAAATAGAATAATTTTAAGTTAGGGGCATTTTGGTAATCTAATAATTAAAATGAATTAAAAACAAAATTAAAAGCCAATTTTTGTTCATCTTCTACCCCATGGCCGAAAATTGCATGGCGAAGACATAGCTAGGGTATTTCAAGCTTCCAAGCTCGATTGTAAGTCCGTTCTAGCCCCATTTTTAATGATTTTTACATTTTTGAAATCCTCGTAACAAGATCTACTCATTTCTACCCATATTTTGATCTAGGGTTTGTGTTAAAAAATTTACCCATAGATGACATGCATGTGTTTTGATGTCTAATGGTAGAATATGAATGCTTGGTGTGTAATAAACAACTTTTACTAAGTGATTTTTGGTGAAATTGTCAAAAAGTACCGTTTTATAAAAGTTACAAAATTTGTCATAAAAGTGTGATTTAGTGGAAATTAGGGGCTATTACAGTTATGAAAATGATTTGGCTAGGCTTAAAATGCAAGGAAATTGAATAAAAATTATTTTACGAGCCTAGGGGCCAAAGTGCAAATATGTGAAAGTTTAGGGCTCAAAATGCAAATTTGTAAAAGTATGATTTTTGGACCCACATGAATAATGTGACCAAAGTAAGCTAAATGTGGTATTATAGATCAAGGAAAATGAGATTTAGGCATAGATTGGAAATGAATGAGATTATGGACTAAATCAAAATATATAGTCGTACTCGAACCCGAGGTAAGTTCATGTGATTTTAATAATGCAATATTGTATTTGAATGCTAATGCTTCGATATTACACGAGTTGTAAATAAATATATGTGAATAATTTGACATTATGCAATTATTTTGATGATATAACCTGTTCTTGATGTTTTGCTATTATGATGAAAATGTTGCAATGCCATGTGATTATGAGATATTGCTATGTGAATGAAGCCACAATTCGAGTACGTCAAGTAAAGGTTTGGAAGTTTGATGGAATATGATGTTTCTTTGAAACGAGTAAGTTTGTATGTAAATAATATTTCAATTCTTTTTATGTTATTATCTTTTGTTATTATATGAGATGTGGCTGCCTATAGAATGATCAATTGATGTAAACTACGAATCAGAATTGACTAAGAACGAGTGAGTAAAATGTTGAAAAGTGAAGAATTTCCCGATTGAACCTTCGGAATAGAAGAGATACAAATGATTCATTGTGAGTCACGTGGTAGTACTAAGTGCAGGCTACTATGCATACCCGTTAACTTCGATCACGTGTGTAGTACTAAGTGCAGGCTACTACATGTATCAGATGGTTAAGTCACGTGTGTAGTACGAAGTGCAGGCTACTATGTGTACCAGATTGATAGGTTGCATGTGTAGTACTAAGTGCAGGCTACTATGCATACCCGTTAACTTTGATCACGTGTGTAGTACTAAGTGCAGGCTACTACGTGTATTAGATGGTTAAGTCACGTGTGTAGTACTAAGTGCAGGATACTACATGTATCAAATGGTTAAGTCATGTGTGTAGAACTAAGTGCATTCTACTACATGTACCAGATTGATAGGTCGCATGTGTAGTACTAAGTGCAAGCTACTATGCGTACTAGAGAGCTTCGGTTACAAGGGTGGTATATGCACAGGCCACCAGGTATCTGTTATTATTCCGATGAGTTCAACGGGAAATTTACTAAGTGAAAATACATATGTACATGACTATGTGATGAATAAGTGCAAGTATATCTATGTGAAAAGTTGTGAGCAATATGCTCGATAGTTGAGCGAATCTTTTGGTAAGATAGAATAGAGTAAGTGAAATTATGTAAAAGTGAAATTTTGTAATAAAACAATTTTGGACAGCATCAGTTGTGTGACTTTGAAAAATCACCAAAAATGGTAGAAATTGAATTATAGGTTTAATAAGATATGAAATTAAATTTTAATGAGTCTATTTTTTCATAAAAGAAGTCTATTTTTTCATAAAAGAAATGATGAAGGAAAAAGAATTTCATATTATTTGATAATTGGATTTTTGTGAGACAGGGTCAGAATAATTTTGGAATCCCCTATTCTGATTTGGGAAAATCATTAAAAATTGTAAAAAAAAATAATTATGGGCCCTATAACATGACCCCGATGTATGTTTTAGGCCTCGAAGGCCTATATAAGGGACAATCTACATGTGTTTGAAAATTTTAAATTTGGATGGATTTTTATGTCCCGGTTTTGCATGTTTCTGAATGTTCAAGTCCGGTAACGCCTCGAACCCTGTCCTGACTTCAGATACGAGTAAGGGGTGTTACATTTAGTGGTATCAGAGCTATGGTTTAGTCGATTCTCGGACTAACGTACCATGAATGAGAGTGTAGCTATACATGCCGCCAATCCGTAATAGTGTGATGTCTCCCGACGCGAATGAAAACCATCTTGTTTAGATAGAGGTACTCTCCAATCAAGCTACACCGACCATGTTAAATGTGAAGCTAAGGTATTAGGGTAAAGTACAGTTATGATGAGCTTAAACTCAGAAACGTATGAATAAAAGTTCATGATATGTATGTGATAACATGTGAGATAAAAATTTATGTTACGAGGAATAGTCATGCTTGTTTGATATTCATATGATGTTGTGCACTTGACTTGTTTGATTAAGTGAATTTGATAAAAAGAAATTCATAAAGATATGAATAAAGGATTATAATATCATGTTACAGATAAAAATGTCATTTTCCCGATTGGACGTTGAATGTTGATTAATTTTAACGATATCTTTAAATGAGACAAAGGATTATAATGTAATGAACTTATTTACGTTAAATTGATGGATTGATTCATATGAATGTAATTATATGTATGTGATGAAGTGCTAGATAAAAGTTTTGGTTGTGACATACTTATCCATGTTTGTTTGCCCCTCAGAAGCTGTTATGTGCATGACTTGTTTGATTGAATGAATGGGATAAGTAAAGTTATTCAGAATCCATAGAATGCATGCATAAATGCACTGGTTTCAATAAGATAACTGAAAAGTTCGTGTCATACGAACGTGAATAATAGTTTGCCTGAAGTGGATGATATGCTTGTGAAAATGTTACTATGATGATGAAATAGTGTTATATGTATATGTGTATGAGAGATGAGTTAGGGACCTTACGACCCTACCCCCTTACCAGAGTGGTGTTTTGTAAAGGATTTTATAAAATCAGTGTTGAATAAGCTCACAAGTATAAGACCAAAGAGTTCAGCTGTAGAATAATTATAACTATGATCAGAGATTAAATTAGATTGATAAGTAAAGGCAGAGCTAGTAAAGTATGATGTCGAGAAGTGTATTAACTGGAATTTCTTCAGAACCAGTCTTCTTCAATGAAAATCATAATGTGGGATTTTTAATAACAGAAATAGTCGGAGGAATAAATCTTGACATGTAAGATATCGAAATGTGGTAATTATAGTAAGCAGATTATGACTATCTCTCTTGAGGTACTCTATGAGTTCATTTACTCTCAAAAGTATTACTGGGGCTATCTATTTTTAGATAAATTGTTATCGTGCGAAAATGTTTTCTAATCTTGGAATAAGACGAAAGTATTGATAGTCTGATGGTATATAATTTGTACTGCTCTATTCTCCCTCTGGCATTCTATTATGTTCTATCTGTTGGGATTTTATGAGATAATTTACCTGATGTTATGATTTCATTCCTTCTAATGGATGCTCTGTTCGATATATATATGGGAAGGTACATTATCCTTGTTGCATTTAGTTCCAGTGGGCTTGAATGATGTATTTTTCTGGACTTCTTTCTTCTGGGAAATTATTGAAATCTTCCATATTTTCTTATGAGCTTTGTTCTAGGTCTTTCATTATGATATTGTATCTTGGATTTCCTTAACTTGGATTTGTCTAACTTGGACTTCTTAATCCTGGTATTCTTGTTATCTATATCCGGAATTTATCAATCACGGTTCATATCTACAATGTGTTCTTCAGTTGTGATAATCATGTTAAGTGTGATTATGCTTCTGCTTTGATCATAGTAATGTGGTAATTCTAGTATCTGGATTTCTTTAAATTTTTGTGAAGGACTTGACATCAGTAAAGGCATAAGTGGTGAAATTGCTAGTATCAGCTTGTATGATGGATTTCTTTTCTCAAGAAAGTTAATCAAGTTAATGCCTTCGATTGGGAACATTTATACTACCTTGAGTTAATGCGATTGAAATGAAATTTGATTAGTATGATGAGTGAATTTTGCATGATTACATACTAAATCGTTTTGACAACTGAAAGGAAGGATTTCCTGAAACTTTATCAAGTAATAATTAAGACCGACTTGGTTGTTCAATTTGTATGGGCTATTGTTTGAAAGATTTAATGGGATATTTATGTCCAAATTTTTTTCCCAAGTCTGAGAATAAGATTTTATCTCTCTGGGTAAAAGACAGATAGTTTGAATGAAAGTGTTTATATCTTAGAAGACTTTGATATGATTTAAAGTTGCTTTAAATGATAAAGTTTTTGTCTTGTGAAAGTTGAATGGTCTACTACATGTTAGTAACATTTTGAATATACGAGAATATTGTTAACCGGAGCCTTGAAACTAGTTTAGTCTGCATTGAGCAAAGACTTCTTGATTTTCAGTGATGTGTTTTAAGACAAGAAGGTTAGTGTGATAGCTTAAAGTATCTACTGTCATAGAAAGACTTAAGTTGAGATAGTGTAGCTGACTTGAATTGTTAAAGGATGATAAGATAATTATGGTATATCTCTGAGAATGAGATTACTATAGATTTCATATTAGAATTATTCCTATCTTTGAAAGAGAAAGATGTCATATGACTTGTTGTTAAGTAATTGATGAATCTGTAAATCATGTCGGTAAGTACTGAATTTTCGTTTATCAGACTTATGGGATTAAGTATCTTTGAGATTGTTGAATTTCTTAAAATGCTAGTTTTTCTTAATCGGATTGAGATCCGGGATTTATATCGTGAATTATTGACAAAGCTAATTGAGGCTTTGAATTTTAATGATGGCCAGAGGTTGAACTAGTGAACAGTTGGGCTATATAAAATGATAGATAACTTATGGCCATGATGATCGGGCTAGCTATGTCATTTGAATCCGAGAGGATTCAAGTATGATGTGTATATACATATTCTATGATGGTATGGGTTCGACCCTTGTATACATGAGTTCTCTGATAGAAGTCAAGATTCGATTGATGCGTTGTATAACACAGAATTGTTCATGACTTTAGTATGGAAATTAAAGAGCTAAGTATTAAACATAGCCTGAGTAAAGGTTCTTCAACAATGATTATGAGATAGTGGAGTTTATGTGAAAATCGAACCACTCTTCTAGAAAGATTTTAAGGATGAAAATCCTTAAAGAGGGGAGAGTTGTAACATCCCGAATTAAGGCCTAGTCGGAACAGTGGTTTCGGGACCACAAATTCGACACAATAAAATTTGTTTTTATTATATTTTTATGGTCTACAATTTCATGCGATGATTTCGTGAAAATTTCGTTTGAAAATTTTGACGTTTGGGCACTCAATTTGGTCAAAAGGACTAAATTGTACAAAGTGCTAACGTTGGACAAAAATGGATGTGAAATGGGTGAAACAGAATATTTTTAAGTTAGGGGCATTTTGGTAATCTAGTAATTAAAATGAATTAAAAACAAAATTAAAGCCAATTTTTTTCCATCTTCTACCCTATGGCCGAAACTTTCATGGAGAAGACATAACTAGGGTTTTTCAAGCTTCCAAGCTCGATTGTAAGTCCATTCTAGCCATGTTTTTAATAATTTTTACGTTTTTGAAATCCTCGTAACAAGATCTACTCATTTCTACCCATATTTTGAGCTAGGGTTTGTATTTAAAAATTTACCCATAGATGACATGCATGTGTTTTGATGTCTAATGGTAGAATATGAATGCTCGGTGTGTAATAAACAACTTTTACTAAGTGATTTTCTGTGAAATTGTCAAAAAAGACTGTTTTGTAAAAGTTACAAAATTTGTCATAAAAGTGTGATTTAGTGGAAATTAGGAGCTGCTATAGTTATCGAAATGATTCGGCTAGGCTTATTGTGACAGCCCTAAAGTGACCCTAGTCGGAAAGCGGTTTCGGGACCGCTAAACCGAGTCACCAAATTATTTGGATGTGATATTTATGGTCTAAAATATGTGAATATGAATGTGCGAAAATTTTTAAGCTTCGATTTAGTAAATTGCATGTGAATTTAGTCAAAAGGACTTGTGTGACACTTTTGAAATGTGATAGGCTAATCTACAAGGATCTAATAGTGCATGTAGTCAAAGGGAGGACTTGCATGTCAATTTTCCCCTAATATGTAGTGGCCGGCCATGAGCATGAGGATGGACAAAATGTTATGGGGTGAAACATGTTGGAAACATGTTGTGTTAGTGTGTTATGGGAGAAAGAATAAAACAAAGGGTTAGTAATAAAGAAATGGATGGGAGGGGTGATGAGAACAAAGTTGTCTCATCCATGTTCCCCCCCCCATTGCCGTGACTAGAGAAAGGGGAGGAGAAACAAAATTCTTTCTTGGTTGTTCAACATGGCCGAATAGAAGAAATAAAGGAGGGGAAGAATTTTTGGTCACTTGAGTCATTAAGAAGGTTAGTATATTATGTCAAATGGTGAAAATTTTAACTTGTTTTAGGTAAATAATCATGGTTCTTACTTAGCCCATGCTAAAATTTGTAATTTTGATGGATGATTGGAGCATTCGGCTAGGGTATAAAGGAAGGGATTTTGATTGTTTCATCTATGTATTGATGATGAATGTGTTATGGAAAGAAATCTGTCTTCCTAAGAATATGATTTGTGAATGTTTATATTAGTAATAGCCGAAATTAAAGAGGTTTGATGTCTTGAACAAATGTTGATTATATGATTCGAAAATGAGATATGTTAATGATGAAGTATAATCGGCCATGGAGGTAGCTCATTTTGGAAGTGTGATTTGTGGTATATTTTTCTTTGTGGTTGATTATAAAAATTTGGTTTAAGTGAGGTAATTGGTAAAAGATGTGTTTATGATGTAATACATATGTTCTCATAAGCTAAGTTATGTATATGTGATATCTTGCATATTGGTTGTTATGGTAAGGTTTGAGATATTGACGTATGAATATGTTTTGTTTGTGGTTCGGCAACTAATGGTTAAGTTGTTAAGTTACATGCTTGAGTAGTAAATATGTTAAGAATGGTTCTAAAATGTATATGGATGCCTTGTGATTGTGTTTGATTGGGAAGTAAATTGTTTGATTTAGCTCAAGAGCCTAGAGGATCAAAGTCGGATAAGGGAAAAGAGGAAGTAAACGAATAGCTGTGGATATCTAGTCGTCGACCACTTTCGAGGTAAGTTTTAAGTGATTAAACGTTGAGTAAATTCAATCATAATAGGACATAATGAGTTGATTTAATAAGATATGATGTGGTCATGATATGTCTTAAACCCAAATGGTAAGTTTATAAGTGTTTGGACTTGGAAATTTAAGAGCAAATTGTAATAATTTGCTTGGACAGTAGCAGTAATGTGATTTTAGAAAATCACTATAAATTGTTGGTGTGGAATTATAGGCTAAATAAAATATGTAATCAAAGCTTAGTTGGTCTAGTTTCTTATAAAAGAGACCGTGGAAGCAAAGAAATTTCCTATAAAGAGATATTTAAAGTTGTGCGGGACAGTGTCGGAATGACTCCGAAATCCCATATTCTGTTTTTGGAAAATCATTATAATTTGTACAAACATGGTTATAAGATAAGATTTATATGCTTAGACTCCTTAATGAGTCTAGTTTCAAATGAAATCAAATATAACACATTATGAATTCTGTACAATGAAAAATTTGATTCGTAGCGAAGAGTGGTCAGATTAGTCAAACAGTGAAACAGGGGAAACTTTAAGAAAAATCTGGTATTGATTGGCCAAACCAAAAATTCTTAAAATTTCATGTATGGAAGATATATGAGTCTACATTCTGAGAAAATTAACGGCAAGTGATTTGGAGTCTTGTAGCTCCGGGTATAAATAATTTAGTGACCATTGCTCAGGAAAACAGCTCGTAGCGAATATGTGATTTTGTTGTAAACATGGATAAAAACTTGTTTTAGTTGCTCATAAGCTATTGATTGATCCCATACTTGAATTCTAAATTGTGATATTGTAAAATGATACATGAGTGTTAGATGGATCTTTGATATCAAAATTTGTGAAATTGTAAGTTTATGAGTATTCGAATATGAAATGATAGTATGGCGTGAAATTGAATTATTCGTTGGAAAATGATTGATGTAGATTCGGCCAAGACCAAGTCTGTACATAATAATATATGTGATAAGGCCTAATGGCCGACATGATGAATGTGAAAATGTATACATATGTGATAAGGCCTAATGGCCGACATGATGAATGTGAAAATGTATACATATGTGATAAGGCCTAATGGCCGACGTGATGAATGTGAAAATGTATACATATATGATAAGGCCTAATGGCCGACGTGATGAATGTGAAACTGTATACATATGTGATAAGGCCTAATGGCCGACGTGATGAATGTGAAACTGTATACATATGTGATAAGGCCTAATGGCCGAGGTGATGAATGTGAAACTGTATATATATGTGATAAGGCCTAATGGCCGATGTGATGAATGTGAAAATGTATATATATGTGATAAGGCCTAATGGCCGACGTGATGAATGTGAAAGTGTATATATATATGTGGTAAAGCCGAATGGCTAATGTGAATGTTGTAACATGTGATTAAGTGTACATGAAACTTAGAAATATGTTCCGGGTGAGACCCGATGACTACGTGTGGAGATTATGTAAAGCATGCGACCCGATGACTACGTGTGGAGATTATGTCGGGTAAGACTTCGTAATAAGAATTGCTTATAAATATACGCAATGCGAAAGGTTAAACAGTATGTACTCCAAGTTTATATATGATGCATACGAGAGCAATCTATGGGACTATTCCTATGATTATGTGATATCGGATTAGTGTGAGAGTTTATCTGCCTATCGTATATGATGAGATGTGCATATTCGGTAAAGGGATGGTATGCCCGAAGGAAGAGTGAAATAAAATACGAACAACTATGTTATAATTTGATTGTTATCTGTTGACACTGCTTAAAACTTACTAAGCATTGTAATGCTTACTCCGCTTACTCTGTTTCCTCGCCTTATAGGTCTCATTCTTGAAGCTACTGGGCTCGGGGATCGTCAACAACTAGTCACACTATCACTATCCACTGTTTGGTACTGCTATGTTTTGGAATATCTTATGGCATGTATAGAATAGACTAGTAGTGAGAGGATATTTTGGTTAATGTATAGGGCTACTCTTTCGTTTGTTGGTCATAGACCCTTTGATTTTGTATAAATTTGGATAGCCATGCGAAAATGGCTTGTATACACTTTGGCATGGTATCATAATCATTTTGTATGTTGTTCATTAAGAGATGTGGAAATGTTTGGAATCAATTAGCCCTTGGAATGGTTAATCGTGATCATCTTTTGTGCCATGTATGCTAAAAGGGCTAGTTGAATCAAGGAAATTATGAAGTAGGTAAAATCTACCTTAAGGACAGAGGTTGACAGCTGCAGTGATGTGGATGTGAAAAATCACTAAAAATAGTAGGAATGGAATTAAATAGTGAATAAATTATGTAAATGAACCTTGATGAATCTACTTTCATATGGAAGAAACGAAATGGTCATATGAGTTGTATGTTAAGAGATATTTAGGTTTTTGTGAAACAGGGCTAGAACGGTTTCTGGATTCCCTATTCTGACTTTGGAAATTCATTTTAGATTAACCAGAGATAATTAGGAGTCATGCCATATATGTATAGATTCCTCTTTGAGTCTAGTTTCTATAGAAACAAACGGCATCAGTATTGAAGCCCTGTATAGGGAGATATCCAGGTCGTAATGCATGAAGGTCAGTGTAGTCGCACCCTGTAACAGTGGAGACTTTAACTAATAAACTGTACTAATTGTCCCGACCAAAAATTCTAGAAAAAAATATGTAGATACATATATGAGTCTAGTTTCAGATAAAAATTACGAAACTGGTTTTCGAGTTTTGGAACTCAAGATATGATTTTTAAAGTGACAGTGACGCAGTTAGCCAACTGCCTGGAAAATTTTTAAAATGGACTGCGAAAGTGAATGGTTTAAGCCGTTAACCCCTCGTGTCCGACTCCGGCAGCGGACTCGGGTACGGGGTGTTACACTTATAATGCAAGGAAATTGATTAAAAATCATTTTACGAGCCTAGAGGCCAAAGTGCAAATATGTGGAAGTTTAGGGATCAAAATGCAAATTTGTAAAGGTATGATTTTTGGACCCATATGAATAATGTGACTAATTAGTAAGCTAAATGTGGTATTATAGATCAAGGAAAATGAGATTCGGGCATAGATCTAAAATGAATGAGATTATGGACTAAATTAGAATATATAGTCGTACTCGAACCCGAGGTAAGTTCATGTGATTTTAATAATGCAATATTGTATTTGAGTGTTAATGCTTCAATATTACACGAGTTGTAAATATATATATGTGAATAATTTGATATTATGTGATTATTTTGATGATATAACCTGTTCTTGATATTTTGCTATTATGATGAAAATGTTGTAATGCCATGTGATTATGAGATATTGCTATGTGAATGAAGCCACAATTCGAATACGTCCAGTAAAGGTTTGGAAGTTTGATGGAATATGATGTTTCTTTGAAACGAGTAAGTTTGTATGTAAATAATATTTCGATTCTTTTTATGTTATTATCTCTTGTTATTATATGAGATGTGGCTGCCTATAGAATAATCAATTGATGTAAACTACGAATCGAAATTGACTAATAACGAGTTAGTAAAATGTTGAAAAGTGAAGAATTTCCCGATCGAACCTTCGAAATAGAAGAGATACAAATGATTCATTGTGAGTCACGTGTGTAGTACTAAGTGCAGGCTACTACGTGTACTAGATTGATAGGTCGCATGTGTAGTACTAAGTGCAGGCTACTAAGCGTACCCGTTAACTTCAATCACATGTGTAGTACTAAGTGCAGGCTACCACGTGTATCAGATGGTTAAGTCACGTGTGTAGTACTAAGTGCAGGCTACTACGTGTACCAGATTGATAGGTCGCATGTGTAGTACTAAGTGCAGCCTACTATGTGTACCCAATAACTTCGATCACGTATGTAGTACTAAGTGCAGGCTACTATGTGTATCAGATGGTTAAGTCACATGTGTAGTACTAAGTGTAGGCTACTACATGTACCAGATTGATAGGTCGCATGTGTAGTAATAAGTGCAGGCTACTATGCGTACCAGAGAGCTTCGGTTACAAGGGTGGTATATGCACAGCCCACCGGGTATTTGTTATTATTGCGATGAGTTCAACGGGAAATTTCTAAGTGAAAATACATATGTACATGACTATGTGATGAATAAGTGCAAGTATATCTATGTGAAAAGTTGTGAGCAATGTGCTCGATAGTTGAGCGAATCTTTTGGTAAGATAGAATGGAGTAAGTGAAATTATGTAAAAGTGAAATTTTGTAATAAAATAATTTTGGACAGCAGCAGTTGTGTGACTTTGAAAAATCACAAAAAATGGTAGACATTGAATTATAGGTTGAATAAGATATGAAATTAAAGCTCAATGAGTCCATTTTTTCATAAAAGAAACGGTGAAGGCAAAAGAATTTCATATTCTATGATAATTGGATTTTTATGAGACAAGGTCGGAATGATTTTGGAATCCCCTGTTCTGATTTGGGAAAATAATTAAAAATTATAAAAACTTACTTATAGGTCATAATTTGAATGGTTAAAATTATTCATGAGTCTAATTTCTGGGAAAATTAGCAGTTCTCAATTTGGAGTCCCGTGCCGTGAGATAAATAACTTTTAGTGAAGAGAGGTTGGAACTGTCAGACAGTGAAACAAGCATATATTTAATGAATTAACTGTACTTATTGGCTAGACAAAAAATTTTGAAAATTTTATGGTAAGAATATATATGAGTCTTTTTTCAAAAAAAATTAACAGATCTTAATTTGGATTTCGTAGCTCCATATATAAATAAATTAGTAACTAGGACTCGAGAAAACAGCATGACCAGAAAATCAGCAAAAGTGTAATTATGATTACATTTTCATGGAATCATGTTGGTAATTTGCTTATTATTTTCATATGGACTTACTAAGCTTTAAGCTTACTCCCTCCTCTCCATTTCCTTAGTGTTCTCAGGTCAGCTCGGGGTTGGAAACCGTCGGAGGCAGCATTAGAGTATCTAGCCAACAACTCTGGAGTATTGTCATATGTGTATTAAATACTTTCAAGTGAGTGGCATGTATAAGGACTAGTTTTTATGTTAGATATTGTTATGATTAGCCAAATGTATCGGCTTATATTGATTTATTGTATATGGCCATGAGATATGGCTTAAATGGTTATAGAATGTAAGCTTAATTATCCTTGCTATGTGTTAATATTTGTGATGTGTTTATAATTGGTTGTTATGAATGATTAGTATAACACATGTACATGATGAATGCCCTAAGACCGTTCGAGGTGGTCGTGGCCATGGAATGAATATGTGGCATGGTAGTAAACTAGTAATGATTGAATATGGAAAATTGTAGAATGTGAATTGGAATGTCTAACTTCGTGTAACAATGGGTATAGGTAATAAACACATGTATGACAACATGTAAATGCTTCAACGAAATTTTACTAAAGGATGATTAACCATTAAATTGATGTTATAATGTGTGTCTATAATGTGTATAAGTATGGGAGAGAATTAAGGACAACATAAGGCTTGGAAAATAGCCTAAGTATTGGCTACATAGGCAGAGACACGTGTGTGGAGGACACGGCCTAGCACACGGGCGTGTGGCTTGGCTATGTGGATCAATTTGTTTTGCTGACGTCATAAATAGAGAGTTACACGGCCTGAGGACATAGGCGTGTTGAAGACACACGAGCGTGTCCCTGTGTCCACACGGGTGTGTGACCCTGTTTCATGAAAATTTCTCTAAGTTTTCCCAGAGCTTTCTAAAGTCCTCAGTTTAGTCCCAAACCACCCCGATGTATGTTTTAGGCCTCGAAGGCTTATATAATGGACAATCTACATGTGTTCAAAAAGTTTTAATTTGGATGAAATTTTATGGCCCGATTTTGCATGTTTATGAATGTTTAAGTCTGGTAACGCCTCGAACCCTGTCTCGGCTTCGGATACGGGTAAGGGGTGTTACAGGTAAAGAGTTTGTGATTTTCAGTGATGCGTCATTGAAAAATTTGGGATGTGTTTTAATGCAAGAAGGCAAAGTGATAGTGTATACTTCCAGAAAATTAAAGACACACGAAAAGAATTATCTGACACCCGATTTGGAGTTGGCCACAATCGTGTTTGCATTGAAAATTTGGCGACACCACTTTTTTTGTGAGAAGTGCCACATAAATCACAAGAGTTTGAAGTATTTGATGTCTCAGAAAGATTTGAATTTGCGATAAAAAAAGATGGCTTAAATTGTGAAAGACTACGAGTTAGTGATTGATTATCATCTGGGTAAAGCGAATGTAGTTGCAGATGCTTTGAGTAGAAAATCTTTGTTTACTCTGAGAGCAATAAATATATGATTGACCTTATCTAATGATGGTTCAATTTTAGCTGAGTTAAAAGATAAGCCAATGTTTCTCCAGCAAATCTATGAAGCTCGGAAATGTGACAATGAATTGTAAGCTAATAGAGAACAATGCGAGTCGACTATTGATTCAGAGTTTCAGATCAAATCTGATGATTGTTTTTTGTTCCGAGATAGGGATTGTGTACAGATGAATCCCGAGCTTGTACAAAAAATTTTACACAAAGCACACAGTGGTTGCTTATCTGTTCATCCGGGGAATACTAAGATGTACAGTGATTTTGTAACAGATGTACTGGTGGTTGGGTATGAAACGTGACATTACTAAATTTCTGTCAAGATGCTTGATTTGCCAACAGGTTAAAGTTGAACATCAAGTGCCTTAGGAACTATTATAGCTAGTGGTGATTGTAACACCCCTTACCCGTAACTGACACCGGAACAGGGCACGAGGCATTACCGGACTTACATCGAATCATTAAGTCACATTTCAGAACAAAACTTGCATACAATTTAAAACTTTTATGCATTCATCCATATTGTCCTTTATAAGGTTTTACAATACCTTAAAACATGCTTAAAAGAGGTTCGGGACTAAACCGATAAATCGAGAAAACTTTACAAAACTTAGAAAATTTTCTTCACTGCATGGGTCACACGCCCATGTGAACAGGCCGTGTGCCTCAGACGGTCTCAGACACACCCGTGTGACCAAACCATGGCCAAACAGGGCATACATACTGACTTGATCACACAGCCAGACCACACGCCCATGTGTCCAGCCCATGTTCCCTTCACACACCTGTGTTCAGGTTGTGTGCTATGCCGTTCAAAACTGGAGGGTATACTGACTTTAATTCGAAGGGCTACCCCAGGGGACACACGGCCGTGTTCCAAGGCCATGTGTCACACACGGTCGAGCCATACGCTCGTGTGCTCGGCCATGTGGAGTGAAAATAGGCTTGAATAAAGCCACATTTCTCACCCTCCACAAGCATAGCTAAACACCACACTTCATGCCATTTCAATACACACATAAGCAATCACAACATGCAAATTCATATACAAATCAAGCCATTATATCACAATCCAAACCACTACTCAAAACTCAACCTTAAACATATCCAAAGCAACATATCATTATCAATAATTTTACCTATCTTCCTTATGCATTTTTCTCAATCTTTCATCACCTAAATCATGCTTCTCAAACATATCAATTCATCATCTATACTTCATACTAAACTATGCCAACACAAAAGCATTATATACATCACGTATGTCATTTATCAAACACATACTTTAGGCCAACTTAAATGGCCAATACACACCAACATTTACAAGCGAAATCACATGGCCAAAATCATAATTTAAGACATATCTTCTCAACACTAGCCTATACATGCCATAAACCAAGCTCTAAAGTGTAAAAATACCGTAAATCAATAACCAGATAGTGAGATACGATCTCCGTTGACTTCCAACCCGAGCAAATCTCCGAAAATCTATAAACATAGGAAAAAGAAAACACAGAGTAAGCTTTTAAGCTTAGTAAGCTCGTATCTTAATAAAGTTAACATAACAAATACTTTCATTATAATGCCGTAAATATAATATGCTATCTCACACAACCTTTCTAAATTTCGTAACATGTCTTCATATCAAATTATCACCATTTAATATTATACTTACTCACTTAACCAACTTTAACTTTCACAAACTTATTCAATTAAATTTTCATACATCAACCCTTTCACACTTTTATATAGCCAAATGAAAACATTATGGGAAATAACACATTTAATCATATATCTTTCTCATATGAATCTCATATGATCATTTATAATCAAATTCAGTTTTCATTCATATAGCATCTGACAAATTTCACATATGCAACTTTACAAATCACATCTTATTCATTCATTTATGTTTGATTGGCATATAATCATATTTCATTTCCACATACATCACAGTACATTCTTTGCACATATACTTACCTTATTTTCAAATAGGTAATCAATTATCACATACCTGATCGTTTTAGCTCGTTTAACGTATTCAACTACCATATCAGCAATGAATCTTTTAGGCATAAACTTATAATAATTCACTAGCATAAAGCCTGCTAGGCCTAAGCCTATATCTCACATTGGCATAAGGCCTGCTAGACTCAAAGTTTGATTTTATACACCGGCAATAAGCCTGCTAGGCATAAGCCCGATTTAATTCATCAGCACAAGGCTTGCTAGGCTCAAAGCCCGAATATCACCATTATAAAGTCGTCTCATAAACAATTCACATAATATAGCATGTATACCTATTCACTTTGCTCGATTTAATCATTCAATCACAATTTATAATTGCCCTTTGAATCATTCGATATTTATGACAACCCGAATTAGGGCCTAATTGGAATAGTGGTTTCGTGACCACAAATCCGAGATAGAAATAATTATTTTATAATTATTTTGGGGTTTATGATATGATTTCATGATTTCGTGAAAATTTCGTGATGAAATTCTATGCATTGAGCACTTAAGTTGAGATTAGGGACTAAACCGAATAAATTGTAAAACTCGTGTTTTAGAAGTTTTTAGTATGAAATTGCTTTGGGATATTAACTAGGAGGTCTTAAATAGAAATTTGACCCATTCCTAAGTTATGGACAAAAGTTGGACATGGAGGGAATTTTTGGAAAGTTTAGTAGTAAGGGCATTTTGGTCATTTGTATATTAAATGAAATAAAATGGGAAAAATAACACAAAAATTGGTCATCATCTTCACTAGTTGCTGCCGAAATTTGCTCTCCTACATAGCTAGGGTTTCTTCAACTTTCAAGCTTCATAATCAAGAAAGGCATGGAATCAACCTCGAACGGGGGAAGGAGAAAGTTTTGGACTAAATTGCAAAATTCCCATATTTTGCACCAAGGTAAGTTTGTATGTAAATAATACATTCATTTCATTTACATTCTTATATTTCAGCCTATTATATATATATACTAGCTGATGTTGAAGTATAAATCGACTATTGGAAGAATGGAAATAAGTAATAGAGAGAGAGATCCCGGTTGAACATTCGGAAAGATCAAATAAAATAGAGGGAGCATAGCTAGGCCACATGTATGGTGCTGAGTGCACATCATGTGTACAAGAAAGCTACGAGATACTATGTAGTAGCTAGGTCACATGTGTGATACGAGATGTATCCCATGTAGACAAGAGAGCTACGTGAGAGATAAATGTAGCTAGGTCGCATGCGTGATTCCAAGTGAAGGACACCATATAGACAAGAGAGCTACGAGACAAATCGGCTAGGTCGCATTAGTGGTACTAAGTGTTCACCATGTGTACAAGAGAGCCGAATTAAATGAAATATGATGGTGGGGCTGTGTGCTGAAACCATCAAGTATCGAGGATTAATCCGAATTGTTCAACGGGATGGCTTTGTGGTGACATTGTAGTCATGGGCCTATACTTGTGATGTATGAAATGTGGTGAAAATGATTTGTGATATATATATATAAGTTAAAATGAGGTTAGTACAAAGAATGTGTGAAAGAGTGAAATTAGCATTAAAATTGTTTTGGACAGTAGCAGTGACGTGATTTTTAAAAATCACCAAAAATAGATGAAATTTAATTAGAGGTTTAATAAGATGTGAAATTAAATCTTAATGGGTCT
Source organism: Gossypium arboreum (assembly GCF_025698485.1). Classification (NCBI taxonomy): domain Eukaryota; kingdom Viridiplantae; phylum Streptophyta; class Magnoliopsida; order Malvales; family Malvaceae; genus Gossypium; species Gossypium arboreum. Next base: position 89,366,228 of record NC_069070.1, on the reverse strand, counting down.
ATTTTCATATAAAAGAAACAGATCAAGCAAATGATTTCTATATTTTGAGATATTTACAATTGTGTATGACTTGCTCAGGATGACTATGTGATCCCCTGTTCCAACTTTGAAAAATCATTAAAAATTGTACAAAACAAATTAAGAAATATAGTTTATATTCTTAAATTCCTTATTGAGTCTAGTTTTAAATAAAATAGGTTTCATAGTTATTTGAATTGTGAACTGAGAGAAATTTAATTCGAAGTGAACAGAGGTCAGATCAGTTGAGCTGTGTAACAGGGAAAACTTTAACTAATAAACTGTACTAATTGGCTAAACCAAAAATTCTATAAAACAATTAGTAAGAAGTTTTATGAGTCTAAATTCAGGGAAATTTTACGGATTTAAATTTAGAGTTTCGTAACTCGAGTTATGATTTATTTAGTGATCATGATGCAGGAGGGACAGCTTGATCAAATCGGAGTAAATAGTAAAATTAAAAATATGATATAATTGAGTTATGTTGTAAACATATTAGATTCCTTATTTGTTATTTATATACTTACTTACTAAGCTATAAGTTTACTTTCTTTTCTCTCTGTCTTATAGTGTCATCCATTATACGGGAGTTAGAGATCGTTGAAGATCCGCTGCACTATCAATACTCTTCAGTATTCGAACTCAACATTTTGAAATATGGCATGTATAGCAGACTTAGTTAATTTGTTACATGTCATAATTGTCTAGGTTTAAAATACTAATTATAGTATCAAACTAATCATTTTGTACGAAGCCTTTGAAATTGGTTTGTATTGTTAATGGCATATGTTATAATGATTCATGATCAAATTGCACGCCATATTTTTATTGGGTTTTATTTAATAGTATATATTATAATTTATTAATACCTCGTACCCTGTTCCGGCGATGGATACGGGTAAGAGGTGTTACATTTAGTGGTATCAGAGCCAGGTTTAGTCGGTTCTCAGACTAATAAAGTGTGTGTAAAAGTCTAGCTATACATGCCATAAAAATATTGTGATAGTGTGGTGACTCCTGATTATTCTAAATTGTGTTTTGTTTTAATATAGTAATGGATCCTAAAGGGCTGCGGTGATGATCTTTGCTAGTAATGCGGACTCACACAAGGGAACGCTACTGTGGAAAGTAGACGAGACATTGAGACAGGGAGATGAGGCTCGGGATGCCTTTCTCCAAATGATGAACAATTGGTATACTGAGTTTATTCGAGCAAATCCAAATGCTCAACCTCCTCCACCTACTCCCATACCTCAGACAATTCCTGTAGCTGCTCAAGGCATAGATTTGGTAAGAACGAACAAGCCTCCGGTTGACAAGATTTGAAAACAAGGGGCAGAAGAGTTTAGAGCAAAGATTGATGATGATCCTGAGAAAGCGGAGTTCTGGCTTGAAAACTCTACCCGTGTATTTGATGAGCTCTCATGTACACCCGAGGAGTGCTTAAAGTATGCTGTATCACTTTTGAGAGATTCGGCCTACCACTGGTGGAAGACTTTGGTAGCAGTGGTGCCAAAAGAAAGAGTTACTTGGGAATTCTTCCAGGAAGAATTCAGAAAGAAATACATAAGTTAGCGATTTATTGATAAAAAACGGAAGGAGTTCCTTGAATTGAAGGAGGGCAAGATGTCTGTGGCAGAGTATGAACGCGAATTTGTAAGACTCAGCAAGTATGCAGGAATGTGTGTCCACCGAGGCCATTATGTGCAGAAGGTTTGAGGATGGGCTAAATGAGGACATTAAAGTGCTTGTGGGAATTTTGGAGTTGAAAGAATTTGTAGTATTGGTTGACCGAGCTCTTAAAGCCGAAGAATTGAACAAAGAAAGAAGAAAAGCTGCTATTGAGGCTCGAGATGCCAGAAAAAGGCTAATAAGAAAGCCATTTCAATCTCAATCAAAGAGGTCCAAAGAGACAAACCCTCGAATAACAGTTTCAACTGGGGATTCACACAGAGATCATGGTAGAGCATATTCAGGGTCTAAAGCTCAAGCTACTTTGGTGGCAAGTGTGGGTAATGTGCGACCTAGAAAGCCCGAGTGTCAGCAATGTGGCAGGCAACATTATGGTGGGTGTTGGGGAAACGAGCGAGCTTGTTTCAGGTGCGGTTCTTGCGAGCATTTTATTAGAGACTGTCTAGAGAAAGTTAAAGAAGAAAGATTTCAGAGTGCTAGATGAATACCACCGCTAGCTAGAGGTAGACCACCGAGAAATCTTGGAGGTGGGACTAGCGATAAAACTACGATGAAAGATTCATGGCGAGATCGAAGCTAGGCGCTGCTAGAGCTTATGCTATACGTGCGTGCGAGAGGATGCATCATCTCCGATGTCATTCTTGGTACATTTTCTCTATGATACTATTGTTATTGTATTGATTGATCCGGGTCCACTCATTCCTATATTTGCATGAATTTAGTATCTAATAAAAGTTGCTGTTGAGTTCTTGAGTTTACGATTAAAGTGTCGAACCCCTTAGGCCAATATGTGCTAGTTGACAAGGTTTGCAAGAATTGTCCATTAATGATTCAAGGTTACTATTTTCCAGCTAATCTGATGCTGTTACCATTTGATGAGTTTGACATTATTTTGGGAATGGACTGGTTGACATTGTATGATGCCAAGGTAGATTGTAAACAAAAAACACTAGATTTGAAATGTGAAAATGGAGAAATTCTGTGGGTTGAAACAGATGAATCAAATAAATTGCCTATGGTGATTTCGCACATGTCTGCACAGAAATACATGAGGAAAGGGTGTGAAGCTTATCTGGCTTATGTAATGAATACTGAGTTGCCTCAACTAAAGTTTGAATCAGTACCGATAGTCTGTGAGTTTCCAGATGTATTTCTAGAGGAATTACCTGGGTTGCCTCCGAACAGAGAGATAGAGTTTGCCATTGATTTGTTGCCGAGTACTGCACCGATCTCGATTACTCCATATAGAATGGCTCCGACTAAATTAAAAGAATTGAAGGCTCAGTTGCAAGAGTTAACAGATAAGGGATTTGTGAGACCGAGTTTCTTTCCCTAGGGTGCTCCTGTATTGTTCGTAAAGAAGAAGGATGGTTCAATGAGACTTTGCATTGATTACCGTCAACTTAATAAGGTGACTATAAAGAACAAGTACCCATTGCTGAGGATTGATGATTTATTCGATCAGTTAAAGGGGGCCACAGTGTTTTCAAAGATTGATTTGAGGTGCAGTTACTACCGGTTGAGAGTTAAGGAGTCGACGCGTCGAAAACCACCTTTAAGACAAGGTATGGACATTATGAGTTTCTTGTGATGCCTTTCGGCTTAACAAATGCTCCAGCTATATTTATGGACTTGATGAACCGGATCTTTCGGCCATATTTGGATAAGTTTGTAGTAGTGTTTATAGATGACATTTAATTTATTCTCGGGATGAGTCTGAACATGCCGAACACTTGAGAACCATATTACAGATCTTGAGAGAAAAGAAACCGTTTGCTAAGTTTAGTAAAAGTGAGTTTTGGCTTCGTGAAGTCGGATTTTTGGGACATATAGTCTCAGGTGATGGTATTCGGGTGGATCCAAGCAAGATTTCCGCGATCGTTGATTGGAAACCACCAAAGAATGTATCCGACGTTAGAAGCTTTTTAGGCTTGGCCGGGTATTATAGACGTTTTGTTGAAGGACTTTCGATGATTGCCTCTCCTATGACTAAGTTGTTGCAAAAGAATGTTAAGTTTGAATGGACTGATAAATGTCAGCAGAGTTTTGAAAAGTTGAAAGCACGATTGACTAAAGCACCAATTTTAGTACAGCCCGAGTCAGGAAAGGAGTTTGTAATTTATAGTGATGCATCATTAACAGGCCTTGGATGTGTGTTGATGCAAGAGGGTAAAGTGGTAGTGTAATATCCTGAATTAGGGCTTAATCGGAATAGTGGTTTCGTGACCACAAATTCGAGATAGAAATAATTATTTTATAATTATTTTGATGATTATGATATGATTGCATGATTGTGTGAAAACTTCGTGATGAAATTCTATGCCTAAAGTGCTTAAATTGAAACTAGGGACTAAATCGAATAAGTTGCAAAACTTGCATTCTAGAAGTTTTTAGTATGAAATTGTTTTGGAATATTAATGAGGAGGTCTTAAATAGAAATTTGACCAATTTTAAGTTCATGGACAAAATTAGGACATGGAAGGAATTTTTGGAAAGTTTAGTTGTAAGGGTATTTTGGTCATTTAGTTATTAAAATGAATTAAAAACAAAATTAAAAGCCAATTTTTATCCATCTTCTTCATTAGGCTGAAATTTCAAGGGTTCTCCATAGCTAGGGTTTGTTTCAAGCTTCCAAGCTCCATAGTAAGTGATTCCAAGCCCGCTTTTAATGTTCTTTACGTTTTAGAATCCGGTAGCTCGATTAAGCTTATGTTAGCAATAATTCAACCTAGGGTTTATATTTGGAAAAATACCCATAGGTGAAATTTGTGTATTTTGATGTTTTATGATATAATATGAGGTTTTAAATTATGTTAGACAACTTGTGCTACTCGGTTTTGAGTGAAAACGAGTAAAAGGGCTTAATCGACAAAAATACCTAATAGTCACAAGTATATGTTAGAGAGAGAATTTGATGTTGCCATAGAAGGGAAAAGTGATCAGCATGTTATAAAACATAAGAATAAGGAATAAAGTTTAATTCAGAGCCTAGGGCAAAAGTGTAATTATGCAAAAGTTTAGGGGCAAAAGTGTAATTTTTCCAAAGTTCGTATTAAATGTTGTTTTGATGAATGTATGTATTAAATAAGATTAATTTGGCATCATAGATCAAGAGAAACGAGATTCAAGTCGCGATCGAGGAAAAGAAAAGATTGTGGACTAAATTGCAAAATCTTTATATTTTGGTACCAAGGTAAGTTCATGTGTAAATAATGTAGCATAATTGTTATTTTTAAGTTATTGATGTTAATTATATGATACGTTGATTTTTAATCGTGAAATATTATGCTTTGTGTTTAATGTTGAGTAATATGCAAATCATGTTTACTACTTGATAAATATGAATTGCTACCGAGTATTGGTTAGATATTCCATGGAAGGCGACAAATGTGAGATCGAGGAAAAAGCCCGTTTGAACCTTAGGAATAGATTAGGATACAAGTGACATGTCACTAGGATGGTTGAGCATCCGAACTCGTTGAGTTGAGTCCGAGTTCACCTATGGATGCGAATGTCCGAACTCGTTGAGTTGAGTCCGAGTTCGTGAGATGTAACTAGGCATCTGAACTCGTTGAGTTGAGTCCGAGTTCACTTATGGATGCAAACGCCCGAGCTCGTTGAGTTGAGTCTGAGTTCACTTAGGGGCGGGTTACATGATTGCTTGATTACATATGAGGCACTTATGTGCAAATTATCCGTGTATCCGAGTTGTATTCCGATGTGTTCAACGAGTGAAATTTCTAGTGAAATGGAAGAACACTTAAGATGCAAGTGACGTTTTGGTAAGTGTTGTGAAATGGACACTTTGGACAGGTATGTTCTTAACCCTCGGGTTGAAAATAGATACAACAACGATAAGGTGGTAAGATGATGAATGATGTTTAGAAATATGACATATGTTTTGGTGATACCATGCTAAAGTTGTTTGGTATATTTGTATTGTTATGTTACTTGTTCTTTACATATGAACTTACTAAGCATTTATGCTTACTCCTTCCTCTTTATTTACTGTAGTTTTGAACAAGCCAGCTCGGGAATCGGGACGGGTCGAAGGTTCGATCACACTATCCAAAGGACTTTCATCGGGTAAATGGCTTGTAAAACTTAAGTATGGCATGTATAGCAATATACTTATTTTGTGTAAATAATTTTATGATATGGCCATGTTTGGTTGAGAAAATGTTTGATATTGATAAGTCATGGTGATGGCTAATTTAGATCATGTTTGATATTATGGAAGTTTAATAGGTTATCTAGTTCATAAAAATTAATGGAAAGATGAAACTTGCCTTAAAAAATGAATATTATTGTCATGATAATGACATGAATTTGAAAAATCACTAAAATAGTATAAATGGAACTAAATAATGAGTAAGTTATGAAATTTAAGCTTAATGAGTCTATTTTCATGTGGATTGAACAAAACAGGCATATAAATTATATTTTATGAGATATTTAAACTTTTGTGAAACAGGGCGAGTGATTTCGGATCCCCATTACGACTTTAAAATTCATAATAAATTTTAAAACAATAATTATAAGTTTTTCTTTATATGTACAGATTCCTTATTGAGTCTAGTTTTAATAAAACAAACCTCGTAGTCATTGAATTCGTATAGAGAGATATCTGATTCGTAATACAGATGTCGAGCGGTCAAACCACGAAATAGGGAGACTTTAACTAATAAACTATACTAATTGGCCCAACGAAAAATTCTAGAAAAAATTAGTAAATATATATATGAGTCTAGATTTAGGAAAATTTACGGATCTTGATTTCAAGTTTCAGTAACTCGAGATATGATTTTTCTTGTAAGCGTGGCGTGGGTAGTTAGAAAGTGTGAATGTAGAAACAAATGATTTGAAGTTCTTAATTTGATAAATTATGTTCAGTAACCCCTCAAGCTCGACTCCGGTGACGGTTTCGAGTGTGGGGGCGTTATATTTAGTGGTATCAGAGTAGGTTTAGTCAGTTCTCGGACTACGTGTTGTATGTACGGATTTTGCGATACATGCCATATGTATGAATTGTGATAGTGTGATGACTTCTGACCTTTTAAATGAATTTTATATAGTAAATGGATCCCGATCCAGTTGTGGCAGATGAAGTAGAGAGTAATGCGCCACTCCGGCTAAAGGGCAAGACCGATCGAAAACCCACCTCCTACTTTTGGTCAGGGAGGAGGAGAAAGGGATCGGGAAGCCTTTCTCCAAATGATGAGTGCATGTTACACTGAGTTCGTTCGTACAAACCCAAATGTACGACCTCCCCCACCTCCCTCAATTCCTCAACCTATGCCTCCGATGCCTCGGGGAGTGGATATGATAAAATTTCACAGAAACCAGATTGATGAATTAAGTAAACAAGGGGTGAAGAATTTAGAGCAAATATTGATGATGATGCGAGAAAGCGAGTTACGGCTTGAAAATTCTATCCGGTATTCGATGAATTATCTTGTACACCGAAGAATGTTTGAAATGTGCTACATCTTTGTTGAGAGATTCACCTATAATTGGTGGAAGACTTTGATTTCAAAGTGGTACCGAAAGAGAGGGTAACACGGGAATTCTTTCAAGAAGAGTTTGGAAGAAATATATTAGTGAAAGATTTATTGATCAGAAATGTAAAGAGTTTCTTGAGCTGAAGCAAGGTAATATGACAGTCTCAAAATATGAAAGATAGTTTGTTCGATTAAGTAAGTATGCCAGGGAATATGTTCCTACAGAAGCCAAGATGTGCCGACGATTTGAAGACGGGCTTAACGAAGACATTAAGGTATTTGTTGGGATCCTTGAACTAAAAGAAATGGTGGTACTTGTCAATCGAGCTTGCAAGGCTGAAGAATTACTGAAGGAAAAGAAAAAGGTAGAATTTGAAACACGAAATTGGAAGAAAAGACCAATGAGTAATGCACCCTCACAAAGAAACCGGAAAGTCAAGAAATATGAATCCTCGTTCCCAAGTTTCATTTGGGCAATCATATGGAAATTTTAAGAAGCGAAATGTGGGTCCTAAATCTCGGACTATACTGCGGCTAGTGTGGGAAATACGAGATTTGTTAAACCCGAGTGCCGGTGTGGTAGAAATCATTTTGGTCCGTCAGAGCAAATGAATGTTTTCTATGTGGTTCTCCGGATCATTTTATTAGAGCGCTTGAGAGAGTGAGAAAGAAAAATTTGAATGTAAAATCTAGTGGTGCAGACTCGAGGAAAGGTATTCGAGAAAAGTGAAAGTGAAACAAGCGAGAAGAATGTAGCCAGAGATGCAACAGTTAGATCTGAAGGAAGAGCTCCAGCTAGAACTTATGCTATTAAAGCGCGTGAAGATGCTTCCTCACCCGATGTGATTACCGGTACATTTTCTCTTTGTAATACTAATGTTATTGCTTTGATTGATCCCGGTTCTACTCATTCATATGTATGCATGAAACTGGTGTCTAGTATGAATATACCTGTTGAGAACACAGAATTTATGATTAGAGTGTCGAACCCGTTAGGCAAATGCATGATAGTTGATAAAGCATGCAAGAAATGCCCTTTAATGATTCGGGGTCATTACTTTCCGGCTGACTTGATGTCGTTGCCGTTTGATGAATTTGATGTTATTTTGGGTATGGATTGGTTGACATTGCATGATGCTATAGTAAATTGCAAAGAAAAGGTTATAGAATTAAAATGTGAAAGTGGTGAAATCTTGCGAGTTGAACCAGACAAATCAGAGGCAATATTTAGTATGATTTCTTCGATGTCAGCTCAGAGATATTTGAGAAAGGGTTATGCAGCTTATTTGGCGTATGTAATTCATACAAAAGAAGTTGAAAAGAAAGTTGAATCAGTGCCGGTTGTGTGTGAATTTGCGGACGTATTTCCAGAAGAATTACCGAGTTTGCCTCTAGTCAGGGAAGTAGAATTTGGTATAGATTTGATATCGAGAACAGCTCCGATCTCGATTGCTCCATATAGAATGGCACCCACATTGTTGAAAGAATTAAAGTCGCAGTTGCAAGAGTTGACTGATAAAGGCTTTGTGAGACCAAGTTTTTCACCTTGGGGTGCTCCCGTGTTATTTGTGAAAAAGAAGGATGGTTCTATGAGATTATGTGTTGATTATCGGCAGTTAAACAAGGTGACAATCAAAAACAAGTATCCATTGCCGAGAATTGATGATTTTTTTGATCAACTAAAAGAAGCGACATGGTTTTCAAAGATTGACTTGAGATCTGGGTATTATCAGCTGCGAGTGAAAGAGTCGATGTGCCTAAACCGCTTTTAGAACAAGGTATGGTCATTATGAATTTTAGTTATGCCATTCGGGTTGACAAATGCTCCTATTGTGTTTATGGACTTAATGAATCGCATATTTCAGCCATACCGGACAGATTTATTGTGGTGTTTATAGATGATATTTTAATTTATTCAAAAGATGAGACAGAGCATCTTGAGCATCTTGAGCATTTGAGGACGCTTTGCAAACTTTGAGAGATAAGCAATTGTATGCTAAGTTTAGTAAAAGTGAATTTTGGCTCCGGAAGTTAGATTTTGGGTCATATTGTTTCGGTGATGGTATACGGGTTGATCCTAGTAAAATTTCAGCCATTGTTGATTGGAAACCACCGAAAAATGTAGCTGAAGTTAGGAGTTTCTTGAGGCTAATGGGTATTATCGGTGGTTCGTAAATGAATTTTCTATAATTGCTGCTCCTATGACTAGACTACTCGAAAGGATGTTAAATTTGAATGGACGGAAGAATGTCAATGAGTTTCAAGAATTGAAAAAGTTATTAATGAAGCACCGGTGTTGATACAACCCGAATCGGTAAAGAATTTGTGGTGTATAGTGACGCTTCTCTAAATGGTTTGGGGTGTGTCCTCATGCAAGAAGGAAAAGTGGTGGCTTATGCTTTGAGGCAGTTAAAACCTCATGAGAGGAATTATCCTACTCACGATTTGGAATTGGCCGCAGTGGTGTTTGCTTTGAGGATTTGGCGACATTATTTGTATGGTGAAAGTACCGAGCATATACCGATCACAAAAGTCTTAAATACTTGATGTCACAAAAAGACTTGAATTTGAGATAGCGAAGATGGTTAGAGTTATTGAAAGATTACGAGCTTGTTAGTGATTATCATCCGGGAAAAGCGAATGTGGTTGCCGACGCTTTAAGCAGAAAGTTGTTGTTTGCTTTGAGAGTTATGAAAGCTCAGTTGAAAATTTCAGATGACGGTTCGATTCTAGCAGAGTTAAGAGCAAGACCGATGTTTTACAAGAGATTTCAAGCTCAAAAAATGATCAAGATTTGCTAGCCAAAAGAAAAAAATGTGAAAGCGTCACGGATCGATTTGAATCGGTTCGATGGTTGTTTGATGTTTAAAATCAGATTTGTGTATTAGAAAAATGATGAGTTGATTCAAAAGATTTTGCATGAAGCACATAATAGTTGTTTGGCGGTTCATCCGGGCAGTACGAAGATGTATAATGACTTAAAGAAAATGTACTAGTGGAGTGGAATGAAAAGAGATATTTTCGAGTTTGTATCAAAGTGCTTAGTTTGTCAACAAGTGAAAGCTGAACACCAGGTACCTTCGGGATTACTTCAGCCTATTATGGTTCCTGAATGGAAATGGGATAGGATTACTATGGATTTTATATCAGGGTTGCCGTTAACTCCAGGGAAGAAAAATGCCATCTGGGCAATAGTTGACAGACTGACTAAATCGGCTCATTTTATTCCGGTACATACAGATTATTCTCTTAATAAGTTGGCTGAATTGTATATCCGAGAGATTGTTAGACTTCATGGGATACCTTTGTCAATCATTTCGGATAGAGATCCGAGGTTTACCTCATGGTTTTGGCAAAAGTTGCAAGAGGCATTAGGTACAAAGTTAAATTTCAGCACTGCCTTTCATCCACAAACTGATGGACAATCAGAGAGAGTAATTCAGATTCTTGAAGACATGCTCAGATGTTGCGTATTGGAATTTCAAGATAGTTGGGAAAGGTACTTATCATTGGTAGAATTTGCTTATAATAATAGTTATCAGACAAGTTTGAAGATGGCACCTTATGAAGCATTATATGGTCGTAAATGTCAGACGCCATTGTATTGGACTGAACTCAAAGAAAGTCAGATTTATGGAGTTGATTTAATAAAAGAAACCGAAGAAAAGGTGAAAGTGATTCGAGATTGTTTGAAAGCTGCTTCAGATAGACAGAAATCTTATGCGGATTTGAAACGAAAAGAAATGGAGTTTCAAGTTGGTGATAAGGTATTTTTGAAAGTGTCTCCATGGAAGAAAGTCCTTAGATTTGGACGAAAGGGCAAGTTAAGTCCGCATTTTATTGGACCGTATGAAATAATTGAAAAAGTTGGACCGGTAGCATATCGGCTAGCGTTACCACCCGAATTAGAGAAGATTCATGATGTGTTTCACGTATCTATGTTACGCCGGTATCGTTCGGATCCTTCACATATAATTTCACCGACAGAAATTGAACTGCGACCGGATATGACTTATGAAGAAGAACCGATTAAGATTTTAGCTCGAGAAGTCAAACAACTAAGAAATAAAAGTGTTGCACTTGTGAAAGTGTTGTGGCAAAAGCATGGGGTAGAAGAGACTACATGGGAACTCAAGAAACTATGAGAAACCAATATCCACACATTTCGGTAAGATTTTCGAGGACGAAAATCCTTAAAAGGGGGGGAGAGTTGTAATATCCTGAATTAGGGCTTAATCGGAATAGTGGTTTCGTGACCACAAATCCGAGATAGAAATAATTATTTTATAATTATTTTGATGATTATGATATGATTGCATGATTGTGTGAAAATTTCGTGATGAAATTCTATGCCTAAAGTGCTTAAATTGAAAGTAGGGACTAAATCAAATAAGTTGTAAAACTTGCATTCTAGAAGTTTTTAGTATGAAATTGTTTTGGAATATTAATGAGGAGGTCTTAAATGGAAATTTGACCAATTTTAAGTTCATGGACAAAATTAGGACATGGAAGGAATTTTTGGAAAGTTTAGTAGTAAGGGTATTTTGGTCATTTAGTTATTAAAATGAATTAAAAACAAAATTAAAAGCCAATTTTGTCCATCTTCTTCATTAGGCCGAAATTTCAAGGGTTCTCCATAGCTAGGGTTTGTTTCAAGCTTCCAAGCTCCATAGTAAGTGATTCCAAGCCCGGTTTTAATGTTCTTTACGTTTTGGAATCCTTAGCTCGATTAAGCTTATGTTAGCAATAATTCAACCTAGGGTTTATATTTGGAAAAATACCCATAGGTGAAATTTTGTATTTTGATGTTTTATGATAGAATATGAGGTTTTAAATTATGTTAGACAACTTGTGCTACTCGGTTTTGAGTGAAAGCGAGTAAAAGGGCTTAATCGACAAAAATACCTAATAGTCACAAGTATATGTTAGAGAGAGAATTTGATGTTGCCATAGAAGGAAAAGTGATCAGCATGTTATAAAACATAAGAATAAGGAATAAAGTTTAATTCCGAGCCTAGGGCAAAAGGTAATTATGCAAAAGTTTAGGGCAAAAGTGTAATTTTTCCAAAGTTAAGTATTAAATGTTGTTTTGATGAATGTATGTATTAAATAAGATTAATTTGGCATCATAGATCAAGAGAAACGAGATTCAAGTCGCGATCGAGGAAAAGAAAAGATTGTGGACTAAATTGCAAAATCTTTATATTTTGGTACCAAGGTAAGTTCATGTGTAAATAATGTAGCAGAATTGTTATTTTTAAGTTATTGATGTTAATTATATGATACACTGATTTTTAATCGTGAAATATTATGCTTGTGTTTAATGTTGAGTAATATGCAAATCATGTTTACTACTTGATAAATATGAATTGCTACCGAGTATCGGTTCCGATATTCCATGGAAGACGACAAATGTGAGATCGAGGGAAAAAGCCCATTTGAACCTTAGGAATAGATTAGGATACAAGTGACATGTCACTAGGATGGTTGAGCATCCGAACTCGTTGAGTTGAGTCCGAGTTCACCTATGGATGCGAATGTCCGAACTCGTTGAGTTGAGTCCGAGTTCGTGAGACGTAACTAGGCATCCGAACTCGTTGAGTTGAGTCCGAGTTCACTTATGGATGCGAACGCCCGAGCTCGTTGAGTTGAGTCCAAGTTCACTTAGGGGCGGGTTACATGATTTCTTGATTACATATAAGGCACTTATGTGCAAATTATCCGTGTATCCGAGTTGTATTCCGATGTGTTCAACGGGTGAAATTTCTAGTGAAATGGAAGAACACTTAAGATGCAAGTGACGTTTTGGTAAGTGTTGTGAAATGGAAACTTTGGACAGGTATGTTCTTAACCCTCGGGTTGAAAATAGATACAACAACGATAAGGTGGTAAGATGATGAATGATGTTTAGAAATATGACATATGTTTTGGTGATACCATGCTAAAGTTGTTTGGTATATTTGTATTGTTATGTTACTTGTTCTTTACATATGAACTTACTAAGCATTTATGCTTACTCCTCCTCTTTATTAACTGTAGTTTTGAACAAGCCAGCTCGGGACTCGGGGACGAATTGAAGGTCGATCACACTATCCAAAGGACTTTCATCTGGGTAAATGGCTTGTAAAACTTAAGTATGGCATGTCTGACAATATACTTATTTTGTGTAAATAATTTTATGATATGACCATGTTTGGTTGAGAAAATGTTTGATATTGATAAGTCATGGTGATGGCTAATTTAGATCATGTTTGATATTATGGAAGTTTAATAGGTTATCTAGTTCATAAAAATTCATGGAAAGATGAAACTTGCCTTAAAGCAGAATATTGCTACTGAGAATGACATGAATTTGAAAAATCACGAAAAATAGTATAAATGGAACTAAATAATGAGTAAGTTATGAAATTGAAGCTTAATGAGTCTATTTTCATGTGGATTGAACAAAACAGGCATATAAATTATATTTTATGAGATATTTAAACTTATATGAAATAGGGCCAGAGTGATTTTTGGATCCCTTGTTCTGACTTTAAAAATTCATAATAAATTTTAAAAAATTAATTATAAGTGTTTCTTTATATTTACATATTCCTTCTTGAGTCTATTTTAATAAAACAAACCTCGTAGTCATTGAAATTCTGTATAGAGAGATATCTGATTCGTAATACACGGATGTCGAGCGGTCAAACCACAAACAGGGAGAATTTAACTAATAAACTGTACTAATTGGCCCAACTAAAATTCTAGAAAAAATTAGTAAATATATATTTGAGTCTAGATTTACAGAAAATTTATGGATCTTGATTTGAGTTTCAGAACTCGAGATATGATTTTCTTATAACTATGACCCGGGTAGTTAGAAAGCTGTGAATGTAGAAACAAATGATTTGAAGTTCTTAATTTGATAAATTATGTTCGGTAACCCCTCAAGCTCGACTCTAGCGACGGTTTCAGGCGTGGGGGCGTTACAGGTAGCTTATGCTTCGAGACAGTTAAAACTGCATGAGAAGAACTATCCTACACATGATTTGGAATTGGCCGCTATTGTCTTTGCCTTGAAGATTTGGCGACATTATTTGTATGGTGAAAATGCCAAATTTTACCGATCACAAAAGTTTGAAGTATTTGATGAATCAAAGGATTTGAATCTGCGACAGCAGAGATGGCTTGAATTATTAAAGGATTATGAGCTAGTGATTGATTATCATCCGGGAAAAGCAAATGTAGTTGCTGACGCCTTGAGCAGGAAATTTCTTTTTACTTTGAGAACCATGAATACGGGGTTAGCATTGTCTGATGATGGGTCAATCTTAGCAGAGATGAGGGCTAAACCGTTATTTCTCCAGCTGATTTGTGATGCTCAAAAGAATGATAGTGAGTTGCGAACCAAGAGAACTCAATGCAAATCAGGTTACGACTCAGATTTTCGAGTTGGACCAGATGACTGTTTGATGTTTCGAGACAGGATATGTGTACCGAAAAACGATGAATTGATTCGAAAATATTACATGAGGCGACGGTGGTCGTTTATCGTTCACCCCGGTAGCACAAAATGTATAATGATTTAAAGAAGTTGTATTGGTGGCGGTATCAAAAGGACATTTCTGAATTTGTAACCAAGTGTTTGATCTATCAACAAGTAAAAGCTGAACATCAAGTGCCTTCAGGACTACTTCAATCGGTAATGGTGCCTGAGTGGAAATGGGACAAGATTAACATTAATTTTGTAAACGGTTTGCCTTTGACTCCTAAAAAGAAGGATGCTGTCTGGGTAGTGGTTGATAGATTAACAAAGTCAGCCCACTTTATACCAGTACATACCGATTACTCACTTGATAAATTAGCTGAATTATATATTGCTAAAATTGTGAGGTTGCACGAAGTACCTATGTTTATAATATCAGATAGAGATCCGAGATTTACCTCAAGATTTTGGAAAAAGTTACAAGAAGCTTTGGGTACAAAATTGAACTTTAGTACCGCGTTTCATCCACAAACAGATGGTCAGTTGGAAAGAGTAATCCAGGTACTCGAGGATATGCTTAGATGCTGCGTCTTAGAATTTGGAGGTAGTTGGGAGAAATATCTATCTTTGATTGAATTTGCCTACAATAACTGTTATCAGTCAAGTATACAAATGGCACCGTACGAAGCCTTGTATGGTCGCAAGTGTTGGACTCCTTTATATTGGACCGAACTTAGTGAGAAATAGATTCACGAAGTTGATCTAGTTAAAGAAACCGAAGAGAAAATAAAAGTAATTCGGGATTGCTTGAAAGCTGCTTTAGATCGACAAAAGTCATATGCAGATTTAAAAAGAAAAGAGATTGAATTTCAGGTGGGTGATAAAGTGTTCTTGAAGGTGTCACCATGGAAAAAGATTTTGAGCTTTAGCCGAAAAGGCAAGTTGAGTCCGCGTTTTATTGGGCCGTACGAGATTACTGAGAGGATTGGACTAGTGGCATATCGGTTGGCCTTACCGGCAGAGTTAGAAAGAATTCATAACGTGTTTCATGTATCAATGTTGCGATGTTATCATTCTGATCCTTCACATGTGATTTCTCCAACAGAAATTGAGATTCGACCGGATATGACCTATGAGGAGGAACCAATAAAGATTTTGGCTCGGGAAATTAAACAGTTAAGAAATAAAAGTATAGCCTTAGTGAAAGTATTGTGGCACAGACATGGGATAGAAGAGGCTACGTGGGAACATGAGGAAGCTATGAGGAAACAGTACCCGAACCTCTTTACCGGTAAGATTTTCGGGGACAAAAATCTCTAAAGGGAGGAGAATTGTGACAACCCGAATTAGGGCCTAATCAGAATAGTGGTTTTGTGACCACAAATCCGAGATAGAAATAATTGTTTTATAATTATTTTTGGGTTTATGATATGATTTCGTGATTTCGTGAAAATTTCGTGATGAAATTCTATGCATTGAGCGCTTAAGTTGAGATTAGGGACTAAGCTGAATAAATTGTAAAGCTCATGTTTTAGAAGTTTTTAGTATGAAATTGCTTTGGAATATTAACTAGGAGGTCTTAAATAGCAATTTGACCCATTCCTAAGTTATGGACAAAAGTTGGACATGGAGGGAATTTTTGGAAAGTTTAGTAGTAAGGCATTTTGGTCATTTGTATATTAAATGAAATAAAATGGGAAAAATAACACAAAATTGGTCATCATCTTCACTAGTTGCTGCCGAAATTTGCTCTCCTCCATAGCTAGGGTTTCTTCAACTTTCAAGCTTCATAATCAAGAAAGGCGTGGAATCGACCTCGAACGGGGGAAGGAGAAAGCTTTGGACTAAATTGCAAAATTCTCATATTTTGCACCGAGGTAAGTTTGTATGTAAATAATACATTAATTTCATTTACATTCTTATATTTCAGCCTATTATATATATACTAGCTGATGTTGAAGTATAAATCGACTATTGGAAGAATGGAAATAAGTAATAGAGAGAGAGATCCCGGTTGAGCATTCGGAAAGATCGAATAAAATAGAGGGAGCATAGCTAGGTCACATGTATGATGCTGAGTGCACATCATGTGTACAAGAAAGCTACGAGATACTATGTAGTAGCTAGATCACATGTGTGATACGGGATGTATCCCATGTAGACAAGAGAGCTAAGTGAGAGATAAATGTAGTTAGGTCGCATGCGTGATTCCAAGTGAAGGACACCATGTAGACAAGAGAGGTACTAGACAAATCGGCTAGGTCGCATGAGTGGTACTAAGTGTTCACCATGTGTACAAGAGAGCCGAATTAAATCAAATATGATGGTGGGGTTGTGTGCTGAAACCATCAAGTATCGAGGATTAATCCGAATTGTTCAACGGGATGGCTTTGTGGTGACATTATAGTCATGGGCCTATACTTGTGATGTATGAAATATGGTGAAAATGATTTGTGATATATATATATAAGTTAAAATGAGGTTAGTACAAAGAATGTGTGAAAGGGTGAAATTAGCATTAAAACTGTTTTGGACAGTAGCAGTGATGTGAATTTTAAAAATCACCAAAAATATAAGGAATTTAATTAGAGGTTGAATAAGATGAAAAATTAAATCTTAATGGGTATATTTTCATATAAAAGAAATAGAGCAAGCAAAGGAATTCTATATTTTGAGATATTTACAATTGTGTGTGACTTGCTCAGGATGACTATGTGATCCCCTATTCCAAATTTGAAAAATCATTAAAAGTTGTACAAAACAAATTAAGAAATATAGTTTATATTCATAAATTCCTTATTGAGCCTAGTTTTAAATGAAATAGGTTTCATGGTTATCTGAATTGTGTACTAGGAGAAATTTAATTCGTAGTGAACAGAGGTCAGATCAGTTGAGCTGTGTAACAGGGGAAACTTTAACTAATAAACTGTACTAATTGGCTGAACCAAAAATTCTAGAAAAATATTAGTAAGAATTTTTATGAGTCTAGATTCAGAGAAATTTTACGGATTTAAATTTCTAGTTTCGTAACTCGAGTTATGATTTATTTAGTGATCATGATGCATGAGGGACAGCTTGATCAAATCGGAGTAAATAGTAAAATTAAAAATATGATATAATTGAGTTATGTTGTAAACATATTAGATTCCTTATTTGTTATTTATATACTTACTTACTAAGTTATAAGCTTACTTTCTTTTCTCTCCTTTGTCTTATAGTGTCATCCAGCTAGTACAGGAGTTAGAGATCGTTGAAGATCCGCCCGCACTATCAATACTCTTCGTATTCGAACTCAACATTTTGAAATATGGCATGTATAGCAGACTTAGTTAATTTGTTACGTGTCATAATTGTCTAGGTTTAAAATACTAATTATAGTATCAAACTAATCATTTTGTACGAAGCCTTTGAAATTGGTTTGTATTGTTAATGGCATATGTTATAATGATTCATGATCAATTTGCACGCCATATTTTTGTTGGGTTTTATTTAATAGTATATACTATAATTTGTTAATACCTCGTACCCTATTCCGGCGACGGATATGGGTAAGGGGTGTTACAATATTTCTCACACTAAGTGTCATTCTCAATATCTCGCACACTAAGTGCCATTCTCAATATTTCATACACTGAGTGCCATATTTGATTGCCCGCACACTAAGTGCCACATTTAGTCGATATGTCGTCAGACATTAAAATATTCACGTATATAAAATTTATACAATATTAAAGCATTAGAAGCATAAATTTAACAATGCTTATTGCATACAAACTTGCCTGGCTAAATTGTAGAGATACCAAAATTTAGGGGCATTTTGGTAATTTTCCCATTTTCTTTTATTTTCCACCCGATCTTGATCTAAATTAATAATTTCATTCAATCTATTAATTTAGACAGTTAAACACTTCATTTCATACAATTTGGTCATTTTTGACATTTTTATAAAATTGCCCCTAAAGTTTTACTTTTATTCAATTTAGTCTCTGAGCTCAAAACATGCAATTGAACCATTTTAAACCAAAATTAAGCTTAGCTGAATGTTCATAGTTTCAAAACAGCCTATAATTCACTTTATGGTAAAATTATATTTTTCCCCTAATATTTCAACTTCTTTACAATTTAATCCAAAATTGACATTTTTACCAAAATTCACTTAACAAAACTCATTAATCTAACATCAAAGATTTATTTTCTATCATTAAACATCAAGATACTCAAACATTCAATAATGGCATCATCCAAATACTTTAACAATTTTAAAATCGGAAGTACGGGCTAGCTAGATTACGAAGCAACGATCTAAAAAATGTAAAAATCACTAAAACCCGAGTCAAAATGGACTTATCAATTTAACATGCAATGGCCGAATACTTTGAAGCTTCAATGGCTTCTTTTTCTTTTAACTTTCGGCAATAGATGATGAGAATGAAGCCAAATTTTTTATTTTGTTTTATTTATTAAAACACTTATTAGCTATTTTACAATATTAACCTTTAAAAACATTTAAAACTACTCCAACTACCCTTCCACTATCATCCATTAACACAAAAAAGGTCTAATATCCTTATAAGGACTTTCACTTTAATAAACCATAGCTATTAGACACCTTAACTAATAGCATACAAGTTTTAAACTTTACGTGATTTAGTCCTTTTTGCTTAATTTACTATCGAAACGACAAAATTTTTCAACAAAACTTTAATACCATCTTATTGCCACTCCGTAAATATTTATAAAAATATTTACGACTCGGTTTATAGAAATGAGGTTTCAATACCTCATTTTCTAAACCCACTTGACCTTAGGGTCATACCACTTAAATTTAATAAATCGCTTATAAAACAAAAATAACAATATCAAAAATATTTTTAAAATCAAAATTAACTAGTAAATATTAAATATAATATTTACAAACCTACTTGTCGAATTTGGTGGCCCCGAAACCACTGTTCCAATTAGCCCTAAAAACGGGCTGTTACAGTGATACCTGAGTGGAAGTCAGATAGAGTTACGATGGATTTCTTATCGGGATTACCCCTATCTCTTAAAAAGAAAGATGCTATCTGGTTATTATTGATCGTTTGATGAAGTCTGCACACTTTATTCCAGTACGTACGAGTTTGATATAGTTCTGGGTATGGACTGGTTGACTTTGCATGATGCTGTGGTAAACTGCAAAAGAAAGATTATTGATTTACGGTGCTAGAATGATGAGATTATTCAGATTGAATCTAATGATTTGAATGGTTTTCCGGCAGTGATATCTTCGATATTAGCTCAGAAATATGTGAGTAAGGGTTCTGAAGCTTACTTTGCGTATGTGCTTGATAGTAAAGTGACCGAAAGAAAAATTGAATCAGTACCAGTTCTGTGCGAGTATTCGAATGTGTTTTCCTGAAGAATTGTTGGGTTTGCCACCTATCCGAGAAGTAGAGTTTGTTATTGAGTTAGTGCCGGGGACGACTCCTATATCGATAGCTTCGTACAGAATGGTACCTACTGAATTAAAAGATTGAAAGCTCAGTTGCAAGAGTTGACAAATAGAAGTTTCGCGTGACCGAGTTTCTCTCCCTAGGGTGCACCAGTTTTATTAGTGAAAAAGAAAGACGGAACTATGAGAATATGTATCGACTATAGACAGCTCAATAAGGTAACTATAAAGAATAAATATCCGTTGCCACGGATTGACGACCTGTTCGATCAACTGAAAGGGGCTGCAATGTTTTAAAGATAGTTTTGAGATCAGGCTACTATCAATTGCAAGTTAAAGACTCCGATGTGCCAAAGACTGCTTTCCGAATGAGGTACGGACACTATGAGTTTCTGGTTATGCCTTTCGGACTTACTAATGCAACTATTGTTTTCATAGATTTGATGAACCGGATATTCAAAGAGTAATTAGATCAGTTTGTGGTTGTATTCATAGATGACATATTGATCTATTCCCGTGATAAATCCAAACATGTCAAACATTTGAGACTTGTGTTATAGACTTTGTGAGATAAACAGTTGTATACAAAGTTCAGTAAATGTGAGTTCTGGTTACGTGATGTTAGTTTTCTGGGACATGTTGTATCAGCTTCGGGTATTCAGGTTGATCCGAGTAAGATTTCGGCTATACTCGATTGGAAACCTCCGAGAAATGTTTCTGAAGTCTGAAGTTTTCTGGGACCTACTGGTTACTATAGAGGTTCGTGAAAGGTTTCTCTATGATTGCAACCCCAATGACGAAGCTATTACAAAAAGATGTTAAGTTCAAGTGGTCAGAAAAGTGTCAGAAAAGTTTTGATCAGTTGAAAGCCCTTTTGAATGAAGCTCTAGTACTAGTTCAACCAGAATCAGGTAAAGAATTTGTTATTTATAGTGATGCATCTTTGAATGGTTTGGGGTGTGTTTTGATGCAGGAAGGCAAAGTTGTAGCTTATGCCTCGAGATAGTTAAAACCGCATGAAAAGAACTATCTGACGCACAATCTAGAATTGGCATCTATTGTGTTTGCATTGAAAATATGGCGTCATTATCTATTCGGTGAAAAATGTCACGTTTATACTGATCACAAAAGTTTGAAATATTTGATGACTCAAAAATATCTAATTTGAGACAGCGACGATGGTTAGAGTTTCTAAAAGATTATGAGCTTGTGATTGATTACCATCCGGGAAAGACTAATGTTGTTGCCGATGCTCTAAGCTAAAAATCACTATTTGCTTTGCATACAATGAATGCGCATATGGATATGTCTGATGGTGGTTCGATTATAGCTAAGTTAAAATCAAGACCGTTATATATTCAACAAATTTGTGATGCTCAGAAAGTTGATAATGATTTGTTAGTAAAGTAGGGCTAATGTGATTCGAATGTTGATTCAGAGTTTCAAGTTGATGATAAGGGTTGTCTGAGGTTCAGAAACTGAATATGTGTTTCGAGAAATCCAGAGTTAATTGTAGATGATTTTGAATGAAGCTCATAATAGTCGATTATCTATTCACCCGGGTAGTATGAAAATGTATAATGATCTGAAACAGCTTTACTTATGGTATGGTATGAAACGAGACATTTTTTACTTTGTTTTGAATTGTTTAGTCTGTCAGCAAGTAAAAACCGAGCATCAGGTACCTTCTGGATTGCTTCAGTCGATCATGATACCTGAATGGAAATAGGACAGAGTCACGATGGATTTTGTATCTGGTTTACTGTTGACACCGAGCAAGAAAGATGCGATTTGGGTTATTGTGGATAGATTGACTAAATCGGCTCACTTTGTTCCAGTTCGCACAGATTACTCGCTTGATAAGCTAGCTGAATTGTATGTTTCTCAAATTGTGAGATTGCACGGAGTACCTATTTCTATTTTTTCGGATAGAGATCAGATGTTTACATCTCTGTTTTGGAAAGAAACTGCAAGATGCACTAGGTACCAAACTTTACTTTAGCACCGCTTTCCATTTGCAGACAGATGGTCAGTTCGAACGAATCATTCAGATACATGAGAATATGTTGAGATGTTGCATTCTCGAGTTTGAAGGTACGTGGGAATGATACTTACCTTTGATTGAATTCGCAGACAATAATAGTTTTCAATTGAGTATCAAAATGGCACCTTACAAGGCTTTATACGGTCGTAAATGTCGTACACCATTGTATTGGACTGAGCTCAGTGAAAATAAGTTACACGGTTTTGATTTGATCAGAGAGACTGAAAAGAAAGTAAAAGTGATCTGTGAAAGTTTGAAAATAGTGCCAGATCCTCAGAAATCGTATGCGGACTTAAAACGAAAAGATAAAGAGTTTCAAATCTGGGACAAAGTGTTTTTAAAAGTCTCGCCATGGAAGAAAATTATTAGATTTGGTCGTAAAGGTAAATTGAGTCTGAGATTTATTGGACCATATGAGATAATTGAGTGTATCGGGCCAGTTGCGTACAGACTGCTATTGCCACCTGAGTTAGAAGAGATCCATAATGTATTTCATGTTTCAATGCTTCGACGCTACAAATCCGACCCTTCACATGTGATTAATCCGTCAGAGATTGAGATTAAGTCTGATATGACATAGCAGGAAGAACCGATTAGTATTTTGCCTCGCGAAGTTAAAGAATTACGAAATAATAAAATTATGTTAGTGAAAGTACTGTGGCATAGGCACGGAGTTGAAGAGGCAATGTGGGAGCTAGAGGATTCAATGAAAGAACGTTATCCGAACCTATTCACTGGTAAGATTTTCGGGGATGAAAATCCTTAAGGGGGAGAGTTGTAACAGCCCGATTTAGACCCTCTTTGGAATGGTGGTTTCACGACCACGAATTCGAGTTAGAAAAATATTTAAAAATTATTTTCTGTGTTTATTATGTGTGAATTTATGTGTGTGAAAATTTCATTAGAAAATTTTATCGTTTGAGTGTCCTATTTAATAAAACGGCTTAATCGCATAAAATGAAAATTTGATAGTTTAATTTGTAATGGCTGAATTGTGGTTGTCTTTGCAATTTGAAGTTTTTAAGTTGTAATTAGACCATAGTTAAAGGTTATGTACGGTTGTGACCTTATTTTATAATGGTTACATATTAATTAATAAAGGTTAAAAATGTAAAATATTAAATAATATATATGTTATAATAAAACATAAAATAAACACATGCATTCATCTTTTTCCACCATGACCGAATGCTAAAAGAAAAGAGAAAGAATAAGCTTTGAAAGTTTCGGCCATTTGGTAGCATAATCAAGGTATGTAACTAGCTCAGTTTTTTACATTTTTACGTTTTTAAGATCGTTGCAGTGAAATGTACAAAGCCCATGCTTTAATTTTTTATTTTGATGAATATTTTCAGTTATGCCATTGATGAATAATTGAGTTTTGTGATGTTCGTTGATGAATTATGAATGATATGTTTTAGATTAATATGTTTTGTATTGGAATTTTCGATGAATTTGAGTAATTAGGGCTAAATTGTAAAAATAATAATTTGAGGGACTAAAATGTGAAATAAATGAAATATATGGACTTGTATGAGCATAAGGAAGATTCGGCCTAAGCATGGTGTACTCAAATTTTGCATGTTTTGTGTTTTGTGCAATTTGGACTAAATTGTAAAAAGTGTGAAATTTCAGGGGCAAAATAGTAATTTGCCAATTTATGTGTTTTTGGACTAAATTGAATGAAATTATGTTTGACGGAGTTTAATTTGAATATGTTTAGATCAAGAACCAAAGAAATCAGATTTAGATCGGGGGAAAATCAAAGTTGTCGAATAATCATCCCGTTCCGATTATCGTTGTCCAAGGTAAGTTTATAAGCAAATAGATGTTGTTAAATTTCAATATATATGATCTATAAACAATTGTAATGATTATTAGTAAGTTATGAATCGGCATTGAGTAATGAAAAATGTGAATGTGGTATGATTTGTGTGTTATATGATCTTATAATTCGATTTTATAATGGTACATTTTTTAGTTGGCATTGATATGTGATTCCGATATATGATTACGTGTAAGACCATGTCTGGGACATTGTCATCGATATGTGATTACGTGTAAGACCATATTTAGGACATTGGCATCGATATGTGATTACGTGTAAGACCCTGTCTGGGACAGTGGCATCGATATGTGATTACATATAAGACCACGTCTGGGACGTTGGCATTGTACGATATGTACAACTATCCGAGTATCCTATTTAATTCTGAATGGTTCAACTGGCAATGATAAGTTAAGGCCAAATGTAATATCAAGTTAAAAGGCTCAGGTATGTATTCATACTAAGTTATGAAATTATGATAAGTTGGATGTCTGAATTGATGATACAAAAGTTATATGTTAATGAGAACTATGTGTGTGCATATTTGGATGTATACATTCAACCAAATAATGTAATTTTGATGTAGAAAATGAAGGTTAAACATGCTAATGTTCAATTGAGTATTCGGCCAAAGGAAAACTTATGCAAAATTTTATGTCTTGAGATATGAAATTATAAGTTTGGAAATGTATATGAATTTATGAAGGTTTATTTTAGTTTAGCTAAATTAAATTATGAATGTGACTGAATGTCTTATTTGCTTATGACTTACTAAGTTGTGAAAGCTTACTGTGTGTGTTTGCTCTATGTTTTATAGATTGTGGAAGCTAGTTACGGGCTCAGGAATCGTCAGAGAAGTATATCACACTATCGACTATTTTAGTACTTTTATAAGTTTGAACTTGAACTTATGGCGTGTATAGGCTAGTTTATATATTTGATTTTGGGGTATGTAAATATGAGCCATACGAAAATGGCTTATTATTTTTTTAAGCTTGGATTTTATGCTTTGATCAAATGATAGTTATGTTTGGTTTTGGTGTTTCGACTATGGCTTATATATATAAGTATATTTATGTGAATCTTGTTTGATATGCTTTGTTAAGGTTTTGTTATGTGAATTGTTATTAAGGTAAATTTAGTTATGGCATATAGAGGAAGTGAAGTTGATATGATTTATTAATATTTGAGCTTTAGTATGTTTGATTATGGATGAGTTTATTTTGGTAAAATGTTAAAGATATATGTGTTTGATGAATGTATTCGGCTATGATTTTAAATTTAGGAAATGAATATAAGTTGTTTAAGATTCGACAATAGATTAATTAGGAAAATAATGTTTACTCATAAATGTCTATGATTAATATTAAATTTTATGCATTTTAACCATGTTTATATTTATATGATTTATTGATATGTTTGTTTTTATTTGAGAGTTTGGTTAAATTATGTATATATATATAAACTTGTGAAGTGCTTGACATGAAATGCAAATTATGGTTGATGTATGGAATTTATTTTATGAAATGTTACATGCGTGCGATATGGTTGAGTAAAATGAAAGTGGACATTGAATAAGCATATGTATTTAGCAAGTTTATATTCAGCTAAGGCATTGGAAAATGACCAAATGAATAGTAATTTAAGTTATAAGGAATCATGATTGTTTTAATGCAATTTAGGTAAGTTGATTTTTGAGTTTAAGTTATTAATCAAATGGTTCCTACTAATATGTACCATGTGCATAATGTTATAAATTTTGAAATTATGCTTAAGATAATTGTGAGATTTATTAATGTAGTATTTGTTTTATGTTTAATAGTTATGAATTAATAATTGTTACTATATGTTTCAAAGCATGGTTACACATTATATTTATATGACTGTTTTTGAAGATGACAGTGTTCGAGAATAAAATGAGATGTTTGTTTAATGTTAATGTTTCGTAAAATTTTACTATGTGTTTTATAAATTATTATGTATGCATTCGTAATGACCTAAGAGTTTATGTGATCATTTGGAAGTTGTGTCTAGTCTAGTAATACCTCATAATCCCATTCCGGTGACGGATTTGGATTAGGGATGTTACAAACTTACTAAGCTTAATTGCTTATTCTGTTTAATTTTTAGTGTTTTATAGTGATTCAGAAGCTCGCTCGATTTGGAAGTTGTCGGAGATTGCATCACACTATCAAGCTCTCATTTTGGTACTTTTGGACTTAATTTATTTTGGTTAAATGGCATGTATATGTCATTTGGCTAATGGAAAACTATATGTTTTGTTACATAACTAGCCATTTAATGTGGCTTGATTTGGTATATATTGGTATGTATATATATATGTGTGGCTAGCCTCATCTTGTATGATTTATGATTGGCATGGGAATGCTTTGGTTGTGTATTGGTAGATTGGTACTTAATAGGTGAACTTGATAAATGGTATGCGTGTTATATTTAGGCAATATAATGCATATATGTACTTAACCATTTAGGTAGTTTTTGGAGGTATTTTGCATGTTTTTAAAATGATCATTTGAGATGCCTAAGAGCTTAGGATTGTTGGTAATGAAATTGCATGATATAGACTTGGTTGTGATTGGTTTGAATGCCTATTGATAATATAGTCATATGCTATTTGGTATGTGTAGGTTGGTACCACATTGGGTGAGAAATAAGGCTTGGAAAATGACCTATTTTTGTCCACAAGGGCTGAGACACGAGCGTGTGTCTCAATCATGTGTGACACACGATCAGGTGACATGGTCGTGTGTCCATTGATACTTATTTAGAAACCAAGATAGTAGCTTCACACGGCCTAGCACATAGAAGTGTGGCTTGGCCATGTGGCACAAGTCAGTATACTCTCTAGTTTTCACTCAGCTTAGGACATGGCCAGGCACACGAGTGTGTGAGGCCAGTCCAAAGGGTACACAGCCTGGCACATGGGTGTGTGGTATGTTCGTGTGGCCCAAGTTAGTGAGTTACACGGGGTTAGACACGGGTTGAGACACGGCCATGTGATCCCATTTCAAATATCCAAATGGCCTGTGACACAAGCGTGTCTCTTGGCCATGTGAGACACACGGGTGTGTGTCCCCTACACTTTGAAAATTTTCCTTGTTTTTCTAAAAATCTCTTAAGTACTTGGTTTAGTCTTGAACCACTTCTAATGTTTGTTTTAGGCCTCGAGGATTCATGTTAAAAACTATATGACTGAATTTGAATGACTTGTGTTTGGGTATAAGAAATGAATATGAAATGTATGATTGTTTAAGTGATAAGTCTGGTAATGCTCCGTAACTCTATTCCGGCGATGGACACGAGTTAGGGGTGTTACATAATATGGTTGTGTCGTTTCCAATTCGAAAGAAGATTGATGCCCTCAATTGGAACTACTTTTTGATGCACAATCATTACCTAAAGAGGAATTAGTGTGAGAGTTCTATGCCAATTTGACTAAGCCAGATGCTACTAAAGTTCTTGTTCGTAAGAAAAAGGTACCCCTAACCTTCTAAGTTCATTAATGATTTGTTTAACCTACTTGATGTTGAAGAAAATAAGTACTTTGTCATGATGTCAAATATAAATTTGGAATTTCTTCAAAAAGTGCTTAATGTTGTGACAAATCTGGGATCCCAATGGATTATAAGAAAGTATGGTAATCATTCTTGTCGAAAGGAATATCTAAAACCATTGGCTAAGGTATGGTTCTACTTTGTTCGATATAACTTCATCCCTATCTCACATAGTTCCACCATCTCGATGGAGCGAATACTTTTGTTGTATACAATTATGATAGAAAGGTCTATCAATGTTAGGAATATCATTCTCAAGGTAATCCATGATTGTGCTAGAAAAAAGATCGGAAGTGCTTACTTCCCATCATTGATAACTTCACTTTGCTTAGGAGCCCAAGTTCAAACAAAAGCAAACCTGAAGGGCCTGTATGTTAAGGTTGCATCATAGCTCATGATCTTCAAAGGTTAGTGGAGAATGCCCATGAATTAAACCCACCTGAACCGAGTGAACCAACAAAATCAGAAACTGATGAATCATCGAACAAATTTGAAACTGAGGCTAACTCAGTTACGGAGACAAATAAAGCAGAATCTGAGGAAGAATCGAACAACCCAGAACTTATAAAAGAACCGGAGTCTCTGAACTAAGAGAAGAGTCGAATGCTGATGAGCTAGTTGAACCAAGTGTTGATCCTAAGTTGACAATTCCTAGGCCAACTTTTTCAAACACGGTGAAGAAATCAGAATTGTCAATTATGATGGATATGATGAAATTTATGCATAAGCAACATAGACTTATTGGATTTATGAAAAAATTAGAGATGATTTTGTAAGAAATTCTTTAAAAAATATCTCTAACAATTTTGTTCCTGAGTTCCCAGATTTTATCTTCTAGTCATAGAAGGAAGATGAGAATGAAAGGATTAAACATCAAAAGAGGAAGATGAGTAGAATAAGTCAAATAAATAAAAAGGGGGAAATTCTTCTCTTTATATTTATTTCTTTTTAGGTGTTTATTTTTATTTTCTAGTTAGAATTTTTCTTTCGCATAATAAATAGCAAGCATGAATAAAATAAGCTCTATGCCTCTTCAATAGGGAAAGCAAAGTGATGTGGTAATGAACATGTCTAGGATTGGATTGTTGAGAAAGATTTGGTACATAAGCAGTCTTTATGACTCACCTATCTTTTCTTACAACCCTACCTAGTGTTCAATTTTCGTTCATTACTTTGTTTTCGCAATGAGGACATTGCTTCTTTTTAAAGGGGGTAAGGCATTTTGCATGAATTTTAAAGTATGTTTCAATATTTTTACCTAAGTATGCTAAAATGAATGAATGTTTAGAGAGAATTTTTGTTCATAAGTTTGCTCAAATGCAAGCATGATTTCTGATTTTATCTAAGTTATTATTATGTTATCTTGAGTGATGGAATGCTTGTATGTTCTTTAGACTTATGTAGTATTTTCCATGAAAATTTTATTTCTTTAGAAATAGACATGTATGAAGGTTTAAGTCTTTAGGATTCACTTAGTAACTTTCTTGAGCTGAAATCCTAGGAGGTATAAGAATCTAATATGATATAGGCACACTTTCTTTGGATCGTTTAAGCCTTTCAAGCCGACCTTATTAAATTAACCTTTGAAACTTAATTATTGAGCTTGGTGGCTTGTTTATTGCAAATTACCTACATCATAAGTCGTATTATCATCTTTTTTATTTTATCCTATTCTTTTGCACATATCTTAACTGAATTTGTCTTGGTGATCAAAGTTTGAGGAAAAATACAAAAAGATGTACATGTTATTCTCATGTTTACAAAAAACACAAAAGAACAAAGGTAGGTTTTGTTCAAAAGAATAAAAAGCAAGGAAACTTTTTCTCAAAGTCTAAAAAATAAAGGTTGAGCGTGAGTTCAAAATAAGTTTGGGGGTGTTCCGAAGACCCATTTCATAAAGGTTATGATGCAAAAAGATATGAGACAAAGTTAAGGTTAAGATGATTGAACCTAAAAATTCACTTCTCTTTATCCCTACTTTTAGCCTAGTCCCATTAGAACCTAATAAAAGACCTATTGATTTGATGATTATACCAACTATATTAGTGGAAAGGAATTGCTAAGTTCAACATATGAAGACCAAGAATTAAACCTTGTTATTACTATGTTTAGTTGATAAGGAAAGCATACTGATTGGTGAATATCATATATGATTTGGAAATGCATGCATGCTATGTCTCATGTTGACATTATGTTGTACTTAGTATAAAGTTTGGGAAAATATTTACATTCAAGCTACTTATTAATAAAAAGTATTTGGAGCATGATTTTGTTGATGCATGATTATGTGCGAAGATTGATGATGCTTTATCATTTTGCAAAATCGTTTTAGCAAAAGTTGTGTTGCGCATGAACATTACTAGAGATGAGCAATGCTTTAAGTTTGGGGTGTGTAAACTTGAAATTATATAGTGTTTTTCTATATATTTTTACCACCTTTTGACTTAATAAATATGTTAATCTTGAGTAATTGTTGTTTAATTAAGTGAATTTTACTTAAATATTAATATTGGACATGAATTTATAAAGTATGTGAAATTATAATTTATTACATAATTTTTATGCATAATTTATATTATTTTCATGTTAATTATTATTATGTGAATTTTCACTATGCAGTAGGACCATGGAAGATGAGATTAATAAATGTTGCATGGACATGCATACATCCACCTCATCTAGACGGTAACACCATGCAAAACTAGGTCATAATGATGTTAATTTGACCCAATAAAAGTGCTACTATATGATGGACATGTCTGATTAATGATTGGACTAAGAAACCATCCAACAAGGAGGAATTAAAGCCCAATTTTGGCACAAGCAAATGGCTGCTCAAAAATTAGATTTGTGATCTTTTGTTGAAGGTCCCTGCAGTTGCAAAGATGTCATAAATTAGCACACAAGTTCACCCTTTGAAATCGTCCACCTTATGGCTATTAATAGCAAAGTTTTGAATTGAAAATGCAGGAACCAAGTCATCCTCTTTTCCACAAATTGTGGTTGGCAAAGCATGACAGAAGGAGGAATTTTCAGGCTCTTATTTTAGAGGAATTTTCAAACTCTATTTTTAGTAAACTTTACCCTTACCTTCACCTATAAATACCACACAACTTTCACCTTTCAAAGCATCCCTTAATCATTCATTCACTAGCATTCTATCATTTCCTCTCTTGTTCACTTTTCCCCACGCCAAGCTTTCCCTTTTTCTTTCAATTCTTTAGCCAACAAAAGCTTTGTCAAGACAATACCTTAGCCAGCCACATTAAGAAACCTTAGCAAAAGAGCAATGAGCAGAATGGATGAACACCTCAATCAGAAAGATCTAAAAGCCTGCTAAACTGAATTAGAGTTTACTCTTTCCTTCTTATTATTTCATTTAATTATGTTTGCTATGCGTTTATTGTTCTTGACATCAACAATGTTGTTTAATTATGTTTGCTGGGATGATTATGCTAATTTAATGATATTTAATGACTCATGTTTAACATGTTTGTGCCTCAGTCGATCATGTTTTCAATTAAAATCAAAATGTATTTCATTCATACGTGATTGGGTGCATTCAAATTAGTTGAGCGATCCTAATCAGATGATGGCTAGTAGACACATAATTAAAAATTACAATGCTCAATTTAGATCATTAAACCTGACTAAATTAAAGGTTCATAATATCTTTAGTTATCTCTATTATCTGGCATAGTTTTTAGTTTCTGTGATTAAACTATTTCAAACGTAAATGTCCCTATTACCTCACATAAATACTAAGAAACCCTTAGTTTAATATGATTACTAAAATGCATATTTCACTAAGTAAAAGATTCCGATAAGACTTAATTTGGTTTCCAAACTCATGAAAGATCGAGTTGTCATATAATGTTTTCTGAACACTGTTAAGCATGATGAAAATGAATTGAGTTGATTAATATAATTATCCTAACCTATTTTATGTTGATTGTTTTTGTTGCTAAAGCCATTCATTCATAAAATTTAGGTCATTCGCATTTAGATTTAATTGCATAGGGATCATCCTGTATTTAGATAATTTAATTTAATCATCCACCACTCAAAATATTGTGTTTTTACCACCAAATTGTGAATTTATAATTTTGCAAATAATCGATTAACATACACAGCCCCTGTGGAGCCGGTAACTCATTTTACTTATTACTTGAACGACTGTGTACACTTGCACAAATCTCGTTACAGTTGTAAAATAAAAAAACTAGGTGCATAATACATGCTGGATCATCAAATGTCAAATAAATTCATTCTTCAAGGTTCGTCTTTGTTTATGCATGTTTTGTTTGTTTGTGTAATATCCCGAATTAGGGCCTAATCGGAATAGTGGTTTCGTGAGCACAAATCTGAGATAGAAATAATTATTTTATGATTATTTTGAGGTCTATGATATGATTGCATGATTGTGTGAAATTCTCATGAAGAAATTCTATGCATAAAGTGTTTAATTTGAAGTTAGGGACTAAATTGAATAAGTTGCAAAACTTGCATTCTAGAAGTTTCTACTATGAAATTGCTTTGAAATATTAATTAGGAGGTCTTAAATAGAAATTTGACCAATTTCAAAATTTATGGACAAATATTGGACATGAATGGAATTTTTGGAAAGTTTAGTAGTAAGGGCATTTTGGTCATTTAGGGGTAAAATGAATTAAAATACAAAATTAAAAGCCAATTTTGCTCATCTTCTTCACCATGGACGTGTATACCAAGGAGACTCCATGGCTAGGGTTTCAAGCTTCCAAGCTCGATTGTAAGTCCTGTTCTAGCCTCGCTTTTAATGATTTTACGTTTTGGAGTCCGGAAACTTGATTTAGCTTATGCTAGCAATAATTCAACCTAGGGTTCATATTTGGAAAAATACCCATAGGTGAAATTTGTGTATTTTGGTGTTTTATGATATAATATGAGGTTTTAAATTATGTTAGCAACTTGTGCTACTCGGTTTTAAGTGAAAACGAGCAAAAGCGCTTAATCGGTAAAAATACCTAATTGTCATAAGTACATGTTAGAGTTAGAATTTGATGTTTCCATAGAAGGGAAAAATGATCAGCATGTCATAAAACATAAGAAAGTAGGATGAAGTTTAATTTCCGAACCTTGGGGCAAAAGTGCAAATATGCAAAAATTTAGGGGTCAAAATGAAAATTTTTAAAAATATGATTTTTGGACCCGTATGAATAGTGTGACTAATTATTAGGCTAAATGTGATATTATAGATGAAGAAAATCGAGATTCGGGCTTAAATCGGGAAAATACAAGGTTATGGACTAAAATGGTAAATTGCTGTTTCTGAATCGAGGTAAGTTCGTATGATAATAATAATGCAATGTTATGTTTGAATTATATTTCTTACTATTATTTCATATATTTTATGATTTAATATATTGGAAAAGTTGATGGAATGGTGTTTATGATGTGGAAATATGACATGAAAGAATGTTACATGAAATGCAAGAAAATAAAGATACATGACAAGTGATATATGAAATATGTGATATATGTTATGTAAATTCTTAAAAGCTGATTTGATATTTGAGTTGTGTCTTATTATACTATGAATGGACAATTGGTACTATGGATAGTGAGATCGACACTTGAGTAAATTGTACATAAATAATCTATCGATTCTTTTTATGTTATTATATTTTGATATCATATGAAATGTGGCTACCTATCAAATGGTTATTTGATGTAAATTATGAATTTAAATTGATTACGGACAATTTAGTAAAATGTTGAAAAGTGAGGAATTTCCGATTGAACCTTGAATAAAAACGATCTGAATGATCTATTGTGAGGTCGCATGTGTAGTACTAAGTGCGTGCTACTATGCGTGCAAAAGCTGTGATCATGTGTGTAGTACTAAGTGCGAGCTACTACGTGTACCAGATTGTTGGTCGCATGTGTAGTACTAAGTGCGAGCTACTATGCATACCAGATAGCTTGCTACAAGTGTGGAAATGGGAAAATGTGCAGCAATTGTGTATCTGTTATTATTCGATGAGTTCAACGGAAATCGATTAAATGAAAATACATGTGAAAGTGATTATGTGATGAACAAGTGCAAGTATATGTTTATTTGAATTTATGAGCAATATGCTCAATATTTGAGCGAACCTCGGTAAAATGGAATGGATTAAGTGAAATTGTGTAAAAGTGAACTTTAGTAGTAAAACAAGATAGACAAAGAAGATTGCTCGACTTTCAAAATTTACCAAAAATTGTGTAAGTTGAATTAAATTTAAAAAAAAATATGTAAATAAATCTTAATGAGTCTATTTTCACATGAAAGAAACAAGGGAAGCAAAAGAATTCTATATTGTGTGATATTTTAATTCTTGTGAAACAGGGTCTGAATGAATTCGAGATCCCCTGTTCTGAATTTAGAAATTCACCATAAATTGTAAAAAAATTATTGAGAGTCATACCTTACATGCATGGATTCCTTATTGAATATAATTTTAAGGGAAACAAATGACATGGTCGTTGGAATTCTGTATAGGGAGAAATTTGGTTCGTAGTGTACAGGGGTCAGAGTAGTCATACCCTGAAACAGGGGAGACTTTAACTAATAAACTGTACTAAATGGCCCAACGAAAAATTCTAGACAAAAATTAGTAAGTATAAATATGAGTCTAGTTTCATATAAAATTTACGGAATTGGATTTCAAGTTTTGTAACTTGAGATATGATTTTTTTTTAACACCGGGACTCCAGAAAATAGCCTATCCTGAATATATGTGTAATTGTACAATTATAGTGTTTTATCTTGAAAAGCATGGTAGTAATTGCTTATTATTTTCATATGAACTTACTAAGGTAAAGCTTACCCATCCTCTCCATTTCTTTAGTATTGGCGGGTCGGCTCGGGGTTGGAGATCATTGGAGGCAAAATCACATTATCAAACTATAATTTTTGGGAAAATTAATTCAAGCCACAAGTTGTGGTATCGAGATATCAAAGCTAAGGTAATGCAATACCACCTAAAGACTCGAAATGGAGAAGATTTGGGACCAAACTACAGGGTTATCAGGATATCCCCTTAGGGTATCTCGATACCCACCTCATGACAACTCTCCCTGTGTATTCTGACTAAGGTATCGCAATATCCTCACCTAGGTATCCCGATATCCCTACCGCGTGAGGACAAAAAATGACATTAGGGACAGAATTTGTCCAACCAAAGCACCAACCAAAATCCAATGTTTAAGGGCAATTTAGGCAACATTTTTAGGTAAAAAATAAGCTATTAAAAGCCACTCTTGGCTGAAAAAAAAAGGGAGGTTGTAGTTTAGGTTAGAAAGCTCCTTAGTTTTAGGGTTTCTTTCATCTTTTAGTTTAGGTTTAGTGTAGTTTTATTTTTAATAACTTAGGGTTTACTTTTCCTACACATTTTCTTGTTTTTCTTAGTATTAATGGCAGTTAGTTTAGTAATTACTGTAGCTAGGTTTATTTACATGTTTAGTACTTTAAACTTGGTTGTAATCATATTTTAACCTTTAGTTTAAGGCTATTTCAATTTTATTTCTTTTTATCTGTTAAAGATCTCATCTTTATTGATCTTCTTTCTTTATCTTTGTGTTAATTGCTTTTTATTTAAGTTTTGTAAGTTAAAAATCAAAGCTTTTACCTTTTTATTCAACTTTATGTGAATTGTTGCCATGTTTTCTTATTTCATGTTTATTAGCTTAGTTTTTAGCATGGGTAACTAAACTCTAAAGGGGATTGATTGATGAACATGTGGGTGACCTAATTTTTGGGTAAAAAACTAAATTGTAATAAATTGGTCTAAATTGAATGAACCTAAAAACTTAAGATTAACTACCTCAGGGGAACATCTAGGCAAGTGAAACTGAGAGGATATCTTGTTGGGAACCAAATCATTTGTCCCAGGTTAACCGATGAGATCAAGAGATAATCCAGATTAATTTGTCCAACTTGATAAGATTGAGACTGAGAGGTAAAATGGAGCCATTTTTGGAGTTCAAGTAGTTCAGGACCTTAGTTCAAAGATTAATGAACCTCATCAAAGTTAACCAACAGCCGATTGTTAGTTATTTGTGAATTTCTAGTACTTTTACAATTTTTACAATTTAACCCTTAGGGTTTATGGATTAGGGTTTGATTTCAAGCATGCATTATGCACCACGCTCTTTTATTGTACAATTCCTAAATTACTTCCTAGGGTTGTCAATCCTAGGGTTTAATTGCACATAATTTAAACCAACTCAGAATCAAACCCTAGTTCTTCCGTTAATTATTCCCACATCTGATCGTTAATATCCCTAAGGAAGTTAGCTACTTATGGATATTGATGCAATTTTCTCTAATTTCATATTCAACATACAAGACTGATAATTAAATAGAAAAAGGGAATAAGGAATTTTATTCATTTCAATATTGATTTGCACGTGAAAGCCGAAATTCCTTTGACATTTGCAAAGAAAATCTCAATTACAATTGGAATCCAAAAAGAAATTAATAAAAACTACTTAAATAAAAGATTGGATCTAAATCTAATCCAAGTTAAATAAAGGGAATTTTTTTGTTTTGTAACATAAAAGGACTAAATTGAAATAAAAGTAAAACTAAAATAAAATCTTAAAACTAAACTAAGCGACTCACTTAGCCAATCCTTCTTAAAGTGAGGCTAAACACCTCTATTTATAGCCAAAATGTTCTGCCCTAACTAGGTTAATTAACAGCCCTAAAATTGATAAATATTCATTGTGCAGACGAAAACACCCTTGACTAAAAATTCCAATTCATCACTCGGTGTCGCGACACTGTTGTATCGATGCCGCAAAACTACCTTTCAAGGGTGAATTATTTGGATTTTAAGTATGGTGTTGCGACACCGCATGCCAGTGTCCTAATGCTACCACTATCCATCTCTTTCACAGCCCCAAAATAGTATCTTGTGCACTTGGTTGCCTTGTTAGTTCATCCTTTGGCCTGTTAGGTCATCACATGGCTAAAAATTGTGTAAAAACACTTATTTTACTAAAATTAAACTAAAACCACTAAATATTGGAAAAGTAATAAAAACATATAAAAAGAGATAGAAAACAAGCTCGTTAAGTGCCAAAAAGACTCTAATTTGCCACAACAAGTTTTGTAGATTAGAAGGGAAAGTGGAAACACATAAAGCCAGACTTGTGAGGAAATGCTACACAGAGAAAGAAGGCATCGATTACGATGAGACCTTTTCTCCTATAGTCATGCTCAAGTTTATCAGCATACTCTTATCCATTGCGACTACTCCCGATTACGAGATCTGGAAAATGGATGTTAAGACAACATTCTTGAATGGCAAGACAATTTACATGGCTCAACCCACTACTATGTTGTCAAGGGAAAGGAGCAGAAAGTTTGCAAACTGTTGAGATCTATTTATGGGTTTAAGTCAGCATCTCACCCATGGAATAAAAGATTTGATCAAACGATCAAGACTTTTGGGTTTGAGCAATACATTGATGAACCTTGTGTTAATAAGCATATAAAGGACAAAAAGGTGGTCTTCCTTGTTCTATATATCGATGATATTCTGCTTATTGGAAACAACGTAGGAAAATTATCATCAGTTAAACTGTGGTTAACTCAACAATTTAACATGAAGAACTTGGGTAAAGCTAGTTATATTCTTGGAATTTGAATCTTTAAGGATAGAAAGAATAAAACAGTAACTTTATCACAAGCTTCATACATCGATAAGGTATTGGAACAGTTTGTAATGACTGACGCGAAGCCAACCTGTCACACCCCAAAATTGGCATATCTAAGAGTGAGGCAAATACATGTGAAGGTTACCTATTTCAGCACGCTATTGTACTATAGTCTGCCACATTTTAGAATTTTGGCAAGTTAAATCTTGGCCCATAATGTATTTTCCCTTGTAGAATCAGAGGTTTTCATCACGGGATGTTTCTTAGAAATGAAATAGTGCACCTATGAGAGTGTGCGCCTATGAAGGGATCTGCCCCAGAGTTTTGTATATTGAGAACCTATCAAGTGTGAGGAAATTGTAGAAGACGCCTTATGAAAGTTCTCACTAAAGGTATGGTACGTCGATTTGCTCGATTGTTGTGCAAAGTGGGTACTATAATGTGATTGGTTGGGAGCCAATTGAATGGATTAATTGGTCAAACAACACCCGTATTGGATTCTCTTTAATATTTCTCCCGATTCTTATATGGTATTTAAAGGACAATTTCTATATACATTTGACACTTATCAAGATCCACTAAGAGGAACTGAGTATATATATATGGTAAGAATGGAACATTCAACTGGTTTTTCTTCCTTTTGTTCTACACTCTGGTTTTTCTTATTAAACCTAAATATTCTCTTCTTCCTCATTAAACTAGAAGTTAAGGTTTTTGGGTTAATTGATAGATGTTTCAATATCCTAGTAAGTCTGATAGCTCTGCATGTTATGATTCTGAAAGAGTAAGGATATTAAGAAGCATAACTACAGTGGGTAATGAATAGGAGGCCCTACATGGGGGTTGTATGTAATTGATATATTGGTAAATTATCTGAAAAAAGGTTTTTACTGGTACTCTCATGTTCTTTTAAGCAGTTGTTGTTACTGGTTAGAGAAGGAAGATCTGATTTGGAACTCCGATCTACAGTAAAGGTGAGTTTCAGGTGAGTTTTTATCTTAACTCATACATGTTAGTTTATAGTGGTAAATTGTGTGTTGATGTCTTCTTATATAGTTGGTGAGTGTATGTGTGCCAAAATTATCGCAAACGTTTTGCATAATTGAAAATGAGATATATGATTTGCTGCATGAATAAGATGATGTGTGATACGCATGTGAAATCAGGTATGAGAGATTATGAATTCATCAGGAGTATGAATGAATTTAGGTAAGTGTATTTTATGTTAAATGAGTAACACAACCATTTGTGATGCCTCTAGTAGGGTAGGTACATTGCTACTCAGACTGACATATCTTGATATGAAAATATGTGTAAGACCATGAGGTAAAGACCCATAGCATCATATGATAATGAAAATACTCATGGTGTAGCCTCCAGTAAGATGTAAGCCAAACTGGCAGATCATAACATGAAAATATGTACAAGACCAAGTGAGAGAAACCCATGGAAACCTCTGAAATAGTCTGTCAGGACAATAAACACATAATGTTTTGTAAAGCCTTTGTGGTGTATTCTATGATTTCCTTTGTGGCATATTTTGTAAAGCCTTTGTGGTGTATTCTGTAATGCCCTTGAGGTAAAATCTAGATAACCACCTTTGTGGTGAGGTCAGGGTAAGTTTAGAGGCTTCTTCACTTAGATGACTCTATGGTAGAGACCTAGATAAGTTTGAAAATATATCTATTTTGATAGCCTTAATATGAATTTTGAATATGAACTAAGGGCATTTCCTAAAAGATTTCTCAACAGTGTTTCTGAAGGGGAAATCTACCAAAAATAATATTAGAGAGTACACCATCCTGGGTGAAGTGTTTAGCAACTATCTATGTGATAATCCATCAACAGTAGATTTTGTATTAATATCCTTCTAAGAAATGTATCTGTTTCTAAAAAGAAATGAGATCTGTATTGAGTGGTGAAATCTATACTCTACTTAAGGAGTGAATTGGGTATGTGGTGGTCAAGTATAGAAGTTGGCGTATATGTATGTGCCTATATTAGAAAGTATCCACCGAAAACTAAAAAGAAATACAGAATCTTCAAGTTGGGGAATGCAACAAAAAATATGCCAAGGTAATCTGGGTTAATATTCACTAAGTTCATTATAATTTACAAGCATCTATTTACAATGCAGGTTTAGATTTAAAGAGTAGGTACGCTAGGAGAGACCAAGAGAGGAATACACCAAGGTCACAATTCGAGTTGTAGTATTATGCATACTGATGGTGTTAGATCTAGTGCCTTAAGTGTAGTCTTTTTTTCAATATACACTTGTAATTTTTTGAACAGATTGGTTAATAAAACAAATTCATTACGATTAATATACTTTTTTATTATTCTCCTCAAATGGTTTTTGCACGCAAAGCAAAATGGAAGCAAATGTTGCTCATTGGTTGTCTAATGTTTAACTAATACTAAGTGGTATTATGTGGCCGAGTCATAATTTGGAAAGACAGCTTGTATTAGTATACAAACCTAAACATGCCCTTAGTCTAATTGGAAATAAGCAAACTGATTGAAAGACTAATATGTCGTGTATCAAGTCCAATTGGGAAGATGCCTTGTCTTGGGCATAGGAGCAGTTGACTCCTAGAAGATAGAGCAATAGATGTGACTGACTAGACTAACAATTCATCGGACAGGACCCAAGCAGAATAGATCCTGAATTCGTTTATGGAATTATTCACTTACGGTGTTAAAAGTGTGGCATACCCAAACCCTAAGTGATGGTGGACTATGTATGCGTGACTCATGCACTTTGATGTAAGTAAAAGCCTGAGTTTAAATAAATAAATGACCGAAAACTGGTGTGTTGGGTGTACAACTTATCTTGTATATAGCCCAAAAAATAGGTAAATGATATCCTCTCATTGGCATTATATGGTTGATATAAATGTGGCCATGGGTCGTTCCGCTTTGTAATGGATTACTTGATCACTATTTAATAGTGATTGAATTTTCATGAAGGAAGAAGTAATGGTTATCATGAGATAAAAGAGAATCATATTAGGAGAACGAATATTATCCCAAAGAGATCAAAGATATCCTATGAGGGTAACACACTTATGACAAAGTCATTAGACAAGCAATAAGTAGTTGCTTTCGTAATAGGATGTTGTTGAGGAGAGCTCAATCACAATAGTGGAAAATGAGCTTATAATTAATAGGCAAAAAGCCAGAAATTAATTGTAAATCATTTGACTCTCAATCATATATGTACGATCGATCCCTCCGGTAGCTCATTGAAATGAGAAATGAATTACGTGTTTGAATAGAAATGAACAGAATGAATAGAAAAAGAGAAATGGGAAACATTCAGGAATGATTATGGTTTTCTCTGAAATGGAGAAATGGAGTCATTGGGAAATGAATGTAGTTTTCCAAAAATGGAAATGAAAATGGAAATTTGCAATCCTATATAGGATTACTTAAAAAATGATGGAAGAATGAGTTTATGTTTTTGGACTATTTTTGAGCCCGAAAATAAAAATAAATCATTCAGCCATAATGAGCATGTTGAGTTGTGACATATTGAACAAAATTTCTCAAAATTTTACCAAGGGTAAAATTACCAAAATTTTTATTGGGGTAAAATTGTGATGAGAAAATTATGATCTGCTCATTTCTACCATTATTTTGAGCTAGGATTTATGTTTAAAAATTTACCCATGAATGATATGCATGCATTTTGATGTTTAATGGTAGAATATGAAGCTTGAAATTGTGTTAAACAACTTTTGCTAAGCGATTTTACGTGAAAACGAGTAAAATGGTATAATCGGTAAAAATACCTAATGTTCATAAGTACATGTTAGAGTGAGAATTTTATGTTGCCATAGAAAAGAAAAATGATTAGCATATCATAAAACATAAGAAAATAGGAAGAAGTTTAATTTTCAAACCTTGGGGAAAAAGTGCAAATATGCAAAAGTTTAAGGGTCAAAATGCAAATTTGTAAAAATATGATTTTTAGACCCATATGAATAGTGTGACTAATTAGTAGGCTAAATGTGATATTATAGATCAAGAAAATCGAGATTTGGGCTTAAATCGGGAAAATATAAGGTTATGGACTAGAATGGTAAATTGTCGTTTCTAGATCTGAGGTACGTGAATAATTATCGATTCTTTTTATTTATTATATTTTGTTATCATATGAAATGTGGTTGTCTATAGAATGATTATTTGTTGTAAATTGCAAATTGAAAAAGGACTATGAATAAATTGTAACATGTTGGAAAGTGAGGAATTCCCCAGTTGAGCCTTCGGAATAGAAACGATACGAATGATCTATTGTGAGGTCGCATGTGTAGTACTAAGTGCAGGCTACTATGTGTCTCAGATGGTTAGGTCACGTGTGTAGTACTAAGTACAGGCTACTACGTGTACCGGATAATTGGTCGCATGTGTAGTACTAAGTGTAGGCTACTATGCGTACCAGATAGCTTTGGCTACAAGTGTGAAAATATGTGCAGGTAACTGAGTACCAGTTATTATTTTGAAGAGTTCAACGGGAAAATCGATTAAGTAAAAATACATGTGAACATGATATATGATGAATAAGTGCAGGTATATGTTTAAGAAAATTTTGAGCAATATGCTCGATATTTGAGTGAACTTCGATAAGACAAAATGGATTAAGTGAAATTATGTAAGAGCGAATTTTAGTAGTAAAATAGTGTTGGATAGCAACAGTTTTGTGACTTTGAAAATTCACAAAAAATTGTGTAAGTTGAATTAAATTTCAAATAAATTATGGAATTAAAGCTTAATGAGTATATTTTCATATAAAAGAAACAAGGGGAGAAAAAGAGTTTTATATTATGTGATATTGTAATTTTTGTGAGACAATATCAGAATGAATTCGAGATTCCCTATTCTGACTTGGAAAACATTGTTAAAAATTGTAGAAAAATAATTATGGGTTATAATTTATATGCTTAGAATCTTTGATGAGTCTACTTTTAATAGAAACAAATGGGAAAATTATTTGAGTCTCGTACTATGAGATAAATAAATTTTAGTGAAGAAAGGTCGAAGCTGTTAAACAGCAAAATAGGGGAGACTTTGAATAATAAACTGTACTTATTGGCTAACCAAAATTTCTAAAAATTTTATGGTGGAAATATATATGAGTCTACTTTCTAGTAAAATTTATGGATCTTAATTTGGAGTTCTGTAACTCTAGATATAAATAATTTAGTGACTGTGACTCAAGAAAGTAGCTTAACCAGAACATGTGTAAATGTACAATTGGGTTAGTAAATTGGAAAGCATGTTAGTAAATTGCTTATTATTATTTCATGCGAGCTTACTAAGCGTAAAGCTTACCCCCTCATTTCCATTTCTTTTAGTGTTTTCAAGTTAGCTCAAGGTTGGAGATCGTCGGAGGCAGCATCACACTATCAAGCCAACACCTTGACAGTATAAACACATATGCTAGAATTATTAAGTGAGTGGCATGTATAGGGACCTAGTTTTATAACATGTGTTATTATAATTTGGCAAATTATATTGGTCTTTAGTGAGCTAATGATTCTGACTTATAAATCTAGCTATTTATGTTATGTTTGATATTGGTGATGTGCATAAGCTTGTTTGTCATGCATGGTTGGTAATATGTTATGTGTTGTTGTGAATGTTTAAGTCCGTTAACGCCTCGAACCCTGTCCTAACTTTGGATACAGGTGAGGGGTGTTACAACCCTAGTAGAAATACAAGAGTGAGTGTAACACCCTATACCCGGTCCAGTCACCTAACCCGAGCTATAAGGTATTATAACTATAAAACTTTAACATTATTCACTATCTTGCCATAAATAATTAAATAATTTGATTCATAATAAAATTACAATCATTTCCAAGATATTCAATCATATCCAAGATTAAATCGAGCATATGAAACATTTAAAATAACCTGGGAACAAATCTAGACTAAACTGAAACTTTTTCATAAATTCAGGTAAAAAATGAAAATAGGGGTCACGCGGCCATATGGTCAGGTCGTGTGACAAAGTTTAGTCTATGTGGTCCTAAAACATGATCGTGTGCCAAACCGTGTCATAACATTTAAATCGTGTACTCCAGGGTCACATGATCTTGTCCCAGGCCATGTAACTCTCTGTGACCATGTGAACAAACCTACACCAAAATTTAACTGTGTCATCCAGCTGTGTGTGTCACACGGTCGTGTGGCAGACCGTGTCATAGGCCGCATTCACCTAAAAGTATCTTCAAAATCAAGTCATTTCACCTACAATTCCTTAAGTCTCAAGTCATGCAAGTAGCATCACTTAAACCTACTCAAAATGTACCAAAACATGCCAAATAACATTCAACCTAAGTGTCTAACCAT
The DNA here is from genome assembly GCF_025698485.1 of Gossypium arboreum. Taxonomy (NCBI): domain Eukaryota; kingdom Viridiplantae; phylum Streptophyta; class Magnoliopsida; order Malvales; family Malvaceae; genus Gossypium; species Gossypium arboreum. Next base: position 89,322,624 of record NC_069070.1, on the reverse strand, counting down.
TCAAACATTAACATTAACCATTCAAATCAAAACATAATTTAACTTATCAAGCTTATTCACTCAACAACTAAACCACAAATACCAAATGCCAAAATCGTCCATTCATGACATATACATGTTTACGTCCCAAATGGCACAAAATATCACCAAAATACCTATTAACATACACATGCGAAAACCCCTATTTACATGCCATATATAATTGGGACAAAATAAACAACTAACTACCAATAGAGTTGTTGGATAGTGTGATCTCCAATGATGTTCCAATCGACAGCAAGAGTCCGACAATCTACAAAAAAGAAAACTAAAAAGAGGAAGCTTACGTAAAGTATAGTAATTTTGTAAAACAAAACATTACATACCTATCAATTTAAGTTTACAATTCATACATAACATAGAAATTACATTCATTTGTCTTGTTCCATAATTTCTACCATGTTAATGGTTAAGCCTGGATAAATAAAATCATCAGAACATAACATGCTGGATTCATATACCAAACTATACTTAATCTAACATAAATCATCATGTCATCTTATTTCACTATTTTCCCTAGAGAACTATAGTAAATTGACTTCAGATACGCGAGAGGATAATGCTCACACAAGCTGACAAATAGAACATTAACCAATACACAATGCTGCTCACACAAGCTTCACATAATTTGCAACACATGCAGGATCTCCAACCATCAATATGGTATCCACAACCGGTACATAGTACCTGAAACTGTAAACATCAGCACAAAGTGCCTGGAAGTGAAACACCGGTACATAGTACTTGGAACTATAATCATAGGCAACTAGTGTCTAGAATTCCCTAATGATATGTCATTTGTATCCTAGCTATTCGCTAAGTTCAGACAGGCTTTATTCTATTTTCTGATGTCATCACATGTTCAAACATTAACCATGATTGATAAACCGTAATTCATACATATTTTTATCCCATGCTTAGCACATTTTATGGATGATTTTTCCTTGAAATTGGTGAATTCGATGCCCATAATGCCTTAATTTCATGTTTTATACTTAGGTGAGCATAGTAATTTATCATACTTTTCCATTTCATAACTACCTCAATTAATCACATTAATTATGCATATATATATGATCACATACATAATTAAATTCAAAAATCATCAAACATATTGAACTTGGTACAAACTTACCAAACACAGTAACTACAGACACCTACACAACGACTATTCGATGACTTTTCCTTTCCTACAATTATCAACCGATTAATTTGTTTCTTGATCTAAGTATAATAAATTACTTCAATTAACCAATTAAAATATCTTAAAACACTTAAATTCACATATTAGACCCTTAATAAACATTTTACGCTTTTACCCTAAACTTTTACCTTTTATTCAATTTAATCCCTAAACCCGAAACTTTCAAATCTATCACAATTTAATCAAATCAATGCTAGTTTAATTCTATATAGTCCCTATACAACCCATATTTATCAAAACTTCACAAGAATTTCATGTAACTTTACTATTTTAACAACTTAATCCTTAAACTTTAAAATCAACCAAAACCACTTTACAAAATAGTCCTATTTAACTATCAAGCTTATAAATCTATCATCAAACTTCAAAAATATAAAAAATTCATCAATGAAATAAATCAAAACATTTAACAGTTTTACGAGTTAGACCCTAGGTTAGCTAGATTAAACTACAACGATCTCAAAAATATTAAAATCACTAAAAACGAACCCAAAAACACATACCATGCAAGAAACTTAAAGCTTGGTCAAATGCTTCCTTGCTCAACAATGGAGTTTCGATAATGAGAGGTTGAAGAAAGTGGAAAGTAAAATGACTATGCCTTTGTTTTATATTTCTAATTCATATAGAAATTATTAATCAATATTTTATTGATAAATTTTACACTAATTAAGCACAAAAATCGGCCACTAAAATCCAACAAGGTTAAATTGCCTTTTAAAACCCCTTAATTTAGATTTTATAACCACTATACACAAATAAACTGATAGCGATTAACTTTTGCAACTATTACGATTTAGTAATTTTTTCTTAATTAACTATCCAAACGTCAAAAATTTCTAGACCAAATTTCAATACACCTATGTTATCACTCCGTAAATATTTAATAAAAATAAGTACGATTTCATATTACAGAAATGAGGTCACAATACCTCATTTTCTAAAACCACTTGACTATAGGGGCAAACCACTTGTACTTAACTATTCATTCAATTAGCAAAAATTATCATATCAAAATTTAGTAAAATACTATATTTGACTCATAAATATTAAATAACAATATTTATGGACTCACTCTTCATATTTGTGGTTCTGAAACCACAATTTTTGACACCATTGAAAAATAGGTTGTTAAAGTGAGTCATCCACCCCTCCTACACCAAGTAGGATGTTGTTTTTCTATTTAAAATAAATCTCTACAACTCTACAAGGGTTCTACCTTCTCTTTTTATAAATAGACGGCATTAGTAGAGTTATTAAAGACAACTTTTGGGAGATTGTTATTTTGTCAAATAATAGAGAGAATTTATTTTCAACTTGTAAACATATTTTTCAGAATAACAATTTTACAGGTTTCTATTAAGGAAGAGAGAATTTTCATTTTCACCCCAAAAGGAAAGCTTTTTCTAGTTTTGTGTTTTAATTCAATTGGTTCAAGCCCACACTCGAAGCAGTTCGTGGTACAAGAATAGCGAAGAAGATATTTTTGGTTAAATGCCAAAAAAATCAAGGATCTATTTATCAAAAAACACATGTATGAACTCAATTAAGGTTTATTGCTATAAATATCACAAACCGAGTTGATTTTCAATATTTTTATTTTTCGCTGTGTAAGAAAATCATTTTTGAAATTGGGTTTTTTTTTTCCAACAAAGGGCACCATAAAGGTATGGCGCTTAGTACTTTATGCCATGTTGAGTCTGTCTTTAACATAGTTTTAAGCTATAACGTCATATGTTGCTTTTGAAATTTTGATGTATTCTTAAACATTTTATTTATTTAGTCTTTTGTTTTTATAAAAATAAATAAATAAGAAGTATGTCTAGATTTCCTATACATCTATTGTAAAACTTTTGGTTAAGTGTTTTTGAGTTGTAACATCTTATGTAACAGCCTATTTTTGGGTCAAATTGGAACAGTGGTTTCGGGACCACAAATCCAAAGTAGAAATATTTATTTTATTATTTCTTTAAGGTCCACAGCATGATAGAATAATTATGTGAAATTTTTGTTAACAAATTTTATCGATTAAGTGCTCAGTTTGACTAGAAGGACTAAATTGCAATAGGTGCAAAACTTGAATTCTACAAGTTAAAGGTGTCTAATTGTTATGAACTTTTAATTAGAGGTCCTTAAATGGAAATTAGACCATTATACCTTAGGATGGACAAAAATGGACATGGTTAGGTGAAACTTCAAATTTATGCATTAAAGGTATTTTAGTAATTTGGCTAATAAGGACAAAATTAACTAAATAAAAGATGTCCATCTTCTCAATTTCACCCCCCCCCCCCCCCGTAGCCGAAATTCACAAGGAATCCATAGCTAGGGTTTTGGCCACTTTCAAGCTCGACTGTAAGTCTGTTCTTGCCCTGTTTTTAATTATTTTTATGTTTTTGAAGTTGTCTTAACCTAATCTAGCCTTTCTAAGGACTATTTGAAAAAGGATTAAAGTCTAAAATTTGACCTATGTTGAATATGCTTGTATTTTGATGTTTGATGGTAGAAAATGCATGTTTTTTGTTTGTTAAACGACTTATGTAAAGTGATTTTCGGTAAAAACATCAAATAGGGACTTATTTGTAAAAGGTTGTAAAATGTGTGGTAATGTAACACCCCACACCCGTGCCCTAGCCAGGATGGAATACGAGGTATTACTAAACTTTAACACATACATTTCCAACATTTACAAATCATCAAGGCTTGATCAAATTTAAAACTTTTTCAAACTTTGTCTAAACTCCTTATTATAGGCTTACGAGGCCCCAAGCATCCATTGGAAATCATTCGGGACCAACCCGGGTCCTTTAACTAACTTTAGAAAAATAAATCTTGAAATAGGGCACACGCCCATGTGGTCATTATAACATGGTCGTGCTGATGGCCCATGTAACACATACGACCTAAGCACCTAGGGACACGCCCGTGTCCTATGCCCGTGTGAATTAAATTCTAAATTCGAACCTATAGGGATTTTCACACGGCCTGACACACAGCCGTGTCTATTTCCCGTGTCCCTTACACAGCTATGACATGCCCGTGTCCTAGCCCGTGTCTAAAAACCTTGACATTCTGTTTCTGACGTCAGTAACCTTTAAAGGTCACACGGTCAAGGCACACACCCGCGTGCTAGGCCGTGCCCTTCACACGGCTGAAACACACGGTCGTGTCTCCGCTCGTGTGTTTACTACCATACATATTGACTTGTAAAATTTACGTGCAAGGGACACACGGCCATGTAACATGCCTATAGGGCTGACTGTTTGTCACACACGGCCTAGACACACGCTTGTGTGTCTACCCGTGTGGACAATATAAGGCTATTTAGCAAGCCCTATACCACCCTAAAACAAAATTTTATACCAACCAACATACCAAAGTCTAACTTAATATGATTCCTCAACCAACAACCATAGCTAAGGCCTATATACATTTCATATATTCAACCATGCCAACAATTTCACATTAATGAAAGACTATCTTGTATTTATATAATGACTTTTAAAATTAGCCATTTCATGACCTTATACAAAATGAGTCAAATACTAAAACAAGCCAACACATTTGGCCCCAAAACAATGTGATAACTAAATAAAATCAAAAGTTCCTATACATGCCATAATCAAAATGATAAAACTCGCTATACTAAGTGCGTCAAGGATAGTGAGGCTGGCTTCCCCGACGTAGGCGATGATCTACAAGCTACTTTTGTGGCACTATAAGAAAATGGAAATGAAAAAGGGTAAGCATGGGAGCTTAGTAATTACATATATGCAAATAAGTGTAATTGAAAAAAAAAAATTCATCAAATAATGGCTTATCATACTTAAAAGATATATCATTTTAAGGTCACTATCTTACTCTTCACTACCTTTATGCATACTTACTACATCTCATCATACACTAAGGTCTTGTTCATGGGTTTAGTATACATACCTGTAATCATCCATAAAATATCTCAATTTCATTCTCTCTAATAACATACCTTATTCAAATTTTCCCCAACTCGTTCTTCAAACTACCCATTGAACACTCGAAATACTAATGGATACATGGAAAATTTACACTTAAGTGTCATATAAGTAGTCAGAGCTACCTCGTACTTTGTAATGCTTGCATTTTGAGTTACTCACGGGCCTTTTTGCGATGTCAGTACCGGACCCAATAACTCTATCATGTAATGCCCCCTCATTGAGCTACTCACGAGTCTGCATTTAAGGTCAATACTCGAACCCACATTACATATAACATTTATCTTATGAACTCAGACATAACTCATGAGTTCAAACCATATAGTTCCTCATGACATACCTTTTGTATCCTATAGTATTTCTGAGGTTCAACGGGATTTCATATTTAACCTAATGTCGTCATACTTATTCATCATGAAGATTACTCTTATATCACAATGTTTATCCTTCTATGATAACAAGTAAGATTATAATACATGATAATGATAAAACGTTTAAAAATAAGCTACAATGACACATTATTTACATATGTACTTACCTCGGCACATAGTGATGGGAACGAGCCTAATCCTCCTAAATTTTGTTCTTCCCTCAATCAAGACCCGAATCACTTTTCTCTTGATCTAAAACGTCAAAATTTAGCTTATTTAATACAAAAATCATTCAATTCAACTTGAGACTCATACTTTGGTAAAATGATCATTTTGCCCTTAAACTTCGCAAAAATTTCAATTTTACCCCTAGGCCCGAAAATCAATTTTTATCAAATTTCCTTATTATCCAAGCCTAACCGAATTCATTTTATAACTATAGCATCTCACATTTCTCATTATTTCACACATTTATCACCTATTTCATAGCTTATGCAAAATGGTCCTTAGTTAGGGTTTCCATGAAAACTACTTCACAAAAGTTGTTTATTTCACAACTAAGATTCATTTTCTTCCATAAAATTTTAGGAAACAACATGAATACTCTCATGAAAAAACCCTATACTTTTAACCAACTTGCAATATAGTCCCCTCATTAGCTAGCTCATGCCATAAGGTCCTAAAAATGCAAAAATCATTAATAAAAACCATCTAAATCACTTACTTGCAAGGATAAGAAGTAGCTGAAATTTTGAGCTTCTAAAATCCCTAGAATGGCCGAAAACTTCGATCGAGAGGTGAGGAAGATGATAGCCTTTTTTCTTTTGTTTTATTTTAATCAATTAAGTCACTAAATGTCACCTAACTTTGACATTTTGATGAATCTTGTCCGCTATGGCCAGCCACCTTTATTTAAAAGAGCCTAATTTCCTTTTAAAGGCCTTAAATTTTGGTTATCTAGCTATTTAACACATTTGGGTAGTAAAACAAAACTTTTGCCTTTTATATGATTTAGTCCTTTTTCGCAATTAAGCATGAAATAGCTAGAATTATCTCACCAAAATTTCCATGCATTCATATAATCATGCCACAACACATACAATATTAATAAAATAATTTCTCCAATTTCAAAATAGTGGTTTCTGAAACCACTATTCCGACTAGCCCCAAAATCGGGCTGTTACAAGTAAAATGTGAATAAATGGAAAATGTGGGTTATCATGAGCATGAAAAAGGTTCAATTAGGCTTGGGTTGTGAAAAAATTGAAAGAAATTCATTTAAGAACTTACGGACTAATTTGTAAAATGTTAAAAAATTAGGGGTAAAAATGTAAATTTTGCCATAACGTGTTTTTGGGCTAAATTGAATAATGTGATGGTTAAATAAGTTAAATGTGGTATTATAGATCAAGAAAAATGAAGTTCGAGTCTAGATTGGGGGAAAAGTAAAGTAATTGACGAATAGATCCTTTTGGCCATTTTTGTAACCGAGGTAAGTTCGTATGTTAAATATGCTTTATTGTAATTGTATTTTAAATGCTTTAATACTTATGAATTTTGTAAAAGACAATACGGACACGTTCAACGATGTTTTGGTAAGCGGGAAATCCCAGTCGAACCTTAGGAATAGATTAGGATACAAGTGACATGTCACTAAGGTTTTATGTTATGTGATCCGGGTGCTAGTCCTGTACGTCCTACCAGTGGCTGAGTATACCTACATATGTTACGGTTACCTGACAAATTGTGTGAACAGCACCGAGTAGCTACATCTTGACTGACATCTTGTGTGAGCAGGCCCGTTAATGGCTCGAGAATGAGCATATATGTGTTATGAGATAGAGAAAGCAATGGCTACATATGTGACACCTTGTGTGCAAGGTTTTCCCAAGTATCCGATATTATTATTCCAAGTGGTTCAATGGGTACATCAATGATGAGAATAAGTATGATGCCTTTATGAGTGGTACATGTATGTACACAAAACTTATGATTTATTAAATTCGGGAAATGAACTCAAGGTAAGATGTGATGGAATGAATTATGATTATGAGAATATGGTAAATTACATTTCCTTATGTTATATTACTTGAATGTTAATGTATGGTGAGGTTAGCTTATTTCTTTCATATGAGCTTACTAAGTTATATAGCTTACTCTGTTTTATTTCCATGTTTTATAGTGTCACCAAGCTAGCTCAGGTTGGAGATTATCGGAGTTCGCATCACACTATCAAATTATTATTTTGGGTACCGATGATTTTAAACATTTTGAGAATATGGTATGTATAGGGACTTGGTCATTTTGTTATATGTGTCATCATGATTTTAGCCAAACGTATCGGCTTGTAATTGTCAAAGGCTTGATTTGGTATTTGGCCATGTAAATTGGCTCATTTTGATTAAATTGGTTGTAAGCTTAATTATATTCGTACATGTGCAAATATCTCCTTTATGATGTGGTCTATATATGATTGGTGAATGGTTGAATCTGACTTAATGGTTTTGTTGTTGAATGGTTGAGATTGGCTCATTGGTATGTTTGAAAATATAAGAAGAATTATGCATGGTAAAAGTATTTGTGTTGGTACTTGTGGATGTGAGTTTGGTATGATTTGGTTTGGTAGAAAATGATGTTGTAAGTATGTTATGTGTGATAATGAAATGATATGTTCTAACCTTGATTATGAATGTTTTTGTTGCCTAAGTATACCATGATATATGCCATTGAACTTGTGTGTGAATAGGTGTAAATGAGGGTGACAAATGGCCTGGTAAATAGCCTTTATTTTGTCCTCATGGGTAGACACACGGGCGTGTATCTAAACCATGTGTGACATACGGCCCATCCGATAGGCATGTGTTTTGTTCATGCGTCCCCTGCACCTTAATTTTGTGAAACAGAATGCTTAGAATTGAGCACACGGGTAGACACACGGGCGTGTGTCTCAGCCGTGTGAGGGACATGACCTCAACCACGGGCATGTGTTCCAATCATGTGAAGTATGCACCTATTTTATGAAAATTAAATTAACCACACGGCCTAACACACAGGTGTGTGCCTTGGCCGTGTGACTTTAACTTGTTCATGCTTTGCAAAACAGAGAGTTACACGGGTTAGGGACATGGGTGTGTGTGACCACACGGCCTACCCACAGAGGCGTGTCCCAAACCACACAGGTATGTGACCCCTGTTCATAGCAAAAATCTTTTAAGTTTTGTAAAAATTTCCTAAGTTATTAGTTTAGTTCTGAACCATTTCCAAAGCATGTTTTGGGCCTCGTAGGCTCGTATTAGGGACTTTATGATTGAATACAAATAGTTTTTTTTATGAAAATTTCTGACTCAGAATTGTATGTTTGTTTGCGATGTAAGTCCAGTAATGCCTCGTACCCTGTTCCAGCGTTGAATATGGGTAATGTAACAGCTCATTCTTGGGTCAAATCAGAACAGTGGTTTCGGGACCACAAATCTGAAGTAGAAATAGTTTTTTTACTATTTATTTAAGGTCTAGAGCATGATAGAATAATTGTGTGAAAATTTTGTTAAGAAATTTTATCTATTGAGTACTCAATTTGACTAGAAGGACTAAATTGCAATAGGTGCAAAATTGGAGTTCTGTAGGCTAAAGGTAGTAAATTGTTACAAAATTCTAAATTAGAGGTCCTTAAATGGTAATTAGACTATTATACTTTAGGATGGACAAAAATGGATATGGAGTAGGTAAAATTTCAAAGTTTAAGTGAGGGGTAAATAGGTAATTTGGTAAATAAAGCCAAAAAAACTAAATAAAGATGTCATCTTTTTCAATTTAGTCCCTTATAGCCGAAATTTTGGAGGAGACCATAACTAGGGTTTTGGCCAAGCTTTCAAGCTCGATTGTAAGTCCATTCTTATCCCATTTTTAACGATTTTTATATTTTTTAGGTTGTTGTAACTTGATTTAGCTATTTCATGGACTAATTTGAAAGAAAATTAAAGTCCAAAATTTTACCCATGTAGGATATGCTTGTATTTTGATGTTTGATTGTAGAGAATGCATGTTTGTTGTTTGTTAAACGACTTTTACAAAGTGATTTTCGACAAAAAAGTCAAATAGGGACTTATTTGTAAAAGTCTATAAAATGTGTAGAGAAGTGTAAATAAATGAAAAATGTGGGCTGTTATGAGTACAAACAACATTCAGCTAGGCTTTGATTTAAAGAAATTGAAAGAAATTCATTTTACAAGCCTAAGGACTAAATTGTAAAATGTTGAAAAGTTAAGGGCAAAAATGTAAATTTTGTCGTAATGTGTTTTGGGGCTGAATTGAATAATGTGATGATTAAATAAGTTAAATTTGGTATTATAGATCAAGAAAAACAAAGTTCGGGTCTAGATTAGGGGCAAAAAAAAAGTTATTGACGAATAGATCCTTTTGTTGTTTTTGTAACTGAGGTAAGTACGTATGTTAAATAAGTTTTACTTTAAATGTGTTTAAATGCTTTAATTTATGCATGAATTATGTAATCGACCTTATGGACACATTTGACAACAATTTGGCAAGTGAGAAATCCCAATCGAACCTTAGGAATAGATTAGGATATAAGTGACATGTCACTAGGGTTTTATGTTATGTGATTCCGGGTGCTGGTCCTGTACATCTTACCAGTGGCTGAGTATACCTGTATATGTTGTGGTTACTTGACAGCTTGTGTGAGCAACACCGTGTAGCTATGTCCCGACTGACAGTTTGTATGAGCAGGCCTGTTGATAGCTCGAGAGCGAGCACATGTGTGTTATGAGATAAAGGTAGCAATAGCGACATATGTGGCACCTTGTGTGCAAGGTTTCTCGTGTATCCGATATTATTATTCCGAGTGGTTTATTGGGTATGTCAATGATCAGAATAAATATGAAGCTATTAGGAGATGCTACAGGTATGCACGCAAAGCTTATGTTTAGAAAATTTGTGGAATGATGATTTCAAGACAAGTTATGATGGAATGAATTATGGTCATAAGATTTTGGTAAATTGCATTAGCTTATGTTAAATTACTTGCATGTTAATGTATGGTAAGGTTAGATTATTTCTTTCATATGAGCTTACTAAGTTATATAGCTTACTCCGTTTTATTTTCCATGTTTTATAGTGTCACCAAGCTAGCTCAGATTGGATATCGCCGGAGTTCGCATCACACTATCAAACTGTTATTTTGGGTACCGATGATTTTAAATATTTTGAAAATATGGCATGTATAGGGACTTGGTCATTTTGTTATATGTGTCATTAAGAATTTGGCCAAATGTATTGGCTTGTAATTGACAAAGGCTTCATGTGGTGTTTGGCCATGTAACTTGGCTCATTTTGGTTGAATTGGTTGTAAGATATATATATTCATATATGCATGCATGTGCAATTACCTCTTGTTTGATGTGGTTTATAAATGCTTGGTAAATGGTTGAATGTAGCTTAATGGTTTTGTTGTTGAATGATTAAGATTGGCTCTTTGGTATGCTAAGAAAACTAAGTAATATTATGCATGTTATTAGTAGCCATATTGAAACTTGTAGAATGTGAGCTGGTATGACTTGGTGTTGAAAATGTGTTCAGTGAGGATAATGAATGACATGATTTGGCCTTGTTTTGTAGATGTTTGGTTGCCTAAGTATATCATGATCTATGCCATTGAACTTATGTGTGTGTAGGTGGAAATGAGTGTGACAAATGGTTTGGTAAATAGCATTTATTTTGTCCACACAAGTAGACGCACGGGCATGTGTCTAGGCCGTGTGTGACACACGGTCTGCCCTATGGGCATGTGTTCCGACTGTATGTCCCCTGTACCTTAATTTTGAGAAACAGAATGCTCAAAATTGAGCACACGAGCAGAGACACGGGCGTGTGTCTCAGTCGTGTGAGGGACATGGCCTCAAGTACGGGCGTGTGTTCCGATTGTGTGAAGTCTACACCTATTTTATGAAAATTAAATTAACCAAACGGCCTAGCACACGGGCATGTAACTCGGCCATGTGACCTCAATTTGTTCATGCTTTACAAAACAAAGAGTTACACGGGTTAGGGATAAGGGCATGTGTGACCACACAACCTGCCCACATAGGCGTGTCCCAAACCACATGGGCATGTGACCCCTGTTCATAGTAAATAAAATTTTCCTAAGTGCTCGGTTTAGTCTCAAACCACTTCCAAAGCATGTTTGGGGCCTCGTAAGTGTGTATTAGGGACTTTATGATTAAATACAAATGGTTTTAATTTGGATTCAAATTTATGACTCGATTTGTATGTTTGCTTACGATGTAAGTCTAATAATGCCTTGTATCTTGTTCTGGCATCGAATACCGGTAGGGGTGTTACATTTGATATACGAGTCTAGTAATCTAGGTCAGGTAAAGGGTGTTACACAGGCGTTCAATTGACTACATCGAGCTTTATCTTTCTTTGGATGACTATCTTAATACAATGGAAGAAAGAGAGCATTCGTAAGGTTTCATATGATTCGACAGTTGGAAGTCTTATGTATGCGATGCTCTGCACATATCTAGATATCTATTTTGTGGTGGGAATAGTTAGTCGATATCAAGCGAATATTGGTCTTAGGCATTAGCAAGTTGTAAAGCAAATATTACGGTATCTTTAAAGAACCAGGAATTATATGCTTGTGTATTCTGGGGAGAATCTTACTTCTATTAGATACACGACTCAGACTTTCAATTCTATAAAGATTCGAAGAAATCAACATCAAGAAGTGTATCCATCCTAGGCGGTGGAGTCATAGTATGGAGAAGTGTAAAACAAACTTACACTGCTGACTAAACTATGGACACCGAGTATGTGGCTACTTCTGAGACAACAGAAGAAGTCATATGGCTTCTGAATTTCTTAACTAATCTTGAAGTCATTCCTAGTATGGAAAAAGCTATAATATTATATTGTGATAATAGTGTTGCAATAGCTAACACCAAGGAAATGAGGAGTCACAAGAGGACCGACCAAACACATTGCTCAAAAGTATCACTTGGTATGAGAGGCAGCAAGTGAAGGGATAGTAGATATGGTGAAAGCAGCTTCTGAAGATAACCTTACGGATCCAATTACTAAGACTCTTGTAACTCGAAGTTTTAACGAACACGACGAGAATATGGGAATGTGAAACATGATGTATTTACTTCACTAGGGAAAGTGAGAAATTATTGAGAAATATGTCCATATTGTAGTAAAAATGTAATAGTGTTTTATGTATTTGAACAATGAATGAATAAATACAGTTAATATCACATTTCACTATTATATCTTTTATGTTTCTTTCTTTCATGTTTTGAATACATAGTAAATTTATGATAAACAAATGTTAGCTCATTGATTGTCTAAGTTCAAACTGATGATAAGTGACATGTAAAAATGTTTACAATGTGAGAAAGACAACTTACTTCAGTAGATAATCTAAACGAGTCCATAATCTCGTAAAAGAATCAAAATGAGCATTTGATTCAAATACTCAGAAGGATTATTATGTCATCTACAATTCCAATTAGGGAGATGGCTAGTCTTGGCTATCGGAGCAGTTGACTTCACGGGTAGAGACATAGATGTACTTATTGGGAGAATAATACATTAGACTAGGCCAAAGTTGAATTAATTCTAAATCCGTTTATGAATTAATTCACTTGTGACATTCATGGTGTGACTTACCTAAATCCTGAGTTAGTCACTGACCATGCGCATGTAACTCATGTATTTTGATATAAGTGGAGGTTTATGCTCTAAAAATGATCAAGTTGATAGCCGGTATGTTAGGTATAGGACTTGTGTATGGCATGACTTTACTAGCAATAATGGAATTCATAGCTTGATTAAAGAGTTAATGATATCTTCTCATTGGCATTGTGTAGATTGATAAATATAGAACGTGGTCACGGGTTGCTTGTTCTCGAACAAGAAATTTATCACAATCATTAGTTGACAATGGTTATATTAATCATTAAGAAGACACAATTGTGACAATGAGATAAAACAGAATTGTATTGAACGGACGAATTTAAATCAAAGGAATCAAGGATATCATATGAAAGAAACACAGATGGCGAGGTCATTGGACAAATTAGTTGGATGAATTGTTTTCGTAATGAGTATACAATAAGGAGTTTTCAATCATGGTACTTCTTGTAGACTAACTCCATGATTAAGTAAATTGTGAATTATCGGAATGATACTTTTAGACATAATTGCAATTAGTCGAGTCTTGTAACACCCCTTACCTGTATTCAATGCTGGAACAGGATAAGAGGCATTACCGGACTTACATCTCAAGCAAAGATACAATTCCGAGTCTTAAATTCCAACCAAATTAAAAACTATCTGTATTCAATCATAAAGTCCCTAATACGAACCTACGAAACCCAAAACATGCTTTGGAAGTGGTTCGGGACTAAACTGAGCACTTAGGAAATTTTTACAAAACTTAAAAAAAAATTCCATGTGCAAGGGTCACACACCGGTGTGGTTTAGGACACGCCCATGTGGGCAGGCCGTGTGGTCACACACGCCCGTGTCCCTCACCCGTGTAACTTTCTATTTTGCAAAGCATGAACAAATTGAAGTCACACAGTCAAGGCACACGCCTGTGTGCTAGGCTGTGTGGTTAATTTAATTTTTATAAAATAGGTGCAGACTTCACACAGTCGGGACACACGTTCGTGCTTGAGGTCGTGTCCCTCACACGACTGAGACACACGCCTATGTCTCTGCCCGTGTGCTCAATTCCGAGTATTCTGTTTCTCAAAATTAAGGTGTAGGGGACACACGACCAAAACACATGCCCATGCAGCAGACCGTGTGTCACACACGGTCTAGACACACGCCCATGTGTCTACTCGTGTGGACAAAATAAAGGCTATTTATCAAGCCATTTGTCACCTTCATTTGCACATACACTGTAACAGCCCGGTTTTAGCTAAATCGGAATAGTGGTTTCGAAACCACAAATTTGAGGTCATAAAATTATTTTAATATTATTTTTGGTGATTATATCATGTGAATATATATGTGTGAAAATTTTGTGAGCTAATTTTATTGTTTAATAGCTCAATTTGAGAAAAAGGACTAAATCGGGTAAAATGTAAAAGTTGCATTCTATATGATAAAGGTGTCTATTTGTAATGGCTTATTAAATGGGAGGTTCTTATGTTGTAAATAGACCATTGATAGTGGAATTTTATATAAATGACCATTTAATGAATGATTTAAATGGTTTTAAATAAGGTTAAAATGGTAATTAGATTATTAATGATATATTAAATAAAAACAAGTGAAATTATCATCATTTTAGTTCATTCTAGCCAAAAATAAGAAGAAGAAGAAAGCCATTTAGGGCTTGTGATATTCGGAACACATTTGGCTTGATTGAGGTGTGTATTTTACTCGGTTTTTAATGATTTTTACGTTTTTGTAACCGTTGCTTTGAGTACTAGCTAGCCCGTACCCTAATTTCTAAAATTTTTGATGAATTTGTGAGTTTCTATTGATGAATGCTTGAGCTTTTGAATGATTTTTGATGAATTTTGAAAGCTTGATGGTAGATATTAAAGTTTTGTGAAGTGATTTTTGACAAAAATGTCAAATAAATATTACATTGTGAAATTTGCAAATTGAAGGGTTGAAATGTAAAATAAATGAAAGTTTTGGGCTGCTAGGGACCTATATGAAGTTCATCTAGGCTTGGGTTTAGAGAAATTTCATGAATTTTGTGTATTTGTGAAATAGGGACTAAATTGAATAAATGTGGAACTTTAAGGGCTAAAGTGTAAAAATGCTTAAATATGTGTTTGTGGATTAAATTGAAAGTGTTGATGAATAAAAGAGTTAATTTTGAATTTATATAGATCAAGAAAGACAGGAATCAGATTTAGATCGGGGAAAATAGTTGATCTGATTCGTCAATTCTGAGTACGAGGTAAGTTCGTAGGTGTTAATTCCTTTATAAATGAATGTTATATGCTTTGATATTGCATAAAATGTGTTTATAAGATTTTGGATAATGCTTGAATTGTGAATATGACTATACGGAAGTGTTCAACGATGAAATCGACAAGTGAAACATCCCAGTTGAACCTTAAATACAGTTATGATGATAATAAAATGTCATTAAGTTAATGCATTGACTTTGGGCCATGATATCGAAACTTCGGGTGTGAATAATACCTTGATTTGGCTACGAGCCATGATATAGGTACATTGAGAAAAGCTACCCTAATTTGGCTATGGGCCATGGTATAGGTACTCCGGGATAAGTTACCTTGATTTGGCTACGGGTCATGGTATAGGTACTTATCGATTGTGATTCTTGAGTGTCCGATTTCTATCCCTAATGGTTCAACAGATAAATGAATGCTATGGTTGAGAAACAGGTTAGTACGAGGTAATACGGGTATGTACAGAACTTATTCAAGTACTACATTGAGAAAGTTTAATGAAATGGTATTTAATTATGTTTGAGATATGAATAAGGTTTGTGTTAAGGTAATGTTGATTTGGTAATGTGCAAATGGTTGAACTATATTATTTGATGAATTGAGTTATTTACTTACAAACTTACTAAGCTATGAAGCTTACTGTGTGTTATTTGTCTATGTTTTATAGATAGTCAAAGCTAGCTTGGACTCGAGGATTGTCAAGAGCATTGTCACATTATCGATCATTTTGTTGGTACTTTTGAAGTTTTGTATATATGGTATATGGCATGTATAGGCTGGTGTCATGTTGATATATTTTGAGCTATGATATTAACCATGTGTACTGGTTTGTTAATGATGTAAATGTTTTTGGTCTGTTTAGCCATTTAAGTTGGCTTAAGTTAAGTGTTGATAAGTAATATGTGTGATGTATATATATTGCCTTATGTGTTGACTTGTTTGGCATGATTCTGGTTGTGAATTTGAGTAGTGAAATGTTGACTATGAAATGGCATGAAATGTAACACCCCGTACCCGAGACCGTCGCCGGAGTTGAACACGAGGTGTTAACAGACTTAATTCATTACTTAAACAGCTCAAACAATTTATTTTTAAATTTTCAGTCAAGCTAACAATCTGCGTCATAGTCGCTTAAAAATTCATATCTCGAGTTACGAAACTCGAAATCCAATTCTATAAATTTTTCCTAAAACTAGACTCATATATCTATTTACCAATTTTTTTCTAGAATTTTTGGTTGAGCCAATTAGTACAGTTTATTAGTTAAAGTCTCCCCTGTTTCAGGGTTCGACTGCTCTGACGTCTGTGTATTACGAATCAGATATCTCCCTGTACAGAGTTTCAATGACTATGAAATTTGTTTCTAATAAAACTAGACTCAATAAGGAATCTGTACATATAAATTATGACTTCTAATTATCTTTTAAAAATTTATGGTGAATTTCCAAAGTCAGAACAGGGGATCCAGAAATCACTCTAACCCTGTTTCACAAAAATTTAAACATCTCATAAAATATAACTCATATACCTGTTTTGTTCCATCCATATGAAAATAGTCTCATAATTCTTCAATTCCATATTTTATTCACCATCTAATTGTATCTCTACTATTTTTAATAATTTTTCAAACTCACGTCACTGCTGTTGTCTGAATCTATTTTATGGTAAATTTTACCTATTTCATGTTTTCCATGGATTAGCTAGTAATTTAGCATACATAACACCAAATATGATCATGATTAGCCATTCCAATGGCTAATCATTATCAAGCATTTCCATACCACTCAATAACCATATCATAAGACCATATATACAAAATGATTATAATGCTATACATGCCATACTCAAAATATACAAGCCATTATGCCAAGATGGTATACAGATAGTGTGAGCGAACCTCTGACCGTTCTCAATTTCCGAGCTGGCTTGTCAACACTTCAAGGAATGAAAAGGAGGAAGTAAGCATAAATGCTTAGTAAGCTCACATGCAAATAGCAAGTAACACAACTATATAAGCAAACATAAAACATCATTTGCATAATCATCACCGAGACATTCATATCACATTTTTATTTATCATCTTACCATATTCTTGTTATATCGAGTTTTCAACCCGAGGGTTAAGTACATACCTGTTCAAAGTATTCATTTCACAACACTTACCAATACGTCCCTTTCATCTCGAGTATTCCTCCATTTGAGTGGAATTTTACCCATTGAACACATCAGAATATAATTCGGATACATGGAAAGTTTGCACATAAGTGCCACATATGTAGCCAAGCTACCATGTAACCCGCCCATAAGTGAACTCGGACTCAACTCAACGAGCTCGGGCGTTCGCATCCATAAGTGAACTCGGACTCAACTCAACGAGCTTGGATGCCTAGTTACATCTCTCGAACTCGGACTCAACTCAACGAGTTCGGACATTCGCATCCATAAGTGAACTCGGACTCAACTCAACGAGTTCGGATGCTCAACCATCCTAGTGACATGTCACTTGTATCCTAATCTATTCCTAAGGTTCAAACGGGCTTTTTCCCTCGATCTCACATTTGCCGTCTTCCACGGAATATCGGAACCGATACTCGGTAGCAATTCATATGTAACAAGTAATAAACATAATTTGCATATTACTCAACAATAACCACAAAGCATAATATTTCATAATAATAATCATCATATCATATAAATATCATTAAGTTACTTAAAATGACAATTATGTTACTACATTTACACATGAACTTACCTCGTATGCGAAAATGGCTAATTTTACCATTTCGTCCACAACTTGGTATTTTCCCCATTTTAGCCCGAATTTCAGTTTTCCTTGCTAATCGAGCTTGGAAGATTGAAAAACCCTAGCCATGTTTTCTCCTTGCTATATTCAGCCATGGGGTTGAAGATGAGCAAAATTGGCTTTTAATTTTGTATTTTAATTCATTTTATCCCTAAATGACCAAAATGCCCTTACAACTAAACTTTCCAAAAATTCCATCCATGTCCAATTTTTGTCCATAGACTTATAAATTGGTAAAATTTCTATTTAAGACCTCCTAATTAATATTTCAAATCAATTTCATACTAGAAACTTCTAGAATGCAAGTTTTGCAAATTATTCGATTTAGTCCCTAATTTCAATTTAAGCACTTTATGCATAAAATTTCTTCACGAAATTTTCACACAATCATGCAATCATATCATAGACCTTAAAATAATCATAAAATAATTATTTCTATCTCGGATTTTTTGGTCACGAAACCACTATTCCGACTAGGCCCAATGTAACAACCTGCTTTTAGGGTTAATCGAACGATGGTTTTGGGGCCACTAAATCGATGAGTAGGTTTGTAAATATTATATTTAATATTTATGAGTTAATTGTGAGTTTAAAAAGGTTTTTGATATTGTGATTTTTGTTTTATAAGCGATTTATTAAGCTCAAGTGGTATGACCCTAAGGTCAAGTGGGTTTAGAAAATGAGGTATCGAGACCTCATTTCTATAAACCAGTCGTAAATATTTTTATAAATATTTACGAGTGGCAATAAGATGATATTAAATTTTCGTTGAAAAATTTTATTGTTTTGATAGTTAATTAAGCAAAAGGACTAAATCGCATAAGCGTAAAAGTTGTGTTCTATAAGTTAAAGATATTAAATAGCTATGGAATTAAATAGTGGGAGTCCTTAAGTGGTAATTATTTCATAATTGTTGGTAGTGGAATTCCATGGCTTGGTATAATGGAAATTATTAATGTATATTAAGGTTAAATATGGTATTTGGTAATTATAATAAAATAAAATAAAACAAAAGCCAAATTACATGCTATCATCTTCATCAATAGCCAAATGTGAGAAAGAAAATAATGTTCTCAAAGCTTTGAAGGTTCGGCCATGGTTGTTCATGCATGTAAGTCCATGTCGTCTCGGTTTTTAATAATTTTTACGTTTTTGAGATCGTTGCTTCGTAATCTAGCTGGCCCGTACCTCTAATTTTAAAATTTTTAAAGTATTTGGATGATGCCATTATTTAATGTTTGAGTATCTTGTTGTTTGATGATGAGTAATAAATCTTTGATGTTTGATTTTCATGTTTGATTAAGTGATTTTTGATAAAAATGTGTATTAAGGACTAAATTTAGAAATTTGTAAATTGAGGGGTCAAAACGTGAAATAAATAAAAGAAATGGGTTGCTAGAGACCTAAGGTAAATTCGCCTAACATGGGTTTGATGAAATTTTGAGTAATTTGTGTTATTTTGAAATAGGGATTAAATTGTAAAAATGTGAAATGTTAGGGATAAAATGCAAAATGCCCAAATTATGTGTCTTTAGATAAAATTTAATGAAATGTTGAATAAGTGAGTTAATTTTGATATTAATTAGATTGGCAAAAGTAGAATTCGGATTTGGATCGGGGGGAAAATCAAAATGGTCGATTAGTCGTCTCGTTCTGATTATCGTCTTCCGAGGTAAGTCCTTAAGTAATTATATTTGATTTGCTGCACGCTTAAGATTATATAATATGATAAGTAATTATTTGACGTTTACAAGTTGGAATTGCAATAAGTATATTGAATTCCGGCTATAAAGCCGAATATGAAATGGATGATTTATGTATATAATGTGGCCGAATGACTATT
Organism: Gossypium arboreum; assembly: GCF_025698485.1. Taxonomy (NCBI): domain Eukaryota; kingdom Viridiplantae; phylum Streptophyta; class Magnoliopsida; order Malvales; family Malvaceae; genus Gossypium; species Gossypium arboreum. The sequence continues at coordinate 89,302,425 of NC_069070.1, read as the reverse complement.
AAGTGATGATGTGAAAGTGTGTAATATGTGTATACAATTTTATTGTACTTGTTTGTATAAAGTCGAATGTGAATTGAATGATATATATGTGGTGACAGAATAGCTATTATGAAACAAAGTCAAAGAATGGGATATTTGTATAATAGATGAATTGTGACTATTGTTCCTACTTGATCGAGGTTGTGTGTGAAATAATTTGTGAATATGGCATATAGTCGAATGGTTATTAAAAGTGAAACTAGGATAATGAAAAGATTATGTGTTCCTTGTGTATGATTATTGAACCGAAAGTTAAAAGGTAGGTGTACATTTTGTGCTTATATTCGAATGAAGCAATTAAATTGCTAATGTGAAATGTTATGTGAAATGTGTTAACATGTGAATAAATATGCAAGACATCGAAAATGTATCCGGCTAAAGTCCATGAGCTTCGTCTTTGAAATGTATCCGGGCTAAAGTCCCACAGCTTCGTCTTTGAAATATATCCGCCAAAGTCCCGCGAGCTTTGTGCTGGAAATGTATCCGGGCTAAAGTCCCACAGGCTTCGTGCTGGAAATATATCCGGGCCAAAGTCCCGTAGGCTTCGTGCTGGAAATGTATCTGGACTAAAGTCCCGCGGGCTTCGTGCTGGAAATGTATCCGGGCCAAAGTCCCGCAGGCTTCGTGCTGGAAATGTATCCGAGTTAAAGTCCCGCGGGCTTTGTGCTGATAATATAATTTCGGGTTTTATACCTAGTGGGCCAAGTGCCGATGAATTTGATAAAAGTATACAATTACAAGATCCTACACTAAGTTGACAAATTGAAAGTGCATTACATATTAAGTTGGCCAGGTATGTATCATGTACTCGTATGCGATTTTGATTTGAATTAAATTATAAATATATAAAGTGATGCATCTGTGAATAAGTGTTATGACTATAAATGTGATTGTGATATATTCAGTAAATATGTGAAGTTATGTGAAGTGATTCTATGTTTATATTCAAATATAAACACTTGGTCCTTGTGGAAAGGTTTGTGGAAGTATATGATTTTATTTTTAGGTGATTACGATCTTGGAAAATTAAATGTGAATATGATATTGTTTTTCATTCATTTCAATTGAACTAAAGCTGATAGTGAAGCATTTTAATGCCTATGTTATATGAGTTCGATCTTGAATGACATGATATACATGTTTAGATAATTTGAATGCAAGGAATGTGTGAAAGACCAAATTTGTAATAAATCTGCTTGGGACAACAACTGTAGCATGATTTTGGAAAATCACCATAAATTATGAAAATTGAATTAGAAGCTGAATAAATTATGAAATTAAATCTTAATGAGTCTAGTTTCTTATAAAAGAAACCATGTAAGCAAAAGAATTTTAGATAATGAGATATTTGAAGTGGAGTGAGACAGAGTCAAAATGACTTTGAAATCCCCTGTTCTGTCTTTAGAAAATCATTGTAAATTGTACAATGATGATTATAAGATAAAATTTATATTATTAGACTCCTTAATGAGTCTAGTTTCAAATTAAGTAAACGATAACATATTTCGAATTCTGTATAATGAGAAAATTGATTTGTAGTGAAGAGTGGTCAGAATAGTCAAACAGTGAAACAGGGGAAACTTCAATAAAAATCTGGTATTTATTGGTCAAACCAAAAATTCTGAAAATTTTATGGATGGAAGATATATAAGTCTATTTTCAGGAAAAATTAACGGACTTTATTTGGAGTTTCTTATCTCCAGTTATAAATAATTTAGTGACTGTTGCTCGGGAAAACAAATTGTAGTGAATTTGTGATTTTGTTGCAAACATGGTTAAAACTAGTTAATGAGATACTTTTCGAGTTCTTATGATCTTATTTGTGATTTCAATATTTGGTTTTAATTGAGTTCAGATTCAAGTGAGGTGAATTTGCTAAATATGCATTATGTTCATGGATACTTAGCCGAAATGGCAATTACCTAGGAATGATTTCTTGAAAATTTGAAATAATCGAGCTATAAGTAAATTAATTGTTTGCATTGCTTAAAACTTACTAAGCATTGAAGCTTACTCCGTGTTCTCTTTTCCATTCCTTATAGGTTTATCCTTTAGTTCGAGTTGGAAGAGCCGGAGATATCATCACACTATCAAGTCATTATGTGAGTTGAGAAGATGGTATATCATCATGATTTAAGGCATGTATAGGATAGACTATAGGTAGAATGATATTTTGTCTTTGTATACATTATAGCCATGCGAAGATAGCTCGCTTATTTTGTTTAGAAAAGCCTTATAATTGAACTAATGTGTTGAAATGTTTTAGTTATAACTTGATAGTAGTTAATTTGTTATTAGATATTCGGTTATGTTTTGATAGTTAGTCATTTTGGAAATTTATAAGAGCTCTTATGAAAAATCAATGAGACAGGTTGCATTGTTGATAATTTATGTCTGGTAAATATCTTTGACCTTATAGAAGTTTTGTTCAGTCAAGTAATACCTCATAACCTTATTCCGGCAACGGATACGGGTTAAGAGTGTTACACCCAAAATCAGGATATTACATGAAATGTGTGTGAATTGGTATGTTTTGGCTACCTATATATGTATTGAAATGATATCATATTGATGGCTAGGTGCGCATGAGAAAAGGGTGGCAAATTGGCTTTGTAAATGGCCTATTTTTGTCTACACGAGCGTGTGTCTCAGCCATGTGTGACACATGATCATGATACATGGCCGTGTGTCCCCTGGGGTACCTTTTGAATGAAGGCAATATACCCTACAAATTTGACACGGCCTAGACACACGGCGGTGTCTACTGACAGTGTGTGTCACACGGACTCACACACGGGCGTGTGACTGACCATGTGACATAAGTCAATATACCCCCTAAATGGCACATGGCCTAGGACACGAGCGTGTGTGGCTATTTTGCATGGTACACGGGCTAGACACACGGGCGTGTGGTCAGCCGTGTGACCCAAGTCAGTAACCCATCCAGATTTCCTACGGCCAAGGCACATAGGCATGTCTCCGGCAGTCTGGTGCAAGTCAATATATATGTCCTGTTTTCACATGGCCTATGACACGGGCGTGTCTAGTAGCCGTGTGAGACACACGGCCTGTTCACACGGGCGTGTGACCTATGATTTCATGAAATTTTTATATATGATCGGTTTAGTCCCAGACCACTCTTAAGCATGTTTTAAGGTCTCGTAGAACCTTATAAGGGACAATATGAGCGTTTGTGAATGGTTTATAATAATGAATGCATAAGTGTATGAGAATGAGATGTATTGTCAGGTACTGCCTCATAACCCTATTCCGGTGACGGATACAAGTTAAGGGTGTTACATCCACACCCACAATCTTAATGGTATAAACCATGGCATATTTAGGCAACCAAAACATTCACAAACAAGGCCAAATCATGTCATTTCACTATCCACGCTCAACATTTTTACGACATCATATTTTTCCAATCCAAATCATACCAAACTCACATTCTACAAGTTCCAATATAGCTACCAATAACATGCATAATGTTACTTAGTTTTCCTAGCATACCAATGAGCCAATCTTAACCATTCAACAACAAAACTATTAAGCCACATTCAACCGTTTACCAAACATTTATAAACCACATCACACAAGAGATAATTGTACATGCATGCATATATAAATATATATAAGCTTACAACCAATTCAACCAAAATTAGCCAAGTTACATGGCCAAATACCTCATCAAGCCTTTGATAATCACAAGTCAATACATTTGGCCAAATTCATAACGACACATATAACAAAATGGCCAAGTCCCTATACATGCTATATTCTCAAAATGTTTAAAATCATTGGTACCCAAAATAACAATTTGATAGTGTAATGCGAACTCTGATAATCTCCAACCCGAGCTAGCTTGGTGACACTATAAAACATGGAAAATAAAATGGAGTAAGTTATATAGCTTAGTAAGCTCGTATGAAAGAAATAAGCAACCCTTACCATACATTAACATGCAAGAAATATAACATAGGATAATGTAATTTACCAAAATCTCATGATCATAATTCACTTCCATCACAGCTTACCTTAAAATCGTCATTTCACGAATTAATAATCACAAGCTTTAAGTACATACCTGTACCATCTCGTAATAATTTCATACTTAGTCTCATCATTGTTATACCCAATGAACCACTCGGAGTAATAATATCAAACACTTGGGAAAACCTTGCACACAAGGTGCCACATATGTAGCCATAGCTACCTCTATCTAATAACACATATATGCTCGCTCTCGAGCCATTAACGGGTTTACTCACACAAGCTGTCAGTCAAGACGTAGCTACTTGGTGCTGCTCACACAAGCTATCAAGTAACTGTAACATATGCTGGTATACTCAGCTACCGGTAGGACGTACAGGACTAGCACCCAGATCACATAACATAAAACCCTAGTGACATGTCACTTGTATCCTAATCTATTCCTAAAGTTCGATTGGGATTTCTCGCTTGCCAAAACGTCGTCGAATGTGTCCATAGAGTTGTTTATACAATTCATACAATATTAAAGCATTAAAAATACAATTATAATAAAGCTTATTTAACATACGAACTTACCTCGGTTACAAAAACGGCCAAAAGGATCTATTCGTCAATTACTTTATTTTTCCCCCAATCTAGACCCAAACTTCGTTTTTCTTTATCTATAATACCACATTTAACTTATTTAATCATCACATTATTCAATTCAGCCCAAAAACACATTATGGCAAAATTTACATTTTTACCCCTAACTTTTCAATATTTTACAATTTAGTCCCTAGGCTCATAAAATGAATTTCTTTCAATTTCATCACAACCCTAGCCTAGCCGAATATTATTTGTACTCATAACAGCCCACATTTTTCATTTATTCACACTTTTCTACACATTTTATAGACTTTTACAAATAAGTCTCTATTTAACGTTTTTATCGAAAATCACTTTACAAATGTTGTTTAACTAACAACGAACATGCATTTTCTACCATCAAACATCAAAATAAAAATATATTTAACATGGGTAAAATTTTAGACTTTAACTTTCTTTCAAATTAGTCCTTGAAATAACTAAATCAAGTTACAATGATCTCAAAAATATAAAAATCATTAAAATGGGACAAAAATGGACTTACAATCGAGCTTGAAAGCTTGGCCAAACCCTAGCTATGTATTCTCTTGCAATTTTCGGCTATGGGGGACTAAATTGAAGAAGATGGGCACTTTTATTTGTTAATTTTGTCTTTATTTACCAAATTAATAAAATACCCTTAATGCATAACTTTGAAATTTCACCTAACCATGTCCATTTTTGTCCATCTAAGGTATAATGGTCTAATTTCCATTTAAGGACCTCTAATTAAAAGTTCATAATGATTAGACACCTTTAACTTATAGAATTCAAGTTTTTCACCTATTGCAATTTAGTCCTTCTAATCAAATTGGGCACCCAATCGATAAAATTTCTTAACAAAATTTTCACACAATTATTCTATCATGCTGTAGACCTTAAAATAGAAATAAAATAAATATTTCTAGTTCAAATTTGTGGTTTCAAAACCACTATTCTAATTTGACCGAAAAACGGGCTGTTACAAGTCTAATTGTATATGTCTGATTGGCCCCTCCTTTATCTCAATAAAAGCTTGATCAGACTAGATTTGAATCAGAATAAAATTCTATAACTTTGAAAATAATTTAATTGGTTTTATTTAATCGATGTGGAATTAAATTAGACAGTTGTGAGAATTTTTCAACTAGAGAATTTGATTAAAGAATTTTCTTGAAAAATTAATTTGGAAAATCTTAGCGATTTTTGGGAAATTAATTTTAATCTAGTAAAATTAAATTAATCAAATTAATTAAAATAAATATGATATTTTTGGAAATTAATTTTCAAGTCAAAGAATTGGCTCAATAGGTAATTGAACTTGAAAATTGGACTCGAGATCAAAAATTGAACCTGAGATCCAAAATCCGAGACTAAAATCCAAAAACTAGTTGAACCAAGCCCTGTGTATGAAACTAGGTCAATGGTTCAACTGGTGGCTGGACTGAATTGATCGATCTGTCACTGGCTCGGATTGAACTGGCAACAGTCGAATCAGCCATGCCCATCCAGGCAAAACAATGACGGTTCAAGGTGCCAGTAGAAGCCGTAGTGAGAGTCGTGTTAATGGATGGTCGACAGCGGCTGTTCTTTGGCAATAGAGTAGTGGAAAAATTAAACTCTTAGTAGGCCTCTACCGAGTAACATGATTTTAAATTAACTTTTTCAAAGATAATATTGTTTTAATGAATTTAATATTTAATTTAATATTTATCTAGATATTAATATGAGATATTAAATTAAATTAAATATTTATTTAATAGTATTTTATTAATTTAATATTTATCTAGATATTAATATGATATATTAAATTTAATTTAATATTTATCTAGATAATATTTTATTAATTTAATACTAATGTGATTAATTCTAATCCTAATTGAACTCTTTTAAACTCCCCTATATAAAGAGAACATGGGTCATTATTCTCATATACTTGAAATCAAGAAAAGTTATAGAGGAAAAGTAGTCTGAAGAAATTATTTTAGAAAATTTCTAAAGATATTCTTTTTGTTTACAACTTCACTAAGAAGTTTAGATAAATTATGATACTACCCCACTAGTAATTTTGTGAAAAAATTTCTGATTCGAAGCGAGCCCACACTCAACAGACATGAACTTGAGGATAACGTAGAAGACTACTCGGTCGAAGCGTTCCTCCTAAACGAATCATAAAAGTATGATTTTGATTAGGTGTTTATTACTTTAGATAAGACGATCAAATTCTTATTTTTGGAAAAAAATTTAACTCTAGTTTTCCCTTAAACCTATTTTCCGCTTCATTTTTCGAACCCGGTTTTCCAACAATTGAGAGTACGGATTTATCCCAAAGAGATTAATGATATCCTATGAGGGTGACACACTTATGACAAGGTTATTGACATATATTAATCGAGTTGCTTTCGTAATGATATGTCATTAGGGAGAGCTCAATCATGATACTATAGTGGAATGACTTTGTGACTCAATGAGTTCATAATTAATAGGCGAAAAACTTAAATTTAATTATAAATCATTTGAGCCCTAATCAAATATGTCCAATCAGTCCACCCCCGGCATTAGCTCGTTGAAACTATAAATGAATTGCATGTTGAATCAAATAAACAAAAATGATAAAGTTGGAGAAATGGGAAACATTCAAAAATAAATTTAGTTTTCTCACTAAATGGAAATTATCTGAAAAATTAATTTATGGGTTTTCAAATAATTAATTAATTAATTAATTGAAGTTTGAAAATGGAATTAAATTAATTGGTCATAGTCAATCTGTTGAATTTAGAAATACTAAATATATTTTCTCATAGATTTTTTATGGTAAAGTTGCAATGATTTTAATGAGATTAGAATTGGGTTGAGAAAATTATTTAATTTAAATTAATTTATAATATTTATTTTGAAAAAAAACTTATATTGGGTTGGATTAATTATAAAGTACTGGGTTAGAATTTCAGGAAGTACTTCTAATTAGACATAATACAAGAGAGGCCCAAAAGCCCCTTATGCTAATACATGGGATGACAAACCCTAGTATATTTAACTAAGGTTGTCGCCTCTCTCTCTCCTAGTTAGACTAAGATTTTTATTAATATTGAAATAAACTTCTGCTAATGCAACAAATGTTTCACTTCTTCTCCCTATAAATATATAGCATCGGTACGGTTAAACACACAATTTTGAGATATTGTTATTCTGCTCAAAAATAGTGAGAATTTAATTTTTAAGTATAAATTCTATTTTCCGGAATAACAATTCTACCTATTTTTATTAAAGAGAGATTTGATTTCCCACTGATAATAAAGGAAATAATTTATGGTTCTATGTTTGATTCGAATTCGTTTGAGCCCACACTTGAAGTAGTTCGTGTTACGATAGTAGCGGAAAGGTCATTTTGTTGAAATTCAGGAATGACAATGATCCCTTTAGCTGAAAACACATGTGCAACTTCGATAAAGAACATATTGATATAAATATCACAAATCGGCTCGATTTTTCTTACTCTTTAAAAAATTACTCAAAATAGTAAAAACTGCAAGAAAAATATTTACTTAATTAAAAAACATATTGGTAATTATATTATTTTATATATCACTTAATTAAATGTTATTGGCTATTGATTAGCATTTGTGGTGATAATATGCTGGGTCTGAATTCAACTTAATTGATATAAATTTATTATTAATTTAGTGTGAATTGATTGGATTTTCTCTTAACTTTAATTTTAAAATTAAATAACAATAAAAAATTCAGGGTATCATTTATCAGTAATAATTGAATTATCAAATTCAATTCATTAATAACATTATAAAAAATAAAAATAAAGAAGCTAAAACCATACTCATAACGATATAGTAAAAACTTTTGAACTATTTACTAGTTTAACTAATTTTCAGTGCGCAAATATAGGTCAGTAGTATATAAATGGCTATACAAGACTAGTTTTTCCAACTTGACAACAAACCCACTACTCCATCGCTATATATGTAAACAAGAAAAACACAAGACCTTGAACAGGATGACCTGTCTGGTTGTTGTATTGTTATTCTATGAGTAGCTTGGGAATAAATTATTCAACCAGAAAGGTTCTTCATTAATCTGCACAGAAAATTTGTAAGAATCGAAGTCCAAATTTTGGGCTTAGCCAGCTGAATATATATCGTTTCATTTAAGTAGCAGTACCTTATGGCCTTAAGATTCTAGTTTGGAAGGTACGGGATGACTTATGGTTAATGAAATTGATGTTATCCGACCGAAAAATTAAAAGAACCGTCGCCTGAAAGATTCGAACTCTCGCGGGGAAACCCCATGTACTTAGCAGGCACACGCCTTAACAACTCGGCCAAAGCGACTTTATCGATCTCTGCTGTCCATCCAAGCTTATATATTTAATTAAATAGTTGTTGATTAAAAATATTGCTTCTTTAATATATATATATTTTCATAACAATCTTTTCTTTTCTGGGTATATATGTAAGAGGTGATTAATTTTCATTCATCAGAAAGAATGAGACCCATATAAAGAAAGTGATGGTAGAGAATTTTCACTTGGGCTCAACTCTCAATACATGAACCGATATTTTATAAACCAAGAAAATGTTAAATCAGAAACGGTCGCATTAGTTGCTATTCAAATAACAATCAATCCTATCAGGTTTCTCTGGCAACAAAAACCGGTCGCCAAGATTGTGACTTATTCAGCTTAAATCTAAGGACATAATAATTGCCTTTTTTCATCTGCAGTAAAGGGTATTTTATCAGCCTCTCGTCTTTTAGCACGGGAATCGAAATCAGTCGCGCCTTGCAAAATAGCCTATCCCTCTTGGTGGAATCAGAGCACCATCAACAGCCTAAGGGGGAATGAATTCTCAAGGATATAAGCAATGTCCAATGCAGAAAAATGATTTGAGGATTATGCATAAAACCAGTACCACCATTTGGAGCAACACTAACAACTGACTTACCTCCTAATTCTTGAGAACTTTAGGACATCATGGCCTTCAAATCATCCCTTGCTTAGAAAATGGGTTTATTTGCCTTGGGGTGTTTTTTAAGCGTGGATCTTATCTTTAGGGTTATTGGCTACTGTCCGGTCCTCTACGTTTTTCTCGATTTCGAGCAGTTCGGACATGTTCTATTCCTTTGCCTTTGCCTGAGCTTGCAACAGCTTGACTTGAACCACGGCCTTTCTCATTGTCTGGACTTTCATTTGCAGTCTGGCTTCGCTGTTCCTATGGGAAGTTAAACCGAGTAATCAGTTTTGTAAGTGCTGAAGTTGTGAATCGACTCCCTAAATAACAGTCACATTACCAAATTGCACCAAAAGAAGTAAAACATACCTCACCCTTTTTAGCTAACTTCTTGGAATTACTCGAAGCATGGGATTTCTTTGAATCTGTCTCTGCTTCATTCATACGGTTGCTGTTATTTTCTGAATGATCTACCTGTTGGTTCGGAGGTGGATGTTTACTTTCCAAAGATGATTCCTGCTTCCTCCCTTTCTCAAACTCTGCTTTGTCCACATACATATCCTGCTGAAACAGATTCTTGGTTCAGAGAATTTTGTTTAAAACAAATACTTGGATAACACACAGCTAAGCTTAACTTGAATGCTTATAAAGGAAAGCCCCAAAGTATGAGGCATATTTTGATGATATCACTAAGTTCACAACTATTAAAAGAAATTTATAACTATGAAGCAGTAGATATATTAAATTCAACCATATAACTGATCAAATCCCTCGGAGCCTGTCCAATTTTTTCTTCAACTTTCCACATCAACTTTCACAATCACAATTTCTCTTGAGGTGAGTGCATCAAGAATCTTCATACATCCATAAGCAACAACTAAGGTTTATGCACTGACAGAGTAGTGGCTTATCCCCCATTTGACCATTCATTGGAATTTATGCTCAGATGACTTTAAGTAAAACTGATTTTGCTAACTAATACTATTTCCATACTAATAAAGGCAGACACTCAAAAATTCAATAAATAGGTAGAGTTATTTGGATTTTGGAGAAAATGGAATACAATCATCAAAGTAAAACAACAGGATCAATTCCATTCGTTTTCTAGTAAACTACAGTACTGCATGCTGTCTCAAATGAATGTGAGTTTACCTTGCTTCCTGACCCTTTAACAACAGCTCCAGTACCCTTTGGCTTATCCTCTCTGTATAAAGTGTAAAAGCAGCATAAATATAGTTAAAAAAAAGTTAAAACAACTCCAGATGAGGATGTGAATTGTAAAAAATATGTCAAACAACTCCAGATGCATTTTACATTAAAGTTTAAACAATTCCAATCACTACAAGGATGACAAGTACTTATCACCAAAGAGACAAAAAGAAGAAATGTTTTGCTACATATACCCAAAAAAATATGACATTGTGATAGAACCAACTGAAAGCTTACATTTTTGCATGATGATTTGGTTGACGTTGACTGCATGAATCATTCATGGAAGCATATCTTTTCTCAAGCTGTTGATTAAGCTGCACCTCCAGATCTTCAACCGTCTTTTTCAAATTAATTATATCTGCCTCTGCTAGAGCTATGTCATTGAGATCTGCCTTTGTCTTCATAATAGTCGCAAGTTAAAATTTGATGCAAGTTAAAGATTAGGTGGATTACTTAAATCAGAGTCAGGCCATCGTATACCTTTTCGTCAATCTTAGCTGGGAGAACTGTGGGTTGTTCTTGAGATGAGTTAAGAACGGATTCCAGAGCTGTCCTCTTATCTCTCTCCCTTTGCAACTCTTCCTTTAATATTGCTACCTATTAAGTACAATCAAGAGCAACAATCAAGGTTCACGACGGTTAATTTATAAAGCAAATACAAATATTAAACTCCATATGTTGCAAAAAAAGAACCAAAAGAGCTTCACATTACAAACGTACTTCTTTCTCAAGACATAGTTGACGCCCTTGCAATGTCTTCTTTCGTTTTTCCACACTGGCTTTGAGTTTGGTATTACCTTCAATCTGTATGAGAGAGATGCCTTTGTTATGAAAAGTTTCCATACAAGTCAAGATAATAATAATAAGTTTTCGAAAGGTGGATAGGTAGCAGAACCTCTTCTCTGAGTCTGTTTTGCAAGTCAGATTTTTCATCCTCAACTGTCTCAATTTCAAACCTAAAATAAGGCCAAATTGATAAATACAAAAAAGAAAATAGAGCCGTTATCAATATAAAAGGTCTGACTCTAATATTTTTGTTATTTCACTTTTAGCCATGTAAATTATGTTATGTGAAGGATAGATTCCATCATCCTAAGCTTGAAAGAATACTTTAAAAGATGCTTGCAAATTTTAGTTGGTATTGTGTCTTTGTAAGGTATATGAAAAATAACCAGGAAAACAAGTCGTTGAAGGCTAATTTATACAGGGCTTTTACATACAGATCATAGGAACATTGCTTACTCTTCTCCAAATGGATAATCAATGGATTCCATAGAAAGGTTCTTCCTTGCCTGAAGAAGCAAACCCAATAAATTAATAATTAGTAAATGCATGACTATAAACATATTGACCAATATGAGCAGTTATAAGTTTTTTTTTTCTTTTTTTGGTTCATTATAAGTTGATTAATCTAAGGTAACTCCCTAATGCTCAAATTCATTCTTGGAAATACTTGTTAGCTAACAAGGCAAGTCAAACGAACCAGGCCAAAAGCATAACACATCAAAAATGCAGAAAACAAACACTTACAGAGGTACGTCCCCAAACAGCATTACGCCTAGCTCTGTGTGCAGCAGCTGCGGATTGCTGGCTGATTGGGATTTGAGTATGATGAGCTAACCTATCCTCCACATTGGTTGGACCATGAACACCTTTTGATAGCTCAGCAGACTTCTTGATCAATGTTGCTGTACTTTTACTATGATTACCCTTGCTCCTCTGTGAATCATCATTTTCTGACGATGGGTTGTGAATTGAACTTGAAAGCCTTTTGGTGGCTTTTACATCATGACCAGTTTCAGAGGACTCAGAACTTGAGCTCGAAGAATCAACATCCTGCAATTTTACACTCGGTGTGCATTAAATTTTATTACTGATTTATTGCTCTTTTCACCTTTACAAAAGAAACAGAAAGAATACTCAAAATCTACCTGAGGACCAAAGAATGTAACAGCATGCATGTTACTGGCCGAATCTATGTTAGGAAAGGCAGTTTAATTTGGGTTCTTTAATTAAAGCTAAGAGTACATTTTTATTCCTTTCCTTAGGTTTATTGATTATGTTTTTATTGTTGTTGATTTATTTTCCTTAGAATAGGTTTTCTATTTATGTAATAAGACTAGTCCTTATTTAAAAGGATGTATGAAATAATAAAACTTAAGTAGAACTTCTATTTATGTTTTTAACGAGTCCTAAAATTTCAGCCTCCCCTTGATGATAAAGGTTTCAATCTCTTTCATGAGTAGAACTATCAATTACATAGATTGTAACAATTTGGCATCAAAGCCAACGATCCCTGGCAATGGTAGAACAATGACCCGCAAAATGGCACACCGGAATACACAAGAAGCTTGAGCATATACAAACAAAAAAGGATCATATATTAGATTGTACATTGCAGCATGCTCATGAAGTATTGCTAATACCAAAACACAACTGTTTGATCAAATGCGTAAAGGAGTGGATAAAATAATTGCTTGTAAACAGGTTAGTAACTCTGGTATACACGAAGTTAGATTCTTTAACCGAAAAAACCAAACCTCAACAGTCTTTACCAATCTCTCTTCATTGTACTATGCCTAAAACCCTTCTAAACCCATCTCGACAAAAACCATGGTAACCACAACTCACAACCAACTTCACTTCCTTGTCTTATTAATTAACCGCTCCTAAATTCATATAAAAAAACCGATTATACCCAATCCAAAGAACCTTTAACTCATATTGGAAAAGTTTAATGGGTCTGAACTTTCTGTGTTATTTTTGAAAATATTCATGTTGGTGAGAAGTTTGAAAAGATTTATTCAATGGTGTTGATAAATGAGAATAAATTTGTGGTCTATGACCCGCTATTGATTTCGACTATTAGCAACGTAAGGGATCTTTGCAAAGTTAATCCTGACTTCGAGATTGATGACAAGCTCTAACCAAAGCACTTTCCAAGAACAAGTTTGAGTTTCAAAGGATATTGGAAAAGTTTCAAGAAAAAATCTTAAGGAGTCTTAGGAATTAAGAATTTTTTGGAAACTCCAAGATTTAGCAGATGCTTTTTGGATATTTTGAGTTATTTTTATTTGATAGTTTCTTATGATGTAATGAGTTGTAAATTATGCGACATGTGCTATTTTGTTTAATATTAGATTTTTTTGCTAATTGTGTGGCTGTAACCAAACATTTATATATTTAAAGCTTTGTAAAAAGATGATGTAAAAAAATTTGTCAGCAATTTATTTTCTGAAGTTAGTCTTCTCCACCTTCATCTTTTGATTTCTGTGGCAATTTACAGCTGCAATTTGATGTTCTGTTTTTTTCTGAGTTTACCAACAGAAAGCTTTTAGCTGTTCCAAAATCCATATTAAATTTATTGCTTCCACCCTTTTTAAATTTTATAAACTATAATAAAATGTAAATTCCATTTGAAAACGGTAGAGGAACAAACCTTATCAACATCCACATCATTGGTAACAGAGTGACCACTTTCACTGCCTGTTTCACTTGCTGCATCACCATCATCATCATCATCATCGTCACCATCCTCATCCTCATCATCATCATTGGATACATCAGAGCCTTCTGTTCCATCATCGCATTCATCGTCTTCATAAGATTCATCTTCGTCATAGGACTCACTATCATCTTCAGCTGCCTCCTCACTTTCACTGCCACTCTCTTCTGAATCAGAGTATATATCAGAGGAAATAGAACCTTCCTGCCAACAAAATTCTGATCTCGTAACTACAATGTAAAAACCAAATCCAAACCAAAGTAATAAGAATTTGGAATATGAACAAGACTCATATTTTTTATGTTTTTAAGAATATTGGGAAAAAGAAACAATTTTGACTTAGTGATCATATTTGCTCAAGAAGAACAGATAGAAAATAAAACAGATCGATAGTGTACATACTTGTCTTTATAGCGACTACAGAAAGCCATATTGAAGTTTAGTGAAAAAGAAGAAATAATTGGGGCTCACCCCAAATATTTGATCATACTCTTCCAATAGTGTTATAACAATGGCTTGAGCATGATTAGCTGCAGCAGCGGCTTGTAGCAATTGCATAGAACCATCACCACCCACATCAAAATCGGTTTCAATCTCACAATCACCAGCTAGAAGGGGTCGAAGAAGTAAGGGTGCCATGCATGCCGCCACGGCTGAAGTGCTCATTAGGTTTTCATTTTTGTGAGAAGCCACAACTTGCATCATCATTAGAATTCTGAAATAAAGGAACAAGACAAGTAAAATACGGATAAAGCCACAACAGGGCAAAGAGTGACAGCGATGAATCAATTACCTCTGTAGCAAATGACGGTTTGGTTCAGGAAACGTGTCCAATACTGCCAAACGCATAGCATTGACTCTAGAACCACGTTGAGTTCCTAATCATTGTATGATGTCCAATAACAGAATAAAAATAAAGAATAAGGATTATCCAACGTATACTTCCCTTTGGAATAGGAGGCATCAAGAATCCAATTACTGTGAAGCATGTTATCAACTGAATTTGTTAAACAAAGAACAGTTGAACAAAAGACTTACGGCATGCTTCTAGTAGCGCATTGCAGCATGATGCAGGAACAGGAGATGATGGCAACTCTCTGAGGATATACTGGAAAATGGCATTAAGGAAATTAGAAAAAAAAGTAGCAGGAGCAGTATATGTTGCAATTTAAATGAAACAATCTTCTGGAAACCAATATAGCATACCTTGACACAATCACCAATGACATGTGCATCCTCCTCGGAAGAAAACTCAGTTTTTCCTGCATTAAAAAGCATGGCCTAAAAGAGTTAGAAGGCTGAAGAGAATAGTTGAACTACAAGTATATATATTCTACTTTTTACAAAGCTACCCTTGACAGCATTGTTTACAGCCGAACATTAAATATTGAATATGTAAATCCAAAGAAATTGTAAGAACACAACCTATGGTATATGTAACCAGTGTTAAAAAAAATGAATATAGAATATAGTCAAGGAGAATGTGTCTGAACAAACCCTGTTCATATTCCTGAATTCGACGCTTAACATCTTCAACATCTGCGGCTTGTCGTAAGATCCCTTCTACTCTGACACCTTTTAAGTTATTTTAACATGATTATATATGCATAGACAGCTATCCAGTATAGGGAATTAGAAATTTAGAATATTACTTAAATGCAATTGTAGTAATTAAAAGAAAAGAAAAAACTCACCATGCTTTTCAATAAATTTAAGGGCCTTCTCCAAAAATGTTGGAGCTCCGTCAACGTCTTCCAGGGCAAGTAAAACTGGTCTGCCTATGACTGTAGATCTAACAGGCGGTTTATCATTTGCTAACGAAGAAATAGAGAAGAGCATCAATATCTCAAATTTGAGGAAATCAAGTTAAAAACTTGACAGGCTTGTGAAAAAACACAACAGAAAGAGATAAATGAAAACTAGAAGAAAAGGACCATACGGTTAAACAAGGATAGAAATAACTGACAGCCAAGAATCAAAAGCACTAACATGCTTGAATTCTTCTGATAATTTACATTGTTCCAATAAACTGATAGCTCTCTCACACACACACACATATATATATATATATGCATGTGTGTGTATCAGTTCAAAGTTGCACAAAACTCAAAAAAAGAGGCTGCAGAATACCTGGTTCCTTAGAAGCATCAACTTCCTCTGATTGATCATTCCTAAAAATGCCATTTTGTCCCATCGCATTAGCAGAACTTGGTGCTTGAGACAAAGCATTCTCAAGTGCAGCTTTCCACTCATACAAATCGTCCAATGTTTCAGCCTGGAACATCAACAAAAGAAATCATCATGTCATCTAATTTCTATCTATTGAAGTAAAGAGAGCCTTATGAAATAGCTCCATTGATTTATTGATAAAGGTAAAGATAGATAGTTACATATAAATTCAAACTACTAATTCAAAAATATAAAAAATTGTTAGATTACAGTTTCCTAATTAAGGAATATTTAAGTGTATCAGATAGGAGTCTGTAAATATTTTATTGATTACTATCCCTAACTTTAAGGCTGTTTTTAGGGACAGCATCCCTAGAATTAGTCTGTTTCCTAGTATAGAGTTTCCTAAGTTAAGCTTGCTATGTGTATAAATATTTATGTAATTTCTTATGAATAAACAGAATGAAAATAGTCTTTTTTTGGTATCAGAGCCAATTTTTTAGCTCAAATTCTGGCCTTTTTTTTTTGTCTGACAACTTTTTCTCATTCTCAATCAACCCTCAAGACAGTAGAATTTGTTCAAAAGAAACATGGCTGAAATTGTCAAAACCAGCAACACTAGAGAAGGAAATTCTCAAGAATCATCTGTTGAGTTCAATAAAAAAAATTGAGAAGTTGAAGAATCTGTTGGGATCATTAGAAAAATCTCCTTCAAAAGGTACTTGTGGTTTGGTTTTTTCATGTATATCCTCTTCTCAAGATTCTATAATCTCGGATATACCCACCAAAAGTTCTTGGGTCATTGACTCTGGAGCTACAGACCACATGACCTATTCCTCACAAAAATTTATTTCATATATACCTTGCCCTAGTAATAGAAAGATAACATTGGCCGATGGTTCTGTGATCACAGTGGCTGGTTAGAGTGATATTGTTATAAATAAAAATCTTACTCTTAGAAATATCCTCCATGTTCCAAAACTGTTTACCAATCTTCTATCTATCAAGAAAATTACTAAAGACTCTAACTGTAGTGTGGTTTTCTATCACAATTGATGTCTTTTTCAAGAACATAATACGAGGAGAATGATTGGACATGCTAAGGAAGTAAATGGCCTATACTATCTTGAAGAATCCAGTGGAGAAGTTAGTGCTCTGAATTCCTCACCATTATCTTTCATATTCGAATCTATTAAAACCAATAAAGACCAAATTTGGCTCCATCACCTCTGCCTTTGTCATCCATCGTTTAGAGTCCTTAAAATTATGTTTTCTTCATTGTTCAAAGGATTAACTGTTGAAAAATTCTATTGTGATGTCTGTGAATTTGCAAAACATAAACGTACCTCTTTTCTGGTAAGCAATAAAAGAACATCCGCTCCTTTTACTCTTATTCATAGTGATGTTTGGAGACCATCCACTATTTTAAATATTTCTGGGGCTCGATGTTTTGTATCCTTTATTGATGATTATACCTGTGTGTCTTGGATATTTCTTTTAAGACAAAAATCTGATGTAAGGTCTGTCTTTCCAACCTTTTATAGCATGATCAAAATACAATTTGGAGCTGAAATAAAAAGGTTTAGGTCAGACAATGCCAAGGACTATTTCAATCAATTTCTCTCACCATATTTCCAAAAAAAGACATTATACATGAGTCATCTTGTATTAGCACACCTCAACAAAATGGTGTTGCCGAAAGAAAGAATGGTCACATTTTAGCTATTACAAGAGCCCTCTTGTTCCAAAAAAATGTCCCTAAACAATACTGGGGGAGGCTATTTTAACTACTACTCATATGATAAATAGATTGCCTACAAAAGTCCTTGAATCTCAAAGTTCTATGCAAGTTCTAGCAAAATTCTTTCCTGATTTCAATACTTCAAGTAACCTTACTCCCAAATTTTTTTGTTGTGTTGCCTTTGTACATATACATTCTCAAAAAGAGGAAATTTTGATCCACGAGCTGTCAAGTGTCTTTCTCAGTTATTCTTCCACTAAAAGGGGTACAAATGCTATCATCCAGCCACAAAAAAAATTTATGTTACTTTTGCAGAACAAGAGAATTTCTTTACTTGTCCTTATCTTCAAGGGGAGATCTTATTCACATAAGATAAGGACAGAGAATTCTTTCTTCTTGACATTCCAGCTCCTGTCCAGCAACCAAACACTCACATTCTAGCTCCTGTCTAGCAACCAAACACTTCCACTCAGTCCTTGCCTGTTAACCAACCTGCCCTACTCAAAACTATGGCCCCTATGCAACCTGAAACAAAGCCTAGACCCAAATCACAAAGAGGGATTCAGGACACTACTCGTCTTTTACTGGTTTACTCAAGGAAGAAGGCACCGGTGCAAGTTCAATCATCTTCTTTTTCTATACAACCTGCTACTATACAATCTGAGGTAATTGTTGAACCTACTTTGAATACTAATACTAAAACTACTGAAAATTTAGATGATTTTCCCATTGCTATTAGACAAGGGACTAGAGCCTGTATAAAACATCCCTTGTACTTATTCATGTCTTACAAAAATTTGTCCCATAACCACGAAGCCTTTCTTACTAGCCTAAATTCTATCTTCATTCCCAAAACTGTATCCGAGGCATTAGAAGATGAGAATTGGAAAAATGCCATGAAAGTTGAAATGGAAGCTCTTGAAAAAAATAAGACATGGGACTTGGTGAAATTACCGAGAGGAAAGAAACCAATGGGATGTCGTTGGGTGTACACAGTGAAATATAAGTCAGATGGTTCTTTGGAGAGGTACAAAGCAAGATTGGTTGCTAAAGGGTACACTCAAATGTATGGAATAGACTACCTTGAAACATTTGCCCCTGTTGCAAAGATGAACACTGTGAGAGTGTTGTTGTCACTAGCTGCCAACCGAGGTTGGAAATTATAGCAATTCGACATCAAAAACGCCTTTTTTCATGGTAATCTTGAAGAGGAAGTCTATGTGGATGTTCCACCAAGATTCAGTCCAAAAACAAGATAGGTAGTTTGCAGACAAAAAAAGGCTTTGAAACAGTCCTTGAAGGCTTGGTTTGGAAGATTTACCAAAGTAATCTCAAGTTGGGGTATAAACAGAGTCAAGGAGATCACACTCTGAATGTAAAACACTCATCTTTAGGGGGAGTGATTGTTTTATTAGTCTATGTAGATGACATTATAGTGATTGGTGATTATCTGGGAGGAATGGAGAATTTAAAAAAATGCCTAGTAAAAGAATTTGAAGTCAAAGAGCTTGGTAAGTTAAAATACTTCCTTGGTATTGAAGTGGCACACTCTCTGGAAGGAATCTTCGTATCTCAGTAAAAATACATAGTTGATTTGTTCACAGAGATCGGCAAGTTGGGATGTAAACCAGTAGAGACACCCATAGAGGTGAAACACGGACTCGGAGATGCACTAGAAGATGCAGCAGCTGATAAAAGTTCATATAAAGACTTGTGGGGAAGCTCATTTACTTGTCTCATACCAGACTGGATATTTGCCTATGCAGTCGGTGTTATAAGTCAGTTTATACACAACCCCAAAGAATCACATCTTAGAGCTGTGTATCAGATTCTATAGTACTTAAAAGGCACACCAGGCAAAGGAATCCTATTTAAAAAGGGGAAGAATTTAACCCTTGCAGCCTATACTGATGCAGATTATGCAGGGTCTATGGTTGATAGAAGATCAACCTCAGGCTATTGTACTTTCCTAGGATGCAACCTTGTGATTTGTAGGAGTAAAAAATAGAATGTTGTGGCTAGATCTAGTGCAGAAGCTGAATTTAGGGCGATGACTCTTGGAATTTGTGAGTTATTATGGCTAAAAATTATTTTGAAAGATTTGAAGATCAAGTGGGAAGGTCCAATGAAGTTGTATTGTGATATTAAGTCTGCTATCAATATTGCACATAATCCAGTTCAACATGATCGTACGAAGCACGTTGAGGTTGACAGACATTTTATACAGGAAAAACTGGACAATGGCTTAATTTGCACTCCATTTGTGTCCACTGATGGTCAACTAGCAAACATACTACCAAAGGATTGTCTGGGAAGTAGTTTCAGAAACTAGTAAGCAAGCTGAGAATGGATGATATCCACTTCCCAACTTGAGGGGGAGTGTTAGATTACAGTTTACTAATTAAAGAATATTTGAGTGTATCAAATAGGAGTCTGTAAATATTTTATTGATTACTATCCCTAACTTTAAGGATGTTTTAGGGACAGCATCCCTATAATTAGTCTATTTCCTAGTATAGAGTTTCTTAAGTTAGGCTCACTATGGGTACAAATATTTATGTAATTTCTTGTGAATAAACAGAATGGAAATAGCCTGTTTTTAACAAAAATAATAATAATTCAAAAATAATTTAAATTTAAGACAACAGTTTTTTTGAATATTTGAATGTTTAAAATACTAAAACCAAGCTATTATGCTCCTGCAAGACTGATGGTCAATAGAGAAACAATCTTGGATTGATGATGACTAAAAAGCACAAATAGTTGATGAAAAAATAGGGGGATTTTCTGACTGAGGGTGCTATGATAATGGGCCATTGTTATGAGTTACGTCAACAAGATCGAGAATATTGTGATTTTGGAGACTGCTGATTGTGAAGTAATATTGTGAGTTATGGAGCTGCAGTTGGTTTATCCAATACATGGTTTGATATCCATTAAACGAAGTCCCTCGACCGGCTGCCAAGAAAGTCGGGCACAAACCTGGCCTCTTGGAACTGGTAATTTGTTGGCTTTGGTGAATAAGAATTGGCATTGTTTCAGCAGAAAAAGTATTGGAGTCATATGAAGATCAAAGAATATGCTCATTTGAGCAAAGGAGTAATAAAACATGTTTGGGCCAAGATTGAGAACTAAGTTGTTAGACAGAGTACTCATATAAAATTGAAGTAATGAGAGGCTTATGAAATAGCTCCATTGATTTATCCATCAAAGTCTCTATTAATAGAGAATAATAAATTGAAATTTAGAAATTCAAACTAGTAATTCAAAAATATGGTAAAATAATATTTAAAAAACAATTTAAAAGATAATAACAATTTATTTGAACATTTGAATGTACCAAATTCTAAAGCTAAGTTATTAATTTCCGAACATCTTACTGTTTCTTTAAAACCAGTGATCTTGCTAAAGCAGTTCGTAATAATGGGTTTCACAGGATAAAAAAAATGCTCTGTAGGGTATTAAGTGACAGAGTTAAATAAAACTTCTATAAAGATAAAAATTTCATGTTCATGGCATTCTGATCACATGCAAGCGTTGGTCACTCAGAACAAGGTCTTCTGCTTTCATTAGAGCTCAGTGTTGGTCAGATTCATTTGATCATTTTTACATGCAAGAATGTCCTTTTACTGTTTTGGCAGAATCATGATATGTGCTGTTCAAACAGAAAGCTCACAACTATTTATCAAGCTAAGGAAATGTAAAACTAAAGGGCCATGAATCTGACAAACCACTCAAATAAACAGTAGAGTTAAAATAGTATAAAAAGAATCAAAGAGAAATTATAGATGAAGAATGGGAGGAAGAACCTTGAGTGTGAAGGTTCGTCCATCGGGGCCATCTTGAAACTGTACTGTTATAAGTTTTTTATCAGCTTTGACAATCACACTAGAAATGTTGAAAGCCACCACAAGTTAGTAATTCCAACTTTAAAGATATTTGCAACTTGAAGAAGAGACCAAGAATTGGTAATCTTTCAGATATGCAAGCCAACCTGCCTGAATTGTTGAGATCAATACCGCCAAGAGTTAAGTTCACTTCATTCCCCTTCTGAGAAACGGCATTCTGAGAAGTAAAACAAAAGTAGATTAATCTTCTAAAACCTTATACATACAAAATGCAGCAAGAAAGAGAGAGAGAGAGAGAGAGAGAGAGAGAGAGAGAGAGAAATTGAGCTGTGCATGGGAATGTGGAGACAAGAGAACAGGTTACCATCAGGATAATAACATCTAACCAATAAATATCAACACTTCTAGACTTTATTTCCCTTTTTGATTCAGAGATTGCATACTGAAATTCTTCTCCAAATCGAAGCCTAAGTCCTTTCCTCAACCAAAGCATCATTTCTTTGTATTATTCTTCAAGGTGAAGCTCTCGAATGTCACACATTGTAGAATAGTGCATCTAAATAAAGTCTAACCCAATTATAAATTAGGGCCAACCTAATGCATTTCCATCTTTCATTTTTAGGCTTAATTTGCTGGTGAACCAAAGAAGAATTGGCAAGTGAAATGATATATTAACTGAAGTACCATAACTATCAAATAAGCAGTGTTTAATAACAATCAATTTTCTAGTACACTAAAAATGTACGTTTGTATAAATTACCATAGGTTCCACTAACTTAGCACTCTATCCTACTTGATAAGTTTATAACTAAGTTCCATTAATTTATGTGGAGTAAAAGTTACCAGTAAAGTTTAACTTTGAACTATTAGCTTCGAGTCCTACAATCTATAATTCATATGTGGGTTTTCAATCAAATTTATCACGATTAGTTAATTAGTTAATTTGAGTTGAGATATTTATTGAGATAGTTGTTTAGTTTAATATTTGTAATTATTGATTCTGATAAAAATGATTAATATAAGTATAACTTTTTTTTTAAAAGAAAATCTCCTTCACTATTTAGAGGTAAACTTTATTAATTTAGAGCCGCAAGAATGATTTAATTTTGAGGTCATATTTCCCAGTTTCTTTATGTTTAATCTAGCTTGAGAGTTTCCAGAGCTTATTTAGTCTGTCCAAAAACAAACTAAAAACTGCAAAATCACCGACGAAACGCGCAGCATGAAATAAACATGAAAGTTTCATATTCTAGCCACTAATAATTATTCATAGAAGAGAACATGAAACTCAAAATCAGATGCTCTAATTGACAGAGTAGTGCAAATAAAAGATAATCATAGCAAATTAATATCATCTCGATGATCTTAAAACCTAGTAGAGTAAAAAAAACAGCAGATCGCTTTATCTTTTACTGTATCCTTACAATAATTCAATTGTTGTGCCAAGAAAAGAGCAACAAATATGTAAAAAAAAAATGGATAAGCAAGCACAAACATCCATGTTGAGAGTTTAGACCGGCACTGCCAGAGTAAAGGAACTTACAGGGTCGCTTCTAAAGAAAACCAACGAAGTATGTGTCAAAATAAACCATCTTTTCTTCCATGACGTCCACCCAATTCCTTTAATCAAAGAAAAATAGGAAAAAGAAAGAAATAATAATTCGTAAGAATTCAAACTATTGTCCTGAAACCTTGATTTCAACATAATGCGTATTTTATAATAAAAGTAAAAATTGCTTCACAAAACTGTAAGATGAATGGCAAACGAAGAACTGAGTTTAATTGCAAAAGCAAAGTTAACAAACCTTTGGATGATAAAAAAAGTGGCCCACTCTTTAAAACCTGCGAGAAAGTTTAAAAACCTTAAAATGCACTAACTTTAATAATTTTAAAAACTACATGCTTAAGAAACAGGGAATGCAGGTCGGGAAGGTAAAATCTAGCAAACACTTAAAATAAAGAAGACAATTCATTCTCTAGCATCAAAGTTCCTGATGGCCGCTTAAAAGTCTAGGATTAAACTTAGTGGTTATTAAAAGCTAAAATATACTGCGCAACAAAAAAAATAGTTGCAATCTACTTGATAATAAACAGAGAATAGCTTATATACAGGCAGTCCTTCCATGAAATGGTTCAAAGCGTTTAGTTGACATCTCTCAATGCCCAAGCACATAAGATGTTGTCGAGTGATGAACAAAGATAATTGTCGACATGATCTTAGTGATGGCAAAGATTACCGAATGGTAATTTAGGGAACCAATGCTCACCTACAACTCTCAATCAACAACTCTAAATTCAGAACATTAATTAAACAGTTCATAGAGGAGAGAGAGTGGTTTACCGTATTTCCGGACCGAGAGTTCTGATGCTCCAATGAGCCTGGAGCAGCAGCTGCTGCAACATCTCCCTTAAGAAAAAAAAAAATGATTTTCAACCCATAGTCAAACTTTAAAAATTAGAGTTTAGGTTTTGTTTTCTCCTGAAGGTTGAAAACCTTTCCTAAAAGAAAGCAAGATTGATCTACACCTGATGTCCTTGAGATGGCTCTCGATCTTCCCTTTTGGAAGCCATCCTCTGCAAACAACATTACACCCAAACAATAAAGAGCAAAACAAAGAAGTCCAATTTCTTCATAAAAACTATAATGTAAACCAGAAAAGAAAAGAAAAGGAAAGAAGGAAAGAGAAAAAATGCCTGTTGTAATACAGAAGGGTCTTCCTTTTTGTTAGCCATTTTCTAAACAAGAAAAAAAAGAGAGAAGGAATTAACGTAAAATCTCCGTAAATCTACAGAACACCAAAATCTTCGAAAAACGAATAGAAAATTAACAGAAGGGGAAAAAGAAGAGAGTGATTGATCAAAACCAGTTGCCCTGGAGACGGCTCTTCCTTTCTGCTAGCCATTTTCTGAAGAGGAAAATTAAAAATAAATTAACATAAAATATAAGTTAAATCACAATGTATTTCTTCCCTGTTTCTGAACACCAAAATCTTCTAAAAACGAATAGAAAATTAACAGATTGAGAGAGAGAGAGAGAGAGAGAGAGAGAGAAAGAGAGATTGCTCGAAACCAGTTGCGCTGGAGACGAGTCTTCCTTTCTGCTAGCCATTTTCTGAACATGAAAATTAAATATAAATTAACGTAAAATATACGTTAAATCACAGAGTATATTTTTCCATGTTTCTGGACACCGGAATCTTTAAGAAAAAAAAAACAACGAATAGAAAATTAACCGAATGCAAAAGAAAGAGAGAGAGAGCACAACCAGTTGGGATTGAGACGGCTCTTCCCGTTTGCTATGTATTCTCTAAGGACATTAAAAACAAAAAGTAAAATCTCCGTTACAAACACAAAATATAGTTCTTTCTCTTCGACACAAGTAAAAGCAAAAAAGAAATAGGTTGATGAAAACCTGCTGTATCAGAGATGGTTCATCCCTTTTGGTAGCCATGATACTCTGATAACTCAGAATCAGAAAATCACATACCAAACAATTCACAAAAGGAAATGATCAGCAGCCTCTGCATCAATTTTAATTACGCTACAATATTTTTAAACAAACAAATACAATTTCAAAACTCAAAAAAGAAAAACATTTTGAATTAGGAACGTACTTTGTGAAAAAAAGAGGAAAAAAGAAAATTAAAAGGAGATAAGGAGAAGGCAAAGGGGAGAACGGAGAGACATTTTTTTCTTTCTTTGTTTGAGAGTGCGTTGGCTCAGAATTCTTTGCTAGGCGGAAACCCCGTTCGGTCAACCAAAGGGATAGCCTAAAAGCAGTGAGGCATTCCCTCCATAACGGAAATGGGATGGGAATTATGTTGCTGTTGTACACGTCAACCCCTATTTTTTATCTCTATTTTTATTTTTCTATCCCTTTTTTTCTTATGAAAATATTTGTGTTTTAGGAGGGAAATGGCGTTTCCGGTAAATTTTGCCTGTTTACAACGTTCCTTTTGTCACTCGTGAATTGACGTGTTGGGCCCATCGGCAAACATTGCTCAGTCTGTTATGGGCCCCTTTGCGTTAAAACTCAAAGGTCAAAATTTTCTATCAGACCTTATACTTTGCATAAATTTACAATTTAATTTAATTAATTTTAGTTATTGTACTTTTAGAAATTTGAAATCTACATCTAATTAAACGGTAGCAATTAAGTATGTCTGTTAAATTTTATTATTAATAGTGTATTATGTGTAAAATTAGATATTTAGTCCATGTTTTCACTTGAATAATTTTTAGTCATTATTTTTTTATTTTCAAAATTTCAATTTTAATGTAAATAATAATCATTAAATCTATTAACTATTTTTTCATTAATATGTAAAGATAGTAAGCTAACATGATATTACATATGTGATAATATATTTGACACATTAAATTTTCAAAATAACAAATTTTAACTTAATGAATTTAATAACCATCATTTAGTCATGACTAAAATTTTAAGATTATAAAAGTAAGGAGATTAAAATGACCAAATTAAAATATAAATACTAAATTAACAACTTAAGCAAAGTATAAAATCTAATAAAACCAAACTTAAAACACAAAGTATAGGATATAAAGGTTCTTTTTTTCCTCTGTAAACAAAGAGTGCAAAGGAAACCCAAAAAAAAAAAAACGGAAGTGTGAAAGCTAAACACCAACTAAAGAAAAGCTTCCTTTGAATATGAAACCTGATTATAAGTTAACAAAGCTTCTTAAATAAGTAATTTTTTAATGGTATTAAATAATTTCTTATTATTTGATAATATTAAAATATTTTGGTTAAAATGCTCGGTTACTATAATTTATAAAAGTTGTGGATTTAATTTTTGTAATTTATTTTAATTATTTTTAGTTCTTATACTTTTTAAATTTTAAAATTTTAGCTTTCACCAAACGATAAATGTTAAATTTTGTTATTTCCAAAATCTGATGCGCCAAATATATTATTATATGTGCAATGTCATGTCCACTTATTATTTTCACATATTACTCACTAAAAATCTAGTTAATGAGTTAATGACTATCATTTGCATCAAGACTGAAATTTCAAAATTTGAAAAGTATAGAGACCTAGGAATGGTCTAATTGGAGAATGTGGACTAAATCTTCAACTAAATGCACAATACAATACTAGTGGTTGAATTTAGCCAAACGAATTTAACTCTTATTGTAACACCATTTAACCCTAATTCGTTGCTAGAACAGGGTTACGGAGTATTATCGAACAGTTCAAAACAAATACGAACAATCATATAATAATATAACATACACATCATAATTTAATCATAATCTCCCTTTATTGAGCCCTCGAGGCCTAAATCATGTGTTAGAAACAAATCAGGACTTAATCGGAAGTTCAGAAAATTTTTCGTGAAATTTCAAAATTTTTCCTAAGGACAGGGCTCACATGCCCGTATGGCCCAGGGGCCCGTGTTTCAGGCCTTGTCCGACCTAGTGTAACTCTCTAACTTAAGCCACACGGCCAGCCACATGCTCGTGTGCTAGGCGGTGTGCCTCACATGGCTGAGACACACGACCGTGTGCTAGGCCGTGTACCTCACTTGGCTAAGACACACGCCCATGTCTCTACCCGTGTGTAATTTCCTGGGCATTCTGTTTTAAATTTTTAAGATGCAGGGGGCACACAGCCAACCCACACGCCTATGCGCTAGCCGTGTGTCTCACAAGGTCTGGTCATACTCTCGTGTGTCAGGCCATGTGGACTGAAAATGAACCTTAAACATCAAGTTTACCAACCCTGCAAACTTAAACAAAAAGCAATTCAATAACCAAATGTTCAACCAATCCAAAACACATTCAAATACATCTAAAATATATCAAAATCATTAGTCTAATGACTTAACCAATGTACTCTCATAGGTACTTCACATATATTATTCAATTCAATCTAAATGAACACCATTCAAACCAACTCTAATTTCATATAAATTTTCTACTTTAACTTATCATTTGATAACCTTAGCATGTCATATATAACCAACCATTATCATTGTAACATCCCAAATCCGGCCTAGACATTATGGCCGAATCTAGCAGTGTCACATTGATGTGTTTTTCATAAAGTGTTATAACATTGAAAAACCCTTAATATAATTGTCCTCTTTATGTGCTCCTAATGGTGAGACTGAGATATTGACGTTCATTTCAAAAATTACGTCACAATCAAAAGGTATTTACTTTAAAAACGTTTTGAATATCAAAATATCATTTTATAGCGGAAGCTTTTAAAACATGTTGCGTAATATGGTGTTTGAAAAATAGTTATCTTTTTGAAAACTCGTGTCCTACTGCTAGCAGTTATAATTCAAAACAATTAAAACCCCAAATTAAAGATTAAAAATTTAAAGAGACCTTATTACAGTCAAAATACCCAAAATAAGATTACTTATAAAAAATAAAGGAAATATGATAGTAAATGCGGTTGTGTGGCCGCCTTTGATTCCCTCACAGCACCTATCCGCTTAAGCTTGGGGATTACCCGTACAGATAAACAGATAGGTGAGTTTACGAAAACTCAGTGTGTAATCCAATATAAGCAAATAGTCAGAAAACAATCAGAGTCTGGGCCTAAGCCCTTTTTAGTAACAGTGACAATATCAGTTTGGCTTTAGCCCATCTCAATACAGAAACAGGCATGTGTTTGGGCCTTGGCCCATTACAGTAATAGTAATAGTATACAAGTCCTACCCATCCAGCCTCTACACTCCATCTCCATCCAACCCTACACTCCATGTGGGGATATAATCAACCCACCTACCCCTACACTCCAAGTAGTACCGATTGTGGCACTAAACAGTATTTGCAGTAGAGCTGCCAGTACAATACACTTCCTCCAATCATAATAAATCCATCCCCATGCAATGCATCATACAATCATGTCATGTCATATCATATAATCATACATGTAACCAATATAGTTTAAATAGCATGCTAAAATACAGTCATACATGTACATATATATATGTGCATCACATAGGGGCAAAACAATCATCTTACAATATAAGGGTAAAATAGTCATTTTATCATATATAGGGGGTCTAGGTAAACTTACTGACCCAACAGTAGGTCCACAGTCTCTCGGGTGACCCGTGCAATCTTAACAGTCAAACAGTGAAAATGGGCCTACGAAGCCCAAAAATGGCATTGGCCGTGTGGATTACACAGCCTGGTCCAACATCCTCCACACGTTCGTGTAGGGCCCACATACCCGTGGGCCTATAGAGCTTAGTTCGGCCCAAAATAGCCCAAAATGGCCTTGGCCCATGAAATCGCTCATGGCCGACCTCAACGATTATATGCCCTTGTTTAGGCATGCGGACTACCACACGAGCGAGCGCACGCTTGTGTAGCGTCGACGGTCACTTATTTTGGCTTTTGCCGATTTACTATTAGGGGCAGTGTTTTTACACACCCACACACCTGGTTTCGATTCGTCACGCAATGTCGCTCAGGCCCACACGAACCTCTAATCGAACCACTGTGATTCCCGAGGATTTAATCCCTGGCGATTGATTAAGAGTTTTCTATACCTTCCTCAACGAAAAGATCAAAAGACCCAACTGATGGAAGCAAAAACGTGATGGCCAAGGAGTGAAACGAAAATAGTGAGATTAGTGAGAAAGCAAAATCAGCACCAGCACAACCCCTCACCCTCGATTTACAACTGTCAAAAACCATTAAACAAAACCCCAATTTAACAACTTAAAAACTGAAACTTCAAGTATTATACTACTTACCAAAAGAATTACGATTAACCCCTGCACACAGTGGAGGCTCGAAATGTAAGAGGAAGGAGAAGCAATATCAATTCAGTAGAGGAAGAGGAATGAATTTTCGAACAAGGAGAAGGGAAAAAGGACTTTCGGTAGCGACAAGAAAATGGTAGTCAGAAATGAAGAAGAAAAAAATAATTGTTTAGCAAAAGCAAACAAAACTGGCAAGAGCAAGACTCTAGCCGAAACACACCTCCCAAAATTTAACAGACAAAAGAAGAAAAGAGGGGAACCGACAGACTTAAGAACAAAGATCACCAAAAATAAACTCAATTTGCAAAAGAGAGAGAAAAGAGAGAGGAAGCAGTAGAAGCAATCTCGACCAAAAGAGGATAGTTGGCCGAATGTTGAGAGGACAAAAGCCAAGCCAAATTCTATTGAGAAAGAGTTCAATTTTGGCACACTACTCTTCCACTCCGTTCAAAATCCCGAATTTTCCTCCCCAAATCACTCAAACCGTCCACCAAACCCTTAATCCACTCTTCAAATCTATCCTCCAATCTCTCAATTATTCAATTCAAATTCCACTACAACTCTGCAGTATTTCGGTCAAACTCTACGACCCACACGGCATAGGCAGCAAAATAAAACCCTCTTGCGCAAACTAGGACTCAAACTTCAGACCTCAGACATTAGTAACACGCCACTTATCCCCTAGACCAGCAGGCCCATTCTGTCATGTTATACCCACATTTATGTAAAAGCCTACTGCCTAGAGACAGTGTTTATTCACATAAAAACAAAAATTTTGCACAAGCCAAGACCCAAGACTTCTCAGACATATCCAGAACACTGAACCACTGAAGCAGATACACACTTGTGTCACTTTCTTGCACAACTAAACATTTATGTGCAGCCTCCTACCTATTCCCATGCTCAAGACCTAATATTTCTAGGCCCAAAATTCGGGGTGTTACCATCATATTATAACATCATTTATAAGCATTTCCCAAAATGACAAACAAATCATCCTAGGTATATGCCATTATCGAAAAAAATTACTTCACCACTTTGAGTTCGGGATCGGCCTTTGATGCTGATTCAACAATTTGACTTCAACCTAACCTGCGCACGGAAATCAAATCGTATGCTGAGTTTAAACTCAGTGGTATTTCTATAATCTGAAAACTTTAAATAAATTTATAAAATTAATGTTATTTACACATTCAATCATACAAATACTATAATTATACAATAAACAATTCATAGCTAAATCATTTATAACACATTCACTTCCGGTTAATTGCTATCCCAGATAGCTTTTCACAATGTCAACACATATCACTTGAGCCATAATATTGATTATTCGTATTCAATTCAAAAATTCTCAATTCATATATCTCTAACTATAATTCATTTCATTATTCAATATCATTCATATCGATCAAATCTTCCAATTCATTATATACCCCTATTAACACAACTCAGACTTTGGCGGATACACGGATCCAACCAAAAAACACCAATATGGCACCCAGTGCCTCATCGGATAATTCGAAGTAATAAATTGACACCTAGTGTCTCATCGGCCATGTCGAAGTAAGTTGGTACCTAGTACCTCGTCAAATTTATCTGAAGTAATAGTTTGACACCCAGTGTCTCATTGACTCGAAGTCCAAGTATCCTTGAACACTTTCAATCCTATGGCATGCCAACTATATCTGACTCAGCTTGGTACAGTTAATAGGTTTCAATTTACTTTTCAATTTCCAACCAATGTATACATTTCAATTTCAAATATTCACAAATACTTATAAATTCAATACAATTTGTTTCAATACCATAATACCAATTACTTACCTTAATCTACTTACCATACACATTAAGTAATAAACTCAACAATTATGTATTAAATTCAGATTATAAAAATACAAACCGTAATTTATCGAGTTACTCCTCGTCAACTTTTTCCTTTCTCTTCTTAGCCGAGGTCTCCAGTACAACATTAGCTACGAAAATTAAATTAGTTTAAAATCATCAATACACACAATTTCACATTAAATATTTCAATTGTTATTCAACTGTTGCTCACATTTCAATTTAGTCCCTAATCAAAACTAACTTAATTTTATTTAAAACTAATTTCATATTTTCATTCAAATCACACTTTAGATTAATTTCAATTTTCAAATTTCACCATAAACCCTAATTTTGAAATTCTCTCAATTTAGTCCTTATTACTCAAAACTTATGATTTATTTTACAATTCAATTCCTTTTTCACTTCTAACTTGAAATTCTATCAATTTAACCCCTAACACTTAAATTTATTCAACATGAACAACTTCTAAAAATTCACTAACTTCAAAAATTTTAACATAAATCAAGTAGTATTTTGTTCTAGAATTCTAAAAACATCGAAAATGGGCTAAATTGACTTACCAAATTAACTTTGAACCTAAAAGTGTAGTTTTTCCTTTTTCTTTTCTTTCTCATTTCTCCTTCTCTGTTTCGTTTTCTATTCTATCTTTTTATTCTTTTTGTTTCTTTATTTATTTGTTTTAATTATAATAATATAATATAATAATATAATAATATTTATATATACTTAAATTTTAAAAATGTATATATAATATAAATAAATATATGTACATTATATATACACATGGAATTATATTTTCCATACACTTGTCACTTATGGTTTAATTCCTAATTTAGTCCCTTCACTTTTCCTTTAATCTATAATTAAACTTTTACCCTTTATTCAATTTAGTCCTTACACCTAATTACCCTTAATTCAAACTAATTCACCTAACTAATACCTTATTAACCATACAACTAGCTTCGTAAATATTTATAATAAATATTTACGAATCCATTTTTCGAAAACGAAGACCTCAAAGTACACTTTCTGGTAATCGTAAATTTCGGGTCATTACAATTTTCTCCCCATTAATAAATTTCGTCCTTGAAATTTACCTGAAAAGAGGTGGGGGTACTGAGATCTCATTGTTTGTGGGGGTACTGAGATCTCATTGTTTCTTCCAATTCCCAAGTTGCTTCCTTTATACTATGACTTTGCCACAACACTTTTACCAATGGAACTCATTTATTGCGTAATTCTTTCACCTCTCGAGCTAATATCTTAATCGGTTCTTCTTTATATGATAAATCAGGTCAGATTTCAATATCCTCTATCGAAATAACATGAGAGGGGTCTGATTTGTATCTTTTGAGCATTGAAACATGAAAAACATCGTGAATCTTTTGTAATTTCGGAGGCAAAGCTAAATGATATGCTACCGGTCCAACTCTTTCCACAATCTCATACGGCCTAATAAAATGAGGACTTAATTTTCCCTTTCGACCAAATCTCAAAATTTTCTTCAAAGGCGAGACTTTAAGAAATACTTTATCACCAACAGAGTACTCAATATCCCAACATTTCAGGTCTGTATATGACTTCTGTCTGTTGAAAGCTGCTTTTAGTCTGTCTCGGATATTCTCAACTGTATTCTCTGTTTCTTGAATCAATTCCGGCCCAATCATTTTTCTTTTATTCAATCCCATCCAACACACAGGTGATCGATACCTTCGACCATATAAAGCTTCATACGGAGCCATTTGAATACTTGATTGGAAACTATTATTATATAAAAATTTAGCTAATGGAAGATAACGTTCCCAACCTAATTCAAAATCAATGACACAAGCTCGAAGCATATCTGCTAAAATCTGAATAACTCGCTCATCAGCTTGTGGATGAAACGTTGTGCTAAAGTTGAGTCGATTACCAAGTAATTCATGCAACTGCCTCTAAAATCTCGATGTAAACCGCAGATCTTGATCAGAGATTATCAATACAGGAATACCATGTAATCTCACAATTTATCGAATGTAAACTTCAGCAAGCTTTTGAAGTGACCAATCAGTTCTGATTGCTATAAAATGAATAGATTTTGACAGCTGATCAACAATCACCCAAATAACATTTTTCTCACTCGCTGATAATGGTAACCCCGTTACAAAATCCATTGTGATACAATCCCTTTCTATTCAGAATATTAATAAGATGAAGTAGCCTAGTAGGAACCTGATGCTCTACCTTTACTCACTGACAAGTCAAACATTTAGCCACATACTCAACTATATCTCTTTTCATACCTGGCCACTAATATAATTCTTGTAGATTTCAATACACTTTTGTTCCTCTAGGATGCAAAGCAAAAGGACTATTATGAGCTTCCCAAAGTATCAACTCTTTTAGTTCAGAAACATTTGAAACACAAATTCGATTACAAAATCTCAAACAAACATGTTCATCAATGCTGAAATTCTCTATCATGCCATTTTAAACCATTTCTTTATTCTTTACTAACTTGTCATCTTCTAACTGTGCTGATTTGATTTGGTCAAACATAACTGGTTTAATTCTTAATTTAGCCAACAGACTTCCATCATCATTGATACTGAGCTGTGCAAACATTACTTGTAATTTAATTGCTACTTTTCTACTCAATGCATCAGCTACAACATTTGCCTTTTTTGGATGATAATCAATAACACAATCATAATCTTTTAAAATTTCTATCCACTGAAGTTGTCTCAAATTTAACTCTTTTTGAGATAATAAATACTTGAGATTTTTATAACCGGTATAAATATAGCATTTCTCACCATACAAGCAATGTCTCCAGATCTTTAGTGCAAAAAACATGGCAGCTAGTTCCAAATCATGCATTGGGTAATTATGTTCATGCAGTTTCAATTGTCGAGATGTATATGTTATCACTTTTCCACCTTGCATCAGAACACAACTGAGACCATTTAAAGAAGCATCACTATAAATAACAAAATCCTTTCTCGACTCTAGAAAGTTAAAACTGGTGCTTCAGTCAGCATTTGCTTCAACTTCTCAAAACTTTCTTGGTATTGATCATCCCAAACAAATGGAACATTCCTTTGCAACAGTTTTGTCATTAGTAAGGCTATCTTTGAAAACCTATTTACAAATCTTTGATAATAACAAGCCAATCCCAAAAAACTACGTGTGACACCCCTAATGTGACCCTAGTCGGAAAGTGGTTTCGGGACCGCAAAACTGAGTCACAAAAATAATTAGATGTTATATTCTGTGCTTATTATATGTGGGATTTGTATGTGTGAATATTTCGTGCCTTGATTTTATCAATTAGGTGCTAATTTATAAGAAAGGACCCATGTGATAGGACTTGAAAATGTGATAGGTGAAATTTAAAGTGGCCAAATAATGCATGAATTATTGACATGAGGGACTTGCATGTCAAATTAGCCAAAAATCTAAATGGTGGCCGCCATGCTATGGGGTAAGGCATATTATAGACATATTATGTTAAAATGTGTGGGAAGAATAATAAATAAAGAAGGGAGTGGGAGGAGAAACCAAAGTTGTCTCCCCCATTGCCGTGAATGGAAGAAAGAAAGACTTCAACTTTCATTTTCTATCTTGCTTCCTTGTCTCTTGCAAAGGAAGCTAGAGAAGATAGGCCACTGCATGTAGTGGAAAACCATGGAATTTGTTTGCTTCTAAGTTGAAATTTTCAAGTAGAAGGCTAAAAAGGGGGATTAAGGTATGTTAATGCTCTTTCATTGAAAATCTTTGTATATTTGGAGGGGTCATCAAGTATAGAAGCTAGCTCATGGCAAATGATTTTTTTTTAAATGTGTGAAGATGACAATCGGCTATGTTGAAGTGCTAAATGAGTGCTAAATTGAGCTTAAGATAGTAATTAGAATTTGGGAAATTCATGCATTTTGTGGTCCAAGGGTGATAAGAACCATACGGTTATGGCATGTAAGCATGAAGATTGTGGAAGTCTTAGAATTGACTCAAGTGTTTTCGTCATTAACATATATATATTGCCGAATGTATGCTTGAAGGGTTGGTTAAGTACATTGTTGTTAAATGCTTGTTGATTTGTATAATTGTTGCTTAGCTACTAAATGAACTTAGGATATTATGGATAAGTTCAAGAATGGCAAAATTGAAATGAAGTTGCTTGTGCGAATGTACATATAAGTAAGGGAGTTATGTTATAATAGAACTAAGTGTGGCTAGTAAAGCCTATTTAATTTTCTTGCTATGTTGGACCATAAATATGATACATATTTAAATCTATTGTTCTAGATATAGATTAAATGATATGTGATTGCCAAATGTGATTGTTAAGTGAATAATATTAGTTAAGTACCTAAGCAAATCTATTATTGTACTTAAGCTTAAACGCAAAGAGGACCAAAGTTGGATAAGGAAAAGGAAAAAGTGATCAAATAGCCGCCGAGATCGTTCGACCACATCCGAGGTAAGTTTTAAGTGATCAAACGTTGAGTAAATTCAATCAAAATAGGACATAATGAGTTGATTTAATAAGATATGATGTGGTCATGATATGTTTAAAGCTCAAATGGTAAGTTCATAAGTGTTTGGACTTGGAAATTTAAGAGCAAATTGTAATAGTTTGCTTAGGACAGCAGCAGTAACGTGATTTTAGAAAATCACCATAAATTGTTGGTGTGGAATTATAGGCTGAATAAAATATTTAATCAAAGCTTAATTAGTCTAGTTCCTTATAAAAGAGGCCGTGTGAGTAACGAAATTTCCTATAAAGAGATATTTAAAGTTGTGCGGGACAAGTGTCGGAATGACTCGAAATCCCTATTTTGTTTTTGGAAAATCACTATAATTTGTACAAAAATGGTTATGAGATAAGATTTATATGCTTAGACTCCTTAATGAGTCTAGTTTCAAATGGAATCAAATAGAACACATTATGAATTCTGTACAATGAAAAATTTGATTCGTAGTGAAGAGTGGTCAGATTAGTCAAACAGTGCAACAGGGGAAACTTTAAGAAAAATCTGGTATTGATTGGCCACACCTAAAATTCTGAAAATTTTATGGATGAAAGATACATGAGTCTACATTCGGGGAAATTTAACGGTAATTGATTTTGAATTTCGTAGCTCCAGTTATAAACAATTTAGTGACTGTTGCTCAGGAAAACTGCTTGTAGTGAATATGTGATGTTGTTGTAAACTTTGATGAAACTATTTGAGTTGCTTATAAGCTATTGCTGAAATTGATGTACAAGAAAAATATGAAATTTGTATGAGGTATATATATGTGATAAGGCCTAATGGCCGATGTGATGAATGTGAAAGTGTATATATATGTGATAAGGCCTAATGGCCGACGTGATGAATGTGAAAGTGTATATATATGTGATAAGGCCTAATGGCTGATGTGATGAATGTGAAAGTGTGTATATATGTGATAAGGCCTAATGGCCGATGTGAAGAATGTGAAAGTGTATATAAATGTGATAAGGCCTAATGGCCGATGTGATGAATGTGAAGGTGTATATATGTGATAGGGCCGAATGGCCAATGTGATGAATGTGAAAGTGTATAAATGTGATAAGTCCCGAAGGGCATGTGTCAAGATTATATCCGGTTAAAACCCCGCAGCTTTATGCGAGAATATTATCTGATTAATGTCCGTAGGCTTCGTGCTCGCATTATATATCGAGCTTTAAAGACCCGACGGCTAAATGCTAGGATTCAAGTAAGACTTTGATATTGAGTATCTCGCATTAAGTTACCATCAAATAAGTATTATGTACTTAAGATGTTCAGTGCACGTATCACTTACTCATCGGTGGAGTGATTTGAGGTGAATTATCAGTATCAAAGAGGTAAGGATTATGATTTGTAAGCTTAAGTATGGATGTGATTATAAACAAGTGGAAAGGATTATTGAAAGTCGATAATCGATGAAGCATGTGCTTTGGAAATATTTGACCATCTAGGTCATTATTATTCGAAAGTATATATGTGGCAGCCAAGTGTTGCGTTTAATGACATTATAGATCGAGATGAAGCTCTAGATTAACTTCATCGAACAGTTGAAATGAATGACCAATGATAGTGATTGAGAACACTTTGTTTTACTTAAAACTTACTAAGCATAAATTGCTTACTCCGTTTCTTTGTTCTTTGTTTTATAGATTTTGCTCGTTAGTTATCGGATTCGGGATCATCGAAGTCGAAGTCATCCACACTATCAAAGCCCCCTATTTTGGTACAATTTTGGTTGCACTTTGAAATGGCATGTATAGGACTACCCTTTTGCTGTAGGTCATGTACCTTTTGGTTTGTGTAAACTTGGATAGCCATGCGAAAATGGCTCATATACATTTTTAGCATAGTACTATAATCGTTTGTATGTTGATCATTATGAGGTATGATATTGTTTTGAAACGGTTAGCCATTGGAATGGTTAATCATGATCACTCTTTGTGCTATGTATGCAAAAAGGGCCAATTGAATCATGAAATCATGAAATAGGTAAAGCATACCTTAAAGGCAGATGCTGACAGCAGCAGTGATGTGGATGTGAAAAATCATTAAAAATAGTAGGAATGGTATTAAATAGTGAATAAATTATGTAAATGAACTTGGATGAATCTACTTTCATATGGAAGAAACGAAACGGTCATATGAGTTATATGTTAAGAGATATTAAAGTTCTCGTGAAACAGGGCCAGAACGGTTTCTGGATCCCCTATTCCGACTTTGGAAATTCATTGTAAATTAACCAGAGATAAGTAGGAGTCATGCCATATATGTATAGATTCCTCTCTGAGTCTAGTTTATATAGAAACAAACGGCATCAGTATTGAAGCCCTGTACAGGGAGATATCCAATTCGTAACGCACGAAGGTCAGCATAGTCGATCCCTGCAACAGGGGAGACTTTAACTAATAAACTGTACTAATTGGCTCGACCAAAAATTCTAGAAAAAAATATGTATATGGACATATGAGTCTAGTTTCAGGGAAAAATTACAAAACTAATTTTCAAGCTTTGAAACTCAAGATATGATTTTTAAGGCGACAGTGACGCAGTAACCAGCTTGTCTGGAAATTTCTAAATGGACTGTGAAAATAGTTAAGTCTGTGTGCACCTTGTGTTCGATTCCGGTAACGGACTCGGGTACGGGGTGTTACACTACGTACCTCTAACACATTTCTCGGTGCTTTCCACTAAACTATTTCTTCATTCTTATTCGAATCAACTCTAATTCCATCTACCGAAACCACATGTCCCAAAAATACAACCTATGATAATCAGAATTCACATTTTCTAAGCTTTCCATACAACTATTTTTCCAGTAATATTTGTAAAAAAAATTTGAGATGCTGCTCATGTTCAGATTCAAACTTCAAATAAACCAAAATATTATCAATAAAAACCACAACAAACTAATCCAGATACAGTTGAAAAATACAGTTCATAAAATCCATGAAAGATGCTGAAGCAGTTGTCAATCCAAAAGGCATTACTAAGAATTCGTAATGACCATACCTTGTACGAAATGTTGTCTTCTGTACATCACTTTCTTTCACCTTCAACTGATAATATCCCAACCTTAAATCAATCTTTGAAAACATAGAAGCTCCTTTCAACTGATCAAATAAATCATCAATACGACGTAACAGGTATCAGTTCTTGATTGTCACATTATTCAATTGCCAATAATCAATACACAACAGCATTGAACCATCTTCCTTTTTAACAAACAGTACTGGAGCTCCCCAAAGTGAAATACTGGGACGTATAAATCCTCGATCCAGTAAATCATGCAACTGTACATTCAATTCTTTTAACTCTGTAGGTGACATATGGTATGAGGGTATTGATATTGGAGTTGTACTAGGATAAACTTCAATTGCAAATTCGACTTCCCGATCTGGTGGTAATCCCGGTAATTCTTTAGGAAAAACTTCAGGAAATTCACAAATAGTTTGAATTTTACTGCATTAGCATTCAACAAAATCTGAATTGATAACGTAAGCTAGAAAAGCTGCACAACCCTGATGAAGAAGTTTATTAGCCTGAATCGCTGAAATAATACGAGTTGACCCCCTGGTTCGAATACCATTTACTTCAATCTTATCCTCGTTTTCACTTTGAATAATAAACTTCTTTTTATAACAATCTAAAACCACCACGTGCTTAGATAGCCAATCCATTCCCAGTATTATATCAAAATCTCCAATTGGCATTATCAACAAATTAGCAAAGAAGATTCTATTCTGTATCATTAATGGACATCTTTGACATACTTGATCCATTAGTATAGTTTGCCCCAATGGACTAGATACCGCTATTGACACTCTAGACATTTCATATTTTAAATTTCCAGACTCAACTAATTTTGTATTAACATATGAGTGTGAAAATCCTAGATCTATTAAAGTATAAACAAGTTCTGAATGTAATAAAAATATACTTGTCACTACATCATGTGCATCACCCTCTTCACGGGTTCGTACAACATATGCTCGAGCTGGTATTCTGGCTTTTGATTGTTGAGTAGCAACATCACTTCCTCTTCTAGCACCACCCTTGGAAAATGAACCACTTTTTCCTGATCCTCTACCTCTAGAAGTAAATACAGATCTCTAATATGTAACAGGTACAACATTTTCATTCTTCAGATAGTCTCTAACAAAATGATCTGTAGATCCGCAACGGAAACAACCTCGAGTCAATTTCCAAAATTCACCTCTATGCTTTTTCCCGTAATGTTCACAATCTAAAATTTCAGTATCCCAAGATGGACCTTGTATACTACTAGTAGAAACTATCATCTGTCTTCTACAGTTTCTATCACCTCTGTTTGATTTGAAACTCGATCTCCAACTACCCCAGTACTTGTTCAACCATCTTTACCCTCTCAACCAAATCTAAAAATTTAGTGATTCTGTGGGATACCAGTTTCACCCATAACTGATCACGTAAACCCCGTAAAAAT
This sequence comes from Gossypium arboreum, assembly GCF_025698485.1. Taxonomy (NCBI): domain Eukaryota; kingdom Viridiplantae; phylum Streptophyta; class Magnoliopsida; order Malvales; family Malvaceae; genus Gossypium; species Gossypium arboreum. The sequence goes on along the minus strand of NC_069070.1, from coordinate 89,261,767 downwards.
CACTTGTAACTGTTAGCTTCGATTGGCACAAATTCAGTTGCATATCTACCGAGTCATGAAAATTCCCATTCATAGTCAACTACAGACATCTCACCTTATTTTAGCATAAAAACTCTTATATTCTATCATCAATGTACAACTCACCCATATACTTCTTCTGAAATTCTCTTTTAAAGAAATCCCATTTTACCTGTTTTTCCGGTACATGTAACCCCCTTACCCGTACTCAATGCCGGAATAAAGTACGAGGTATTACTGTACTTGAACGCAATCAAACACCCAAAATCGGACCATAAAATTTCATTCCAATTAAGGTTATTCAAAAACATACTTAACATCCCTTATACGGGCCTAAAAGACCCAAAACATGCATCGGGAAAGATTTGGGACTAAACCAGGAATTTTTGGAACTTTTACAATACTTAGAAAATTTTCATGTTTTGGAGAGTCACGCGCCCGTGTGGGTAGGCCGTGTAGTCACACACGTCCGTGTGGCTTGGGACACGCCCGTGTCCTCAGCTTGTGAAACTCTCTAACTATGACGTCATAGCTAAAAAAATGTCACAGGCCAGGGTACATACCCGTGTGACGAATTAAATTCCAAATTTAGGTGCAGACTTCACACGGCCTAGGCACACGCCTGTGCTCTGAAGTCGTGTCTCTCACATGGCCGAGACACACGGTCATGTCTCTGCCTATGTGTTTACTACTGGGCATTCTGTTTTGCATTAATTAGGGTGCAGGTGACACATGGCTGGATCACACGCCCATAGGGCAAGCCGTGTGTCACACAAGGTCTAGACATACGTCCGTGTGTCTACCCGTGTGGGCAACTTTAAGGCTATTTCCTAAGCCAATTGCCACCCTTATTTATACAAACACATATATGGTTTCAATGATACCTTAACACTCATAAACATAGCTTATGCATGACAAATTCTCCTTACATTATACTTGTTTAAGACTCCCTATTATGATAAATCAAATCTTACCAACATACATATACAAATAAGCAATATTTCTTAGACTTTCGTGCATGCATTTCCATACCATCTTATACACACACATATCATTCACCAACATTCAATCATCAATAACCATATGCCATATCATAATGGAATTGGTACATACATACATAGATGAATAGGTTTACAACCCAATAATCATTATGAGCCATATCTCATGGCCATACACAAAATAAATCAACTATCATTATAAGCCAACACATTTGGCTAGACCAATATGACATATAACAAAAAGTCCAAGTCCCTATACATGCCATAATCAAAATATTGAGACTAACTATACCCAGTTAATCTAATTGATAGCATGAACGTGCCTCCGATGCACTTTGATCCCCGAGCTAGCTTGGCGATACTATAAGAAAATGGAAAAAAAGGGGTAAGCATAAAGCTTAGTAAGCTTGCATGTAATTAATAAGCAATAAGAATATGCATTTTCATACACATACACAACATAATTTGACTCATCTCATTCTCAATAATCATTGTAGTCATACCCTACCTCATACAATTTACATAATATTCAATAGAACTCAAGATCATAATTTCTTTATTCTCCTCTTACCGAAGTTTTATCATTTCATAATCTCAATAACTACTAACTTGATGTACATACCTGTACTCTTTCAACATGATCATACCTTGTCATTTTTTTTGAAAAATCCTTGGACTACTTGTTGAGCCACTTGGAATACTAGGGGCACTCGAAATTATCATAAACAATAAGATGCCAATGTCATGTCCCAAACATGGTCTTGCATGGGATCTCACATCGATGACAAATATACAATTCATACAACATTAAATGCTAAATGCATAATAAAAAGTCGTATCAATCACACACAAACTTACCTCGGTACAAAAATATGGACAATTAATTCGATTTAGTCCAAGATCTTGCTCTTTCCCCGGTCTAGGCCCGGACTCTGTTTTTCTTAATATGTAGGGGGTTTATTGTGCTGAAAATTTCAAGCTCTCGTGGGGGTTTTTCTCCTTAAAATTTCGGTGGAAGAAGATGGAGATGAAAGATGACCATTTTTCTATTGTCATCAAATACCAACCCTACCAACTTTGACTTTTTGACTTTTCTTCTCCATGTACATCTATTCGCATATAATGGCCTATTTACTTATTAAGGACCTCAACTTTTAAGTTTTATAGCTATTTAACATATTTAGCTAATAGAACACAACTTTAACACTTTACGCGTTTTAGTCCTTTTTCACAAATTAAGCATTCAAATGATAAAGTTTCTTAACAATTTTTTTTTACACAATCCTATTATCATGCTATAGACCTCAAAATAATAATAAAATAAATTTTATGATCTTGAATTTGTGGTCCCAAAACCACTGTTCCTACTAGGCCCAAAATCTGGATGTTACAGTACATGTCGGGTTACTGATTCCCACCAAACATAGGCTTCCCCTTGAAGTAAAGAGACAACACACAATAAACTTTCTTGGGAAGTACATTCAAGCTGCTGTAAAATTCTTTTTGTAGATTCTATCCAATTTTCAACTGTAGATGGATAAGCTCCTTTTAAACCCAGAAATTCAGTTGCACTATACTTACGCAATTCTTTAATCGGGGCTTGTCGGGTAGTAAGAGCAGATATCGTAGTAGATGCAGTTCCTGCTAATCGTTGAAGAGCATCAGCTATAACCCTAAGTAACTGTGAGTCATCTCTCTTTCTAGCATTACTCCGTTCAACATTAGGTGGTTGATTACCCACTAGGTTTACTCTCGGTGTTGCAGACTCTGTTTCATCTAATTCATGAGACTCTTCATCTCTAGTATACAATTTTTTATCAATATCATCATTATAATCATTCGAAAACTTTAACTATAAAACATAAATAAATAAATATATATATCAACATCCAAATCCCGACTCAAACTTGACTCAATTATGGCATATACCTCTAGACTCAATTTCAAGCTCGATTTAGTCCAAGAATCGATTAAACTTGCATAGCTCTGATACCACTAAATGTAACACCCCTTAACCCTTATCTGTCGCTGAAACAGGGTTACGGAGTATTACCAAACATTTGAGAACAAATACATACAATCATATAATAATATAACATACACACCATATTTTAATCATAATGTCCCTTTATTGAGCCCTCAAGGCCCAAATCACGTGATAGAAACAAATCAGGATTTAATCAAAAGTTTAAAAAAATTTTCGTGAAATTTCAAATTTTTTCCTAAGTACGGGCTCACACGCCCGTGTGGCCCAAGGACACGCCTGTGTTTTAGGCCATGTCCGACCCCGTGTAACTCTCTAAATTAAGCTACACGACCAGCCATACGCTTATGTGCTAAGCCGTGTGCCTCGCACGACTGAGACATACACCCGTGTCTCTGCCGTGTGCAATTTCCTGGGCATTATGTTTTAATTTTTTAAGATGTAGGGGACACATGGCCAACCCACTCGCCCATGCTCTAGCCGTGTGTCTCACACGGTCTAGTCACACGCCCGTGTGCCAGGCCATGTGGACTAAAAATGAACCTTAAACATCAAGTTTACCAACCCTGCAAACTTAAACAATAAGCAACTCAATAACCAAATGTTCAACCAATCCAAAACACTTTCAAATACAACTAAAATATATCAAAATCATTAGTCCAATGCCTTAACCAATGTAATCTCATAGGTACTTCACATATATTATTCAATTCAATCTAAATGAACACCATTCAAACCAACACTAATTTCATATAAATTTTCTACTAAAACTTATAATTTGATAACCTTAACATGTCATATATAACCAACCATTATCATATTATAACATCATTTATAAAAATTTCCCAAAATGACAAACACATTATCCTAAGTACATGCCATTATCGAAAAGAAATTTACTTCACCACTTTGAGTTTGGGATTAGCTTTGGATGCTGATTCAACAATTTGACTTCAACCTAACCTGTGCATGGAAATCAAATCGTACGCTGAGTTTAAACTCAGTGGTATTTCTATAATTCGAAAACTTTAAATAACTTTATAAAATTAATGTTATTTACACATTCAATCATAAAAATACTATAATTATACAATAAACAATTCATAGCTAAATCATTTGTAACACATTCACTTCTGGTTAATTGCTATCCCAGATAGCTTTTCACAATGTCAACACATATCACTTGAACCATAATATTGATTATTCGTATTCAATTAAAAAATTCTCAATTCATATATCTCTAACTATAATTCATTTCATTATTCAATATCATTCATATCGATCAAATCTTCCAATTCATTATATACCCCTATTAACACAACTCAGACTTTGGCGGATACACGGATCCAACCAAAAACACCAATATGGCACCTAGTGCCTCATCGGATAATTCGAAGTAATAAATTGACACCTAGTGTCTCATCGGCCATGTCAAAGTAAGTTGGTACCTAGAACCTCATCAAATTTATCCGAACTAATAGTTTGATACCCAGTGTCTCATTTACTCGAAGTCCAAGTATCTTTGAACACTTTCAATCCTATGGCATGCCAACTATATCTGACTCAGCCTGATACAGTTAATAGGTTTCAATTTACTTTTCAATTTCCAACCAATGTATACATTTCAATTTCAAATATTCAAAAATACTAATAAATTCAATTCAATTTGTTTCAATACCATAATACCAATTACTTACCTCAATCTACTTACCATACACATTAAGTAATAAATTCAACAATTATGTATTAATTTCGAATTATAAAAATACAAACCGTAATTTTTCGAGTTACTCCTCGTCAACTTTTTCCTTTCCCTTCTTAGCTGAGGTCTCTAGCACAACGTTAACTACGGAAATTAAATCGGTGTAAAATCATCAATACACACAATTTCACATTAAATATTTCAATTGTTATTCAACTATTGCTCACATTTCAATTTAGTCCCTAATCAAAACTAACTTTATTTTATTTAAAACTAATTTCATATTTTTATTCATGTAACGCCCCGAATTTGGGCCTAGAAGAAATGGGCTTCGTGTATTGAAGGAATTGGAATTTAGTTGTTCAAGTGAATGACACAATTTATTGTCTGCTGCAGTGGTTAAGTGATTAGGAGTGTTTAGGAGTGTTGGAGAATTCCTGGTTTCAAAATTGGGCTTTCGTAAAATTTTGGTTTTAAGTGAATAAAACCCTGGATGCATGGATGAAGGCCTTTTAAATTATTATGTTAAATAAATGATACAAGTAAGCATGTGGTCTAGTGGTTGGGGTGTCATTAAGGTTGTAAGGGAGCCTGGGTTCAAGTTTTGGCTCTTGCAATTTATTTTAGTTTTTATCTTATGTGAATCTGGATGGTAGCACATATGTCTTATAGTTAATTGAGAATAAAATGTGATACAAGAGGAGCCTGTGGTGTGGTGGCAAGGTGGCGTGTAAGGGAACCTTAAGGTTTGAGGTTCTAGTATGGCACAGTACAAATGAGGTATTTATTTTGTAATTGGGTTCGACCAGTGGTTGACTTGTAGTGGAATTCTTATGGAGGAGGTTGTTGAGGAGAGAATTGAGGAGTGATCTTAGGAGTGGATCATGGAGAGATAAGGGGAGGATTATGTAGAGAAAATTGTGGAGTTTGATTGGGAGAGGAGTTGCCAAATTTGGGAGTCTATGGGTCCCTATTCGGTCATTGACTTAGTGCTGCATTAGTCATGGACTTTGGGGGTTTCGATAGTTGTTTTCTTTTGCATTCGTTTTGCTTTTGTTGACTTGGCCAAATATTTCATTTTGGGGATCGTTCTATATTACGTTTTGGTTTAGCCGAATGTGTCTGTCAATTTGAGTTCCTTTCACTTTGCTATCTTCTTTTGCCGAAAGTGTTATGTGCCAAGCCTCTTCTTGACTCTTCTTATCTTCCATATTCCCCTTTCTTCTAAGATTATTGTGTCTTTTATATTACCATTCTCACATTTCCTTAACAGTGGTCGAATAGTCTCTCTTGGATCATCTCTGTTTTCGATTCTCTTCTTTTTTTCTTAAGGAAATAACCGAATATATTTTCCCTTTCTCCCTAACATTTCATTCTTTCTTTCGATCTTTTCTGAGCCGACCGTCCCTCCTTCCCCTCTTATTTGTTTTTGGTTTTTTGTCCTTTATTCAGTGTTTGGTTGATCGTTCGGTGCACTGTGATATAGTGGTTCAGTTTTGCTGAAGATTTAACAATCGGTATGTGGTTGTAAAGTTTATTCTTTGTTTCTCTGACAATTCTGTATGCACTTTATTTGTCTTCTTCTATCTTTTTCGAAAGCCAAATTCTTCTTAATATTATTGATCGTGATTTTTATTGTTCCCTCCCCTCAAGGTGGGGTGCGTTGGGGTAAGAAGTCCTGAGGAGTGGAAAAGGGCAAAGATTATGCAAGGTATCAAACTCTGCCGCTCATTATTCGTATAAGGTAAGATCGCTACCTTATTCTTACTTTGGGCCATATATTCCTGTGGTTGGTAAGTTAACGTCTGTAGACTGAGGCCACATATTTGATCACTGTATGGGTTAATAAGATCTATTTTAATACAGATATTCGACATTCACGTGTGATCAATCCTGATCAGAGGTCTTAAGAGATTAAAGTCATTCGTTAATCAATGTTGGGACTTGGAGATTTTTATCACGTGATTCTGCAAACAGGTGTGTAACTGTACACTGTAAGCCATTACTATTGAAAAGCCAGAAAAGGTGTGTAACTGTATACCATGTTCGCTAATCGGCTGAAAAGCCAAAAATGTATGTGTTGTTTACTCTGCTATGACTGTAGATCAGCAAAATGCTGAAAAGCCGAGAATATGGCTATGGTGCCATATGAGCGTGCGATCGCGCGTGTGGTGAACTGAGCTCACGAAACGTGGGCATGAGACGAGGAAGGTCACCATGAGCGAATTCATGGGCTTAGGCTGTAGTGGGCCACTGGAGCCACGAAATGGGCCGAATAGGCCCAATGGGCCTGTGGGCCCGCTTGTGTCAAATTAGCTGCTAGGTGGAATATGGTTGGTGCGTACATGGCATAGGCCGTTCTGGGCAACGTTGGCCTGGACTGGGCTGTGTGGGCCCAATGGGCTTATGGGCCCACATGGATAAAATGTATGTTATATGGTATGCTTTGGACTGGGCTATGCCATTCATACAGCCTGAATAGTTCTGGGTTAAATGGGTCGTATGGGCCCAATGGGTCCGCGGGCCCGCATGGGTAAATTGCGCTATTAAGCGGGAAGTAGATAGACTTGTCATGTCGCGCACATGACCTAGGTTGTTTTGGGCCTCGATGGGTCGAAATGGGCCGTGTGGGCCCAATGGGCTCGTGGGCCCATACGGATAAAATCTGCAGTAAGTGACTATTAATGAATCAGGCTATGGTGTACACATATTCTTATCTAAATTTGGCTAAATTGGCACACGAGCGTGTGGGCCCACTTGAGCCGAGTAATGGGCCTTAGGCCCATTTACACCGTTATGTTTGTTTAGGTTACTTAAGTCACTCGAGGCGACGGTGGACTATCTGTCGAGCCGTTGAAACCCTAAATTTTAAAATTATCGAAATACTCTCGATAGGGTAAAATGACCGTAATGCCCTTGTAGGGTAAACTGACGATTTTGCCCTTTTGTTCAGTATGACTGATGTCTTATGATTTACATATATGATTGTACTGAGTATGACTTTGCATACACATAATATTTGTGACATGACATACTGCATGGGGTTGGGACTTTGATACGGAGGAAGTTTTGTACTGGTGACTAAGTTACATTCACTGTTACTGATAGCTTTGCCACATTTACTATTTCTGGCAGCTATGCTGCATTATTATTACTGGCAGCCTTGCTGTGATATTGGTGTGCTAGCTAGGTGGGTCGATTTATATCCCCACATGGTGTGCTGGTTGGTACAGGTGATGCGTTGGTTGCATTCGGGTGGGATGCATAACTGCATTACACGGTATTGATACTGCATATGACTTAGGCCCACACTACTACTGTATAGGGCTAAGGCCCAAATCTGACTGACATCAGATAGGGCTAAGGCCCGCATCAGATCGACATGAATAGGGCTCGTGCCCGCATCATTCCGATCTAGGATTAGGCCTAAACTGTGTTATTCACTGTTTGTTTGTTATTGGGATTACACATCGAGTTTTCGTAAACTCACCCATTTGCTTTAACTGTTCAGGTAATCCTTAAGCGGATTGGTGCTGCGAGGGACTTGGAGATGGCCACACTACTGCTTATGTTTCTTTTATTTGCTATTAGATTTTGTTTTGGGTTTAATTTATGTAATAAGGCCTCTCTAAATTTCTAGTTTGTAATTTGGGATTTTTGATTATCATGTTGTATATCTGTTAAGAGTAGAACGTGGTTTTCCAAAACGATAACTGTTTTCAAAACACTACGTTTTCGCAACACTTATGAAATGCTTCCGCAACAAACAAATGTTTTAAAGACAATGACAATTTTAAATGAATAACGAATTTTAGAATGTTTCAAGTTCTAACAAAGAGACTTTAAATTTCCAAATGGGTTTTCATCAGTAAAAGCAAGTCTTCGAAAAGCACTCCAATGTGACACCGCTAGATTTGGCCATAATGTCTAGGCCGGGTTTGGGGTGTTACAATTCAAATCCCACTTTAGACTAATTTCAATTTTCAAATTTCAATATGAACCCTAATTTTGAAATTCTCTCAATTTAGTCCTTATTACTCAAAACTTATGATTTATTTTACAATTCAATTCTTTTTTCACTTCTAACTTGAAATTCTACCAATTTAACCCCTAACATTTAAATTTTATTCAACATGAAAAACTTCTAAAAATTCACTGACTTCAAAAATTTCAACATAAATCAAGTAGTATTTTGTTCTAGAATTCTAAAAGCATAAAAGATACAAGAAAAAGGGCTAAATTGACTTACCAATTTAACTTTGAATCTTAGAACCCTAGTTTTTCCTTTTTCTTTTCTTTCTCTTTCTCCTTTCTGCTTTTGTTTTCTACTCTATTCTTTTTATTCTTTTGTTACTTTATTTATTTGTTTTAATTATAATAATATAATAATATATTATATAATATTTATATATACTTAAATATTAAGTATGTATATATATAATATAAATAAATATATGTGCATTATATATACACATGGAATTATATTTTCCATACACTTGTCACTTATGGTTTAATTACTAATTTAGTCCCTTAACTTTTCCTTTAATCTATAATTAAACTTTAACTCTTTATTCAATTTAGTCCTTACACCTAATTACCCTCAATTCAAACGAATTCACCTAACTAATACCTTATTAACTATACAACTAACTTCGTAAAAATTTAAAATAAACATTTACGGATCCATTTTTTAAAAACGAAGACCAAAAAATACACTTTTCGGTAATCATAAATTTTGAGTCATTACAATTATTGTTTGGGTTAGGACTAAATTTTTTGTAATAGCCCACCCGACGTAGATCATTCCGATATGCTGTTGGCATATAATTGAGTAAGCCAGAGTAGTAATAGGGTGAATAATCAGTTAAAGTGTTAGGTTAGCGTGTTGCGTGAATTTATCAGTACGCCCTTATGAGGACGTATTGCTAGAATTCACCATTTGGTGAACTTTAAGATTGTTGAACTCTAGGGTTCGACAGACTCTTTTCTAAGATGATCCGCCAACCCTAGATGTTCTAGGTGAACTTGTTAGGTGAAGTGATAGGATTGTTTTATGTGGAAACCTAACTAAGTGAGTATCGTTAGAGTTTAGTTGAGACCTAGTTGGAATTGAACTAGAGTACTGTTGTAACATCCCGCTTGGTAGAGTCTTAGTATCCAAACACTATTCAGAGAATGAGTCAGATGAGATGAGTTAGAAGTGAATAGTGTTAAAACTAGTTTAAAGGTAAGAACCATTGTGAGTGTGCCTGTGACACCTTAATGCTGACAAACATTAGGTTAGAACAAAATGAATAATAAGTAAGTCGTTAAAGAAAAGATTGCCCCTAGAAATCTTTATTGGCGTGCATAGGATAGGTGGAGTCTATTATAGGTAATGAAGAAATAAGTCTTGCATTGAGAAGTTTATGTCAATAATGATGGCATTTAGTAATGATGGCCTTGAGTCGGTTAAGTTATAAGGAAACAATAGTTAAAGTTTAACTGAATATGAACAAAATAGTTAAGAACGAAAGGAATGCACTTGATTAATTTCTTGGATTTTGTAGGATTTGGATAAGACCACCAATTGACTGATGTGACATTTTGTTAAGTCCTAATAAAGTCAAGGGACAAGTCCAAGTGTATAAGATAAGAAAAATATCTTATCTCTCTTCTAAGGAGAGCAAAATCAAAAGAAGATGGAAAATCTTTTCTAGGTTAAAGGATTGACGAATGGCAGGCTCTGTAGCCTATAGGAAAGCAAAATGTTATCCACCCCACTAAGAATTTTGACGTACATGAGGGCAGACAGTCTATAATGAAACTTGATGCAAAACATCGTTAGGAAATAATGCCCAATAAAGCACATAGTGGACTCGAGTAATAAAGTCACCACCAAGAAGGTGTGATGTGCCAACGCATGATCAGTTGAGCTATCAACTATGCCCTAACGAAGGATAGGTTAAGGCCCAAGACTGATTATACCCGTACGTGTTTCTTTTACAGCTATCATGCATCTGACTAGTGATCATGAGGATTATTACACGTGTCAAACATCCACTGGAACAAAGGAAAGTATCTAGTTGAGCGGTTAAGTGCTAGGAACTATTCATTACTTCCTTAGGAAGTATTCTCTGCCTATACAAGGATGAATTGAGTGGAGAAACCCTCTCATCCTTTAGAATGAGCTGGGAATGAGAGGATCAGCTCTGAAATGCCCCTTGTAAGGTAAGTTTCCCAACCTTACATGATAAGCTGCTGAAGAGTGGATCTGTTTAACTTGATAGAGCAAGTTTGGTAGAGCTTTACTATGAAATTTTAGTGTTGGAAGGAAAAGGAAAAATGAGTTAGGTGAGTAAACTTTGATAAGGTTTTTGTGGTTTAACATTTAGGGGCTTTTGATCTACTCGATGGAAGCCCAAGACTGATGTTTGAAGCTGCCAAAAGTGAGTAGTGTGAAGTTGTTAAGGTGAGGATTATGTGAGGATATCATGAAGGTCCTGTGAGTACATTACGAATCTCTAACTGGTCTCATTGTGTATACATGTATGTTTGTATATTTATATGTTGATTTCTCCGTGTTTATGATTGTTTTGTGAAATGAGAAATAAAGGCATACAAATGTGATATGCCGATGTTGTGAAGATGAATGCTTGATAAGCTATGCTAGTGTGATATGTTGATTCTATAAAAATGTGTATCTAATAAGTTTACATGTGTTCCTTGATGCCTAAATGACAATGCGCCTTTATTAAGAAAGAGAAATGTATGCACAATGAATGTGTAAAGAAGGCGTAAGCCTGATGATATGTTTCTACTCCGCAGAAGAAAACGTAAGTGTAAAGAATGCATATGAAAGTATGTTTATGTCCACTATAAGTATGTACATGCATAAACACACTTGAAATTTTGATGGAGTCTCTGCATGAGTAATGTTGGGATCACCGGTATGCCCCGTGGCACAATAGAAAAATTATTCCAGCAATCCACAACAAAGGTCCATGTACGAGGAACGAATCGGGTTGAAATAGGGTTGAAAATATACCTTCTTTGGAGAAAACTTTGAAAGAATGTTTCTAATTCGATGTCAATTCCAAGCAACAATGAAAACATCTCGACCTCTACGTAGTCCACCCTGTAAAAAACAAACAACCATTTTCTCTTAAACTTTTCATAAAGAATAAAAAACAGTTGTTAGACCTTTATTTTATTAAGTTGGTAAGCTTAACACATTAAGGGATTATCATCCTTTTATCCTCTTTGTGTGACTGCCCTAATGTGACCCTAGTCGGAAAGTGGTTTCGGGACTACAAAACCGAGTCATAAAAATAATTAACCGTCATATTTGATGCTTATTATATGTATATATGCATGTGTGAAAATTTCATGTTTGAATTTTGTTAATTGTAAGTGAATTTTATTAAATAGGACTTGTGTGAGAAAATTTAGAAATGTGCTAGGCAAATGTTAAAGTGGCCTATTGATGCATGTTAGAAAATGCTTGTACTTGCATGTCAAATTGGCCAAATTCTAGATGGTGGCCGGCCATGTTATGGACTAAAACATATTATAATTATTTTGTGTTAATATTTTATGCTAATAATTTTATGTTACAAAATGAAATAAGGAATAAGGTTAATAAAATACTAGTTAATGGGAGGAGAAACCAAAGTTTCTCCATCCTTGCTCCTCATTGCAGTAACTAGAAGAGAAAAGCTTTGAGAAATTCAGCTATGGTGGTTAGCTAAATCAAGGTAAGTTCAAGGATGATTCTTGGATTTTTAGCATTCTTTTGAGTTAGTCATTAAGTTCTTTGCTTAACCCATGACCAAATTTGAAATGGTGTGGTGTCTTGAGCATTCGGCCATGGTAGGAAATGGAAGAGATATATGGTTGTTTTCATGTTTAATGAATAAGTTACAAATGGTTGTTAATTAAGATAGTTTAAGGTATTTGTAAGTAGTTTGAATAAATGAACAATAATAATAATAATAAATCATCTAGTGAATTGGTGTAATTGTCGAATTTGAACTAGGAAATTATTGAGTAATGTTTGTATTTTAAGTGATAGAATAGAGTGAATGCTTGGAATGTGATATGTATGAATTATAAGTTGGATTAAATGTTGTTATATTGCCTTATCAGTTTCGGAAATGTGCTTTGTCAAAGAAATTGAGGGTTGATGTTTAAGTGAGGTAAGTATAGGTATATTCGGCTTGTACTTTTATAAATGTGATATGAGTATTTTGTTTTGTAAATGAGTAGTAAGTATGTTAAGAATGGTTCTTGTATATATACGTATATGCAATGATGTTTAAGTACGAATGTATTTGGATGGATGTGCTTATAAGAATGACTTGAGACAAAATGGTATTTAGTCAATACAAATAACCATATTTGTAGAATGTATTAAATATATAATCGGCCTTAACATAGATATGCATATATCTATAAAAATTGTTAATGCCTAAGTAAGAAGTTGGGTTGTGCATGACTAGAGAATATATATATATATATATATATATGCGTATGGTGTTTGATAGTTAACCATTAAGTCATATGTACCTCAACCTTATAATATACATGTATTATATTAAATCGCCTATTTGATTTGAAATTAAATGAATTCAATTGTTTTAAATTAAGCTCAAGAGCAAAGAGGATCTAGATCTGATAAGGGAAAGGAAAAAGTAATCGAATAGCCATTGAAGTCGTTCGACAACATCCGAGGTAAGTCTTCGAGTAATGGAACTTAGTTTATGATTTGATTAAGTCATGACATATAAGCATAACAAATAAACGGTGATATAATGATTCTACTTGAATTATATATTGAGGTAATTGGTTTATACTTATGACGGGCAGCCGAATGCGTATAGAGATTATGTTATAAATCAAATCAAAATCATGCCCTTTGTATGTGGCTATTGAGCTGAAAATGGTAATGGATGATAAGTGTCTTGTGTTTGAGTTCTAGTAATGAAAATGAAATATAGATGTGTTATGATTTATTGATATATGTGCATGATTATTCGGATGATAACCGGACTAAGATCCGAAGGCATTTGTGCTAGTGACTATATCCGGGCTAAGTCCCGAAGGCATTCGTGCGAGTTACTATATCCGGGCTAAGTCTCGAAGGCAATTGTGCGAGTTACTATATCCGGGCTAAGTCCCGAAGGCATTTGTGCGAGTTGCTATATCCGGCTAAATCCCGAAGGTACTTGGGTTTGGAAATGAGCGATCTTGCTGTAATAATTTCAATTAATATGCTCATAAAATCCAAACGATAAGGTATGTTTCGTATATGTATAGGACTAACCTTTGTTGTTAATCAAGTACCTTTTGGTAATGTATATATTCTGATAGCCATGCGAAAATGGCTTATATATATTTTGAGCATAGAATTATAATCATTTTGTATATTGTTCATTGAGTGGTTGGAAATGCTTGGTAATGATTAGCCATTGGAATGGTTAATCACGATCATTTTGGTGCTATGTATGACAAATGGCTAGTTGATTCATGGAAAACTATGAGATAGGTGAAATTTACCTTAAACTAGATGCTGACAGCAGCAGTGATGTGAGTTTGAAAAATCACTAAAAATAGTAGAAATGTAATTAAATAATGAATAAATTATGTAATCTAATCTTGATGAGTCTATTTTCATATGAAAGAAATGGAACGACCATATGAGCCGTATTTTATGAGATGTTTAAGTTTTCGTGAAACAGGGCCAGAGCAATTTCTGGATCCCCTGTTCTGACTTTGGAAATTCACTATAAATTAACCAGAGATAATTAGAAGTCATGATTTATATGTAAAGATTCATTTTTGAGTCTAGTTTCATTAGAAACAAATGGCATAACTATTGAAGCCCTGTACAGGGAGATATCTAAGTTTTAATGCATGAAGGTCAGAGTAGTCGAACCCTGAAACAGGGGAGACTTTAACTAATAAACTGTACTAATTGGCCCAACCAAAAATTCTGGAAAAAAATTTGTAGATGGATATATGAGTCTAGTTTCAGGAAAAATTTACGGAATCAGTTTTCGAGTTTTGTAACTCGAGATATGATTTTTAAAGTGACTGTGATGCAGTTAGCCAGCTTGTCTGGAAAATTTAAAATGAACTGTGTAAGCAAATGAATTAAGTCCGTTAACACCCCGTGTTCGACTTCGGTAACAGTCTCGGGTACGGGGCGTTACACTTTGATATCACATATTAAAAAGGAAAACCAGGATTATTCCTTTATTAATAGAGAAGGCAAATGAAAAGTTAGAAAAATAAATTACATTCTTTCCAAAAGAATACTAATTTCTATGTCTTCTATATTTTGATCGAAATTAATTAATATAACTGTTTATATTAACAAATTCAGTAAAATATATTTGAATCAAATTCATATATTAATTATATTCTTTCCAAAAGAATATTAATTTCCATCTCTTTATATTTCGACCAAAATTAATTTTATTAATTAATTTCGGTCAAAATATATACAATTAATATTTTGTATGAATGAAATTCATATATTAATTATATTCTTTCCAAAAAATATAAATTTTCATGTATTTTATATTTTGACTAAAATTAATTATATTAATTAATTTCAGTCAAATATATATAATAATATTTTGTATGAATCAAATTCATATATTAATTATGTCTATGTTCTTTATTTGTGTACAACAAGTTTGTACATATAATGTGTTTAATGTTTAACCATCAAATTAAATAAATTTAAAATTAATTTAATTCATCGACAACTAAATACAGTACCAAATGTATTCAGATTTTGTTCATTTCAACTATAGGGTGTGTCCCTGTAGGCTCTTGTAATGTTGGTAGTAATAGTAGAACATTTTTAACATTACGAGCAACGAGTGACATCTAGCAATGCACCATTACCACTCAAATTAGAAGAAGTCGTGATTCCACATAACCTTTTTATGATAATCTTTTCATGTATTATATCCTTTTATCCTTAATATCTAGATTGGACACAAGCCATGGAATAGTCACACTTGTATAGTCCAATATCATATTTGTTAATTTTCTGAGTATACTACAATAAACAAAAAAGTGTGATATTTCATATCAACTTATTTGAGCATAGCTATGCATTTCTGGTCTCAGACCATCAAGAGGCCTAAGATATTGCTCCTATTATGTAGGAGGGATAAATCCTACCTTGACCAACCATATCTGTAACAGCCCTCACCCGTATTCAACACCAAAATAGGGTTACGGAGCATTACCGGACTTACAATACATTTAATCATACTTTTCACATACATTCAATCATTACAAACAATCATCATTCAATATCTATCAATTTGTCCCTTATACAAGCCTACGAGGCCTTAAACATGCTTTAGGAGTGGTTTGGGACTAAATCGATATCTCAAGAAACTTCCACGAAACTTTGAAAATTTCACTCAAAATAGTGGACACACGCCCGTGTGGCTAAGCCGTGTGTCTCACACAGCCACCAGACACGCTTGTGTTATAGACCATGTGGACATTCAAAATTGGAGCACATGGCCGTGTCCCAGCCTGCGTCTGACCCCGTGTAACTCTCTGACTTGGGTCACATGGCTAACACACACACCCGTGTGCCTTAAAAATGGCCACACACGCCCGTGTGCTAGGCCATGGCAAACCTATAGGGTATACTGACTTATGCCACACGGCCAAGTCACTTGCCCGTGTTGAGGCCGTGTGGAGCATACTGACTTGATTTTAATTTCTACACCAGGGGACACATGACCGTGTACTTGACCGTGTGTCACACACGGCTGAGACACACACTCGTGTGGACAAAAATAGGCTATTTACCAAGCCAATTTGCCACCCAAATATGCATATACCTACACAACCCAAATGTCATGAAACTTAGCATCAATAGACATATAATTCACTTCCAAACCAAGCATGATTTATACCATTTTCAACATCAATCACTACAAAACATAAAAACTACAAATAGTCATCTAATTTCATACCAATCCTTGATTTTTCAATTCACTAAATAACCATTATCAAATATGCATTATTTGACATAATTTCACAAGCATACCTATATCCACAAATCATCAATTTACCATTCATAGTACCTATTATCACCAATCATCACATAACCAACAACCAACTCAATTCACAAGACATAACTATACTTATATGTACATTATTCAAACATACCATACAAACCAAAATAAGCTATCACACATGGCTATATATATACATGGAAAAACATAAACATTTTGTAACACCCCATCCCCGATACCGTCGCCGGAGTCGGACACGAGGGGTTCTAGGACCAACTCTCATGTGTCACACAGACTATTTTTCACATTTCCAGCCTAGCTGGCAAACTGCGTCCCTGTCACCTTAAAAATTATATCTCGAGTTACAGAACTCGAAAACCAGTTCCGTAAATTTTCCCTGAAACTATACTCATAATTCCATCTACACATTTTTTTCTAGAATTTTTGGTCAAGCCAATTAGTACAGTTTATTAGTTAAAGTCACCCATGTTACAGGGGTCGACTACACTGACCTTCGCGCATTACGACCTGGATATCTTCTCGTACAGAGCTTCAATGCTCATGTCGTTTGTTTCTAATGAAACTAGACTCAAAAGGGAATCTGCACATATAAGGCACGACTTCTAATTCCTTTTGGATAATTTATGGTAAATTTTCAAAGTCGAGACAGGGGATCCAGAAACCATTCTGGCCCTGTCTCACGAGAACTTTAATATCTCTCAGTATACTGCTCATATGGTCGTTTCGTTTCGTCCATATGAAAATAGATTCATCAAGGTTCAATTTCATAGTTTATTCACTATTTAATTCTACTTCTACTATTTTTAGTTATTTTTCCATCTCACCTCACTGCTGCTGGCAGCATCTGTTACTAAAGCAAACAATGACTATTTCATAATTCTTCCATGGCCAACTATTACATCATACATAATACAAACTATGGCTACCTTATCAAAATTAAGGTTTCTAAGGCTCGTGACTATAGGTTTTAGAATCACACTCAACCGACCACATAGGCCATTTTCGCATGGCTTAAAGTTTACAACCCACAATTCAACAAAACAAAATAGCCTATACATGCCAAACGTTCTCCTAGTTCAACTACGACGACAATACCAAAGATTTCCAGCCGGTGTGATGACTTCAACGACGGTTCCGAGCACGCAAACGATACGAGTCCAAGAGACCTAAAATGGGTGACAAGAAAACACCGAGTGAGTTTATAACTCATGAAGTCATAAGCATTCGACAACCACCCATTAATAAAGTTATCACAACATGAAACAAGAACGAAGCTAGGTACTCCATCCATATCGAAACTATACCATAATTCCTCGAACCTTTCGGTTCAATCTCATACCAAGTCATACATCCACATTTCAATTTCTATACAACAAGATATTTGAGGCATTTTCACACACCAACTCATTTTCACCACAATCATACAATTGCAATCATCACATAGATTTAAAGCTTACCAAGCTCAACCCCGAGCATGAACATATTGCCTATTCGTCATGAGCTCAAGGTACTTACCCGATCCATTGTATGGGATTAACTCGATAATGTCGCACACTCAGTGCCAATTGTAATGCAAGAGCATATAGTGAATCCGCACACTTAGTGCTATATACATTCAGCTCGCACACTTAGTGCTATATAATCAAACTCGCACACTTAGTCTTTGTACAATTTAAACCCGCACACTTAGTGCCAATCTTGTCACCGTGTCCATTTATACCGCACACTTAGTGCCGAGACCAATACCTTATGTATTTTGCTGCCTTTATACATTCAACAATGGCATCATTCCATACACATACATTTCCATTTACACATCAACTCATTTAAACACATTTGCATATATATTATGATCATTTAAATCAACACCAAATATATGCTTAATGACTTACCTTGTGTTGGGTAAAATAAATTCCAAGTCGGCTACTCGATGACCTTCGTTTTCCCCTTGTTGGACGCCTCTCCTTTAGGATCTTGAGCTTAAACAATTAAATTAACCCATTCAACCACTTTGTAAAATATTTGTATTAAACATTAAAATTTCATTTCATAGGATACACATGACAAATTCTTATCCTTCTACCCCATGCTTTTGAACTATTCGGTTCACAACCTTAGGCTATCACCCTATTGCCAACTATCCTAATCAAGGATAGTATCACAAGTGTGTACACCCATATGGCCGAATGTGCAAGATCAAATTCAACACCACCTATGTGCTTAATTAGGTGGCCGAATATACACATAAGCACATTTAGCATTTGATAGATTCGGCCTTAGCATAGATTTCATTAAAAGTCCCTATTAGCCACTTCACCATCAATTATCTCATCTACTTAATATTTCATACTCATCATGCTAGCCGAATATTACTTATTTAAGTTCAACACCCTTATATACCACACTATCATCAAATATGATATCTAATTCTTCTCTTTCTCTTTTCATCAAGACAACCTATATGAACATTTCACTAATTCAAACTTCACCATCTTAATGCCCATTATGACCGAATGTACCAAGCATTTATCATTTTGCATCATGAATTCTATAGCATGGCCGAATACTCATGCACATACACACACAACAACAAGAACTCGATGACCTAAAAATCTCCAAAACACAAATCATACCTATCATATTTACTTATATGGCCGAATATACATACCCCCATATAATACCATTTTCATTTCATTTAACACTTAATTTCTACCACATAAACACTTGGCCGAATAATCCTAACTAGCAAAACTTCACATTTGTTCATAGCATCTTTTAGATTAGCATATAGGTTACAATAGTAGCTTGACTACTAGCTAGATTCTCATAAAATCAATAGAAATAACATGAACTCCTACCTTATTTAACCTCCAAGATAGCCGAATGCCCTAGACAAGTTCCTTCCTCTTTCCTCTTGTTTGGTGTGCAAGAAAGTAAGGAAGATGAACACACTCTTACCTTTCTTTCCTTAAAGGTGATCAAAAATGCCTTAATCTTCAATTTCCTCTCCTTTTTCTTTTCTTTTGGTACGGCAAAGGGGGGGAGAAGAAGGATGAATATCTTTTTTTTTTCTAACACTCTTCCATTCCTTTTAATTATCTTTTCTTCCATACCATAAGGCCATTAACTATTATCATGCTAACATAAAATGTATATAATATCTATCCACCATCTTGATGGTAGGCCACTAAGTTAAAGTGGTCCATTTGACATGCAAGTCCCTCATGTCAATAACTCATGCATTATTTGGCCATTTAAATTTCACCTATCACATTTTCAAGTCCTATCACATGGGTCCTTTCTTATAAATTAGCACCTAATTAATAAAAATCAAGGCACGAAATATTCACACATACAAATTCCACATACAATTAGCACAGAATATAACACCTAATTATTTTTGTGACTCGGTTTTGTGGTCCCGAAACCACTCTTCGGCTAGGGTCACATTAGGGGTGTCACACATTTACAATGCCAAATTATATGGCCAATATCCTTACCAAAACATAACGAAAATTACTCAAAGTCCCTATACATGCCATATGACCCAAAACATAGTTTCAAAAGTACCAAAGTGTCAGTGGATAGTGTGATGTAGTCTCTGACGATCCCCCAGTTTGAGCTAGCTTTGAAATCACTATAAAACATGGAAAAGCAACAAAGTAAGCTATATAGCTTAGTAAGCTCGTATGTAATATCCTGAATTAGGGCCTAGTCAGAATAGTGGTTTTGGGACCACAAATTCGACATTAAAATAATTATTTTATGATCATTATGAGGTTTAGGATATGACATTAACCATGTGTTAAAGTTTCATGAAGAAATTCTATGTGTAAGGTGTCCAATTGGAAATTAAGGACCAAATTGAATAAATAGCAAAACGTGGGTTCTAGAAGCAATTTGTATGAAATTGCTTTGGAATGTTAATTAGAGGTCCTTAAAGAGTAATTTTCCCAATTTCTAAGTTTTTGGACAAAAATGGGCATGCATGGAAAATTTTAGAAGTTTAGTAAGGAAGGGCATTTTGGTCATTTGGTTAATTAAAGAATAAAAAGGGAAAAATAAGCCAAAATCATGTCATTCATCTTCTCCATGCTGCCAAAATTTTCATGCTCTCCATAGCTAGGGTTTTTAACATTTCAAGCTCAATAGTAAGTGCTCCCTAGCCTGTTTTTAATGCTATTCAAAATTTTGAGATCCTCGTAAGATGCTCTTTCTATTTCTACCCATATTTCAAGCTAGGGTTCACGTTCAAAAATTTACCCATGCATGAGATGTTTGTGTTTTGATGATTTATGGAGTAATATGAGAGTTTAAAGGATGGTAAACAACTTTTACTAAGTTGTTTTTCATAGAAATGGCTTAAGGGACCATATTTTCAAAGTTGTGAAAATGGGTAGAAAAATGTGAAATGAAAGAAAATGTGGGCTGCGATAGGCAAGAAAAATATTTGGCTAGTTTTGGCTAACTTAGAAACTTCATGCATTTCATTATACGAGCCTTAGGACTAAATTGTAAAAGTGTGAAAGGTTAGGGGCAAATTGGTCATTTTGCCTGGGGTGAGTCTTAAGCCGAAAATGAACAATGTGAGGTATTAATAATTAATTTTTACTAACATAGAACCCGAAGAACCAATTCCGGAGGTCGACCATGGTAAACGAAAGGTTTTGGAATAACTGAAATACGAAACCGAAGCAATTACCAAGTAAGTTCGTATAACCTGAAGTAAACTCTTAATGTAATAGCCCGATTTTGGGGCTAGTTAGAATAGTGGTCTCGGGACCATAAATACAAAGTCATAGAAATTATTTTATTATTATTTTGGAGTCATAGCATGTTTATAATGGTACATGAAAAATTTGGTGAGTTAATTTTGACGTTTGTGAGCCCAATTGCGAAAAAGGACTAAATCGCATAAAGTGCAAAAGTCCTAAATTGATAGATAAAGGTGTCAAATAGTTAGAGAACCAAAATTGGAGGTCTTTAAAGGGAAATTAGACCCTTAGGCAATAGCTTGACCGGCCATGGGAGACAAATTGGAGAGAAGGTCAAAATTAGGTGAAGCTTAGGTCGTCAATTTTGACTAGTTGTCTTTTTAAATAAACAAAAAGGAAAAGCTATCATCTTTTATCTCTTCTTAGCTAAAAATATCAGCCATTTTATGGGTTTGAAAGCTTCAAAAATTTCAGCAACTTTGAGCCCTCTCAAGTAAGTGATTTTGATAGTTTCTCTTAATGATTTTTACATTTTTGAAACCCTAGAAGCATGAGCTTTCAAATGAGGGGTATATCCACCAAAATGGTTGAAAGTCTAGGGTTTTTCCATTAGAGAATTTAGGGTGTTTTCTGAAATTTTATGGAAGAATATGAGTCTTAGTTGTGTAATAGACAGCTTTTGTGAAAGGTGTTATCATTAAAACACCTAAAGAGACCATTTTGCACAAGTTGTAAAATAATTGATAAATGTGTAAAACAAAGAGATTGGGGTTGCTATAAGCTTAAAAAGAGTTCAGCTAAGCTTAAGATGCGAAGAAATTGGATAAAAATTGATTTTCGAGCATAGCGGTAAAATGGTCATTTTCCCAAAGTCTAAGGGCAAAATGGTCATTTTATCGAAGATGTGAATTTTTAATTGCTTAATTTTATTTAGAAATTATATGAGTGCATTTTTATATTTTAGATCAAGAATTTCCAAATCCAAACCTAGACCGGGGAAAACCAAGCAAATCGACTAAATCGACTAGTCGTGTACATTTTGTAATCCGAGGTAAGTTGTATGTAAATAATACAACTACATTATTAATGAATGTACTGAATTGTATTTGAATTAATATAGCATGAAATGCTTGATTGCGAAAATGAGATGGTATGAAGATAATAGAGATAGTAGAGTTCCTGTTTGAACCTAGCAGGGAAATCGGATATTCATGCCGTGACATATAGGTTATTGTTGCCTAGTGTAAGACATGTCTGGGACATGCATCGACCACATTATGAGAGCCAGTGTAAGACTATGTCTGGGACATGGCATCGGCATTGAGACGAGAGCTAGTGTAAGACATGTTTGGGACATGCATCGGCCTTGAGACGTAAGCCAGTGTAAGACATGTTTGGGACATGCATCGGCTACGAGATGATAGTTAGTGTAAGACCATGTCTGGGACATGGCATCGACTTAAGATGTGAGCCAGTGTAAGACCATGTCTGGGACATGGCATTGACACTTTACCTACGTTTGAGGCTTAATGAATATCTGGTAGTGTTCCAAATGGTTCAACGATGAACGTTGTGTTCTTAAGCTAATTAGGAAAGTATAACCGTGTTGTGAGTGGTACAGATACCTAATTGGTATGTATAAGATATGAGCTCATTGAACAGTAGGTCACTAGTATGGATGGTAATGAGTAAGTTATGCTTATGCCTACTTTGGTATCATGAGCATGTTGATCATTGATAAAATGTTGTTGTTGTGTACGTACTTATGTGCAACTTACTAAACTTTTATGCTTACTCTCTTTCCTTTCCATTTACTTTCAGTGCCGCCTAACTAGCTCAAGGATCACCGAACGTCAGAGATATCGATCACATTATCAACTGATAAACGCCAAATTATACATAGTTTTACCCCAAATACTTAGCATATTTATGGATGTTTACTACTAGATTTGTGGATTTGGTGCTCTTAATCCGGTTATTTCATTTTTGTACTCAGGAGAGCACCAGGAGTCAAAAGGAGCCAAAAAGGAGCTAAAAAGGGACAAAACGGACCAAATCGAGAAGATCACACGGCCTAAGCCTTGCCACACGGGCAGCTCACATGCCCGTGTCCTACGAGGGTGTCGACCAAGGCTCTCACGATTCACACGGCCTGGCCATTGACCCACACAACCGTGTGCAATTTAACGGATCAAACACGGCCTGAAAAATACGTCACATGGCCGTGGCACACGGGCGTGTCCCTTTTTCAAAGAGTTGTATTTTACACAGAAAAGGGTACTTAGGGAGGAATAAAGCTAATCCAAAGCCTATATAAACACCTTAAGTGTGACCTAATAAGGGGGCCTCTTCCAGAACTTTTCTGGAAAACAGAACCACTCGCCAGGAATTACTTGAAGGAAGCCAGACGATCCATCCCAAAAGCCGGAGCTACTCCAAGACTGAAGATCTCTCTTAGAATTCCTTCAGGGGTTTTAGAGTTTTCTTCATGTTTTGTTATTTTTATACTTTTTAGATGTACTCTTATTTTATTATGAACTAAACCCCTTAGATACCTAAGGGGGATAAAACCTATGATGGATCTTGTTATTATTATCTGAACTGTATGATAAATACTTGATTTGTTCTTAATTATGTGTTCTTAATGCTTGAGTTAATATTCTGGGTATTAATTCATGATTTGATGTGCTTATGCAGAGGAGGAATAGACCCTGCCTAAGAGTAGATTTGGCATAATTAAGCGGAGTTGATCGAACGCTTAGAAATAGGGTTACGAGATTTTGCCGGATTAGGGTGAAACCTAATATGGGAGTCCATAGAGTGATTTACTGCTTCCCTAGGGGTTTTAATTAAGAAAGAAATTTTGATTAATTCAACTGAGGGTTAGACGTTATTAGTCTCGAAAGGGATAATAAAGTAGGTTAGGGAATCTTACGGGTGAAGTCAAGTGAACAAATCGTCTGGTTCAGAGTCAGATAACAAGTGAAATCTAGGTGGATTCCTCCTTGGGTGTCGTCTTTATCAATTGCTTTTCTTCAAGTCTTTTTCCAAATTTTCTTTTTGCTTCAATTAAATTAGTTAATTAGTTTAGATAATTAGTTTAATAAACAAACCCTTTTATTCTTAGGCTAGATAATAAAAAGATAGTTATTACTAGTACTTTTGGGTCCCTTGGGTACGATATCCCAGTCTTGCCATTACAATACTATTGTTCGATAGGTGCACTTTCCTTTTCGTCATGATAAGAGTTAGTCTAAGTTTGATCTTCATTATAAATATTTATTACTTGTTACAAATCACGCGATCAAGTTTTTGGCGCCGTTGTCGGGGATATCAAAATATTAAGAACGCTAAATTTTTATTACTTTAGCCATTTATTTTTCTTGCAATTTAATTTTAGTTTATTATTATTATTATTTATTAATTTACTTATTTTTTCTTTTGGCAGGTTTTTATAGTTTATGACTAGAAGAAACCCGTCAGGACCATTACTTTTTGACGAAGAAATGATCGCACAGTTCGTAGAAATTAAAGAGAAATAAAGTGTAGCTTACGACACACGGAGGATGAGCGAGAAGATGATACTCAACCCCCAACCGATGAGATGGCTGAAAACCAAGGCAATCAGCTACCTCCTGCAATTGTGGCTAATCAAAATCCTGTTCCACGTACCATGTATGATTATGCTAAACCTTCTTTAACAGGAACTGAATCTAGCATAGTTAGACCTGCTGTAGCTGCAAATACTTTTGAATTAAAACCTAACACTATTCAGATGATACAACATTTTGTTTAGTTTGATGGTTTACGGGATGAAGATCCCAACTATCAATTAGCAAACTTTCTAGAATTTTGCGATACATTTAAAATCGATGGCGTTTCTGATGATGCCATACATCTTCGGTTGTTTCCCTTTTCACTGAGAAACAAAGCTAAACAGTGGTTGAACTCGTTACCATGAGAGTCTATCACTACTTGGGAACAAATGACCGAGAAATTTTTACTAAAATATTTTTCCCCGGCTAAAACGGGTAAATTACGTAATGATATCTCTTCTTTTGTGTAGATGGATTTAGAAACACTTTACGATGCATGGGAGAGATACAATGACTTACTAAGAAGGTGCCCTCACCATGGGTTACCGCTTTGGCTTCAAATACAAACATTCCACAATAACCTGAATCCCTCAACTCGGCAAATGTTTGACGTATCTGCTGGTGGAACCATAAAAAATAAAACACCGGAATATGCCTATGAATTTATAGAGGAGATA
This sequence comes from Gossypium arboreum, assembly GCF_025698485.1. Lineage (NCBI taxonomy): Eukaryota > Viridiplantae > Streptophyta > Magnoliopsida > Malvales > Malvaceae > Gossypium > Gossypium arboreum. Next base: position 89,236,021 of record NC_069070.1, on the reverse strand, counting down.
TTACTGAATAACTATCAGTGGCAAGTTATGAGGACAAAGCCAATAAAAACAACAGGCGTTTATAACATCGATTCAGCCACCATGCTCTCTAATCAGGTAGAACTTCTCAAGAAAAAGATTGATGGTTTACTTGGTTCTACGCAGGTACATCCAGTAATGAGGTGTGACTCAAGTGGCGGAGGTGTGCATACAGAATACCAATCCTTCAATCCTACAACTGAAGAAGAACAAGTCAACTATAAGGGTAACAATAACTTCCAATCTCAAAATAACCCATACAGTAATACTTAAAATGCAGGTTGGAGGAACCACCCAAATTTCTCCTAGGGTGGTCAAGGGAATGAAAAGCCACAAAATCCTCAGGGTTTTCAATAGCCACCTTATCAACAAGAGAAGAAACCAAACCTTGAAGAGATGCTTTCTAAATTTGTAACACCCCAAACCCGTCCCAGACGTTATGGCCGGATCTGACGTGTCACATTGAAGTTTTTAAGAAAACCCATGCCTCTTTCAACGTCCTTCTTAGTGTTTTAAAAGATAGTCTTTGCTAGGTTAATAAAGTGAATGAAAGCTGTGCGCCAGGTAGGTATCCGAAACAGAGGAGGTGAGCCATGAAGGCTGCTTAAGAACCAAGCTCTTGATTGGATCCAATCCTAGACATGCCCACAACCATTGCCACACTTTGGTGCTAGGTTAGGTTTTGAGAAAACGAGTTGGAATTCATTTAAGTAGATATTTTGATAAATCGATTAATTGTATCGCTCGTTATTTTGAAAACAATTATCATTTTGGAACGCTACCTAGGTCTAACTCATATTTTATCGAAAAATATAGGGTATAAAATAAAATAATCCTAGAAAAATAATTAAAATGGCCTTATTACAACCCAAAACCAAATAATAATATTAATAAGATAAAACTTATAAAGAAATAAATCGGCTACTTATTGCAATTAAAAGAAATGTAAATGAGAGTGTGGCCATCTCCGAGTCCCTCGCAGCTCCAAACCATCTAAACTTAGGGATTACCTGCACAGTTAGAAACGGGGTGAGTTTACGAAAACTCAGTGTGTAATCCCCAACAACAAACAAACAGTGAATAACACATTGTCAGTACAATCTAGGCCAAAGCCCTATTTAGTTTTGACATATACTGGGCCGAAGCCTTTCCATAAATCATATCACTGGGCCGAAGCCTTTTCATAAATCATATCACTGGGCCGAAGCCTTTACTGTAAACGGTATAGCCTTTAGGCCCATTTCAATATCACATGTAATGTCAATGGATGTATGCAAGCCCATTTCAATATCACATGAAATACCAATGAATGTATGCAATCCCATTTGAGGAGACTACTCAACCCACCATCCGCTACTCTCCACCCGTACCAACCAACACACCATGTGGGGAATAACTCAACCCACCCAACCAAACTCTCCACTGGCAAGATAGTTGCTTTATCATATAACCTGGAGGCCTAGCCTCTTTTAATAATCGGGCAAAGCCCTTTTGATAAACCGGGCAAAGCCCTTTTGATGAATCAAGAGCCCTTTAGCACTTCCTCCATCAATATAACCCATATCCCATGCAATATGTCATGTATGCAGAATGTCATGCCCATATTTGAATAAAAAAATCACAGTCAAGTCATTCATATCACCAACATATATTCACAATCAAATCCGTCAACCTCACAGTCCAAGTCAGTCACTTGCCCACAAGGGCAAAATAGTCATTTTTCATATTATAAGGGTATTTTCGTAATTTTACCAAAAATTAGGGTTTTCCATGTTCATTACAATTGTCAATATTTCCGAGTGTTTAAACAATGATCTTTAACCCACTTATCAAATTCAGGCTTTTAGGCCCAAAACCCCTAATGGGCCCTACGAATGCTGATTTAGCCCACTAAGCCTGCTTAACCCAAATTTTACAACAATACTAACCGTGTTAACATGCAACTTTTCCAAATTCCATTTTCTATCAATTTTACCCAAATGGGCCAAAAAGCCCATTTTGGCCCAATTCCAGCCCATTGAGACCCAAATTACCATCGTGCACAAAATTGAGTTCTTACCCGTTCCATCGATCCAAACACTGATCTTATCGTATTTATCGCATCTATACCCACACGCAACATTACAAGTTCCTAAATCTGGGTATTTTAGCATTTCGCTTCTCGCCAGATATTAATCTAAGCTACTACGAGGTTAGTACACACCGTTATGGGTTGAAGTTGAAACGTTTCCATAATCAATCACCTATGATAACCACCACCTGTCACTCAAACTTAACTAATCCAATATCAATATATGTAAATCCTAAGCACATTAGTCATACGGAACATAAGGGCATATTCGTCATTTTACCATACAAGGGTATTACGGTCACTTTACCCTACAGGGGCTTTACGGTCTTTTTACCTATTAGGGGTGTTTTAGTCATTTCATCCTACAAGGGTGTTTTGGTAAATCTACAAACCAAGGGTATTTCAGTAATTTTGTAAACTAATGGTATTTCTATAATTTTTAGAAAATGAAGGGTATTTTTGTAATTTTGTAGATCAAGGGTATTTTGGTAATTTTACAAATTGAGGGTATTTCGGTAATTTTACAAACCAGTGGTATTTCGGTAATTTTACAAACTAGGGGTATTTTGGTAATTTTACAAACTAGGGGTATTTTGGTAATTCTATCCTACAGGGGTATTTCAGTAATTTCACAATCGAGGGTAAAACGATAATTTTGTAAACTGAGGGTAAAATGGTAATTTTGTAAATCGAGGGTAAAACGGTAATTTTATAAATCAATGGTAATTCTATAAATTGAGGGTAAAATGGTAATTTTGTAAATCGAGGGTGAAATGGTAATTCTATAAATCGAGGGTAAAATGGTAATTCTACAAATCGAGGGCATTTCAGTAATTTGGTAAACTAAAGTATTCTAAACAGGGATCACAATATGAATGGACCTAAAGCCTATTCTCGGCCCAAATGGGCTCACACGCTCGTGTGGCCCTTTTAGCCTAAATCTAGCCACAAATATGAGATTCACCTAGCCTAGTCCAATATTTACTACACAATCCAACAACTTATCCAATTGGGCTCGTAGGCCGATTAGGCCCACATGACCCCTTTCGGCCCATCGCAGCCCGAAGTAGCCATCCTACAGCTAGAGTAGTGAGAAAATACACTCCTGATAGGAGACTGGAGTTAATCCACACTCCGAGCACTCTTAGCCGACGCCGAACCCAAACGAGCACGCCATACAGCGAAAGGGATCAGCCAAGAAAGGTACCTTTACTCTCCTCATGGTTCCTTCTATTTAAAGCCAGCTTCGCATCCACTCTTATGTTAACTTCTCGATGTGGGATCCCTCCAACATCAGAGTTTAAATTCAACACCAACTCTTTCCGCCCCCTGTTAGCAAAATAAATGCTCCTTGCTTGCCATGGGATTCGAACCCATGCCTCCCCTCAGATGCTCCACACGCTACTTACCACTATGCCATAAGGCTTTTTGTGTCATATTTTATCCCCAATTAATTATAAGGTCTAAAGGCCAAAGTCCAGGTTCCCTTAAAAAAAAAACCAAAATAAATTGCAAGAGCCAAGGTTTGAACTCAGGCTCCCATACAACCTTAATGATGCCACAACCACTAGACTACAAGCTTCCTCGTGTCATTTATTTAACACAATAATTTAAAAACCCTCATCCAAGCATCCAGGTTTTTTTTTTCACTTAATACCAAAATTTTTGCTAAAGCCCAAGTTTGAACCCAAGATTTCTCTAACACTTCTCAGGGCCATTAACCACCAAAGCAGACATTTAATTGTGTTATTTCATTGCACAATTAAATACCTATATACAACCTCCTTACCGACCAGCACTCAAGGCCCAATACTTCTAGGCCCAAATTCAGAGTGTTACAAAATTCATCTTGGTGTCAGAAACCTGTTTCCAAAATATCGAGACAGCACTTAAGAATCAACAAGCATCGATCCAAGGACTCGAAACTCAGATAGGACAGCTATCCAAACTAATCTCTAAACGACCACAAGGTGGCTTACCAAGTAATACTGAACCTAATCCGAGGGAACACCTTAATGCAATTAGTACTCAAAATAAGGAAGGATTCATTGCATCGGATCTAGAATTATAGCAAGACAACGAGATAAACAAAGGTCAAGAAGAGGTAAACGATAATGATCCCAAATAGGTAAGTACGAATCATGAACCTCGTGTGCCATATCTTAAAGAGATGACGAAAGACAAAGCAGAAGAACAATTCGGTAAGTTTGTCAAACTCTTAAAGAAATTACATATTAACTTACCCTTTATTGAAGTTCTGTCACAGATGCCCAACTCAGCAAAATTCTTAAAGGAACTTCTGAGCAATAAAAGAAAATTAGACACTACATTGCATGTGGAACTCAATGTATCGCTTTCACTATTCTAAAGAATAAGCTACCGACAAATTGAAAGATCCAGGGAGTTTTACAATTCCTTACTTAATTGGTAGTTTATCTGTGAATAATGCTTTAGCTGATCTAGGGGAAAGTATAAATGTTATGCCGTATAAAATGTTTAAATGACTAGGTCTCGGTAAACCCAAACAGACTAAGGTGAGCATACAATTGGCTGACAAAACAGTTAGATTTCCTAAAGGTATTATTGAAGATGTTCTCGTTAAAATTAATAAATTTATTTACCCAGTAGACTTTGTCGTCTTAGATATGGATGAGGATAACGAGGTACCTTTAATTTTAGGACGACCCTTTTTAGTAACTGCCAGAACCATTATTAATGTAGGCATAGGAGAGCTAACACTTCGTGCAGGAGACGACGCAGTAACACTCCAAGCACACGATTTAGTCAAAACTTCTAAGACTCAAGATAACCCTATGAAACTTGTCAATGATAAAACTAATATTCAATCGTCCTTACAGGAACCTCCTTGAACCAAGACAATGGAGATAGTGCACTATTATCAAGTAGCAAACAAAGACACCCATAAGGAACGAAGGCTTCAAATAGAGGAGCTAGATGAATGGCGAGCACACAAACCAAGAACACATGATAAACTGAAACTACGCCAAAACAAGCCCAATACCTCTCCTAATCAACTTAAAGTTGGCGATAAGGTCTTACTAGATGCCGCAGATCCCCACATTGTCACTACCACACCAAATGAGGAAATCCCTCTTACGGTACTTAGTATTTTTCCATTCGGTATGGTGGAGGTGAGTCATCCCAAGTTCGGCACTTTTAAGGTAAACAACACCCAATTAAAACCTTATTTTAAGATTGACAGCAGGAATGAGGAGTATGAACTCCTCAAACCACCATGATCATTCAACGGAGAGGTAAGTCGAGCTTAGACTATAAATAAGCGCTTCTCGGGAGGCAACCCAAGCACTAACATATTTTTATTTTTTTATTTTTAATTTCTAACACTTTGAATCATTAACTTAATCTCTGAATTGTAAAGTTTTCAGCCCACACGGCCAGACACATGGGCATGCCTAAAGCCGTGGCCAAATAGGGGAAGAGACACGACTGTGCGATACGGCCGTGTTGAAGCGGGACATGATTTCCCCAAGACACGGGGTGCGATAAATCCCCACGGCCGTACGACATGGCCGTGGGTGAACTTGATAGGAGACCACGGGCGTGGGAATGGAAAACAATGGGAGTGCCAGTGATAAGGCTCGATTCTGTTTCTTCGACACGGGCGTGAGACACGCCCATGCCGTTCAGCTGTGTACAACAATACACGGGCGTTCTACCATAACACACGGTGTGGGGGAAGCGAACAAAGCTAGGCACGACCGTGTGACATAGCAGTGTTCGACACACCCCAAGATACATGGGCATGGGATAATAGCCGGGCACGACCTAAATCGCAAAATTCGAAAAACACGGGCTCACCCTCAAAGTACACGGGCGTGGCCCTAGGCTATGTGAACCTCCCCTAGATAAGCAAACCACTGTTCATCTTCTTCCCCTTTTCAAAATCCTAGCCGAAATCTACCCTTCCTCATTCCCTAATCCCTATTTCGGCCACTATTCCCCAGATTCTCACTTCCCCAACCCCCCAAACCACCCTCAAATCCATTCCCCTTGCATTAATCCCCACTTTCCCCTCTCTATACCCTCCATTTTTCCTCTACACGGCTATATCCCAGCGTCACACGCCTGTGCTTGCCACCAACACGCCCCTGCACCGCCCTACAGCAGCCTTTGGTTCACTTTCTCAACCTTATTTTTGCAATTTGTGTTGCTACATTAGTATTCTACGTGCTTTACATAGATATTGTTACTATTACAAATATGTTTTAGACAAGTTAGGAATTTGCTTTAGAATTTTCTATATTTGAATTGTTTAAGCTACTAAATAGCATATACTAGTTTTCGGTCTCTTGCTTAACTACTGATGTATCTTGGATTCTATCAATGCGCATGTATTTTTAGGAACATTATGTCATCATCGAGAGGCAAGAAGGCCGTGGTCCCATCCTCAAAAAGACGTAGGGGACTGGGTTCTTCCTTGGTACGTGCTATAACCGAAGTTTGGCAGAGGTTCCTTGAATTTCCACAAGCTTCGCAGGAGGAGCTATTTCAGATACTACGCACACGGCCCCTTACTACAGGTCGCTGCATTGACTGGGCTGCCATCGAGCAAGTTCAGCAAGCTGATGCCATCCGCACCCTCCTGTACACAGACCCATGGGAACGGTTCTTCACTATTACCGAGCCCACTTATTTAGAGCTAACTTTAGAATTATGCTCTACTTTTCATTTACAGGTGGTGATGACGAACAATGACGACCCAGGCACCATTCACTTTCGATTAGGCGGTCTAGTTCGCGTAATGAGTGTCCCAGAATTTGGAGTTGCTCTGGGACTTTACACCGATGAGTTTATGGAGGAGGAAGACATGAATGCACTACCACGAAATATCCACATTTCTCCCTCATTGTGCTAGAAAGCTTTGGCACCACTCTCTTCCACCTACGACCCCAGCCGCTTGATAGCCTCAGCTCTCGCTCCTTCCCTACGCTATCTCCATGCCATATTGTTACACACATTAACCGGGAGGAGAGAGAGAACTGACGTTGTCAACACCCACGACGCCTACTGTTTATGGTCCATGGCGAATGCACACGAGACTGACTTGGCATACTTCATTGCTTTCGCCATTCGCTATCAGACCGAGCGGCATAGGAAGGGAGTGATGTCCATAGGCCCCTATGTGAGGCGCCTTGCCAGACACTTTGGCCTCCTCAACACCGTGGCCCAATCATCAGCGCTTACCCTGATAGGTCAGATGTCCCCACAGGGTATCACGACTATGTTACACATGAGGATGATCGAGTGCCGACGTAGGACCGATCCTCCTTAGTACCGTCTCTCTTATGGCATTGACGAGGAGGATCTTGAGGACATTCCTGATGATGTTCCCCCACAGCATGAGGAGCCTTCCACCGTGCCACCTAGGGAACGACCAGTTCGTGCGGCTGCTTCATTGGCACACTTTTCTGACCGACTTGCCCACTTCGAGCAGTACTGCACTACACAATTCGAGATGAATCATGAGCGAGATCGGCGACGAGATTGACAGATGGATGATATGCAGGCCATGATGCAACAGCTTGCCAGCACTTTCACATCGCCACCCCAGCGCCACCACCTAAGGGCCCCACTGACGAGGATCATTGAATCCTCCTACCTTTTTATTCTTATTATTTTTATTTATTTATTTTATTTTATTTTTATTTTCATTTCAATTTTATTATTTTATTTTGAAAGACATATCTATATTAGTAAATTTTACTTTTTTCATTTTCTGGTATTTTTAACAAGTAATCCCACTACGCTCTCTTCCACACCAACTCTTAATAAGCTTTTCATGATTCTACAGACTTCCAAGCAAAGCTGCTAGGAATATTTTACGGAATGAGGAAACAAATGGGAAACAATACCTCACGAGTGCCCTGTTCAATGACCCAATTTCTTCATCTAGCCAAGAATAATGGCAGTTACTACTTTCCCCAAACACTCCAGCCTCAGAATCAAGCTCCGTATCCATATAACAAGGAGTTTCACCTCTTTTCCTCTTATGATTTTCTTTATTATTGAATAATATATCTTTGTACATTGAGGGCAATGTACATCTTAAGTGTTGGGGGGAGGGTGAACATGAAACCTAAATTTTTGCATTATTCTCAAATCCCTAAATTTGGTCTTGTGCTTAAGTAATTTTCTCATAATATTGATAGAATGAATTCTGATTGATCTATAATTATTTTTGATATGTCGTGAATTAGACCAAGGGAATTATGCATGATTATTTGATTATAGGACCTTAAAGAATCGAGCATGATAAGTTTATATTTTGAGAAATAAAAATTTCTAGACTATTTTTCCTAAATTGAGGTATTATCTTGAAATCTTAAGTATACAGGAATGACATCAAAAACTCAAATTTTTGGTGAGATTTTTGAGCCTTTTGAGCATATAGCTTTCTTTTTTGCTCACTTCTTTTGTGGTTTGAGTGTGTCAACATTGAACTGTTATTCTAGAACTTGCTTCGATTATACATGTCGAGATCACATGTATGATTTGATACATTGAGATGATAAAGGCACTTAGGATTCAACCCATTTACTCCATAAAAAGCCTTTCCATATGTGAACCCCCTTTGAGCCTACTAACCTTTTTTATTGATTAACCTTCATCATTAACCCATTAACCTATTATTGTTGAAATCCTCTTACTTAATTTACTTTTTTTAATCGAGATTAAATTTAATACTGTTACCTCACTATGTTCACCATTTTTTGTTTCTGAATCATGAAGTATGATTTCTATATTGTATTGACTTGATTTGTTCTTAAAAAAAAACTCAGTATTATTATTGTAATCCTCAGCAAGCTAAAGTTGTCATGAACTCATGTAAAATAGTTCTAGATATTTGTCTGTGGTTCAGTAATTAAGTTTTTGATAATGGGGTAATATATTGAAATTATCTCTATTCTAACCCTTGTCTCTTCAACTTGTATCCATACCTGTAACCTAAACCTCATTACAACCATGCAAAGACCATTTGATTAGTGTATCATATCATTTACAAGTGGTGGAGATTTGATTTTCATGCAAGCCTATAGTAATAACTTTTCATGTTAGACAATCGAGTGCTTAATCTTGAACCTTAAACACTTTGAGTGATTTGAGTGAATCGTTAGTGAGGATGTCATCTCTTGTATATTTAGGACTAAAGTTAATTACTTGAATGAAGGAGATTACCTATAATTTTGTTATCAAAGTATTCGATTTAGATTGTCTGAGGTTTTTAATGCCCCTATAGTTGAATTTTCACTGTATGATTTTCTGTGGAATAACTTGTAACATTATCTGTAATGATTATGTGATTGGGAGGAATGAATTCTAGCAGTAAATAAGAGTTTTGCTTGAGGATAAACAAATGCTTAAGTGTGGGGTATTTGATAAACGCCAAATTATACATAGTTTTACCCCAAATACTTAGCATATTTATGGATGTTTACTACTAGATTTGTGGATTTTTGGTGCTCTTAATCCGGTTATTTCATGTTTTGTACTCAGGAGAGCACCAAGAGTCAAAAGGAGCCAAAAACAAGCTAAAAAGGGACAAAACGGACCAAATCAAGAAGATCACACGGCCTAAGCCTTGCCACACGGGCTACTCACACGCCCGTGTCCTTCGAGGGTGTCGACCAAGGCTCTCATGATTCACACGGCCTGGCCATTGACCTACACAACTGTGTGCAATTTAACGGATCGAACACGGCCTGACAAACACGTCACACGGTCGTGGCACACGGGCATGTCCCTTTTTTAAAAAGTTGTATTTTACACGAAAAAGGGTACTTAGGGAGGAAGAAAGCTAATCCAAAGCCTATATAAACACCCTAAGTGTGACCTAATAAGGGGGCCTCTTCTAGAAATTTTCTGGAATACAGAACCACTCACCAGGAATTACTTGAAAGAAGCCAGACGATCCATCCCAAAAGCCGGAGCTACTTCAAGACTGAAGATCTCTCTTAGAATTCCTTCAGGGGTTTTAGAGTTTTCTTCATGTTTTGTTATTTTTATACTTTTGAGATGTACTCTTATTTTATTATAAACTAAACCCCTTAGATACCTTAGGGGGATAAAACCAATGATGGATCTTGTTATTATTATCTGAACTATATGATAAATACTTGATTTGTTCTTAATTATGTGTTCTTAATGCTTGAGTTAATATTCCGAGTATTAATTCATGATTTGATGTGCTTATGCAGAGGAGGAATAGACCCTGCCTAAGAGTAGATTTGGCATAATTAAGCGGAGTTGATCGAACGCCTAGAAATAGGGTTACGAGATTTTCCCGAATTAGGGTGAAACCTAATATGGGAGTTCATAGAGTGATTTACTGCTTCCCTAGGGGTTTTAATTAAGAAAGAAATTTTGATTTATTTAACTGAGGGTTAGATGTTATTAGTCTCGAAAGGGATAATAATGTAGGTTAGGGAATCTCACGGGTCAAGTCAAGTGAATAAATTGTCTGGTTCAGAGTCAGATAACAAGTGAAATCTAAGTGGATTCCTCCTTAGGTATCGTCTTTATCAATTGCTTTTCTTCAAGTATTTTTCCAAATTTTCTCTTTGCTTCAATTAAATTAGTTAATTAGTTTAGATAATTAGTTTAATAAACAAACCCTTTTATTCTTAGGCTAGATAATAAAAAGATAGTTATTACTAGTACTTTTGGGTCCCTTGGGTACGATATCCCGGTATTGCCATTACTATACTATTGTTCGATAGGTGCACTTGCCTTTTTGTCGTGATAATAGTTAGTCTAGGATTGATCTTCATTATAAATATTTATTACTTGTTACGAATCACGCGATCATCAACCGAAGCATTCGGTATAGTTGGATTTATATTTTTTATTATGGCATGTATATGACTTAGACTTTATTATTTTGTGTCTTTGAGAATTGGCCAAATGTGTTGGCTTGGGTTGGAAGTCCTTCAAATTGTATTATGCCTTGAATGATGGCTAACATTCATTTTGAATTTATAAAAGATGCATTATCATGGTGTAATGAATGTCTATTATGGCTGACTTGATTTTAGAAATTTTGCTCGTTTTAGTATTTGTTAGAAATTTGTATGGAAATAGGTAGGTAAGGGTGGCAATGAGGCTTGGTAAATTGCCTTATATTGTCTACACAGGTAGACACACGGGCGTGTGTCTAGGCCGTGTGTGACACACGGTCTGCCCCATGGATGTGTGTCTAGGCCATGTGTCCCCTGCACGTAAAAATTTCAAGTTAGTATGCATGGTAATAAAGACACGGGCGGAGACATGGACGTGTGTCTCAGCCATGTGGAGGACACGGCCTAGTACACGGGCGTGTGCCATGGCCATGTGTCATTTTGGGAATGCTGACGTCAGAAACAGAATACCCAGGTTTTTTCACACGGGCCAACATACGGGCGTGTCTTGGCCGTGTGAGGAACACGGGCCAATGACACGGCCGTGTGAGGAACACAGGCCAATGACACGACCGTGTGTCTGGCCGGGTGAAAACCTCTGTAGGTGTGAATTAGAAATTAAGTCTACATGGGTGTGGGACATAGGCATGTCCTAGGGTGCTTAGGCCGTGTGAGCCACACGGGCCATCAGCACAACCATGTCGAGTTGGTCACACCGGGGTGTTGCCCTTCTAGACGGGCATGTGCCCTGTTTTAAGGACAAAATTTTCACAGTTGGTTTAAGGACCTGGTATAGTCCCAAATGGTTTTCAACGGTCGATTTGAGGTCGTAGGCCCATAATAAGAAGTTTAAAGTAGAAATTGAAAAAGTTTAATTTGGACCGAGTCTCGATGACTTGAGATTGTTTGTATGCATGAGTTCAAGTAAAGGTAATGCCTCGTACTCTGCCCCAGCATGGGTTACAGGTATGGGTGTTACATTTAATGGTACCAGAGTTATGGTTTAGTCGGTTCTAGGACTGACCTAGCGAGAGTACGAGTCTATCTATATATGCCATAACTATATATTGATAGTGTGATGATTTTTGATGACTATAAATTATGTTTTTATATAGTAAATGGATCCTGATAGAGCCACGGCGGATGACGTGGAAAGTAATGCCCCGGTTCCTACTAAAGGGACTGCACCAGTTGAGAGCGAGCCCATGACTATGGGCCAAGGCAGAGGGGCTAGAGAAGCCTACTTCCGAATGATGGATACTTGGTACACTGAGTTTGTTCATGCGAATGCAAACACTCCACCTTTTCAACCTCCTCTGATTCCTCAGTGTGCTTCGGTAGCTCCACAAGGCGCGGACATGTTTAGAAGAGAGAAACCTCTGATAAATAAGATCAGGAAACAAGGGGCCAAGGAATTCCGAGCTAGCATTAAGGTATTTGATACCATTAAATACCATTAAGGTATCTGATAAATAAGATCAGAGTTTTGGCTAGAAAATACCATTAAGGTATTTGATGAACTAGCATGCACACCAAAAGAGTGCGTGAAATACGTAGTGTCGCTTCTACGAGATTTGGCTTATCAGTGGTGGAACACTCTCGTGTCCATCGTACCAAGAGAGAGGATCATGTGGGAGTTCTTCCAGGATGAATTCCGGAAAAAGTATATTAGCCAAAGATTCATAGACCAAAAGAGGAAGGAATTCCTAGAGCTAAAGCAAGGCCGAATGTCATTGACAAAATATGAATGTGAGTTTGTGAGGCTTAGCAAGTATGCGTGGGAGTGCGTATCTACAGAAGCCACCATGTGTAAGAGGTTTGAAGATAGCCTCAATGAAGATATCCGAGTGTTTGTCGGCATCTTAGAGCTGCGGGAATTTGTAGCACTTGTTGAAAGAGCCTGTAAGGCCGAAGAGTTGATTAAAGAAAGGAGGAAAGCAACTTTTGAGCACAGGATTCAAAAAAGAGACAGATGGGGAAATCACATCAGTCCTCATCTAAAAGATCGAGAGAGTTCACTACTCGATTGAATGCTTTGGTGGGGTATTCGAATAGGAACAAGAATCGAAAGAACACAACTTCTAAAGCCCAGACCACTTCGATTGCAAGTCTTGGTAGCACTCGGCCAAATAGGCCAGAATGCTCACAATGTGGTAGGCATCATTTTGGCAAGTGCCGAGGGAATGAAAGCGGCTGTTTCAAGTGTGGATCATTGGAACACTTCATCCATGATTGTCCTGAGTTGGATGAGAGAGAGAGAAAATAAGATGTGAAAGCAAGTAATGCTCCCTTGAGGGGTAGATCACAAAAGAACCCCAGAAGTGGGGCTAGCAGTACAGACACGCCAAGAGATGCTGTGGTGAGGTTCGAAGGCAGAGCACCTGCAAGAACTTATGCTATTCGAGCTTGGGAAGAGGCGGAGTCTCCCGACGTGATCACGGGTACCTTTTCTATCCATGAAATATCTGTTGTTGCTTTAATTGACCTGGGATCTACCTACTCTTATATTTGTATGGATTTTATACCTCGTATGAGTATGCTAGTAGAGTCACTGAGTTTGTAAAAAAAGTGTCCAATCCTATAGGCAGACATGTACTGGTGGACCAAGTATGTAGAAATTGCCTTTTGACAATTAGGGGTCATTGTTTTCCGGCTAACTTGATGTTATTGTCGTTTAATGAGTTTGATGTAATCCTTGGGATGGAGTGGATGACTGCTCATAGTGTTGTAGTGGATTGCGGGAAAAAGATAATTGAGTTGAAATGTAAAGACGGGAACGTTCTTCAAGTTGGATCAGATGAGTCAGATAATCTGCCTGTAGTAATATCATCTTTGACTACCGAGAAATATTTGACGAAAGGATACGAGGCTTATCTAGCTTTTGTGTTGAATACTCAAGTGACTTAGTTGAAGATTGAATCGGTACCAGTGGTTTGTGAGTTTACAGACATGTTTTCGGAAGAATTACCCGGATTGCCTCCGGTGAGAGAGTGTAACACCCCGAACCCGAGACCATCGCCGGTGTCGGACACGAGGGGTTAGCAAGCCAAGTTCACTTGTTTTGCCCATCCATTTGACATTTCCAGTCAGGCTGGAAAAACTGCGTCACTGTCGCCTTAAAAATCATATCTCGAGTTTCAAAACTCGGAAACTGGTTTCGTAAATTTTCCCTGAATTTAGACTCATATATCCATCCATGGATTTATTTCTAGGATTTTTGGTCGGGCCAATTGGTACAGTTTATTAGTTAAAGTCACCCATGTTACAGGGATCGACTGCTCTGACCTTCGCGCGGTATAACTTGAATATCTCTCTGTACAGGGCTTTAATGCTGGTTCCGTTTATTTCTAATGAAACTAGACTCAAAATGGAATCTGTACATATAAGGTATGTCTCCTAATTCTTTCTGGATAATTTATAGTAAATTTTTAAAGTTGCGACAGGGAACCCAGAAACCATTCTGGCCCTGTCTCACAATAGCTTTAATATCTCTTAACATGTAACTCCTATGACCATTTCGTTTCTTCCATATGAAAATAGACTCATCAAGGTTTATTTACATAGCTTATTCACTATTTAATTCCAATCCTACGAATTTTGGTGATTTTTCACATTCACGTCACTGCAGCTGGCAGCATCTGTTTTAAGGTAGGTCTTACCTATTTGGTAGTCTCCATGAACCAACTAGTCTTGCCATACATAGGTTCATATATGATCATTTTAACCATGCCAATGGCTGATCATGTGACCAACATTCCCATTTCCAAGCCATAGCCACATCATGACACCGAATATATATACATACAAACCACAATTAGTCTAAGTCGATACTTCACTTTTACGAGCCATTTTCGCATGGCCGTACATATATACATCACAACATATTTAACCAACAAGGGGTGGTCCTATACATGCCATTTCAAGTTCAACCAAGAATTTATACCAAAATGGGGGCTTGATAGTGTGGATGACTTCGACTTCAACGATCCCAAATCCGATTGCTTCGAGCGAAATCTAGAAAACTGAGAGCCAAAGCAACGGGGTAAGCATTTTTATGCTTAGTAAGTCTCAAGGAATATAATCAACTCTAATTACAGCAATACATTCACATAGCCAAATGCATCATTTCATTAATACACATTCTTACTTCACACTTCATCATTATATACTTTCACAAAGTATCAATCAATTCAATAACTGAAATTTATTAGTCGATTGAGCGAATGTTGCTCAAACATGTCGACTTTCCAATGCACATATAACGTACCTTATCCTTTGGGCTTTTCGAGTGTACTAATTGAATTCATTACAGCAACCAACACTCACCTCCAGCCCAAGATTCTTCGGAATATAACCGGATATAATCACGTGCACAAATGCCTTCGGGTCTTAGCCCGGATAGAATAACTCGCACGAATGCCTTCGGGTCTTAACCCGGATATAGCCACTAGCACAATTGCCTTCGGGTCTTAACCCGGATATAATTTCCAGCATAATTGTCTTCGGGGCTTAGCCCGGATATCATTCAATTTCTCATGTACACATACATCAATAATCATTGGACATACATATTTCATTTTCATTACTAAGGCTCAAAACGCAAATATAATCACAAGCATATTCGCCTTTGGGACTTAGCCCGGGTAGAATTCAAATGCTCATACATACATAATCAATAATCAATACACATCCATACTTTATTTCACATAATTCAAGTAGGGTCACTTCTTGAGGACTTACCTCGGATGTTGTCGAACGGCTTTTTTGGCTATTCGATCACCTTTTCCTTCCCTTGTCCAATTGTGGCCCTCTTAGCTCTTGAGCTAATTCAAACAAATTCAATTTATTAAAACCTCATTGTGCTTGCTTATGGCGAATATGACAAGGAGTTTAAATGGTCATATGGCCACTCTTTAGCTTGAATACACAATGGTCATGCACATTTTATACTACATCAAGCAATTCAATACAATTTATTTGAGCATCAAGGAAAAGCTAAGGCCTTCAATAGGCTACCCAAGGCCGAATATTCATGTACATGTTGAGGTCAATTTTGCACTTAATACCTCACAAAACAGCATGCATTTTACTAGTTAATGCTTTGCACATTGTGGCCCAAAACTTATAATATAGCATCAAGCACTTATATGTGTGCTAGGCAATTGTGCTTGCAATTTCACAAGCATTCTTCCACATCTTCTTCTTTAAACCAATATATTCATCACTTACTTCATAGCCAAAACATCATGTGCAAACATATATATACAATATGAGCATGGTCAATTTCAAGGTGTCCATAGCCATCCAAAATAGAAATTTTAACTAACATGCAAGAAGCATGAACCATGCTCATGAATGCATCATGGCCGAATATGACAATCATGCTCCATTCAACTTCAATCATGGTTAAACACACAAAAAGAAAACTCAAAATCTTACTCAAGAGTAGACAATCCATCATTGCATGCATCATCATCAAACTTCACACTTAGCATGCAATGGCTTTATCACCATAACAACTTTGGCCAAATACCATTTCCATGGCATAACAAGGATTTGAGCCATGGCTAACATGCACATCAAGTTAGCAACCAAACCATGCATGAAACTCCCAACACAACCTCATACATACCTTAATCTTGATGCAAACTTAGCCAAATCTCCTTCTAGATCTCTTCCAACCCAAGCATGAAGCAAAAATCCTCCTCTTTTCCCTTAGTATTTTCGGCCAAGAAGATGAGAAAGGATGAACAAATTTTTTTCTTTTCTTTCTTTAGGACATTCGGCCAAGCCTATGGAGAAGGATGAACACTTTTTTTTTTTTTGTTTCTCATCCTACTAACACTAATTTTTTTTTCCATACTCTTATTTTATCATTTCTAACATCATCCATTAGTAAAACATGTTGGGAACATGTTTCCCCTTGTCCATAATTTGTCATGGCCGGCCACTCCTCCTTAGGAAGGGGATTATTTGACATGCAGCTCCACGTTTTTGTTAACATGTACTAACAAGCCATTTAAAATTAGCCTATCATATTTCACCATGTTTCACTTTGATCCCTATTTAATATTCTCATACAAATGGGTAAAATTAGAGAATGAAATTTCCACATATGCATGCACACACATAGTAAGCATAGAATATAACAATTAATTATTTTTATGACTCGGTTTAGTGGTCCCAAACCACATTCGGCTAGGGTCTATTTTGGGCTGTCACAACTCTCCCCACTTAAGAAATTTTCGTCCCCGAAAATCTTACCGGTAAATAGGTTTGGATATCGCTCTTTCATAGAGTTCTTGGTCTCCCAAGTAGCTTCTTCTATCCCGTGCTTGAGCCATAACACTTTCACTAGCGGAACCCGCTTGTTTCGCAACTCTTTCACTTCTCGTGATAGGATACGAATCGGTTCTTCCTCATAACTCATATTAGCTTGAATTTCAATTTCTAATGGACTAATCACGTGCGATGGATCAGATCTATAGCGTCGAAGCATCGAAACGTGAAAGACATCGTGAACCTTTTTGAGTTCGGGGGCAAAATCAAGCGATATGCCATCGGACCGACTCGCCTCGATATCTCATATGGTCCAATGAACCTCGGGCTCAACTTGCCCTTACTACCAACTCGAGTATCTTTTCCAAGGCGATACCTTGAGAAACACTTTATCACCCACCGATACTCGATATCCTTACGCTTCAGATCCGCGCACGACTTCCGACGATCGGAGGCTATCTTCAGACTTTCACGGATTACTTTCACTTTCTGCTCAAAGATCCCTAATCAAATCCACCCAAAATCTTGCTTTCACCGAGCTCATCCAAAACAATGGTGTACGGCATTTACGACCGCATAAGGCCTCGAGGGTGCCATCTTAATACTTGATTGAAAGTCGTTGTTGTGTTTAATTCAATCAACAGCAAATACCGCTCCCATGAACCACTAAACTCGAGGACGCAACATCTTAACATATTCTCAAGTATCCGAATTATCCGCCGGATTGACCATCGGTTTGGGGGTGAAAGGCGGTCTTTGAAATGCAACTTGGTACCCAAAGCTTCTTGCAACTTTTTCCAAAATGGCGAGGTAAATCTCGGATCTCTATCCGACACGATGGAAATAGGCACCCGTGTAATCTCACAACTGAGAAACGTACAATTCCGCTTAATTTGTCCATTGAAAAATCCGTGACGACGGGACAAAGTGGGTCGACTTAGTCAATCGATCTACCACGACCCAAACCGCATCCTTCTTACTTGTCGACAATGGCGGTCCGGATGCAAAGTCCATTGTGACTCGATCCCATTTCCACTCGGGTATCGTGATTGGTCAAGTAACTCAAGGCACCGATGTTCCGCTTTCACTTGTTGACATATTAAACATCTCAAAACAAAGTCGGAGATGTCTCGCTCATACCATGCCACCAAAACCGACGCTTCAATTCATTGTACATCTTCGTACTCCGGGTGGATTGCCATTCGGCTACAATGGGCTTCATTCGAATTATCGAAATGAGTTCAATTCTTTGGGACACACAGATGACTTTTGAACCTCAAACAATCGTCATCGTCGATTTGAAACTCCGAGTCCTTGTTCGAACACACGCAGCCCGCTTTTGCAACCAACTCGTCGTCGACTTTTCGAGCTTCTCAAATTTGGTGTGTCAATAATGGTTTGGCTTTCAATTCAGCCACTAACATACCGTCGGATCGGACGGACAAGTGCACATTCATCGTCAGAAGTGAATAACGATTTGCGACTCAAGGCATCCGCAACCACATTCGCCTTTCCGGGTGATAGTCAATGATCACTCATAATCCTTTAATGTACTCGAGCCAACGCCTTTGTCGCAGATTTAAGTCTCTTTGGGTCATCAAATATTTGAGACTTTTGTGATCCGAGTATACATGGCACCTTTCACTAAATAAGTAATGTCGCCAAATCTTTAAGGCGAATACGATGGCGGCCAATTCGAGATCATGAGTCGGATAATTTTTCTCATGTGGCTTTAATTGCCTCGACGCATAGGCCACAACTCGACCTTCTTGCATTAATACGCAACCTAACCCAAGTAGAGAGGCGTCGCTATAGATGACAAACTCCTTGCCGGACTCGGGTTGCACTAGAATTGGGGCTTCAGTCAAATAAGTTTTCAGTTGATCGAAACTTTTTTGGCATTTCTCCGTCCATTCGAACTTAACATCCTTTTGGAGTAAGCCATTCATCGGCGTGGCTATCGTTGAGAAGCCTTTACAAATCGTCGGTAATAACCGAAGCCCCAAAAGCTCGAACCTCGTAATATTTCTGAGGCTTCCAATTAAGTATGGCTGAAATTTTATTCGGTCGACTCGAATACCCGATGCTGAGATACCACATGACCCAAGAAGCTAACCTCTCTTAACCGTAACTCACACTTGCTGAACTTAGCATATAATTGCTTATCCCGTAAAATTTGCAAAGACTAACCGCAGTGTTCAAAGATGTTCGGTCTCATTTCTTGAATAGACCAAGATGTCATCAATGAACACGACTACTTAATCGATCCAAATATGGTCTAAAGATCCGATTCATTAAATCCATAAATACCATAGGGCATTAGTGAGCCCAAATGGCATCACTAGGAACTCATAGTGACCATATCTCGCTCAAGGCGCCTTGGGTACGTCCGAATCTCGGATTCGCAATTGATAATAGCTCGATCTCAAATCTATTTTCGAGAACACCGAGGCTCCTTCAGCTTGATCGAACAAGTCATCAATACGCGGCAACGGATATTTGTTCTTTATCGTCGCTTATTAAGTCGACGATAGTCGATGCACAACCGCATGGTTCCATCCTTCTTCTTTACGAACAATCTTGGCGCACCCCAAGGCGAAAAACTCGGGCGAGCAAAACCTCTATCCACCAATTCTTGCAACCGAGCTTTCAACTCCTTTAATTTCATTGGTGCCATACGATACTGAGCTATCGAAATTGGAGTGGTACCTGTATCAATTCGATGCCAAATTCTATTTCCGAACAGTGGTAAACCCGACAATTCTTGGGAAAACATCCGGTATTCACAAACCACGGGCACGATTTGATTTCTTTTCGATTCCTTGTCATCGAGCACGACGCAAGGTACGCCGCACCCTTTTCTTACATATTTCGGGCCAACATCGCGATATTACGGTGGCAACCCCTTTAAGTCCGTAGACTCAACCCGAATTATTTCATTATTCGCAAGACCTCAAATCGATAGTCTTGCTCTTGCAATTTACAACCGCATCGTGCATGGTCAACCAATCCAAACCAAGAATAACGTCGAACTCATCGAACGGCAAAAGCATCAAGTCCGCCGGAAAACAAGAACCTCGGAACACTAGGGACTTTTCTTGCACACTTTGTTGACAAGCACGTAATGACCCAAGGGTTTGACACCGAATTACAAACTCAAGAGACTCAATGGGCAAAGTCTTACTGGATGCTAAGGTTTCACATATATATGAATGAGTAGAACCAGGGTCAATCAAAGCAATCACATTTGTATTGAAAAGAGTGAAAGTACCGGTAATAACATCTGGAGAGGTAGCATCCTCGCGTGCGCAGATGGCATAAGTCCTAGCAGAGCACGAGCCTCGTGATCCGATGGTAGCATCTCTAGATCCTCTCTGTCCGCCACTGACATTGCCCATATTTCTAGGTGGCCTACCTCGAGCAGTGGTAGCACCCGGGTTTGCACTCTGACTTACATCCGGTTCATGCATCCTCGGGCAATCCTTCATAAAGTGGTCGGCCGATCCACACTTATAGCAGTGAGCGATCACGAAACCAACAGCCCCGAATGCCATTTGCCACAATGTGGACACTCCGCCTCTCTCGGCGATCATTTCCACCACCGGCGATCGAGGTGACTCGTGTGGTCACAGGGGTCGATCGCGTCCTCGTCTAGAAAAGCCCAAACGCCTCTAGACCGGCTCACATCATCTCGAAATCTCTTCGATGCTTGTTGAAGAGACTTTCCGAGGACCTCTTCGAATTCTCCAGCCCCACATCAGCTTTTTGTTTCTCCTTTCTAAGCTCTTGACTTTACAAGCTCGCTCAACAAGTACTACGAACTCGATCTCGAGGATGCCAACAAACATCCTTATATCATCATTCAGCCCATCCTCAAGCGTTTACACATAATAGCTTCGGACGAAATGCATTCTCGCTGCATCGGCTAAGCCTCACAAATTTTCGTTCAGAGTCAGAATCGACATCGAACCTTGCTTAAGATCAAGGAATTCCTCCGCTTTTGGTCGATGAATCTCGATCGATATACTTTTTTTGAACTCGGTTTGAAAGAATTCCCAAGTCACTTGCTCTCTAGGCACCACGTAAGTCGAGTACTCCACCAATAGTAGGCGGACTCGCGTAGCAAGGAGATGGTACACTTTAAGCACTCATCGGGTGTACAGGATAGCTCATCAAGCACCTTGATAGTGTTATCTAACCAAAATTCAGCTCGTTCGGCATCATCATCATCCGTAGCCTTAAATTTAGTGGCCCCATGTTTTGAATCCTATCGACCGGGGCTTACTTGACCTTATTTGGTGGTCACCGGAGGTATTGTAGGTGCGGGGTTGCATTTGTCGGGAATGGAGGTTGTGGAATGTACCGTGTTGGTTCGAATGTATTGATTAAACCATTCGCTCATCACACTATAAAAGGCTTGCCTAGCCTCGTCATTAGGATTGCTGGCCATAGGTTGAGAGTCCGGCGCTGTCCCTTGCGCGGGAGCAGCGCCACACTCTCCACATCATCAGCTATCGCTTCGGTTGGGATCGGATCCATTGCTATAAACAAACACAAAGTCAAATTGTCGAAATCACCACACTATCGATTCATCATTTAATGGCATGTATAGCTAGACCCCAAACACATCACGGTAGTCCTAGAATCGACTAAACCGTGGCTCGATACCAATAAAATTGTAACACCCCGAACCCGAGACCATCGCCGTGTCGGACACGAGGGTTAGCAAGCCAAGTTCACTTGTTTTGCCCATCCATTTGACATTTCCAGTCAGGCTGGAAAAACTGCGTCACTGTCGCCTTAAAAATCATATCTCGAGTTTCAAAACTCGGAAACTGGTTTCATAAATTTTCCCTGAATTTAGACTCATATATCCATCCATGGCTTTATTTCTAGGATTTTTGGTCAGGCCAATTGGTACAGTTTATTAGTTAAAGTCACCCATGTTACAGTGATCGACTGCTCTGACCTTCGCGCGGTATAACTTGAATATCTCTCTGTACAGGGCTTTAATGCTGGTGCCGTTTGTTTCTAATGAAACTAGACTCAAAATGGAATCTGTACATATAAGGTATGTCTCCTAATTATTTCTGGATAATTTATAGTAAATTTTTAAAGTTGCGAAAGGGAACCCAGAAGCCATTCTGGCCCTGTCTCACAATAGCTTTAATATCTCTTAACATGTAACTCCTATGACCATTTCGTTTCTTCCATATGAAAATAGACTCATCAAGGTTTATTTACATAGCTTATTAACTATTTAATTCCAATCCTACGAATTTTGGTGATTTTTCACATTCACGTCACTGCAGCTGGCAGCATCTGTTTTTAAGGTAGGTCTTACCTATTTGGTAGTCTCCATGAACCAACTAGTCTTGCCATACATAGGTTCATATATGATCATTTTAACCATGCCAATGGCTGATCATGTGACCAACATTCCCATTTCCAAGCCATAGCCACATCATGACACCGAATATATATACATACAAACCACAATTAGTCTAAGTCGATACTTCACTTTTACGAGCCATTTTCGCATGGCCGTATATATATACATCACAACATATTTAACCAACAAGGGTGGTCCTATACATGCCATTTCAAGTTCAACCAAGAATTTATACCAAAATGGGGGCTTGATAGTGTGGATGACTTCGACTTCAACGATCCCAAACCGATTGCTTTGAGCTTAAATCTAGAAAACCGAGAGCCAAAGCAACGGGTAAGCATTTTTATGCTTAGTAAGCCTCAAGGAATATAATCAACTCTAATTACAGCAATACATTCACATAGCCAAATGCATCATTTCATTAATACACATTCTTACTTCACACTTCATCATTATATACTTTCACAAAGTATCAATCAATTCAATAACTGAAATTTATTAGTCGATTGAGCGAATGTTGCTCAAACATGTCGACTTTCCAATGCACATATAACGTACCTTATCCTTTGGGCTTTTCGAGTGTACTAATTGAATTCATTACAGCAACCAACACTCACCTCCAGCCCAAGATTCTTCGGAATATAACCGGATATAATCACGTGCACAAATGCCTTCGGGTCTTAGCCAGGATAGAATAACTCGCATACGAATGCCTTCGGGTCTTAACCCGGATATAGCCACTAGCACAATTGCCTTCGGGTCTTAACCCGGATATAATTTCCAGCATAATTGTCTTCGGGGCTTAGCCCGGATATCATTCAATTTCTCATGTACACATACATCAATAATCATTGGACATACATATTTCATTTTCATTACTAAGGCTCAAAACGCAAATATAATCACAAGCATATTCGCCTTTGGGACTTAGCCCGTAGAATTCAAATGCTCATACATACATAATCAATAATCAATACACATCCATACTTTATTTCACATAATTCAAGTAGGGTCACTTCTTGAGGACTTACCTCGGATGTTGTCGAACGGCTTTTTCGGCTATTCGATCACCTTTTCCTTCCCCTTGTCCAATTGTGGCCCTCTTAGCTCTTGAGCTAATTCAAACAAATTCAATTTATGAAAACCTCATTGTGCTTGCTTATGGCGAATATGACAAGGAGTTTAAATGGTCATATGGCCACTCTTTAGCTTGAATACACAATGGTCATGCACATTTTATACTACATCAAGCAATTCAATACAATTTATTTGAGCATCAAGGAAAAGCTAAGGCCTTCAATAGGCTACCCAAGGCCGAATATTCATGTACATGTTGAGGTCAATTTTGCACTTAATACCTCACAAAAACAGCATGCATTTTACTAGTTAATGCTTTGCACATTGTGGCCCAAAACTTATAATATAGCATCAAGCACTTATATGTGTGCTAGGCCGAATTGTGCTTGCAATTTCACAAGCATTCTTCCACATCTTCTTCTTTAAACCAATATATTCATCACTTACTTCATAGCCAAAACATCATGTGCAAACATATATATACAATATGAGCATGGTCGAATTTCAAGGTGTCCATAGCCATCCAAAAATACAAATTTTAACTAACATGCAAGAAGCATGAACCATGCTCATGAATGCATCATGGCCGAATATGACAATCATGCTCCATTCAACTTCAATCATGGTTAAACACACAAAAGAAAACTCAAAATCTTACTCAAGAGTAGACAATCCATCATTGCATGCATCATCATCAAACTTCACACTTAGCATGCAATGGCTTTATCACCATAACAACTTTGGCCAAATACCATTTCCATGGCATAACAAGGATTTGAGCCATGGCTAACATGCACATCAAGTTAGCAACCAAACCATGCATGAAACTCCCAACACAACCTCATACATACCTTAATCTTGATGCAAACTTAGCCAAATCTCCTTCTAGATCTCTTCCAACCCAAGCATGAAGCAAAAATCCTCCCTCTTTTCCCTTAGTATTTTCGGCCAAGAAGATGAGAAAGGATGAACAAATTTTTTCTTTTCTTTCTTTAGGACATTCGCCAAGCCTATGGAGAAGGATGAACACTTTTTTTTTTTGTTTCTCATCCTACTAACACTAATCTTTTTTCCATACTCTTATTTTATCATTTCTAACATCATCCATTAGTAAAACATGTTGGGAACATGTTTCCCTTGCCCATAATTTGTCATGGCGGCCACTCCTCCTTAGGAAGGGATTATTTGACATGCGACTCCACGCTTTTGTTAACATGTACTAACAAGCCATTTAAAATTAGCCTATCATATTTCACCATGTTTCACTTTGATCCCTATTTAATACTTTCTCATACAAATGGGTAAAATTAGAGAATGAAATTTCCACATATGCATGCACACACATAGTAAGCATAGAATATAACAATTAATTATTTTTATGACTCGGTTTAGTGGTCCCAAACCACATTCCTGGCTAGGGTCTATTTTTAATGTCACAACTCTCCCCACTTAAGAAATTTTCGTCCCCGAAAATCTTACCGTAAATAGGTTTGGATATCGCTCTTTCCTAGAGTTCTCGGTCTCCCAAGTAGCTTCTTCTATCCCGTGCTTGAGCCATAACACTTTCACTAGCGGAACCCGCTTGTTTCGCAACTCTTTCACTTCTCGTGATAGGATACGAATCGGTTCTTCCTCATAACTCATATTAGCTTGAATTTCAATTTCGATGGACTAATCACGTGCGATGGATCGATCAGAGCGTCAAGCATCGAAACGTGAAAGACATCGTGAACCTTTTGAGTTCGGGGGCAAAATCAAGCGATATGCCTTTGGACCGACTTCGCTCGATATCTCATATGGTCCAAAGAACCTCGGGCTCAACTTGCCCTTACGGTAGAACCCGAGTATCTTTTTCCAAGGCGATACCTTGAGAAACACTTTATCACCCACCGATACTCGATATCCTTACGCTTCAGATCCGCGTACGACCCGACGATCGGAGGCTATCTTCGACTTTCACGGATTACTTTCACTTTCGCTCAGATCCCTAATCAAATCCACCGAAAATCTTGCTTTCACCGAGCTCGGTCCAAAACAATGGTGTACGGCATTTACGATCGCATAAGGCCTCGTAGGGTGCCATCTTAATACTTGATTGAAAGTCGTTGTTGTAAGCGAATTCAATCAACGGCAAATACCGCTCCCATGAACCACTAAACTCGAGGACGCAACATCTTAACATATCCTCAAGTATCTCGAATTATCCGCCGGATTGACCATCGGTTTGGGGGTGAAAGGCGGTTTGAAATGCAACTTGGTACCCAAAGCTTCTTGCAACTTTTTCCAAAATCG
Source organism: Gossypium arboreum (assembly GCF_025698485.1). Classification (NCBI taxonomy): domain Eukaryota; kingdom Viridiplantae; phylum Streptophyta; class Magnoliopsida; order Malvales; family Malvaceae; genus Gossypium; species Gossypium arboreum. The sequence continues at coordinate 89,209,956 of NC_069070.1, read as the reverse complement.
CGAGGTAAATCTCGGATCTCTATCCGACACGATGGAAATAGGCACCCGTGTAATCTCACAATCGAGAAACGTACAATTCCGCTAATTTGTCCATTGAAAAATCCGACGACGGGGACAAAGTGGGCCGACTTAGTCAATCGATCTACCACGACCCAAACCGCATCCTTCTTACTTGTCGACAACGGCGGTCCGGATACAAAGTCCATTGTGACTCGATCCCATTTCCACTCGGGTATCGTGATTGGTGAAGTAATCCTCAAGGCACGATGTTCCGCTTTCACTTGTTGACATATTAAACATCTCAAACAAAGTCGAGATGTCTCGCTTCATACCATGCCACCAAAACCGACGTTTCAATTCATTGTACATCTTCGTACTCCGGGTGGATTGCCATTCGGCTACAATGGGCTTCATTCTGAATTATCGAAGAAGTTCAATTCTTTGGGACACATGACGACTTTTGAACCTCAAACAATCGTCATCGTCGATTTGAAACTCCGAGTCCTTGTTCGAACACACGCAGCCTCGCTTTTGCAACCAACTCGTCGTCGACTTTTCGAGCTTCTCGAATTTGGTGTGTCAATAATGGTTTGGCTTTCGATTCGATCACTAACACACTGTCGGATCGGACATGACAAGTGCACATTCATCGTCAGAAGTGAATAACGATTTGCGACTCAAGGCATCCGCAACCACATTCGCCTTTCCGGGTGATAGTCAATGATCACTCATAATCCTTTAACAACTCGAGCCAACGCCTTTGTCGCAGATTTAAGTCTCTTTGGGTCATCAAATATTTGAGACTTTTGTGATCCGAGTATACATGGCACCTTTCACCAAATAAGTAGTGTCGCCAAATCTTTAAGGCGAATACGATGGCGGCCAATTCGAGATCATGAGTCGGATAATTTTTCTCATGTGGCTTTAATTGCCTCGACGATAGGCCACAACTCGACCTTCTTGCATTAATACGCAACCTAACCCAAGTAGAGAGGCGCCGCTATAGATGACAAACTCCTTGCTTGGGACACGGGTTGCACTAGAATTGGGGCTTCGGTCAAATAAGTTTTCGATTGATCGAAACTTTTTGGCATTTCTCGTCCATTCGAACTTAACATCCTTTTGGAGTAGCCGTCATCGGCGTGGCTATCGTTGAGAAGCCTTTTACAAATCGTCGGTAATAACCTAAGCAAGCCCCAAAAGCTCCGAACCTCATTAATATTTCTGAGGCTTCCAATTAAGTATGGCTGAAATTTTATTCTGTCGACTCGAATACCCGCAGATACCACATGACCCAAGAAGCTAACCTCTCTTAACCGTAACTCACACTTGTGAACTTAGCATATAATTGCTTATCCCGTAAAATTTGCAAAGACTAACCGCAGTGTTCAAGATGTTCGGTCTCATTTCTTGAATAGACCAAGATGTCATCAATGAACACGACTATGAATCGATCCAAATATGGTCTAAAGATCCGATTCATTAAATCCATAAATACCGTAGGGCATTAGTGAGCCCAAACGGCATCACTAGGAACTCATAGTGACCATATCTCGCTCAAGGCGTCTTGGGTACGTCCGAATCTCGGATTCGCAATTGATAATAGCTCGATCTCAAATCTATTTTCGAGGACACCGAGGCTCCCTTCGCTTGATCGAACAAGTCATCAATACGTGGCAACGGATATTTGTTCTTTATCGTCGCTTTATTGTCGACGATAGTCGATGGACAACCGCATGGTTCCATCCTTCTTCTTCACGAACAATCTTGGCGCACCCCAAGGCGAAAAACTCGGGCGAGCAAAACCTCTATCCACCAATTCTTGCAACCGAGCTTTCAACTCCTTTAATTCCGTTGGTGCCATACGATATGATCTATCGAAATTGGAGTGGTACGTGTATCAATTCGATGCCAAATTCTATTTCCGAACAGTGGTAAACCCGCAATTCTTCTGGAAAACATCCGTATTCACAAACCACGAGCACAGATTCGGATTTCTTTTCTCGATTCCTTGTCATCGAGTACGCACGCAAGGTACTCTTCGCACCCTTTTCTTACATATTTCGGGCCAACATCACCGATATTACTACCGGCAACCCTTTAAGTCCGTAGACTCAACCCGAATTATTTCATTATTCGCGACCTCGAATCGATAGTCTTGCTCTTGCAATTTACAACCGCATCGTGCATGGTCAACCAATCCAAACCAAGAATAACGTCGAACTCATCGAACGGCAAAAGCATCAATTCCGGGAAAACAAGAACCTCGGAACACTAGGGGACTTTTCTTGCACACTTTGTTGACAAGCACGTAATGACCCAAGGGTTTGACACCGAATTACAAACTCAAGAGACTCAATGGGCAAAGTCTTCTTTGGATGCTAAGGTTTCACATATATATGAATGAGTAGAACCAGGGTCAATCAAAGCAATCACATTTGTATTGAAAAGAGTGAAAGTACCTGGTAATAACATCCGGAGAGGCAAAGATCCTCGGCGTGCGCAGTATGGCATAAGTCCTAGCAGAGCACGAGCCTCGGATCCGATGGTAGCATCTCTAGATCCTCTCGTCCGCCACCGACATTGCCCATATTTCTAGGTGGCCTACCTCGAAAGTGGTAGCACCCGGGTTTGCACTCTGACTTACATCCGGTTCATGCATCCTCGGGCAATCCTTCATAAAGTGGTCGGCCGATCCACACTTATAGCAGGAGCGATCACGAAACCAACAGCTCCCGAATGCCATTTGCCACAATGTGGACACTCGCCTCTCTCTACGATCATTTCCACCACCGCGATCGAGGTGACTCTGTGGTCACAGGGTCCGATCGCGTCCTCGTCTAGAAAAGCCCAAACGCCTCTAGACCGGCTCACATCATCTCGAAATCTCTTCGATGCTTGTTGAAGAGACTTTCCCGAGGACCTCTTCGAATTCTCCGGTTCCCACATCACTTTTTGTTTCTCCTTTCTAAGCTCTTCGCTTTACAAGCTCGCTCAACAAGTACTACGAACTCAGATCTCGAGGATGCCAACAAACATCCTTATATCATCATTCAGCCCATCCTCGAGCGTTTATACATAATAGCTTCGGACGAAATGCATTCTCGCGTCACGGCTAAGCCTCACAAATTTTCGTTCGTAGTCGATAATCGACATCGAACCTTGCTTAAGATCAAGGAATTCCCTCCGCTTTTGGTCGATGAATCTCGATCGATATACTTTTTTGAACTCGGTTTGAAAGAATTCCCAAGTCACTTGCTCTCTAGGCACCACGAAGTCGAGTACTCCACCAATAGTAGGCGGACTCGCGTAGCAAGGAGATGGTACACTTTAAGCACTCATCGGTGTACAGGATAGCTCATCAAGCACCCGGATAGTGTTATCTAACCAAAATTCAGCTCGCTCGGCATCATCATCATCCGTAGCCTTAAATTCAGTGGCCCCATGTTTTGAATCCTATCGACCGGGGCTTACTTGACCTTATTTGGTCGATCACCGGAGGTATTGTAGGTCTTGGGGTTGCATTTGTCGGGAATGGAGGTTGTGGAACAGTAGTGTTGGTTCGAATGTATTGATTAAACCATTCGCTCATCACACTATAAAAGGCTTGCCTAGCCTCGTCATTAGGATTGCTGGCCATAGGTTGAGAGTCGCTGGGCATTGTCCCTTGCGGAGAGCAGGCGCCACACTCTCCACATCATCGCTATCTTCGGTTGGGATCGGATCCATTGCTATAAACAAACACAAAGTCAAATTGTCGTAAATCACCACACTATCGATTCATCATTTAATGGCATGTATAGCTAGACCCCAAACACATCACGGTAGTCCTAGAATCGACTAAACCGTGGCTCGATACCAATAAAATTGTAACACCCCGAACCCGAGACCATCGCCGGTGTCGGACACGAGGGGTTAGCAAGCCAAGTTCACTTGTTTTGCCCATCCATTTGACATTTCCAGTCAGGCTGGAAAAACTGCGTCACTGTCGCCTTAAAATCATATCTCGAGTTTCAAAACTCGGAAACTGGTTTCGTAAATTTTCCCTGAATTTAGACTCATATATCCATCCATGGATTTATTTCTAGGATTTTTGGTCGGGCCAGTTGGTACAGTTTATTAGTTAAAGTCACCCATGTTACAGGGATCGACTGCTCTGACCTTCGCGCGGTATAACTTGAATATCTCTCTGTACAGGGATTTAATGCTGGTGCCGTTTGTTTCTAATGAAACTAGACTCAAAATGGAATCTGTACATATAAGGTATGTCTCCTGATTCTTTCTGGATAATTTATAGTAAATTTTTAAAGTTGCGACAGGGAACCCAGAAACCATTCTGGCCCTGTCTCACAATAGCTTTAATATCTCTTAACATGTAACTCCTATGACCATTTCGTTTCTTCCATATGAAAATAGACTCATCAAGGTTTATTTACATAGCTTATTCACTATTTAATTCCAATCCTACGAATTTTGGTGATTTTTCACATTCACGTCACTGCAGCTGGCAGCATCTGTTTTAAGGTAGGTCTTACCTATTTGGTAGTCTCCATGAACCAACTAGTCTTGCCATACATAGGTTCATATATGATCATTTTAACCATGCCAATGGCTGATCATGTGACCAACATTCCCATTTCCAAGCCATAGCCACATCATGACACGAATATATATACATACAAACCACAATTAGTCTAAGTCGATACTTCACTTTTACGAGCCATTTTCGCATGGCCGTATATATATACATCACAACATATTTAACCAACAAGGGTGGTCCTATACATGCCATTTCAAGTTCAACCAAGAATTTATACCAAAATGGGGGCTTGATAGTGTGGATGACTTCGACTTCAACGATCCCAAATCCGATTGCTTCGAGCGAAATCTAGAAAACTGAGAGCCAAAGCAACGGGGTAAGCATTTTTATGCTTAGTAAGTCTCAAGGAATATAATCAACTCTAATTACAGCAATACATTCACATAGCCAAATGCATCATTTCATTAATACACATTCTTACTTCACACTTCATCATTATATACTTTCACAAAGTATCAATCAATTCAATAACTGAAATTTATTAGTCGATTGAGCGAATGTTGCTCAAACATGTCGACTTTCCAATGCACATATAACGTACCTTATCCTTTGGGCTTTTCGAGTGTACTAATTGAATTCATTACAGCAACCAACACTCACCTCCAGCCCAAGATTCTTCGGAATATAACCGGATATAATCACGTGCACAAATGCCTTCGGGTCTTAGCCGGATAGAATAACTTCATTTAATGCCTTCGGTCTTAACCCGGATATAGCCACTAGCACAATTGCCTTGGTCTTAACCCGGATATAATTTCCAGCATAATTGTCTTCGGGGCTTAGCCGGATATCATTCAATTTCTCATGTACACATACATCAATAATCATTGGACATACATATTTCATTTTCATTACTAAGGCTCAAAACGCAAATATAATCACAAGCATATTCGCTTTGGGACTTAGCCGGGTAGAATTCAAATGCTAATACATATATAATCAATAATCAATACACATCCATACTTTATTTCACATAATTCAAGTAGGGTCACTTCTTGAGGACTTACCTCGGATGTTGTCGAACGGCTTTTTCGGCTATTCGATCACCTTTTCCTTCCCCTTGTCCAATTGTGGCCCTCTTAGCTCTTGAGCTAATTCAAACAAATTCAATTTATTAAAACCTCATTGTGCTTGCTTATGGCCGAATATGACAAGGAGTTTAAATGGTCATATGGCCACTCTTTAGCTTGAATACACAATGGTCATGCACATTTTATACTACATCAAGCAATTCAATACAATTTATTTGAGCATCAAGGAAAAGCTAAGGCCTTCAATAGGCTACCCAAGGCCGAATATTCATGTACATGTTGAGGTCAATTTTGCACTTAATACCTCACAAAAACAGCTTGCATTTTACTAGTTAATGCTTTGCACATTGTGGCCCAAAACTTATAATAGCATCAAGCACTTATATGTGTGCTAGGCCGAATTGTGCTTGCAATTTCACAAGCATTCTTCCACATCTTCTTCTTTAAACCAATATATTCATCACTTACTTCATAGCCAAAACATCATGTGCAAACATATATATACAATATGAGCATGGCCGAATTTCAAGGTGTCCATAGCCATCCAAAAATACAAATTTTAACTAACATGCAAGAAGCATGAACCATGCTCATGAATGCATCATGGCCGAATATGACAATCATGCTCCATTCAACTTCAATCATGGTTAAACACAAAAAGAAAACTCAAAATCTTACTCAAGAGTAGACAATCCATCATTGCATGCATCATCATCAAACTTCACACTTAGCATGCAATGGCTTTATCACCATAACAACTTTGGCCAAATACCATTTCCATGGCATAACAAGGATTTGAGCCATGGCTAACATGCACATCAAGTTAGCAACCAAACCATGCATGAAACTCCCAACACAACCTCATACATACCTTAATCTTGATGCAAACTTAGCCAAATCTCCTTCTAGATCTCTTCCAACCCAAGCATGAAGCAAAAATCCTCCCTCTTTTCCCTTAGTATTTTCGGCCAAGAAGATGAGAAAGGATGAACAAATTTTTTCTTTTCTTTCTTTAGGACATTCGCCAAGCCTATGGAGAAGGATGAACACTTTTTTTTTGTTTCTCATCCTACTAACACTAATTTTTTTCCATACTCTTATTTTATCATTTCTAACATCATCCATTAGTAAAACATGTTGGGAACATGTTTCCCCTTGCCCATAATTTGTCATGGCCGGCCACTCCTCCTTAGGAAGGGGATTATTTGACATGCAACTCCACGTTTTTGTTAACATGTACTAACAAGCCATTTAAAATTAGCCTATCATATTTCACCATGTTTCACTTTGATCCCTATTTAATACTTTCTCATACAAATGGGTAAAATTAGAGAATGAAATTTCCACATATGCATGCACACACATAGTAAGCATAGAATATAACAATTAATTATTTTTATGACTCGGTTTAGTGGTCCCGAAACCACATTCCGCTAGGGTCTATTTTGGGCTGTCACAACTCTCCCCACTTAAGAAATTTTCGTCCCGAAAATCTTACCGTAAATAGGTTTGGATATCGCTCTTTCATAGAGTTCTCGGTCTCCCAAGTAGCTTCTTCTATCCCGTGCTTGAGCCATAACACTTTCACTAGCGGAACCCGCTTGTTTTGCAACTCTTTCACTTCTCGTGATAGGATACGAATCGGTTCTTCCTCATAACTCATATTAGCTTGAATTTCAATTTCGATGGACTAATCACGTGCGATGGATCGATCTATAGCGTCAAGCATCAAACGTGAAAGACATCGTGAACCTTTTGAGTTCGGGGCAAAATCAAGCGATATGCCACCGGACCGACTCGCTCGATATCTCATATGGTCCAATGAACCTCGGGCTCAACTTGCCCTTACTACCGAACTCGAGTATCTTTTTCCAAGCGATACCTTGAGAAACACTTTATCACCCACCGACACTCGATATCCTTACGCTTCAGATCGCGTGCACGACTTACGACGATCGGAGGCTATCTTCGACTTTCACGGATTACTTTCACTTCTTCGCTCAAGCATCCCTAATCAAATCCACCGAAAATCTTGCTTTCACCGAGCTCGGTCCAAAACAATGGTGTACGGCATTTACGATCGCATAAGGCCTCGTAGGGTGCCATCTTAATACTTGATTGAAAGCTGTTGTTGTGTTTAATTCAATCAACGGAAAATACCGTTCCCATGAACCACTAAACTCGAGGACGCAACATCTTAACATATCCTCAAGTATCCGAATTATCCGCCGGATTGACCATCGGTTTGGGGGTGAAAGGCGGTGCTGAAATGCAACTTGGTACCCAAAGCTTCTTGCAACTTTTTCCAAAATCGCGAGGTAAATCTCGGATCTCTATCCCACACGATGGAAATAGGCACCCGTGTAATCTCACAACCGAGAAACGTACAATTCCGCTTAATTTGTCCATTGAAAAATCCAGACGACGGGGACAAAGTGGGCCGACTTAGTCAATCGATCTACCACGACCCAAACCGCATCCTTCTTACTTGTCGACAATGGCAATCCGGATACAAAGTCCATTGTGACTCGATCCCATTTCCACTCGGGTATCGTGATTGGTCAAGTAATCTCAAGGCACCGATGTTCCGCTTTCACTTGTTGACATATTAAACATCTCAAACAAAGTCGGAGATGTCTCGCTTCATACCATGCCACCAAAACCGACGTTTCAATTCATTGTACATCTTCGTACTCTCGGTGGATTGCCATTCGCTACAATGGGCTTCATCTGAATTATCGAAATGAGTTCAATTCTTTGGGACACACAGACGACTTTTGAACCTCAAACAATCGTCATCGTCGATTTGAAACTCCGAGTCCTTGTTCGAACACACGCAGCCCGCTTTTGCAACCAACTCGTCGTCGACTTTCTCGAGCTTCTCGAATTTGGTGTGTCAATAATGGTTTGGCTTTCAATTCAGCCACTAACACACCGTTCGGATCGGATGATAAGTGCACATTCATCGTCAGAAGTGAATAACGATTTACGACTCAAGGCATCCGCAACCACATTCGCCTTTCCCGGGTGATAGTCAATGATCAGCTCATAATCCTTTAATAGCTCGAGCCAACGTCTTTGTCGCAGATTTAAGTCTCTTTGGGTCATCAAATATTTGAGACTTTTGTGATCCGAGTATACATGGCACCTTTCACCAAATAAGTAATGTCGCCAAATCTTTAAGGCGAATACGATGGCGGCCAATTCGAGATCATGAGTCGGATAATTTTTCTCATGTGGCTTTAATTGCCTCGACGCATAGGCCACAACTCGACCTTCTTGCATTAATACGCAACCTAACCCAAGTAGAGAGGCGTCGCTATAGATGACAAACTCCTTGCTTGGGACTCGGGTTGCACTAGAATTGGGGCTTCATCAAATAAGTTTTAGTTGATCGAAACTTTTTGGCATTTCTCCGTCCATTCAACTTAACATCCTTTTGGAGTAAGCCGTCATCGGCGTGGCTATCGTTGAGAAGCCTTTTACAAATCGTCGGTAATAACCTAAGCAAGCCCAAAAAGCTCGAACCTCAAGAATATTTCTGAGGCTTCCAATTAAGTATGGCTGAAATTTTATTCGGTCGACTCGAATACCCATGCAGATACCACATGACCCAATAAGCTAACCTCTCTTAACCGTAACTCACACTTGCTGAACTTAGCATATAATTGCTTATCCCGTAAAATTTGCAAAGACTAACCGCAGTGTTCAAGATGTTCGGTCTCATTTCTTGAATAGACCAAGATGTCATCAATGAACACGACTACGAATCGATCCAAATATGGTCTAAAGATCCGATTCATTAAATCCATAAATATAGGGGCATTAGTGAGCCCAAACGGCATCACTAGGAACTCATAGTGACCATATCTCGCTCAAGGCGCGCCTTGGGTACGTTCAATCTCGGATTCGCAATTGATAATAGCTCGATCTCAAATCTATTTTCGAGAACACCGAGGCTCCTTCAGCTTGATCGAACAAGTCATCAATACGTGGCAACAGATATTTGTTCTTTATCGTCGCTTATTGTCGACGATAGTCGATGGACAACCGCATGGTTCCATCCTTCTTCTTCACGAACAATCTTGGCGCACCCAAGGCGAAAAACTCGGGCGAGCAAAACCTCTATCCACCAATTCTTGCAATCGAGCTTTCAACTCCTTTAATTCCGTTGGTGCCATACGATCTGAGCTATCGAAATTGGAGTGGTACCGGTATCAATTCGATGCCAAATTCTATTTCCGAACAGGTGGTAAACCCGCAATTCTTTGGGAAAACATCCGGTATTCACAAACCACGGGCACAGATTCGATTTCTTTTTCGATTCCTTGTCATCGACGACGCAAGGTACGCCGCACCCTTTTCTTACATATTTCGGGCCAACATCGCCGATATTACGGTGGCAACCCCTTTAAGTCCAGAGACTCAACCCGAATTATTTCATTATTCGCGACCTCAAATCGATAGTCTTGCTCTTGCAATTTACAACCGCGATCGTGCATGGTCAACCAATCCAAACCAAGAATAACGTCGAACTCATCGAACGGCAAAAGCATCAAGTCCGCGGAAAACAAGAACCTCGAACACTAGGGACTTTTCTTGCACACTTTGTTGACAAGCACGTAATGACCCAAGGGTTTGACACCGAATTACAAACTCGATGAGACTCAATGGGCAAAGTCTTATTGGATGCTAAGGTTTCACATATATATGAATGAGTAGAACCAGTGGTCAATCAAAGCAATCACATTTGTATTGAAAAGAGTGAAAGTACCGTAATAACATCCGAGAGGCAGCATCCTCGGCGGCGGCGTATGGCATAAGTCCTAGCAGAGCACGAGCCTCGGATCCGATGGTAGCATCTCTAGATCCTCTCTGTCCGCCACTGACATTGCCCATATTTCTAGGTGGCCTACCTCGAGCAGTGGTAGCACCCGGGTTTGCACTCTGACTTACATCCGGTTCATGCATCCTCGGGCAATCTGTAACACCCCGAACCCGAGACTATCGCCGGTGTCGGACACGAGGGGTTAGCAAGCCAAGTTCACTTGTTTTGCCCATCCATTGGACATTTCCAGTCAGGCTGGAAAAACTGCGTCACTGTCGCCCTAAAAATCATATCTCGAGTTTCAAAACTCGGAAACTGGTTTCGTAAATTTTCCCTGAATTTAGACTCATATATCCATCCATGGATTTATTTCTAGAATTTTTGGTCGGGCCAATTGGTACAGTTTATTAGTTAAAGTCACCCATGTTACAGGGATCGACTGCTCTGACCTTCGCGCGGTATAACTTGAATATCTCTCTGTACAGGGCTTTAATGCTGGTGTCGTTTGCTTCTAATGAAACTAGACTCAAAATGGAATCTGTACATATAAGGTATGTCTCCTAATTCTTTCTGGATAATTTATAGTAAATTTTTAAAGTTGCGACAGGGAACCCAGAAACCGTTCTGGCCCTGTCTCACAATAGCTTTAATATCTCTTAACATGTAACTCCTATGACCATTTCGTTTCTTCCATATGAAAATAGACTCATCAATGTTCATTTACAAAGCTGATTCACTATTTAATACCATTCCTACAAATTTTGGTGATTTTTCACATTCACGTTACTGCAGCTGGCAGCATCTGTTTTAAGGTAGGTCTTACCTATTTTGTAGTCTCCATGAACCAACTAGTCTTGCCTTACATAGGTCCACATATGATCATTTTAACCATGCCAATGGCTGATCATGTGACCAACATTCCCATTTCCAATTCATAGTCACATCATGACACCATATATATATATACAAACCGCAAATAGTTTAAGTTGATACTTCACTATTACGAGCCATTTTCGCATGGCCGTACACATATACATCATAACATATTTAAACCAACAAGGGTAGTCCTATACATGCCATTTCAAGTTCAACCAAGAATTTATACCAAAATGGGGCTTGATAGTGTGGATGACTTCGACTTCAACGATCCCGAATCCGATTGCTATCGAGCGAAATCTAGAAAACCGAGAGCCAAAGCAATGAGTAAGCATTTTATGCTTAGTAAGTCTCAAGGAATATAATCAACTCTAATTACAGCAATACATTCACATAGTTAAATGCATCATTTCATTAATGCACATTCACATAATCATACTTACTTCACCATCCCAACTCTTATGTTCATACACAAATAACGGCTTCATTAAGGCCGATAACTCGTTCCATCATAGGAGCGGATATTCACGCGCTTACTCCTAGCGCGCAAAGCACACACCGCACTTACCTTGTCATTGGGAAATTTCACAAGTGCATTAGCTGAAATTTTCCAGCAAGCTTATAATTTTCAAATCACATACCTTTGAGTTTAACCGGATGTCGCTACTCGATCAATCGCTTTGGGACATAGCCCGGTTATGGTAACCCGCACCAAGGCTCTACGGACTTAACCGGATATCACGATTTGCACAAATGCCTTGGTCTTAGCCGGATAGAATGACTCGCACGAATGCCTTGGTCTTAGCCGGATGTAGCCACTAGCACAATTGCCTTCGGTCTTAACCGGATATAATTTCCAGCATAATTGTCTTGGATTTAGCCGGATATCATTCAATTTCCCATGAACACATACATCAATTATCATTGGACATACATAATTCATTTTCGTTACTAAGGCTCAAACGCAATTATAGTCACAAGCATATTTGCCTTCGGGACTTAGCCCGGGTAGAATTCAAATACTCATGCATACATAATCAATAATCAATACACATCCATACTTTATTTCACATAATTCAAGTAGGGTCACTTCTTGAGGACTTACCTCGGATGTTGTCGAACGGCTTTTACGGCTATTCGATTACTTTTTCCTTCCCCTTGTCCAATTGTGGCCCTCTTAGCTCTTGAGCTAATTCAAACAAATTCAATTTATCAAAACCTCATTGTGCTAGCTTATGGCCGAATATGACAAGGAATTTAAATGGTCATATGGCCACCCTTTAGCTTGAATACACAATGGTCATGCACATTTTATACTACATCAAGCAATTCAATACAATTTATTCGAGCATCAAGGAAAAGCTAAGGCCTTCAATAGGCTACCCAAGGCCGAATATACTTGTCCATGTTGAGGCCAATTATGCACTTAATACCACACAAAAACAGCATGCATTTTACTAGTTAATGCTTTGCATATTGTAGCTCAAAACTTACAATATAGCATCAAGCACTCATATGTGTGCTAGGTCAATGTGCTTACAATTTCACAATTATTCTTCAACATCTTCTTCTTTAAACAAACTTATTCATCACTTCCTTCATAACCAAAACATCATGTGCAAACATATATATACATATATGAGCATGGCCGAATTTCAAGGTGTCCATAGCCATCCAAAACACAAATTTTAACTAACATGCAAGAAGCATGAACCATGCTCATGAATGCATCATGGCGAATATGACAATCATGCTCCTTTTCAACTTCAATCATGATAAAACAAAAGAAAGCTCAAAATCTTACTCAAGAGTAGACAATCCATCATTGCATGCATCATCATCAAGCTTCACACTTAGCATGCAATGGCTTTATCACCATAACAACTTTGGCCAAATACCATTTCCATGGCTTAACAAAGATTTGAGCCATGGCTAACATGCACATCAAGTTAGCAACCAAAACATGCATGAAACTCCTAACACAACCTCATACATACCTTAATCTTGATGCAAACTTAGCCAAATCTCCTTCTAGATCTCTTCCAAACCAAGCATGAAGCAAAATCCTCCTTCTTCCTTAGTTTTGGCTCAAAGAAAGGATGAACAAAATTTTTTCTTTCCTTCTCTACAACTCACGGCAATGGGGGGATTACCACACTCACACACATTTTTTTCATTTTTTATCACCCATACACCTTTGTTTATTATTTCACCCTAATGCACCAACAAAACATGTTTCATGACATGTTTAGCCCATCCTCCCTTGTCATGGCCGCCACCACCTATAAAAGGGGAATTTGACATGCAAGTCCATTATTTTGCATGCATGCTTTAATTAGTCATCACACATTTCCTATCATACTTTCAAAGTTCATTACTAAGTCCTTTCTTGTGGAATTCACCCTTATAACACTAAATCAATCATCATAAAATGTCATACATGAGCACACACATATTATAGGCATCAAAATAAATTTTTAATTATTTTTATGCCTCGGTTTTGTGGTCCCGAGACCACCTTCCGACTAGGGTCAATTTTGGGCTGTCACACAATCCTTCATAAAGTGGTCGGCCGATCCACACTTATAGCAGGAGCGATCACGAAACCAACAGCTCCCCGAATGCCATTTGCCACAATGTGGACACTCCGCCCTCTCTACGATCATTTCCACCACCGTGATCGAGGTGACTCGTGCGTCACAGGGGTCGATCGCGTCCTCGTCTAGAAAAGCCAAACGCTCTAGACCGGCTCACATCATCTCGAAATCTCTTCGATGCTTGTTGAAGAGACTTTCCGAGGACCTCTTCTAATTCTCCAGTTCCCACATCAGCTTTTGTTTCTCCTTTCTAAGCTCTTCGCTTTACAAGCTCGCTCAACAAGTACTACGAACTCTCGATCTCGAGGATGCCAACAAACATCCTTATATCATCATTCAGCCCATCCTCGAAGCGTTTATACATAATAGCTTCGGACGAAATGCATTCTCGTGCGCATGGCTAAGCCTCACAAATTTTCGTTCAGTAGTCGAGAATCGACATCGAACCTTGCTTAAGATCAAGGAATTCCTCCGCTTTTGGTCGATGAATCTCGATCGATATACTTTTTTGAACTCGGTTTGAAAGAATTCCCAAGTCACTTGCTCTCTAGGCACCACGAAGTCGAGTACTCCACCAATAGTTGGCGGACTCGTAGCAAGGAGATGGTACACTTTAAGCACTCATCCAGGGATAGCTCATCAAGCACCCGGATAGTGTTATCTAACCAAAATTCAGCATCATCATCATCCGTAGCCTTAAAAGTGGCCCCATGTTTTGAATCCTATCGATTGGGGCTTACTTGACCTTATTTGGTGCCACGGAGGTATTGTAGGTGGGGGTTGCATTTGTCGGGAATGGAGGTTGTGGAACAGCCGTGTTGGTTCGAATGTATTGATTAAACCATTCGCTCATCACACTATAAAAGGCTTGCCTAGCCTCCATTAGGATGGCCATAGGTTGAGAATGCGCCACACTCTCCACATCATCAGCTATCGGTTGGGATCGGGATCCATTGCTATAAACAAACACAAAGTCAAATTGTCGAAATCACCACACTATCGATTCATCATTTAATGGCATGTATAGCTAGACCTCAAACACATCACGGTAGTCCTAGAATCGACTAAACCGTGGCTCTGATACCAATAAAATTGTAACACCCGAACCCGAGACCATCGCCGTGTCGGACATTTAGGGGTTAGCAAGCCAAGTTCACTTGTTTTG
Source organism: Gossypium arboreum (assembly GCF_025698485.1). NCBI lineage: Eukaryota > Viridiplantae > Streptophyta > Magnoliopsida > Malvales > Malvaceae > Gossypium > Gossypium arboreum. Next base: position 89,194,859 of record NC_069070.1, on the reverse strand, counting down.
CCCATCCATTTGACATTTCCAGTCAGGCTGGAAAACTGCGTCACTGTCGCCTTAAAAATCATATCTCGAGTTTCAAAACTCGGAAAAGTAAATTTTCCTGAATTTAGACTCAAATATCCATCCATGGATTTATTTCTAGGATTTTTGGTCGGGCCAATTGGTACAGTTTATTAGTTAAAGTCACCCATGTTACAGGGATCGACTGCTCTGACCTTCGCGCGGTATAACTTGAATATCTCTCTGTACAGGGCTTTAATGCTGGTTCCGTTTATTTCTAATGAAACTAGACTCAAAATGGAATCTGTACATATAAGGTATGTCTCCTAATTCTTTCTGGATAATTTATAGTAAATTTTTAAAGTTGCGACAGGGAACCCAGAAACCATTCTGGCCCTGTCTCAAAATAGCTTTAATATCTCTTAACATGTAACTCCTATGACCATTTCGTTTCTTCCATATGAAAATAGACTCATCAAGGTTTATTTACATAGCTTATTCACTATTTAATTCCAATCCTACGAATTTTGGTGATTTTTCACATTCACGTCACTGCAGCTGGCAGCATCTGTTTTTAAGGTAGGTCTTACCTATTTGGTAGTCTCCATGAACCAACTAGTCTTGCCATACATAGGTTCATATATGATCATTTTAACCATGCCAATGGCTGATCATGTGACCAACATTCCCATTTCCAAGCCATAGCCACATCATGACACGAATATATATACATACAAACCACAATTAGTCTAAGTCGATACTTCACTTTTACGAGCCATTTTCGCATGGCCGTACATATATACATCACAACATATTTAACCAACAAGGGGTGGTCCTATACATGCCATTTCAAGTTCAACCAAGAATTTATACCAAAATGGGGGCTTGATAGTGTGGATGACTTCGACTTCAACGATCCCAAATCCGAGCTAGAAAGCGGGTAAGCATTTTTATGCTTAGTAAGTCTCAAGGAATATAATCAACTCTAATTACAGCAATACATTCACATAGCCAAATGCATCATTTCATTAATACACATTCTTTCTTCACACTTCATCATTATATACTTTCACAAAGTATCAATCAATTCAATAACTGAAATTTATTAGTCGATTGAGCGAATGTTGCTCAAACATGTCGACTTTCCAATGCACATATAACGTACCTTATCCTTTGGGCTTTTCGAGTGTACTAATTGAATTCATTACAGCAACCAACACTCACCTCCAGCCCAAGATTCTTCGAATATAACCGGATATAATCACGTGCACAAATGCCTTGGTCTTAGCCCGGATAGAATAACTCGCATACGAATGCCTTTGGTCTTAACCCGGATATAGCCACTAGCACAATTGCCTTGGTCTTAACCGGATATAATTTCCAGCATAATTGTCTTCGGGGCTTAGCCCGGATATCATTCAATTTCTCATGTACACATACATCAATAATCATTGGACATACATATTTCATTTTCATTACTAAGGCTCAAAACGCAAATATAATCACAAGCATATTCGCCTTCTGGACTTAGCCGGGTAGAATTCAAATGCTCATACATACATAATCAATAATCAATACACATCCATACTTTATTTCACATAATTCAAGTAGGGTCACTTCTTGAGGACTTACCTCGGATGTTGTCGAACGGCTTTTTCGGCTATTCGATCACCTTTTCCTTCCCCTTGTCCAATTGTGGCCCTCTTAGCTCTTGAGTTAATTCAAACAAATTCAATTTATTAAAACCTCATTGTGCTTGCTTATGGCGAATATGACAAGGAGTTTAAATGGTCATATGGCCACTCTTTAGCTTGAATACACAATGGTCATGCACATTTTATACTACATCAAGCAATTCAATACAATTTATTTGAGCATCAAGGAAAAGCTAAGGCCTTCAATAGGCTACCCAAGGCCGAATATTCATGTACATGTTGAGGTCAATTTTGCACTTAATACCTCACAAAAACAGCTTGCATTTTACTAGTTAATGCTTTGCACATTGTGGCCCAAAACTTATAATATAGCATCAAGCACTTATATGTGTGTTAGGTCAATTGTGCTTGCAATTTCACAAGCATTCTTCCACATCTTCTTCTTTAAACCAATATATTCATCACTTACTTCATAGCCAAAACATCATGTGCAAACATATATATACAATATGAGCATGGCCGAATTTCAAGGTGTCCATAGCCATCCAAAATACAAATTTTAACTAACATGCAAGAAGCATGAACCATGCTCATGAATGCATCATGGCCGAATATGACAATCATGCTCCATTCAACTTCAATCATGGTTAAACACACAAAAGAAAACTCAAAATCTTACTCAAGAGTAGACAATCCATCATTGCATGCATCATCATCAAACTTCACACTTAGCATGCAATGGCTTTATCACCATAACAACTTTGGCCAAATACCATTTCCATGGCATAACAAGGATTTGAGCCATGGCTAACATGCACATCAAGTTAGCAACCAAACCATGCATGAAACTCCCAACACAACCTCATACATACCTTAATCTTGATGCAAACTTAGCCAAATCTCCTTCTAGATCTCTTCCAACCCAAGCATGAAGCAAAAATCCTCCTCTTTTCCCTTAGTATTTTCGGCCAAGAAGATGAGAAAGGATGAACAAATTTTTTCTTTTCTTTCTTTAGGACATTCGCCAAGCCTATGGAGAAGGATGAACACTTTATTTTTTTTGTTTCTCATCCTACTAACACTAATTTTTTTCCATACTCTTATTTTATCATTCCTAACATCATCCATTAGTAAAACATGTTGGGAACATGTTTCCCTTGCCCATAATTTGTCATAGCCGCCCTCCTCCTTAGGAAGGGATTATTTGACATGCAACTCCACGCTTTTGTTAACATGTACTAACAAGCCATTTAAAATTAGCCTATCATATTTCACCATGTTTCACTTTGATCCCTATTTAATACTTTCTCATACAAATGGGTAAAATTAGAGAATGAAATTTCCACATATGCATGCACACACATAGTAAGCATAGAATATAACAATTAATTATTTTTATGACTCGGTTTAGTGGTCCCGAAACCACATTCCGGCTAGGGTCTATTTTGGGTTGTCACAACTCTCCCCCACTTAAGAAATTTTCGTCCCCGAAAATCTTACCGGTAAATAGGTTTGGATATCGCTCTTTCATAGAGTTCTCGGTCTCCCAAGTAGCTTCTTCTATCCCGTGCTTGAGCCATAACACTTTCACTAGCGGAACCCGCTTGTTTCGCAACTCTTTCACTTCTCGTGATAGGATACGAATCGGTTCTTCCTCATAACTCATATTAGCTTGAATTTCAATTTCTGATGGACTAATCACGTGCGATGGATCGATCTATAGCGTCGAAGCATCGAAACGTGAAAGACATCGTGAACCTTTTGAGTTCGGGGGCAAAATCAAGCGATATGCCATTGGACCGACTCGCTCGATATCTCATATGGTCCAATGAACCTCGGGCTCAACTTGCCCTTACTACCGAACACGAGTATCTTTTTCCAAGGCGATACCTTGAGAAACACTTTATCACCCACGATACTCGATATCCTTACGCTCAGATCCGCGTCGACTTCGACGATCGGAGGCTATCTTCAGACTTTCACGGATTACTTTCACTTTCGCTCAGATCCCTAATCAAATCCACCGAAAATCTTGCTTTCACCGAGCTCGGTCCAAAACAATGGTGTGCGGCATTTACGACCGTACAAGGCCTCGTAGGGTGCCATCTTAATACTTGATTGAAAGTCGTTGTTGTAAGCGAATTCAATCAACGGCAAATACCGCTCCCATGAACCACTAAACTCGAGGACGCAACATCTTAACATATCCTCATGTATCCGAATTATCCGCCGGATTGACCATCGGTTTGGGGTGAAAGGCGGTGCTGAAATGCAACTTGGTACCCAAAGCTTCTTGCAACTTTTTCCAAAATCGCGAGGTAAATCTCGGATCTCTATCCGACACGATGGAAATAGGCACCCGTGTAATCTCACAATCGAGAAACGTACAATTCCGCTTAATTTGTCCATTGAAAATCCGACGACGGGGACAAAGTGGGCCGACTTAGTCAATCGATCTACCACGACCCAAACCGCATCCTTCTTACTTGTCGACAATGGCGGTCCGGATACAAAGTCCATTGTGACTCGATCCCATTTCCACTCGGGTATCGTGATTGGTGAAGTAATCTCAAGGCACCGATGTTCCGCTTTCACTTGTTGACATATTAAACATCTCAAACAAAGTCGGAGATGTCTCGCTTCATACCATGCCACCAAAACCGACGTTTCAATTCATTGTACATCTTCGTACTCCCGGGTGGATTGCCATTCGGCTACAATGGGCTTCATTCGAATTATCGAAATGAGTTCGAATTCTTTGGGACACTGAGACGACTTTTGAACCTCAAACAATCGTCATCGTCGATTTGAAACTCCGAGTCCTTGTTCGAACACACGCAGCCCGTTTTGCAACCAACTCGTCGTCGACTTTCTCGAGCTTCTCGAATTTGGTGTGTCAATAATGGTTTGGCTTTCAATTCAGCCACTAACACACCGTCGGACGGACGCACAAGTGCACATTCATCGTCAGAAGTGAATAACGATTTGCGACTCAAGGCATCCGCAACCACATTCGCCTTTCCGGGTGATAGTCAATGATCAGCTCATAATCCTTTAATACTCGAGCCAACGTCTTTGTCGCAGATTTAAGTCTCTTTGGGTCATCAAATATTTGAGACTTTTGTGATCCGAGTATACATGGCACCTTTTACCAAATAAGTAATGTCGCCAAATCTTTAAGGCGAATACGATGGCGCCAATTCGAGATCATGAGTCGGATAATTTTTCTCATGTGGCTTTAATTGCCTTGACGCGCAGGCCACAACTCGACCTTCTTGCATTAATACGCAACCTAACCCAAGTAGAGAGGCGTCGCTATAGATGACAAACTCCTTGGGACTCGGGTTGCACTAGAATTGGGGCTTCAGTCAAATAAGTTTTTAGTTGATCGAAACTTTTTGGCATTTCTCGTCCATTCGAACTTAACATCCTTTTGGAGTAAGCCGTCATCGGCGTGGCTATCGTTGAGAAGCCTTTACAAATCGTCGGTAATAACCGGAAAGCCCCAAAAGCTCCGAACCTCGTAATATTTCTGAGGCTTCCAATTAAGTATGGCTGAAATTTTATTCGGTCGACTCGAATACCCGATGCGAGATACCACATGACCCAAGAAGCTAACCTCTCTTAACCGAACTCACACTTGTGAACTTAGCATATAATTGCTTATCCGTAAAATTTGCAAAGACTAACCGCGGTGTTCAAGATGTTCGGTCTCATTTCTTGAATAGACCAAGATGTCATCAATGAACACGACTACGAATCGATCCAAATATGGTCTAAAGATCCGATTCATTAAATCCATAAATACCGCAGGGCATTAGTGAGCCCAAACGGCATCACTAGGAACTCATAGTGACCATATCTCGCTCAAGGCGCCTTGGGTACGTCCAATCTCGGATTCGCAATTGATAATAGCTCGATCTCAAATCTATTTTCGAGAACACCGAGGCTCCCTTGAGTTGATCGAACAAGTCATCAATACGTGGCAGCGGATATTTGTTCTTTATCGTCGCTTTATTAAGTCGACGATAGTCGATGGACACCGCATGGTTCCATCCTTCTTCTTCACGAACAATCTTGGCGCACCCAAGGCGAAAAACTCAAGCGAGCAAAACCTCTATCCACTAATTCTTGCAACCGAGCTTTCAACTCCTTTAATTCGTTGGTGCCATACGATATGAGCTATCGAAATTGGAGTGGTACCGGTATCAATTCGATGCCAAATTCTATTTCCGAGCAGTGGTAAACCCGGCAATTCTTCTGGGAAAACATCCAGGGTATTCACAAACCACGGGCACGATTCGGATTTCTTTTTCGATTCCTTGTCATCGATGACGACGCAAGGTACGCCGCGCCCTTTTCTTACATATTTACGGGCCAACATCGCCGATATTACGGTGGCAACCCTTTAAGTCCGTAGACTCAACCCGAATTATTTCATTATTCGCGCACCTCAAATCAATAGTCTTGCTCTTGCAATTTACAACCGCATCGTCGCATGGTCAACCAATCCAAACCAAGAATAACGTCGAACTCATCGAACGGCAAAAGCATCAAGTCCGCCGGAAAACAAGAACCTCGGAACACTAGGGACTTTTCTTGCACACTTTGTTGACAAGCACGTAATGACCCAAGGGTTTGACACCGAATTACAAACTCAAGAGACTCAATGGGCAAAGTCTTCTTTGGATGCTAAGGTTTCACATATATATGAATGAGTAGAACCGGGGTCAATCAAAGCAATCACATTTGTATTGAAAAGAGTGAAAGTACCGGTAATAACATCGGAGAGGCAAGATCCTCGGCGTGCAGATGGCATAAGTCCTAGCAGAGCACGAGCCTCGGATCCGATGGTAGCATCTCTAGATCCTCTCGTCCGCCCATCGACATTGCCCATATTTCTAGGTGGCCTACCTCGGCGATGGTAGCACCGGGTTTGCACTCGACTTACATCCGGTTCATGCATCCTCGGGCAATCCTTCATAAAGTGGTCGGCCGATCCACACTTATAGCAGAGGCGATCACGAAACCAATAGCTCCCCGAATGCCATTTGCCACAATGTGGACACTCCGCCTCTCTCGGCGATCATTTCCACCACCCGTGATCGAGGTGACTCGTGTGGTCACAGGGGTCGATCGCGTCCTCGTCTAGAAAAGCCCAAACGCCTCTAGACCGGCTCACATCATCTCGAAATCTCTTCGATGCTTGTTGAAGAGACTTTCCGAGGACCTCTTCAAATTCTCCGGTTCCCACATCACTTTTTGTTTCTCCTTTCTAAGCTCTTGACTTTACAAGCTCGCTCAACAAGTACTACGAACTCTCGTATCTCGAGGATGCCAACAAACATCCTTATATCATCATTCAGCCCATCCTCAAGCGTTTACACATAATAGCTTCGGATGAAATGCATTCTCGCTGCGTCTGGCTAAGCCTCACAAATTTTCGTTCTTAGTCGATGAATCGACATCGAACCTTGCTTAAGATCAAGGAATTCCCTCCGCTTTTGGTCGATGAATCTCGATCGATATACTTTTTTGAACTCGGTTTGAAAGAATTCCCAAGTCACTTGCTCTCTAGGCACCACAAGTCGAGTACTCCACCAATAGTAGGCGGACTCGCGTAGCAAGGAGATGGTACACTTTAAGCACTCATCGGTGTACAGGATAGCTCATCAAGCATCCGGATAGTGTTATCTAACCAAAATTCAGCTCGCTTCGGCATCATCATCATCCGTAGCCTTAAATTCAGTGGCCCCATGTTTTCGAATCCTATCGATTGGGGCTTACTTGACCTTATTTGGTCATTCACGGAGGTATTGTAGGTGCGGGGTTGCATTTGTCGGGAATGGAGGTTGTGGAACACCGTGTTGGTTCGAATGTATTGATTAAACCATTCGTTCATCACACTATAAAAGGCTTGCCTAGCCTCGTCATTAGGATTGCTGGCCATAGGTTGAGAGTCCCATGGCGCTGTCCCTTGTGGGAGCAGCGCCACACTCTCCACATCATCAGCTATCGCTTCGGTTGGGATCGGGATCCATTGCTATAAACAAACACAAAGTCAAATTGTCGAAATCACCACACTATCGATTCATCATTTAATGGCATGTATAGCTAGACCCCAAACACATCACGGTAGTCCTAGAATCGACTAAACCGTGGCTCGATACCAATAAAATTGTAACACCCGAACCCGAGACCATTGCCGTGTCGGACACGAGGGTTAGCAAGCCAAGTTCACTTGTTTTGCCCATCCATTTGACATTTCCAGTCAGGCTGGAAAAACTGCGTCACTGTCGCCTTAAAATCATATCTCGAGTTTCAAAACTCGGAAACTGGTTTCGTAAATTTTCCTGAATTTAGACTCATATATCCATCCATGGATTTATTTCTAGGATTTTTGGTCGGGCCAATTGGTACAGTTTATTAGTTAAAATCACCCATGTTACAGGGATCGACTGCTCTGACCTTCGCGCGGTATAACTTGAATATCTCTCTGTACAGGGATTTAATGCTGGTGCCGTTTGTTTCTAATGAAACTAGACTCAAAATGGAATCTGTACATATAAGGTATGTCTCCTAATTCTTTCTGGATAATTTATAGTAAATTTTTAAAGTTGCCACAGGGAACCCAGAAACCATTCTGGCCCTGTCTCACAATAGCTTTAATATCTCTTAACATGTAACTCCTATGACGATTTCGTTTCTTCCATATGAAAATAGACTCATCAAGGTTTATTTACATAGCTTATTCACTATTTAATTCCAATCCTACGAATTTTGGTGATTTTTCACATTCACGTCACTGCAGCTGGCAGCATCTGTTTTTAAGGTAGGTCTTACCTATTTGGTAGTCTCCATGAACCAACTAGTCTTGCCATACATAGGTTCATATATGATCATTTTAACCATGCCAATGGCTGATCATGTGACCAACATTCCCATTTCCAAGCCATAGCCACATCATGACACCGAATATATATACATACAAACCACAATTAGTCTAAGTCGATACTTCACTTTTACGAGCCATTTTCGCATGGCCGTACATATATACATCACAACATATTTAACCAACAAGGTGGTCCTATACATGCCATTTCAAGTTCAACCAAGAATTTATACCAAAATGGGGGCTTGATAGTGTGGATGACTTCGACTTCAACGATCCCAAATCCGATTGCTTGAGCGAAATCTAGAAAGCGAGAGCCAAAGCAACGGGTAAGCATTTTATGCTTAGTAAGTCTCAAGGAATATAATCAACTCTAATTACAGCAATACATTCACATAGCCAAATGCATCATTTCATTAATACACATTCTTACTTCACACTTCATCATTATATACTTTCACAAAGTATCAATCAATTCAATAACTGAAATTTATTAGTCGATTGAGCGAATGTTGCTCAAACATGTCGACTTTCCAATGCACATATAACGTACCTTATCCTTTGGGCTTTTCGAGTGTACTAATTGAATTCATTACAGCAACCAACACTCACCTCCAGCCCAAGATTCTTGAATATAACCGGATATAATCACGTGCACAAATGCCTTGGTCTTAGCCGGATAGAATAACTCGCACGAATGCCTTTGGTCTTAACCGGATATAGCCACTAGCACAATTGCCTTTGGTCTTAACCCGGATATAATTTCCAGCATAATTGTCTTGGGCTTAGCCGGATATCATTCAATTTCTCATGTACACATACATCAATAATCATTGGACATACATATTTCATTTTCATTACTAAGGCTCAAAACGCAAATAAAATCACAAGCATATTCGCCTTGGGACTTAGCCGGGTAGAATTCAAATGCTCATACATACATAATCAATAATCAATACACATCCATACTTTATTTCACATAATTCAAGTAGGGTCACTTCTTGAGGACTTACCTCGGATGTTGTCGAACGGCTTTTTCGGCTATTCGATCACCTTTTCCTTCCCTTGTCCAATTGTGGCCCTCTTAGCTCTTGAGCTAATTCAAACAAATTCAATTTATTAAAACCTCATTGTGCTTGCTTATGGCGAATATGACAAGGAGTTTAAATGGTCATATGGCCACTCTTTAGCTTGAATACACAATGGTCATGCACATTTTATACTACATCAAGCAATTCAATACAATTTATTTGAGCATCAAGGAAAAGCTAAGGCCTTCAATAGGCTACCCAAGGCCGAATATTCATGTACATGTTGAGGTCAATTTTGCACTTAATACCTCACAAAACAGCTTGCATTTTACTAGTTAATGCTTTGCACATTGTATTTAAAACTTATAATATAGCATCAAGCACTTATATGTGTGCTAGGTCAATTGTGCTTGCAATTTCACAAGCATTCTTCCACATCTTCTTCTTTAAACCAATATATTCATCACTTACTTCATAGCCAAAACATCATGTGCAAACATATATATACAATATGAGCATGGCGAATTTCAAGGTGTCCATAGCCATCCAAAAATACAAATTTTAACTAACATGCAAGAAGCATGAACCATGCTCATGAATGCATCATGGCCGAATATGACAATCATGCTCCATTCAACTTCAATCATGGTTAAACACACAAAAAGAAAACTCAAAATCTTACTCAAGAGTAGACAATCCATCATTGCATGCATCATCATCAAACTTCACACTTAGCATGCAATGGCTTTATCACCATAACAACTTTGGCCAAATACCATTTCCATGGCATAACAAGGATTTGAGCCATGGCTAACATGCACATCAAGTTAGCAACCAAACCATGCATGAAACTCCCAACACAACCTCATACATACCTTAATCTTGATGCAAACTTAGCCAAATCTCCTTCTAGATCTCTTCCAACCCAAGCATGAAGCAAAAATCCTCCCTCTTTTCCCTTAGTATTTTCGGCCAAGAAGATGAGAAAGGATGAACAAATTTTTTTCTTTTCTTTCTTTAGGACATTCGGCCAAGCCTATGGAGAAGGATGAACACTTTTTTTTTTTTGTTTCTCATCCTACTAACACTAATTTTTTTTCCATACTCTTATTTTATCATTTCTAACATCATCCATTAGTAAAACATGTTGGGAACATGTTTCCCCTTGCCCATAATTTGTCATGGCCGGCCACTCCTCCTTAGGAAGGGGATTATTTGACATGCAACTCCACGTTTTTGTTAACATGTACTAACAAGCCATTTAAAATTAGCCTATCATATTTCACCATGTTTCACTTTGATCCCTATTTAATACTTTCTCATACAAATGGGTAAAATTAGAGAATGAAATTTCCACATATGCATGCACACACATAGTAAGCATAGAATATAACAATTAATTATTTTTATGACTCGGTTTAGTGGTCCCGAAACCACATTCCGGCTAGGGTCTATTTTGGGCTGTCACAGAGAGATAGAATTTAGAATTGAGTTAGTCCCCGGTACGACACCCATTTCTATTGCTCCGTATAGAATGGCCCTGATAGAGTTGAAAGAGTTGAAAGTATAGCTGCAAGTGTAACTCCCCCGTTCCCGAGACCGTTGCTAGAGTCGAGCACGAGGTGTTAATGAACTTAATTCATTAATTAAACAGCTCAAACAATTTATTTTTAAAATTTCCAGACAAATTGGTTAACTGCGTCACAGTCTCTTAAAAATTCATATCTTGAGTTCCAAAACTCGAAATTAAGATCCATAAATTTTTCCTGAAACTAGACCCATGTATCTATCTACTAATTGTTTTCTAGAATTTTTGATTGGGCCAATTAGTACAGTTTATTAGTTAAATTCTCCCCTATTTCAGTGTTTGACCACTCTGACCCCTGTGTATTACAAAATAGATATCTCCCTGTACAGAGTTTAAATGATTATGATATTTGTTTCTCATAAAACTAGACTCAATAAGGATTTCATAAATGTAAGGTAAAACTCCTAATTATTTTTGTACAATTTATGGTAAATTTTTAAATTCAGAAAAAGGGATTCAAAGACCACTATGACCCTGTTCTACCAAAGCTTAAATATCTCATAAAATATAACTCATTTACCTGTTTTGTTCCATTCATATTAAAACAGACTCATCAAGATTCCATTTCATAACTTATTCATCATTTAATTCCATTTCTACTATTTTTTCTGATTTTTCAAATTCACCTTACTATTGCTGTCTGATTCTGTTTTGTGGCCAATTTTACCTTTCCAAGGATTTTCATGGTTTATTTAAGGCATAAAGCATACATGTTATCATATATAATCTTGATTAGCCATTCCAATAGCTAATCTTTTACAAACCCTTTTCTTACCAAACCATAACCATATCATATGATCATTTACACAAAGTGAGTATAGTGCTATACATGCCACATTCAAAATATACAAGCCATTTTACCAATTTAGGTCTTCGGATAGTGTGAACGAGCCTTCAACCTATCCCGATTCTCAAGCCGGCTTGTCAAAACTACAATGAATGAAAAGGAGGGAGTAAGCATAAATGCTTAGTAAGTTCACATGCAAATAATAAGTAACATGATCATGCAATCCAACATAAACTTCATTAAGACACATATAACATAAGAATACTTACTATCTTACCACAATTTTGTCTCACCAAGTTCTCAACCAAGAATTAAACTCGTACCTGTCCATTTCCACTTCTTTAACACATTCATCATCGAATCACTATCGTTTTAAGTATTCTCCATATTCTCTTAGGATTTTCCAGTTGAACACATCGGATTATAATTTCAGATACGCGGATAGTGTGCACGTAAGTACTATACTCATAGGTAAACAAGCTTAATAGCTTTTGAAATCTATGTAGTCAAGCTACCATGTAACCCACCCATAAACGAACTCGGACTCAACTCAACGAGCTCCGGCGTTCGCATCCATAAGTGAACTCGAACTCAACTCAATGAGCTTGGATACCTAGTTACATCTCACGAACTCAAACTCAACTCAACGAGTTTGGAACTCAACCATCCTAGTGACATGTCACTTGTACCCTAATTTATTCCCAAGGTTTAAGCGGGATTCTTCTCAATTTTACATTTTGATCACCTTCTTCGAAATGTAAAAACTGATACTTGCTAACATCTCATACTTATCAAATTATTCACATAATTTGCATATTACCAAATAATAATTCACAAAGCACAATATTTCATGATAATAAATATCATATCATACACATATCATTAAATCACTTAAAATAAAAATTATGTTACCTTATGTACACCTGAACTTACCTCGATACAAAATATTAGCAATCGAGCCTATTCCTCGTAAACTTTGTTTTCCCTCGATCACGACTTGAATCTTGTTTCTCTTGATCTATAATACGAAATTAATTTTATTTAATACATACATTCATCAAAACAGCCCTTAGTACGAACTTTGGCAAAATTACCATTGTGCCCCTAAACTTTCACATATTCTATCATAAAACACCAAAATACACAAATTTCACCTATGGTTATTTTTCCAAATATGAACCCTAGATTGAGTTATTGCTAGCATAAGCTAAATCGAGCTACCGAGATTTCAAAAACATAAAAATCATTAAAAACGGGGCTTGAAATCACTTACTATGAAGCTTGGAAGTTGAAGAAACCCTAGCTATGGAGAGAGGTAAGATTCGGCCAAGGCTTGATGACGATGAACACATTTTGGCCTTAATTTTCCTTTTAATTAATTTTAATTATAAAATGACTAAAATACTCTTAATACCTTTCTTTGAAAATTTTCATGTATAAGCCCATTTTTGTCCAAAATTTTAGAAATTGGTCAAATTGTGATTTAAGACCTCCTCATTAATATTCCAAAGCAATTTCATACTAAAAACTTCTAGAATACAAGTTTTGCAAATTCGTCGATTTAGTCCCTAATTTCAACTTAAGCACTTTATGCATAGAATTTCGTCACGAAAATTTCACACAATCATGCAATCATATCATAAACCTCAAAATAATTATAAAATAATTATTTCTATCTCAAATTTGTGGTCACAAAACCACTATTCCGATTAGGCCCTAATTCGGGATATTACAGCAAGAGTTAATAGATAAAGGTTTTACGAGACCTAGTTATTCACCGTGAGGCGCACCAGTGTTTTTTATGAAAAAGAAAAACGGGTTGATGAGGTTATGTATCGACTATAGACAACTCAATAAGGTAACTGTGAAGAAGAAGTATCCTTTGTGATTATTCAATCAGTTGAAGGGAGCCACGGCGTTCTCCAAGATAGACTTGAGGTCTGGTTATTATCAGTTGAGAGTTAAAGAGCAAGATGTACCGAAGACTGCTTTTCAAACAAGATACGGGCATTATGAGTTCCTCGTCATGCCCTTTGGTTTGAAAAATGCTCCGGCGATGTTTATGGATTTTATGAATCGCATTTTTCGACCGTATCTAGATAAGTTTTTGGTCATCTTTATCGATGACATATTAGTTTATTCGCGTGGTAAGAGCGAGCACGCGGAGGATCTTAGAGTTGTGTTGCAAACCTTGAGAGACAAGCAATTGTATGCCAAGTTCAGTAAGAGTGAATTTTGGCTTAATGAGGTTGAGTTTTTAGGGCACATTGTGTCAAGTGACGGGATCAGAGTTGACCCAAGCAAGATCTTGACTATTGTCGAGTGGAAATCGCTGAGGAATGTAACTGAGGTTCGAAGCTTTTTGGATTTAGTCGGATATTATAGATGATTTGTAAATGGATTCTCTATGATAGCTACGCCGATGACAAGGTTGCTACAAAAGGATGTCAAGGTTGAATGGAAAGAAAAGTGCCAGCAGAGTTTCGAGAAATTAAAGGCTTTGTTGACCGAAGCCCTAGTTTTAGTGCAACTGGAGTCGGGTAAGAAGTTTGTGGTATATAGCGACGCCTCCTTGAATGGTTTAAGGTGCGTACTTATGCAAGAAGGTAAGGTCATAGCTTACGCTTCAAGACAGTTAAAGCCTCATGTGAAAAATTACTCGACGCATGATTTAGAGTTGGCTGCTATAGTATTCGCGTTGAAAATTTGGAGACACGATCTTTATAGCGATAGGTGTCGGGTGTTCACTGATTGCAAGAGCCTTAAGTACTTGATAACTCAAAAAGAGTTGAACCTAAGGCAACGAAGATGGTTAGATCTAATAAAAGATTACGAGTTGATTATCGACTACCACTCGGGAAAAGCTAACGTGGTTGCTGATGCATTGAGTAGAAAATCATTATTTACGTTGAGAACAATGAATTTCAGTATGGCTTTTTTCTGATGATGGTTCAGTTCTAGCAAAGTTGGGAGCTAGATTGACTTTTCTTCAAGAGATCTGTGAAGCTCAGAAAGGTGATGAAAAATTGCAAGCCAAGAGAACTCAATTTGAGTCGGGAATTGAATCAAATTTTTGTATTGGCACCAATGGATGTATAATGTTTAAAGATAGAGTTTGTGTACCCAAGGACAATAAGCTTATTCAGAAGATTCTGAGAGAGTCACATAGTGGTCGTTTGTCTGTCCACCCAGGTAGTGTGAAAATGTACAATGATCTAAAGAAAATGTATTGGTGGTCGGGTATGAAAAGAGACATTTCAGAGTTTGTGTCTAAGTGCCTAGTGTGTTAGTAAGTGAAGGCTGAACACCAAGTACCTTTGGGTCTACTTCAGCCTATCTTGGTCCACGAATGAAAGTGGGATTGGATCACTATGGATTTTGTGACGGGTTTGCCGGTAACCCCGAAGAAAAAGGATACTGTTTGGGTTGTTGTGGATAGGCTAACCAAGTTGGCACATTTCATACCAGTACGTACCGACTACTCCCTTGAGTGATTAGCCGACTTGTACGTTTCTGAGATTATAAGGCTTCATGGAGTGCTATTTTTGATTATCCCAGATCGAGACCCAAGGTTTACCTCGAGGTTTAAGAAGAAGTTACAAGAGTCATTGGGAACCAAGTCGAGCTTTAGCACGGCATTTCACCCACAAATCAACGGAAAATCAGATAGAGTGATTCAAATTTTAAAAGATATGTTGAGGTGTTGTGTTCTCAAGTTTCAGGGAAGTTGGGAAAGATACTTACCATTGGTTGAATTTACCTACAATAACAGTTATCAAAAAAGTTTGAAAATGGCGCCTTATGAGGCTTTGTACGGGCGAAAGTGTCGAATGCCCTTATATTGGACTAAGGTAAGAGAGAGTCTGATTCACGAGATCGATTTAGTCAAGGAGACTAAAGAGAAAGTTAGAGTGATTCGTGACTACTTAAAGGCTGCCTTGGATAGATAGAAATCTGATGCGGATTTGAAAGAAAAGAAAATTGAGTTTTAAGTCTGTGATAAGGTATTTTTGAAAGTTTCCTCGTGGAGGAAAGTTCTCAGATTTGGTAGAAGAGGTAAATTGAGTCCTCGTTTCATAGGGCCTTATGAGTTTATCGAGAAAGTAGGACCGGTTGCCTATCGTTTGGCTTTACCACTAGAGTTAGAGAAGATTCATGACGTGTTTCATGTGTCCATGTACGTCGATATAGATCGAACCCTTCGCATGTGATTACATCGTCAGAGGTTGAGATTCATTCGGACATGACTTATGGTGAAGAGCCGATCAAGATTTTAGCTCAGGAAGTCAAACAATTGAGAAATAAGGGTATAGCACTTGTGAAAGTTTTATGGAATAGACATGGAGTCGAGGAAGCCACATGGAAATCCGAGGAGACTATGAGAGATCAGTACCCGAACTTGTTCACCGGTAAGATTTTTAAGGATGAAAATCCCTAAGAGGAAGAAATGTAACAGCCCAATTTTAGGGCTAGTCGAACTAGTGGTCTCGGGACCACAAATCTGAAGTTAAAGAAATTATTTTATTATTATTTTGGAGTCATAGCATGTTTATAATGGTACATGAAAATTTTGGTGAGTTAATTTTGACGTTTGTGAGCCCAATTGCGAAAAAGGACTAAATTGCATAAAGTACAAAAGTCCTAAATTGATAGCTAAAGGTGTCAAATAGTTAGAGAACCAAAATTAGGGGTCTTTAAAGGGAAATTAGACCATTAGAAAATAGCTTGACCGGCCATGGGAGACAAATTGGAGAGAAGGCCAAAATTAGGTGAAGCTTAGGTCACCAATTTTGACTAGTTGTCCTTTTAAATAAACAAAAAGGAAAAGCTATCATCTTTTCTCTCTTCTTAGCCGAAAATATCTGCCATTGTAGGGGTTTGAAAGCTTCAAAAATCTCAAAAACTTTGAGCTCTCTCAAGTAAGTGATTTTGATAGTTTCTCTTAATGATTTTTATATTTTTGAGACCTTAGAAGCATGAGCTTTCAAATGAGGGGTATATCTTGAAAAATGGTTGAAAGTCTAGAGTTTTTCCATGAGAGAATTTGGGCTTTCTTCTAAAATTTTATGGAAGAATATGAGTCTTAGTTGTGTAATAGACAACTTTTGTAAAAGGTGTTACCATGAAAACACCTAAAGGGACCATTTTGCAAAAGTTGTAAAATAATTGATAAATGTGTGAAATAGAGAGAATTTGGGGTTGCTATAAGAGTAAAAAGAGTTCAACTAAGCTTAAGATGTGAATAAATTCAATAAAAATCAATTTTCGAGTATAGGGGTAAAATGGTTATTTTGTCAAAGTCTAGGGGCAAAATGGTCATTTTACAGAAGATGTGAATTTTTTATTGCTTAATTTTATTTAGTGATTTATTGAGTGCATTTTTCTATTTTAGATCAATCCAAAACTAGATCGGGGGAAAACTAAGCAAATTGACTAAATCGACTAATCGTGTACATTTTGTAATCTGAGGTAAGTTGTATGTAAATAATACAACTACATTATTAATGTATGTGTTGAATTGTATTTGAATTAACATAGCATTTATTGCTTGATTGTGGAATTGAGATGGTATGATGATAATAGAGATAGTAGAGATCCAGTTTGAACCCAGGAAATAAATCGGATATTCATGCAGTGACATATGGGTTATTGTTGGCTAGTTTAAGACAAGTCTGGGACATGCATAGGCCACATTATGAGAGCCAGTGTAAGACCATGTCTGGGACATGGCATCGGCATTGAGACGAGAGCTAGTGTAAGATATTTCTAGGACATGCATCAGCTACGAGATGATAGTCAGTGTAAGACCATGTCTGGGACATGGCATCGACTTGGGATGTGAGCCAGTGTAAGACCATGTCTGGGACATGGCATCGGCACCTTCCCCATGTTTGAGGCTTAATGAATATCCGGTAGTGTTTCAAATGGTTCAATGGTGAACGTTGAGTTCTTAAGCTAATGAGGAAACTATAACCGTGTTATGAGTGGTACAGGTACCTAATTGGTATGTATGAGATATGAGCTTATTGAACAATATGTGACTAGTATGGATGGTAATGAGTCAGTTATGCTTATGCCTACTTTGGTATCATGAGCATGTGGATCATTGATAAAATGTTGTTATTGTGTACTTACTTATGTGCAACAACTTACTAAGCTTTTATGCTTACTCCCTTTCCTTTCCTTTTCCTTTCAGTGCCGCCTAACTAGCTCAAGGATCACCAAAAGTCAGAGATATCGTTCACACTATCAACCTAAGCATTTGGTATAGTTGGATTTATATTTTTAATTATGGCATGTATAAGAATTAGACTTTATTATTTTGTGTCTTTGAGAATTAGCCAAATGTGTTGGCTTGGGTTGGAAGTCCTTCAAATTGTATTATGCCTTGAATGATGGCTAACAGTCATTTTGAATTTATAAAAGATGCATTATCATGGTGGAATGAATGTATATTGTGGCTGCTAGGATTTTAGAAAATTTCCTCGTTTTAGTATTGGTTGGAAATTTGTATGGAAATAGGCAGGTAAGGGTGGTAATGAGGCTTGGTAAATAGCCTTATATTATCCATATGGGTAGACACACGGGCGTGTGTCTAGGCCGTGTGTGACACATGGTCTGCCCTATGGGCGTGTAGTTCGGCCATGTGTCCCCGGCACGTAAAACTTTCAAGTCAGTATGCATGGTAATAAACACACAGGCAGAGACACGACCATATGTCTCAGCCTTGTGGAGGACACGGCCTAGTACACGGGCGTGTTCCATGGCCGTGTGTCATTTTGGGAATGCTGACGTCAGAAAAAAATACCCAAGTTTTTGCACACGGGCTAACACATGGGCGTGTCGTAGCCGTGTGAGGGACACGGGCCAATGACACGGGCGTGTGTCTAGTCATGTGAAACCTCTGTAGGTGTGAATTAGAAATTAATTCTACATGGGTGTGGGACACGGGCGTGTCCCAGGGTGCTTAGGCCGTGTGAGCCACATGGGCCATCAGCACAACCATGTCGAGTTGGTCACACGAGCGTGTTGCCCTTCCACATGAGCGCGTGCCCTGTTTTAAGGATAAAATATTCAGAGTTGGTTTAAGGACTCGGTATCTCGAATGGTTTTCAACGATCGATTTGGGGCTTGTAGGCCCACAATAAGAAGTTTAAAGTAGAAATTGAAAAAGTTTAATTTGGACTAAGTCTCGGTGACTTGAGATTGTTTGTATGCATGAGTTCAAGTAAAGGTAATTCCTCGTACTCCGCCCCAGCATGGGTTACGGGTATGGGGTGTTACACTTAATATACCTAAAAAATGCATGTTTTTAAAGATCTCAAAATAGAAAGGATCTAACCTGGACGGGTGTTCCTTGAGTGATCGAGCCTCCCGACGAATATGGGTGTATTAAGGATTTAGCCCGGTCGTGTAATCCGATTGAGGACTGAATTTAGCCTGGACTGGCGATTCAGATTCGAGCTTATGAGAGCAATTTTCATTGAAAGGGATTTAGCCTGAAATGGTAATCCTGACATTTCTCTATGAGTTGTTACTACGAGGGATTTAGCCTGGATTGATAATCCCGCCGTAAGATATAAGGTTCACGGGAGTGCGTACTTGGGATGATCACTTGTATGACTTGATGGTAATTGGGCTATCCATCGAGATTTCTAAGAAATTCAACAGGATTAACATGATGAAATAGAGAATGAAAATATTGAATTGATGAGCTCATTTAAGACTAACTTGATAATTGAGTGCATGTGATAGGGAAACTATTTCATGCTTGTTGGAATTATTGCCTAAAAATGGTTGTATGCTAATTAACTAATAAGTTTACTTTCCAGTTATTCGGACTTACTAAGCATATAAATGCTTACCCCCTTCCCTTTTTTTTGTCTTACAGAGCTCGTGGACTCGTGAAGAATCGACTTGTTCTGCTTTGGTATATAGATACTTTCATTTTGTTTAATGGCATGTATAAGATTTTTGGTTATTTTGTTATATATGTCATTTGGTTAGCCGGTGTAAGGGCTTAAATGGCATACTTATTCTTTTGTATATGGCCATGAGATATGGCTCACATTGATGTAGGTTATAAACCTACTAATGATGCATGTATATGTTTAAATGTTTCATGAGATATGATGATGAGGTTTATCATGGATGGATGCTTGAAATGGAACCTAATAATTTGAGAGTGGACATAACATATAATGGTATATGGTTATAATATGACCTAAGTGTAAAATATAAAATGTGCAATGTTAATTCCCTGGTACAAAAAGGATAATTCAGCATGTATTAAACTGATGAGGTGAGGTTAACATGCAATGAATTAGTCAAGGTTGTTTAAGAGTATAATTAGGCCATGTTAAATACCATTGAAGTCTCTAAGTGTGTATGGATGATAGAGGGTGACCAAATGCTTGGAAAATAGCCCTAAAAAGGTCCACACGGACAGCCCCATGTTCTTGTTGCCTAGCCATGTGTCCCCTGCACTTAAAATTTTAGGTCAGGTTGCATGGTAGTAAAAACACGGGTAGAGACACAGCCGTGTGTCTCAACAGTGTAGAGGACACGACCTAGCACATGGGCATGTGCCTTGGCCGTGTGCCTCAAAATGAATGATGACATCATAAACAGAATGTCCAGGTTTTTGGACACGGGCAATGACATGGGCGTGTCTAGGCCGTGTCACGGACACAGGCGTGTGCTTGGCCGTGTGAAAACCCTTATAGGTTTGAAATGAAAAATAAATTCCAATAATTCAACATGGGTGGGACACACGGGCGTGTCCCTAAGCACATAGGTGTGTGCTTTACCTCCACACGGGCGTGTGAGGCAGAACCCTAGTAATGTTACTAAATTTTTTTATAGTTCTCGGTTTAGTCCCAGATCACTTTTAGTGTATGTTTTGGACCTTGTAGGTCCATAATCGGGTCACTATGATGTTGCTTGGTCAGCTTTAAATTAGAATGAAATTTTATAACCCGTATTTTTTAAAGTGTCCGAGTATGTGTCTAGTAACGCCTTGTACCTTGTCTCGGTCTCGGGTATGGGTAAAGGGTGTTACATCGTATGTTAACAATAAACAACTATCACCATTCATTAATCATTCAAATAATAGAAAACAATATACAACAATTCTATTAAATCTCAAAGCTAACAAATGATCATTCACATAACTTACCAAAGACTTATCAATTCCATAGTTTCAAAACTCAATTCATTATCATACGTAATTGTACCATCTCGTACCAACCTCATACTCAACCACATCTTTCATTTACCCATTGAACCATTCGGAAGAGAAGTCAAATACTCAAGGGTCTTACATGATAAGTACCTCTACCATGGCCCGAAGCCAAATCAAAGTAACTTATTCGAAATTCTGATATCATGGCCTGAAGCTAAATCAACCGATATGCATGGCCTGAGGTCAAATCGGTTTATCTCGCACCCGAGGTGCTAAATCATGGCCCGAAGCCAACTTAAGATATCGCTAATGACAAATCACTAGCATCCTAAACTATTCCTAAGGTTCAACTAGGATTCCAACTATTGAATCTTTGTCGAATCATTTTCGAACTTGTTCAGAATCACATAATCAATAGTCATGCTATATCAAAGCACATAAAATACATTTGCAATAAAATTATAACATACGAACTTAGCTCGAATGTTAAAACAACGAATCAAGTGATTAGTCGATAACTTTATCTTTTCCCCGATCCAAATTTGTATTTCTCCTATCTTGATCTAAATATAATCAAAATTAACTTATTTAATCATCTATTCATTCAATTTAGTCCAAGACACACTTTAAAACATATTTACACTTTTGCCCTATATATTTCACATTTTTCACAATTTAGTCCATATTACACAAATTCACAAATTAATGAAATTCAAAATAAACCCATGCTATCTGAATTACCATAATGCCCCTAGCAGATCATATTTTTCATTTAATTCACATTTGAACCACAAAGTTTCAACATTTCTCAATTTAACCCCTATTTTGCATTTTCACTAAAAATTACTTCACAAAACTTGTATATCTATCAACAAGCATTCAAAATCTACCAAAACTTCAAAATTCATATATATTCATCAATGACATCATTCAAAATCTTTAACATTTTTGCAAAATAGTCCTTGGGCTAGCTAGTACTAAATGCAACGATCACAAAAACATAAAAATCATCAAAAACCAAGCAAAAATGGACTTACATGCTCAAGTAGAACTTGCCGAAAGCTCAAACCTAAAATGGTGATGTTTTTTTCCTTTAAAATTTGGCTAGGTGAAGAATATGGACACAAATTATGGTTTTGTTTTTACTTATTTTAATTTATTTACTAATTTACTAAATTAACCTTAACCTTTAAAACAATTTATAACATGTCCATAAATGTCCACTCATCAATATAATGGTCTAATTACAACATAAGGACCTTTAATTTAAGGTTTTATAGCTATTAGATACCTTTAGCTATTAGAACCCAAGTTTTACGCTTTACGCGATTTAGTCCTTTTTATCAAATTGACCATTTAAATGATAAAATTTCTTAACGAAATTTTCACACAATCATTCAACATGCTATAAACATTAAAATAACAGTAAAATAAATATTTTGACATCGAATTTGTGGTCTCAAAAACACTATTCTAATTTGACCAAAAACGGGCTGTTACAATATCCCACTACATAGATTGTGGTATATCCAACATCAGTCTTTATAGTACCACCTGTTACAGTAGATATTTTGGCTGTATAAAAATATACGACTCACGATGTTGGGGCAGTGATGATCTCAAGTTTGAGAATCATATACATAGATATCAGTATGAGTAATATTGTGACTATTACATAATAATCCGAGAAACATACTCATAGCAAGCTAGTCCAATATGTTGTTCTCTAACAGAAAGTCATGTATTGATTTTGACATCCTTATGTCAATGACAATTCTTTGTCATCAATCAACTACACATTAGTCTCAATGCATTATTGTTATCTAAGCTCGCAATATTACTTAAGTAAGGACCTTTTTAAGAATAATCATACTTTCTTAGGACTTTATTACAATTCAGTTTATTTATATACATAGAAAATGAAACTGAAATAATAATGGCAATGTCTTATATTAATAAACAAGGTAAAAATGAGTATGTGGTTATAATCATCTCATAATTCTTCTTTGGGGATACTTTAACAATCTTCCACTAGCATTACGACTAATCAATCATATATCTAATATCGAGTGACTTAGTGTGACGATCATGCTTCTACTGTGTTAGAGGCTTTGTAAGTGGATCAGTGATGTTGTCATCTGTTGGTACTTTTCATGTTTCCACTTCTCCTCAATTAATTATTTCTCAAATGAGATTAAAGCGCCTAAGAATATGTTTGGATTTCTGGTGGGATCCAGGTTCCTTTGCTTGTGCAATAGCTCTGTTATTGTCACAATAAAGTTCTAGAGCATTTAATATGCTAGGCACAACCCTTAGTTCAGATATGAACTTCTTGATCCAAACAGCCTCTTTTGCAGCCTTACTAGCTGCAATATACTTGGCCTCAGTTGTAGAATCAATTATTGTATCTTGCTTTGAACTTTTCTAGCTCACAACACCATTATTAAAGCAAAACACAAAACCTAATTGTGATCATGAATCATCCTTGTTGGTTGGGAAACTAACATCAGTGTAACCTTTTGCACTTAGCTCTTCCTCACCTCCATATATAAGAAATGTGTGACAGCCCAAAATTGACCCTAGTCGGAAGGTGGTCTCGGGACCACAAAACCGAGGCATAAAAATAATTAAAAATTTATTTTGATGCCTATAACATGTGTGTGCTCATGTATGACATTTTATGATGATTGATTTAGTGTTATAAGGGTGAATTCCACAAGAAAGGACTTAGTAATGAACTTTGAAAGTATGATAGGAAATGTGTGATGACTAATTAAAGCATGCATGCAAAATAATGGACTTGCATGTCAAATTCCCCTTTATAGGTGGTGGCCGGCCATGACAAGGAGGATGGGCTAAACATGTCATGAAACATGTTTTGTTGGTGCATTAGGGTGAAATAATAAACAAAGGTGTATGGGTGATAAAAATGAAAAAAATGTGTGTGAGTGTGGTAATCCCCCATTGCCGTGAGTTGTAGAGAAGGAAAGAAAAAATTTTGTTCATCCTTTCTTTGAGCCAAAACTAAGGAAGAAGGAGGATTTTGCTTCATGCTTGGTTTGGAAGAGATCTAGAAGGAGATTTGGCTAAGTTGCATCAAGACTAAGGTATGTATGAGGTTGTGTTAGGAGTTTCATGCATGTTTTGGTTGCTAACTTGATGTGCATGTTAGCCATGGCTCAAATCTTTGTTAAGCCATGGAAATGGTATTTGGCCAAAGTTGTTATGGTGATAAAGCCATTGCATGCTAAGTGTGAAGCTTGATGATGATGCATGCAATGATGGATTGTCTACTCTTGAGTAAGATTTTGAGCTTTCTTTTGTTTTATCATGATTGAAGTTGAAAAGGAGCATGATTGTCATATTCGCCATGATGCATTCATGAGCATGGTTCATGCTTCTTGCATGTTAGTTAAAATTTGTGTTTTGGATGGCTATGGACACCTTGAAATTCGCCATGCTCATATATGTATATATATGTTTGCACATGATGTTTTGGTTATGAAGGAAGTGATGAATAAGTTTGTTTAACGAAGAAGATGTTGAAGAATAATTGTGAAATTGCAAGCACAAATCGCCTAGCACACATATAAGTGCTTGATGCTATATTATAAGTTTTGAGCCACAATATGAAAAGCATTAACTAGTAAAATGCATGCTGTTTTGTGAGGTATTAAGTGCATAATTGGCCTCAACATGTACATGAATATTCGCCTTGGGTAGCCTATTGAAGGCCTTAGCATTTCCTTGATGCTCAAATAAATTGTATTGAATTGCTTGATGTAGTATAAAATGTGCATGACCATTGTGTATTCAAGTTAAAGAGTGGCCATATGACCATTTAAATTCCTTGTCATATTCGCCATAAGCTAGCACAATGAGGTTTTAATAAATTGAATTTGTTTGAATTAGCTCAAGAGCTAAGAGGTCCACAATTGGACAAGGGAAGGAAAAAGTGATCGAATAGCCGTAAAAGCCGCTCGACAACATCCGAGGTAAGTCCTCAAGAAGTGACCTTACTTGAATTATGTGAGATGAAATATGGATGTGTATGATTATTGATTATGTGTGTATGAGTATTTGAATTCCACCCGGGCTAAGTCCCAAGGCGAATATGCTAATGATTATAATTGTGTTTGAGCCTTAGTAAGGAAAATGAAATATGTATGTCCAATGATTATTGATGTATGTGTGCATGAGAAATTGAATGATATCCGGGCTAAGCCCTCAAGACAATTATGCTGAAAATTATATCCGGTTAAGACCAAGGCAATTGTGCTAGTAGCTATATCCGGCTAAGACCAAGGCATTCGTGTAAGTTGTTAAATCCGGGCTAAGACCAAGGCATTTGTGCAAATCGTGATATCCGGGTTAAGTCCCGTGAGGCCTTGATGCGGGTTATCATAACCGGCTATGTCCCAAGGCGATTGAACGAGTAGCGACGTCCGGTTAAACTCAAGGTATGTGATTTGAAAATTATAAGCTTGCTGGAAAATTTCAGCTAATGCACTTGTGAAATTTCCCAATGACAAGGTAAGTGCGGTGTGTGCTTATGCGCTAGGAGTAAGAGCAAGATGAATATCCGCTCCTATGATGGAGCGAGTTATCGGCCTTAATGAAGCCGTTATTTGTGTATGAACATAAGTGTTGGGATGGTGAAGTAAGTACGATTATGTGAATGTGCATTAATGAAATGATGCATTTGGTTATGTGAATGTATTGCTTTAATTAGAGTTGATTATATTCCTTGAGACTTACTAAGCATAAAAATGCTTACCCGCTGCTTTGGCTCTCGGTTTTCTAGATTTCGTCAAGCAATCGGATTTGGGATCGTTGAAGTCAAGTCATCCACACTATCAAGCCTCCATTTTGGTATAAATTATTGGTTGAACTTGAGATGGCATGTATAGGACTACCTCATGTTTGTTAAATATGTTGTAATGTAAGTATGTACGGCCATGCTAAAATGGCTCAAAAAGGAAGCATGAACTTAGACTAATTGTGGTTTGTATATATATATATTTGGTGTCATGATGTGGCTATGGCTTGGAAATAGGAATGTTGGTCATATGATCAGCCATTGGTATGGTTAAAATGATCATATATGAACCTATGTATGGCAAGACTAGTTGATTCATGGAGACTACCAAATAGGTAAGCCCTACCTTAAAACAGATGCTGCCAGCTGCAGTGGCGTGAATGTGAAAAATCACCAAAATTCATAGGAATGGAATTAAATAGTGAATAAGCTATGTAAATGAACCTTGATGAGTCTATTTTCTTATGGAAGAAACGAAATGGTCATAGGAGTTACAGGTTAAGAGATATTAAAGCTATTGTGAGACAGGGCCAGAATGGTTTCTGGGTTCCCTGTCGAAACTTTAAAATTCACTATAAATTATCCAAAAGAATTAGGAGACATACCTTATATGTACAGATTCCATTTTGAGTCTAGTTTCATTAGAAACAAACGGCACCAGCATTAAAGCCCTGCACAGAGAGATATTCAAGTTATACCGCACGAAGGTCAGAGCAGTCGATCCCTGTAACATGGGTGACTTTAACTAATAAACTGTACCAATTGGCCAGACCAAAAATTCTAGAAATAAACCCATGGATGGATATATGAGTCTAAATTCAGGAAAATTTACGAAACCAGTTTCCGAGTTTTGAAACTCGAGATATGATTTTAAGGCGACAGTGACGCAGTTTTTCCAGCCTGACTGGAAATGTCCAATGGATGGGCAAAACAAGTGAACTTAGCTTGCTAACCTCGTGTCCCATAATCGGCGATGGTCTCGGTTCGGGTGTTACAATTTTATTGGTATCGAGCCCGGTTTAGTCGATTCTAGGACTACCGTGATGTGTTTGGGGTCTAGCTATACATGCCATTAAATGATGAATCGATAGTGTGGTGATTTCGACAATTTGACTTTGTGTTTGTTATTAGAATTGATCCCGATCCCAACCGAAGCGATAGCTGATGGTGTGAGAGTGTGGCGCTGCCCGCACAAGGGACAGCGCCGACGGACTCTCAACCTATGGCCAGCAATCCGAATGATGAGGCTAGGCAAGCCTTTTATAGTGTGATGAACGAATGGTTTAATCAATACATTCGAACTAACACTACTGTTCCACAACCTCCATTCCCGACAAATGCAACCCCAAGACCCACAATACCTCCGTGATCGACCAAATAAGGTCAAGTAAGCCCCAATCGATAGGATTCGAAAACATGGGGCCACTGAATTTAAGGCTACGGATGATGATGATGCCGAAGCGAGCTGAATTTTGGTTGGATAACACTATCCGGTGCTCGATGAGCTATCCTGCACACCGATGAGTGTTTAAAGTGTACCATCTCCTTGCTACGTGAGTCCGCCTACTATTGGTGGAGTACTCGACTTGTGGTGCCTAGAGAGCAAGTGACTTGGGAATTCTTTCAAACCGAGTTCAAAAAAGTATATTAGTCGAGATTCATCGACCAAAAGCGAAGGGAATTTCTTGATCTTAAGCAAGGTTCTATGTCCGCTATCGACTCACGAACGAAAGTTTGTGAGGCTTAGCCAGACGCGAGAATGCATTTCGTCCAAGCTATTATGTGTAAACGCTTCGAGGATGGGCTGAATGATGATATAAGGATGTTCGTTGGCATTCTCGAGATACGAGAGTTCGTAGTACTTGTTGAGCGAGCTTGTAAAGTCAAGAGCTTAGAAAGGAGAAACAAAAAAGTTGATGTGGGAACTGGAGAATTCCGGAAGAGGTCCTCGGGAAAGTCTCTTCAACAAGCATCGAAGAGATTTCGAGATGATGTGAGCCGGTCTAGAGGCGTTTCGGGCTTTTCTAGACGAGGACGCGATCGACCCCCTGTGACCACACGAGTCACCTCGATCGCCGGTGGTGGAAATGATCGCCAAGAGAGGGCGGAGTGCCCACATTGTGGCAAATGGCATTCGGGAGCTGTTGGTTTCGTGATCGCTCTCGCTATAAGTGTGGATCGGCCGACCACTTTATGAAGGATTGCCCGAGGATGCATGAATGAATGTAAGTCGAGTGCAAACCCGGTGCTACCATCGCCGAGGTAGGCCACCTAGAAATATGGGCAATGTCATGGCGGTCGAGAGGATCTAGAGATGCTACCATCAGATTTGAGGCTCGTGCTCCTGCTAGGACTTATGCCATACGCGCACGCGAGGATGCTGCCTCTCCGGATGTTATTACCGGTACTTTCACTCTTTTCAATACAAATGTGATTGCTTTGATTGACCCCGGTTCTACTCATTCATATATATGTGAAACCTTAGCATCCAAAGAAGACTTTGCCCATTGAGTCATCGAGTTTGTAATTCGGTGTCAAACCCTTGGGTCATTACGTGCTTGTCAACAAAGTGTGCAAGAAAAGTCCCTAGTGTTCCGAGGTTCTTGTTTTCCGCGGACTTGATGCTTTTGCCGCTCGATGAGTTCGATGTTATTCTTGGTTTGGATTGGTTGACCATGCACGATGCGGTTGTAAATTGCAAGAGCAAGACTATCGATTTGAGGAGCGCGAATAACAAGATAATACTGGTTGAGTCTACGGACTTAAAGGAGTTGCCACCGTAATATCGCCGATGTTGGCCTAGAAATATGTAAGAAAAGGGTGCGGCGTACCTTGCGACGTGCTTTCGATGACAAGGAATCGTAAAAGAAACCGAATCTGTGCCCGTGGTTTGTGAATACCGAATGTTTTCCCAAGAATTGCCGCTTACCACTGTTCGGAAGTAGAATTTGGCATCGAATTGGTACCGGTACCACTCCAATTTCGATAGCTCCGTATCGTATGGCATTAACGGAGTTAAAGGAATTGAAGGTCCAATTGCAAGAATTAACGGATAGAGGTTTCGCTCGACCGAGTTTTTCTCCATGGGCGCACAAAGATTGTTTGTGAAAAGAAGGACGGAAGCATGAGGTTTTGCATCGACTATCGTCAACTCAATAAAGTGACGATAAAGAATAAATATCTGTTGCCACGAATTGACGATTTGTTTGATCAATTAAAAGGAGCCTTGGTGTTTTCAAAGATAGATTTAAGGTCGGGGTACTATCAGTTGAGGGTCCGAGAATCGGACATACCCAAAACCGCTTTTAGAACGAGGTACGGTCACTACGAATTCTTGGTGATGTCGTTTGGGCTCACTAATGCCTCTGCGGTGTTTATGGATTTAATGAATAGAATTTTCAGGCCATACTTGGATCGGTTCGTAGTTGTATTTATCGATGACATTTAGGTCAATTCGAGAGATGAAACTGAACACCTGAGGCTAGTGTTGCAAATCTTACGAGATAAGCAGTTATACGCAAAGTTTGGTAAATGTGAATTTTGGTGAAAGAGGTTAGCTTTTTTTTGGGGCACGTGGTGTCCGCATCGGGTGTCAGGATGGACCTGAACAAAATTTCGGCCATAGTCAATTGGAAACCTCCGAGGAATGTTACCGAATTTAGGAGCTTTTTGGGGCTTGCCGGATACTATCGACGATTTGTGAAAGGTTTTTCGATGATAGTCGCTGCCGATGACGAAACTACTCCAAAAGATGTTGAGTTCGAGTGGTCGAAATTGTCAAGAAAGTTTCGATCGACTAAAAACTTGTTTAACCGAGGCCCCAGTGCTAGTACAAATGAGTCCGTAAAGAGTTTGTCATATCTGATGGACGCATCCTTGCTTGGGTTAGGTTGTGTGTTGATGCAAGAAGGTCGAGTTGTGGCTTTCGCGTCGAGACAACTAAAGCCGCATAAGAGAAACTATCCGACCCATGACCTTGAACTAGCGACCATAATGTTCGCCTTTGAAGATATGGCGGCATTACTTGTTTGGAGAAAGGTGTCATATTTATTCGGACCACAAGAGTCTAAAATATTTGATGACTCGTAAAGATTTAAACTGCGACAAAGACGTTGGCTTGAGTTGTTGAAAGACTATGAACTCATCATTGATTATCACGGGAAAGGCCAACGCGGTGGTGATGCTTTAAGTCGCAAGGCACTTTATCGCTTTGAGAGCGATGGATGCTCATTTATCCGTTTCACCCGAGGAGGTGCTAGTAGTCGAATTAGAGGCCAAACCGTTATTGATTCATCAAATACTTGAATCTCAGAAGGTCGACGCTGAATTGGTCGCTAAGTGAGCCGAATGTGTTTCGGATGAAGAATCGGAATTTCAGATTGACGACAATGACTGCTTGACGTTCAAGGGTCGATTATGTATTCCAAGGAATTCGGAACTTGTTTCGATGATTTTGAGCGAGGCTCACAGTAGTCGAATGTCAATCCACCCGGTAGTACTAAAATGTACAATGACCAAACGCCAATTTTGGTGGCTCGGTATGAAATGAGACATTTCAATTTGTTTCAAGGTGTCGGTATGTCAACAAGTGAAAGCGGAACATCAAGTGCCATCGGATTACTTCACCAATCATGATACCGAATAGAAATGGGATCGAGTGACAATGGATTTTATATCCGGATTACCGGTTCGGCAAGTAAGAAAGATGCGATTTGGGTCATTGTTGATAGATCGACCAAGTCTCGCTCATTTTATCCTCGTCCGCACGGATTTTTCGCCGATAAATTGGCGAATTATACGCCTCCCAAATTATTCGATTGCATGGGGTGCCTATTTCTATCGTGGTCGGATAGAGACCCAAGATTACATCGCTATTTTGGAAGAAATTGCAAGAGGCTTTGGGTACCAAGTTGCATTTCAAGACCGCCTTTCACCCCCAAACCAAGGGTCAATCCGAGCGGATAATTCAGATACTTGAGGATATGTTAAGATGTTGCGTCCTCGAGTTTAGTGGTTCATGGGAACGGTATTTGCCGTTGATTGAATTCGCCACAACAACAAACTTTCAATCAAGTATTAAGATGGCACCCTACGAGGCCTTGTGCGGTCGTAAATGCCGTACACCATTGTTTTGACCGAGCTTGGTGAAAGTAAGATTTTCGGTGGATTTGATTAGAGATGCTGAACGTAAAGTGAAAGTAATCCGTGAAAGTCTCAAGATAGCCTCCGATCGTCGAAGTCGACGCGGCTCGAAGCGTAAGGATATCGAGTATCGTGGGTGATAAAGTGTTTCTCAAGGTATCGCCTTGGAAAAAGATACTCGATTCACCGTAAGGGCAAGTTGAGCCCGAGGTTCATTGGGCCATACGAGATATCCGAAGCGAGTCGATCCAAATGGCATATCGCTTGATTTTGCCCCGAACTCGAAAAGGTTCACGATGTCTTTAACGCTTCGATGCTTCGACGCTATAGATCCGATCCATCGCACGTGATTAGTCCATCGAAATTGAAATTCAAGCTAATATGAGTTATGAGGAAGAACCGATTCGTATCCTATCACGAGAAGTGAAAGAGTTATGAAACAAGCGGGTTCCGCTAGTAAAAGTGTTATGGCTCAAGCACGGGATAAAAGATGCTACTTGGGAGACCGAGAACTCTATGAAAGAGCGATATCCAAACCTATTTACCGGTAAGATTTTCGGGACGAAAATTTCTTAAGTGGGGAGAGTTGTGATGCCCAAAATTGACCCTAGTCGGAAGGTGGTCTCGGGACCACAAAACCGAGGCATAAAAATAATTAAAATTTATTTTGATGCCTATAACATGTGTGTGCTCATGTATGACATTTTATGATGATTGATTTAGTGTTATAAGGGTGAATTCCACAAGAAAGGACTTAGTAATGAACTTTGAAAGTATGATAGGGAAATGTGTGATGACTAATTAAAGCATGCATGCAAAATAATGGACTTGCATGTCAAATTCCCCTTTATAGGTGGTGGCGGCCATGACAAGGAGGATGGGCTAAACATGTCATGAAACATGTTTTGTTGGTGCATTAGGGTGAAATAATAAACAAAGGTGTATGGGTGATAAAAAATGAAAAAAATGTGTGTGAGTGTGGTAATCCCCCATTGCCGTGAGTTGTAGAGAAGGAAAGAAAAAATTTTGTTCATCCTTTCTTTGAGCCAAAACTAAGGAAGAAGGAGGATTTTTGCTTCATGCTTGGTTTGGAAGAGATCTAGAAGGAGATTTGGCTAAGTTGCATCAAGACTAAGGTATGTATGAGGTTGTGTTAGGAGTTTCATGCATGTTTTGGTTGCTAACTTGATGTGCATGTTAGCCATGGCTCAAATCTTTGTTAAGCCATGGAAATGGTATTTGGCCAAAGTTGTTATGGTGATAAAGCCATTGCATGCTAAGTGTGAAGCTTGATGATGATGCATGCAATGATGGATTGTCTACTCTTGAGTAAGATTTTGAGCTTTCTTTTGTTTTATCATGATTGAAGTTGAAAAGGAGCATGATTGTCATATTCGCCATGATGCATTCATGAGCATGGTTCATGCTTCTTGCATGTTAGTTAAAATTTGTGTTTTGGATGGCTATGGACACCTTGAAATTCGCCATGCTCATATATGTATATATATGTTTGCACATGATGTTTTGGTTATGAAGGAAGTGATGAATAAGTTTGTTTAACGAAGAAGATGTTGAAGAATAATTGTGAAATTGCAAGCACAAATCGGCCTAGCACACATATAAGTGCTTGATGCTATATTATAAGTTTTGAGCCACAATATGAAAAGCATTAACTAGTAAAATGCATGCTGTTTTTGTGAGGTATTAGTGCATAATTGGCCTCAACATGTACATGAATATTCGCCTTGGGTAGCCTATTGAAGGCCTTAGCATTTCCTTGATGCTCAAATAAATTGTATTGAATTGCTTGATGTAGTATAAAATGTGCATGACCATTGTGTATTCAAGTTAAAGAGTGGCCATATGACCATTTAAATTCCTTGTCATATTCGCCATAAGCTAGCACAATGAGGTTTTAATAAATTGAATTTGTTTGAATTAGCTCAAGAGCTAAGAGGTCCACAATTGGACAAGGGAAGGAAAAGTGATCGAATAGCCGTAAAAGCCGTTCGACAACATCCGAGGTAAGTCCTCAAGAAGTGACCTTACTTGAATTATGTGAGATGAAATATGGATGTGTATGATTATTGATTATGTGTGTATGAGTATTTGAATTCCACCCGGCTAAGTCCCGGCGAATATGCTAATGATTATAATTGTGTTTGAGCCTTAGTAAGGAAAATGAAATATGTATGTCCAATGATTATTGATGTATGTGTGCATGAGAAATTGAATGATATCGGGCTAAGCCCCAAGACAATTATGCTGAAAATTATATCCGGTTAAGACCAAGGCAATTGTGCTAGTAGCTATATCCGGCTAAGACCAAGGCATTCGTGCAAGTTGTTAAATCCGGCTAAGACCAAGGCATTTGTGCAAATCGTGATATCCGGGTTAAGTCCCGTGAGGCCTTGATGCGGGTTATCATAACCGGCTATGTCCCAAGGCGATTGAACGAGTAGCGACGTCCGGTTAAACTCCGAAGGTATGTGATTTGAAAATTATAAGCTTGCTGGAAAATTTCAGCTAATGCACTTGTGAAATTTCCCAATGACAAGGTAAGTGCGGTGTGTGCTTTATGCGCTAGGAGTAAGAGCGTATGAATATCCGCTCCTATGATGGAGCGAGTTATCGGCCTTAATGAAGCCGTTATTTGTGTATGAACATAAGTGTTGGGATGGTGAAGTAAGTACGATTATGTGAATGTGCATTAATGAAATGATGCATTTGGTTATGTGAATGTATTGCTTTAATTAGAGTTGATTATATTCCTTGAGACTTACTAAGCATAAAATGCTTACCCCGCTGCTTTGGCTCTCGTTTTCTAGATTTCGCTCAAGCAATCGGATTTGGGATCGTTGAAGTCAAGTCATCCACACTATCAAGCCTCCATTTTGGTATAAATTATTGGTTGAACTTGAGATGGCATGTATAGGACTACCTCATGTTTGTTAAATATGTTGTAATGTAAGTATGTACGGCCATGCGAAAATGGCTCAAAAAGGAAGCATGAACTTAGACTAATTGTGGTTTGTATATATATATATTTGGTGTCATGATGTGGCTATGGCTTGGAAATAGGAATGTTGGTCATATGATCAGCCATTGGTATGGTTAAAATGATCATATATGAACCTATGTATGGCAAGACTAGTTGATTCATGGAGACTACCAAATAGGTAAGCCCTACCTTAAAAACAGATGCTGCCAGCTGCAGTGGCGTGAATGTGAAAAATCACCAAAATTCATAGGAATGGAATTAAATAGTGAATAAGCTATGTAAATGAACCTTGATGAGTCTATTTTCTTATGGAAGAAACGAAATGGTCATAGGAGTTACAGGTTAAGAGATATTAAAGCTATTGTGAGACAGGGCCAGAATGGTTTCTGGGTTCCCTGTCGAAACTTTAAAAATTCACTATAAATTATCCAAAAAGAATTAGGAGACATACCTTATATGTACAGATTCCATTTTGAGTCTAGTTTCATTAGAAACAAACGGCACCAGCATTAAAGCCCTGCACAGAGAGATATTCAAGTTATACCGCACGAAGGTCAGAGCAGTCGATCCCTGTAACATGGGTGACTTTAACTAATAAACTGTACCAATTGGCCAGACCAAAAATTCTAGAAATAAACCCATGGATGGATATATGAGTCTAAATTCAGGGAAAATTTACGAAACCAGTTTCCGAGTTTTGAAACTCGAGATATGATTTTTAAGGCGACAGTGACGCAGTTTTTCCAGCCTGACTGGAAATGTCCAATGGATGGGCAAAACAAGTGAACTTAGCTTGCTAACCCCTCGTGTCCGACACCGGCGATGGTCTCGGGTTCGGGGTGTTACAAAATGTATCCTTAGTCCTTCTTAAGTACTTAAGGATATTTTTAACTGCAACCCAATGACTTTCATTGGGATCTACTTGGTACCGACTCGTCATGCTTAAAGTATACGATACATTTGGACAAGTACATAGCATGGCATACATGATATATCCAATAGCTGAAGCATATGGAATCTTACTCATACATTCTCTCTCTTATACAGTTAAAGGACACATTTCCTTTGAGAGTGAAATACCATGTCTCATAGGTAGAAATCCTCTCTTAGATTCTTTCATACTGAAACTTTTCTATACTTTACCTATGTATGTACTTTGGCTTAAACCTAGGAATCGTATTGATCTATCTTTATAGATTTTAACTCCTAATATGTATGTAAGCTCGCCCAAGTCCATAAAAAAACAAATTTCTAACCAGGTCTTAATAGACTATGATAACTCTTGAAAAGAGTTATAGTTTAGACCTCTAAATTGAAGTATTTGCTTGTAATTAAGAAAATATGTTTGCATTTTAGACTTATTATTAGAGCATTGCATACTAAAGCTTAGATCTTGTTTCAATTGTAAATTATGTTACTTTGAATTATTGGAAAGAGGTTTGGTAGTCTTTGATTGTAGGTGCATACAAGAAGCAAGAAAAGAGAAATAGGGAAAGAGAAAAAGAAAAAGAGATGAAGGATGTGAAACATTGCCATGGCAAATGGTGGGACAAATTGCCAATAAAAATGCCATGGCAATTCCAGGAAGATGATGCATTACTCAATCCACGTCACTCTCAGCCATCTATATGTGTACCAGATAAATCACCCTAAAAAGAGGAATAAAAAATGTGTGCGGAGAGGGACGGATCTACCTTATAAAAAGAGGAGAGAGAAGAGAAGAAAAGGACACACATATTGTGAGGAGAAAAAGAAAAGAAAAAGAGGAGTTACTCTCTCTGCAAAAAAAAAAATCCAGTGGAATAATTTAGAAGAGAAAGAGAAGGGTGCAGCTAAAAAAGGGAGATCACAGACGCGAAAGAGGGGAAGAGAAATCTGCCCTAGGTTTTGTGTAGAATCTGAATAAGAAGTTGGAGTGCAGTAAGAACTTCCTGCAGTTCTACCCTTGTTCTATTTTCTTGGTGTTGAATTCTATGATTCGTGAAACTTGAAATATGTTGATGAATAATTTTGTTTTGGATTTCATTGCCCAACCCATGAGCTAATTATCTTCGGGTTGGAATTATTTGGATAAATATTGAATTAATTGTAATAGTCATGATATGCTTATGATTAAATTTACTATTTCATTTGATTCTTGTTATTTGGAATGCATGCAAGCTCTAAACATAGTTTATTGCATGTTGGTTATTACAAGTGAATACTCGAAAGAATATTCACAACACTCTAGACATAGAAGATGCAATCTGTACAGGTATAGAACATTTGTTGGATTATCATTTGTGAGTCTTGTAGACATACACAGACTCTGAATAATAATCAGAGTTTAACTTTCGAAAGAAGTAGACTACAATAGTAAATATCTCGGCAGTAGTTTAGTCATAATTTTTCCATAGCATTATTATGTTATGAAAATATTCCTTAAGTAATTCCAACCTTTATCATTCAACTGTAGAAACACTCTCTACTTGATTTTTGTGAATTGCCACGACATTTGAATTATTTGATCATTTTTCAGTTATATTAGTTTATTCATCAATTCCTTTCACCAACTTTTACTTTGTTTCTTTTGCACAATTTCATTCTTTAAATCTTCAATAATACTTACCAATTCGAATCAACTTCCGATCTCTGAGGAGATGATACTCACTCATCATTATATTACTGGAATCGATGTGTACACTTGCACATTTGCATTATTTACACGCAACAAGTTTTTGGTGCCATTTTCAGGGATCGGCAACATTGATGAAAATTGGTTGTTTTATTATCTGTTTAATTTCTTTTAAGTTTAGTTTAATTAGTTGTTTTGATTTTTCTTTCATTGGTTTCTGCTAGTGCATGCGTAGAAATATTCTGGAGAATAATAAGTATTGTTTTGATCCAGAGATTGAGAGAACTTTAAGGTGAAGGAGAAAAGAGTTGAGAGAAATGGAAAGAATCAGAAACGATCAGGTTAGAGAGGAGCCACTACATTAGGAAAGAAGGGATGTTGATATTCCTCGAATCATAAATGATAGGTACAGACCCAAAATAGAGAGCATGTACCAATTTTAAATGATTTAAATCTAGGAATTGTCAGGCTCAGTATTTTGAATTGAAGCCAATAATGTTTCAAATGCTGCAAACAGTGGGGTAATTTAGTGGATTGCCTTGTAACACCCTGAATTTTGGGCCTAGAAGTAATGGGCCTTGAGTTTGGGATCGATTAGAATACGGCTTAAATAAATGAAATGTGTTTAAATATTTTATAATTGCATGTTTTAGTTTAATTGTTAAGTGATTTAGGAAGGGTTGGTAGTGTGGAAAAAGTACTGGGTTCGATCCAGGGCTTTAGCAAGATTTTGCATTTTTTTTCTAAAGGACCCTGAGCATTAGGTGGAAGGCTTATTAATAAATCCTAGTAAAATCTGACACAAAAAAATGCTTGGCCTAGTGGAAAAAGGCATTGGTAGCAAGTAGGAAGTCCAAGATTCGAGTCCTGGCCTTGGCGAAAATTTTTATTGTGCATATGATTAGTAGGGAAGCAAGCATTTAGGCCTTATAAATATGTTTGGTGGAAATTTGACACAAAGGATGTGCTTGGTCCAGTGGTATGATGGCGTTGGGAGTAAGGAGAGGTGCTGGGTTCAAGTTGCAGCATGAGCAAAAGTTGTGGGTTTTTTTTATACAACCTGGAGATCGGCAGAAAGAACTTATAATTAATTGGGGAGGAAGAATGAAACAAATAAGGTAGGTGTCGTAGTGGCAAGGGACGTATAGCGTAGCCAAGAGATTAGGGTTCGAACCTGAATGGTAGTAAATATTTTTAGGATAACCTGGTTGCGAGTTAATAAACCTTAAAAATAGTTAAGGATGGAATATGGCATAAGAGCGCCTACGGTGCAATGGTGAGAAGCATGCTATGGATATGAGAGATTGTAGGTTCAAATCCCAGGCCTGGCAAAGTTTAAATTTTTATTCTTTAAGAAAACTGAGGCTTAGGCATATAAGCCTTATAGTTAATTGTGACCGAATGATAGCACAAGATAGGATGTGGTGCAGTGGCCTGCAGCGTGTTGGGAAGTTGAAGGGCTAGAATTCGAGTAGTGGCATGCGCAAAAGGGAGTTTAATTTTGCTACTCAACGTAGGGAAGGATTGCTATTCGGTGGAAGCAATTTGAATGCAGTTCAAATTGGAATTGTTGGCTAAAATCAAGGGGATTAGGATAAGGATTAAGTGTGAATATGATGATGATAAAAATTGGAGAAATTGAAAGGAATTTAACTAGACGAGTTTAAGTCGCTTGGGGAGTGTAGGTTTGCATTTTTATTTATTTAATTATTTTTTTAGTATATATATATGTGTGTCGTATGGGCAAGTAAGGGCATTTGTTGTTTTTGTGTGCTTCAGTCGCATATCATCTCCTCTTTTCTTTAAGCCAAACTCTTGATCTTTTCTTCCCTATTTTAATCGAATCAACCTCTTCCCTCTTCAACTTAGCCGACTGTTTCTTTTTCATTTAAAAGTCGAGTTATACACTTTGGGGGTTTGATTTCTTGTTGGAAAGCGATCTCGCAATCGGTAAGTGAATTAGATCTTCTTTGGCTTTTGTTAAATATTTCTATGTTCTTTCATTTCTACACTCTTAAAAGCTGATTTTTCTTTATCCTTTCCAATACTTTCGTTAACCTATGGTTTCTCCATTTATTTCTCTTTTTCCCTCTCATTCAAGAGTGTGATCACTGGCTAAGTATCAGTTGATGGAAAAAGGGGGTTCTAGCAGAGAGGTTGGGATAGAGGCTCCCAAGTTTAAGCGACGTAAGGTGTCAGCTGTTCGGGACTTTCCGCCTGGATGCGGAAGGGGGACTACTTCAGATTTCGAGTTACATAGGCAGATTGCAGCGATCAATCTAGTCAAGGCAAGTATAGGTTGTTCTTCGTTAAGTAGTGGATTTATGTTGAATTAATGGGATGTGACTGATGGAGTATAATGTTGAATATAGGTTCGGGCGATTATGAATTCTTAGTACTCCAGGTGATAAGGTGTGTACTTCTACCCCATGATAGCTTGATATAAAGCCAAAGGTGTGTACATACACTGCACACACACAAGTAGATCGACAAATCCCGAAATGCCGAAAAGCCGAAATGCCGAAAAGCCAAAATGCCGAAAAGCTGAAAGTTTGGCTATGGTAGTCTTGCGAGTGCGCGAACACTCATAAGGGGGAAACCGATAGGTTATCTGAGGCCTCATGGGTGATTCCATGAACTATGGCTATGTTTTAGCCAATTAGGCCAGAATGGGCTAAGTGGGCTCGATGGGCTGTTGGGCCCATAATAGGCAAAATTGACAACTTGATGTTAAGTGATGGAAATTATATGAAAGTATGAATATGAATGTGATTTGGGCCTAATGGGCCATATGAATGTGATTTGGGCCTAATGGGCCATACGAATGTGATTTGGGCCTAGTGGGCCATATGAATGAGATTGGGCCTAGTGGGCCATAAGCATGTATGTGGACTTGTTTGGGTTTGTAAGGGGTTTTGTGTAACGCCCCCACACCCGAGACCGTCGCCGGAGTCGAGTATGAGGTGTTACTAAGCTTAGTTTAACATTTTAGAACTTTGAATTATTTGTTTCTACATTCACAGCTTTTAAGCTACTTGCGTCACAGTCACAATAAAAATCATATCTCGAGTTACAAAACTCGAAATTAAGATCCATAAATTTTCCCTGAATCTAGACTCATAAAAATATCTACTAATTTTTTTCTAGAATTTTTGGTTGGTCCAATTAGTACAGTTTATTAGTTAAAGTTACCCCTGTTTCAAGACTCGACTGGTCTGACCTCTGTTTACTACGAACCACATTTCTCTCTGTACAAAATTCATATGACTATGAGGTTTGTTTATACTAAAACTAGACTCAATAAGGATTCTGAGGATATAAAATACACCACCTAATTATATCTTTACAATTTATGGTGAATTTCTAAAGTAGGAACATGGGATTCAGAAACTGCTATGACTCTGTTTCACTAAAATTAAAATATCTTCTAACATATACTTCCTTTACTTGTTTCATTTGTTTCATGTGAAACTAGAGATAATAAGCTTCAATTTGATATGTATTTCACCACCAAATTAAATTTCTATGATTTTTAGTAAATTTTCAAACTCGCGTTAGTATTGTTGCGGTATTCTATTTATGGTAAATTTCATCTTTTTTATGAGTTTTTATGCACTAAGTATCTTAATAGTTTTCCTTAACATCAAACATAATCTAAACTAACCATTTTCATAATTTATCATTATCAAGCATTTCCTCAACCATTTCACAACCATACCATAAGATCATTTACACAAAATGGGTATATTGCTATACATGCCATACTTAAATTTACAAGCCATTTACCAAAAATCTTCGGATAGTGTGATCGAGCCTTCGACTTATCCCGACTCGAGCTGGCTTGTCCAAAACTACAATGAGTAAGAAGGAGGAGTAAGCATAAATGCTTAGTAAGTTCATATGCAAATAATAAGTAACATAACAAACAGTTATACCACCAACATTAGCATACATCACTAAAACACATATCACATTTTTAATCATTTTTCATCATCTTATTACCTTATCGTGGTTGTATCAATACTCAACCCGAGGGTTAAATACATACCTGTCCAAAATATCCATTTCATATCACTTACCAATACGTCTCTTTACATCTCAAATTTTCCTCCATTTGAGTAGAACTTTACCCGTTGAACACATCGAATATAATTCGGATATATGGATAACTTGCACATAAGTGCCACATATTCAATCAAGCAATCATGTAACCCGCCCATAAGCGAACTCCGGACTCAACTCAACGAGCTCGGCGTTCGATCCATAAGTGAACTCGGACTCAACTCAACGAGTTCGGATGCCTAGTTACATCTCACGAACTCGGACTCAACTCAACGAGTTCGGACATTCGCATCCATAAGTGAACTCGGACTCAACTCAACGAGTTCGGATGCTCAACCATCCTAGTGACAAGTCACTTGTATCCTAATCTATTCCTAAGGTTCAAACGGGCTTTTTCCTCGAACACTTATCCTTGCCGTCTTCCGTAGAATGCCGAAATCAATACTCGGTAACAATTATATTTAACAAGTAGTTCACATAATTTACATATTATTTGAAATTAACCACAAAGCATAAATTTCATAATAAAATTCAGCATAACACATAATTAATATCAATAACTTAAAAATAACAATTATGCTACATTATTTACACATGAACTTACCTTGGTACCAAAATACAAAATTTTGCAATTTAGTCCACAATCTTTTCTTTTCCTCGATTGAGGTCGATTCCACGTCTTTCTTGATCTAAAATAACACATTTAGCTTATTTAATACTCACATTATCAAATTAATCCTTAACTTAAATTTTGGCAAAATTACAATTTTACCCCTAAACTTTTGCATATTTACATTTTTGCCCCTAGGCTCGGGATTAAACTTTATTCCTTATTCTTATGTTTTACAACATGCTGATCACTTTTCTCTTCTATGGCAACATCAAATTCTCACTCTAACATGTACTTGTGACTATTAGGTATTTTTACCGATTAAGCCCTTTTACTGCTTTTTGCTTAAAATCGAGTAGTACAAGTTGTCTAACATAATTTAAAACTTCATATTCTATCATAAAACATCAAAATACACAAATTTCACCTATGGGTATTTTTCCAAATATAAACCCTAGGTTAAATTATTGCTAACATAAGCTTTATCGAGTTACCGGGATCTCAAAAACATAAAAATCATTAAAAACGGGCTTGGAATCACTTACTATGGAGCTTGGAAGCTTGAAACAAACCCTAGCTATGGAGAACCCTTGAAATTTCGGCCTAATGAAGAAGATGGACAAAATTGGCTTTTAATTTTGTTTTAATTCATTTTAATAACTAAATGACCAAAATACCCTTACTACTAAACTTTCCAAAATTCCTTCCATGTCCTAATTTTGTCCATGAACTTAAAATTGGTAAAATTGCTATTTAAGACCTCCTCATTAATATTCCAAAACAATTTCATACTAAAACTTCTAGAATGCAAGTTTTGCAACTTATTCGATTTAGTCCCTACTTTCAATTTAAGCACTTTAGGCATAGAATTTCATCACGAAATTTTCACACAATCATGCAATCATATCATAAACATCAAAATCATTGTAAAATAATTATTTCTATCTCGGATTTGTGGTCACGAAACCACTATTCCGATTAAGCCCTAATTTAGGATATTACAACTCTCCCCCCCTTTTAAAGATTTTCGTCCTCGAAAATCTTACCCAGAAACAGTGTGGGTATTGGTTTCTCATAGTTTCTTCAGTTTCCCATGTAGTCTCTTCTACCCCATGCTTTTGCCACAACACTTTCACAAGTGCAACACTTTTATTTCTTAGTTGTTTGACTTCTCGAGCTAAAATCTTAATCGGTTCTTCTTCAAAAGTCATATCAGGTCGCAATTCAATTTCTGTCGGTGAAATTATATGTGAAGGATCTGAACGATACCGACGTAACATAGATACGTGAAACACATCATGAATCTTTTCTAATTCGGGTGGTAAAGCTAGCCGATATGCTACCGGTCCAACTTTTTCAATTATTTCATACGGTCCAATAAAACGCGGACTTAACTTGCCCTTTCGTCCAAATCTAAGGACTTTCTTCCATGGAGACACTTTCAAAAATACCTTATCACCAACTTGAAACTCAATGTCCTTTCGCTTTAGGTCCGCATAAGATTTCATCTATCTGAAGCGTTTTCAAACAATCTCGAATTATCTTCACTTTTTTCTTCGCTTTTATTAAATCAACTCCATAAATCGATTTTCCTTGAGTTCAGTCCAATACAAAGGCGTTCGACACTTGCGACCATACAATGCTTCATAAGGTGCCATTTTCAAGCTCGTCTGATAGCTATTGTTGTAAGCAAATTCTACCAACGGCAAATATCTTTCCCAACTTCCTTGAAATTCCAATACACAACATCCGAGCATGTCTTCAAGAATCAATTACTCTCTCCGATTGTCCATCGGTTTGTGGATGAAAAGCAAGATCGAATTTAATTTCGTACCTAACGCGCCTTGCAACTTTTGCCAAAACCGCGAGGTAAACCTTGGATCTCTATCTCAAATAATCGATAATGGTATTCCGTAATCTAACAATTTCTTTAATATACAGTTCAGCCAACTTGTTAAGAGAATAATTGTACATACCGGATAAAATGAGCCGACTTAGTTAATCATCAACTATTACCCGATGGCATCTTTCTTTCCGAGTCAATGGCAATCTCGAAACAAAATCCATAGTAATCGATCCCATTTCCATTCAGAACCATGATAGGTGGAGTAATCTCAAGGTACTTGGTGTTCACTTTCACCGTTGACAAATTAAGCATTTGGACACAAACTCGATATATCTCTTTTCATTCCATTCCACCAATACATTTTCTTCAAGTCATTATACATTTTCGTACTACCCGGATGAATCGAGAAATAACCACTATGTGCTTCCTGTAGGATCTTTTGAATCAATTCCTCATTCTTCGATACACAAACCGATCTTTAAACATTAAGCACCCATCGAACCAATTCAAATCGATCCCGTGTCGACTTCACATTTTTTTCTTTTGGCTAGCAAATCTTGATCATTTTTCCGAGTTTGAAATCTCTTGTAAAAACATTGGTGTTGCTCTTAACTCGCTAGAATCGAACCATCATTTGACACTTTCAACCGAGTGTTCATAACTCTCAAAGCAAACAACAACTTTCGCTCAAAGCATCAAGAACCACATTCGCTTTTCCGGATGATAATCAATAACAAGCTCGTAATCTTTCAACAACTCCAACCATCTTCGTTGTCTCAAATTCAAGTCTTTTTGTGACATCAAGTACTTAAGACTTTTGTGGTCG
This sequence comes from Gossypium arboreum, assembly GCF_025698485.1. Lineage (NCBI taxonomy): Eukaryota > Viridiplantae > Streptophyta > Magnoliopsida > Malvales > Malvaceae > Gossypium > Gossypium arboreum. Next base: position 89,150,805 of record NC_069070.1, on the reverse strand, counting down.
GTATATACCCGACATTTTTCACCATACAAATAATGTCGCCAAATTTTCAAAGCAAACACCACCGCAGCCAATTCCAAATCGTGAGTAGGATAATTCCTCTCATGAGGTTTTAACGCCTCAAGCATATGCCACCACTTTTCCTTCTTGCATGAGCACACACCCCAAACCATTTAGAGAAGCATCACTATACACCACAAATTCTTTACCCGATTCGGGCTGTACTAACACTTGGTGCCTCTCGTTAATAACTTTTCAATTCTTCAAAACTCTATTGACATTCTTCCGTCCATTCAAATTTAACATCCTTTCGAGTAATCTAGTTATAGGAGCAGCAATTATAGAAAATCCATTTACAAACCGCCGATAATACCCAGCTAGCCCCAAGAAACTTCTAACTTCGCCACGTTTTTCAGTGGTTTCCAATCAACAATGGCTGAAATTTTACTAGGATCAACCCGTATACCATCACCGAAACAATATGACCCAAAAATCCAACTTCCTGAGCCAAAATTCACTTTTACTAAACTTAGCATACAATGCTTATTTCTCAAAGTTTGCAAAACTATCCTCAAATCCTCAAAGATGTTCTCGTCTCATCTTTTGAATAAATTAAAATATCATCTATAAACACCACAACAAATTTGTCCAAGTATGGCGAAATATGCGATTCATTAAATCCATAAACACAAGAGGAGCATTTGTCAATCCGAATGGCATAACTAAAATTCATAATGACCATACCTTGTTCTAAAAGCGCTTTTAGGTACATCCGACTCCTTTACCCGCAGCTTGGTAATACCCGGATCTCAAGTCAATCTTTGAAAACCATGTCGCTCCTTTTAGCTGATCAAACAAATCATCAATTCTCAAGAACGGATACTTGTTTTTGATTGTCACCTTGTTTAACCGCCGATAATCAACACATAATCTCATAGAACCATCCTTCTTTTCACAAATAACACGGAGCACCCCAAGGTGAAAAACTCGGTCTCACAAAGCCTTTATCACCAACTCTTGCAATCGCGACTTTAATTCTTTCAACTCTGTTGGTGCCATTCTATATGGAGCAATCGAGATCGGAGTGTTCCGTGATCAAATCAATACCAAATTCTACTTCCCCGACGGAGGTAAACCCGCAATTCTTCCGAAATACGTCCGCAAATTCACACACAACCAAGACTCGATTCAACTTTCTTTTCAACTTCTTTTGTATTAATTACATACGCCAAATAAGCTTCATAACCCTTTCTCGATATCTTTGAGCCGACATTGAAGAAATCACACTAGGCAATGCCTCGATTTATCCGATTCAACCCGCAGAGTTTCACCATTTCCACACTTTAATTCTATAACCTTTTCTTTGCAATTTACTATAGCATCATGCAATGTCAACCAATCCATACCCAAAATAACATCAAATTCATCAAACGACAACAACATCAAGTCGGCGAAAAGTAATGATCCCGAATCATTAAAGGACATTTCTTACATACTTTATCAACAATACACATTTGCCTAACGGATTCAACACTCTAATCATAAATTTCAGATTCTCAACAGTATATTCATACTAGACACCAATTTCATGCACACATATGAATGAGTAGAACCGGATCAATCAAAGCAATAACATTAACATTATAGAGAGAAAATGTACCAGTAATCACATCGGTGAGGAAGCATCTTCACGCGCTTTAATAGCATAAGTTCTAGCCGAGCCCTTCCTTCAGTCTAACCTGCATCCTCGCTACATTCTTACCGCTTGTTTCACTTCCAACTTTTCTCGGATACCTTCCCTCGAGTCCGCACCATTAGCTTTTACATTCGAAATTTTTCTTCGCACCATTAGCTTTTACATTCGAAATTTTTCTTTCTCGGCTCTCTCGGCGTCTCTAATAAAATGATCCGGAGAACCACATCGAAAACATTCATTTGCTCTCAGACGGACCAAAATGATTTCTACCACATCACGGCACTCGGGTTTAACAAATCTCGTATTTCCCACACTAGCCGCAGTAATAGTCCGAGATTTAGGACCCACATTTCGCTTCTTAAAATTTCCATATGATTGCCCAAATTGAAACTTGGGAACGAGGATTCATATTTCTTGACTTTCCGGTTTCTTTGTGAGGGTGCATTACTCATTGGTCTTTTCTTCCAATTTCGTGTTTGATTCTACCTTTTCTTTTCCTTCAAGAATTCTTCACCTTGCAAGCTCGATCGACAAGTACCACCATTTCTTTTAGTTCAAGGATCCCAACGAATACCTTAATGTCTTCGTTAAGCCCGCCTTCAAATCGTCGGCACATCTTGGCTTCAGAGGAACATATTCCCGCATACTTACTTAATCGAACAAACTCTCTTTCATATTCGAGACTGTCATATTACCTTGCTTCACTCAAGAAACTCTTTACATTTCGATCAATAAATCTTTCACTAATATATTTCTTCCAAACTCTTCTTGAAAGAATTCCTGTGTTACCCTCTCTTTCGGTACAATCAAATCAAAATCTTCCACCAATTATAGGTGAATCTCTCAACAAAGATGTAGCACATTTCAAACATTCTTCGTGTACAAGATAATTCATCAAATACCGGATAGAATTTTCAAGCCGTAACTCGCTTTCTCGCATCATCATCAATATTTGCTCTAAATTCTTCAGCCCCTTGTTTACTTAATTCTATCAACGGGGTTCTGTGAAATTTTATCATATCCACTCCTTGAGGCATTGGAGGCATAGGTTGAGGAATTGGGGAGGTGGGGAGGTCGACATTTGGGTTCGCATTTAACGAACTCAAGGTACCATGCACTCATCATTTGGAGAAAGGCTTCCGATCCCTTTCCTCCTCCCCGACCAACAGTTGGGGTGGGTTTTCATCGGCGCTGCTCCATCGAAGGAGTCTGGCGATTACTCAGACTTCATCTCGCCACACTGGATCGGGATCCATTTACTATATAAAAAAAATTTCATTTAAAAAGGTCAGAAGTCGTCACACTATCACAATTCATACATATGGCATGTATAGCAAAATCCGTACATACAACACGTAGTCTGAGAACCGACTAAACCTGCTCTGATACCACTAAATGTAACGCCCCCACACCCGAGACCGTCGCCGGAGTCGAGTATGAGGTGTTACTAAGCTTAGTTTAACATTTTTAGAACTTTGAATTATTTGTTTCTACATTCACAGCTTTTAAGCTACTTGCGTCACAGTCACAATAAAAATCATATCTCGATTTACAAAACTCGAAATTAAGATCCGTAAATTTTCCCTGAATATAGACTCATAAAAATATCTACTAATTTTTTTATAGAATTTTTGGTTGGGCCAATTAGTACAGTTTATTAGTTAAAGTTACCCCTGTTTCAAGACTCGACTGGTCTGACCTCTGTTTACTACGAACCACATTTCTCTCTGTACAAAATTCATATGACTATGAGGTTTGTTTATACTAAAACTAGACTAAATAAGGATTCTGAGGATATAAAATACACCACCTAATTATATCTTTACAATTTATGGTGAATTTCTAAAGTAGGAACAGGGGATTCAGAAACTGCTATGACTCTGTTTCACTAAAATTAAAATATCTTCTAACATATACTTCCTTTACTTGTTTCATTTGTTTCATGTAAAACTAGACATAATAAGCTTCAATTTGATATGTATTTCACCACCAAATTCAATTTCTATGATTTTTAGTAAATTTTCAAACTCGCGTTAGTATTGCTGCGGTATTCTGTTTATGGTAAATTTCATCTTTTTTATGAGTTTTTATGCACTAAGTATCTTAATAGTTTTCCTTAACATCAAACATAATCTAAACTAACCATTTTCATAATTTATCATTATCAAGCATTTCCTCAACCATTTCACAACCATACCATAAGATCATTTACACAAAATGGGTATATTGCTATACATGCCATACTTAAATTTACAAGCCATTTACCAAAAATCTTCTGGATAGTGTGACTGAGCCTTCGACTTATCCCGACTCTCGAGCTGGCTTGTCCAAAACTACAATGAGTAAGAAGGAGGAGTAAGCATAAATGCTTAGTAAGTTCATATGAAAATAATAAGTAACATAACAAACAGTTATACCACCAACATTAGCATACATCACTAAAACACATATCACATTTTAATCATTTTCATCATCTTATTACCTTATCGTGGTTGTATCAATACTCAACCCGAGGGTTAAATACATACCTGTCCAAAATATCCATTTCATATCACTTACCAATACGTCTCTTTACATCTCAAATTTTCCTCCATTTGAGTAGAACTTTACCCGTTGAACACATCGAATATAATTCGGATACATGGATAACTTGCACATAAGTGCCACATATTCAATCAAGCAATCATGTAACCCGCCCATAAGCAAACTCGGACTCAACTCAACGAGCTCAGGTTCGATCCATAAGTGAACTCGGACTCAACTCAACGAGTTCGGATGCCTAGTTACATCTCACGAACTCTGACTCAACTCAACGAGTTCGGACATTCGCATCCATAAGTGAACTCGGACTCAACTCAACGAGTTCGGATGCTCAACCATCCTAGTGACATGTCACTTGTATCCTAATCTATTCCTAAGGTTCAAACAGGCTTTTCCTCTAACACTTATCCTTGCCGTCTTCCGTAGAATGCCAAATCAATACTCGGTAACAATTATATTTAACAAGTAGTTCACATAATTTACATATTATTTGAAATTAACCACAAAGCATAAATTTCATAATAAAATTCAGCATAACACATAATTAATATCAATAACTTAAAAATAACAATTATGCTACATTATTTACACATGAACTTACCTTGGTACCAAAATACAAAATTTTGCAATTTAGTCCACAATCTTTTCTTTTCCTCGATTGAGGTCGATTCCACGCCTTTCTTGATCTAAAATAACACATTTAGCTTATTTAATACTCACATTATCAAATTAATCCTTAACTTAAATTTTGGCAAAATTACAATTTTACCCTAAACTTTTGCATATTTACATTTTTGCCCCTAGGCTCTGGATTAAACTTTATTCCTTATTCTTATGTTTTACAACATGCTGATCACTTTTCTCTTCTATGGCAACATCAAATTCTCACTCTAACATGTACTTGTGACTATTAGGTATTTTTACCGATTAAGCCCTTTTACTCGCTTTTTGCTTAAAATCGAGTAGTACAAGTTGTCTAACATAATTTAAAACTTCATATTCTATCATAAAACATCAAAATACACAAATTTCACCTATGGGTATTTTTCCAAATATAAACCCTAGGTTAAATTATTGCTAACATAAGCTTTATCGAAGTTAAGGGATCTCAAAAACGTAAAAATCATTAAAAGCGGGCTTGGAATCACTTACTATGGAGCTTGGAAGCTTGAAACAAACCCTAGCTATGGAGAACCCTTGAAATTTCGGCCTAATGAAGAAGATGGACAAAATTGGCTTTTAATTTTGTTTTTAATTCATTTTAATAACTAAATGACCAAAATACCCTTACTACTAAACTTTCCAAAAATTCCTTCCATGTCCTAATTTTGTCCATGAACTTAAAATTGGTAAAATTGCTATTTAAGACCTCCTCATTAATATTCCAAAACAATTTCATACTAAAAACTTCTAGAATGCAAGTTTTGCAACTTATTCGATTTAGTCCCTACTTTCAATTTAAGCACTTTAGGCATAGAATTTCATCACGAAATTTTCACACAATCATGCAATCATATCATAAACATCAAAATCATTGTAAAATTATTATTTCTATCTCGGATTTGTGGTCACGAAACCACTATTCCGATTAAGCCCTAATTTAGGATATTACATTTTGGGCCTAGTATATGATGACTGCACAAAACTTAATTAATTTATTGAGTCCGTGGACAAGTCATAGGGTTATGGTGTGGCAACGAGTATATGCATATCTAGGATCGGATCTAGGGAAATCTTGGTACTTAAGCGGTCTTAGTGACTCACCTCCTCTTCTCTGGAATCCTACTTGATGCATAGTATTCATTCATCTTAGCTAACTAGGATTTGTTAACGGACCAAGGTAAGTGAAAACCCGTAATAAAGGAAAATTATCGAAATGCCCTAAGGGAAAAAATGACTAAAATACCCCTATGTGTGGAATGTAAGATTTATGGATGTTACATGTATACCTGCTGCATTCATATGCATTCATATGATATTTTGTTTAGGTTGCATATGGGTTGGGAATTATGGAACAGAGGAAGTAAATGAGGATCGCATGGTTGCTTGACAACCGTGGATCCACCGACGAATATTAAGCCCAATATATGATTAGCAGCTTGCTGCAATGAAGGTAGTACCGCAACCGGGCTGTAACGCCCCAAACCCGAGGCCATCGCTAGAGTTGAGCACGAGGTGTTAATGGACTTAATTCATTAATTAAACAGCTCAAACAATTTATTTTAGAACTTCCAGACAAGCTAGCTAACTGCGTCACAGTCGCTTAAAATTTCATATCTCGAGTTACGAAACTCAAAATCCAATTCTGTAAATTTTCCCTAAAACTAGAATCATATATATATCAACTAAAATTTTTTGGTAGGGCCAACTAGTAAATTTTATTAGTTAAAGTATCCCCGTTTTTAGGGTTCGACTACTCTGACCCCTGTGTATTACGAATTAAATATCTCCCTGTACAGAGTTTCAATTATTATTCCGTTTGTTTATCATAAAACTAGACTCAATAAGGAATCTTTACATGCAAATAATTACTTCCAATTATCTTTGTACAAGTTTTGGTGAATTTCCAAAGTCAGAATAGGGGATCTAGCAATTGCTCTAGCCCTGTTTCACAAAAATTTAAATATCTCATAAAATATAACTCATATACCTATTTTGTTCCATCCATATGAAAATAGACTCATCAAGATTTAATTATATATCTCATTCACTATTTAAATCCATTTATCCTATTTTTAGTGATTTTCCAAATTCACGTCATTATTGCTGTCTGATACTGTTTTAAAGCTAATTTCACCTTTTTCATGATTTCCATGGAATAAATAGCATTTAGGCATACATAACACCAAACATGTCCTTGATTAGTCATTCCAACAGCTAATCATTATCAAGCATTTACATACCATTCATCAGCCATATCATAAGATCATACACACAAAATGGCTACGATGCTATACATGCCATACTCAAAATGAAACGCCTAGCTATACCAAAATAATCCTCGTGATAGTGTGCGGGACCTCCACGCATTTTACGATCCCGAGTTAGCTTGACAAAACTATAAAAAGAAGGAAAATAAAGGGGGTAAGCATTAAGCTTAGTAAGTTTGCATGCAAATAAATAACAACTTTCATAAGAATTATCTTACTACTTGGCATGATACTACTTAATGCAACTTTATTAATTGTCATAGACATATTTTAAACTTCTTCAGTTACTCACTTAATTAAATACTTACTTACTTAATCAAATTTATTAATACATTTTACCTACCTTTTTCCTTATCAAGCATACATGAACATTATGTACTTACCTTTGCTCTTCTAGCATGAACTTGTCTTACCTTTTTAGTATAACTCGTCTTACCTTACCTTACCTTGATATTCTCTTTAAATTTTCCCATTGAACCACTTGGAATACTAAGGATACACGGGTACCTTACCATTTCCATGACTCATCATGGTCTTACGTGGTATCCTTTTGAAACTTACCATTGCCATGTCTTAACATGGTCTTACATGGTATCCTTACCTTATGAACTCACTAATGCCATGCCTTGGCATGGTCTTACATGGGACCTTTGCCTTATAGTAACTTATCAATGCCATGTCTTGACATGGTCTTACATGATTTTCTTGCCTTAGAAACCTCACCAATTGCCATGCCTTAGCATGGTCTTACATGGTATCCTTAAACCCTAATGTCATGACATTTGTATCCTATACATTCCTAAGGTTCAACCGGGACTTTCTGAAATTACTTCTCCGTCAATTCATGCTTGAGTCTTCTTTGAATAATTTCATAAAATAAATATACACATGCTGGAAATTAACAAAATTAACATAAAATAATAGAATATTGCATTTATTTACCGCAAACTTACCTCGAAACAAAATACGATCAACTATATCGATTTGGTCCACTATCTTTTTCTTTCCCCGGTCTAGCTCCAGATTTTGTTCTTCTTGATCTATAATAAAAAAATTTAACTTATTTAATACTCAAATTTATTAAAATAGTCCTTGACCCAAACTTTGGAAAAATTACATTTTTGCCCCAAAACTTTTACATATTTACACTTTTTCCCAACGCTCGGAAATTAAAATTCATCCTATTTTCTTATGTTTTATGACATACTGATCATTTTTCCCTTCTATGACAACATCAAATTCTCACTCTAACATGTACTTATGACTATTAGGTATTTTTACCGATTAAGCCCTTTTACTCGTTTTCACTTAAAACCGAGTAGCACAAGTTGTCTAACATAATTTAAAACCTCATATTCTATCATAAAACACCAAAACACAGAAATTTCACCTATGGGTATTTTTCCAAATATGAACCCTAGGTTGAATTATTACTAGAATAAGCTTAATCAAGTTACCGGGACCCCAAAAACGTAAAGAACATTAAAAACGAGGCTTGGAATCACTTACTATGGAGCTTGGAAGCTTGAAACAAACCCTAGCTATGGAGAAACCTTGAAATTTCGGCCTAATGAAGAAGATGGACAAAAATTGGCTTTTAATTTTGTTTTTAATTCATTTTAATAACTAAATGACCAAAATGCCCTTAATTAAAAACTATGGTGTTTTATTTTCCTTTAGGTATTTTTTTCCAAACTAGTATAATGGTCTAATTACTATCCAAGGACCTCTATTTTAAAAACCCATTACTCACAAGTACTTAATACCTCTGTGAACTAGAACACACATTTTACAACTTTTGCAATATAGTCCTAAATATCAAATTGGACCCTCTATCGATAAAATTTCTAAGCGAAATTTTCACACAATCATGAAATCATGCCATAGACCTTAAAATGATAATAAAATAAATTTTTCTACGTCAGATTTGTGGTTTCTCAACCACTGTTCTGTTTAGGCCCTATTTCGGGATGTTACACGGGCTACCATTGATGTGTATCGATTGGGTGGTTCGATATTTATATCCCCACATGACGCGTACTGGGGGACGGAGTTGTTGTGTAGTGGTTGGATTATTAGGGTGGGTTGCACAGCATTGCACATATGATATTATTGTGATATTATTACGATGTGGGCTTCGGCCCAACTGAGGCTAACATGGGCTAAGGCCCAAAGGCCACCGTTATTGAATTGGGCTCAAGCCCAAAATGTCTGATGATTGCTTTATACTCATTGAGGGTTGTACACACTGAGTTTTCAAAACTCACCCCCTCCTTTTAAATTTTTCAGGTGATCCTCAGTAGGCGGTTCGACGGATGGAGGGATTAGGAGGTGGCCAACTAGCATAAAAAGTTTAGACTTAGTCTTTATGTAATTTTTAATATTTTGATTTTAAATTATTTCTATTTGATTTGGGTTGTAACAAGGTCTTTCCTCTAGCTAATATTTCAAATTAGGATTACTATCATTTTTAAGATTTATATTTATTAGAAGTAGAACGTTAAACCATAACTGTTTTTTTAAATACTACATTTTCGCAACTAAAATTTTAAATGGCAAGTTACATTTAAATTAAATGTTTTAAACAAAGCTTCTGCAACTGGAAAGAGATTTTACAAAGCAAATGAGGTGTATCATTTTAAAGAAGGGTTTTCAATGAAAACAAGGTTTTCGCTAAAACACTCTAAAGTGACACGCTAGATTCGGCCATAATGTCCGGGCCGAGTTTGGGGTGTTACATGCCTACTGAGGATCCAAGGTTGCATTTACGACTCTTTTTGGAAGTCTATGATTCATTTAGAAAGCAAGGTTTTCCCGAGGATGCCCTACGGTTATTCCCTTACTCATTGCATGGTCGTGCCAGAGCATGGTTACATGCATTACCATCAGGTACAGTGGCATCTTGGAATGAGTTGTGTCAAAGGATTCTAATAAGATATATAATCCTCCTAACATAAATACTAAGTTAAGAAACGACATCACATCGTTTAGACAATCAGAGGATGAGACATTATATGAAGCATGGGAGCAACCTAAGGAGCTACTGAGAAAATACCTGATGTATGGTGTCTAGCATTAGACACAGATGTAAATGTTTTACAATAGATTGAATGCTCATACAAGAATGGTTATCGATGCATTTGCCAATGGGGCTTTACTTGATAAATCATAAAATGAGGCTTATGAAATTCTAGAAAGGATAGTAAATAATGATTATTAATACCCTACTGCCAGAGTTGGAATTGGCAGAAGAGTTGCAGGAGTAATGGAGCTTGACACAATTACATCTCTAACAGATCAGGTATTATATTTAACAAATACGATTAAAACATTGAAAAGACCATCTGCAGTGCAGGAAATGAAAGTAGCAAAGTTAACATGTGTTTACTGTAGATCATGTCTTTGATGAATGCCCATCAAATCCAGCCTTAGTTTATTACATGAGGAATTTTATTCGCAACAACAACAACGACCCATACTCCAACACATACAATCCAGGGTGGAAACAACATCCTAATTTCAGTTGTAGTAATCCAGGGGGAAATACTATAATGCCATTCACCAAAATGTTGTGAGTATACCACCTGGGTGCAATCAATCATTACCATAGCAAAATGCTCAGAAAAATTCAACTTCAAGTTCTTCATCTATGGAAGCTTTATTGAAAGAGTATATGGCCAAGAATGATGCTATCATTTAGAGCTATCCTGCTTCTTTAAGAGCTTTGGAAAATCAAGTAGGGTAAATTTCCAATGCATTGAATTTCATATAGCAAGTAGCATTGCCGAGTGACACAGAGAGCTCTCAATCTCAAAGGAAGGAACAATGCAAAGCCATTACACTTTGAAGTGGTACTCAACTACTAGGAGTTATGAATGACACCATGCCTAAAGAAGGAAGTGCAACTATTGCAGTAGGGAAGCAAGTTACAAAGAAAAAGTGTTACCAAAAAAATGATGAAACAAATGCTTCATGTGTTGCTGATACAAATACCACGACAAAACTATTTAAGCAAATAGAAGGAATACCACTGTCACCTTTTCCTCAATGGTTCCAAAAATCAAAGTAAGATGTTTAGTTTAGGAAATTTCTGGAGGTCCTGAAATAATTACGTATTAATAGACAATTGGTGGAAGTATTGGAGCAAATGCCTAACTATGTGAAGTTTATGAAAGAATTCTCTCAAAGAAAAGAAGGTTAGGAGAATTTAAAACTGTTGCTCTCACTGAAGGGTGCACAATAATGCTCCAAAACAAATTGCCACCAAAACTAAAAGGTCCAGGGGATTTTACTATACCTTTCTCTATTGGTGATTAATATGTAGGCAAAACATTATGTGATTTGGGTGCAAGCATAAATCTAATGCCTATGTCTATTTTCAAGAAGCTTGGAATAGGAAAGATGAGACCCACAACAGTCACACTGTAGTTAGCTGATAGATCTTATACACATCCAGAAGGTAAAATTGAAGACGTGTTGGTAAGAGTTGAAAATTTTATTTTCCCAATAGATTTTATTGTTTTTGAGTGTGAGGCTGATAAAGAGGTCCCAGTTATACTTGGAAGACCTTTCTTAGCCACGGGTAGAACATTAATTGATGTCCAAAAGGGTGAATTAACTGTGCGAGTTAATAATCAATAGTTAACTTTTAATGTCTTCAATGCTATGAAGTGTGTAGACACTGATAAAGAATTCCATGCTCTTGAAATCATTGATACAATAGTACAAGAAAAAAAATGAAGATTTTTGTTCTAATAACTCAAAAAATGATACAGATGTCTATGAGTTAATTGATGCAGACATGATTAAATATCTTGATAAATTGATAGAAGTTCATGGAAATAGACCAAAGAGTAGTTTTGAACCACTAAATCTGTTCGACCGTTCTTTTACACCTCATCGACCATCAATAGAAGATCCTCCCAAGATGGAATTAAAGCCCTTGCCAGTGCACTTGAAGTATACGTATCTGAAAGATAACAACACATTTCCAGTAGTTATCTCTACTAAGTTAACACTAGAACAATAGGGTTGATTATTTGAAGTCTTGAGGAAATCTAAGAAAGCTTTGGGATGGTCAATTGCAGATGTCAAAGAAATCAATCCAACAATTTGCATGAACAAGATAATACTATACGATAGCAAATCTATTGAGCAACAAAGGAGACTGAATCCTATCATGAAGGAAATGGTAGAGAAGGAGATCATCAAATGGCTGGACGCTGGAATCATCCACCCAATTTAAGATAGTTCCTGGGTGGGCCTTTGCAATGTGTACTGGAACGACGGGAAAATGTGCAAGTGTACACAATCGCAACAAGTAATAAAGTGACAAGTAAAAATCGAGTTATCGTACCCATAAGAACTGTAAAAGAATTATTTATGAAATTAATTGTAAAACACTTTGGTGAGGTAAAAATAATTTGGTTTTAAAATGTGGTAAAAAACTATTAAAAACTAAGTAAATGATTAAAAATAAAACAAAAGAGTTCTAGTGCACGATTTCAAATAAGATTTAATCAATGTAACAGACTTGTGTTGGATTACTTATATTTCTTGAACTCAGAATTACTAAACTCATGTTTACACTGTTACGAATAAATTCACAGCAACCCGATAATTCGCTAACTTATGAACAGATTTACATACCAAAAATCCATTCATCTCTTGACATATCCCTATGTCAATTCAACCGACTAAACAGATTCTAGCAAGCAAACATGGTATTACACATACATACTCATTAAATTGAACCAATCTCTTGCATATCCCTATGTCAATTCAAACGATTAATTAAATCTAATAAGCATATAAAAGACTTTGTGAAGTAACAAGATATCCCTACCTTGGAACAATTTAATCACAATAATCTTGCAAGTTATGCAAGGCAACAATATTGCCAGATATATTGCTAATTTAACCTTCAGCTACCTTAGAAGAATAAACACGCAGTGATTAAGTATTGTGTCAACTAATTACAATTGCAATCAGTTTAAATAATTAATTCATTAGTTACCTCACATTCATAATGCAAGAATAACTTAGGCATGGTTTTACTTAATCAAGCATCTTACCGAGGCTTATAACAGCATAAACATCATTTTAATAATTTAAGCAGACAGAATATAATCAACCCAACACAAACATAATTTAAGCTGAATTTATTAAAATAACCATTTCAATAGCATAAATATTCATAAACATGTTCGTCAAAACAACAACAAAAATTAAAGAGTTAGGGAACAAGAGGCAAATCTGGTGTTTATCCGTGGCTTGACTACTTGCTCCGTTCTTCGTTCTTCGTTGGCCTTCGCTATCAAGGTGGCTTATGAACACCTAATTGCTGCTCCAAAATGGCTGATGGAAGCCTCTTTCCCAAGAGAATAAATCAGCACTTGAACAAAAGGGAATGGAATGGAAAAAATGAGAGAAAAGTGAGAGAGGGAATGAGATAATGATGTGAAGTGAGGGATGCCTTGAATGATCAGCAAGGGGTGGCTTTTATAGCTGATTGTGGCTGCTAAAAATATCAAATTCCATCAGCCAAAGAGCCCTCCCTTGGCCGGCCACACACATGGCAGAGTTGAGAGTTTCAACTTTGCTATTTTAAGCTTGGGGCAAATCTACATAGCCATAATTTAAGGTAGGGTTTGAATGCAATTTAGAAGTCTTTTGAGGGCATTTTTGCAAGTATATTTAGTCAGATAAAATGCTGATTTGGGTCAGCATATGGACGATTCTGGGCTGCCCATTTAGTGGCTGGTTTGGTTCACTCAATTTGGCTCGACCAGTGCGGTTCAACTGGACCCTTTCTCCATAATTAATTAAAAATAATTTATTTAACCCAAATTAAATGGGGAATAAATTAAAATTAATTAAATTATGAATTAATACACATTTTTGCACCATCTTAGGCTAGAAATTAAAGTGCCTCGATACTTCAAATTGCTTCTCGGTTTTGTGCTTTCAGTAGTGTCAGTCGAGCCAATTTTCACCCTTTGCGCGAATCTATCGAAAATAGTCAAAATTAGTCGAAGTTAAGTATAAAATTAAATAAATTCACCATGTTCATATTTTTAACATGACTTAATTATTTTATAATATTTAATTATTTTTCGACAAGAATTTAATCGAATTTGCATGAATTTAAGAAAAAATTGGGTATGAAAAAGTATATAACTTTTTGTGTTTCCACACCCCCAAACTTAATTCATTGCTCGTCTCGAGTAATACACAAATTTTGAAAAGAATTTCTCGGAAACACCTTTGAAAAATTCCTTTAGAACAAAATTTTTCTCAAAATTATGGATAGAAAATACTTATGCTCAAAAATAAGAAATCTGATAATTATGCTAACTTAAGTATACATAATAAGAAATCTGATAATTATGCTAACTTAAGTATACATATTGTTCAAATTAAATTCAACGACTTATTATAATAGCAAAATTTAGACTAAATGCTTTTGTAACAAGACATGTTAACCCTTACCAATTTGATTTTTATTCCTTTATTCGAGATTAAGTTGCAATCACTAAGCTTAACTTATGTCTTCATATGTTGATCGTAGCAATTTCTCTCCATTAAGGTAGGTAGCATGAGGACTTTGAATTAATAGGTCTTTAACAAGGTTGTAACGTGGATAGGCTAGTGGTAGGTTGAGGATGGATAAATTCGGGTTAAAAACCCTAGACTCAGCTCAATTAAACCTTCGGAGTTTTTACCTTCGATACACCAACTTGACTTTTATATGCTCTTTTGTACATCTCTTTCAAATACATGTGCTCTCTTTTTTTTTTACACGAGCACTTACTTTGTGAACTGCAATTCTCGAGCAATTGATACTTCTTTTCAACTCCCTCAAACTTATTTTCGAAGTACGTCTTGAATATTACTGAGTCTAGTGCTTGGGACAATTTTAAGATCATTAAGAGAAAAGTAATGGCTAATTATTGTAAGGGTCGAAATAAAATTAGGCCATATAGTCTCAAACTTGGGTTTCAAAGGATAAAATTTTACCATGGTGGGCTTGAAAGGCTCAAACGGTCCAAAAAATAGTTGCCTAAATCATTTCCAACGTTCCATGCTCCCTAGGATTTCGCCTCAAGAAACTACTAAGTCAATTCTAAAGATTTAAACTTTCATGCATACTTAACTTTCCTAAAGACTAAAAATTTTATGGTACGAGTTTGCATGCTCTATTAAAAAAATACATTCATGTCATTATTAAGCTAACATAATAATTTATTGAAATAATAGAACTTTATTCATACTCAAATTGAGCATATTTAACAAAAATCAAATTTTTGAACAAAATATCCTAATCATAATTTAAAAGAAGAATTTTATTCTGAATGGAAATAATTCAAATTTTCGGTCCCCCCAACTTAAAATGAACAATGTCCTCATTGTTTAAAGTGAACAGATACTATACACCAATTAGGATTTTAGAAAAGAGGAGGTGAGTCAATTTGATTGTTTAAGTACCAAGCTCTTTCTAAATCCAATCCTAGACATGTATATATCTATTGCCACACTTTAAACTTTGTGACTTGCTCAGATTTTATTAGTGATTTCCCTCTCTTGTTTCATTATGCAACAAAAAAAATAAAATAAAAGATTCCTATTAAACTTAATCCTAAAATGACCTAAAAATAGAAATAAAATAAAGTCAAGATCCCCCCTTTATTTATTTGCAGACCGTTCTGAATTTGACTCATTTTTTGCTCCATTATTATCGCCTTTGCATGAATCGCTTCGCTCCTTTTTTGATAATGGACTCCATGGTTCAAATATAAAATCTGGAAACTCAGGCACAAAAATAAATGGGTCATTGTATATTTTCTTAAAAGAACTTCTCATCGAGTCATCCCTTATTTTTGAGTATCTCCAGTTGGCTTGTTGCTGCTATTGCATATGTTGCATTAAGTCCATCAATTTTGACTGCTCATTTCGAAGGTCTGGGCTAGGCAGTTGAGCTCTAAACATTGAAGTTTCAGCATCAAGTTCAGCTTCTGGCTCCACTGATTCTACCTTTTCAAGGACTTCGAATGATTTCATCGTGGGATCTTCTTCTTCATCAGGGTCATCCGGTTCCTCACTTACTTCAATTCGTTGCTGCAGGACTGAGTCTCCAGCTACTCGGTAAAGGTCCCAATCCATGATTGTGCCTTGGCTGTACCCTGTCTTCCTTACATTTGCAAGAATTTTAGCTTTCAAGCATGGAATTGTTATTGTAAAGGGGAAATGAGCAGGGCTAGAGCATTTAATGGCATAATTCCGTATCTCCTTCAAGATGATCTTCCCCACATCAATGGTCTTACCAGTTAGGATCGAGTATAATAAGACCATTCACTCTAATGAGATTGTAGTCCCATGTGAGCTAGGCATAAGGCTGAATCGGATGAAGTAAAACCATACCTTCATGAGCGGCGTCAAATATTTTCTTCGACAAGTGTGGATTCCTTGTTTTGACATAGTCCATGTAGAACCCGGAACTGTCAGTTCCTCGAGAATTTCTTGTAAATTTTTAGGCTTGATATTGCTCAGCAATGTGGAATATTCATCGTTTTCGAAATCTGGTAATTCAAAGAACTCATTAATAACATTTGAATTTATAGGTACCTTGATTCTGTGAACAGGAACTTCTGTCATCTCGCTTGAAGTTAAATTTGCATAGAACTCACGAACTAGTTCCTCATCCACACCAGGTCTCTTTTTACAAAAAAACTCCCAATTGAGGGTTTCAGCAACTTGACAATACGTGCCATAAAGTCTCAATAGTTGCTCTCCTTTAAAGTGAAGCCTTTTTCTGGATGCATCTGTTGATTTTTTAAGATACTTTTGTATCTCACTTTGGCGTCTTCACAGTGGAATTTGTTTTGTGTTTCATCAATTTGAGCGGGAGCATGAGTTCTCTTACGAGGCATGTTTAACCTGATCATAAGATGGAAAAATTAGTTTCTCAATAAAATTTAATAAAAATTATTAATAATTCAATTAATTGAAAAATTAATAAATAAAATTAAAATTAAAAATTAAGAGAGACTAGGTCTTACCACTTTTTTTTTTTGTAAAAATATAAGAACTCTAGAAATTAATAATAATAATGAAGAAAAAGATGAGAATTAAAAAAAAGAGTTGGAGGGTTTGTGGCTTAGGGTGGATGGAAGAGGAATGCCGCACAAGCAGCTAGGGTGTGCAGGCGTGGTGTGTTTGGGAGCAATGGTGCGCAGCAGGGCTGGAAGCAATCAGCACACGGGCGTTCGACGCGCGCAGGATGGTACGGAGGGCAGGTATCGCACGCGGGGTGAAGGCCTGACGCGAGCTAAGCCTGGGGCAGCTCGAGGCAACGCTGCCAGTACGTGGGATGTGCGTCTTGATGGAGTGGGCGTGTGTTGGCCGAATCGCTTGGTGTCATTGTTGCTAGGGGCTTGAGACGCCGGTGTTTTGGTGCTTTGGGTTTTAAGTGTTAGATGAATGGGAAGATGGGTGGTATTTAAAGAGGGAGAAATAGGAATTAGAGTAGAATTCTTAAAACAATTTAATTAATAAAATTCTAAGTTCTAATCCTATATAAAGATAACAACAATTAATAATTAGATATGTGCATATTAAATTATTAATTGCTATTTAATTTATTTTAAACAAAGATAAAATAAAATTAATCCTAATTCTATGCTAAGTTGATAATGATTAATATATAAATTATAATAGATATAATTATATATTAAAGATTATCATCTTATTATCTTTATTAAAAACTTATCGAATAAAATCCTAAAATTGATAATAATTAATATGTATTATAACGGTATAATTATATATTAATAATTATCATCATTTTTTAGACTAAAAAATTTATTCTAGAAGCCTTTTGAAAATATTTACAAAAAGAGGCATCTAGTTTTATTATTTATGAAAAGAGCAACCAAATTTTAAAATACTTCAATTAAGTCCCTAGACTTAATGAAAATTTGAAATTGAGTCGCAATTTAAAACTCGGGTCAAAATTGACCTTTTTATTTGAAAAATCAAATATTAAAATTTTAGAGAATAATTTTTAGGAAAATTATGTTAAAATCAATTCCCAGGAAAGATTGGAGGGGTCACAAGCGGTCCTGCTTAAGTTCCAATCTCCAAGACAGAATTTATTTAAACATACTAATACTGAAAATATACCCTAAATCATTTATTAAAAAAAAAGAACATAGGAAAATTTTAAACATCCGATAAAATGAACGAAATTTCATTCCATTCAATCTTATCTCCCCAATAGTGTTTTAGGCGCTGAGCGTTAACTCGAAAATTACCTCCCTTACCTTGGAGCTCGACAACTCCGTATGGATAGACATGATGGATCGTAAATGGACTGGACCAACGTGATTTTAACTTACCTGGAAAGAATTTTAGTCTGGAATTAAATAACAAAACTCGCTGACCTGCTTCAAATTCTTGAACTCGAATATGCTTGTCATGCTATTTCTTAAGTCTTTCCCTGAGTAATTTGGCATTTTCGTAGGAGAATAGACGGAGTTCCTCTAGCTCATTGAGTTGGAGCATCCATTTCTCCTTAGCAAGCTTAGGATCCAAGTTGAGTTGTCGAAAAGCCCAGTAAGCCTTGTGCTCTAAGTCTAAGGGTAGATGACATGCTTTCCCAAAGACCAACCTGTAAGGTGACATCCCTAGAGGTGTCTTGTATGCTGTTCTGTAAGCCCATAAAGCATCATCCAACCTTTTGGACCAATCACGTCGGTTTGGGTAGACTACCCTCTCAAGTATGCCTTTGATTTCCTTATTTGCTAGTTCAGCTTGCCCATTCGTCTGTGGATGGTAAGCTGTTGCAACCTTGTGTTTCACTCCGTGCTTGTCTAATAACCATCTTAACCACTTGTTCACGAAGTGGGACCCTTCATCACTAATGACAGCTCTTGGGGTTCCAAACCTTGTGAACACGTGTTTCTGCAAGAACTTAATTACAACCCTAGCATCGTTTGTCAGATAAGCTTCAGCTTCGACCCACTTGGACACATAGTCTACTGCTACCAATATATACTTGTGACCAAAAGACGGAGGGAAAGGACCAAGAAAGTCAATACCCCATACATCAAACAATTCCACCTCAATGATGTTTGTTCGAGGCATCTCATTTCTGTTGGTGATATTTCCAACCCTTTGATATCGGTCACAACTCTTTAAGTACGCGTATGCATCCTTGAATAGTGTTGGCCAAAAGAAACCAGCTTGCAATACTTTGGCCGCTGTACGAGTACCTCCGAAGTGTCCCCCACACGGAGCTGAGTGACAATGGTTTAAAATCTTTTGTACTTCATCTTCTGCCACACATCTCCTGATCATCTGATCTACACACTTTTTAAACAAATATGGCTCTTCCCAGAAATAGTACTTAACATCTCGAAAAAACTTCCTCCTTTGTTGATAAGTCTCATCAATTGGCATCAAACCACAAGCTAAATAGTTAGCAATATCAGCAAACCAAGGGGTACTATAGACATGACTTACCTTCAGTATGTGTTCATCTGGAAATGTTTCTTGAATTGGTATAACAGGAGAATTCCCTTCTTGAGGCTCCAATCTGGACAAGTGATCTGCTACTTGGTTTTCTACTCCCTTTCGTTCTTGAATTTCTTGATCGAACTCTTGTAGTAGAAGCACCCACCGGATTAGTCTCGGCTTAGCATCTTTCTTGGCAAGTAAGTACTTGATTGCCTAGTGCTGCGTATAAATAGTTACTTTGGTACCTACAAGGTAAGATCAAAACTTGTCAAAAGAAAATACAACAGTAATTAACTTTTTTCTATTACCATATAGTTCAGTTGAGCTCCTGTAAGAGTCCGGCTTGCATAGTAGATGGGATGAAAAACTTTGTTCCTTCGTTGGCCCATGACAGCTCCTATCGCGAAATCGCTTGTGTCACACATTAATTCAAATGGTAGATCCCAGTCTGATGTGACAATTATGGGTGCCGTAACTAATCGACTCTTCAAATCCTTGAAAGCCTTTAAGCATTCATCATTGAACTTGAACATCGTGTCTTTCTCCAATAATTTGCATAAAGGTTTAGCAATTTTGGAGAAATCCCTGATAAATCTTCGATAAAACTCGACGTGACCCAAGAAGCTCCTAACACCTTTTATAGATGTCAGAGGTGGGATTTTTCGATAACATCTACCTTTGCTTTATCTACCTCAATTCCATGTCTCGTTATTCGATGCCCTAGAACAATCCCTTCTCATACAATGAAATGGCACTTTTCCAAGTTAAGTACTAGGTTTGTTTCTTCGCATCATCTTAGTACCTTAGCTAGATTGGCTAAGCAATCATTGTAAGTATCTCCGAACATTGAAAAGTCATCCATAAAAACTTCCAAGTACTTTTCAACCATGTCAGTAAAAATAGTCATCATACATCTTTGAACTGTAGCAGGTGTATTACATAAACCAAATGGCATGCGTCTAAATGCAAATGTACTGTATGGGCAGGTGAACATTGTCTTGTGCTGATCTTCTGGTGCTACTGTAATCTGATTATACCCCGAATATCCATTGAGAAAATAGTAATAGTCTCGCCCAGTGAGTCTATCCAACATCTAGTCCAAGAACGACAAAAGAAAATGATCTTTCCTAGTCGCCTTGTTCAGCTTCTAGTAATCAATACAAATCCTCCATCCTGTAACTATTCTAGTTGGTATCAACTCGTTATTCTCATTCTCTATGACTGTGATACCTCCCTTCTTTGACACGCACTGGACCTGACTTACCCACAAACTGTCTGAGATAGGATAAATGATACCCGCATCTAACCACTTGATAATCTCCTTTTTCACCACGTCTTTCATGATGGGATTCAGTCTTCGTTGTCCATCAATCGTGCCTTTTGCACCATCTTCTAGGATAATCTTGTGCATGCATACAGATGGACTAATACCGTGGATATCGGCTATGGTCCATCCGATAGCCTTCTTAAATTGTTTCAACACCAAGATGAGTTTCTCTTCTTGCTCAATAGTTAATTCTGCTGAAACAATCACAGGCAAAGTAGAAGCATTACCTAAACAAACATATTTCAAATGTAAGGGTAGTACCTTCAGTTCTAACTTAGGTGGCTCCTCAATTGGTGTTTTTGGTTTGGCATACTCCCTTTTCTCTAACCCTAAAGATTCAAAGCGAGATTACGGATTAAACCCCCTTTGATTAGCTTCTAACAAAGCTAAATATTCATCCTCCTCTTCATCATTTAGAGGATCTGATGTCAGAATTTGTTCTAATGGATCTTCAACATAGTTGAGCTCCTTTTCCACTATTAAATCCTCTAAATTGAATACTGCAGAGCAATCATCAATTGTGTCAGGAAATCACATAGACTTAAAAACATTAAATGTTACCTGATCATCCTGAACACGCATCGTAAGCTCGCCCTTCTGCACATCTATAAGGATCCTTCCGATTGCTAAGAACGATCTTCCTAGGATAATTGACACTTCTTTGTCTGCTTTAAAGTCTAGGATAACAAAATCAGCAGGAAAGATAAATTTTTCTACACGTACCAATACATCCTCGATTTTTCCTTCTGGATGTGCTAAGGATCGATCTGCTAGTTGAAGTGTAACCGTAGTAGGTCTAACTTCACCTATCCCCAACTTTCTAAATATTGACATAGGCATCAAGTTAATAATCGCACCTAAGTCACATAATGCCTTACCACAATATATTGCTCCAATGTTGCAAGGAATGGTAAAACATCCAGGATCCTTTAGCTTTGGGGTAGTTTTTCATGAAGATATGTGCTACATTTCTTCGTCAGAGCTACCGTCTAAAATTCTCCTAGTCTTCATCTTTTGGACAGGATATCCTTCATAAACTTAACGTAATTCGGCATTTGTTCAAGTGCTTCAACCAACGGGATGTTGATATGAAGTTGCTTGAGTACGTCTAGGAATTTCGTGAATTGGATTTCCTTCTTCTGCTTCTGAAGTCTTTTAGGGTAGGGTGGTTAAGGTTTCTTTACTAGAACTGGTTGATTCATTTTTTGCGGTAATTCTGCATCTAACAGAGTTGTTAGTTGATCAAAATTAGCTGGTTCTGGAATTACCTTGCCGAGTTTTGCAGATTCTGGTTCTTGTGTAACTGGAATTTCAACACTCGGTTGAGCTTCCTCTGAGCCTTGAGCATCAGCTAGCTCCTTTTCTGCTTCGATAGTGTTGGGCTGTACTATTTTTCTGCTCCTCAATGTCAACGCTTTACAATGTTCCTTCCCCGAATTCCTTGGATTCTCCGTATCACTAGGTAAAACACCTTGTGGTCGGTTCTTGAGTTCAGTAGCTAGCTGGCCCACTTGATTCTCCAAATTCCTTAGAGTGACATCATTTTTTTCCATGTATGCCTTCAATAAATTCTCTAAGCTATTGGATGATTCGGCCTGAGCTGGTTTCTGAGCTTGTTGGGAAAAACTAGGTGCCTGAGTCGGTCTAGATTGAGCATAGTTGTTACTAGTTCCAGCCCCTTGGTTACTCCAGGAAAAATTCGGATGGTTTCGCCACAATGGGTTGTAGATGTAACACCCCGAACTCGAGACCGTCGCTGGAGTCGAACACGAGGTGTTAACAGACTTCAAACCACTTATTGAGAATTTCCCAGACAAGCTACCAATCTGTGTACTAGTCGCTTCAAAAATCATAACTTGAGTTTTACAACTCGAAAATCAGTTTTGTAATTTTTCCCTGAAACTAGACTCAAATGTCCATCTACATATTTTTTTCTAGAATTTTTGGTCGATCCAATTAGTACAGTTTATTAGTTAAAGTCTCCCATGTTACAGGGGTCGACTACACTGACCTTCGTGTGTTACAACTCGAATAACTCCCTGTGCAGGGTTTCAATACTAATTCCGTTTGTTTCTATAGAAACTAGACTCAAAGAGGAATTTATAAATATATGGTATGACTCCTAATTATCTCTGGTTAATTTATAAGGAATTTTCAAAGTCAGAACAGGGAATCCAGAAACCGTTCTGGCCCTGTTTCACGAAAACCCAAATATCTTTTAACATACAACTCATACGACCGTTTCGTTTCTTCCATATGAAAATGGATTCATCAAGGTTAATTTAAAT
The DNA here is from genome assembly GCF_025698485.1 of Gossypium arboreum. Lineage (NCBI taxonomy): Eukaryota > Viridiplantae > Streptophyta > Magnoliopsida > Malvales > Malvaceae > Gossypium > Gossypium arboreum. The sequence goes on along the minus strand of NC_069070.1, from coordinate 89,127,510 downwards.
AATTTATTCACTATTTAATTTCATTCCTACTATTTTTAGTGATTTTTCACATCCACGTCACTGTTGCTGCCAGCATCTATTTCTAGGGTAGACTTTCTCTAACACATAGTTTCTATGATTCAACCACCCCTTTTTCATATATAGTCCAAAATATAATCATGATGACCCATTCTAATGGCTGGTCATTGCCAAACATTTCCGTGCCTCTTAATGAGCATATACATACCAAATGATTATAACATTATGCTCAAAACTTTTATAAGCCATTTTCGCATGGCTATTCAAAATTTTACATACCAAGTTCAAACAAAACATAATAGCCTATACATGCGAAATGTACTCCAAGACCAACTACGAAGAAAATACCAAAAGTTGTTAGCGGTGTGATGACTTGATGACGGTCCCGAATACGCAAAAAGTCAAGTCCAAGAAACCTAAAATAGGTGACAAGCAAACACCGAATGAGTATATAACTCAAGAAGTCATAAGCAATGCACTAACAACAATTAATAACATTATCGCAAGAGGAAACAAAATGGAACGAGGCTAATTACTCCATTCAAACCGAACTATACCATAGTTCCTTAGACCTTTCGATTCAATCATACATCTACATGACCTTTCACTCATTCCGCGATAATTCTTATGTACGTGACTTCAATTTACATTGTCACATAGGTTCAAACTTACCAAGCTCGACCCCAAATATAAACATAGCGCCTATTAGCCATGAACTCAAGGTACTTACCCGATCCGCTGTCCGTGATCAACTCAATAGTGTCGCACACTCAGTGTCAATAGTGATTCAAAAGCATATAGTGAGTCCGCACACTTAGTGCTATATAATCAACTCGCACACTTAGTGCTACATGATCAAACTCGCACACTTAGTGCTGTACAAGTTTTAAACCCGCACACTTAGTGCCATTCTCATGATCACAAATGTTTATACCCGCACACTTAGTGCCGAAATCAACAACTCAATACATCTCACCTCTTTTCCTTTCATTCAATACTTCCATCACCACATACACACATGTATATAAATTCATCATTCCTTTCGGCATAGTTACATAGACATTATGCCTATTCAAATCAATACAAAATATATGCTTAGTGACTTACCTTGTGTTGGGTAAAACAGTCCAAGTCGGCTACTCAATGACCTTCGTCTTTCCCTTGCTTGATTCTCCTTCTTTAACTCCTTGAGCTTAATCAATAAATCAACTAGTTTAACCATCTTGCTAAACATTCATAATTCAATTACACATGCATATGTATGTTTGTATATTCGGCAACCATCCTCACTTATTACCCATTTAGTCAATTATCTAAGCCAAGATAAGGCTTCAATACGGTTGCCTCTAACCGAATACATGCACACCAATCTACTTCATTTGGCCGAATATGCATGTCTATGTTGAGGCCAATTTTACACTTAATACCACACAAAAAAAAACAGCATACATTTTACTAACTAACGCATTACATATTGTAGCTCAATACACATCTCTCATTTACTACATAACCGAAACATCACCACAAGCAAATATACACCTTGAAATAGTATATATGTCATACATCATGTGCAAACACATATTCATGTAGGTGCAAGGGCGAATCTCAAGTTGTTTATATCCAAATATAAACACATATCCAAAGCTCAAATCTTACCTACCATGCAACATGCATGAATCATACTTATGGATATACCATGACCGAATACATCACAACACCATAATTTTGGTCATGATTAAGCAAAGAACTTAATGTCTTACTCAAAAATACTAAAAAGAAAGTCTAAGAGCCATCAATCCACCATCACATATACCATTAACAAGCTTCATATTTAACATGCAATGGCATTAACACAAAATCCACCTTGGCCAAATACCATCCCCATGATATAACAAAGATTTGAACCATGGGCTAATAAGAACATCAAGCTAGTAACTAAAAACATGCATGAATCTCATGGCACAACCTCAAACATACCTTAATCTTGATGCAAGTATAGCCAAACCCCTTCCTAATCCTCTTCTAAACCAAACATGAAGCAAAAATTCCCTCTTCTTCCTTAGGATTTTCGGTCAAGAGAGAATGAAAGGATGATCAATTTTTTTTTTTTCTTTTCTTCAATACACGGCAATAGGGGGGTTCACTCACACACATTTTTATTTTCATTCTTTATTACCCATGCTTATTTGTTTATTTCTTTTCTCCCTAATGCACCAACAAAACATGTCTATGACATGTTTTGCCCATCCCTCATTGTCATGGCCGGCCACCTCTTATAAAAAGAGGGATATTTGACATGCAAGGCCATTGTTTTGCATGCATGCTTTAATTAGTCATTACACATTCCCCCATCATACTTCCAAAGTTTTCTACTAGGTCCTTTCTAGTGAAATTCACATTTATAACTCTAAATCAAAACATCAAAAATGTCACACATGAGTTAACACATATTATAGGCAATAAAATAAATATTAAATTATTTTTATGCCTCGGTTTTGTGGTCCCGAAACCATATTCCGACTAGGGTCGTTTTAAGGCTGTCACAGTAGAAGTTGGATTACAGTCCTTGCCTTCCTCAATTTTGGTTGTGGTTACTCATGTAATATATGGATTCGGGGTTTGATGGACATTCTTCGAACAAATGTCATTCCCCACAATAAACACAGGCTATACTCTCAAATTGGTGAGGTGGTTGGGCTGCAAAACTGTTAGACCCATGAGCGGTAAGATTCTTAAGCATTGAGGATATTGAAGATACATGAGATGCAAGTGAAGTGAGAGCGTCCACTTCATGTATTCCAGCGACTCATTTTCCTGACGCGGCTCGATTGGTCAGCCATTGATAATTGTTACTGGCGATCCTCTCGATGATTTCGTAAGCCTCATTATAAGACTTAGAAAGGAGAGCACCGTTAGCAGAATCGTCCACTACCATCCTCGTATGAGCATTGAGACCATTATAAAATGTCTCAAGTTGGATGCAGTGTGGGATTCTGTGATGAGGGCATTTCCTTAGTAGTTCTTTGTATCGTTCCCATGCCTCATACAAGGATTCATCATCCATTTGTTGGAAGGCAGTGATCTCGTTCCTCAATTTAGCATTGTTGCTTGGTGGGAAATACTTCATGAAGAATCTTTTGGCTAACTCTTGCCATGTAGAAATTGAGTTTGGTGGCAATGAATTCAACCAGGCTCGACCTCTGTCCCTTAGTGAGTACGGGAATAGCTTCAATCGTAATGCATCTTCAGAAACTCCAGCTAATTTGAAAGAGTCGCTCACCTCCATAAATAGTCTTAAATGAAGATGAGGATCTTCTGTAGACATTCCACTGAATTGGTTCATTGTCTGAAGCATCTGGAACATGACTGGCTTCAGCTCAAATTATTGTGCCTCGATTTCGGGTCTCCTAATACCCAGATTAGGATCGTTAAATACTGGCACAACATATTGTCTTAAGGCTCTATCCCTATCGTCAGCAATAAGGATAGGATTTTGTGAAAGGTTTGCTCCATTTTCTTGATTCATATTCTCGAAATTCATTCCTTCAGTCCTTCTCTGGTTCGCTTGTCTTCTTCGCTGTCGGAAAGTTCGTTCAATCTCAGGGTCTATAGAGAGTAAGTCAATAATCTGGTCAATACTCATAAACACCTGCAATAATCACAGAAAAATTAATTAAGTTAAAAATTAAACAGAAAAATAAACCAAAATGTAAAACTAACAAAATCACAAATAATGACTTTTTAAAACAGTCCCCGGCAACGACGCCAAAAACTTGGAACGACGAGAAAATGTGCAAGTGTACACAATCGCAACAAGTAATAAAGTGACAAGTAAATGTCGAGTTATCGTACCCACAGGGACTGTAAAAGAATTATTTGTGAAATTAATTGTAAAACACTTTGGTGAGGTAAAAATAATTTGGTTTTAAAATGTGGTCAAAAACTATTTAAAAACTAAGTAAATGATTAAAAATAAAACAAAGGAGTTCTAGTGCACGATTTCAAATAAGATTTAATCAATGTAACAGACTTGTGTTGGATTAATTATATTTCTTGATCTCAGAATTACTAAACTCATGTTTACACCTTTATTTAATAAATTCACAAAGAACCCTGTAATTCGCTAACTTATGAACAAATTTACATACCAAAATCCATTCATCTCTTGACATATCCCTATGTCAATTCAACCGACTAAACAGATTCTAGCAAGCAAACATGGTATTACACATACATACTCATTAAATTGAACCAATCTCTTGCATATCCCTATGTCAATTCAAACGATTAATTAAATCTAATAAGCATATAAAAGACTTTGTGAAGTAACAAGATATTGCTACCTTGGAACAATTTAATCACAATAATCTTGCAAGTTATGCAAGGCAATAATATCGCCAGATATATTGCTAATTTAACCTTCAACTACCTTAGAAGAATAAACATGCACTGATTAAGTATTGTGTCATCTAATTACAATTGCAATCTGTTTAAATAATTAATTCATTAGTTACCTCACATTCATAACGCAAGAATAACTTAGGCATGATTTTACTTAATCAAGCATCTTACCGAGGCTTATAACAGCATAAACATCATTTTAATAATTAAAGCAGGCAGAATATAATCAACCCAACACAAACATAATTTAAGCTAAATTGATTAAAATAACCATTTCAATAGCATAAATATTCATAAACATGTTCGTCAAAACAATAACAAAAATTAAAGAGTTAGGGAACAAGAGGCAAATCCGGTGTTTCTCCATGGCTTGACTAGTTGCTCCGTTCTTCGTTGGCCTTGGCTATCAAGGTGGCTTATGAACACCTAATTGCTACTCCAAAATGGCTGATGGAAGCCTCTTTCCCAAGAGAAGAAATCGGCACTTGAACAAAAGGGAATGGAATGGAAAAAAATGAGAGAAAAGTGAGAGAGGGAATGAGAGAATGATGTGAAGTGAGGGATGCCTTGAATGATCAGCAAGGGGTGGCTTTTATATCTGATTGTGGCTGCTAAAAATAGCAAATTCTAGCAGCCAAAGAGCCCTCCCTTGGCCAGCCACACACATGGCAAAGTTGAGAGTTTCAACATTGCTATTTTAAGCTTGGGGCAAATCTACAAAGCCATAATTTAAGGTGGGGTTTGAATGCAATTTAGAAGTCTTTTGAGGGCATTTTTGCAAGCATATTTAGTCAGCTAAAATGCTGATTTGGGTCAGCATATGGACGGTTCTGGGCTTCCCATTTAGTGGCTGGTTTGGTTCACTCAATCTGGCTTGACCAGTGCGGTTCAACTGGACCCTTTCTCCATAATTAATTAAAAATAATTTATTTAACCCAAATTAAATGGGGAATAAATTAAAATTAATTAAATTATGATTAATACACATTTCTGGACCATCTTAGGCTAGAAATTAAAGAGCCTTGATATTTCAAATTGCTTCTCGGTTTTGTGCTTTCAGCAGTGTCAGTCGAGCTAATTTTCACCCTTTGGGCGATCTGTCGAAAACAGTCAAAAATCGAAGTTAAGTATAAAATTAAATAAATTCACCATGTTCATATTTTTAACATGACTTAATTATGTTATAATTTTTAATTATTTTTCGACAAGAATTTAACCGAATTTGCATGAATTTAAGAAAAATTGGATATGAAAAAGTATATAAATTTTTGTGTTTCCATGTACCTAAAAAAAGAGGTGTCACTGTACCAATGATAACAACAAACTTATTCCTACTCGTACCGTCAAGAGATGGAGGGTTTGTATGGATTATTGAAAGCTCAACAAAGCCATCGAGAATGACCATTTCCCTTGGCCATTTATCTACCAAATGTTGGATAAACTAGCACAGAAAGCCTTCTATTATTTTTTTATGGATATTCAGGGTACAATCAAATTGCCATAGCACTTTCTGATCAGGAGAAGGCTACATTTACTTGTCTTTATGGAACTTTTGCATTTCGAATGATGCCATTTGGGTTATTTAATGCCCCTACAACTTTTCAGTGTTGCATGATAGCTATATTTTTGAACTTGGTGGAGAAATTCTTAGAAGTCTATATGGATGATTTCTTAGTATTTAGTGATACATTTAAAGACTGTTTATGAAATTTGGAATTAGTCCTTTGTCAATGTCAAGAAACCAATCTTGCGCTGAACTGGGAAAAATGTCACTTCATGGTTTGTGAGGGCATTGTTCTAGGACATAAGATTTCACAATAGGGAATTGCCATTATCAAAGAGAAAATTGAGGTTATTGACAAATTGCCACCACCTACACCAGTGAAAGGTATCCAAAGCTTTCTTGGTCATGCAGAATTTTATTGTTGATTTGTCAAGGATTTTTCCAAAATATCCAAACCTCTTTGTACATTTTTGGAATAAAACAAATCTTTTAATTTTGATGAGCCATGCTTACGAGCATTTGAGGAACTGAAGAAGTGATTGGTCATAGCACCAATAATCACTACACCAGACTGGACTTACAGCTCAAATTAATATGTGATGCTAGTGACTTTGTGGTAGGAGCAATCCTAAGACAAAGAAAAGCCACGGTATTTCATTGTAACGCCCCGTACCCGAGACTGTTGCCAGAGTCGGACACGAGGTGTTAACGGACTTAATTCATTTATTTATACAGTTCAGTTTAAAATTTCCATACAAGCTGGCTAACTGCGTCACTGTCACCTTAAAAATCATATCTCGAGCTCCAAAACTCGAAAACTGATTCCGTAAATTTTCCCTGAAACTAGACTCAAATATCCATCTACAAATTTTTTTATAGAATTTTTGGTCAGGCCAATTAGTACAGTTTATTAGTTAAAGTCTCCCCTGTTTCAGGGTTCGACTACTCTGACCTTCATGCATTACGATTTAGATATCTCCCTGTACAGGACTTCAATACATATGCCGTTTGTTTCTAATGAAACTAGACTCAAAAAGGAATCCGTACATATAAAGCATGACTTATAATTATCTCTGGTTAATTTATGGTAAATTTCCAAAGTCAGAACAGGAGATCCAGTAATCGCTCTGGCCCTGTTTCACGAAAACTTAAACATCTCGTAAATTACGGCTCATATGGTCTTTTCGCTTCTTCCATATGAAAATAGACTCATCAAGGTTCGATTACATAATTCATTCATTATTTATTTACATTTATACTATTTTTAGTGATTTTTCAAACTTACAACACTGCTGCTGTCAGCATCTATTTTAAGGCAAATTTCACCTATTTCATAGTTTCCATGATTCAATTAGCAAATTAACATACATTATTTCCAAGTATGTTCATGATTAGCCACGACGTACGTAGCACCAATAGAACCATGATTGGCCATTCCAATGGCTAGTCATTACTGAACATTTCCACGTCACTTAATAACCATACCATAAGACCATGATGTTATACTTCAAAATCCCTAAACCCTAAACCCTATACGAATATACATTACAAATGGGTACTCAATTAACAACAAGGGTCAGCCCTATACATGCCATTTTCAAATTGAACTAAAAGAGTACCAAAAGTGGTTTAGATAGTGTGGACGACTTCGACTTTGACACTCCCGAGTCCGATGGTGACGAACCAAAATCTATAAAAGAGAATCAAAGAAACGGAATAAGCATTTAATGCTTAGTAAGTTTTGAGTAATGAAATTAGCTTTGACTAAAGTATAACATTCATATGGCTAAATGAATAACTTCATATATGCACATTCTCATAATCATACTTACTTCATGCTTCAATCAATATATTCATACACAAGGTATCAAACCTAACTAAAGGCCGAAAGTTCGTTAATCAATTGAACGAATACTATTTAAAACGAATCGACTTTTCCGATGCATATACGAAACATACCTTATCGTTTGGATTTTATGAACGATTAATTGAAATTATTACAGCAAGATCGCTCACTTCCAAACCCAAGTATCTTCGGGATTTAGCCGGATATAACAACTCACACAAATACCTTCGGGTCTTAGCAGGATATAGCAACTCGCACAAATGCCTTTGGTCTTAGCCCGGATATAATCACTAGCATAAATGCCTTGGGACATAGCCGGATATAGCAACTCGCATACGAATGCCTTCGGATCTTAGTCTGGTTATCATCCGAATAATCATGCACATATGTCCACAAATCATAACACATCTTTATTTCATTTTCATTACTAGAACTCAGTCACAAGGCACTTATCTACCATTACCATTTTCGGCTCAATAGCCACATACAAAGAGCATGGTTTTGATTCGCTATATAACATGATCTCCATACGCATTCGGCTGCCCATCATAAGTATAAACTAATTACCTCAATATATAATTCAAGTAGAATCATTATATCACCGTTTATTTGTTATGCTTATATGTCATGACCTAATCGAATCATAATCTAAGTTCCATTACTCGAAAACTTACCTCGGATGTTGTCGAACGATTTCAACGGCTATTCGATCACCTTTTCCTTTCCTTTATCGGATTTAGTTCCCCTTTGCTCTTGAGCTTATTCAAGACTAGAAGGAGTGGCCGAATATTTGTTTCCCCTTCCCCTTTCTTCTTAGCATTTTCGGCCAAGGATGTTAAAAGATGAACACTTTTTTTTTCTTTTCTTTGTTTTATTCACTTAATTAGTTTAACACCCTTTTTCTTTATTTTTTTTTTAGAATTTATGCCATTAATACATTATTTTATTGTTATTACCCATCACATTTTGTCTATCCTCATTGTCATGGCCAGCCACTACTATCAAAGTGGGGAAATTGACATGCAAGTCCACCCTTTTGATTACATGCACTAATAGATCCTTATAGATTAACCTATCACATTTCAAAAGTGTCACACATAAGTCCTATTAACTAAATTCACATGCAATTAACTATATCGAAGCTTAAAACTTTCACACACTCATATTCACATATTTTAGACAATAAATATTATACTCAAATACTTTGGTGACTCGGTTTAGCGGTCCCGAAACCACTTTCCGACTAGGGTCAATTTAAGGCTGTCACATTCATGCTATATACTATGCCAGCCATACATTGACAGATTCACAGCTAAATTACACCACTACTGAGAAGGAGTTGTTAGCTGTAGTATTTACCTTTAACAAGTTCAGAGCTTATTTCAATGGATATCACTACTGCAAGAATTTGATCTAGAGATTAAAGATAGGTAGGGCATAGATAATTAAGTGGCTGATCAATTATTACAATTGGAAGTAGGGAATGAAGACAGTAATATTTAGCTGATTAAAGATGAATTCCTGATGAGTAGTTGTTGGTGGCCATGGCATTACCATAGTATGTTGACATTATTAATTTTCTGGTCAGTGAATTGCTACCACCCGAGTTCTTTAGTTCAGGAAGAAAGAAATTTCTCCATAATGTTAAGCAATACTGCTGGATATGTAACACCCTGAATTTGGGCCTAGAAGTTCTGGGCCTTGAGCATGGGAGCGGTTGAAGGCAGCTTATAATATTCTGTTGTGCGTGAAAATTTCGTTAATGATGGCTTGTTTTAGTGGTTAAGTGTGCTGAGAAGTGTTGGAGAAGTCTTGGGTTCAAACCTGGACTCTAGCAAAAATTTTGGTTTAAGGTGAATCAAACCCTCGGTGTAGTAGGTAGGCCTTAAGAATATTGTTGGAGAAATTGTGACACAAAAAGCCTTGTGGCTTAGTGGCAAGTAGCGTGTGGAGCATTTAAAGGGAGGCATGGGTTCGAATCCTATGGCAAGCAAAGAGCATTTATTTTGCTAACAGGGGGCGGCAAGAGTTGGTGTTGAATTTAAACTCTGATGATGGAGGGATCCCACATCGGGAAACTAACATAAGAGTGGATGCGAAGCTGGCTTTAAATAGAGAGAACCATGAGGAAAGTAAAGGTACCTTTCTTGGCTGATCCCTTTCGCTTTATGGCGTGCTTGTTTGGGTTGGGCATCGGCTAAGAGTGCTTGGAGCGTGGATTCACTCCAGTCTCCAATCAGGTGTGTATTTCTCACTACTCTAGCTGTAGGATGGCTACTTCAGGCCGCGATGGGTGTAATATCCTGATTTTGGGCCTAGTCGAAATAGTGGTTTCGTGACCACAAAATCTGAGATAGAAATAATTATTTTATGATTATTTTGAGGTCTATGATATGATTTCATGATTTTGTGAAAATTTCGTGAAGAAATTTTGTGCATAAAGTGCTTAAATTGAAATTAGGGACTAAATCGAATAATTTGTAAAACTTGCATTCTAGAAGTTTCTAGCATGAAATTGTTTTGAAATATTAATTAGGAGGTCTTAAATAGAAATTTTACCAATTTCTAAGTCTATGGACAAAAATTGGACATGGATGGAATTTTTGGAAAGTTTAGTAGTAAGGGTATTTTGGTCATTTAAGGGTAAAATGAATTAAAATACAAAATTAAAAGCCAATTTTGCTCATCTTCAACCCCATGGACGAATATAGCAAGGAGAAACCATGGCTAGGGTTTTTCAAGCTTCCAAGCTCGATTGTAAGTCCATTCTAGCCCCGTTTTTCAAGTTCTTTACGTTTTTGGAGTCTCGGTAGCTCGATTAAGCTTATGCTAGCAATAATATAACCTAGGGTTTATATTTGGAAAAATACCCATAGGTGAAATTTGTGTATTTTTATGTTTTATGATAGAATATGAGGTTTTAAATTATGTTAGACAACTTGTGCTACTCGATTTTAAGCGAAAACTAGCAAAAGGGCTTAATCGGTAAAAATACCTAATAGTCATAAGTACATGTTAGAGTGAGAATTTGATGTTTCCATAGAAGGGAAAAATGATCAGCATGTCATAAAACATAGGAAAATAGGCTGAAGTTTAATTTACGAGCTTTGGGGCAAAAGTGTAAATATGCAAAAGTTTAGGGGCAAAATTATAATTTTTCCAAAATATGATTTTGGGTCAATTTGAATAATGTGAGTCCTAATTAGACTATATTTTAAATGATAGAGCAAGGAAAACTAAAATTCGGGCTAAAATGGGGAAAATACCAAGTTGTGGACGAAATAGTAAAAGTAGCCATTTTCGCATACGAGGTAAGTTCATGTGTAAATAATGTAGCATAATTGTTATTTTTAAGTTATTGATGTTAATTATATGATATGCTGATTTTTTTATCGTGAAATATTATGCTTTGTGGTTAATGTTGAGTAATATGCAAATTATGTTTACTATTTGATAAATATGAATTGCTACCGAGTATCGGTTCCGATATTCCATGGAAGACGACAAATGTGAGATCGAGGGAAAAAGCCCGTTTGAACCTTAGGAATAGATTAGGATACAAGTGACATGTCACTAGGATGGTTGAGCATCCGAACTCATTGAGTTGAGTCCGAGTTCACTTATGGATGCGAATGTCCGAACTCGTTGAGTTGAGTCCGAGTTCGAGAGATGTAACTAGGCATCCGAGCTCGTTGAGTTGAGTCCGAGTTCACTTATGGATGCGAACGCCCGAGCTCGTTGAGTTGAGTCCGAGTTCACTTATGGGCGGGTTACATGGTAACTTGGCTACATATGTGGCACTTATGTGCAAACTTTTCATGTATCCGAATTATATTCCGATGTGTTCAACGGGTAAAGTTCTACTCAAATGGAGGAATACTCAAGATGAAAGGGACGTATTGGTAAGTGTTGTGAAATGGATACTTTGAACAGGTATGTACTTAACCCTCGGGTTGAAAACTCGATATAACAACAATATGGTAAGATGATAAATGAAAATGTGATATGAATGTCTTGGTGATGATTATGCAAATGATGTTTTATGTTTGCTTATATGGTTATGTTACTTGCTATTTACATGTGAACTTACTAAGCATTTATGCTTACTCCCTCCTTTTCATTCCTTGTAGCGTTGAAAAGCCAGCTCGGAAATCGAAAACGGTCGGAGGCACGCTCACACTATCCGTATACCATCTTGGCATAATGGCTTGTATATTTTGAGTATGGCATGTATAGCATTATAATCATTTTGTGTATATGGTTATTGAGCAGTATGGAAATGCTTGGTAATGATTAGCCATTGGAATGGCTATCATGATCATATTTGGTGTTATGTATGCTAAATTGCTAGCTAATCCATGGAAACCATGAAATAGGTAAAATTTACCATAAAATAGATTCAGACAGCAGCAGTGACATGAGTTTGAAAAAATCACTAAAAATAGTAGAGATACAATTAGATGATGAATAATATATGGAATTGAAGAATTATGAGTCTATTTTCATATGGATGGAACAAAATAGGTATATGAGTTATATTTTATGAGATGTTTAAATTTTTGTGAAACAGGGCCAGTGCAATTTCTGGATCCCCTGTTCTGACTTTTGAAATTCACCATAAATTTTTCAAAGATAATTAGAAGTCATGATTAATATGTACAGATTTCTTATTTAGTCTAGTTTTATTAGAAAGAAACGGCATAGTCATTGAAACTCTGTACAGGGAGATATCTGATTCGTAATACACAGAGGTCAGAGCAGTCAAATTCTGAAACAGGGGAGACTTTAAATAATAAACTGTACTAATTTGCTTGAGCAAAAATTATATAAAAAAATTAGTAAATATATATATGAGTCTAGTCTCAAGGAAAATTTACGGAATTGGATTTTGAATTTTGTAACTCAAGATATGAATTTTTAATCGACTATGACGCAGATTGTTAGCTTGACTGAAAATTTTAAAAATAAATTGTTTGAGCTGTTTAAGTAATGAATTAAGTCTATTAACACCTCGTGTTCAACTCCGGTGACGGTCTCGGGTACGGGGCGTTACAATGGGCCGAAAGGGGCTATGTGGGCCCAATAGGCCTACGGGCCCAATTGGATAAGTTTGTTTGATTGTGTAGTAAATATTGGACTAGACTAGGTGAATCTCATATTTGTGGCTAGATTTGGGCTAAAAGGGCCACACGAGCGTGTGGGCCCATTTGGGACGAGAAAGGCTTTAGGCCCATTCGTATTGTTATCCCTGTTTAGAATACTTTAGTTTACCAAATTACTGAAATACCCCCAGTTGTGAAATTACCAAAGTACCCCCGATTTATAAAATTACCTAAATATCCTCTATTTGTAAAATTATTGAAATACCCTCAATTTGCAAAATTATTGAAATACCCTCGATTTGTAAAATTACAGAAATGCCCTCGACTTGTAAAATTTCCAAAGTACCATCGATTTATAGAATTACTGTTTTACCCTTGATTTACAGAATTACTGTTTTACTCTCGATTTATAAAATTACCGTTTTACCCTCGATTTATAGAATTACCATTTTACCCTCGATTTATAGAATTACAATTTTACCCTTGATTTACAGAATTACCGTCTTACCCTAAATTTACAGAATTAACATTTTACCCTCGATTTACAAAATTTTTGAAATACCCTTGGTTTACAAAATTACCAAAATACCCTCGATCAATAAAATTACCAAAATACCCCTGGTTTGTAAAATTACCAAAATACCCCTGATTTGTGAAATTACCGAAATACCCTTGTAGGGTAGAATTACTGAAATACCCCTATAGGGTAGAATTACCGAAATACCCATCAGTAGGGTAGAATTATCGCAATACCCGTAGGTAGAATTAGAAATACCCCTATAGGTAGAATTAGGAATACCCCAGTAGGGTAGAATTCTTGGAATACCCCTGTAGGGTAGAATTACTGGAATACCCCTGTAGGGTAGAATTACCGGAATACCCCTGTAGGGTAGAATTACCGAAATACCCCTGTAGGGTAGAATTACCGATTCTACCGAAATACCCTTGTAGGGTAGAATTACCGAAATACCCCTGTAGGGTAGAATTACCGATTCTACCGAAATACCCTTGTAGGGTAGAATTACCGAAATACCCCTGTAGGGTAGAATTATCGCAATACCCTTGTAGGGTAGAATTACCGAAATACCCCTATAGGGTAGAATTACCTAATACCCACAGAGGGTAGAATTAGGAATACCTCGTAGGGTAGAATTAGAAATACCCTCGTAGGGTAGAATTACCGATTCTACCGAAATACCCTTGTAGGGTAGAATTACCGAAATACCCCTGTAGGGTAGAATTATCGCAATACCCCTGTAGGGTAGAATTACCGAAATACCTTGTGGGGTAAAATTACCATTTTGCCCCTAAGGTGTTAAATGACTGTTTTGCCCTTGTGGCCAAGTGACTAACTTGGACTGTGTGGTTGATGAATTTGATTGTGAATATATGTTGGTATATGGATGACTTGACTGTGATTGTTTGATTCAAATATGGGCATGACATTCTGCATACATGACATGTTGCATGGGTTGGGATTTTGTACGAAGGAAGATCTGATCTATTAGGATCGCATGGTTGCTTGACAACTGTGGATCCACCGAAGGCTTAAGAGTCGTATATTCGTACTGATTTGATAAGGACGCACGGGTCGCCCAAGACGACTGTGGACCAATCAATGACTGAGTGCCGATCATATTTACCCGAGGCTATGTGCTGACTATATTACCGTCGCTGATGGCTATGTGCCTAACATGATACAGCTACCGATGGCTTAAAGCCTTCTAATTATGGCTTTGTGTCAACCTATATATGGCTCTGTGCCAACCTGATTATGGCTGTGTGCCAAACGTATTTGCCTAAGGCTATGTGCCAATATATGGTTATTGACGACTCTGTGTCGATCACATTTACCTAGGGCTGTGTGCCGTTATGTTACTCTAGTTGATGGCTATGTGCTTAACATAATGCAGTTATCGATGGCTTTGTGCCACGTATTCTATTAAGTGGCTTTGCCACATTATCTATTTCTGGTGGCTATGCCACAAATATCTGTTCTGGTGGCTCTGCCACAATATCTGTATCTGGTGACTCTGTCACAATATCTGATAACTGAACAGCAATGCTACAACTGTGGAGTGTAGGGCGGGTGGGTTGAGCTATTCCCCACATGGAGTGTAGGGCTAGTACGGGTGGAGCGTAGCGATTGGTTATAGGCTGGGTTGGGATTGCATTCACATTTTGATTTTGATTCTGTTACCTGATACTAATTTTGATTTTGATTTTGATACCTGATACTAATTCTGATTCTAATTCTGATTCTAGTTCTAATAATGTTTCTTATTATGTAATGGGTAAAGCCCATCTGGTACTGTCTATTAAAATGGGCTAAGGCCCAATTGATACTGAAACTGTAAGTAGGGTTGGGGCCAACTTTTAATTCTTTTATATGACTGACTGTTCCTTTTTATAGTAGAGGATTTCACACCGAGTTTTCGTAAACTCACCCCGCTTATTAACCTTTCGTAATTTCCACCTTAGACCGATCGAGTCATGCGAGGGGCTCGGAGGAATCCACACACACTGTTTATGTTACAGTTTTGATTATTACTTTTAAATGTTTTTATGTGGGTTGTAGTAAAGCCGTTGTAATTTTCTGGATTTCAAAATTGGAATTTTATTTATTGTTCTTATAATTTCTAGTATTAGAATACCATTTTCCAAAGAAACTACTATTGTTCAAAACATCACGTAACCGCATTTGTTTTAAATTAAGCTTCCGCAACTGCCAGGATTTTTTACAAAGTTGTTATTTAGATGAGGTTTCCTAACAAGGTTTAAAAAGGGTACAAGTTTTTAATTATTAAGAAGGGTTTTTAATGGAAACATGGTTTCCGAAAAACACTTCAATGTGACACGCCAGATTCGAGCCAAACTTCCAGGCCGGGTTTGGGGTGTTACAGGATAAGCCATTCTTATTCAAACAATGTGCAGACTAGATCATTAGAAGATGTATTCCAGATGATGAAATCTAGAGTATTCTACATCATTGTCATTCAACACCATATGGAGGCTATTTTGGAGGCATGCGAACTGCTGCAAAAGTTCTCCTGTCTCGTTTTTATTGGCTGACAATGTTTAAAGACACTCATAAATTCTGTAAGGCATGTGATCACTGTCAAAGGACTGGAAATCTATCCAGGAGATATGAAATACCCTTGCAAAATATATTAGAAATGGAACACTTTGATGTGTGGGGAATTGATTTCACGGGGCCATTTCCACCCTCTTGGTCTTTATTGACTACGTCTTCAAGTGGGTTGAAGTTGCTGCTCTACCCACAAATGATGCCAAATCAATTTTGAAATTTCTTCATAAAAATATTTTTACTCGGTTTGGTATTGTGCATTAATCAGTGATGAAGGTTCCCACTTCGATCGCCAGTTAGTTGCCAATGCTCTTAACATATATGGGGTGTGACATAAAATTGCCATAGCATATCATCCCCAGATGAATGGACAAGCAGAATTCTCTAATAGAGAAATTAAAAAAATTCTAGTGAAGGTAGTCAATCCCAGCCGAAAAGATTGGTTGGCAGAATTGGATGAAGCTTTGTGGGCATATCAAATGGCTTTCAAAACACCATTGGGTATGTCATCTTTCCAGCTGGTTTATGGTAAACCATGCCACCTGCCCATTGAACTGGAACACAAAGCATTCTGGGCGATCAAGAAATTCCACATGAATTGGAAATCTACTAGAAATAATCATTTACTAGAGCTGAACCAAACGAATGAATTTTGAACTCAAGCTTATGAAAGTTCCAAGCTATATAAAGAAAAGACCAAACGATGGCATGACAACAAAATTTTGCCACGGAAATTTGTTCTTGGAAAACAAGTTTTGCTTTTTAATTCCAGGCTTAAATTATTTTCTGGCAAATTAAAATCTCGATGGTCAGGCCCATTTGAAGTTGTCAGCTATATCCTTATAGAGAAGTAGATGTCAAAGACAAACAAAATGGATCCTGTAACACCCCAAACCCGTGACCGTCACCGGATTTGACCACGAGGTGTTACCGGGCTTACTTCCCTTATTTCTCTCTTGGAAATTATGAATTTCTGTTCCAGGCAGGCTAGCTAACTGCATCACTGTTACCTTAAAAATCATATCTCGAGTTCCCGAACTCGAAAACCAGTTCTGTAAATTTTCCCTGAAACTAGACTCATAATTCCATCTACACATTTTTTTCTAGAATTTTTGGTAAGGCCAATTGGTACAGTTTATTAGTTAAATTCACCCCTGTTTCAGGGTTCGACTACACTGACCTTTGCGCATTACGACCTGGATATCATCTCGTACAGAGCTCCAATGCTCATACCGTTTGTTTCTAATGAAACTAGACTCAAAGGGGAATCTATGAATATAAGGCATGACTTCTAATTGTTTCTGGATAATTTATGGTAAATTTTCAAAGTCGGAGCAGGGGATCCAGAAACCGTTCTGGCCCTGTTTCACAAAAACCTGAATATCTCTTAAAATATGACTCATATGACCGTTTTGTTTCTTCCATATGAAAGTAGATTCATCAAGGTTCAATTTCATAATTTATTAACTATTTAATTATACTTCTACTATTTTTAGTGATTTTTCAATCTCACCTCACTGCTGCTGGCAGCATCTGTTACTAAAGCAAACAATGACTATTTCATAATTCTTCCATGGCCAACTATAATTCATCATACATAATACAAGCTATGGCCACCTTATCAAAATTAAGGTTTCTAAGACTTGTGACTATAGGTTTTAGAGTCACACTCAACTGACCACATAGGCCATTTTCGCATGGCTTAAAGTTTACAACCCAAAATTCAACAAAACAAAATAGCCTATACATGCCAAATGTTCTCCTAGATCGACTAAGGAGACAATACGAAAAGATTGTTCGCCGGTGTGATGACTTCGACGACGGTTCCGAGTACACAAGAGACGAGTCCAAGAGACCTAAAATGGGTGACAAGAAAACACCGAGTGAGTTTATAACTCAAGAAGCCATAAGCATTCCACAACCATCCATTAACAAAATTATTACAACATGAAATAATGAACGAGGCTAAGTACTCCATCCATATCGAACTATATCATAGTTCCTTGGACCTTCGGTTCAATCTCATACCAAGTCATACATCCACATTTCATATTCTATACAATAAGATATTTGAGGCATTTTACACACCAACTCATTTTCACCACAATCATACAATTGCAATCATCACATAGATTTAAAGCTTACCAAGCTCAACCCCGAGCATGAACATATTACCTATTCGTCATGAGCTCAAGGTACTTACCCGATCCGCTGTCCATACTCAACTCGATGGAGACACACCCTCCATATAATTGTTCGATCGGAGATATTTTATATATATATATATAGTACGCACACACGTTGCTTAATACTCGATTTCGCACACTTAGTGCCATCCGATTTAAGCCCGCACACATAGTGCCATACCCTTCGAGCTCGCACACTTAGTGCCATATATTTCCAGCATGCACACTTAGTGCCATATATTTCCAGCACGCACACTTAGTGCCATATATTTCCAGCACGCACACTTAGTGCCAATCTCATCACCGTACATACACGTATTGTTCAAGACACTTAGTGCCGAAAGCAAACTTTCTACACATTTCACTATTTCTTTTACATTCAACAATTGTCATCACTCCATACACATACAATTTCATTTATATATATATAGCATCCCATTAAACACAATTGCATAGATTTTACAATCATTTAAGCAATATCAAACATATGTGCTTAATGACTTACCTTGTGTTGGGCAAATAATTCTAAGTCGGCTACTGTTGACCTTCGATTTCCCCTTGTTGGACGCCTCTCCTTTAGGATCTTGAGCTTAAACAAACAAATTAACTCATTCAATCGCTTTGGTACATATGTTGGTATCCACATTCTAATGATCATATAACATACGGAACGACATGGTAAAATTTTTATCTTGCTACCTTATGTTCTTGGCTATTCGGCCAATAGCCTTATGCAATTTACTATTCTATCAATAATCCAATCACACATACACATATACATATTCGTATATTAAATAGCCACCCTCACTAACCACCCATTTTAGTTGATTTTATACAATCAAAGGCAATATCATGATTGGGTATACCTAAATAGCGAATGTGCTAAAATTGATCTAACATCACCTATACCCTTGATTGAATGGCCGAATACTTATACTATCAATTATAGTATCGATTTTATTCTTTCAAACACATAGTCCCCATTCGGCCCTAACCATTTACTTAACGTATGTGTACAAATTCCATCTCAAAATTAGGAGTTGCAACTACAACTAGGTTACCACAATGCTCATCAATGACCGAATGCCTAACCACAACTCTACTAAAATTTATCCAACATCATTAACTTTGCCCTTCACTATTTTTTTTCTAAACATCATATACAAAGTAACTTACATGTATATATAAAACCAACCTTGCTAGCACAATATCCCTTAACCGAATATCATAAACCCAAGCCACATATATAGTTCATCAAGGCCTTTCATTGGCCACATTCGCACCCTCCCTTATGAACAAACCAATTTCAACTTTCATGAAAATATATGTACCAAGAGCTTCAACTACTTGGCCAAATACCAAACCTCCAAACAACCAAATTTAATCCATGGAATGAATAGAACTTGAACTAATCACCTTATTTACATCTAAATTTCCAAGGGTTTCAAAGTGCTTACCTCTTCCTAAGCATCAACCAAGCCAAATCATGCACAAAAGAATTCCTTCTTCTTCCTCCTTCAAGCCACGGCAATGGAGAATAGAATGAGCATTTTCCTTCTTTTTTTTTTTGTTTTTCTCTCTAGTTACGGCACAATGGGGGCATCCATGCTCATTTTTTGTTCATTTCTTTAATGCTAGCTATTATTTTATGGCTTCCTACATACACCACTAGCATAACATGTTGGAAACATGTTCCCTTGCCCATAATTTTGTCATGGCGGCCACTAACCTTGTCAAATGGGTTATTTGACATGCAACTCCATTTATTTTACTTCATTCCTTTATTAACCTCTTAAAATTAGCCACATATAATTAAATCCTTTCACATGAGTCCTTTTCTTTCAATTCACCTTCAAATTAACTAAATCAAAGAATTAAAAAATTCACACATGCATTTTCACATATTTAGACAAGAACTATCATACTCAAATAATTTAGTGACTCGGTTTAGCAGTCCAAACCGCTTTCCGACTAGGGTCACTTTAGGGATGTCACAACTCTCCCCACTTAAGAAATTTTCGTCCCAGAAAATCTTACCGTAAATAGGTTTGGGTATCGCTCTTTCATAGAGTTCTCGGGTTCCCAAGTGGCTTCTTCAATTCCGTGTTTATGCCACAACACCTTCACTAGTGGGATTTTCTTATTTCGCAACTCTTTTACTTCATGCATCGAATCTTAATGGCTCCTCTTCATAGCTCAAATTAGGTGAATCTCAATCTCAGATGGAGCGATTACGTGCGACGGGTCGGATCTATATCGTCAAGCATCGAGACATGGAAAACGTTGTGAATCTTTTCGAGCTCGAGGCGGGATTAATCGGTAGTTTAATCGGTCCGACTCGTTCGGATACTTCATACTGCCCGATGAACCTTGGACCCAATTTGCCCTTACGACCAAATCTAAACACCTTCTTCCGTGGTGAGACTTTGAGAAATACCTTGTCTCCCACCGATATTCAATGTCTTTTCTTCTCAAATCCACATACGACTTTTGGCGATCCAAGTAGCTTTCAAACTTTCACGGATTACTCGAACTTTCGCTTTCGGCATCCTTAATCAAATCAACCTCAAGATTTTACTTTCACTAAGTTCGGTCCAAAATAATAGGGTACGGCATTTACGACAAGATAAAGCCTCGTAAGGCGCCATCTTAATGCTTGATTGAAAACTATTGTTGTAGGCGAATTCAATCAAGGGTAAATACTGTTCCCATGACCCACTAAACTCAAGGATGCAACATCTCAACATATCCTCGAGTATTTGAATTATCCGTTCGGATTGACCATCGGTTTGGGGATGAAAAAGTGCTAAAATGCGTTTGGTACCCAAAGCCTCTTGCAATTTCTTCCAAAATCGAGATGTAAATCTTGGGTCTCTATCCGACACGATAGAAATAGGTACCCCATGCAATCGAACAATTTGGGAGACGTATAATTCTGCCAATTTGTCAAGCGAAAAATCTGTGCGGACAGGGATAAAATGAGCAGACTTGGTTAGTCTATCAACAATGACCCAGACCGAGTCTTTCTTATTCTGAGTCAACGGTAACCTGCACACAAAGTCCATCGTTACTCGATCCCATTTCCATTCAGGTATCATGATTGGCTGAAGTAATCCCGATGGCACTTGATGTTGCACTTTCACTTGTTGACATATTAAACATTTTGAAACAAATTCTGAAATGTCTCGTTTCATACCGGGCCACCAAAATTGGCGTTTCAGATCATTGTACATTTTAGTACTACCCGGGTGGACTGACATTCGACTACTGTGAGCCTCGTTCAAAATCATTGAAACAAGTCCCGAATTCCTTGGAATACATAATCGACCCTTAAACGTCAAGCAATCATGGTCATCAATCTGAAATTCCGATTCCTCATTCGAAACACATTCGGCTCGCTTAGCGACCAATTCGGCGTCGACCTTCTGAGATTCAAGTACTTGATGAATCAATAACGGTTTGGCCTCTAATTCGACTACTAGCACATCATCGGGTGAAACGGATAGGTGAGCATCCATCACTCTCAAAGCAAAAAAGTGCTTTACGACTTAAAGCATCGGCCACCACGTTGGCCTTTCCCGGTGATAGTCAATGATGAGTTCATAGTCTTTCAACAACTCAAGCCAACGTCTTTGTCGCAGTTTAAATCTCTCCGAGTCATCAAATATTTTAGACTCTTGTGGTCCGAATAAATATGACACCTTTCTCCAAACAAGTAATGCCGCCATATCTTCAAGGCGAACACTATGGTCGCTAGTTCAAGGTCATGGGTCGGATAGTTTCTCTCATGCGGCTTTAGTTGTCTCGGCGCGTAAGCCACAACTCGACCTTCTTGCATCAACACACAACCTAACCCAAGCAAGGATGCGTCACTATAAATGACAAACTCTTTGCCGGACTCAATCGTATTTAGCATGGGGCCTCGGTTAAATAGGTTTCTTTGTCGATCGAAACTTTCTTGACACGTTTCGACCACTCGAACTTAACATCTTTTGGAGTAGTTTCGTCATCGGTGCAACTATCATCGAAAAACCTTTCACAAATCGTCGATAGTATCCGCAAGCCCCAAAAGCTCCTAACCGGTAACATTCCTCGGAGGTTTCCAATCGACTATGGCCGAAATTTTGTTCGAGTCCACC
Source organism: Gossypium arboreum (assembly GCF_025698485.1). Classification (NCBI taxonomy): domain Eukaryota; kingdom Viridiplantae; phylum Streptophyta; class Magnoliopsida; order Malvales; family Malvaceae; genus Gossypium; species Gossypium arboreum. The sequence continues at coordinate 89,105,226 of NC_069070.1, read as the reverse complement.
CTGACACCCGATGCGGACACCACGTGCCCCAAAAAGCTAACCTCTCTCAACCAAAATTCACATTTATTGAACTTTGCATATAACTGCTTATCTCGTAAGATTTGCAACACTAGCCTCAACTACTCCTTTCCGTCTCTTTACTTTCAAGCACACACGCAAGGTATGTTTCACACCCCTTTTTCACATATCTCCGAGCGGTCATAGAAGATATTATCACGGCACTCCTTTTAAATCAAGAGACTCGACTCGGACTACCTCGTTATTTGCACTCCTCAAATCAATGGTTTTCCTTTTGCGTCCACCACCTTTGCATCATGTACGGTCACCAATCCATACCAAGAATAACATTGAATTCATCAAATGGTAGAAGCATCGATCGCCGGAAAACAGATTCTCGAATTATTAGGGGCATCTCTTGCACACTTTATCAACGAGTACGTATTGACCCAAAGGGTTTGACACTGAATTACGAACTCGAGAGACTCAACGGTAGAGTCTTCTTGGATGCTAAGGTTTCACATGCATATGAATGAGTAGAACCGGGTCAATCAATGCAATCACACTAGTATCAAAGAGAGTAAAAGTACCAGTGATAACGTCGGGGAGGATGCCTCCTCTCGTATGCGGATGGCATATGCTCTAGCAGAGCACGGGTCTCGGATCGAACAACCGTATCGAGGCTCTCTCTAATTACCACCCCTACCTCCGTAAATTCTGGGGCCTACCTCAGCCGTCGCTCCACTAGGTCTTGCACCTTGCATCTTATTCTTCTCATCTAGCTCGTGCAATCTCTAATGAAGTGGTCCTTGAACCGCATTCATAACAGCCCTATTAATGACTTACCCCAACATTCACCTAGGTGTCGTCTTCCAATTGGGGCATTCAGGTTTCTCTTGACGATTATTGCCCACACTAGCTATCAAGTAGCTCGAGTCCGTCAATGGTCGGGCTCGATGGAAATTCCCGATCGCGCCTCGACTTATTAGTGTCCTCCCCGAACTTCTTTACACCGAGAACGGAGCTTTACTCGCCGATCTTTTACGATAATCTCTTGCTTCAAATTCAGCTTTCTTCTTCTCCTTTCCAAGTTCTTCCGCCTTGCAGGCTCGTTTGACCAGTGTTACGAACTCCCTTATCTCCAAAATACCCACTAGTAGCTTTAAATCTTCATTCAATCCTTCTTCAAATCTTTTGCACATAGCAACCTCATCAGCCACACACTCCGAGCATACCGACTAAGTCTTACGAACTCATGTTCAGATTCGAGATCATGTCATACGGCCTTGCTTGAGCTCCAAGAATTCCTTACGCTTTTGATCGATGAACCGTTGACTAATATATTTCTTCCGAAATTCGTTTGGAAGAAATCCCAAGTAACTTGTTCCTTTGGGACTATGGAAATTAATGTCCTCCACCAATAGTAGGTGAGTCTCATAACAAGGATATAGCACACTTAAGACATTCATCGGTGTGCATGAGTTCATCAAACACTCTAATGGTGTTATCAAGCGAACTCGGCCTTTTCGGCATCATCAAGAATTATGGCCTTGAACTCCTCAGCCCCGCTTCCTAATCAGGTCTCTGGTGGTTTGCTTAGCCTCACGGGATCGATGAATGGAGGCATTGCGGGCTCTTGGGGCGGAGTATTTAAATTCGGGAATGGTTGGACAGCCGGATTGGTTCGGGCATATTACGCGACCCACTCATTCATCATGGTGAAGAAGGCTTGTTTCGCCCTCCATTTTGATTATTCGTGGATGACCGAGGCTCAACAGCGGTGTCCCTTGCGCGGAGCAGCCGCTACACTTTCAACGTCATCTCGAAGGGTCTCTACCCCGGGTTCCATTTGCTAATCAAAACAAAAATTTCAACCGTCAAGTCATCACATTTTTTAGCACTAACAATTTGGCATGTATAGCTAAACTTACACGCTTATGGTAGTCCTAGAACCGACTAAACCTGGCTCGATACCAATAAAATGTAACACCCCAAACCCGTGACTGCCACCGGATTTGACCACTGTGTGTTAGGGCTTACTTCCCTTATTTCTCTCTTGGAAATTATGAATTTCATTCAGGCAGGCTAGCTAACTGCATCACTGTTACCTTAAAAATCATATCTCGAGTTCCCGAACTCGAAAACCAGTTCTGTAAATTTTTCCTGAAACTAGACTCATAATTCCATCTACACATTTTTTTCTAGAATTTTTGGTCGGGCCAATTGGTACAGTTTATTAGTTAAAGTCAACCCTATTTCAGGGTTCGACTACACTGACCTTTGCGCATTACGACCTGGATATCATCTCGTACAGAGCTCCAATGCTCATACCGTTTGTTTCTAATGAAACTAGACTCAAAGGGGAATCTATGAATATAGGGCATGACTTCTAATTGTCTCTGGATAATTTATGGTAAATTGTCAAAGTCGGAGCAGGGGATCCAGAAACCGTTCTGGCCCTGTTTCACGAAAACCTGAATATCTCTTAAAATCTGACTCATATGACCGTTTCGTTTCTTCCATATGAAAGTAGATTCATCAAGGTTCAATTTCATAATTTATTCACTATTTAATTCTACTTCTACTATTTTTAGTGATTTTTCAATCTCACCTCACTGCTGCTGGCAGCATCTGTTACTAAAGCAAACAATGACTATTTCATAATTCTTCCATGGCCAACTATAATTCATCATACATAATACAAGCTATGGCCACCTTATCAAAATTAAGGTTTCTAAGACTTGTGACTATAGGTTTTAGAATCACACTCAACCGACCACATAGGCCATTTTCGCATGGCTTAAAGTTTACAACCCAAAATTCAACAAAACAAAATAGCCTATACATGCCAAATGTTCTCCTAGATCGACTAAGGAGACAATACGAAAAGATTGTTCGCCGGTGTGATGACTTGACGACGGTTCCGAGTACACAAGAGACGAGTCCAAGAGACCTAAAATGGGTGACAAGAAAACACCGAGTGAGTTTATAACTCAAGAAGCCATAAGCATTCCACAACCATCCATTAACAAAATTATTACAACATGAAATAATGAACGAGGCTAAGTACTCCATCCATATCGAACTATATCATAGTTCCTTGGACCTTCGGTTCAATCTCATACCAAGTCATACATCAACATTTCATATTCTATACAATAAGATATTTGAGGCATTTTACACACCAACTCATTTTCACCACAATCATACAATTGCAATCATCACATAGATTTAAAGCTTACCAAGCTCAACCCCGAGCATGAACATATTACCTATTCGTCATGAGCTCAAGGTACTTACCCGATCCGCTGTCCATACTCAACTCGATGGAGACACACCCTCCATATAATTGTTCGATCGGAGATATTTATATATATATATAGAGTACGCACACACACGATTGCTTAATACTCGATTTCGCACACTTAGTGCCATGCGATTTAAGCCCGCACACATAGTGCCATACCCTTCGAGCTCGCACACTTAGTGCCATATATTTCCAGCATGCACACTTAGTGCCATATATTTCCAACACGCACACTTAGTGCCATATATTTCCAGCACGCACACTTAGTGCCAATCTAAATCACCGTACACACGTATTGTTCAAGACACTTAGTGCCGAAAGCAAACTTTCTACACATTTCACTATTTCTTTTACATTCAACAATTGTCATCACTCCATACACATACAATTTCATTTATATATATATAGCATCCCATTAAACACAATTGCATAGATTTTACAATCATTTAAGCAATATCAAACATATGTGCTTAATGACTTACCTTGTGTTGGGCAAATAATTCTAAGTCGGCTACTCGTTGACCTTCGATTTCCCTTGTTGGACGCCTCCTTTAGGATCTTGAGCTTAAACAAACAAATTAACTCATTCAATCGCTTTGGTACATATGTTGGTATCCACATTCTAATGATCATATAACATACGGAACTATTGTGGTAAAATTTTTATCTTGCTACCTTATGTTCTTGGCTATTCGCCAATAGCCTTATGCAATTTACTATTCTATCAATAATCCAATCACACATACACATATACATATTCAGTATATTAAATAGCCACCCTCACTAACCACCCATTTTAGTTGATTTTATACAATCAAAGGCAATATCATGATTGGGTATACCTAAATAGCCGAATGTGCTAAAATTGATCTAACATCACCTATACCCTTGATTGAATGGCCGAATACTTATACTATCAATTATAGTATCGATTTTATTCTTTCAAACACATAGTCCCCATTTGGCCTTAACCATTTACTTAACGTATGTGTACAAATTCCATCTCAAAATTAGGAGTTGCAACTACAACTAGGTTACCACAATGCTCATCAATGACCGAATGCCTAAGCACAACTCTATTAAAAATTTATCCAACATCATTAACTTTGCCCTTCACTATTTTTTTTTTCTAAACATCATATACAAAGTAACTTACATGTATATATAAAACCAACCTTGCTAGCACAATATCCCTTAACCGAATATCATAAACCCAAGCCACATATATAGTTCATCAAGGCCTTTCATTGGCCACATTCGCACCCTCCCTTATGAACAAACCAATTTCAACTTTCATGAAAAATATATGTACCAAGAGCTTCAACTACTTGGCCAAATACCAAACCTCCAAACAACCAAATTTAATCCATGGAATGAATAGAACTTGAACTAATCACCTCATTTACATCTAAATTTCCAAGGGTTTCAAAGTGCTTACCTCTTCCTAAGCATCAACCAAGCCAAATCATGCACAAAAGAATTCCTTCTTATTCCTCCTTCAAGCCACGGCAATGGAGAATAGAATGAGCATTTTCCTTCTTTTTTTTTTTGTTTTTCTCTCTAGTTACGGCACAATGGGGGCATCCATGCTCATTTTTTGTTCATTTCTTTAATGCTAGCTATTATTTATGGCTTCCTACATACACCACTAGCATAACATGTTGGAAACATGTTCCTTGCCCATAATTTTGTCATGGCGGCCACTAACCTTGTCAAATGGGTTATTTGACATGCAACTCCATTTATTTTACTTCATTCCTTTATTAACCTCTTAAAATTAGCCACATATAATTAAATCCTTTCACATGAGTCCTTTTTCTTTCAATTCACCTTCAAATTAACTAAATCAAAGAATTAAAAAAATTCACACATGCATTTTCACATATTTAGACAGTAACTATCATACTCAAATAATTTTGTGACTCGGTTTAGTGGTCCCGAAACCGCTTTCCGACTAGGGTCACTTTAGGGATGTCACAGATCCACCTTCAAAGTCAATGGCCAACGGCTAAAGCATTATTTTGGCACTCATATACTGCGGAATAAAACTTCTATCATTTTTTCAAACTGATTAATATTTTCCATTTACATAATTTATTTAATTATTTAGTTTTTAATCTCTTTATTGTAGTTAAGTCAATAAATTTCATTAACTTCTATTTTCTTTTTGTCTAGGTAAATTGTAACAACCCGATTTTGGGTCTAGTCAGAATAGTGGTTTCGGGACCACAAATCTGACGTAGAAAGATTTATTTTTATTATATTTTTATGGTCTATAGTTTTATGAAATGATTCTGTGAAAATTTTATTCAAAAATTTTGATGTTTGAGTACTTAATTTAGAAAAAAGAACTAAATTGCAAAAAGTGCAAAACTTGAGTTCTATATCCTAAAGATGTTTATTTGATGTGAGATTTTAAATTAGAGATCCTTAGATGGTAATTAGACCATTTGTTAATTAGATGGACAAAAATGGACATGATGAGGTGAAATTTTTAAAGTTATGTATGAAGGGTATTTTGGTCATTTGGTAAATAAAGCCAAAATAACTAAAATAAAAGATATCATCTTCTTCAAATTAGTCCCTTGTGCCTAAAATTGAAGGGGTCTCCATATCTAGGGTTTGCTCATCTTCCTAGCTCGATTGTAAGTCCGTTCTTGCCCCGTTTTTAATACTCTTTACATTTTTGAAGTCGTTGTAACTCGATCTACCTATTTCTAACACTAATTTGAGGTATGATTATGGTCTAGGTTTTGAACCATGTTAGGCATGTGCGTATTTTGATGGCTAATGGTAGAAAATGCATGTTTGTTGTTAGAAAAGCAACTTTTGCTAAGTGATTTTCGGTAAAAATGTCAAAAAGGACCTATTTTTAAATGTTATAAAATAAGTAGTAAAAGTGTGATTAAGTGAAAAATTTAGGCTAGTATAAGTATAAAAATAATTCAGCTAGGCTTGGGTTTTGAAGAAATTGAATACATTTCTTTTATGAGCCTAGGGACTAAATTGTAAAAATGTGAAAAATTAAGGGCAAAAATGTAATTTTTTCATAATATGATTTTTGGATTGAATTGAACAATGTGAGTATTAAATGAATTAAATCTGTTATTATATATGAAGAAAAATGAGGTTCGGACCTAGATCGGGGGAAAAGTAAAGTGTTTGACAATTAGGTCAAATTCTACTATTTTTGTACTGAGGTAAGTTCGTATGTAAATAATGCATTGTTATAATTATGTTTTAAATGCTTTAATATTGTATGCATTTTGATTGACTATTTGGACGTATTCGACAAAAGTTCTGACAAGTGAGAAATCCCTGTTGGACCTTAGGAATAGAATAGGATACGAGTGACATGTCACTAGGAATCCATATGTTTATTTGATCCGAGTGCTGGTCTCATACGTCCTACCAGTGGTTGGGTATGCTAGCATATGTTACAGATACCTGACAACTTGTGTAAGTAGCACTGTGTAGCTACGTCCTGACTAATAGCTTGTGTGAGCTAGCCCGAGAATAGCTTTGAAAACAAGCCTATATGTATTATGAGATGTGAGGTAGCTTTGGCTACACATATGGCACTTTTGCACAAGATTTTCGAGTATCTGTTAATATTCCAAATGTTCAACGGGAATGTTAAATTCGTGAAAGACTATGGTTATTTTGCGAGTTAGTACAGGTATGTACGTAAAACTCATACATAATGAGCTCGATATGTGATGAAAATTTGGTAAGGTTGTGATTAAGTAAGTTATGACTTTAAGATTTTAATAACATTCATGCTAATTTTCATCATGTTAATTGTATGTTAAATGTATGGTTATGATGCCTATTATTTGCATAGGAACTTACTAAGCTTTATAGCTTATTCCCCTTCCTTTCCCTTATCTTATTGTGTCACCGAGCTAGCTCGGGGATCGGAGACCATTGGAGATCCACTCACACTATCAGCAATTATTTTGGTATCAATGATTTCAACCTTTTGAGTTATGGCATGTATAGGGGACTTGGTCATTTTGTTATGTGTCATAGTTGATTTGGCCAAATGTGTTGGCTTATATTGGTTGAAAGTTCATTTTGTATAAGCCCTTTTGAAATTGGCTATTATTGGTATAAGTAATTTAAATGATGATGCCTTTCATGGATGTGGGAATTTACGTGATTTGAGTTGATGAGTATGTGAATGATGTGTTGATGTCTTGGTTATGGCTAATTTGGTTGCATGTTTATTCTTGGATTGGTGTTTTGTTATGTTTTGTATGTGTGTGCATTAAAGGGTGGCATAATGGCTTGGTAAATAGCCTTATTTTTGTCCATATAGGTATACACATGGGCATGTGTCTAGACTGTGTGTGACACACGGCTTGCCCACAGGAATGTGTTTAGGCTGTGTGTCCCCTGCACCTAAATTTTGAGAAATAGAATGCTCAGAATTGAGAACACGGGTAGAGACATAGGCGTGTGTCTCAGCTGTGTGTATTACACAGCCTCAGGCACGGGCGTGTGTCTAGGCATATGAAGTCTGCACTTGTTTTATGAAAGATCATAAATTTTAAATCGACCACACGGCCTAGCACACGGGCATGTGACTTGGCCATGTGTCTTTAATTTGTTCTTGGGTGACAAACAGAGAGTTACACGGGTTAAGGACACAGGCGTGTGTAATGACACGGCCTACCACATGGGCATGTCCCAAGCTACACGGGCGTGTGGCCCTTGTTTAGTGAAAAATTTTCTAAGTTTTGTAAAAATTTCTGAAGTTCTCGGTTTAGTCCCGAACCACTTCCAAAGTATGTTTTGGGCCTCGTAGGCTCATGTTAGGGACTTTATGATTAAATGCAAAAATTTTTAATTTGGACGAAAATTGAAGACTCAAAATTGTACGAAAGTTTGTATGATAAGTCCGGTAATGCCTTGTACCAAGTTCCAGCGTCGAATACGGGTAAGGGGTGTTACATAAATACAACCTAGGTTTCTCGGCCTCAACTGCACTCATTTTATTAGTCATTTTTTCAATTTACTCAATATTACAATTTTCCTGCTTAAATATTTACTGTTACTGTTGTCAGACCATGATTAAGGCCCATTCTTATCCCCACGTCATAGATTCTTTACCTTTAAGTTTTTACCCTAGCTGATTCAATTTCTTCTTCACTGTTACCTTCATTTTATTTCTCTACTACTTTTCTCTCTGTTTTCTCCCAACCTTTTAAAGGTCTCACCTTTTTTGTTCTTATATTTATCATCCTCGTTGCCATGGCTCGACAAACACCATCCACTTCCATTACTGCATAGTTGCGCACATTCTTTAGTAAGGCAGTGGAAACTAAGTACCACCAAAAGGGATTTGTCTTTGTGCTTTGAAAAGGGATTTCAAAACAGCCTTTGTGCTTTGAAAAGGGATTTCTTTTTCAAGGTGCCCTTTTTATGGAGTATACTAAAGCCATTTCATCCGTGATGGAGCAATATGGATGGCAAATTTTCTGTTTCTATCCTGACGATGTTTTCCCTCAAGTGGTAAAGGAATTCTATGCTCATCTTTCTTCTCTTGAAAATGCCTTTATTTATGTGTGAGGTGCCTCAGTACTATTTGATGCCGAGTCTATAAATGCACAATATGGGCTGCCTGATGGTCCAAATGAACCTACAAATTCCTCTAGACAATGACAGCGAAAAAATTAAATCACGGCTCATTGCTGTCTATGTGGAGGGCACCAAGTGGATGATATCTAGGAATGATTGTTACACTATTAATAGGGTCACTCTGAAGCTCCACTGTAGGCTATAGTATCATTTCCTCAAAAATCATCTTATCTGATCTACCTATAACTCTACTGTAACATCCCAAAATAGGGCCTAAACAGAACAGTGGTTGCGAAACCACGAATCTGAGATAGTTATTCTGATTAGTTTTTATAATTTACCGAGTGATTAGATGCATGTGTTAGAGTATCGATGGAAAATTTTATAGATAGCATGCTTAATTTACCTACTAGGGCTTAATTGAAAAAGTTGATAAATATGAGTTTTAAATGCTAAAGGATTAAATTGAAGAGTATAATTGAAGCAGAGGTCCTTAAATGGTAATTAGACCATTAGGTTTTAATGGACAAAAATGGACATAGATAAAAATAACTAAAGTTTTAATGAAGGGTATTTTAGTCACTTGGTAATTAAAAGATTAAAAAAAGGAAAAAAAGATGGCAAAATGTGCCCATCTTCTTCATTAGGCCAAAATTTCAAGGGTTCTTCATAGCTGGGGTTTTGTCAAGCTTCCAAGCTTCATAGTAAGTGATTCCAAGCCCCATTTTCAATGTTCTTTACGTTTTTGAAGTCCCGGTAACTTGATTTAGCTTATTCTGGCAATAATTTAACCTAGGGTTCATATTTGGAAAAATACCCATAGGTGAAATGTGTTTATTTTGATGTTTTATGGTAGAATATGAAGCTTGAAATTATGTTAAACGACTTGAGCTAACCGATTTTAAGCGAAAACGAGTAAAACGACATAATTGGTAAAAATACCTAATGGTCATAAGTACATGTTAGAGTGGGAATTTGATGTTGCTGTAGGTAAATAAATGGTCAGCATGTCATAAAACATAAGAATTAGGGATAAAGTTTCATTTTCGAGCCTTGGGGTAAAAGTGTAAATATGCAAAAATTTAAGGGCAAATCGTAATTTTGCCAAAGTTAGAGTTAAGGACTGTTTTGATAAATGTGAATATTGAATAAGTTAAATTTGCTATTATAGATCAAGAAGAACGAAATTTGGGGTTAGACCGAGGAAAGAAAAATGTTGATGACTAAATCAAAATATTTGATCGTATTTTGTATCGAGGTAAGTTTGCGGTAAATAAATGCAATGTTTTATTATTTATAATTAATGATGTTATTTTTCAGCATCTATATATTTATTTTGTAAATTTATTTGTTGATGATTCAAGCAAGAATTGACGGAGAAATGATACTTAAAAGTCCCGGTTGAACCTTAGGAATGTGTAGGATACAAATGTCATGACATTAGGGTTTAAGGATACCAAGTAAGACCATGCCAAGACATGGCATTGGTAAGTTTTACAAGGCAAGGAAATCATGTAAGACCATGTCAAGACATGGCATTGATAAACTACGATAAGGCAAATATCCCATGTAAGACCATGCCAAGGCATGGCAATGGTGAGTTCATAAGGCAAGGATACCATGTAAGACCATGTCAAGACATGGAAATGGTAAGTTTAAAAAGGAAAGGTACCCATGTATCCTTAGTATTCCAAGTGGTTCAACCAAAAATTTAAAGAGTGTACCAAAGGGAAGGTAAGATAAGTCCATGTTCGAAAGGTTCAGGTTATCTTGATAATTCATTTAGAATGTTGTTATTTATTTAAATGCAAACTTACTAAGCTTTATGCTTACTCCCTTTCTTTTCTCTCTTTTTTATAGTATCGGAAAGCCAACTCGAAAAATCATAAGGACGTCGGAGTTCGCCTCATACTATCAACGATCTATCTCGGTATTTTGTGACTAGAAATACTTTAAGTTATGGCGTGTATAGGGACTTGGCTATTTTGTGTGTATGTCCTTATGATATGATTAAAGAATGGCATGTGAATACTTGGTAATGATTAGCCTATGATATAGCTAAATAAGAACATGTTTTGGTATTATGTATGCCTAGATGAGGTTTGATGCAAAGAATTTATGAAGGAGTAAGAGTTGGCCATGGAATAGTTAGGAAACAACAGCAGTGGCGTAGTTTTGAAAAATCACTAAAAATTTGAGAAATTGAATTAAATGATAAATAAGATATATAATTAAAGCTTATTGAGTCTATTTTCATTGGAAAGAAACAGACAAGCAAAAGAAGTCTATATTCTCAGATATTTAAATTTCTGTAAGACTAGTTGAGAGTGACTTCGTGATCCCCTATTCCAAATTTGGAAAATAATTGGAAATTGTAAAAAAAAGAATTATAAGTCATAGTTTATATGTCTAGATTCCTTATTGAGTCTATTTTCATTAGAAACAAACAAAATTTTATCTAAATTCTGTATAATGAGATAATTAACTTTTAGTGAAGAGAGGTCAGGTCCGCTGAACTGCGAAATAGGGGAAATGATATGAATAAAAATGTACTAATTGGCTAAAACAAAAATTATGGAAAAATTATGGTAAAAAGATATATGAGTCTAGTTTTAGGGAAAATTTACGGATTTAAATTTTGAGTTTCTTAACTCGAGTTATAATTAATTTAGTGACTATTATGCAGATGGATAGTTTTATTATGAATAGTGAAATAAATTATTTTGATTTGTGTAAGTTATTGGAAAATTTTTAATGTTCCCAGTTTGGTCCTGAACTATTCCAATTGCATATTTTAGGGCCTCAAAGGCCCTTTTTAAAGATTTATTGGATGAATGTGAGCGAATTAATATTTTTTAAAAAAAGTAATTTTTATGCCCCGAACAGGTAAGATAAGTCTGGTAACGCCTCGTGCTCAACTCCGGCGACGGTCTCGGCTAAGGGGTGTTACATTTATTGGTATCAGAGCAAGATTTTAGTTGGTTCTCGAAATATTTAGTATGAGTAAGAGCCAGCTATACATGCCATACTTATATTTTGATAGTGTGAAGACTCCTGACGATTTTAAAATGTTTTTCTTTTATAGTTATGGATCCCAAACGAGTTGGTGCAGATGATGTAGAAAGTAACACGCCCGCTCCCATAGAAGAAACGGTGCCACTAGATAGTAGTGAAAGGCCCATTACAGTTAGTCAAGGAGGAGGGGCTCGAGAAGCCTTCTTCCAAGCTATGAATGAATGGTTTTCCGAGTTTGTTCATACGAATCCGGCTGTTAGACCTCCACCCCCTCTTGGTCCTCAGACTACCCTTGTAGCTTCCCTAGTCACACATACAGTCAGAAGAGAAAAGCCACCAGTTGATAAAATTAGAAAGCAAGGGGCCGAAGAGTTTCGGGCTGCTAAAGATGACGATGTAGAGAAAGCTGAATTTTGGCTCGAGAATACTATTAGAGTCTTCGATGAGTTATCCTACACACCTAAAGAGTGCATGAAGTGTGTTGTATCACTTTTACGAGACTCGGCCTACCATTGGTGGAAGACACTTGTGTCAGTAGTACCGAAAGAGAGGGTTACTTGGGATTTCTTTCAGGAGGAGTTCCGTAAGAAATACATTAGTCAGAAGTTCATCGACCAAAAAAGAAAAGAATTCCTTGAACTAAAGCAGGGTAAGATGATAGTGACTGAATATGAACATGAATTTGTCAAACTCAGTAATTATGCTCGAGAGTGTGTGTCTACTGAAGCTATTATGTGCAAGATATTTAAAGATAGGCTCAATGATGATATTCGACTGTCAATCGGTGTTTTAGAAATAAAAGAGTTCGTCATTTTAGTTGAAAGAGCTTGTAAGGCAGAGGAGTTGCTAAAAGAAAAGGGTAAAGCTGAAATTGAGATGTAAGACACGAAGAAAAGATAGATGAGCAAGTCTTTTCAGTCTACATGCAAGAGGTTTAGAGAGTTCTCTGCGAGATCTAATTTTTCAGCAGGGTATTCTAACCGAAACAGAGGTAGAAGATTTATAGGTCAGAAAGCTCAGACCACATCAATTGCAAGTGTTGGCAGTATTCAGCCTGATAGACCTGAGTGTACTCAATGTGGTCGACGTCATCCAGGTCAATGCCGAGCAACTGAGACTGGTTGTTTCCAATGTGGTGTATCAGATCATTTCATTCGGGAGTGTCCTGAGATGGTTAAAAGAGAGGTAATACTGAGTGTAAGATCAGGCAATGCTCCCATTAGAGGCAGACCTTAGAGAAGTTCAGGAATAGGGGTACGTAGAGGTGCATCTAGAGATTTAGCAGCGAGACCAAATGTTAGAACACCTACAAGGACCTATGCTATCCGTGCTCATGAAGAGGCATCCTTCCCCGATGTAAACACGGGTACATGTTCTCTTCATGATGTTAATGTTATTGCTTTGATTGATCTGGTTCGACCCATTCCTATGTTTGCATGAAATTGATGCCAAGTATGAACATGTCCGTAGAGTCTACGAGATTTGTGATTAAATTATCGAATCCATTGGGTTAGTATGTATTAGTAGACAAAGTATGTAAAAATTACCCTTTGATGATTAGAGGTTACTGTTTTCCGGTCGATCTCATGCTATCGCCATTTGATGAGTTTGATGTGATTCTTGGTATGGATTGGTTGACTGCACATGACGTGATAGTGAATTCTTGAAAGAAATTCATTGAGTTGAAATGAAAATGGTGAAATTCTTTGGGTTAATTCAGATGAGTCAGATAATTCAATTGCCATGATTTCTGTTATGTCTGCTAAAAAATGCTTAAGAAAAGGATATGAAGCTTATCTTGATTTTGTTGAATACTAAAGATCCAGAGTTGAAAATTGAATCAATGCCTGTGATATGTGAGTTTCCTGATATGTTTTCGGAAGAACTATTAGGTTTGCCTCCTATCAGAGAAGTTGAGTTTGGTATTGAATTGGTTCCGAGTAACAACACCCATTTCTATTGCTCCTTATAGAATGGCTCCAATAAAATTGTGAGAATTGAAAGTTTAGTTGCAGGAACTAACAGAGAAAGGCTTTGCAAGACCTAGTTGTTCACCACGGGGTGCACCAGTGCTCTTTGTGAAAAAGAAAGATGGTTTGATGAGATTGTGCATAGATTATCTCGGTAGCTTAACAAGATGACTATTAAGAACAAGTATCCACTGCCTAGAATTGATGATTTGTTTGATCAATGGAAGGGAGCTACTGTGTTCTCCAAGATAGATTTGAGATCCGGATATTATCAGTTGTGAGTTAAAGAGTCAGATGTTCCGAAGACTGCCTTCCAAACTAGGTATGGCCATTATGAGTTCCTTGTGATGCCATTTGGCTTGACTAATACTCCTGCCATTTTCATGGACTTAATGAATCAGATTTTCAGATCTTACTTAGATAAATTTGTAGTTATGTTCATTGATGATATCTTGATTTATTCACATGATAAGACTGAGCATTTAGAGCATTTGAGAACAGTTTTACAGACTTTGAGAGATAATCAGCTTTATGCCAAGTTTAGCAAAAGTGAGTTTTGGTTACGGGAAGTTGGTTTTCTTGGACATATAGTCTCAGGTGAAGGTATTAGACTTGATTCGAGCAAGATTTTAGCCATTGTTGATTGGAAGCCTCTCAAGAATATATCAGAGGTCAAAAGTTTTCTTGGTCTCACTGGTTATTATTGACGATTTGTAGAGGGATTTTCCATGATAGCTACTCCATTGGCAAGATTGCTACAGAAAGATGTCAAGTTTGAATGGACTGAAAAGTGTCAGCAGAGTTTTGACAAGTTAAAGGTATTATTGACTGAAGCTCCTATCTTAGTACAACCAGAACCGGGTAAAGAGTTTGTGATTTACAGTGACGCATCCTTGAATGGACTAGGTTGAGTACTTATGCAAGAAGGAAAGGTAATTGCTTATGCCTCTAGACAGCTAAAGGCACACGAGAAAAATTATCCGATACATGATTTAGAACTAGCTGCCATTGTATTTGAGTTGAAATCTGGAGACATCACTTGTGTGGTGAGAAGTGCCGAATATTTACTGATCATAAAAGTTTGAAATACTTGATGACTCAGAAAGATTTGAACTTGAGGCAAAGAAGATGGCTAGATTTGATTAAAGATTATGAACTAGTGATCGATTATCACCCGGGTAAGCAAACGTAGTTGCTGATGCTTTGAGTAGAAAATATTTATTTGCATTAAGAGCTTTGAACACTAGTTTAACCTTATCGGATAATGGTTCTATCTTAGCCGAATTAAGAGCTAAGCCAATGTTTCTTGAAGAAATTTGTGAAGTTTAGAAAGATGATAGTGAGTTGCAAGCCAAAAGAGCTCAGTGTGAGTTGGGTATAGAGTCAGATTTTCAGATCAGTTCTGGCAGTTGTTTAATGTTCAGAAATTAGATATGTGTACCAAAGAATGATGAGCTTATTCAAAAGATTTTAGAGGAAGCACATAGCAGTTCCTTGTCTATTCATCCAGGTAGTACAAAGATGTATAATGATTTGAAGAAAATGTATTGGTGGGTAAGAATGAAGAGACATATCTCAGAGTTTTTTTCTAGATGCTTGATCTGTCAACAAGTAAAAGCCGAACATCAGGTACCTTCAGGTTTATTACAGCCTGTGTTAGTTCCTGAGTGGAAAAGGGACCGAGTTTCCATGGATTTTGTGACAGGATTGCCGTTGACACCGAGAAAGAAAGATGCAGTACATAGGTTGTGATTGATAAGGTAACGAAGTCGGCTCATTTTATTCCAGTTTGTATGGATTATTCACCGAGTTGTATAGTTCAGAGATAGTCAGACTACATGGAGTACCATTATCGATTATTTCAGATAGAGACCTGAGATTCACTTCGCGATTTTGGAAGAAGTTACAGGAAGCTTTGGGCACAAATTTAAGTTTTAGTACAGCTTTCCATCCTCAGACTGATGGTCAGTCAGAGAGAGTTATTCAAATACTTGAGGATATGCTCAGATGTTGTGTCTTAGAATTTCAAGGTAGTTGGGAGAAATATTTGCCGTTGGTAGAGTTTGCTTATAATAATAGTTACCAGTCGAGTTTGACAATGGCACCTTGTGAAGCTTTGTATGAACGTAAATGCCGGACATATTTGTATTGGACAGAGCTTAAAGAAAATCAGATTTACGGGGTTGATTTTGTTAAAGAAACTAAAGAGAAAGTGAAAGTTATCAGAGATTGGTTGAAAGCAGCTTCAGATAGACAGAAGTCTTATGCAGACTTGGAAAGAAAAGAGATTGAGTATCAAGTTGGTGACGAAGTGTTGTTGAAAGTATCCCCGTGGAAGAAAGTCTTTAGATTTGGAAAAAAAGGCAAACAAAGTCCACGTTTTATTGGACCGCTTGAGGTGACTGAAAGAGTTGGACCATTAGCATATCGGTTAGCTTTGCCGCTAGAGTTAGAGAAGATTCATGATTTCTTCCATTTGTCCATGTTACGTCGTTACCATTCTGATCTTTCACATGTGATTTCACAGACAGAGGTTGAGATTCAGCAAGATATGACTTATTGTCAAGAACCAATATAGATTTTATCTCGAGAGGTTAAGAAACTAAGGAAAAAAAGTATTGCACTTGTAAAAGTATTATGGAATAGGCATGGGGTAGATGAGGCTACATGGAAGCCTGAAGAGGTTATGTGAAAACAATATCCAAATCTTTTCACAGGTAAGATTTTCGAGGACAAAAATCCCTAAAGGGGGGAGAAATGTAACATTCCAAAATAGGGCCTAAATAAAACAGTGGTTGCAAAACCACAAATTTGAGATAGAAAATTTTATTCTGATTAGTTTTTATAATTTACCAAGTGATTGGATGTATGTGTTAGAGTATCGATGGGAAATTTTATAGATAGCTTGCTTAATTTACCTACTAGGGCTTAATTGCAAAAGTTGATAAATATGAGTTTTAGATGCTAAAGGATTAAATTGAAGAGTGTAATTGAAGTAGAGGTCCTTAAATGGTAATTAGACCATTAGGTTTTCATGAACAAAAATGGACATACATAGATAAAAATAACTAAAGTTTTAATGAAGGGTATTTTAGTCACTTGGTAATTAAAACATTAAAAAAGGGAAAAAGATGGCAAAATGTGCCCATCTTCTTCATTAGGCCGAAATTTCAAGGGTTCTTCATAGCTAGGGTTTTGTCAAGCTTCCAAGCTTTATAGTAAGTGATTCCAAGCCCCGTTTTCAATGTTCTTTACATTTTTGAAGTCCTGGTAACTTGATTTAACTTATTCTAGCAATAATTTAACGTAGGGTTTATATTTGGAAAAATACCCATAGGTGAAATGTATTTATTTTGATGTTTTATGGTAGAATATGAAGCTTGAAATTACGTTTGTTGTGGACACACCTTAACTCTTTTAAGCATCCCGATTAAAGGCTCTTTGTGAGCTTCCTATTAAATTGGCTCTTTATGAGCTTCTCAATAATGCTCGCTCGAACTTCCCGATATTGGCTATCCAGAGCTTCCCATATGGTTCTTTGTGAACTCCCCGATTATGATTGTTATGAGCTTCCCGTTATATAGCCCGGATAAGCTTTCTGATAGGCTCTTTATGAGCTTCCCAAAATCACTCTGTGTGAGCTTCCCGTTACAAGGTTGAAGAGTGTGCTTCCTGATTTGTACCCTAATTGGGTACCCTTGGAAATGAATTGACGAATTATAGTAGTGTACACCAAAGTGTACTATATGAGTGTATCCATCGATATTTCAAATAAATTCAATGGGTAAAGTTCTGACATGGCTAAACTGAATTTGAATTTTTTTCAATAACGTGTACATGTAATATGGAAAACTGTTATGGAAAGCATAAGTATATGAAAAACTTTAAATGATGAGCTCATCCTTGTTCTTGGTATTATGTGAATTACTTGACTAACATGATTGGTGAAGTTGTGTTTTAGGCTATAAATCAAATTGCTTGGATGCATTATTGTATGCTTATATTAAATGTAAATATATGGTAAGCTAAATTTTTGTTATACGAACTTAGTAAGCATTAAATGCTTACTAGATTTTTTTTTCTCTGTTTTATAGTGCTCAGAAGCTCGTACAGGTTGAAAATCGGTCAGAGTATCATCACACTATCATCCAGCTTGTTTTGGTATAAGAAGTAATCTTATTTTGATATAATGGCATGTATAGGTTAACTTGGCCTATATTGGCATGTAAATAGTTGTTTGTAACTTAGCCATTAGAATGGCTAAAAATGAATTGTTTCGGTATGTTATTGTAACAACTCGTTTTTAGGGATTAATCAAAAAAGTGGTTTCGAGACCACAAATTGAAGTCAAAATATTTATTTTATTATTTTAATAAGATTTATAGTATGATAGAATGTTCGTGTGAAAATTTCGTAAAGAAATTTTATCGTTTGAGTAGTTAATTAGATAAAAAGACTAAATCGCGTAAAGCATAAAAGTTGCATTCTATAAGCTAAAGGTGTCAAATAGCTATAGAACTTAAATATAGAGGTCCTTATGTGGCAAATAGCCTATTTATGAGATAGTGGATGATAGTGGAGTGGCAATTGGTGTAATTACTAATGTTTTTAAAGGTTAATTAAGTAAATAGTTAATAAAGGTTAATATTAATAAGACAAAAGCCAAATGTCATCATCTTTCATCCATTTACAACCAAATATAGGGTTTATAATATCCATGGATGAGCTTGATATTCGTCCATGGTGTTTTTGCTCAAATAGGTATGGTTTTAGCTTCGTTTTTAATAATTTCTACGTTTTTTAGATCGTTGCAGCTTAGTCTAGCTAGCCTAAGGACTAATTTAAGAAACTGTTACAGATTTTATGAGATTCCATTGATGAATATTCATGATTTTTGATGATTGCTGATGAAATATGGAAATTAGATGATTGTTTTACATATTTTACAAAGTGATTTTGAGTAAAAATACAAATTATGCACTAATTTGTGAAATTATGAAATTATATGGTTAAAAGTATGAATAAAGTGAAAATATGGGCTGATATATAATTGGGTAATATTCAGCTAAGCATCGAATTGTTTAAATTTCATGAGTTTTAAATTTTATATGTTAAGGACTAAATTGCAAAAATGTGAAATAATAGGGGCAAAAGTGTAATTTTGCCAAAATATGTAAATTATGTTAAATTGAATGAACTAATAATTAAATAAGTAAATTTTGTTATTATATAGATAGAGGAAAATGAGATTTGGATCTAGAATAGGGGAAAACAAAGTATTGAATTAGTCGACGTAATTCGTCGTTACAACGATTGAGGTAAGTTCGTATGCTATAAACGTATTTAAGTTGTGTTATAAATGCTTATTTATTATTGAATTGAATTGAATTAAATACGTTTATCTATCATTGAACTATCATGAATGTCAAATGAGCAACTACGAGCAAGAATCGACAGAGTTACTGTAAGGGTATGCCCAAAGATCAATCATGAGATGGTTGTAATAACATACTTGATTTATCATGTTTTAATATAAGGCGTTTC
Source organism: Gossypium arboreum (assembly GCF_025698485.1). Lineage (NCBI taxonomy): Eukaryota > Viridiplantae > Streptophyta > Magnoliopsida > Malvales > Malvaceae > Gossypium > Gossypium arboreum. The sequence continues at coordinate 89,085,810 of NC_069070.1, read as the reverse complement.
CATTATTATTTCAGTTTTTCTTTCTGTGTGTATAAATAAACTGTTTTATAATAATGTCCTGAGAATAATATGATTGTTCTTAAAAGATCCTTAGTCAAGTATTATTGTTTACTAGAACAACAATAATGCATTGAGACTAACATGTAGTTGATTGATGATAAAGAGTTGTCATTGATATGGAGTGTCAACATCAATGCATGAATATGTGTGTTAGAGAACAACATATTGGACTGACCCGCTATGAGTATGTTTCTTGGACTATTATGTAATTGTCACAACATTACTCATAGTGATTAATATGTATATAATCCTCAGACTTGAGATCATCATTATCCTAACATCGTGAGTTGTATATTTTGATACAGTCAAATGTACACTTTAACTGGTTGTTCTATAAAGGTTGATGTTGGATATACCACAATCTATGTAGATGGATATGGTTGATCAATATAGAATAGGTCCCTCCTACACAATGGGAGTAATATCTTAGGCCACTTGATTGAGTGAGACTAGAAATGCATGGCCATGCTCCAATAAGTTGATATGAGATGTCATACTTATTTGTATATCATAGTCTACTCAAGATATCAACAAAAATGAGATGGACTATGCAAGTGTGACTAATCCATGACTTGTGTTCATTCCAGAGATAAAGGACTTAAGGATTAATGCATGAAAGATAAATCATAAAAGGTTATGTCGAATCATGACTTCTTGTAACTTAGGTAGCAATGATGCATTGTTAGATGCCACTCATTGTATGTAACATTAGAATCATTCTAGTATTATTGCTAATGTTACAAGAGCCTACAGGGTCACACTATATGGTTGAGATTATCAGAATAAAACATAGTTGGTATTGTTCTTGGTTGTCACATGAATTAAATTAATTATAGAATTAATTTAATTGGGAAATCAAATATCGAACATATTATATGTACAAGAATGTTGTATACATAATGAGAACATAATTCTATTAATATATAAAGCTGGTTCGTACATAAATTTAAATAAATATAGTTTACGAAATCTTTGTTATAATTAATGTAATTATAATTTTGGTTAAAACATCATTATATTTATTTATTTTAAAATATTCGATATAATTATACCAAATTTAAAAGGGGAGTTATATATATAGATAATAACCCTAAAAGAAAACCTAGTTTTGGTTTTTGAGTGGTCTAGCAACGGTCAAAACAAAGAAATCTCTAAAACCGTTTTAAGGACTTCTTCCGTTCATTGTCAACTAGGTGGATTACGTAAAGTTCGACATCTGAAAAGTTGCGACTTGGTTCGATAGTGGTTTAGAATTTTCATTGTCGAGGCATCGCTGTCTACTCAGATTGAAGTTTCTATAATTTCGAAACCATTTTCATTATTTCGGTTTTCCTGATTCATTCCTCGCACATGGATCTATGGTTGGATTGCCGAAATTTTATTTTTCTGATGCGCCTTGGGGGCACCAGCATTCTAGCAGTGACGACATCCGGAAGTCTCGTACGAACCTTAGGAATAGTATAGGATATGAATGTCATGACATTAGGTTACGAGATGTGATTACATGGAAAACCATGTCTGGGACATTGGCATTGGATTGTGATTACGTGTATGACCATGTCTGGGACATTGGCATCGTTAATCGATTTCATGTAAGACCCTATCTGGGACAGTGGCATCTATATGTGATAACATGTAAGACCATATCTGGGATATGGCTCTGTATGAGCTATATGTGATTAACGAGTATCCTTAACAATTCTGAACGGTTCAACGGGCATAGTCAAGACGAGAATGAAAGTACAATCAAATTAAGTGATACAGGTTCATTCAGAACTTATATAAGAATCAGATGAAGGTAATTTGGTAATTTCTTGGTGTATCATGTATATGAAATGAGAAAGATTATGTATAAATATGTTTCGTGCTGAAATGTGTTTATTTGGCTATGATGAAGTATGAATTGAATGATATGTGAGATATGAATTATAGTTGTTTTAACTAAATATACATATGGCACAAAAGGTGCAAAATATCGTTATTCGATGATATTTCACATAATTCACTTGGCAAAAGAAAAAGGTGATGGAAATTGAATTGAATAAAGTTTATATATATAATTGCTTATGCATATGGAGATGTGAATGAATTGATAAGAAGTATTCAAACCATATGTGTTTTGAATGATAAACTCATAAAAATCTTGATTAACTATGTGCATGAATTCAGGATAAAATGGTGCAAACTTATGAATTATATCAGATTTTAAATAATGGTTTTAAATGCAGTTATTTAATAATATGAGTTTATTACCATACGAGCTTACTAAGCTTTATAGCTTACTTTGTGTTATTTTTCTATGTTTTATAGTGATTCGGACGTTCGCTTAGGTTGGAAGTCATCGGAGATCGCATCACACTATCCGGCTATTAATTTTTGGTATTTTTACACCTTGTGGTTTGGATTTATGGCATGTATAGGCTATGGTCTTTTTGATATAGTTGTTAGAAATGTATATGGTAATTTGAAATGGCTTATTAATGATTTTGGTTGATGGTTATAAGGTGGCCTTATGTTTGGCATGGTTGGCATAAAATGTGTATTTGGCCTATGTTATGTATATGTATTTTGGCTTCGAATGCAAATGTGGTAATAATGTGGTTTAAGAAATGGCATGTATGGTATTATTTATAGATGATGAATTGATATGTTTGAGAGGCATGATTTATTTGATGGTAAGGTGATGAAAATACATTTAGAAGTTATGTGAGATTGGTGATTTTGGCATAATGATTTGGTATGTTTGAAAATGGAATTGAGTAGTTGAAATGGTTGAGGATAGATGGAATAATATGTGTATGAATTGACATGTTTTGGCTGCTTATATATGCACTGAAATGGTATATTTTGGATGCTTTATGTGCATAAGAAAAATGGTGGCAAATTCGCTTTACAAATGGTCTATTTTTGTCCACACGAGCAGAGACACAGGCGTGTGTCTCAACCGTGTGCGACACACGGTCATGTTGCACGGCCGTGTAACACCCTTTACCCGTATCCAAGGCCGAAACAGGGTACGAGGCATTACTTGTCATAATTGTAAACATACATGCAAATCTGAGCCATAAAATTTTCTTCTCTTTGAAAACATTCATACATATGCAAGATGTCACTTTGACAGTGGTTAGGGACTACACTGGGTACTTTAGAAGGATACGGGAAAACTTAGGAGAATTTCCAAGAAACAGAGTCACACGCTCGTGTGGCACAGGGAGACGCCCGTGTGCCTAGGACACGCCCGTGTCCTCAGGCCGTGTAACTCTCTGACTATGACGTCAGCAAACAAAATTTAACCACACGGCCAAGCCACACACCAGTATGCTAGGCCATGTCATTCACACAACTGAGACACATGGCCATGTTTCTGTCTATATGGCTAACATTTAGGCTATTTTCCAAGCCTTTTGTTACCACTAATCCCTCACATCTTTACATACAACAAAGTTATACATCATGACATCATTTTAATGATTTAATATACTTCACTAGGGTGTATTCTTAACTTTAACATTCTATCATTCACAAGTTTCACATACTCATTTAATATCAAGTCTAGACACAATAATTCATATTCATTGACCTTGTCAAGTGACCTTATTTGAACGTTAAGCATTCATGTCCAATCATCATCGTCATATTTCTATACCATTCAATTACTTCATGGAAATGACCACTTTGATTGGTCATGAAGCATTTATCATATACACATGTCTTAACACCAATCATGCATGTCCTACAAGCATAAACACATCATTGCCTCACAAGCATTAAAACCTATCATGGATAACTAGGCTTACAAGCCACAATCATTATAAGCCACATCTCATGGTTGTATACAATGAATCAATATAAGCCAATAAATTTGGCTAATCATAAAACATCTATCATAAAAACTAAGTCCCTGTACATGCCACTCACTTAAAGGTGCTTAATACATATATGTCAATACTCCAAAGGTGATGACTTGATAGTGTGATGCTGCCTCCGACGATCTCCAACCCCAAGCTAACCTGACAACACTAAAGAAGTTAAAAGGAGGGAGTAAACTTTATGCTTAGTAAGTCCATATGAAAATAATAAGCAATAAGCCAACATGCTTCTCAAGGTAATACAACCATAATTACACTTTTACTTATATTCTGGTCATGCTGTTTTCTCGAATCATAGTTATTAAATTATTTATATCTGGAGCTACGGAACTTCAAATTAAGATCCGCTAATTTTACATGAACTAGACTCACATATCTTCTTACAACAAAATTTTCAAAATTTTTGGTCTAGCCAGTAAGTACAATTTATTCTTTAAAGTCTTTCCTATCTTGCTGCTTGATAGCTTTGACCTTTCTTCATTAAAATTTATTTATCTCATAGTACGGGATTTGGATAATGTTCTCGTCTATTTCATTTGAAATTAGACTCATTAATAAGTTAGTCATCATAAATTCTAACCCATAATTATTTTTGTACAATTTTTAGTGATTTTCAAAAGTTAAGATAGAGGTCTCACAAAAATTCAAATATCTCATAATATGAAATTCTTTTGTTTACATTGTTTCCTCTATGTGAAGATAGAATCAATAAGATTTAATCTATTATCTTATTTAGTTTCTAATTCAATTTCCACAATTTTTGATGGATTTTCAAAGTCACACAACTGCTGTTGTCCAAGACTATTTTAGTGCAATATCATGATAACTATCATATGATGACATAATAAACATAATCATAAACATAAACATAGGTTTATTCATCATTCAAAACCTTTGACTTACTTATTACCCACGTACCTCTTGATCATGAAACATCATATATCAAGGCATTACTTGTGAGTTTAGTGTACATACCTGTACCAAATCAAATCACAATGTCATATTCCCTATTCATTGATTTACTTGTCGATTGACTCACAAGTTTACCCGTTGAACACTTGGAATATTATTTGATACACGGTAGACTTGCACAGAGTGAATCAAATGTAGCCACATGCTACCTCATATCACAATAACATATTGCTCACTCACGAGCTAATCACGAGCCTGCTTACACAAGCTAATAGTTAGGACGTAACTACACAGGCTGCTCACACAAGTTGACAGGTGCCCACAACACATGCCGGGCTACCCAGCCACTGGTAGGATGTATATGACTAGTGTAACACCCCTAACTTGTGATCGTCGCCGGTGTCGGACATGAGGGGTTAACGGCCAAATCCTCTCAAGGTACCAACCAATTTGACATTTCCAGTCAGGCTGGAAAACTGCGTCACCGTCGCCTTAAAAATCATATCTCGAGTTTCAAAACTTGGAAACTGGTTTCGTAAATTTTCCCTGAATTTAGACTCACATACCCATCCATGGATTTATTTCTAGAATTTTTTGGTCAGGCCAATTGGTACATTTTATTAGTTAAAGTCACCCATGTTACAGGGATCGACTGCTCTGACCTTCGTGTGTTACAACTTGAATATATCTCTGTACAGGGCTTTAATACTGGTGTCGTTTATTTCTAATGAAACTAGACTCAAAATGGAATCTGTACATATAAGGCATGACTCCTAATTCTTTCTGGATAATTTATGGTAAATTTTCAAAGTCGCGACAGGGGACCCAGAAACCGTTCTGGCCCTGTCTCACGAGAACTTTAATATTTCTCAGTATACTGCTCATATGGTCGTTTCGTTTCGTCCATATAAAAATAGATTCATCAAGGTTCAATTTCATAATTTACTCACTATTTAATTCTACTTCTACTATTTTTAGTGATTTTTCAATCTCATCTCACTGCTGCTGTCCGCAACAGTTACTGCATGAGACTATGCCAATTTCATGAATCTTTCCTTGGCCTTAATCATCCATCATACATGACACAAATTATGGCCACCTTATCGAAATTAAAGTTTCTAAGACTCGTGGCTATAAGTTCTAGCATCCCACTCGACGACCACATAGGCCATTTTCACATGGCTTAAAGTTTACAACCCTCAATTCGACAAAATATAATAGCCTATACATGCCAAATGTTCTTCAACAACGAAAACAATACCACAAGATTTCAGCGGTGTGATGACTTCAACGACGGTCCCGATCACGCAAACAATAAGAGTCCGAGAGACCTAAAATGGGTGACAAGAAAACACCGAGTGAGTTTACAACTCAGTAAGTCATAAGCATTCATCAATCCACTGATAAAGTTACTACAACATGTACAACAAACGAGGCTAGGTACTCATCCATATCGAATCTATACCGTAATACCTCGGACCTTTCGGTCCAATCTCGTACCAAGTCATATGTCCACATTTCATATTCTACACAACAAGATAATCGAAGCATTTTTACACGTTAACTCATTTTCCAGCACAACCATACAATTTCAATCATCACATAGATTTAAGGCTTGCCAAATTCAATCCCCAAGCATGAACGAATTCTCTATTCGTCATGAGCTCGAGGTACTTACCCGATCCGCTGTCCATACTCAATTCAATGGAGACACACCCTCCATATATATAGCGCGACGCACACACAAGGCTTACTACTCGATTTCGCACACTTAGTGCCACGCAATTTAAGCCTCGCACACATAGTGCCATACCCTTCGAGCTCGCACACCCAAAGGTCAGTATTTTTCCAGCATGCACATTTAGTGCCATATATTTCCACACGCACACTTAGTGCCATATATTTCCAGACGCACACTTAGTGCCAATCTCGTCACCATACACACGTATTGCCCGCACACATAGTGCCGAAAGCAAACTTTCTACACATTCCACTATTTCTTTTACATTCAACAATTATCCTCATTCCATACACATACAATTTCATTTATACATATATATAGCATTCCATTAAACACAATTGCATAGATTTTCCAATCATTTAAGCAATATCAAACATATGTGCTTAATGACTTACCTTGTTTGGGGTAGAATGGTTCCAAATCGGCTACTCGTTTGCTTTCTCCTTTCCTTTGTCCAATCTAGTTTCCCTTTTGCTCTTGAGCTAAATCAAATAATTTATCTCTCCATCAAACACAAACATACGGCATTCACATGCATTATTATGGTTATTGCCGAATACTTAACACAACTAAGTTGAAAATTTACTCAATCTCATCTTAATTTATTGCTATTTATTTATCAAAGTTTCCAATACAAGGTATTTAACACCTATGCCCATTTATACCCCATATGGCCGAATGCTTCATTCCTTACCCAATTAACCATCCAACAATTTTTCAGCCTCATTACCACCCTTTTCATGTCTAATTGTTTAAATACTCTCAAGCTCATTCACAAGTACTATTATACATCTCATTAAGAATTAATCATTTTGCAACATAAATTCTATAGCATGGCCGAATACTCATGCACACACACACATAACAACAAGAACTCAATGGCACAAAATTTCCTTTTGTTAAACATTCAACTCACTCATCTCCATGCTTTCATCACAACAACATCAAAACACTCACCAAGGAAAACAACATGCATGGCCGAATGTTCTAGTCACCTCAAAATCACAATTTCTAACATGGGTCACCTTATTTATGGCTTAGAAACCACATGGTTGCTCTCTTTTTCTCCCTTAGAATCGGCCAAGAAGAATCAAGAACAAGGGCTTGTTTCTTTCACCCATTTCTAATTATTCCTTACATCATAAAGGCAACAACCATCTCCCTTAAACATCCTCCATGGCCGAACACTTGTATTACTACCACCTTCAAATTTTTTTTGACATGAGCAAGTAAAGGACTTAGTAACTAGCTTCATACATGCAAAGATTTCAAAGACTAACATGGATTCCATACCTTAGTTCAAGCTCAAGTGACCGAATGCTAAGTCTTCCCTTTTCTTCTTGAAGGATCGGCTAAGCTAGGAGGAAGATGAGCCAATATTTTTTTTTTTCAATTTCCTTTCTTCTATTCGGCCAAGGCACCCAAGGATGAGCAACAAATTTTTCTTCCCCTTTTTCTTCTTTGTTTCTCACGGCAAAAGAGCAGCCACACCCATTTTTTTTGTTTCATCATTATCTTTTTTTTTTTATTATTTTATTCTCCTTACATCATGCACTAGGCCAACATGTCTAGGACATGTTTTCCTTGCCCATCACCTAGTCATGGCGGCCACTCACCTTAGGAAAAGGGGTTATTTGACAAGCAAGGACAACCCTTTTCCCACATGTATTAATAGGCCACCTTACATTTGCCTAGCACATTTCTAAATTTTCTCACATAAGTCCTAATCACTAAAATTCACCTATAATTAGGCAAAAAAATTCAATAAAGAAATTATCACACATGCATATTCATATATTCAGACAGTAACTATCATACTCAAATAATTTAGTGACTCGGTTTAGCGGTCCCGAAACTGGTTTTCGACTAGGGTCACTTTAGGGCTGTCACAACTAGCACCCGAATTGACATAGTCACATATACACACATATTCATTAGCTCATATCCACATAGTTCCTACTGACATGTCACATTGTATCCTAAACTATTCCTAAGGTTCAAACAGGATTTTTCGATACCACATCTCTATCGAACTTACTCGAAGTGTCAATCTCACTATCCATAGTACCAATTTCCCATTCATAGCATAATAAGACATAACTGAAATAGCAAATAAGCTTTTAAGAATTTACATAGCATGTATCACATATTTCATATATCACTTGTCATGTATTATCATTTTCTTGCATTTCATATAATATTCTTCCATGTCATATTTCCACATCATATACACCATTCCATCAACTTTTCCAATATATTAAATCATACAATATATGCGATAATAGTAAGGAATATAATTCAAACATAACATTGTGTTATTATTATCATATGAACTTACCTTAAAAGCAATTACGGACAACTATTCCAATATAGTCCATAATCTCGAACTTTCCTGATTTGAGCCCGAATCTCGGTTTTCTTGATCTAACATTTCAAACATAGCTCATTTATTATTCACATTATTCAAATTGATCGAAAAATCATACTTTTATAGATTTACATTTTTACCCTTAAACTTTCACTAATTTACACTTTGGCCCTTAGGCTTGTAAAATGATTTTTATTCAATTTCCTTGCATTTTAAGCCTAGATGAATCATTTTCATAACTATAGTAGCCACCAATTTCCACTAAATCACACTATTATGACAATTTTATAACTTTTAGAAAACGGTCCTTTTAAGCATTTTCACCGAAAATCACTTAGCAAAAGTTTTTTATTTAACACCCAACATTCATTTTCTACCATTAGACATCAAAACACATGCATATCACTCATGAGTAAATTTTTAAACATGAACCCTAGCTCAAAATAATGGTAGAAATAGGTAAATCGAGTTACTTGGACTTCAAAAATGTAAAGAACATTAAAAACAGGGCTCGGGATCACTTACAAATGAGCTTGAACCAAACCCTAGCCATGACTTCCATGGTAGATTCGGTTGGTACATGAAGAAGATGGACAATTTGGCTTGTTTTGGCTTTTTAATTCTTTTAATTATTAGATTACCAAAATGCCTCTAACATAAAAATATTCTCTTTCACCCATTTCATGTCTATTTTTGTCCAACAATTTACCAATGGTCTAATTACCATTTAAGGACCTCCAATGTAAAAACTCATAAAATTTGGAAACCTCTAACATGTAGAACTCAATTTTTGCACTTTTTACAATTTAGTCCTTATGACCAAATTGAGTGCACAAACTTCAAAATTTTCGAACGAAATTTTCACGAAATCATCCCGTGAAATTGTAGACCATAAAAATATAATAAAAATAAAATTTCTTACATCAGATTTGTGGTCTCGAAACCACTGTTCTAACTAGGCCCTAATTCAGGATGTTACAATTCTCTCCATTGAGGGATTTTCGTCTTCGAAAATCTTACCAAAAGAGTGGTTTGGTTTTCACATAAACTCCACTATCTCATAATCATTGCTAAAGAACTTTTACTCAGGTTATGCTTAATCCTTAGCTCTTTAATTTCTCATACTAAAGTCATGAGCAATTTTTTATTATACAACACATCAACTGAATCTTGATCTCAATCCGCTTAAAGAGAACTAGCATACTAAGAAATCTGACAATCTCAAAAATACATGATTCCATTGATCCGTTAAGAGAGAATTCAACACATACCGAAATGATTTGTAGATTTCATCAAACGTTTAACAACAAGCCACAAAACATCTTTCTCTTTGAAAGACAAGAAAAATCATGATAACAATTCATGTATCCAAACATAAGGACCGAAAATGTTAAGTTCCAAACTCGTGTACCAATACATCACTCCTGTGAGTTTTCTTGCAAACTAACTATATAAGCTCGAGATTTTCTACCCAAGCACTTGTAACAACATTTTTCTTTTCTCAAAGACCCTACAATAATTAACTCAAGTCATCTAAGTTATCACAAACTCAAATCTGGCTATAACATCAAATACGTTGAGCTATTACACTACCTTTTTGTTTTATAATGCATCATAAACCATTTAACAACATATCGCTGAAAATCTAGAAGTCTATCCAATGCAGACTGAACCAGTTCAAAGGCTTTGGTTAACAATATTCTTGTCTATTCAAAGCTTTACTAACATGTAATATACCTTTCGACTTTCACAAGATGAAAATTTTTTCATTCAAAGTAGCTTTTAAATCATATCGAAATCTTCTAAGATATGTACACTCTTCATTCAAACTATTTGTCTTGTACCCGAAAAGAAATAAAATCTTATTCTCAGACATCAATATCCCGTTTAATCTTTCAAAATTGAACAACCAAGTCAGTCTTAATCATCAATAAATGACATTTCAAGAAATCTTCCCTTCCAGTCGATAAAACGATTCAATAAGTAATCATTCAGAATTCACTTATCATGCTAACCAAAAGACCACTTCAAGTACATTAACTCATAATAACAAGAATATCCCGACTGAAAGCATTAACTTGATTAAGTTACTTGAGAAAAGAAATCTAGATACTGGAATCATCATATTGCTATAATCAAACCGGAAACATAATCATAATTGACATAGTCATCAGGCCAAAGAACTCACTTTAGATATAAGTCATGATTAATAATTTACGAAATAAAGGTGACAAGTAAACCAAAATAAGGAAATTCGGAATAGAGAAATCCAAGATACTATATCATTTGGAAAGACTGAGAATAAAGTTCAGAAAGGGAAGGTAGACGATTTCAATGGTCCCTCATAGAAAAGAAGTCCAGAAAGATATCATTCAGATCCACTGGAAACGGATGCAACAAGGACAATATAGTTCCCCTATATATACATCGGGTAGAACATCAATTTGAAGGAAACAAAATCATAATATCATGTGCATTTTCTCATAAAACTCCAATAAGTGGAATGCAACAGAATACCAATGAGAAATAAAGTAATATCAATTCTAACCCAATCAAACTAACAGTGTTTCTGTCTAATATCAAAATTTGAAAACATTCTCATATAACAAAATTTATTAGAAGATAGATAGCCACAATAACACTTCCGAGAACAAATGAACTTATAGAGTACCTCAAGAGAGACAGTCATAATCTGCTCACTGTAATTATCACATTTAGATATCTTACATCTCAAAAATTTATTCCCCCAACTCTTTCTGTCATCACTAGTCTTGCATTATTCCTTTCACTGAAGAAAATAAGTTCAGAAGGAATTCTAGTTACCACATTCTTTTACCAAAGTTAATTTCTTCTCTCATTACGATATTTCATAATTCGAATAATCTTTAAATCAACTTGATACCTTTCTAGTTCTGTCCTTACTTATCAATTCATTCACAGACTTTGACCATACTTATAGTCATTCCACAACTGAACTCTTTGGTTTCACACTTGGGAGCTTATCCCACAGATCTCGTAAAATCCTTTATAAACACCACTTTGGTAAGGGGGTGGGGTCGTAAGATCCCTAACTCGTCTCTCCTACGCATATACATATGACACTATTTCATCATTATAGTCATATTATTACCAATATATCATTCGCTTCAGACAAGATAACATTAAAGTTCATTTTACACTGACTTTTCAATTATTTAAAAAGATGTACTTATACATACATTCTATGAATTTTGAATAACTTTACTTATCATTTTCATTCAATTTAAACAAGTCAAGCACATAACATCATGTAAGGGCCAAACAAACATGGATAAGTATGTCACAGTCGAAACTTTTATCTCTTACATCATCATCTACCTATCATTACAATCATGTAACTCAAATCAATCAATTTAACACATTTACTTAATCAAGTAAGTCAAGTGTACAACATCATATGAGCATCAAACAAGCATGGGTATTTATCGCAACATAAATTTCCATCTCACATGTTATCACATACATATCGTGAACTTTTACTCACAATTTTTGAATTTAAACTCATCATAACTGCAATTTACTCAAACACCCTTGCATTACATTTAACATGATCGGTGTAGCTTGGTTGGAGAGTACCTCTGTCCAAACAAGATGGTTCTCATTCGTGTCGGGAGACATCACACTATCACTGTTTGGTGGCATGTATAGCTACACTCTCATGCATGCTAGGTTAGTCCGAGAATCGACTAAACCATAGCTCTGATAATACTAAATGTAACATCCCTTACCCGTATCCAAGGCCAAAACAGGGTATGAGGCATTACCAGACATAATTGTAAACACACATGAAAATCCGAGCCATAAAATTTTTTTCTTTTTGAAAACATTCATACACATGCAAGATGTCCCTTAAATGGGCCTACGAGGCCCTAAATGTACTTTGAGAGTGGTTAGGGACTAGACTGGGTACTTTAGAAGGATAGGGGAAAACTTAGGAAAATTTCCAAGAAACAGAGTCACACGCTCGTGTGGATACAGGGACACGCCCGTGTCCTCAGGCCATGTAACTCTCTGACTATGACGTTAGCAAACAAAATTTAACCACAAGGCCAAGCGACACACCCGTATGCTAGGCTGTGTCATTCACACGGCTGAGACACATGGCCGTGTTTCTGTCGTGTGGCTAACACTTAGGTTATTTTCCAAGCCTTTTGTTACCATTACTCCCTTACATCTTTACACACATCAAAGTTATACATCATGGCATCATTTTAATAATTTAATATACTTCACTAGGGTGTATTCTTAACTTTAACATTCTATCATTCACAAGTTTCACATATTCATTTAATATCAAGTCTAGACACAATAATCCATATTCATTGACCTTGTTAAGTTACCTTATTTAAACGTTAAGCATTCATGTCCGATCATCATCGTCTTATTTCTATACCATACAATTACTTCATGGCTATGACCATTTTGATTGGTTATGAAGCATTTATCATACACACATGTCTTAACACCAATCATGCATGTCCCACAAGCATAAACACATCATCACTTCACAAGCAGTAGAATCTATCATGGATAACTAGGCTTACAAGCCACAATCATTATAAGCCACATCTCATATGGCTATATATAATGAATCAATATAAGCCAATACATTTGGCTAACCATAACAACATCTATCATAAGAACTAAGTCCCTATACATTCCACTCACTTGAAGGTGCTTAATACATATATGTCAATACTCTAAAGGTGATGCCTTGATAGTGTGATGCTGCCTCCGATGGCCTCCAACCCCAAACTAACCTGACAACACTAAAGAAATGAAAATAAAGGAGTAAGTTTTACACTTAGTAAGTCAATATGAAAATAATAAGCAATAAGCCAACATGCTTCTCAAAGTAATACAGCCATAATTACACTTTTACTTATATTCTCGAGTTATAGTTACTAAATTATTTATATCTAGAGCTACAAAACTCCAAATTAAGATCTGCTAATTTTCCCTGAAACTAGGCTCACATATATTCTTACCATAAAATTTTTAGAATTATTGGTTTAGCCAATAAGTAGAGTTTATTCTTTAAAGTCTCCTCTGTTTAGCTGCTTGACAACTTCGACCTTTCTTCACTAAAATTTATTTATCTCATAGTACGGGATTTGGATAATGTTCTCATCTATTTCTCTTAATATTAGACTCATTAATAATTTAGTCATATCAATATTACCCATAATTATTTTTGTACAATTTTTAGTGATTTTCCAAAGTTAAGATAGGGGAGCCCAAAATCACTCTGACCCTGTCTCACAAAAATTCAAATATCTCATAATATGAAATTCATTTGTTTACACCGTTTATTCTATGAAACTAGGGTCAATATTACTCAATTTCTAATTCAATTTCCATAATTTTTGGCGGATTTTTAGAGTCACACAACTGCTGCTATCCAAGACTATTTTAGTGCAATATCATGATAACTATCATATGATGACATAATGAACATAAACATAAGTTTATTCATCATTCAAAACCTTTGACTTATTTATCACCCACATAACTCTTTATCATGAAACATCATATATTAAGGCACTACTCGTGAGTTTAGTGTACATACCTGTACCAACTCAAATCATAATGTCATATTCCCTCTTCATTGATTTACTTGTCTGTTGACTCAGAAGTTTACCCGTTAAACACTTAGAATATTATTGAATACACGGAAGAATTGCACATAGTGCATCAAATGTAGCCACATGCTACCTCATATCACAATCACATATTGCTCGCTCACAAGGTAATCACGAGCCTGCTCACACAAGCTAACAGTCAGGACGTAACTACACAGACTGCTCACACAAGTTGACAGGTGCCTGCAACACATGCCGGGCTACCCAGCCACTGGTAGGACGTACATGACTTACACCCGGATTCATATAGTCACATATACACACATATTCATTAGCCCATATCCACATAGTTCCTAATGACATGTCACATTGTATCCTAAACTATTCCTAAGGTTCAAACGGGATTTTTCGATACCACATCTCTGTTGAACTTACTCGAAGTGTCAATATCACTATCCATAGTACCAATTGCCCATTCATAGCATAATAAGACATAACTCAAATAGAAAATAAGCTTTAAGAATTTACATAACATGTACCACATATTTCATATATCACTTGTCATGTATTATCATTTTCTTACATTTCATATAATATTCTTCCATGTCATATTTCCACATCATATACATCATTCCATCAACATTTCCAATATGTTAAATCATATAATATATGAAATAATAGTAAGGAATATAATTCAACCATAACATTGCTTTATTATTATCATACGAACTTACCTCAAAAGCAATTACGGACAACTATTCCAATTTAGTCCATAATCTCGAACTTTCTCGATTTAAGCCTGAATCTCGGTTTTCTTGATCTAAAATTTCAAATATAGCTCATTTATTATTTACATTATTCAATTTGACCAAAAAATCATACTTTTAGAAATTTTTATTTTTATCCCTAAACTTTTACTTATTTACACTTTGGCCCCTAGGCTCGTAAAAAGATTTTTATTCAATATCCTTGCATTTTAAGTGTAACACCCCGTACCCGAGTCCGTTACCGGAATCGGACACAAGGTGCACACAGACTTAACTATTTTCACAGCCCATTTAGAAATTTCCAGACAAGCTGGTTACTGCATCACTGTCGCCTTAAAAATCATATCTTGAGTTTCAAAGCTCGAAAATTAGTTTTGTAATTTTTCCCTGAAACTAGACTCATATGTCCATCTACAGATTTTTTTCTAGAATTTTTGATCAAGCCAATTAGTACAGTTTATTAGTTAAAGTCTCCCCTGTTGCAGGGATCGACTACACTGATCTTCGTGCGTTACGAATTGGATATCTCCCTGTACAGGGCTTCAATACTGATGCCGTTTGTTTCTATAGAAACTAGACTCAGAGAGAAATCTATACACATATGGAATGACTCCTAATTATCTCTGGTTAATTTACAATGAATTTCCAAAGTCGGAACAAGGGATAAAGAAACCGTTCTGTCCCTGTTTCACGAGAACTTTAATATCTCTTAACATATAACTGATATGACCGTTTCGTTTCTTCCATATGAAAGTAGATTCATCCAAGTTAATTTACATAATTTATTCACTATTTAATACCATTCCTACTATTTTTAGTGATTTTTCACATCCACATCACTGCTGCTGTCAGTATCTAACTTTAAGGTAGGCTTTACCTATTTCATGATTTCATGATTCAATTGGCCCTTTTTGCATACATAGCACAAAGAGTGATCATGATTAACCATTCCAATGGCTAACCGTTTCAAAACAATATCATACCTCAGAATGATCAACATACAAACGATTATAGTACTATGCTAAAAATGTATATGAGCCATTTTCGCATGGCTATCCAAGTTTACACAAACCAAAAGGTACATGACCTACAACAAAAGGTAGTCCTATACATGCCATTCAAAGTTCAACCAAAATTGTACCAAAATGGGGCTTTGATAGTGTGGATGACTTCAACTTCGATGATCCCGAATCCGATAGCTAACGAGCAAAATCTATAAAGCAGAGAAATAGAGAAAGCGGAGTAAGCAATTTATGCTTAGTAAGTTTGAGCAAGAGATTCCAACACAACAAAAGCATAGCATTCATAAAGCTAACGGATAATTTCATATGCACAAATTCTCAATATCATACTCATTTCACATTCCAACCCCTATGTTCATACATAAGGGATCATCTTAGCCAAATACCGGAAACTCATTACTCGACTGAGCGAATATTATTCGAAGGGAATCAACTAATTCAAGCACATACGAACATACCTCATTGCTGGAAGTTTCAAGCGTATTAACTGAAATTTTACAGCAAGATTGCTTATTCTCGAATCACGTACCTTCGGAATTTAACCGGATATAACGACTCGCTCAAATGCCTTCGGGACGAAGCCCGGTTATAGTGACTCGCACGAATGCCTTCGGGACTTAACTCGGGTTTAGTAACTTGCACAAATGCCTTCGGGCTTAGCCCGGATTTATTATCTCGCACGAATGCCTTCGGATCCTAGTCCGGATATAGTCACTTAGCACAAAGCCTTCGGGACTTAGCCCGGACATCATTCGAATAACCGAGCACAATTATCAATAAATCATGACACATTCGTATTTCACTTTCATTAGCAAAACTCAAACACAAGGCACTTTTCACACTTGCAATTTCGGCTCAATAGCCACACACAAAGAGCATGATTTCGATTTACTTTAAACATGATCTAATCAATTCAGAATTTAAGCTCTATTACTCAAGAACTTACCTTGGATGTTGTCGAGCGATTTCGACGGCTACTCGACTACTTTTTCCTTCCCTTTATCGGATTTAGCTCCCCTTTGCTCTTGAGCTTAATTTGACAAATAAATTGATTTAATCATTTGAGCATCGAAGAGGAATTCAAGGTACTTAGCCAATATATATACTCATTAGGCATCAAAGTCGCATATGTACGAAATCATGAATCGAACTCAACACATTAGTTAATATTCCTCTTAGCGAATTTTCTAAGCCAAGAATAGGCATCAATATGCTTGCCTCTAACCGAATGCATGCACACTAATTTCCCTCATGTGGCCGAATATGCATGTCCATGTTGAGGCCAATTATACACTTATTACCACACAAAAACAACATACATTTTACTAACTAATGCATTCCATATTGTAACTCAATACACATCTATCATTTCCTTCATGACCGAAACATCATCATAAGTAAGTATATACCTTGGGATAGTATATATATGTCATACCAATACATCATGCTCAAACATATATACATATATATATGCTAGAGCCGAATCTCAAGTTGATTGTAACTAAACATGAACATGATTTCGAAACACAAATCTTACTTTCCATGCAATGAGCATAAATCACACTTATGGATGTACCATGGCCGAACACATCACGACACCATAATTTTGGTCATGATTACACAAAGAACTTAGTATCTCATTCAAAAATGCTTAAAGAAAATCTAAGAGTCCTCAATCCACCATCACATGTATCATCATCAAGCTTCATATTTAACATGCAATGGCATTAACTCAAAATCCACCTTGGCCAAATACCATCCCCATGATATAACAAAGATTTGAACCATGGGCTAATAAGAACATCAAGTTAGCAACAAAAACATGCATGAATCTCATGGCACAACATCAAACATACCTTAATCTTGATGCAAGTATAGCCAAACCCTTCCTAATCCTCTTCCAAACCAAGCATGAAGCAAAACTCCTTCCTTATCCTTAGTATTTTCGGCCAAAAGAGAGTGAAAATGGATGAACAAAATTTTTGTTTTCTTTCCTACCTATACTGCAATGGGGAGGGAGAAGCCTTCACACACATTTTTTTTATTCCATACTCCTTATTTTATTTATTCCAACATAACCCACTTACCAAACATGTTTCATGACATGATTTTTGCCCATAATTCCTTGTCATGGCCGGCCACTAACTATTGGGGGGGGGAATTTGACATGCAAGTCCATTGTTTTGCATGCATGCTTTAATTAGTCATCACACACTTCCCCATCATACTTTCAAAGTTTACTACTAGGTCCTTTCTAATGAAATTCACATTTATAACTCTAAATCAAAACATCAAAAATGTCACACATGAGTTAACACACATTATAGGCAATAAAATAAATATTAAATTATTTTTATGCCTCGGTTTTGTGGTCCCGAAACCACATTCCGACTAGGGTCAATTTTGGGCCGTCACAACTCTCCCCCACTTAAGAAATTTTCGTCCCGAAAATCTTACCGTAAATAGGTTTGGGTAACGCTCTTTCATAAAGTTCTCGGGTTCCCAAGTAGCTTCTTCCATCCGTGTTTGAGCCATAACACTTTTACTAACGGAACCCTTTTGTTTCGCAACTCCTTCACTTCACGAGCTAGGATACGAATCGGTTCTTCTTCATAACTCATATCGGCTTGAATTTCAACCTCGATGGACTAATTACGTGCGACGGATCGGATCTATAGCGTCGAAGCATTGAAACGTGGAAGACGTTGTGAATCTTTTCGAGTTCGGGGCAAAATCAAACGACACGCAAGCTGGACCGACTCGTTCGGATATCTCATATGGCCCGATGAACCTCGGACTCAATTTGCCTTCTGACCAAATCGAGTATCTTTTTCCAAGGTGAAACTTTAAGAAACACTTTATCTCCCACGATACTCAATGTCTTTTCGTTTCAGATCCGCTGCACGATTTACGACGATCTGTGGCGCCTTCAGACTTTCACGGATTACCTTTACCTTCTGTTCAGCATCTTTAATCAAATCCACTCCGAAAATTTTGTTTTCACCGAGCCCGGTCCAAAATAATGGTGTACGGCATTTACGCCCGTACAAAGCCTCATAAGGCGCCATCTTAATACTTGATTGAAAACTATTGTTGTAAGCGAATTCAATCAAAGGTAAATACCGTTCCCATGAACCACCTGTAACACCCCAAACCCGTGACCGTCACCGGATTTGACCACGTGGTGTTACCGGGCTTACTTCCCTTATTTCTCTCTTGGAAATATTTAATTTCTGTTCCAGGCAGGCTAGCTAACTGCATCACTGTCCTCTTAAAAATCATATCTCGAGTTCCAGAACTCAAAAATCAATTTTGTAAATTTTCCTTGAAACTAGACTCATAATCCCATCTACACATTTTTTTCTAGAATTTTTGGTTAAGCCAATTAGTACAGTTTATTAGTTAAAGTCTCCCCTGTTTCAGAGTTTGACTACACTGACCTTTGTGCACTACGACTTGGATATCTTCCTGTACAGGGCTCCAACACTTATGCCGTTTGTTTCTAGAGAAACTAGACTCACAAGGGAATCTGTACATATAGAGCATGACTTCTAATTCTCTCTGGTTAATTTATAGTAAATTTTCAAAGTCGGAGCAGGGGATCCTGAAACCGTTCTGGCCCTGTTTCGCGAAAACCTGATTATCCCTTAAAATACAGCTCATATGGTCGTTTCGTTTCGTCCATATGAAAATAGATTCATCATGGTTCAATTTCATAATTTATTCACTATTTAATTCTACTTCTACTATTTTTAGTGATTTTTCCATCTCACCTCACTGCTGCTGGCAGCATCTGTTACTAAAGCAAACAATGACTATTTCATAATTCTTCCATGGCCAACTATTTCATCATACATAATACAAACTACGGCCACCTTATCAAAATTAAGGTTTCTAAGGCTCGTGCCTATAGGTTTTAGATTCACACTCAACCGACCACATAGGCCATTTTCGCATGGCTTAAAGTTTACAACCCGAAATTCAACAAAACAAAATAGCCTATACATGCCAAATGTTCTCCTAGTTCAACTACGAAGACAATACCAAAAGATTTCCAGCCGGTGTGATGACTTCAACGACGGTTCCGAGCACATAAACGATCACGAGTCCAAGAGACCTAAAATGGGTGACAAGAAAACACCGAGTGAGTTTATAACTCGAGAAGTCATAAGCATTTCACAACCATCCGTTACTAAAATTATCATAAAATGAAATAATGAAACAAGGCCCAGCGTTCCAGCCATACCGAACTACCATAGTTCCTTAGACCTTTCGGATCAATGTCATACCAAGTCATACATTTACATTTCATATACTATTCAATAGGATATTTGAAGCAATTTCCATTCATCATTTCATTTCCGCAACAATCATGCAATTGAAATCATCACATAGATTTAAAACTTACCGACTCAACCCCGAGCATGAACATAGTATCTATTAGCCACGAACTCAAGGTACTTACTCTTTCCGCTGTCCATACTCCACTCGATGAAGACACACCCTCCATATAATTGTTCGATCGGAGATATATATATATAGAGTACGCACACACAGTGCTTAATACTCGATTTCGCACACTTAGTGCCATGTGATTCAAGCCCGCACACCCAGTGCCGTATATTTCCAGCATGCACACTTAGTGCCATATATTTCCAGCATGCACACTTAGTGCCATATATTTCCAGCATGCACACTTAGTGCCAATCTCGTCACCGTACACACGTATTGTTCAAGACACTTAGTGCCGAAAGCAAACTTTCTACACATTTCACTATTTCTTTTACATTCAACAATGTCATCATTCCATACACATACATTTTCATTTACATATCATCTCATTAAACACAATTGCATAGATATTATGATCATTTAAAACAATACCAAATATATGCTTAATGACTTACCTTATATTGGATGAAACGATTTCCAATCGACTACTCGATTATCTTTGCTTTGCCTTTGTTTGATTCTCCCCTTTTGATGTCTTGATCTCCTAGTATAAATACATTTAGTAGTTAAATTTCTTGCTGGATACTTATGTGTATAATTTAATGGTTTTCACTCCATTCACAACTATCCTTGTTCAAAATATCAAAACCTTAGCCAACATTCAATTAATGCATCAAGGCCGAATGTATTATCACTATTAAGGTAACCTAGTCTCAAGTATTTTCAATTCTAATGTACAACATCTCAAATTCCCATGACCGATCACACCTATTCTTACTTTCCAATATTCGAAATAATCAAAATCACCTCCTAAACACAATAGTCATGGACAATGCCGAATCCTCAAGTGTTTGAACATAAATTATTTTACTAATATAAACATTCACGAATCATATTCATAGGAAGACCGATTTCTTTCCATAGCATATTCATCATCCATACTTAGATGAAACAACCAAAATCCCTTCCTTTATACCCTAGCCGAATGCTCCAATCATCCATACAAATTACAAATTTTGCATGGCTAAGTAGGAGCCATTTAACATGCAAGAAAAATAATCATAGGAGAAGAATTTATCATTCTAAGTAAGCTCCTATCTCCAACACTAAATCATTCGGCATTTTGCCTAGACACACACAAGAAATCTCAACTTCCTTGACCTTACCAAGAGTGCATCCACCATTCAACTTAGCATATTACAAAACCAAATCAACAAACTCAAAGCTAACCTCCTAGTAGCCAAAGGTACTTGCCGAATTGACTTGAGTAAATCTCCTTCTTTTCACCCTTTGTTTGGCTATAGCAAAAGAAAGAAAACATGAACACTTTTTTTCTTCTTCTCAAGCCATGGCAATTGTAACAAAATGAGAAAGGATGAACAACAAATTTTTTTCTCCTTTCTTTTCCTCAACTCACGGCAACAAGGGGGCATCCACACTCTTTTTTTTTTGTTCATCATTTCCCTCTTTTCTCCATTTCTTTATTCTTTCTAACATGATCCATTAACTAGACATGTTTGAAACATGTTCCTTTGCCTATGCTCTTTATTTTATTATTTCTAACATCCACCATTAGCAAAACATGTTCAAGACATGTTTTCTTTTGCCCATCTTCATTACCATGGCGGCCACTTCCTATAGTTGGCTAAATTGACATGCAAATCCCTCATGTCTTTACTTCATGCATTATTTGGCCACTTAAAATTCACCTATCACATTTTCAAGTCCTAACACATGGGTCCTTTCTTATGAATTAGCACCTAATTAATAAAATCAAGGCACGAAATATTTACGCATACAAATTCCACATACAATAAGCACGACATATAACACCTAATTAGTCTTGTGACTCGGTTTTGTGGTCCCGAAACCACTCTCCGACTAGGGTCACATTAGGGTGTCACAACTCTCCCCACTTAAGAGATTTTCGTCCTCGAAAATCTTACCGTAAATAGGTTTGGGTATCGTTCTTTCATAGAGTTCTCGGGTTCCCATGTAGCTTCTTCTATCCCGTGTTTGAGCCATAACACTTTTACTAACGGAACTTTCTTGTTTCAGTAACTCTTTCACTTCCGAGCTAGGATACGAGTGGGTTCTTCCTCGTAACTCATATTGGCTTGCATTTCAACCTCTGATGGACTAATCCCGTGCGATGGATCAGATCTATAGCGTCGAAGCATCGAAACATGAAAGACGTCGTGAATCTTTTCGAGTTCAGGGGGCAAAATCAAACGATATGCAACTGGACCGACTGGTTCGGATATCTCATATGGCCCAATGAACCTCGGACTCAATTTGCCTTTACGGCCAAATCTGAGTATCTTTTTCCAAGGCGAAACTTTAAGAAACACTTTATCTCCCACCCGATACTCGATGTCTTTTCGTTTCAGATCTGCGTACGACTTCTGACGATCGGAGGCTATCTTCAGACTTTCACGGATTACTTTCACTTTCTGTTCAGCATCTTTTATCAAATCCACCCCGAAAATTTTGCTTTCACCGAGCTCAGTCCAAAACAATGGTGTACGGCATTTACGACCGTATAAAGCCTCGTAAGGCGCCATCTTAATACTTGTTTGAAAGCTATTGTTGTAAGCGAATTCAACCAAAGGTAAATACCGTTCCCATGAACCACTAAACTCAAGGATGCAACATCCCAACATATCCTCGAGTATTTGAATTATCCGTTCGGATTGACCATCGGTTTAGGGGTGAAAAGCAGTGCTAAAATGCAGCTTGGTACCCAAAGCCTCTTGCAATTTCTTCCAAAATCGCGATGTAAATCTTGGGTCTCTATCCGAAACGATAGAAATGGTACCCCATGCAATCGAACAATTTGGGAGACGTATAATTTTCCCAATCTATCAAGCGAAAAATCCGTGCTGACAGGAATAAAATGAGCAGACTTGGTCAGTCTATCAACAATGACCCAGACCGAGTCTTTCTTATTCTGAGTCAATGGTAACCCAGACACAAAGTCCATTGTTACTCAATCCCATTTCCATTCGGGTATCATGATTGGCTGAAGTAATCCCGATGGTACTTGATGTTCCGCTTTCACTTGTTGACATGTCAAACACTTCGAAACAAATTTTGAAATGTCTCGTTTCATACCGGGCCACCAAAATTGGCGTTTCAGATCATTGTACATTTTAGTACTACCCGGGTGGACTGACATTCGACTACTGTGAGCCTCGTTTAAAATCATCGAAACAAGTTCCGAATCCCTTGGAATACATAATCGACCCTTGAACGTCTAGCAATCATTGTCGTCAATCTGAAATTCCGATTCCTCATTCGAAACACATTCGACTCGTTTAGTGACCAATTTAGCGTCGACCTTCTGAGATTCAAGTATTTGATGAATCAATAACGGTTTGGCCTCTAATTCGACTACTAGCACCTCCTCGGGTGAAACGGATAGATGAGCATCCATCGCTCTCAAAGCAGACAGTGCCTTATGACTTAAAGCATCGGCCACCACGTTGGCCTTTCCTGGGTGATAATCAATGACAAGTTCATAGTCCTTTAACAACTCAAGCCAACGTCTTTGTCGCAAGTTTAGATCTCCTTGAGTCATCAGATATTTAAGACTCTTATGGTCCGAATAAATATGACACCTTTCTCCAAACAAGTAATGCCGCCATATCTTCAAGGCAAACACTATGGCTGCTAGTTCAAGGTCATGGGTCGGATAGTTTCTCTCATGCGGCTTTAGTTGTCTCGACGCGTAAGCCACAACTCGACCTTCTTGCATCAACACACAACCTAACCCAAGCAAGGATGCGCCATCAGATATGACAAACTCTTTACGGACTCTTTGTACTAGCACCTGGGCCTCGGTTAAACAGGTTTTCATCGATCGAAACTTTCTTGACAAGCGTTCGACCACTCGAACTTAACATCTTTTGGAGTAGTTTCATCATCGGTGCAGCTATCACCGAAAAACCTTTCACAAATCGTCGATAGTATCCGCAAGCCCCAAAAGCTCCTAACTTCGGCAACATTCCTGGAGGTTTCCAATCGACTATGGCTGAAATTTTGTTCGGGTCCACCCCGACACTCGATGCGGACACCACGTGCCCCAAAAGCTAACCTCTCTCAACCAAAATTCACATTTACTGAACTTTGCGTATAACTGCTTATCTCGTAAGATTTGCAACATTAGCCTTAGGTGTTCAAAGATGTTCGGTTTCATCTCGAATAGACCAAAATGTCATCGATAAATACAACTACGAACCGATCCAAGTATGGCCTGAAAATTCTATTCATTAAATCCATAAATACCGTAGGGCATTAGTAAGCCTAAACGGCATCACTAAGAATTCAGTAGTGACCGTACCTCGTTCTAAGCAGTTTTGGGTATGTCCGATTCTCGGACCCTCAACCGATAGTACCCGACCTCAAATCTATCTTTGAAAACACCGAGGCTCCCTTTAATTGATCAAACAAATCGTCAATTCGTGGCAGCGGATATTTATTCTTTATCGTCACTTTATTCAACCGGCGATAGTCGATGCACAATCTCATAGTTCCATCCTTCTTCTTCACAAACAATACTTTGGTGCGCCCATGGAGAAAAACTCGGTCGAGCGAAACCTCTATCCGTCAATTCTTGCAATTGAACCTTCAATTCCTTTAATTCCGTTAATGCCATACGACACGGGGCTATTGAGATCGGCGTAGTACCGGTACAACCGATGCGAATTCCACCTCCCGAACCAGTGGCAATCCGGTAACTCCTCGTGAAACACATCGAATACTCACAAACCACTGGTACCGATCCGAGTTTCCTTTCCGTTTTTTACTTTCAAGCACATACGCAAGGTATGTTTCACACCCTTTTTCACATATCTCGAAAGCGGTCATAGAAGATATTATCGCGGCACTCCTTTTAAATCAAGAGACTCGACTCGTACTACCTCATTATTTGCACTCCTCAAATCAATGGTTTTCCTTTTGATCCACCACCTTGCATCATGTACTGATCACCAATCCATACCAAGAATAACATCGAATTCATCAAATGGTAGAAGCATCGATCGGTAGGAAAACAGGATTCTCGAATTATTAGGGGGCATCTCTTGCACACTTCATCAATGAGTACATATTGACCCAAAGGGTTTGACACTCGAATTAATAACTCAGTAGACTCAACAGTCGAGTCTTCTTTGGATGCTAAGGTTTCACATACATATGAATGAGTAGAGCGGGGTCAATCAATGCAATCACACTAGTATCAAAGAGAGTAAAAGTACCAGTGATAACGTTAGGGGAGGATGCCTCCTCTCGTGCGCGGATGGCATATGCTCTAGCAGGAGCACGGGTCTCGGATCGAACGATCGTGTCGAGGCTCCTCTCGATTACCACCCCTACCTCCGAAATTCTCGGGGCCTACCTCTAGCCGTCGTTCCACTAGGTCTTGCACCTTGCGTTTTATTACTCTCATCTAGCTCCGTGCAATCTCTAATGAAGTGGTCCTTCGAACCGCATCCATAACAGGCCTTATTAACAGACTTACCCCAACATTCACCTAGGTGTCATCTTCCACATTGGGGGCATTCAGGTTTCTCTCGACGATTATTGCCCACACTAGCTACCGAAGTAGCTCGGGAGTCCGTCAATGGTCGGGCTCTGATGGAAATTCCTGCAGTCGCCCTCGACTTATTAGTGTCCTCCCTAAACTTCTTTACAGCCGAGAACGGAGCTTTACTCGCCAATCTTTTACGATAATCTCTTGTTTCAAATTCAGCCTTCTTCTTCTCCTTTCCAAGTTCTTCCGCCTTGCAGGCTCGTTAAACTAGTGTTACGAACTCCTTTATCTCCAAAATACCCACTAGCAGCTTTAAATCTTCATTCAATCCTTCTTCAAATCTTTTGCACATAGCAACCTCATCAGCCACACACTCCCGAGCATACCGACTAAGTCTTACGAACTCATGTTCGTATTCAGATACGGTCATACGGCCTTGCTTGAGTTCCAAGAATTCCTTACGCTTCTGATCGATGAACCGTTGACTAATATACTTCTTTCAAAATTTCGATTGAAAGAAATCCCAAGTAACTCGTTCGTTTGGGACTATGGAAATTAAAGTCCTCCACCAATAGTAAGTCGAGTCTATAACAAGGATATAGCACACTTAAGACATTCATCGGTGTGCATGACAGTTCATCTAACACTCGAATGGTGTTATCGAGCGAACTCGGCCTTTTCGGCATCATCAAGTAACTATGGCCTTGAACTCCTCAGCCCGCGCTTCCTAATCAGTCTCTGGTGGTCTACTCAGCCTCACGGGATCGATGAATCGGAGGCATTGTGGGCTCTTGGGTGCGATATTTAAATTCGGGAATGGTTGGACAGCCGGATTGGTTCGGGCATATTACGCGACCCACTCATTCATCATGGTGAAGAAGGCTTGTTTCGCCCTTCATTTTGATTATTCGCGGATGATCGAGGCTCAACAGTGGCGTCCCTTGCGAGGAGCAGCCGCTACACTTTCAACGTCATCCGCCAAGGGTCTCTCTACCCGGGTTCCATTTGTTAATCAAAACAAAAACTTCAACCGTCGAAGTCATCACCTTTTAAGCACTAACAATTTGGCATGTATAGCTAGACTGCACGCGCTATGGTAGTCCTAAAACCGACTAAACCATAGCTCGATACCAATAAATGTAACACCCCAAACCCGTGACCGTCACCGGATTTGACCACGTGGTGTTACCGGGCTTACTTCCTTATTTCTCTCTTGGAAATATTTAATTTCTGTTCCAGGCAGGCTAGCTAACTGCGTCACTGTCCTCTTAAAAATCATATCTCTAGTTCCAGAACTCGAAAATCAATTTTGTAAATTTTCCCTGAAACTAGACTCATAATCTCATCTACAAATTTTTTTCTAGAATTTTTAGTAGAGCCAATTAGTACAGTTTATTAGCTAAAGTCTCCCCTGTTTCAGGGTTCGACTACACTGACCTTTGTGCACTACGACTTGGATATCTTCCTGTACAGGGCTCCAACACTTATGCCGTTTGTTTCTAGAGAAACTATACTCACAAGGGAATCTGTACATATAGAGCATGACTTCTAATTCTCTCTGGTTAATTTATAGTAAATTTTCAAAGTCGGAGCAGGGGATCCAGAAACCGTTCTGGCCCTGTTTCGTGAAAACCTGATTATCCCTTAAAATACAGCTCATATGGTCGTTTCGTTTCGTCCATATGAAAATAGATTCATCATGGTTCAATTTCATAATTTATTCATTATTTAATTCTACTTCTACTATTTTTAGTGATTTTTCCATCTCACCTCACTGCTGCTGGCAGCATCTGTTACTAAAGCAAACAATGACTATTTCATAATTCTTCCATGGCCAACTATTTCATCATACATAATACAAACTACGCCACCTTATCAAAATTAAGGTTTCTAAGGCTCGTGCCTATAGGTTTTAGATTCACACTCAACCGACCACATAGGCCATTTTCGCATGGCTTAAAGTTTACAACCCGAAATTCAACAAAACAAAATAGCCTATACATGCCAAATGTTCTCCTAGTTCAACTACAAAGACAATACCAAAAGATTTCCAGCCGGTGTGATGACTTCAACGACGGTTCCGAAACGCATAAACGATCTGAGTCCAAGAGACCTAAAATGGGTGACAAGAAAACACCGAGTGAGTTTATAACTCAGTAAGTCATAAGCATTTCACAACCATCCGTTACTAAAATTATCATAAAATGAAATAATGAAACACGGCCCATTGCTCCAAACCATACCGAACTACCATAGTTCCTTAGACCTTTCGGATCAATGTCATACCAAGTCATACATTTACATTTCATATACTATTCAATAGGATATTTGAAGCAATTTCCATTCATCATTTCATTTCCGCAACAATCATGCAATTGAAATCATCACATAGATTTAAAACTTACCGACTCAACCCCGAGCATGAACATAGTATCTATTAGCCACGAACTCAAGGTACTTACTCTTTCCGCTGTCCATACTCCACTCGATGAAGACACACCCTCCATATAATTGTTTGATCGGAGATATATATATATAGAGTACGCACACACAGTGCTTAATACTCGATTTCGCACACTTAGTGCCATGTGATTCAAGCCCGCACACATAGTGCCATACCCTTCGAGCTCGCACACCCAAAGGTCAGATATTTCCAGCATGCACACTTAGTGCCATATATTTCCAGCATGCACACTTAGTGCCATATATTTCCAGCATGCACACTTAGTGCCAATCTCGTCACCGTACACACGTATTGCCCAAGACACTTAGTGCCGAAAGCAAACTTTCTACACATTTCACTATTTCTTTTACATTCAACAATGTCATCATTCCATACACATACATTTTCATTTACATATCATCTCATTAAACACAATTGCATAGATATTATGATCATTTAAAACAATACCAAATATATGCTTAATGACTTACCTTATATTGGATGAAACGATTTCCAATCGACTACTCGATTATCTTTGCTTTGCCTTTGTTTGATTCTCCCCTTTTGATGTCTTGATCTCCTAGTATAAATACATTTAGTAGTTAAATTTCTTGCTGGATACTTATGTGTATAATTTAATGGTTTTCACTCCATTCACAACTATCCTTGTTCAAAATATCAAAACCTTAGCCAACATTCAATTAATGCATCAAGGTCGAATGTATTATCACTATTAAGGTAACCTAGTCTCAAGTTTTTCAATTCTAATGTACAACATCTCAAATTCCCATGACCGATCACACCTATTCTTACTTTCCAATATTCAAATAATCAAAATCACCTCCTAAACACAATAGTCATGGACAATGCCGAATCCTCAAGTGTTTGAACATAAATTATTTTACTAATATAAACATTCACGAATCATATTCATAGGAAGACCGATTTCTTTCCATAGCACATTCATCATCCATACTTAGATGAAACAACCAAAATCCCTTCCTTTATACCCTAGCCGAATGCTCCAATCATCCATACAAATTACAAATTTTGCATGGCTAAGTAGGAGCCATTTAACATGCAAGAAAAATAATCATAGGAGAAGAATTTATCATTCTAAGTAAGCTCCTATCTCCAACACTAAATCATTCGGCATTTTGCCTAGACACACACAAGAAATCTCAACTTCCTTGACCTTACCAAGAGTGCATCCACCATTCAACTTAGCATATTACAAAACCAAATCAACAAACTCAAAGCTTACCTCCTAGTAGCCAAAGGTACTTGCCGAATTGACTTGAGTAAATCTCCTTCTTTTCACCCTTTGTTTGGCTATAGCAAAAGAAAGAAAACATGAACACTTTTTTTCTTCTTCTCAAGCCATGGCAATTGTAACAAAATGAGAAAGGATGAACAACAAAATTTTTTTCTCCTTTCTTTTTCCTCAACTCACGGCAACAAGGGGGCATCCACAGTCTTTTTTTTTTGTTCATCATTTCCCCTCTTTTCTCCATTTCTTTATTCTTTCTAACATGATCCATTAACTAGACATGTTTGAAACATGTTCCCTTGCCCATGCTCTTTATTTTATTATTTCTAACATCCACCATTAGCAAAACATGTTCAAGACATGTTTTCTTTTGCCCATCTTCATTACCATGGCGGCCACTTCCTATAGTTGGCTAAATTGACATGCAAATCCTCATGTCTTTACTTCATGCATTATTTGGCCACTTAAAAATTCACCTATCACATTTTCAAGTCCTAACACATGGGTCCTTTCTTATGAATTAGCACCTAATTAATAAAATCAAGGCACGAAATATTTATGCATACAAATTCCACATACAATAAGCATATAACACCTAATTATTCTTGTGACTCGGTTTTGTGGTCCCGAAACCACTCTCCGACTAGGGTCACATTAGGGGTGTCACACCACCGAACTCGAGGATGCAACATCTCAACATATCCTCAAGTATCTGAATTATCCGCTCTGATTGACCATCGGTTTGGGGGTGAAAAGCGGTGCTGAAATGCAACTTGGTGCCCAAAGCTTCTTGCAATTTCTTCCAAAATCGCGAGGTGAACCTCGGATCTCTATCCGACACAACAGAAATCGGTACCCCGTGTAATCTCACAATCTGAGAAACTTACAATTCAGCTAGTTTATCCAATGAAAAATCCGGACGCACAGGGGTAAAGTGAGAAGACTTAGTCAGTCTATCAATAACAACCCAAATCGCGTCCTTCTTACTTGCTGACAATGGCAGTTCGGACACAAAGTCCATTGTGATTCGATCCCATTTCCACTCGGGTATCGTAATCGGCTGAAGTAATCCTGAAGGCACTTGATGTTCCGCTTTCACTTGTTGACATATTAAACATCTCGAAACAAAGTCGGAGATGTCTCGTTTCATACCATGCCACCAAAACCGACGTTTCAAATCGTTGTACATCTTCGTACTCCCCGGGTGGATTGCCATTCGGCTACAATGGGCTTCGTTCAGAATTATCAAAATAAGTTTCGAATTCTTTGGAACACACAGACGTCTTCTGAACCTCAAACAATCGTCATCATCTATTTGAAACTCCGATTCCTTGTTCGGAACACACTCAGCCCGTTTTGCGACCAACTCATCGTCAACTTTCTGAGCTTCACGAATTTGATGAGTCAACAATGGTTTGGCCTTTAATTGGCTACTAACACATTGTCGGGTAGAATAGACAGTGTACATTCATCGTCAGTAAAGCAAACAGCGATTTCGGCTTAAAGCGTCCGCAACCGCATTAGCCTTTCGGGTGATAGTCAATGACGAGCTCATAATCTTTTAACAACTCGAGCCAACGTCTTTGTCGCAGATTTAAGTCTCTTTGAGTCATCAAATATTTGAGACTTTTGTGATCCGAATACACATGGCACTTCTCACCAAATAAGTAATGTCGCCATATCTTTAAGGCGAATCGATGGCGACCAATTCGAGATCATGGGTGGGATAATTTTTCTCATGTGGCTTTAATTGTCTCGACGATAGGCCACAACTCGACCTTCTTGCATCAATACGCAACCTAACCCAAGTAGGAGGCGTCACTATAGATGACAAACTCTTTGCCGATTTGGGCTGCACTAAAGCTGGAGCTTAGTCAAATGAGTTTTCAATTGATCGAAACTTTTCTGACACTTTTCCGTCCATTCAAACTTGACATCTTTCTGAAGCAGTTTCGTCATAGGTGTGGCTATCATTGAGAATCCTTTTACAAACCGTCGGTAGTAACTAGCAAGCCCCAAAAAGCTCCGAACCTCAGTAATATTCCTCGGAGGCTTCTAGTTAAGTATGGCTGAAATTTTACTCGGGTCGACTCGAATACCCGATGCAGATACCACATGACCCAAGAAGCTAACCTCTCTTAACCAGAACTCACACTTGCTGAACTTAGCGTATAACTGCTTGTCTCGTAAAACTTGTAACACTACTCTCAGGTGCTCCGCATGTTCGGTCTCATCTCTTGAATAGACCAAGATGTCATCAATGAACACAACTACGAACCGATCCAAATACG
Source organism: Gossypium arboreum (assembly GCF_025698485.1). Classification (NCBI taxonomy): domain Eukaryota; kingdom Viridiplantae; phylum Streptophyta; class Magnoliopsida; order Malvales; family Malvaceae; genus Gossypium; species Gossypium arboreum. The sequence continues at coordinate 89,053,461 of NC_069070.1, read as the reverse complement.
GTCTGAAGATCCGATTCATCAAATCCATAAATACCGCAGGGGCATTGGTGAGCCCAAACGACATCACTAAGAACTCGTAGTGACCATATCTCGTTCTGAAGGCAGTTTTGAGTATATCCGAATCTCGGATTCATGAATCGATAATAGCCCGATCTCAAATCTATTTTTGAGAACACCGAGGTTCCATCATTGATCGAACAAATCATCGTCTGTGAAGCGAATATTTGTTCTTTATTGTCACTTTATTAAGGCGACGATAGTCGATGCACAACCTCATGGTTCCGTCCTTCTTTTCACAAACAACACCGGTGCACCCCAAGGTGAAAAACTCAGGCGAGCAAAACCTCTATCCACCAACTCTTGCAACCGAGCTTTCAACTCCTTTAATTCCGTTGGTGCCATACGATCACGGAGCTATCGAAATCGGTGTGGTCCTGTACAAGCTCAATACCTAACTCTATCTCCCGAACAGTGGCAAACCCGGTAATTCTTGGAAAAACATCCGGTATTCACAAACCACCGACACTGATTCGGTTTTATTTCTAACTCCTTATCATCAAGTACATATGCAAGGTATGCTTCGCACCCTTTCTTACATATTTTGGGCCAACATTGATGATATTACGGTGGCAACCCTTTAAGTCCGTAGACTCAACTCGGATCATCTCGTTATTTGCGCACCTCAAATAAATAGTCTTGCTTTTACAATTCACAACCGCATCATGCACGGTCAACCAATCCAACCCAAGAATAACATCGAATTCATCGAATGGCAAAAGCATCAAGTCCACGGAAAGCAGAACCTCAATTACTAGGGACATTTCTTACACACTTTGTCGACCAAGACGTAACGACCCAAGGATTTGACACCGAATTACGAACTCAGAGACTCAATAGGTAAAGTCTTCTTGGATGCTAAGGTTTCGCATATATAAGAGTGTGTAGAACCGTGGTCAATTAAAGCAATCACATTAGTATCAAAGAGAGTGAAAGTACGGTAATAACATCCGGCGAGGAAGCATCCTCGCGTGCGCGTATAGCATAAGCCCTAGTAGGAGCGCCGAGCCTCGGATCTGGTCGTAACATCTCTAGATCCTCTCGACCACCACTAGCATTGCCGTACTTCCGGATGGTCTACCTCGGCGGTGGTAGCACCGGTTTCCCACTCGATTTGTATTCTGCTCAGCAACCTTGGGCAATCTTTAATAAAGTGGTCGATCGATCCGCACTTGTAGCGAGGAGGTCACGGAACCTCGACTTTCGAATGCCATTTGCCACAATGTCGACACTCCGTTCGTCTCGACGTTCATCCCCAACACTTGGCGCATCAAGTGCCTCGTGTACCTGGGGTTGATCACGATCTCGTCTAAAAAGGCCCGAAGCGCCTCTAGACCGGCCCACATCATCTCTAAATTTCTTTGATGCATGTTGAAGAGACTTTCCCGAGGATCTTTTACGAAACTCTCCAGTTCCCACATCAACTTTTTGTTTTTCTTTTCTAAGCTCTTGACTTTACAAGCTCGCTCGACAAGTACTCTGAACTCTCGTATTTCAAGAATGCCAACGAACATTTTTATGTCTTCATTCAGCCCATCCTCGAAGCGTTTACATGAGCGACCTCGGACGAAACACATTCCGAGCGTATCTACTAAGTCTAATAAATTTTCGCTCGAATCGATGGCGACATAGAACCTTGCTTAAGCTCAAGAAATTCCTTCCGTTTTTGATCAACAAATCTCTAACTGATATACTTTTTTCGAAACTTAGTTTGGAAAAACTCCCAAGTTACTTGCTCTCGGGGCACAACAGAAGTCAGAGTGCTCCACCAATAGTAGGCAGAATCACGTAGCAAGGAGATAGCACACTTTAAGCATTCGTCGGGTGTACAAGATAGCTCATCGAGTACCCGGATAATGTTGTCCAGCCAAAATTCAGCTTGCTCGGCATCATCGCTATCCGTAGCTTTAAATTTAGTAGCCCCATGTTTTTGGATTCTATCAACTGGGGGCTTATTCAACCTTATTTGGTCGATTACGGAGGCATTGTAGGTGGGGTGTGTTTGTTGGGAATGGAGGTTGTGGAACAGCCGTATTAGTTCGAATGTATTGGTTGAACCAATCATTCATCACGCTATAAAAGGCTTGCCTAGCCTCATCATTCGGATTGCTAGCAACAGGTTGAGAGTCCACCGGCGCTGTCCCTTGTGCGGAGCAGCGCCACACTCTCCACATCATCGCCTATCGCTTTCGGTTGGGATCGGGATCCATTCTGTAAATAAACACAAATTCAAACGTCAGAAATCACCACACTATCAAATAATCACATGAATGGTATGTATAGCTAGACCCAAACGCATTACGGTAGTCCTAGAATCGACTAAACCGTAGCTCTGATACCAATAAAATTGTTACACCCCGTACCCGAGTCCGTTACCGGAATCGGACACAAGGTGCACACAGACTTAACTATTTTCACAGCCCATTTAGAAATTTCCAGACAAGCTGGTTACTGCATCACTGTCGCCTTAAAAATCATATCTTGAGTTTCAAAGCTCGAAAATTAGTTTCGTAATTTTTCCCTGAAACTAGACTCATATTTCCATCTACAGATTGTTTTCTAGAATTTTTGATCGAGCAAATTAGTACAGTTTGTTAGTTAAAGTCTCCCCTGTTGCAGGGATCGACTACACTGACCTTCGTGCGTTACGAATTGGATATCTCCCTGTACAGGGCTTCAATACTGATGTCGTTTGTTTCTATAGAAACTAGACTCAGAGAGGAATCTATACATATATGGAATGACTCCTAATTATCTCTGGTTAATTTAAAATGAATTTCCAAAGTCGGAACAAGGGATCCAGAAACCGTTCTGGCCCTGTTTCACGAGAACTTTAATATCTCTTAACATATAACTCATATAACCGTTTCGTTTCTTCCATATGAAAGAAGATTCATCCAAGTTCATTTATATAATTTATTCACTATTTAATACCATTTCTACTATTTTTAGTGATTTTTCACATCCACATCACTGCTGCTGTCAGTATCTGCCTTTAAGGTAGGCTTTACCTATTTCATGATTTCATGATTCAATTGGCCCTTTTTGCATACATAGCACAAAGAGTGATCATGATTAACCATTCCAATGGCTAACCGTTTCAAAACAATATCATACCTCATAATGATCAACATACAAACGATTATAATACTATGCTAAAACGTATATGAGCCATTTTCGCATGGCTATCCAAGTTTACACAAACCAAAAGGTACATGACCTACAACAAAAGGTAGTCCTATACATGCCATTCAAAGTTCAACCAAAATTGTACCAAAATGGGGCTTTGATAGTGTGGATGACTTCGACTTCGATGATCCCGAATCCGATAGCTAACGAGCAAAATCTATAAAGCAGAGAAACAGAGAAAGCGGAGTAAGCAATTTATGCTTAGTAAGTTTGAGCAAGAGATTCCAACACAACAAAAGCATAGCATTCATAAAGCTAACGGATACTTTCATATGCACAAATTCTCAATATCATACTCATTTCACATTCCAACCCCTATGTTCATACATAAGGGATCATCTTAGCCAAATACGGAAACTCATTACTAGATCGAGCGAATATTATTGAAGGAATCAACTAATTCAAGCACATACGAACATACCTCATTGCTGGAATTTTCAAGCGTATTAACTGAAATTTTACAGCAAGATTGCTTATTCTCGAATCACGTACCTTCAGAATTTAACCGGATATAACGACTCACTCAAATGCCTTGGGATGAAGCCCGGTTATAGTGACTTCGCACGAATGCCTTCGGACTTAACCCGGGTTTAGTAACTTGCACAAATGCCTTGGGCTTAGCCCGATTTATTATCTCGCACGAATGCCTTGGATCCTAGTCCGGATATAGTCACTTAGCACAAAGCCTTGGGACTTAGCCGGACATCATTCAATAACCGAGCACAATTATCAATAAATCATGACACATTCAGTATTTCACTTTCATTAGCAAAACTCAAACACAAGGCACTTTTCACACTTGCAATTTCGGCTCAATAGCCATACACAAAGAGCATGATTTTGATTTACTTTAAACATGATCTAATCAATTCGAATTTAAGCTCTATTACTCAAGAACTTACCTTGGATGTTGTCGAGCCATTTAAATGACTACTCGACTACTTTTTCCTTCCCTTTATCGGATTTAGCTCCCTTTGCTCTTGAGCTTAATTTGACAAATAAATTGATTTAATCATTTGAGCATTGAAAGAGGAATTCAAGGTACTTAGCCAATATATATACTCATTAGGCATCAAAGTCGCATATGTACGAAATCATGAATCGAACTCAACACATTAGTTAATATTCCTCTTAGCCAATTTTCTAAGCCAAGAATAGGCATCAATATGCTTGCCTCTAACCGAATGCATGCACACCAATTTCCCCTCATGTGGCCGAATATGCATGTCCATGTTGAGGCCAATTATACACTTATTACCACACAAAAACAACATACATTTTACTAACTAATGCATTCCATATTGTAACTCAATACACATCTATCATTTCCTTCATGACCGAAACATCATCATAAGTAAGTATATACCTTGGGATAGTATATATATGTCATACCAATACATCATGCTCAAACATATATACATATATATATGCTAGAGCCGAATCTCAAGTTGATTGTAACTAAACATGAACATGATTTCGAAACACAAATCTTACTTTCCATGCAATGAGCATAAATCACACTTATGGATGTACCATGGCGAACACATCACGACACCATAATTTTGGTCATGATTACACAAAGAACTTAGTATCTCATTCAAAAATGCTTAAAGAAAATCTAAGAGTCCTCAATCCACCATCACATGTATCATCATCAAGCTTCATATTTAACATGCAATGGCATTAACTCAAAATCCACCTTGGCCAAATACCATCCCCATGATATAACAAAGATTTGAACCATGGGCTAATAAGAACATCAAGTTAGCAACCAAAACATGCATGAATCTCATGGCACAACATCAAACATACCTTAATCTTGATGCAAGTATAGCCAAACCCTTCCTAATCCTCTTCCAAACCAAGCATGAAGCAAAACTCCTTCCTTATCCTTAGTATTTTCGGCCAAAAGAGAGTGAAAATGGATGAACAAAATTTTTGTTTTCTTTCCTACCTACACGGCAATGGGGAGGAGAGAAGCCTTCACACACACATTTTTTTTATTCCATACTCCTTATTTTATTTATTCCAACATAACCCACTTACCAAACATGTTTCATGACATGATTTTTGCCCATAATTCCTTGTCATGGCGGCCACTAGCTATTGGGGGAATTTGACATGCAAGTCCATTGTTTTGCATGCATGCTTTAATTAGTCATCACACACTTCCCCATCATACTTTCAAAGTTTACTACTAGGTCCTTTCTAGTGAAATTCACATTTATAACTCTAAATCAAAACATCAAAAATCTCACACATGAGTTAACACACATTATAGGCAATAAAATAAATATTAAATTATTTTTATGCCTCGGTTTTATGGTCCCGAAACCACATTCCGACTAAGGTCAATTTTGGGCTGTCACATTAAGCCTAGATGAATCATTTTCATAACTATAGCAGCCCCCAATTTCCACTAAATCACATATTTATGACAATGTTATAAGTTTTACAAAACGATCATTTTAAGCATTTTCACCGAAATCACTTAGCAAAAGTCGTTTACTTAACACCCGACATTTATTTTCAACCATTAGACATCAAAACACATGCATATCACTCATGGGTAAATTTTTAAACATGAACCCTAGCTCAAAATAATGGTAGAAATAGGTAAATGGAGTTACCAGGACTTCAAAATGTAAAGAACATTAAAAACAGGGCTCGGGATCACTTACAAATAAGCTTGGAAGCTTGAACCAAACCCTAGCCATGGCTTCCATTGTAGATTCGGCTAGTACATGAACAAGATGGACAATTTGGCTTATTTTGGCTTTTTAATTCTTTTAATTTTTAGATTACCAAAATTCCCCTAACTTAAAAATATTCTCTTTCACCCATTTCATGTCTATTTTTTTCCAACAATTTACCAATGGTCTAATTACCATTTAAGGACCTCCAATTTAAAAACTCATAACAATTGGACACCTCTAATATGTAGAACTCAACTTTTTCACTTTTTACAATTTAGTCCTTTTGACCAAATTGAGTGCCCAAACGTCAAAATTTTCGAACGAAATTGTAACAGCCTGATTTAGACCCTAATTGGACCGTGGCTTTGGGACCACGAATTCGAGTCAGAAAATTTTTAAAAATTATTTTTTGTGTTTATTTTGTGTGAATTTATATATGTGAAATTTTTGTGATTTAATTTTGTCGTTTAGGTGTCTGATTAATAAAAGGACTTAATCACGTAAATTAAAAATTTGATAGTTAAATGCATAAAGGGCTAAATTGATAATGGCTTATTAAATGCAAGAATTTAAGTTGTAAATTACCCATTGCTGTAATAAGTGGATGGTAAAAGACATGGATTATAAAGTTTATTATTATTTCATTAAGGTTATTTAAGTAATTTATTTAATAAACATATAATAGTTAAAATAAAGTTATGAAATTCATTACATTCATTTTGTTCTTTGACTGAAACTTAAGAAAAGAAAAGAAGAAAGAATAAAAGCTAGGGTTCAGCCTATTTGGAGCTCAATCAAGATTCATTTTCTTGTCGGTTTTTTGATAATTTCTACTTTTTTGAGATCGTTGCTTAGTAATCTTCAAAACCCAAGCTTTAATTTTTGATTTTGATGAATATTTTGAGTTGTACCATTGTTGATAGCTTGTGATTTTTGTTGTTTGATGATGAAAAAAGAAAGATATGTTTTAGATTAACATATTTTGTATTGGAGTTTTTGATGATTTTGAGTAATTAAGACTTACTTGCAAAAAAAAAAAAATTTGAGGGACGAAACTGTGAAATTGATAAAATATGTGGACTTGTATGAGCATGGGGGCCTAACTTGGGTGTTGTGAAATTTTGTGTATTTTGTGTTTTGTGCAGTAGGGACTAAATTGTAAAAATTGTAAATGATAGGGGTAAAATGGTAATTTTCCTATTTATGTGTTTTTAGGCTAAATTGAATGAAAATATGTTTGAATGAGCTTAATTTGAATATGTTTAGATCAAGAAACAAAGAAATAAGATTTGGACTGGGGAAAAATGAAAGTTGTCGACTAGCAGCCCCGTCCTATTTTACGACGTCCGAGGTAAGTTTATAAGCAAATAGACTTGTTTATTGATAAATTTAATGTTATGTTTACATGCAGTTAAGAAATGTTAAGTTAAAATTATGGTATGGCCGAATGTGATTGAATATGGTTAGCACACTTCCGAGTGTGATTCGACTGAAATACGACGTCCGAAAGCCCTGTATGAACCTTAAGAATAGCTAGGATACATATGTCATGACATAGGATTCCGATATATGTGTGCGAGCAAGACCATGGCATCGATTCGCGGTTTTTGATATGTGTTTACGAGTAAGACCCTGTCCGAGACAGTGGCATTGTCATGTTGCTACATGTAAGACCACGTCTAGGACGTTGGCGTTGTACAATTTATGTGATTATCCAAGTGTTCTATCCAATTCTGAATGGTTCATTGGGAAAAGGTAATCGTGTACAGATTGTATGATATGAGCTAATGGCCAGGTATGAGTTAGTTCGATAATTAACAAAAATAAGGTAAGTGTATTCGGCCTATTGCACATTATTAAATAAATGTAAATTTAGTATATGCATATTTATGAGTACTCGGTCATGTGACTAATATAAGTACTTGAGACTATATTATAATCTATGAGATTATGTATGTATGGGTATGTGAACTAAGAACTTAGTGGATATTCGGCCTTGAAAGCTAAATAATGATTTGTACCTTTTGATCATACAAGCGTTCGGGTAAAGTGATGATTTAACTGTGTATAAATGCATATGATTATATATAAGTAACATGGATGTATTCGTGCCTAGAACCGAATGTAAATTGATGTAATAATTCTAGTATAAATTAGTTAAGTCGAATAAATCATTGAGTAGTTGATTTTCTTATGACTTACTAAGCTTTGAAAGCTTATTCCTTGTGTTTTGTCTACCTTGTTTTATAGATTTTGAAGTCAAGGTACAAGCTCAGGAGCAGTCAGCCAAGTTCATCACACTATCTATTATTTTAGTACCTTCAAACTAAATTTAAGTTATGGCATGTATAGGCTGGTGTTGGAGTTAATTATTTTGGAAATGATTGTATATTTAAGCCATGCAAAAATGGCTAAATTCTTAAGTTAGTCTTGAATGTGTTTTGGTTGTGGTTATTGCTCTCTATATGAATTCGGTTATGCATGATCATGGGATGAGCTCATTAGGGTTAACATGCTGTGAATGAATTAAGTATAATTAAGATTATGTGTGTTTTGTGCATCGCAATAATTGATGAATTGGGCAGCATCTTTGGTTAATCCGATTATAGTTTTTGTGTGAGTATAAACATATATATAGAAGTGGTAGTTATATTTTGTTAAGGTGTTGTTATCTGCATTGGTACAGGGAATATTCGGCTATGTCTTATTGTGAATTGGATTGATTTTGTTACAGATTTTATATGATATGTATGGTTGCTTGGCATGGCTCATTAATGATTTATATTTTGATAAATCGTTTTTCATATGAGTTGAATTAAAAATAATGTCTAGGTTGATTTATATTCAGCCTTGATACTTAAAATGTTTTGGGTACTTTGTTATATGTTTATGAGGTAATTATAATGGATAATGTACGAGCATGGTCGATTATAAGACAAGAGTGAATGAGATGGTTGTAAACAACTTGATTATAGGTATAAGTTTATGTATTTATTTGCACATAGGATGGATTAACTTATTCATGATATGGTAGTTGTCTGTGCTATTACATTGGGTAAATAATGCAGTTAGAAGTATGCATGAATGTAATAATATGAAGCCTATGTGAATTTTAATTGCCATATTGACATTATAAGGTGTATATTTTTTCCACGTGAGTTGGCTTGAATTTCATAATAAAAAGTGCATTTATATTCGACTAGGAAAGGAAGAAACATATACACATGCAATGATATAACGTTTGTGGTTTGGTGATTAAGTGTTTATATATGTATGCATATTCGAATGGGTGAATGTACCTATATTAATGCATGAAACATGTAAACTCATGCCAACTATGAAATCATCTTTGCATAAATGATATAAATATTGGAAATTTGTATTGTCCGACATGTAAAGTAGCACTTATGCAATTCTTTTATATTAAAAGGATAAAATAAGTCGATGATTAATTAATAAAGTTGTTGGTTAGTTATTTATATTCGTATATATAAATAGTTTGCTTTGACATATATTGGATTATGTTTTAATTATGTTGTAATATGATCGATATGATTTTAAGTCGATAATTAAGTTATGAATAATAATGTTATTTTAGATTTTGAATTGAAATTTGTGATGTATGATTATATGAACCGTGATACGATTGATAATGCTTCATAGCTGTACTCTGGTGACAGATACGGGTTAGGGGTGTTACATTTTTTTAGTATCAGAGCTACGGTTTAGTTAGTTCTAGGACTACGTAGTATATGAGATTAGCTATACATGCCATAATTATATACTGTGATAGTGTGATGACTTCTGACATTTGAAATGTGTTTTCATATAGTAAATGGATCCCGACAGAGCTGTAGTTGATGATGTCAGGACTGTAGCGCCTGCTCTCGCACAAGGGACAGCGCAGGCTGATTCTCGACCGACTTCGAGTAATCCAGAAAGTGAAGCTAAATAAGCCTTCTATCAAATGATGAATGACAGGTTCACTCAATATATCCAGACTAACCCGGTTGCACAACAACCTCCACCCCTGACTAATCCATCTTCCGTGCCTGTTGTACCTCAAGTAAGTGATCCATTGCGATTGAGTAGACCACCTGTTGATAAAATTAGAAAACTTGGAGCTGAAGAGTTTAAAGCCACTGATGATGATAACGCTGAGCGGGCTGGGTTCTGGCTGGATAATACCATCCGTGTGTTTGATGAGTTGTCCTGTACTCTAGATGAATGTTTAAAATGTGCTATATCCTTGCTCCGAGACACAGTATACCATTGGTGGAATACCCTAGTATTAGTAGTTCTGAGAGAGTAGGTGACCTGGGAATTCTTTCAAATTGAGTTCCGTAAGAAATATGTCAGTCAGAGATTTATCGACCAGAAGCGTAAAGAAATTCTAGAGCTGAAATAAGGTAGGATGACAGTGACGGAGTATGAGTGGAAATTTGTAAGACTCAGCCGGTATGCCCAAGAGTATGTTTCTACTGAAGCAATAATGTGTAAAAGATTTGAAGATGGGCTGAATGAAGATATCAAACTGTTGGTTGTCATACTTGAGATAAAAGAGTTTGTGGTACTTGTTGAGCGAGCTTGCAAATTTGAAGAGCTCAGGAAAGAGGAAAGAAAAGCTGACTTTGAAGCTAGAGATGTACGCAAAAGAACATCAGGTAAGTCATTCCAATTGGCATCAAAGAAGTTTCGAGATGATTTTAGTCGTTCTAAAGCCACTTCAGGTTACTCTAGATGGGATCAGAATAGACCACTAGTGGATTGAGAGTTACCTCAGTAGCAAGTGTGGGTAATGTCAGATCAAATCAAACCGAGTACAAGCACTGTGGTAAACGACATCCCAGTGGTTGTAGGTTGCATGATCGGGCCTGTTTTAAATGTGGATCGATAGATCATTATAGTCGAGACTGCCCAATGTTAGCTGAGGAAAATCTAGTGTAGAATACAAGATCGGGTAACACTGCAGCTCAAGGTAGACCACCCAGAAATGCTGGTAATACGAGTGGCAGTCAGAGGACTTGCCAGAGCTTATGCTATACGTGCACGAGAGGAGGCTTCATCCCCAGATGTTATTACTGGTACATTTACTCTTTATGATACTAATGTAATTGCATTGATTGATCCTGGTTCTACTCATTCTTATGTATGTGAGACATCGATTATTGACAAGACTGCTGTTGAGTCTACTGAGTTTGTGATTAGAGTGTCAAACCCCTTGGGCCGGTGTGTTATGGTTGATAAAGTATGTAAGAATTGTCCCTTGATGGTTCAAGATCTGAACTTTCCGGCTGATTTGATGTTACTGCCAATTGATGAGTTCGATATAATTTGGGTATGGATTGGCTGACTTTACATGACGCTGTTGTGAACTACAAAAGGAAGACCATTGATCTTCAGAGACAGAATGATGAAGTTATTCGGATTGAATCTAATGATTTGTATAGGTTACCAGCAGTGATTTCTTCGATGCTAGCTCAAAAATATGTGAGGAAAGGGAGTAAAGCTTATTTTGCCTATGTGCTCGACAGTAAAGTGACTGAAAGAAATATTGAATCAGTATCTGTTGTATGTGAGTATCCGGATGTGTTTCCAGAAGAATTACAGGGACTGCCACCTATTCGGGAAGTAGAGTTTGGTATTCAGTTAATACCTGGGACGACTTCGATATCCATAGCTCCGTACTGAATGGCTCTTACAGAATTAAAAGAATTGAAAGCACGATTGCAAGAATTGACAGATAGAGGTTTCGCGCGACTGAGTTTCTCTCCGTGGGGTGTACCTATGTTGTTTGTGAAAAAGAAAGATGGAACTATGAGAATGTGCATTGATTACAGACAACTTAATAAGGTGACTATAAAAAATAAGTATCCGTTACCACAGATTGATGATCTATTTGACCAACTAAAAGTGGCTACAGTATTTTCGAAGATAGATTTAGGATCAGGCTATTATCAGTTGTGAGTTAAAGATTCAGATGTGCCAAAGACTACTTTCAGAACATGGTACGGACACTATGAGTTTTTGGTTATGCCTTTCGGATTCACTAATGCACCTGTTGTTTTCAGGGACTTGATGAATCAGATCTTCAGACCGTATCTAGACCGGTTTGTGGCTGTGTTTATAGATGACATTTTGATCTACTCTCATGATGAAGTTGAACTACTAAACATTTAAGACTTGTGTTGCAGATCTTACGAGATAAGCAGTTATATGCGAAATTTAGTAAATATGAGTTCTGGTTAAATGAAGTCAGTTTTCTGGGCCATGTATTATTAGCATTAGGTATTCGGGTCGATCCGAGCAAAATTTCAGCTATACTAGATTGGAAACCTCTGAAGAATGTTTCTGAAGTCTGAAGCTTTTTGGGACTTGCTGGTTATTGTAGACAGTTTGTGAAAGGTTTCTCTATGATTGCATCTTCGATGACAAAGCTATTACAGAAAGATGTTAAGTTCGAGTGGTCAGAGAAGTGTCAACAAAGTTTTGATCAGTTGAAGGCTCCTCTAACAGAAGCTCCAGTGCTAGTTTAGCCGGAATCTGGTAAAGAATTTGTTATCTATAGTGATGCATCATTAAATGGTTTGGGCTGTGTCCTGATGCAGGAAGGCAAAGTGATAGCTTACGCCCTGAGATAGTTAAAGCCACATAAAAAGAACTATCCGACACACGACCTAGTATTGGCAGCCATTGTGTTCGCATTAAAGATTTGGCGTCATTATTTGTTCGGTGAGAAATGTCATGTTTATTCTGATCATAAAAGCCTAAAATATTCGATGACTTAGAAAGATCTGAATTTGAGACAACATCGATGGTTAGAACTGCTAAAAGACTACGAGCTTGTGATTGACTATCATTCGGGAAAAGCTAACTTTGTTGCTGATGCCTTAAGCCAAAAATCACTATTTTCTTTACGTGCAATGAATACACATATGGCTATGTCTGATAATGGTTCGATAGTAGTTGAATTGAAAGCTAGGCCATTATTTGTTCAACAAATATGTGATGCCTAGAAGATTGATAATGAATTGATTGCAAAACGAGCTTAGTGTGAGACAGATGCTGATTCAGAGTTTAGAGTTGATGCTGATGACTGTTTAAGGTTTAGAGACCGAATATGCATTCCGAGAAATTCGAATTTGATTCAGATGATTTTGAATGAAGCTCACAGCAGTCGATTATCTATTCACTCAAGTAGTACAAAGATGTACAATTATCTGAAATAACTTTACTGGTGGCATGGTATGAAACGAGACATTTCTGACTTTGTTGCAAGATGTTTAGCCTGTAAACAAGTAAAAGTTGAACATTAGGTGGCTTCAGGACTACTTCAGCCTATCATGATACCTGAGTGGAAATGGGATAGAGTTACGATGGATTTTGTATCTAGTTTACCAGTGACACCGAGCAAGAAAGATGCAATCTGGGTTGTTGTTGATAGACTAAATCAGCTCATTTTGTTTCGATACGTACAGATTACTCACTGGATAAGTTAGTTAGATTGTATGTCTCTCAGATTGTGAGATTACATGGTGTGCCTATATATATTGTTTTGGGTAGAGATCTGAGGTTTACATCACAGTTTTGGAAGAAAGTACAAGATGCGCTAGGTACGAAATTACATTTCAGTACTATTTTCCATCCGCAAACAGATGGCCAGTTTGAGCGAATTATTCAAATACTTGAGGACATGTTGAGATGTTGCATTCTCGAGTTCAAAGGTACGTGGGAATGATACCTGCCACTCATTGAATTTGCATATAATAACAATTATTAATTGAGTATCAAAATGGCACCTTATGAGGCTTTGTATGGTCGTAAATGTCGTACACCGTTGTACTAGACTGAGCTCAGTGAGAATAAGATACACGAAGTTGATTTGATCAGAGAAACTGAACAGAAAGTAAAAGTGATCCGTGAAAGTTTAAAAGCAGCATCAGATCGTCAAAAATCTTATGCGGACTTAAAACGTAAAGATATAGAGTTTTAGATTGGAGACAAAGTCTTCTTGAAAGTATCACCGTGGAAGAAAATACTCAGATTCGATCGTAAAGGCAAATTGAGTCCGAGGTTTATTGGGCCGTATGAAGTTATAGAGTGTATCAGACCAGTTGCGTACAGACTATTGCTGCCACCTGAGAAAAGATCCACAATGTATTCCACGTTTCGGTGTTTTGGAGGTATCGATCTGACCCTTCATATGTGATTAGTCCGTCCGAGATTGAAATTCAGCCTGATATGACCTACGAGGAAGAACCGATTCGCATTCTAACTCGTGGGATTAAAGAGTTGAGAAATAAGAAGATTCTTTTAGTTAAAGTACCGTGGCATAAACATTGTGTTGAAGAAGCAACATGGGAACTAGACAATGCAATGAAAGAACGCTATCTGAACCTATTCACTGGTAAGATTTTTAGGGACGAAAATCCCTAAGGGGGAGAGTTGTAACAGCCCGATTTAGGCCCTAATTGGAACAGTGGTTTTGGGACCACAAATCCGAGTCAGAAAAATATTTAAAAATTATTTTCTGTGTTTATTTTGTGTGAATTTATATCTATGAAATTTTTGTGATTTAATTTTGTCGTTTAGGTGTCTGATTAAATAAAAGGACTTAATCGTGTAAATTAAAAATTTGATAGTTAAATGCATAAAGGGCTAAATTGATAATGGCTTATTAAATGGAAGACTTTAAGTTGTAAATTACCCATTGCCATAGTAAGTGGACGGTAAAAGACATGGATTATATAGTTTATTATTATTTCATTAAGGTTATTTAAGTAATTTATTTAATAAACATATAATAGTTAAAATAAAGTTATGAAATTCATTACATTCATTTTGTTCTTTGACTGAAACTTAAGAAAAGAAAATAAGAATGAATAAAAGCTAGGGTTCGGCCTATTTGGAGCTCAATCAAGGTTCGTTTTCTTGTCGGTTTTTTGATGATTTCTATATTTTTGAGATCGTTGCTTAGTAATATTCAAAAACGAAGCTTTAAATTTTTATTTTGATGAATATTTTGAGTTGTGCCATTGTTGATAGCTTGTGATTTTTGTTGTTTGATGATGAAAAATGAAAGATATGTTTTAGATTAACATATTTTGTATTGGAGTTTTTGATGATTTTGAGTAATTAGGACTTAATTGTAAAAAAAATAATTTGAGGGACTAAAATGTGAAATTGATAAAATACGTGGACTTGTATGAGCATGGGGGCTATTCGGCCTAACATGGTGTTGTGAATTTTTTTGTATTTTGTGTTTTGTGCAATAGGTACTAAATTGTAAAAATTGTAAATGTTAGGGGTAAAATGGTAATTTGCCTACTTATGTGTTTTTGGGCTAAATTGAATGAAAATATTTTGAATGAGCTTAATTTGAATAAGTTTAGATCAAGAGCCAAAGAAATCAGATTTGAACCGGGAAAACGAAAGTTGTCGACTAGCAGCTCCGTCCCGTTTCACAATGTCTAAGGTAAGTTTATAAGCAAATAGACGGGTTTATTGATAACTTTAACGTTATGTTTACATGCTGTTAAGAAATGTTAAGTTAAAATTATGGTATGGTCGAATGTGATTGAATATGGTTACCACATTTCCCAGTGCGATTCGACTGAAATACGACCTCCAGAAGCCCGTATGAACCTTAGGAATAGCTAGGATACATATGTCATGACATAGGATTCCGATATATGTGTGCGATAAGACCAGGCATTGATTCGTGGTTTACAATATGTGTTTACGAGTAAGACCCTGTCCGGGACAATGGCATCGTTTTGTGGCTATATGTAAAACCACATCTGGGACGTTGGCGTTGTACGATTTATGTGATTATCTGAGTGTCCTATCCAATTCTGAATGGTTCATCGGGCAAAGATAATCGTGTACAGATTGTATGATATGAGCTAATGGCTAGGTATGAGTTAGTTCGATAATTAACAAAAATAAGGTAAGTGTATTCGGCCTATTGCACATTATTGAATAAATATAAATTTAGGATATGAGTATTTATGAGTATTCGGTCATGTGACTAATATAAGTACTTTAGACTATATTATAATCTATGAGATTATGTATGTATGGGTATGTAAACTAAGAATTTAGTGGATATTCGGCCTTGAAAGCTAAATAATGATTTGTAACTTTTGATCATACAAGCATTTAGGTAAAGTGATGATTTAACAGTGAATAAATGCATATGATTATATATAAGTAACATGGATGTATTCATGCCTAGAATAGAATGTAAATTGATGTAATAATTCTAGTATAAATTAGTTAAGTCGAATAAATCGTTGAGTAGTTGATTTGCTTATGACTTACTAAGCTTTGAGAGCTTATTCCTTGTGTTTTGTCTACCTTGTTTTATAGATTTTGAAGTCAAGTTACAAGCTCGGGAGCAGTCAGCCAAGTTCATCACACTATCTACTGTTTTGGTACCTTCAAACTAAATTTAAGTTATGGCATGTATAGGTTAGTTTTGGAGTTAGTTATTTTGGAAATGAATGTATATTTAAGCTATGCGAAAATGGCTAAATTCTTAAGTTAGTCTTGAATGTGTTTTGGTTGTGGTTATTGCTCTCTATATGAATTCGGTTATGCATGATCATGGAATGAGCTCATTAGGGTGAACATGCTGTGAGTGAATTAAGTTTATTAAGATTATGTGTGTTTTGTGCATTGAAATAATTGAAGAATTGGGCAGCATCTTTGGTTAATCCGATTATAGTTTTTGCGTGAGTATAAACATATATATGGAAGCGATAGTTATATTTTGTTAAGGTGTTGTTATATGCATTGGTACAGGGAATATTCGGCTATGTCTTATTGTGAATTGGATTGATTTTGTTACAGGTTTTATATGATATGTATGGTTGCTTGGCATGGCTCATTAATGATTTATATTTTGATAAATCATTTTTCATATGAGTTGAATTAAAAATAATGTCTAGGTTGATTTATATTCGGCCTTGGTACTTAAAATGTTTTGGGTAATTTGTTATATGTTTATGAGGTAATTATAATGGATAATGTACGTGCACAGTCGGTTATAAGACAAGAGTGAATGAGATGGTTGTAACCAACTTGATTATAGGTATAAGTTTATGTTTTTATTTGCGCATAGGATGGATTAACTTATCCATGATATGGTAGTTGTCTGTGCTATTACATTGGGTAAATAATGCGGTTTGAAGTATGCATGAATGTAATAATATGAAGCCTATGTGAATTTTAATTGCCATATCAACATTATAAGGTGTATATTTTTGGCACGTGAGTTGGCTTGAATTTCGTAAAAAAAAAGTGCATTTATATTCAACTAGGAAAGGAAGAAACATATACACACGCAATGATATAACGTTTGTGGTTCGGTGATTAAGTGTTTATATATGTATGCATATTCGAATGGGTGAATTTACCTATATTAATGCATGAAACATGTAAACTCATGCCAGCTATGAAATCATGTTGCATAAATGATATATATATTAGAAATTTGTATTATCGACATGTAAAGTATCACTTATGCAATTCTTTTATATTAAAAGGATAAAATAGGTCGATGTTTAATTAATAAAGTTGTTGGTTAGTTATTTATATTCCGTATACATAAATAGTTTACTTTGACATATATTGGATTATGTTTTAAATATGTTGTAATATGATCGATATGATTTTAAGTCTGATAACAGATTAAGTTATGAATAATAATGTTATTTTTTATTTTGAATTGAAATTTTTGATGTATGTTTATACGAACCGTGATACGATTGGTAATGCCTCCTAGCTCTACTCCGGCGACGAATATGGGTTAGGGATGTTACAGAAATTTTCACGAAATCATCCCGTAAAATTGCAAACTATAAAAATATAATAAAAATAAAATTTCTTACGTCAGAACTAAGCCCTAATTTGGGATGTTACAGACCGTGTGTCCCCTAGGGTACCCTTTCGAATTAAAGTAATATACCCTACAGGTTTGGCATGGCCTAGGCACACGGGTGTGTCTATGGGCCGTGTGTGGCACATGGGCTGGCACATGGGCATGTGGCCGGCCGTGTGGCCAATTCAGTAGCCTCCCTAATTTTTCCCACGGCCATGGCATATGGGCGTGTCTTCGGCTATGTGGTACAAGTCTGTATGTATGCCTTGTTTTCACACAGTCTGTGACACGGGCGTGTTTGGTGGTCATGTGAGGCACATGGCCCGTTCATACGAGCGTGTGACCCCTAAATTTGTGAAAATTTTATAAGTTTCTCAAAGTTTGCAAATGTTATCGGTTTAGTACCGAACCACTTCTAAGCATGTTTTAAGGTCTCGTAGAGCCTTATAAGGGACAATGTGAATGATTTGAATGTATTTTAATTATGAATGCGTATATGTATGAATTATTTTGTGATTGATCGGTAATGCTTGTAACCCTATTTCGGCTACGAGTACGAGTTAAGGGTGTTACAGTTATTATAAGGTTATATATATATCATGTTTAGCTTATATGTATGTGGTTTGGTTACATTAAATTAGGGTTAAATATAAATCATTACAAGAAGGTAAGTTTGATCATATGAATATGTGATACTATTTTATACATGTTAATGATGTTTGCTTGATTTATATGACTTCAATTGGTTGGAAAATGTGTGAAAATATTATTGTAGGTTGAAGGTTAAATTTGGGTGAGAAATAAGGTTAAGAAATGGCCTTATTTTGTCCACAGGGGTGTGTTTTGACCATGTGTGACACATGGCTTGGCATATGGGCTTGTGATTTGGCTGTGAGTCCCCTACATCTTAAAATTGAGAAACAGAATGCTCAAAATTGGGCACACAGGCAGAGACAAGGGCGTGTAGCCGTGTGTGATACACGGCCTAGAACATGAGCATGTGTCTTGGCTGTGTGAAACCTACACCTAATTTGTGAAAATTAAATTCATCACACGGCCTAGCACACAGACGTGTGGCAGGCCGTGTCGCACAAGTTAGAGAGTTACATGGGTAAGGACACGGGCTGGCAAACGGCCGTGTGCCTCACATCGAATGCCCACACGGCCTACTCATACGTGCGTGTGACCTCTGTATTAAAGAAAATTTTTTAAATTTTGCGAAACATTTTCTGAGATTCTGATTGAATCTCAACTTGATTCTAATGTTTAAATTAGGCCTCAAGGGTCCAATCAAGGGACAGTATTATTATTTTTGGTTATGAATAGTAAATTATATGAATTATCTATATTTGTTTTGTAAACTTCGGTAATGCTCTATAACCCTGTTTCGACGACGGTTACAGGTTAGGAGTGTCACATTTATTGGTATCAGAGCTATAGTTTAGTCGATTCTTAGACTAACCTAGCAAGTATGAGTTTAGCTATACATGCCATTATATAATTTTTGATAGTGTGATATCTCCTGACCATTTTCAAATGTATTTTCGTATAGTAATATCATCCAACCAAGCTAGAGTTGGATCTGAGAAAGCTGAGAGAAATGCTCTAGCTTCAGTTGAAAGAGCTGCATCTAGTAGTATAAGGCCCGAATCTGAGGCCGAGGTGAGGAGGTAAAATAAGCCTTCTTCCAAATGATGAATGAGTGGTTTACAGAATTTATAAGAACAAATCCTGTTGTACAACAACCTCCCCCTACTGTTCCTCAACTAGTTCTTAAGATGCCGCAAGGTGCTAAACCTATTAGAACTGGTAACCCCCGGTAGATAAAATCCGTAAATATAGGGTAGAAGAATTTAAGGCTACTACTGAAGATGATCTGAAGAGGGTTGAGTTTTGGTTGGAAAATACCATCAAGGTTTTAGATGAATTATCATGTACACCGGCTGAATGTTTGAAATGTATAGTATTTTTACTAAAAGACACAACCTATCATTGGTGGAATACTATAACTTCTGTTGTATCGAGAGAAAATGTTACATGGGAGTTTTTCCAAACGGAATTAAGAAATAAGTACATTAGTCAGAGATTTCTAGATCAGAAAAAGAAAGAATTTCTAGAGCTTAAATAGGGAAGTATGACAGTATCTGAATATGAATGAGAATTTGTTAGATTGAGCAAATATGCTAGAGAATGGGTCCCGACTGAGGCTGATATGTGTAAACACTTTAAAGAGGGCTTAAATGAAGATATCAAATTGTTGATTGGAATTCTAGAATTAAGGGAATTTCTGGTATTGGTTGATCGAGCACACAAAGCCAATGAATTAAGTAAGGAAAATAAGCAAGCAGAGAAAGAAACTTGGATTTTTGGTAAGAGATTTATGGGCAAGTCACAATCATCTACTTTAAAGAAATCAAAGAAGTACCATGATCGTTTTACTGCATCTGTGGGGTATTCTGGATAGAACGTGTAACACCTCGTACCTGAGACCGTTTCCGGAGTCGGACACGAAGGGTTCACAGACTAAATTCACTGATTGAGCATTTCCGATTAACTTTCACAGTCCATTTTAACATTCCCAGACAAGCTGCCTAACTGCGTCACTGTCACCTTAAAAATTATATCTTGAGTTACAGAACTCGGAAATCAGTTTCGTAAATTTTTCATGAAACTAGACTCAAAATTCCATCTACACATTTTTTTCTAGAATTTTTGGTCAAGCCAATTAGTACAGTTTATTAGTTAAAGTCACCCCTGTTTCAGGGTTTGACTACACTGACCTTTGCGAATTACGACTTGGATATCTTCCTGTACAGGGCTCCAACACTTATTCCGTTTGTTTCTAAAGAAATTAGACTCACATGGGAATCTGTAAATATAGAGAATAAATTCTAATTCTCTCTGGTTAATTTATAGTGAATTTTCAAAGTCGGAACAGGGGATCCAGAAACCATTCTGGCCCTGTTTCACGAGAACTTGAATATCTCAACAAAATCCGATTCATATGGCTGTTTCGTTTCTTCCATATGAAAGTAGGTTCATCAAGGTTCAATTACATAATTTATTCACTATTTTATTCCATTCCTACTATTTTTAGTGATTTTCACATCCACATCACTGCTGCTGCCAGCATCTATTTTAAGGGTAAACTTTACCTATTCCATGATCCTCCATGGATCAACTAAGGTTTATCATACATATACCAAAAGTGATCATGCATAACCATTCCCATGGCTAACCGTTACCAACATTTCCATGCCTCTCGACAGCAACTTACCAAATGATTATAATGCTACGATCAAGGTATACTTAAGCCATTTTCGCATGGCTATCCAAATTTACACAAAACCGAAAGGTACATGACCTACAACAAAAGGTAGTCCTATACATTGACCAAAATATCCTCTCACTACTAGTCTATTCTATACATGCCATAAGATATTCCAAAAGCGTAGCAGTACTAAGCGGTGGATGGTGATAGTGTGACTAGTTCTTGACGATCCCGAGCACTGTAGCCGCAATGAGACCTATAAGACGGAGAAGCAGAATAAGCGGAGTAAGCATTACAATGCTTAGTAAGTTTTAAGCGATGTTAACAGATAACAATCAAATTATAACGTAGTTGTTCGTAATTTCATTTCACTCTTCTTTCGGGCATACCATCCCTTTACCGAATATGCACATCTCATCATATACAATAGGCAGATAAACTCTCACATAAAAGTGAGCTCATGTGACATAGATATATCGTATGATTCCACATAACCTCTCACACTAATCCGATGTCACATAATCATAGGAATAGTCCCCTAGATTGCTCTCGTATGCATCATATATAAACTCGGAGTACATACTGTTTAACCTTTTGCATTGAATATATTTATAAGCAATTCTTATTACGAAGTCTTACCGGACATAATCTCCACACGTAGTCATCGGGTCTTACCGGACATAATCTCCACACGTAGTCATCGGGTCTCACCGGAATATATTTCAAGTTTCATGTACATTTAATCGCAGGTTACAACATTCTCATTAGCCATTCGGCTTTACCACATATTCATATCTCATCGCATTTCACATTCGTCATTCAGCTTTACGACATATACACATCTCATATATATTTCACATTAGCCATTCGACTTTACCACATATACATATCACACATGTATTTCACATTAGCCATTAGGCTTTACCACATATACATATCACACATGTATTTCACATTAGCCATTCGGCTTTACCACATATATACACTTTCACATTCATCACATCGGCCATTAGGCCTTATCACATATATACACTTTCACATTCATCACATCGGCCATTAGGCCTTATCACATATATACACTCTGAGCTGTTTTTCCTGAGCAATTGTCACTAAATTATTTATAACCGAGCTACAAGGCTCCGAATCACTTGCCGTTAATTTTCCTGAATATAGACTTGTACATCTTCCATTGATAAATTTTTCAGAATTTTAGGTTTGGCCAATCAATACCAGATTTTCTTAAAGTTTCCCTGTTTCACTATTTGACTAACCTGACCAGTCTTCACTATGAATCAAAATTCTCATTGTACAGAATTCAAAGTATGTTCCATTTGATTTCATTTGAAACTAGACTCATTAAGGAGTCTAAGCATATAAATTTTATCTTGTAACCATTTTTGTACAAATTATAGTGATTTTCTTAAAACAGAACAGGGGATTTGAGTCATTCTGACCCTGTCCCACACAACTTTAAATATCTCTTTATAGGAAATTTCTTTGCTTCCACGGTCTCTTTTATAGGAAACTAGACCAACTAAGCTTTGATTACATATTTTATTCAGCCTATAATTCCACACCAATAATTTATAGTGATTTTCTAAAATCACATTACTGCTGCTGTCCAAGCAAATTATTACAATTTGCTCTTAAATTTCAAGTCCAAACACATATGAACTTACCATTTGGGTTTAAGACATATCATGACCACATCATATCTTATTAAATCAACTCATTATGTCCTATTATGGTTGAATTTACTCAACGTTTAATCGCTTAAAACTTACCTCGGAAGTGGTCGGCGACTAGATATCCACGGCTATTCGTTTATTTTCTCTTTTCTCCTATCCGACTTGATCCTCTTTGCTCTTAAGCTTGATTCAACAATAGATTTTATTAAATAACTTATCAATTCAGCTATTCGATTTAATACATGCATACCATACAATTAAGTACAATTTATGTTATTAACTCGATGTTAAACATCATACATATGCTCTACTTATGTACCGACGAACATAATACTAGCTTAATACCATGCATAATCGGATTTATTTAACATTTTGACCTAAATCCTCAATTGGCTAACATAGCTTTAATATTTCAATATAACAACATATACATCAAAGGCAATTTAGAACACTTAACCCTTATACTCAATAATGAAACCAAACCATATACCTAATTATTAAACACATCACCTCCAAATGCATGTATTAACTAACATATATCCAATCCACATGCCAAGTTACCATGAATAAATTAAACTTACATATATGTAACATAGCGAATATTTCCTTAACATAAAGGCACTTAGTGACATTTTAGAAAAGTAGAATAACCATTCCCATAAGTATATTTTCATGCCAAGACCGTACCTAAATCACCAACATTTTAACTCCCAACTACTTAGACTTAACCTTCAACACTTTAATTTTCCACAACCTACTCTTCAAGGCTTCAAATATAAACTAATTAACATTTATACTCTTATGCGAATACACATATACTTATAATAAGCGCATATGACATCTTCTTCAAGACACATTCGCCATGGCATACTTTCCTTGTAAAACCCAATTGATCAATCCACCATAACGAAACTTAACTCATACAAAACCTATCTTCAAACCATAAAATAGGTAGAATTGAAACAAATCATCCAAATGGTGCATAAGTTTTTCCAAGAATGACATTGAACTTACCTTACTTTAGCTATCCACCTTAGCAGAACCTTCTTCCCCAAAGACTTTTCTTCCTCTCCTTTCCCTAGTTACGGCAATGGAGGAGAATACATAGGCTAACCCTTTTTTTCCACTAACTAGTATTTTATCAACCTTATTCATTATTTCTTTTGTTTTATATAAAATATTAACATATAATATATTTTGATCCATAACATGGCGGCCACTATCATGAAAAATGGGGACTTTGACATGCAAGTCCCCATATTTAATCCATGCAACAATTTGGCCATTTTAAAATTAACCAACACATTTTCAATGTTTCTCACATAAGCCCTTTTGATTAAATTCGCATTCAATTGACAAAATCAAAGCATCAAAATTTCACACACAAATTGTAACATAATATAGACATGAAATATAACAATCAATTACCGGTGTGACTCGGTTTTGTGGTCTCGAAACCACTTCCTGACTAGAGTCAAATTAGGGATGTCACAGAACGAGGCTTCCAACGCTCTAATCTAAATCTCCGTCTCCATCTGTTACAAGTTTAGAGAGTGTTGGAAGTCCTAAACCAAGATGTAAACATTGCATTAAATTGCATTTTGGTGAATGTCGCATAAGAAGTGGAGCTTGTTTTGGATGTGGTTCTTTTGACCACTATCTTAGAGATGACCTAGAAAAGCTGTAAAGATCTTTGTTCAAACCTCTAGGCCAAGCAATCTTGTCTTGAGAGGCAGACCACCTAGATAATGTAACGCCCCAAATTTTAGGCCTAGAAGTATTAGGTCTTGAACATGGGAACAGTTAGAAGGCTGCACATAAATGTTTAATTGTTCAAGAAAGTGACACATCTGTGTATTTGTTTCAGTGACTAAGTGTTCTGAAAGTGTCAAGAAGTCTTGGGTTCAAGCCTAGGCATGTGCAAAAAGTTTTGTTTTAAAAGGTTTAAGCTTTATCCTAGTCGGTAGGCTTATAAATAAAAATGGGTAAAACATGAGAGAAGGGCCCTCTTGGTCTAAGGGATAGGTGGCGTGTGATTGTTCCATGAGGTTTGTTGTGGGAGCATTTTATTTTGCTACTGTGCTGTGGGAGTGTTGAGGTTTGAGTGAAACACTGAAGTGGTTGGATAGAATTTGAATTGAGTAGTTGGGGGAAGAGTGATCGGTTTGAGTGATTTTAGGAGGGATGTGGGAGAAAATCATAGGAAGTTGAGGTGAGAGGGAGTGTTGTGCTGAAATTGAATTGTGGGTGCACAAGAATTCAGCTTTGGTTGCTCCCTCTCCTCATTTTCGGTTTCCATCAATTGCTTTGGAGTTCCTTTCACACTTTATTTTGGGTGGCGAATATTGCTATTGATAATTCGGGATCTTTTTGTGTTGGCCTATCTTGGTTCTTACCTTTTTCTTTGGAGGCTGATAGTGCTAGGGAGTTTTTAGCGATGGTTGTTGTCCTTGCTTATTCTTTTGAGTTTTCACTTCTCTCTTTAGTCGAATGCTCTCTGCTCCTCTCTCTTTTCTTTTGGGACTCAACAACTTCCTTTCTTTTGCATCCAATTACCTTGGCCAAATATTGCTTTTCTCTTCCTCTCTGTCTTTCGGTTTGGGCAATCTCTCTTGTCTCTTTGCATGTTCTCGCCAATTTTCCTCCTCTATTCTTCCTCTTCTCCTCCATCGGACTTGTGTTGGCGAGCATTGATAGTTCAATCTGAAGGGTTCAGACTAAATTCATCGATTGAGCATTTAGATTAACTTTCACGATCCATTTTAACATTCCCGGACAAAGCTGCCTAACTGCGTCACTGTCACCTTAAAAATTATATCTTGAGTTACAGAACTCGAAATCAGTTTCGTAAATTTTTCATGAAACTAGACTCAAAATTCCATCTACACATTTTTTTCTAGAATTTTTGGTCAAGCCAATTAGTACAGTTTATTAGTTAAAGTCACCCCTGTTTCAGGGTTTGACTACACTGACCTTTGCGAATTACGACTTGGATATCTTCCTGTACAGGGCTCCAACACTTATTCCGTTTGTTTCTAAAGAAATTAGACTCACATGGGAATCTGTAAATATAGAGAATAAATTCTAATTCTCTCTGGTTAATTTATAGTGAATTTTCAAAGTCGGAACAGGGGATCCAGAAACCATTCTGGCCCTGTTTCACGAGAACTTGAATATCTCAACAAAATCCGATTCATATGGCTGTTTCGTTTCTTCCATATGAAAGTAGGTTCATCAAGGTTCAATTACATAATTTATTCACTATTTTATTCCATTCCTACTATTTTTAGTGATTTTCACATCCACATCACTGCTGCTGCCAGCATCTATTTTAAGGGTAAACTTTACCTATTCCATGATCCTCCATGGATCAACTAAGGTTTATCATACATATACCAAAAGTGATCATGCATAACCATTCCCATGGCTAACCGTTACCAACATTTCCATGCCTCTCGACGGGCAACTTACCAAATGATTATAATGCTACGATCAAGGTATACTTAAGCCATTTTCGCATGGCTATCCAAATTTACACAAAACCGAAAGGTACATGACCTACAACAAAAGGTAGTCCTATACATTGACCAAAATATCCTCTCACTACTAGTCTATTCTATACATGCCATAAGATATTCCAAAACGTAGCAGTACTAAACAGTGGATGGTGATAGTGTGACTAGTTCTTGACGATCCCCGAGCACAGTAAGCCGCGCAATGAGACCTATAAGACGGAGGAAGCAGAATAAGCGGAGTAAGCATTACAATGCTTAGTAAGTTTTAAGATGTTAACAGATAACAATCAAATTATAACGTAGTTGTTCGTAATTTCATTTCACTCTTCTTTCGGGCATACCATCCCTTTACCGAATATGCACATCTCATCATATACAATAGGCGGATAAACTCTCACATAAAGTGAGCTCATGTGACATAGATATATCGTATGATTCCACATAACCTCTCACACTAATCCGATGTCACATAATCATAGGAATAGTCCCTAGATTGCTCTCGTATGCATCATATATAAACTCGGAGTACATACCTGTTTAACCTTTTGCATTGAATATATTTATAAGCAATTCTTATTACGAAGTCTTACCCGGACATAATCTCCACACGTAGTCATCGGGTCTTACCCGGACATAATCTCCACACGTAGTCATCGGGTCTCACCCGGAATATATTTCCAAGTTTCATGTACATTTAATCGCAGGTTACAACATTCTCATTAGCCATTCGGCTTTACCACATATTCATATCTCATACGCATTTCACATTCGTCATTCAGCTTTACGACATATACACATCTCATATATATTTCACATTAGCCATTCGGCTTTACCACATATACATATCACACATGTATTTCACATTAGCCATTCGGCTTTACCACATATACATATCACACATGTATTTCACATTAGCCATTCGGCTTTACCACATATATACACTTTCACATTCATCACATCGGCCATTAGGCCTTATCACATATATACACTTTCACATTCATCACATCGGCCATTAGGCCTTATCACATATATACACTACGAGCTGTTTTTCCTGAGCAATTGTCACTAAATTATTTATAACCGAGCTACAAGGCTCGAATCACTTGCCGTTAATTTTCCCTGAATATAGACTTGTACATCTTCCATTGATAAATTTTTCAGAATTTTAGGTTTGGCCAATCAATACCAGATTTTTCTTAAAGTTTCCCCTGTTTCACTATTTGACTAACCTGACCAGTCTTCACTATGAATCAAAATTCTCATTGTACAGAATTCAAAGTATGTTCCATTTGATTTCATTTGAAACTAGACTCATTAAGGAGTCTAAGCATATAAATTTTATCTTGTAACCATTTTTGTACAAATTATAGTGATTTTCTTAAAACAGAACAGGGATTTCAGAGTCATTCTGACCCTGTCCCACACAACTTTAAATATCTCTTTATAGGAAATTTCTTTGCTTCCACGGTCTCTTTTATAGGAAACTAGACCAACTAAGCTTTGATTACATATTTTATTCAGCCTATAATTCCACACCAATAATTTATAGTGATTTTCTAAAATCACATTACTGCTGCTGTCCAAGCAAATTATTACAATTTGCTCTTAAATTTCCAAGTCCAAACACATATGAACTTACCATTTGGGTTTAAGACATATCATGACCACATCATATCTTATTAAATCAACTCATTATGTCCTATTATGGTTGAATTTACTCAACGTTTAATCGCTTAAAACTTACCTCGGAAGTGGTCGACGACTAGATATCCACGGCTATTCGTTTATTTTCTCTTTTCTCCTATCCGACTTGATCCTCTTTGCTCTTAAGCTTGATTCAACAATAGATTTTATTAAATAACTTATCAATTCAGCTATTCGATTTAATACATGCATACCATACAATTAAGTACAATTTATGTTATTAACTCGATGTTAAACATCATACATATGCTCTACTTATGTAAGCGAACATAATACTAGCTTAATACCATGCATAATCGGATTTATTTAACATTTTGACCTAAATCCTCAATTGGCTAACATAGCTTTAATATTTCAATATAACAACATATACATCAAAGGCAATTTAGAACACTTAACCCTTATACTCAATAATGAAACCAAACCATATACCTAATTATTAAACACATCACCTCCAAATGCATGTATTAACTAACATATATCCAATCCACATGCCAAGTTACCATGAATAAATTAAACTTACATATATGTAACATAGCCGAATATTTCCTTAACATAAAGGCACTTAGTGACATTTTAGAAAAAGTAGAATAACCATTCCCATAAGTATATTTTCATGCCAAGACCGTACCTAAATCACCAACATTTTAACTCCCAACTACTTAGACTTAACCTTCAACACTTTAATTTTCCACAACCTACTCTTCAAGGCTTCAAATATAAACTAATTAACATTTATACTCTTATGCGAATACACATATACTTATAATAAGCGCATATGACATCTTCTTCAAGACACATTCGCCATGGCATACTTTCCTTGTAAAACCCAATTGATCAATCCACCATAACGAAACTTAACTCATACAAAACCTATCTTCAAACCATAAAATAGGTAGAATTGAAACAAATCATCCAAATGGTGCATAAGTTTTTCCAAGAATGACATTGAACTTACCTTACTTTAGCTATCCACCTTAGCCGAACCTTCTTCCCCAAAGACTTTTCTTCCTCTCCTTTCCCTAGTTACGGCAATGGAGGAGAATACATAGGCTAACCCTTTTTTTCCACTAACTAGTATTTTATCAACCTTATTCATTATTTCTTTTGTTTTATATAAAATATTAACATATAATATATTTTGATCCATAACATGGCGGCCACTATCATGAAAAATGGGGACTTTGACATGCAAGTCCCCATATTTAATCCATGCAACAATTTGGCCATTTTAAAATTAACCAACACATTTTCAATGTTTCTCACATAAGCCCTTTTGATTAAATTCGCATTCAATTGACAAAATCAAAGCATCAAAATTTCACACACAAATTGTAACATAATATAGACATGAAATATAACAATCAATTACCGGTGTGACTCGGTTTTGTGGTCTCGAAACCACTTCCTGACTAGAGTCAAATTAGGGATGTCACAGAACGAGGCTTCCAACGCTCTAATCTAAATCTCCGTCTCCATCTGTTACAAGTTTAGAGAGTGTTGGAAGTCCTAAACCAAGATGTAAACATTGCATTAAATTGCATTTTGGTGAATGTCGCATAAGAAGTGGAGCTTGTTTTGGATGTGGTTCTTTTGACCACTATCTTAGAGACAGCCTAGAAAAGCCTGTAAAAGATACTGTTCAAACCTCTAGGCCAAGCAATCTTGTCTTGAGAGGCAGACCACCTAGATAATGTAACGCCCCAAATTTTAGGCCTAGAAGTATTAGGTCTTGAACATGGGAACAGTTAGAAGGCTGCACATAAATGTTTAATTGTTCAAGAAAGTGACACATCTGTGTATTTGTTTCAGTGACTAAGTGTTCTGAAAGTGTCAAGAAGTCTTGGGTTCAAGCCTAGGCATGTGCAAAAAGTTTTGTTTTTAAAAGGTTTAAGCTTTATCCCTAGTCAGTAGGCTTATAAATAAAAATGGGTAAAACATGACAGAAAGGGCCTACTGGTCTAAGGGATAGGTGGCGTGTGATTGTTCCATGAGGTTTGTTGTGGGAGCATTTTATTTTGCTACTGTGCTGTGGGAGTGTTGAGGTTTGACTGAAACACTGAAGTGGTTGGATAGAATTTGAATTGAGTAGTTGGGGGAAGAGTGATCGGTTTGAGTGATTTTAGGAGGGATGTGGGGAGAAAATCATAGGAAGTTGAGGTGAGAGGGAGTGTTGTGCTGAAATTGGACTGTGGGTGCACAAGAATTCAGCTTTGGTTGCTCCCTCTCCTCATTTTCGGTTTCCATCAATTGCTTTGGAGTTCCTTTCACACTTTATTTTGGGTGGCCGAATATTGCTATTGATAATTCGGGATCTTTTTGTGTTGGCCTATCTTGGTTCTTACCTTTTTCTTTGGAGGCTGATAGTGCTAGGGAGTTTTTGGCAGTAGCTGTTGTCCTTGCTTATTCTTTTGAGTTTTCACTTCTCTCTTTAGTCGAATGCTCTCTCTGCTCCTCTCTCTTTTCTTTTGGGACTCAACAACTTCCTTTCTTTTGCATCCAATTACCTTGGCCAAATATTGCTTTTCTCTTCCTCTCTGTCTTTCGGTTTGGGCAATCTCTCTTGTCTCTTTGCATGTTCTCTGCCAATTTTCCTCCTCTATTCTTCCTCTTCTCCTCCATCAGACTTGTGTTGGCCGAGCATTGATAGTTCAATCTTCCTCTTTGGTTCCTTGCCGAATCTGTACATCCTCTTGCGCTCAACTTCTGTTTCTTGTTGGTTCGGTAAGTCCTTCGATAGGAGACAAGGTTGTGGTTTCAATTGTTAAATTTCGTTAGGGTTCTAACTCTCTGTTATGTTAAACTTTGTTTGGTAGCATCGAATCACAGCGAACTTGGTTTACTTGCGGATTGGTAGGCTCCATCGGTTGAAGCAGTGGGGGGTAAGTAACGTTAATGATTTTGTTTAGGGATTGTCTGTGACAGCCCAAAATTGACCCTAGTCGGGAAGTGGTTTCGGGACCACTAAACCGAGTCACCGAAATGTTTGAACGTAATATTTATTGTCTAGAATATGTATTTACGAATGTGTGAAAATTTCAAGCTTCGGTTTAGTCGATTGCATGTGAGTTCAGTTAGTAGGACTTGTATGACACTTTTGAAAATGATAGGCTAATCTATAAGGACCTAATAGTACATGTAGTCAAAGGGAGGACTTGCATGTCAAAATCCCCCAAGTGCTAGTGGCCGGCCATGACAAGGAAGCATGGGCAAGACATGTCATGAAACATGTTGGGTGAGTGTTTTATGTTGAAATAAATAAAATAAGGTGCATGAGTAATAAAAAATGAAAAAAAAGTGTGTGTGTGAAGGCTTTCCCTCCCTCCCCATTGCTTGTGCAAGTGAGAAAGAAAAACAAAAAAAAGCTTTGTTCATCTTTTTTTCATCCTTTTGGCCGAAAATCTCAAGGGAGAAGAAAGGGGTCCTTGCTCATGGTTGGTTTGGAATAGGTTGGCCATCCTTGTAGCTAGATTAAGGTATGTTTGATATGGTGCCATGAGATTCATGCATGTTCTTAGTTGCTAGTTTTAGTTCTAATTAGTCCATGATTCAAAACCTTACTATGTCATGGGGATGATAGTATGAAATGAAAATTTGAGATAAGTAAGGTTAAATTTGATTTGGTAAAATCGGCCATATGGGTGTATATGTTTGTAAAAATAGATTTTCTTTGTTAACTCCTTACAATCGATTGTAGGAGTAATATTGGCTTATAAGGTTGAGTTGATTCATGATGTTGTATGTTAGGATTAAAATACTTGAGACTAGATTAGCTTAATGGTGACCATGCATTCGGCCTTGAAGCATTAAACAAATGTTGGTTGAGATTTTGATATTTTGAACAAAGATAGTTGTGAAATGGGGTGAAAACCATTAAATTATACACATAAAAATCCAGCAAGAAGATTAAACTACTAAATGTATTCATTTTAGATCAAGACATCAAATAGGGAGAACCAAGCAAAGGCAAAGCAAAGATAATCGAGTAGTAGATTGGGAATCATTTCATCCGATATAAGGTAAGTCATTAAGCACTTATTTTGTACTAATTTAAAGGGTCGTAATGTCCAAGTAATGATGCTGAATGGAATGGTAGAATATATATATAAACATGTATGTATGTGGTGATAAAATATTGAATTGAAAGAAAAGAGGTGAGATGTATTGAATGATCGGTTTCGCACTAAGTGTGCGGTGTAAACATTTATAATCACAAATTGGCACTAAGTGTGCGGGTTCAAATTATACACACTAAGTGTGCAAGTTTGATTATATAGCACTAAGTGTCTTGAGTTCGACTATTAAGCACTAAGTGTGCGGGCTTATTGCACATCCTCTAATAAGCGTACATGTTCTATGCGCGGCCTTACCGAGTCAATCATGGACAGTGATGCGAGTAAACACCTTGAGCTCATGAGGAATGGACATTTTATTTATATTTGGAATTTTGGTTTGGTAAGTCTTGATTTATGTGGTGATTATGCTCGAAAATAAATGCATGCAATGTCATATGGCGTAATGTATGAAATATCAAGTAGGGCTTGGTATGTGACCAAACCGAAATGCCTAAAGAATTATAGTACCGTTTGGGTGTGGATGGAGGATTTTAATCCGCATTAATTATTTTCTTTTATGGTATATTATTCTTGAAGCGGCAATATAATGCTTATGGCTTCTTGAGTTATATACTCACCGGTGTTTGCTTGTCGCCATTTTAGGTTTCTCGGACTCGTCCTTTTTGCGTGCTCGTGATCGTCATCGAGTCATCACACCGGCTAGCAACTTTTGGTATTTTTTGTGTAGCGGTTTAGGAGAACATTTTGGCATGTATAGGCTAATATGCTTTGTTGAACTTTGGTATGTAAACTTTTAGCCATGCGAAAATGGCATAAATGCTCGGTTGGATTTAGTTCTCCAATGTTAAGTCACAAGTCTTGGTAATTCGATTTCCATGACTTATGCCATGGTTGATTATTTTGGTGTTAAAATGCATGTTATGGCAATAGTGTAGTAGGGAGATATCCAATTCGTAACGCACAAAGGTAAGTGTAGTCGATCCCTGCAACAAGGGAGACTTTAACTAATAAACTGTACTAATTGGCTCGACCAAAAATTCTAGAAAAAAATATGTAGATGGAAATATGAGTCTAGTTTCAGGAAAAATTATAAACTGATTTTCGAGTTGTAAAACTCAAGTTATGAATTTTGGAGCGACTAGTACAGATTGGCGGCTTGTCCGAAACTCTCAATAAGTGGGTTGAAGTCAGTTAACACCTCGTGTTCGACTCGTGACGGTCTCGGGTTCGGGTGTTACATTTTTATTGGTATCAGAGCTATGGTTTAGTCGGTTCTAGGACTACCATAGCGCGTATGAGTCTAGCTATACATGCCTTAATGTTAATGTTTAAATGTGTGATGACTTCTGACGGTTAAAATTTTTGTTTTGATTAGTAAATGGATCCCGGTGTAGAGAGAACCTTGGCGGATGACGTTGAAAGTGTAGCGGCTGCTCTGCACAAGGGCGCGCTGTTGAACCTCGGTCATCTGCGAATAATCAAGGTGAGGAGGCAAAACAAGCCTTCTTTACCATGATGAATGAGTGGGTAGCGCAATACGCCCGAACCAATCCGGCTGTCCAACAATTCCCGAATTTGAATAATCCACCCCAAGAGCCCGTAATGCCATCGATTCTTGATCCTATGAAATTTGAGTAAGCCACTGTAGACTTGATTAGAAAGAAATTTGAGGAGTTTAAGGCCATAGTTCTTGATGATGCCGAAAGAGCCGAGTTCGGCTTGATAACACCATTCGGTGTTTGATGGTATCATGCACACCGATGAATGTCTAAAGTGTGCTATATCCTTGTTGCGAGACTCGACTTACTATTGGTGGAGGACTTTGATCTCCATAGTCCCAAACGAGCGAGTTACTTGGGATTTCTTTCAAACAGAATTTCGAAAGAAGTATATTAGTCAACGGTTCATCGATCAAAAGCGTAAGGAATTTTTGGAACTCAAGCAAGGCCGTATGATAGTACCTGAATACAAACATGAGTTCGTAAGACTTAGTCGGTATGCTCGGGAGTGTGTGGCCGATGAGGTTGCTATGTGCAAAAGATTTGAAGAAGGATTGAATGAAGATTTAAAACTACTAGTGGGTATTTTGGAGATAAAGGAGTTCGTGACGCTGGTCGAACGAGCCTGCAAGGCGGAAGAACTTGGAAAGGAGAAGAAGAAGGCTGAATTTGAAGCTAAAGACTATCGTAAGAGATCGATCGGTAAAGCTCCGTTCTCGACTGTAAAGAAGTTCGTGGAGGACACTAATAAATCGAGGATGATGCGGGAATTTCCATTAGAACACGACCATCGACGGACTCCAGAGCTACTTGGTGGCTAGTGTGGGCAATAACCTTCAAGAGAAACCCGAATGCCCCAATGTGGAAGAAGACACATAGGTGAATGTTGGGGTAAGTCTACCATGAGGGCTGTTATGGATGCGGTTCGAAGGACCACTTCATTCGAGATTGCACGGAGCTTGATGAGAAGCATAGGATGCAAGGTGCAAGACCTAGTGGAATGACAGCTAGAGGTAGACCACCAAGAATTTCAGGAGGTAGGAGTGGTAGTCAGAGAGGGACCACTGGTACGGCTATTCGATCTGAGACCCGTACTCCTGCTAGGGCATATGCCATCCGTGCACGAGAGGAAGCATCCTCCCCTGATGTTATCACTGGTACTTTCACTCTTTTTGATACTAATGTAATTGCATTAATTGACCCTGGCTCTACTCATTCTTATGTATGTGAGACTTTAGCATCGAGAAGACACCGCTTATTGAGTCTACTAAGTTAAGTAATTGAGTGTCAAATCCCTTGGGTCAATATGCGCTTGTTGACAAAGTGTGTAAGAGATGCCCCTAATGATCGAGAATTACATTTTTGGCCGATTTGATGCTATTACCATTTGATGAATTCGACGTTATTCTTGGTATGGACTGGTTGACCGTATATGACGCGGTGGTGAATTGCAAAAGAAAAACCGTTGACTTGAGGTGCGCAAATAACGAGATAATCTGAATTGAGTCTACGGACTTAAAGGGTTGCCGTGCGATATCGTCAATGTTGGCTCGAAATACGTAAGAAAGGGGTGCGGCGTACCTTGTGCATGTACTTGGTGACAAAGAGTTAGAAAAGAAACCCGAATGCGTCTTGGGTGGTTAGTGAATACAAGGACGTTTTCAGAAGAATTACCGAGTTTGCCACCTGTGCGGGAGATAGAGTTTAGTATTGAGCTTGTACCTAGGACTACGCCAATATCTATGGCTCCGTGTCGTATGGCACCAACCGAGTTGAAGGAGTTGAAGGCTCGGTTGCAAGAATTGGCGGATAGAGGTTTCGCTCAACCAAGTTTCTCACCTTAGGGTGCACCGGTGTTGTTTGTGAAAAGAAGGGCGGAACCATGAGATTGTGTATTGACTATCGTCAATTTGAATAAAGTGACGATAAAGAATAAATATCGCTACAGCGTATTGATGATTTGTTCGATAAAGCGAAGGAGCCTCGGTGTTTTGAAGATAGATTTGAGATCGGGTTATTATCGATTCATGGATTCGAGATTGGACGTACCAAAAGCGCTTTGAGCGAGGTACGGTCACTACGAGTTCTTAGTGATGCCGTTCGGGCTCACTAATGCCCTCGCGGTATTTATGGATTTGATGAATCGGATCTTGAGCGATATTTGGACCGGTTCGTAGTTGTGTTCGTTGATGACATCTTGGTCTATTCAAGAAATGAGACCGAACATCTTGAACACCGAGATTAGTGTTGCAAATTTTACGGGATAAGCGATTATACGCTAAGTTCAACAAGTGCGAGTTACGGTTAGAGAGGTTAGCTTCTTGGGTCATGTGGTATCGGCATCGGGTATTCGAGTCGACCGAGCAAAATTTTAGCCATACTTATATGGAAGCCTCAGAAATACTACGGAGGTTCGGAGCTTTTTGGACTTCGGTTACTACCGACGGTTTGTAAAGGTTTCTCAATGATAGCCACACCCATGACGAAGCTACTTCAAAAGATGTTAAGTTGAATGGACGAGAAAAATGTCGAAAGGTTTCGATCAATGAAAACTTATTTGGTGAAGCTCGCTTTAGTGCAACCCGAATCGAGCAAAGAGTTTGTCATGTATAGTGACGCATCCCTACTTGGGTTGGGTTGTGTATTGATGCAAGGAGGTCGAGTTGTGGCCTATCGTCGAGACAATTAAAGCCACATGAGAAAAATTACCCGACCCATGATCTCGAATTATCGCCATCGTATTCGCCTTGAAAATATGGCGACATTACTTATTGGGTGAGAAGTGCCATGTGTATTCGGATCATAAAAGTCTCAAATATTTGATGACTCAAAGAGACTTAAATCTGCGACAAAGACGTTGGCTCGAGTTGTTAAAAGATTACGAGCTTGTCATTGACTATCACCCGGGAAAGGCTAATGTGGTTGCGGATGCCCTAAGTCGTAAATCACTATTTGCCTTCTGACGATGAATGTACACTTATGCATTCTATCCGACAATGTACTAGTGATGGAATTAAGGGCCAAACCTCTGTTGACTCATCAGATTCGTGAAGCTCAAAAAGTCGATGCTGAATTGGTTGCAAAACGGGCCGAATGTGTTTCGAATTTGGAATCAGAGTTTCAAGTTGATGATGACGATTGTTTGAGGTTCAGAAATCGCTTGTGTGTCCCAAGAAATTCGAACTCATTTCTACGATTCGAACGAAGCTCATTGTAGCCGAATGTCAATTCACCCGGAGTCTGAAAATGTACAACGACACGAGACACCGTTTTGGTGGCATGGTATGAAACGAGACATTTCCAACTTTGTTTGAAGTGCATAGTATGTCGACAAGTAAAGGCGGAACATCAAGTGCCCACGGGTTTGCTTGAGCAATTATGATACCGAATGGAAATGGGAAGCGAGTCACGATGGATTTGTATCCGGCTTGCCGATGTCGGCAAGCAAGAAAGATGCAATTTGGGTCGTCGTTGATAGATTGACCGAGTCGGCTCACTTTATCCCGTCGTCACGGATTTTTCATTGGATAAGCTAGCTGAATTGTGTGTTTCTCAGTTGTGAGATTACACAGGTACCGATTTCTATTGTGTCGGACGAGATCCGAGATTCACCTTACGATTTTGGAAGAAATTGCAAGAAGCTTTGGGTACCAAGTCGCATTTTAGCACCGCTTTTCATCCCCAACCGATGGTCAATCCGGCGGATAATTCGGATACTTGAGGATATGTTGAGATGTTGCATCCTCGAGTTTAGTGGTTCATGGGAACGGTATTTACCCTTGATTGAATTCGCACAACAATAGTTTTCGGTCAAGCATTAAGATGGCGCCTACGAGGCTTTGTATGGTCGAAAATACCGTACACCATTGTTTTGGACCGAGCTCGGTGAAAGTAAAATTTTCGGAATGGATTTGATTAAAGATGCTGAATGTAAAGTAAGTATAATTCGTGAGAGTCCGAAAGCGACATCGGATCGTCGAAGTCGTCGCGGATTTAAAACGAAGAGATATTGAGTATCGGTGGGAGACAAAGTGTTTCTTAAGGTATCACCCGAAAAAGATACTCGATTTGGCCGTAAGGGCAAATTGAGTCCGAGATTCATTGGGCCATATGAGATCTTGAGCGAGTCGGCCCGATGGCGTATAGGTTGCTTTTACCCTTGAACTCGAAAGGATCCACAACGTTTTCCATGTTTCGATGCTTGACGTTACCGATCCGATCCTTCGCATGTAATAAACCCCTCCGAGATTGAAATTCAAGCCGATATGAGTTATGAAGAAGTTCGTATCCTAGCTCGTGAAGTGAAGGAGTTGCGAAACAAAAGGGTTCCGTTAGTAAAAGTGTTATGGCTCAAACACGGGATGGAAGAAGCTACTTGGGAACCCGAGAATTCTATGAAAGAGCGTTACCCAAACACATTTCTCGGTAAGATTTTCGGGACGAAAATTCCTTAAGTGGGGAGAGTTGTGACAGTAGAAAATTGACCCTAGTCGGAAGTGGTTTGGGACCACTAAACCGAAGTCACCAAATGTTTGAACGTAATATTTATTGTCTAGAATATGTATTTACAAATGTGTGAAAATTTCAAGCTTGGTTTAGTCGATTGCATGTGAGTTCGATTAGTAGGACTTGTATGACACTTTTGAAAAATGATAGGATAATCTATAAGGACCTAATAGTACATGTAGTCAAAAGGGAGGACTTGCATGTCAAAATCCCCCCCCAAGTGCTAGTGGCCGGCCATGACAAGGAAGCATGGGCAAGACATGTCATGAAACATGTTGGGTGAGTGTTTTATGTTGAAATAAATAAAATAAGGTGCATGAGTAATAAAAAATGAAAAAAATAGTGTGTGTGTGAAGGCTTTCCCCTCCCCTCCCCATTGCCGTGCAAGTGAGAAAGAAAAACAAAAAAAAAAGCTTTGTTCATCTTTTTTTTCATCCTTTTGGCCGAAAATCTCAAGGGAGAAGAAAGGGGTCCTTGCTCATGGTTGGTTTGGAATAGGTTGGCCATCCTTGTAGCTAGATTAAGGTATGTTTGATATGGTGCCATGAGATTCATGCATGTCCTTAGTTGCTAGTTTTAGTTCTAATTAGTCCATGATTCAAAACCTTACTATGTCATGGGGATGATAGTATGAAATGAAAATTTGAGATAAGTAAGGTTAAATTTGATTTGGTAAAATCGGCCATATGGGTGTATATGTTTGTAAAAATAGATTTTCTTTGTTAACTCCTTACAATCGATTGTAGGAGTAATATTGGCTTATAAGGTTGAGTTGATTCATGATGTTGTATGTTAGGACTAAAATACTTGAGACTAGATTAGCTTAATGGTGACCATGCATTCGGCCTTGAAGCATTAAACAAATGTTGGTTGAGATTTTGATATTTTGAACAAAGATAGTTGTGAAATGGGGTGAAAACCATTAAATTATACACATAAAAATCCAGCAAGAAGATTAAACTACTAAATGTATTCATTTTAGATCAAGACATCAAAGAGGGAGAACCAAGCAAAGGCAAAGCAAAGATAATCGAATAGTAGATTGGGAATCATTTCATCCGATATAAGGTAAGTCATTAAGAACTTATTTTGTACTAATTTAAAGGGTCGTAATGTCCAAGTAATGATGCTGAATGGAATGGTAGAATATATATATAAACATGTATGTATGTGGTGATAAAAATATTGAATTGAAAGAAAAGAGGTGAGATGTATTGAATGATCGGTTTCGACACTAAGTGTACGGGTGTAAACATTTATAATCACAAATTGGCACTAAGTGTGCGGGTTCAAATTATACAGCACTAAGTGTGCAAGTTTGATTATATAGCACTAAGTGTGCGAGTTCGACTATTAAGCACTAAGTGTGCGGGCTTATTGCACATCCTCTAATAAACGTACATGTTCTATGTGCGGCCTTACCGAGTTAATCATGGACATGATGCAGTAAACACCTTGAGCTCATGAGGAATGGACATTTTATTTATATTTGGAATTTTGGTTTGGTAAGTCTTGATTTATGTGGTGATTATGCTCGAAAATAAATGCATGCAATGTCATATGGCGTAATGTATGAAATATCAAGTAGGGCTTGGTATGTGACCAAACCGAAATGCCTAAAGAATTATAGTACCGTTTGGGTGTGGATGGAGGATTTTAATCCGCATTAATTATTTTCTTTTATGGTATATTATTCTTGAGCGGCAATATAATGCTTAT
This sequence comes from Gossypium arboreum, assembly GCF_025698485.1. Taxonomy (NCBI): domain Eukaryota; kingdom Viridiplantae; phylum Streptophyta; class Magnoliopsida; order Malvales; family Malvaceae; genus Gossypium; species Gossypium arboreum. The sequence continues at coordinate 89,013,657 of NC_069070.1, read as the reverse complement.
GGCTTCTTGAGTTATATACTCACCCGGTGTTTGCTTGTCGCCATTTTAGGTTTCTCGGACTCGTCCTTTTTGCGTGCTCGTGATCGTCATCGGAGTCATCACACTGGCCAGCAACTTTTGGTATTTTTTTTGTGTAGCCGGTTTAGGAGAACATTTTGGCATGTATAGGCTAATATGCTTTGTTGAACTTTGGTATGTAAACTTTTAGCCATGCGAAAATGGCATAAATGCTCGGTTGGATTTAGTTCTCCAATGTTAAGTCACAAGTCTTGGTAATTCGATTTCCATGCCTTATGCCATGGTTGATTATTTTGGTGTTAAAATGCATGTTATGGCAATAGTGTAGTAGGGAGATATCCAATTCGTAACGCACAAAGGTCAGTGTAGTCGATCCACAATGCAGGGGAGACTTTAACTAATAAACTGTACTAATTGGCTCGACCAAAATTCTAGAAAAAATATGTAGATGGAAATATGAGTCTAGTTTCAGGGAAAAATTAAACTGATTTTCGAGTTGTAAAACTCAAGTTATGAATTTTGGAGCGACTAGTACCAGATTGGCGACTTGTCCGAAACTCTCAATAAGTGGGTTGAAGTCTGTTAACACCTCGTGTTCGACTCGTGACGGTCTCGGGTTCGGGTGTTACATTTTATTGGTATCGAGCTATGGTTTAGTCGGTTCTAGGACTACCATAGCGCGTATGAGTCTAGCTATACATGCCTTAATGTTAATGTTTAAATGTGTGATGACTTCTGACGGTTAAAATTTTTGTTTTGATTAGTAAATGGATCTCGGTGTAGAGAGAACCTTGGCGGATGACGTTGAAAGTGTAGCGGCTACTCCTGCACAAGGGACGCCGCCTGTTGAACCTCGGTCATCTGCGAATAATCAAGGTGAGGAGGCAAAACAAGCCTTCTTTACCATGATGAATGAGTGGGTAGCATAATACGCCCGAACCAATCCGGCTGTCCAACAATTCTCGAATTTGAATAATCCACCCCAAGAGCCCGTAATGCCATCGATTCATCGATCCTATGAGGCCGAGTAAGCCACTGTAGACTTGATTAGAAAGCGCGGGCTGAGGAGTTTAAGGCCATAGTTCTTGATGATGCCGAAAAAGCCGAAGTTACGGCTTGATAACACCATTCGGTGTTTGATGAACTATCATGCACACCGATGAATGTCTAAAGTGTGCTATATCCTTGTTGCGAGACTCGACTTACTATTGGTGGAGGACTTTGATCTCCATAGTCCCAAACAAGCGAGTTACTTGGGATTTCTTTCAAAGCAATTTGAAGAAGTATATTAGTCAACGGTTCATCGATCAAAAGCGTAAGGAATTTTTGGAACTCAAGCAAGGCCGTATGACAGTACCTGAATACGAACATAAGTTCGTAAGACTTAGTCGGTATGCTCGGGAGTGTGTGGCCGATGAGGTTGCTATGTGCAAAAGATTTGAAGAAGGATTGAATGAAGATTTAAAACTACTAGTGGGTATTTTGGAGATAAAGGAGTTCGCGACGCTGGTCGAACGAGCCTGCAAGGCGGAAGAACTTGGAAAGGAGAAGAAGAAGGCTGAATTTGAAGCTAAAGACTATCGTAAGAGATCGATGGGTAAAGCTCCGTTCTCGACTGTAAAGAAGTTTAGGGAGGACACTAATAAATCGAGGACGACTCCGGGAATTTCCATTAGAGCATGACCATCGACGGACTCCAGAGCTACTTCGGTGGCTAGTGTGGGCAATAACCGTCAAGAGAAACCCGAATGCCCCCAATGTGGAAGAAGACACATAGGTGAATGTTGGGGTAAGTCTACCAACAGGGCCTGTTATGGATGCGGTTCGAAGGACCACTTCATTCGAGATTGCACGGAGCTTGATGAGAAGCATAGGATGCAAGGTGCAAGACCTAGTGGAATGACAGCTAGAGGTAGACCACCAAGAATTTCGTGGAGGTAGGAGTGGTAGTCGAGAGGGACCACTGAGTACGGCTATTCGATCCGAGACCGTACTCTGCTAGGGCATATGCCATCCGTGCACGAGAGGAAGCATCCTCCCCGATGTTATCTTGGTACTTTCACTCTTTTGATACTAATGTAATTGCATTAATTGACCACGGCTCTACTCATTCTTATGTATGTGAGACTTTAGCATCCAAGAAGACTCGCCTATTGAGTCTACTAAGTTCGTAATTGAGTGTCAAATCCCTTGGGTCAATATGCGCTTGTTGACAAAGTGTGTAAGAGATGCCCCCTAATGATCCGAGAATTCTGTTTTCCGGCCGATTTGATGCTATTACCATTTGATGAATTCGACGTTATTCTTGGTATGGACTGGTTGACCGTATATGACGCGGTGGTGAATTGCAAAAGAAAAACCGTTGACTTGAGGTGCGCAAATAACGAGATAATTCGAATTGAGTCTACGGACTTAAAGGGGTTGCCAGCTGCGATATCGTCAATGTTGGCTCAGAAATACGTAAGAAATGGGTGCGAAGCGTACCTTGCGCATGTACTTGGTGACAAAGAGTTAGAAAAGAAACCCGAATCTATACCGGTGGTTAGTGAATACCCGGACGTTTTCAGAAGAATTACGGGTTTGCCACTGTCGGGAGATAGAGTTTAGTATTGAGCTTGTACAGGACTACGCCAATATCTATGGCTCCGTGTCGTATGGCACCAACCGAGTTGAAGGAGTTGAAGGCTCGATTGCAAGAATTGACGGATAGAGGTTTCGCCGACCAAGTTTCTCACCTTAGGGTGCACCGGTGTTGTTTGTGAAAAGAAGGGCGGAACCATGAGATTGTGTATTGACTATCGTCAATTTGAATAAAGTGACGATAAAGAATAAATATCCGCCACGCGTATTGATGATTTGTTCGATCAAGCAAGGGAGCCTCGGTGTTTTCAAGATAGATTTGAGATCGGGTTATTATCGATTATGGATTCGAGATTCGGACGTACCAAAAGCGCTTTCGAGCGAGGTACGGTCACTACGAGTTCTTAGTGATGCCGTTCGGGCTCACTAATGCCCTCGCGGTATTTATGGATTTGATGAATCGGATCTTGAGCGATTTGGACCGGTTCGTAGTTGTGTTCGTTGATGACATCTTGGTCTATTCAAGAAATGAGACCGAACATCTTGAACACCGAGATTAGTGTTGCAAATTTTACGGGATAAGCGGTTATCGCTAAGTTCACAAGTGCGAGTTCGGTTAGAGAGGTTAGCTTCTTGGGTCATGTGGTATCGGCATCGGTATTCGAGTCGACCGAGCAAAATTTTAGCCATACTTATTGGAAGCCTCAGAAATACTACGGAGGTTCGGAGCTTTTTGGACTTGCGGTTTACTACCGACGGTTTGTAAAAGGTTTCTCAATGATAGCCACACCCATGACGGCTACTTCAAAAGATGTTAAGTTCGAATGGACGAAAAATGTCGAAAGGTTTCGATCAATGAAAACTTATTTGGTGAAGCTCGATTTAGTGCAACCCGAATCGTGCAAAGAGTTTGTCATGTATAGTGACGCATCCCTACTTGGGTTGGGTTGTGTATTGATGCAAGGAGGTCGAGTTGTGGCCTATGCGTCGAGACAATTAAAGCCACATGAGAAAAATTACCCGACCCATGATCTCGAATTGGCTGCCATCGTATTCGCCTTGAAAATATGGCGACATTACTTATTGGGTGAGAAGTGCCATGTGTATTCGGATCATAAAAGTCTCAAATATTTGATGACTCAAAGAGACTTAAATCTGCGACAAAGACGTTGGCTCGAGTTGTTAAAAGATTATGAGCTTGTCATTGACTATCACCCGGGAAAGGCTAATGTGGTTGCGGATGCCCTAAGTCGTAAATCACTGTTTGCCTTACGAGCGATGAACGTACACTTGTCTATTCTATCCGACAATGTACTAGTGATGGAATTAAGGGCCAAACCTCTGTTGACTCATCAGATTCGTGAAGCTCAAAAAGTCGATGCTGAATTGGTTGCAAAACGGGCCGAATGTGTTTCGAATTTGGAATCAGAGTTTCAAGTTGATGATGACGATTGTTTGAGGTTCAGAAATCGCTTGTGTGTCCCAAGAAATTCAGAACTCATTTCTACGATTCTGAACGAAGCTCATTGTAGCCGACTGTTTTGCCTTATATATGAAAAAATGACTATTTTGCCCTCATATGGTAAGATGACTATTTTGCCTATATGTGAGGTATATATATATGCATGTATGGCTGTATTTTAGCATGTTATTTAAATTGTAATGGATACATGTATGATTCTATAATATGACATGACATGACTGTATGATGCATTGCATGGGGATGGGATTATACTGATTGGAGGAAGTGTACTGAAAGGCTTTGAGCCTAAATTACTAATAGCCCAGATGCAAATTACTGTATAGTGCCGCAACCGGTGCTAATTCCAGAGTGTAGGGATGGGTGGGTTGATTATATCCCCACATGAAGTGTAGGGTTGGACGGAGATAGAGTGTAGAGGCTGGATGGGTAGGACTTGTATACTGTTTAAATTGTTACTGCACTGATTACTGTTACTGTACTATTTATTGTTACTACAATAGGCCAAGGCCCAAACACATGGGTATTTCTGTATTGAGATGGGCTAAATCCCAAACTGATATTGTCACTATTACTAAAAAGGTCTTAGGCAAGACTGTGCTTGTTTTCTAACTGTTTGCTTATATCGGATTACACATTGAGTTTTCGTAAACTCACTCATCTGTTTTAACTGTACAGGTAATCCCTAGTCTTAGGCGGGTTGGTGTTTCAAGGGACTCAAAGGTGGCCATACAACCATATGGACTCCCTTATTAAATTTTAAATTATAAGTATTTTAAGTTGGGTAATTTTTACTGTAATAAGGCCTCTATGGATTTTAAATTAAATTTGGGTTTTTATTTGCTTTGGCTTAAAACTGTTAGAGATAGGAAAACTCGAGTTTTCAAAAGAAACAATGTTTTTACAAAGTAAACGCAAGTACTCAACTGTTTTAAAAAGCTTTCGCTATTAAATGATATTTTTGGAAATGAATAACGATTTTAAAGTAAATACTTTTTGGTTAGTGACGCAAGTTTTGAAATGAATGACATAACTCAGAAACACACAAAGAGGTTAAATATATAGTAAGAGTTTTGATCGATATAACACTTTATAGAAAACACCCAATGTGACATCGCTAGATTCGGCCATAACGTCCAGGCTAGGTTTGAGGTGTTATAGACACCCTGACAATGTTAGTGGTAGTTGAGGTGTGACAAAAGATTCAACAAACAAATCTAAAGCCAGAGCACCGATAAGGACATATGTCATACGTGCAAGAGAGGATGCTTCTGCACTTGATGTTATTACTAGTACATTTTCTCTTCTTGACACTAGTATTACTACTTTGATTGATCTTGGTTCAACACATTCTTACATATGCATGAATTTAGTGTCTGTTAAAAATTTACCTGTTGAATTCACTAAATTTATGGTTAAAGTTTCAAACCCTCTGGGCCAGTATGTTATGGTTGATAAAGTTTGTAAAAAACTGTCTGTTGATGATAAAGGGTTTTAATTTCTTGGTTGATTTGATGCTATTGCCCTTTGATGAATTTGATGTAATTTTGGGAATGGATTGGCTAACTCAACATGATGCAGTGGTGAATTGTAAACAGAAATACATTGTGTTGAAATTTCAGAATAGTGAATTACTCCATGTTGAATCTGATAAAGTAGATGGGTTATCTAATGTGATTTTAGCTATATCGGCATAGAAATATATCAAAAAGGAATATGATGCTTATCTTGTATAAATTTTAGATACTAAAGTATCTAAGCCAAAAATTCAGTCAATGCCGGTTGTTTGTGAATTTATTGACGTATTTTCGGAGGAATTACCTAGTTTGCCACCAGTTAGAGAAGTGGAGTTCTCCATAGACCTTGTTCTAGGGAAAACACCTATATCCATAGCATCGTACAGAATGGCTCCTACAGAATTGAAAGAATTGAAAGCACAATTGCAAAAATTGATTGATAAAGGCTTTGCTCGACTCAGTTTCTCACCTTGGGGTGCACTGATTCTATTTGTAAAGAAGAAATATGGATCATTAAGGTTGTGTACTGATTACAGACAATTGAACAAAGTCACAATAAAGAACAAGTATCCATTGCCTCGTATTGATGACCTGTTTGACCAGTTGAAATGTGCCACTATATTTTCAAAGATTGATATCTATTCTGGCTATTATCAGCTACGGGTGAAAGAATCAGATGTTCCAAAAATAGCTTTCAGAACCAGGTACGGGCACTATGAGTTTCTTGTGATGCCGTTTGGTTTGACAAATGCATCTGCAGTGTTAATGGATTTAATGAATAGAATTTTTAGACCATATTTAGACGATTTTTAGTAGTATTTATTGATGATATTTTGGTTTATTCTCGAGATAAAAATGAACATGCTGATCATCAGAGAATTGTATTGCAAACTCTGTAAGAGAAACAATTGTATGCCAAATTCAGTAAATGTGAATTTTGGCTACAAAAAGTCGGTTTTCTCAGACATATAGTATCTGCTGAAGGTATTAGGGTGGGATGTAACACCCCGTACCCGAGACCATTGCCGGAGTCGAATACGAGGTATTTACAGATTTATTTCATTGATTCTCACAGTCCATTTTTAAAAAAAATTTCCAGACAAGCTGGCTAACTGCGTCACTGTTACCTTAAAAATCATATCTTGAGTTCCAAAACTCGAAAACCAGTTTTGTAAATTTTACCTGAAACTAGACTCCTATATCCATCTACAACTTTTTTTCTAGAATTTTTTGGTTGAGCCAATTAGTACAGTTTATTAGTTAAAGTCTCCCCTATTTTAGGGTTCGACTGCTCTGACCTTCATGCGTTACGACTTATATATCTTCCAGTACAGGGCTTCATTACTTATGCCGTTTATTTCTAAAGAAACTAGAGTAAAAAATGAATCTATACATATATGGAATGACCTCTAATTATCTCCGGTTAATTTATAGTGAATTTCCAAAGTCAGATCGGGGGATCTAGAAATCGCTCTAGCCCTATTCCACAAAAACTTAAATATCTCTTAAAATACGACTCATATGTTAGTTTCGTTTCTTCCATATGAAAGTAGATTCATCAAGGTTCAATTAAAAAATTTATTCACTATTTAATTCCATTCCTACTATTTTTAGTGATTTTTCAAATCCACACCACTGCTGCTGTCAGCATCCGTTTTTTTTAAGGTAAATTTTACCTATTTCATGGTTTTCCATGAATCCACTAGAATTTGTCATACAAAGCACCAAAATGATCATGATTAACCATTATAATGGCTAATCGTTACTAAACATTTCCATATCTCTCAATGAACAACATACAAAATGATTATAATGCTATGCTCAAAGAGTATATAAGCCATTTTCGCATGGCTATCCAAATTTATACAAAACCAAGGGTACGTGACCAACAACAAAAAGGGTAGTCCTATACATGCCATTTTCGAGTTCAACCGAAAGTGTACCAAAAGGGCTTTGATAGTGTGGACGACTTGACCCGACAATCCGAGCCCGATGGTGACGAACCAAAATCTATAAAAAAGAGATTCAAAGAAACGGAGTAAGCATTTAATGCTTAGTAAGTTTTGAGCAATGAAATCATGCATAACTGAAGTATAGCATCCATACGACTAAACAAATAATTTCATATACACATATTCTCACAATCATACCTACTTCACATTTCCAACCCTTATATTCATACATAAGGAATCAACTTTGACTAAAAGCCGGAAGCTTGTTAATCGATTGAGCAAATACTATTTAGAAGGAATCAATTATCTCAATGCACATACGAAACATACCTCATCGTTGGGATTTTACGAGCGTATTAATTGAAATTATTATAGCAAGATCGCTCATTCCCAAACCCAAGTATCTTCGGGATTTAGCCGGATATAACCACTCGCACAAGGCCGTCGGGTCTTAGCCCGGATATGGTCACTAGCACAAATGCCTTCGGGACTTAGCCCGGATATAGTAACTCGCACAAATGCCATCGGGACTTAGCCCGGAATTAGTAACTCGCACAAATGCCTTCGGGACTTAGCCCGGAATTAATCACTAGCACAAATTTCTTCGGGACTTAACCCCGTTAGCATCCGAATATTCATGCACATATCAGTAAATCATGACACATCTTTATTTCATTTTCATAACTAGAATTCAAACACAAATTAATTATTAAGCATTCCCATTTTCGGCTCAATAGCCACGTACGAACAGCATGATTCGGTTTGCTTCATGACATGATTTCTATGCACATACGGCTACTCATCATACGTATAGACTAATTAACTCAACACATAATTCAAGTAGAATCATTATATCACCGTATATTTGTTATGATTATACGTCATGACTTGATCAAATCGTAAACTAAGTTTCATTACTCGAAAACTTACCTCGGATGTTGCCGAACGATTTCGACGGCTATTCGATCACCTTTTCCTTTCCCTTGTCCAACTTTGGTCCTCTAAGCTCTTGAGCTAATTCAAGCAAATTTAGCTTATTAAAGTCTCATTATGCTAGCTTATGGCCGAATATGACAAGGACTTGATAGGTCATATGGCAACCTTTTGCTCAAATACAAAGTGGTCATACTCATTTTTAATCACATTGAGCAATTTAATACAATTAATCTAACATTTCCTCATGTGCACCTTCATGACCGAATACACACATCATTAACCTAATATCAATTTACTAAGCACTTTAACAATTTCTCCTTGAGCCGATTATCTAGGTCAAGATAAAAGCATCAATATGCTTGCCCCTAACCGAATACATGCAACACCAATCTATCTCATGTGGCCGAATATGCATGTCTATGTTGAGGCCAATTATATGCTTAATACTTCCTACAAATATGGTTACTTGTATTAACTACATACCATTTTGTTTCAAGTTCAAAAGTCGGCTAATACACATATATTCACTAGTAATCAAATACTAATATTTGCACTTCACCTTACTACCATTTCTCATGCAAATAGCATGAACAACAACCATATTTCCTACTATGGCCGAATGCATCAAGACACCATACCATTTCAATTTTGGTCATGGGTCAAACAAAGAACCTAATGCCTAACTAAAAAAAATGCTCAAAAAAGAAAATCCAAGAGGCATCAATCCACCATCACATATATGATTACAAAGCTTCACATTTAGCATGCACATGACATCAACACAAATCCACCTTAGCCGAAACTTAACTCATCTTCAAGCATCATCACCACAACATCAAACACCAACCAAGAAGACAACACCCATGGCCGAATATCATCTCCATCACATAGCAAAGATTTAAACCATGGGCTAGGTAGAACTCAAGCTAACAACTAAAACATGCATGCATCTCAGGGAACATCATCAACATACCTTAGCCTAGTGAGCCACCATAGCCGATTTTCTCCAAGCTCTTTTTCCTCTCTTTCTTTCTTCTATTCGGCCAAGTTCACAACATGAGAACCTTTTTTTTTTCTTTTTTCCTTCATCATTTTCCTTTTCATTATTTTATTACCATGCTCCTTATTTTATCATTTCTCCATAAACCATTAACACAACATGTTTATGACATGTTTTACCCATCACACTTTGTCCACCCTTATTGTCACGGCCGGCCACTACTAATTAAATAGGGGAAATTGACATGCAAGTCCACCCCTTTGATTACACGCACTAGTAGATCCTTATAGATTAACCTATCACATTTCAAAAGTGTCACACAGAAGACCTATTAACTAAATTCACATGCAATTAAATAAATCAAAGCTTAAAACTTTCACACATTCATATTCACATATTTTAGACAATAATTATCATATTCAAATAATTTGGTGATTTCGGTTTAGCGGTCCCGAAACCGCTTCCGACTAGGGTCACTTTAGGGTGTCACAACTCTCCCCACTTAAGAAATTTTCATCCCGAAAATCTTACGGTAAATAAGTTTGGGTATCGTTCTTTCATAGAGTTCTCGGGTTCCCAAGTGGCTTCTTCCATCCCGTGTTTGAACCATAACACTTTTACTAAAGAAACCTTTTTGTTTCACAACTCCTTCACTTCACGAGCTAGGATACGAATTGGTTCTTCTTCATAACTCATATCGGCTTGAATTTCAACCTCGGAGGGACTTATTATGTGCGAAAGATCAGATCTGTCGAAGCATCGAAACATGAAAAACGTTGTGGATCCTTTCAAGTTCAGGGGGTAAAATCAATCTATACGCAACTGGACCGACTCGTTCGGATATTTCATATGGCCCAATGAACCTCGGACTCAATTTGCCCTTACGCCCAAATCTGAGTATCTTTTTCCAAGGTGAAACTTTAAGAAACACTTTATCTCCCACCTGATACTCAATGTCCTTTCGTTTCAAATCCGCGACGACTTCGACGATCCGATCTTCGCCTTCAGACTTTCACGAATTATTATTACTTTCTGCTCAGCATCTTTAATCAAATCAACTCCGAAAATTTTTGTTTCACCGAGCTCGGTCCAAAACAATGGTGTTCGGCATTTTCGACCGTACAAAGCCTCGTAAGGCGCCATCTTAATGCTTGACTAAAAACTATTGTTGTAAGCAAACTCAGTCAAAGGTAGATACCGTTCCCATGAACCACTAAACTTGAGGATGCAACATCTCAGCATATCCTCAAGTATCTGAATTATCCGCTCGGATTGACCATCGGTTTGGGGGTGAAAAGCGGTGCTAAAATGCAACTTGGTACCCAAAGCTTCTTGCAGTTTCTTCCAAAATTGTGAGGTGAATCTCAGATCTCCATCCGACCCATGATCTTGAACTAGCTGCCATCGTGTTTGCTTTGAAAATATTGCGACATTACTTATTTGGTGAGAAGTGCCATATGTATTCGGATCGCAAAAGTCTCAAATATTTGATGTCTCAAAGAGAGTTGAATCTGCGACAAAGACGTTGGCTCGAGTTGTTAAAAGACTATGAGCTTGTCATTGACTATCACCCGGGAAAGGCTAATGTGGTTGAGGATGCCTTAAGTTGAAAATCACTGTTTGCTTTACGAGCGATGAATGTACACTTGTTGTTCTATCCGACAATGTGTTAGTAGCAGAATTAAAGGCTAGACCATTGTTGATTCATTAAATTCGTGAGGCTTAGAAAGTCGATGATGAATTAGTCGCAAAACGGGCTGAATGTGTTCTGAATATGGAATCAGAGTTTCAAATTGATGATGACAATTGTTTGAGGTTCAGAAGTCGTCTGTGTGTTCCAAGAAATTCGAAACTCATTTTGGTGATTCTGAACGAAGCTCATTGTAGCCGAATGTCAATTCACCCGGGGAGCACGAAAATGTACAACGATCTGAGAAGTCAGTTTTGGTGGCATGGTATGAGACGAGACATTTCCGATTTTGTTTCGAAGTGTCTAATATGCCAACAAGTGAAAGCGAAACACCAAGTGCCTACGGGATTACTTCAGCCGATCATGATACCTGAATGGAAATGGGATCGAAAACGATGGATTTTGTATCTGGGTTGCCAGTGTCGGCAAGTAAGAAAGATGCGATTTGGGTTGTTGTTGATAGACTGACTAAGTCGGCTCACTTTATCCCCGTACGCACGGATTTTTCATTATATTTTCAAAGCGAACATGATGGCAGCTAGTTCAAGATCATGGGTCGGATAATTTTTCTCATGTGGCTTCAGTTGTCTCGACGCATAAGCTACGACTCGACCCTCTTGCATCAATAGGCAACCCAACCCAAGTAGGGATGCATCACTATAAATGACAAACTCTTTGCCTGATTCGGGCTGCACTAGTACTGGAGCTTCAGTCAAACGAGTTTTCAGTTGATCGAAACTTTTCTGAAACTTTTCTGTCCATTCAAACATAACGTCATTCTGAAGTAGTTTCGTCATTGGTGTGGCTATCATCGAGAAACCCTTTACAAAGCGTCTGTAGTATCTGGCAAGTCCCAAAAAGCTCCGAACTTCAGTAACATTTCTCGGAGGCTTCCAGTTAAGTATGGCTGAAATTTTGTTCGGATCAACTCGAATGCCCGATACGGATACCACATGACCTAATAAGCTAACCTCTCTTAACCAGAACTCACACTTACTGAACTTAGCGTATAATTGCTTATCCCGTAAAGTTTGCAACACTAATCCCAGGTGTTCAGCATGATCGGTTTCATTTCTCGAATAGACCAAAATATCATCGATAAACACAACTACAAACCTATCCAAATACAGTCTGAAGACCTGATTCATCAAATCCATAAATACCGCGGGGGCATTAGTGAGCCCAAACAGCATCACTAAGAATTCATAGTAACCGTATCTCGTTCTGAAAGCAGTTTTGGGTATATCCGAATCTCGAATTCGCAATTGATAATAACCTGATCTCAAATCTATCTTTGAAAACACCGAGTCTCCCTTTAGTTGATCAAACAAATCATCAATACGCGGTAACGGATATTTATTCTTTATTGTCACCTTATTCAGCTGACGATAGTCGATGCACAACCTCATGGTTCCATCCTTCTTTTGCACAAACAATACTGGTGCACCCCAAGGTGAGAAACTTGGTCGAGCGAAACCTCTATCCATCAACTCTTGCAACTGAGCTTTCAACTCTTTTAACTCGGTTGGTGCCATACGATACGGAGCTATCGAGATCGGTGTAGTCCCAGGTACAAGCTCAATACCAAACTCTACCTCCCGAACAGGTGGTAAACCCGGTAATTCTTCGGGAAAAACATCCGGGTATTCACAAACCACCGGCATAGATTCAAGTTTCCTTTCTGGCTCTTTATTATCAAGTACGTATGCAAGATACGCTTCACACCCCTTTCTCACATATTTTTGGGCTAACATCGAGGATATTATTGTTGGCAATCCATACAAGGCAGTAGACTCAACTCGGATTATCTCATTATTTGCGCACCTCAAATCAATAGTCTTGCTTTTGCAATTCACAACCGCATCATGCACTGTCAACCAATCCAAACCGAGAATAACATCAAACTCATCAAACGGCAAAAGCATCAAGTCCGCCGGAAAATAGGAACCTCGATTTACTAGGGGACATTTTCGACCGTACAAAGCCTCCTAAGGTGCCATCTTAATGCTTGACTAAAAACTATTGTTGTAAGCGAACTCAATCAAAGGTAGATACCGTTCCCATGAACCACTAAACTCGAGGATGCAACATCTCAGCATATCCTCAAGTATCTGAATTATCCGCTCGGATTGACCATCGGTTTGGGGGTGAAAAGTGGTGCTAAAATGCAACTTGGTACCCAAAGCTTCTTGCAGTTTCTTCCAAAATCGTGAGGTGAATCTCGGATCTCTATCCGACACAATAGAAATAGGTACCCCGTGTAATCTCACAATCTGAGAAATATACAACTCAGCTAGTTTATCCAATGAAAAATCCGTGCGTACGGGGATAAAGTGAGCCGACTTAGTCAGTCTATCAACAACAACCCAAATCGCATCTTTCTTACTTGCCGGCACTGGCAACCCAGATACAAAATCCATCATGACTCGATCCCATTTCCATTCAGGTATCATGATCGGCTGAAGTAATCCCGTAGGCACTTGATGTTCCGCTTTCACTTGTTGGCATATTAGACACTTCGAAACAAAATCGAAAATGTCTCGTGTCATACCATGCCACCAAAACTGACTTCTCAGATCGTTGTACATTTTCGTGCTCCCCGGGTGAATTGACATTCGGCTACAATGAGCTTCGTTCAGAATCATCGAAATGAGTTTTGAATTTCTTGGAACACACAGACGACTTCTGAACCTCAAACAATCGTCATCATCAATTTGAAACTCTGATTCCATATTCGGAACACATTCAGCCCGTTTTGCGACTAATTCATCATCGACTTTCTGAGCTTCACGAATTTGATGAATCAACAATGGTCTAGCCTTTAATTCTGCTACTAACACATTGTCGGATAGAACAGACAAGTGTACATTCATCGCTCGTAAAGCAAACAGTGATTTTCGACTTAAGGCATCCGCAACCACATTAGCCTTTCCCGGGTGATAGTCAATGACAAGCTCATAGTCTTTTAACAACTCGAGCCAACGTCTTTGTCGCAGATTCAAGTCTCTTTGAGTCATCAAATATTTGAGAATTTTGCGATCCGAATACACATGGCATTTCTCACCAAATAAGTAATGTCGCCATATTTTCAAAGCGAACATGATGGCAGCTAGTTCAAGATCATGGGTCGGATAATTTTTCTCATGTGGCTTCAGTTGTCTCGACGCATAAGCTACGACTCGACCCTCTTGCATCAATACGCAACCCAACCCAAGTAGGGATGCATCACTATAAATGACAAACTCTTTGCACGATTCGGCTGCACTAGTAATCGAGCTTCATCAAACAAGTTTTCGATTGATCGAAACTTTTCGACACTTTTTCGTCCATTCAAACTTAACGTCTTTTCAAGTAGTTTCGTCATTGGTGTGGCTATCATCGAGAAACCCTTTACAAAGCGCTCAGTAGTAATCGGCAAGTCCCAAAAGCTCGAACTTCAATAACATTTCTGAGGCTTCCAGTTAAGTATGGTCGAAATTTTGTTCGGATCAACTCGAATGCCGTCTACAGACACCACATGACCCAAGAAGCTAACCTCGCTAACCGTAACTCACACTTACTGAACTTAACGTATAATTGCTTATCCCGTAAAGTTTGCAACACTAATCCCAGGTGTTCAGCATGATCGGTTTCATTTCTCGAATAGACCAAAATATCATCGATAAACACAACTACAAACCTATCCAAATACGGTCTGAAGACCCGATTCATCAAATCCATAAATACCGCGGGGGCATTAGTGAGCCCAAATGGCATCACTAAGAATTCATAGTGACCGTATCTCGTTCTGAAAGCAGTTTTGGGTATATTCGAATCTCGAATTCGCAACTGATAATAACTCGATCTCAAATCTATCTTTGAAAACACCGAGGCTCCCTTTAGTTTATCAAACAAATCATCAATATGCGGTAACGGATATTTATTCTTTATTGTCACTTTATTCAGTTGACGATAGTCGATGCACAACCTTATGGTTCTGTCCTTCTTTTTCACAAACAATACTGGTGCACCCCAAGGTGAGAAACTTGGTCGAGCGAAACCTCTATCCGTCAAATCTTGTAACTGAGCTTTCAACTCTTTTAACTCGGTTGGTGCCATACGATACGGAGCTATCGAGATCGGTGTAGTCCCAGGTACAAGCTCAATACCAAACTCTACCCCCTGAACAGGTGGTAAACCCGGTAATTCTTTGGGAAAAGCATCCGGGTATTCACAAACCACCGGCATAGATTCAAGTTTCCTTTCTGGCTCTTTATTATCAAGTACGTATGCAAGATACGCTTCACACCCCTTTCTCACATATTTTTGGGCTAACATCGAGGATATTATTGTTGGAAATCCATACAAGGCAGTAGACTCAACTCGGATTATCTCATTATTTGCGCACCTCAAATCAATAGTCTTGCTTTTGCAATTCACAACCGCATCATGCACGGTCAACCAATCCAAACCGAGAATAACATCAAACTCATCAAACGGCAAAAGCATCAAGTCCACCGAAAACAGAGCCTCAATTACTAGGGACATTTCTTACACACTTTGTCGACAAGCACGTAACGACCCAAGGGATTTGACACCAAGTACGAACTCGAGAGACTCAATAGGTAAAGTCTTCTTTGGATGCTAAGGTTTCACATATATAAGAATGAGTAGAACCGGGGTTAATCAAAGCAATCACATTAGTATCAAAGAGAGTAAAAGTACCGGTAATAACATCGGCGAGGAAGCATCCTTGCGTCTTGGCGTATAGCGTAAGCTCTAGCGAGAGCACGAACCTCGATCTGGTTGTAGCATCTCTAGATCCTCTCGATCGCCACTAGCATTGCCCGTATTTCTAGATGGTCTACCCCGAGCGTAGTAGCACCGGGTTTCCCACTCGATTTACGTTCATTCGAGACAATCTCGGGCAATCTTTAATAAAGTGGTCTGCTGATCCGCACTTGTAACAGGAGCGGTCATGAAATCTACAACTCCCCGAATGCCATTTACAACAATATTGACACTCAGTTCTGTCTCGACGATCATTTCCAACACTGGCAACCGAAGTGACTCGTGCACTCACAGGGGGTCGATCTCGATCTCGTCTAGAAAAACCCGAAGTGTATCTAGACCGGCCTAAGTCATCTCTAAATTTCTTCGATGACTGTTGGAAGGGCTTCCCCGAAGACCTCTTACGAAACTCCTTTGCTCCCACCTCAGCTTTTCTTTTCTCCATACTGAGCTCCTCGGCTTTGCAAGCTCGCTCGACAAGTACCACAAATTCGCGGATTTCCAAAATGCCAACATACCGAGACCGTTGCCGGAGTCGAATACGAGGTATTTACAGATTTATTTCATTTTCATAACTAGAATTCATACACAAATTAATTATTAAGCATTCCCATTTTCGGCTC
Organism: Gossypium arboreum; assembly: GCF_025698485.1. Taxonomy (NCBI): domain Eukaryota; kingdom Viridiplantae; phylum Streptophyta; class Magnoliopsida; order Malvales; family Malvaceae; genus Gossypium; species Gossypium arboreum. The sequence continues at coordinate 88,997,091 of NC_069070.1, read as the reverse complement.
AATAGCCACATACGAACAGCATGATTCGGTTTGCTTTATGACATGATTTCTATGCACATACGGCTACTCATCATACGTATAGACTAATTAACTCAACACATAATTCAAGTAGAATCATTATATCACCGTATATTTGTTATGATTATACGTCATGACTTAATCAAATCGTAAACTAAGTTTCATTACTTGAAAACTTACCTCGGATGTTGCCGAATGATTTCGACGGCTATTTGATCACCTTTTCCTTTCCCTTGTCCAACTTTGGTCCTCTAAGCTCTTGAGCTAATTCAAGCAAATTTAGCTTATTAAAGTCTCATTATGCTAGCTTATGGTCGAATATGACAAGGAGTTGATAGGTCATATGGCCACCTTTTGCTCAAATACAAAGTGGTCATACGCATTTTTAATCACATTGAGCAATTTAATACAATTAATCTAACATTTCCTCATGTGCACCTTCATGACCGAATACACACATCATTAACCTAATATCAATTTACTAAGCACTTTAACAATTTCTCCTTGAGCCGATTATCTAGGTCAAGATAAAAGCATCAATATGCTTGCCCCTAACCGAATACATGCAACACCAATCTATCTTATGTGGCCGAATATGCATGTCTATGTTGAGGCCAATTATATGCTTAATACTTCCTACAAATATGGTTACTTGTATTAACTACATATCATTTTGTTTCAAGTTTAAAGCTCGGCTAATACACATATATTCACTAGTAATCAAATACTAATATTTGCACTTCACCTTACTACCATTTCTCATGCAAATAACATGAACAACAACTATATTTCCTACTATGGCCGAATGCATCAAGACACCATACCATTTCAATTTTGGTCATGGGTCAAACAAAGAACCTAATGCCTAACTAAAAAAAAATGCTAAAGAAAGAAAATCCAAGAGGCATCAATCCACCATCACATGTATGATTACAAAGCTTCACATTTAGCATGCACATGACATCAACACAAATCCACCTTAGCCGAAACTTAACTCATCTTCAAGCATCATCACCACAACATCAAACACCAACCAAGAAGACAACACCCATGGCCGAATATCATCTCCATCACATAGCAAAGATTTAAACCATGGGCTAGGTAGAACTCGAGCTAACAACTAAAACATGCATGCATCTCATGGAACATCATCAACATTCCTTAGCCTAGTGAGCCACCATAGCCGATTTTCTCCAAGCTCTTTTTCCTCTCTTTCTTTCTTCTATTCGGCCAAGTTCACAACATGAGAACCTTTTTTTTTTCTTTTTTCCTTCATCATTTTCTTTTTCATTATTTTATTACCATGCTCCTTATTTTATCATTTCTCCATAAACCATTAACACAACATGTTTATGACATGTTTTACCCATCACATTTTGTCCACCATTATTGTCATGGCCGGCCACTACTAATTAAATGGGGGAAATTGACATGGAAGTCCACCCCTTTGATTACATGCACTAGTAGATCCTTATAGATTAACCTATCACATTTCAAAAGTGTCACACAGGAGACCTATTAACTAAATTCACATGCAATTAACTAAATCAAAGCTTAAAACTTTCACACATTCATATTCACATATTTTAGACAATAATTATCATATTCAAATAATTTGGTGACTCGGTTTAGCGGTCCCAAAACCACTTTCCGACTAGGGTCCCTTTAGGGCTGTCACAACTCTGCCCCACTTAAGAAATTTTTGTCCCCGAAAATCTTACCGGTAAATAAGTTTGGGTATCGTTCTTTCATAGAGTTCTCGGGTTCCCAAGTGGCTTCTTCCATCCCGTGTTTGAACCATAACACTTTTACTAAAGAAACCTTTTTGTTTCGCAACTCCTTCACTTCACGAGCTAGGATACGAATTGGTTCTTCTTCATAACTCATATCGGCTTGAATTTCAACCTCGGAGGGACTTATTATGTGCGAAGGATCAGATCTGTAGCGTCGAAGCATCGAAACATGAAAAACGTTGTGGATCCTTTCAAGTTCAGGGGGTAAAATCAATCTATACGCAACTAGACCGACTCGTTCGGATATTTCATATGGCCCAATGAACCTCGGACTCAATTTGCCCTTACGCCCAAATCTGAGTATCTTTTTCCAAGGTGAAACTTTAAGAAACACTTTATCTCCCACCTGATACTCAATGTCCTTTCGTTTCAAATCCGCGTCGACTTTCGACAATCGATCTCGCCTTGGACTTTCACGAATTATTTTTACTTTCGCTCAAAGATCTTTAATCAAATCAACTCGAAAGTTTTTGTTTTACCGAGCTCGGTCCAAAACAATGGTGTTCGGCATTTTCGACCGTACAAAGCCTCGTAAGGCGCCATCTTAATGCTTGACTGAAAACTATTGTTGTAAGCGAACTCAATCAAAGGTAGATATCGTTCCCATGAACCACTAAACTCGAGGATGCAACATCTCAGCATATCCTCAAGTATCTGAATTATCCGCTCGGATTGACCATCGGTTTAGGGGTGAAAAGTGGTGCTAAAATGCAACTTGGTACCCAAAGCTTCTTGCAGTTTCTTCCAAAATCGTGAGGTGAATCTCGGATCTCTATCCGACACAATAGAAATAGGTACCCCGTGTAATCTCACAATCTGAGAAATATACAACTCAGCTAGTTTATCCAATGAAAAATCCGTGCGTACGGGGATAAAGTGAGCCGACTTAGTCAGTCTATCAACAACAACCCAAATCGCATCTTTCTTACTTGCCGACACTGGCAACCCAGATACAAAATCCATCATGACTCGATCCCATTTCCATTCAGGTATCATGATCGGCTGAAGTAATCCCGTAGGCACTTGATGTTCCGCTTTCACTTGTTGGCATATTAGACACTTCGAAACAAAATCGAAAATGTCTCGTCTCATACCATGCCACCAAAACTGACTTCTCAGATCGTTGTACATTTTCGTGCTCCCCGGGTGAATTGACATTCGGCTACAATGAGCTTCGTTCAGAATCATCGAAATGAGTTTCGAATTTCTTGGAACACACAGACGACTTCTGAACCTCAAACAATCGTTATCATCGATTTGAAACTCTGATTCCATATTCGGAACACATTCAGCCCGTTTTGCGACTAATTCATCATCGACTTTCTGAGCTTCACGAATTTGATGAATCAACAATGGTCTAGCCTTTAATTCTGCTACTAACACATTGTCGGATAGAACAGACAAGTGTACATTCATCGCTCGTAAAGCAAACAGTGATTTTCGACTTAAGGCATCCGCAACCACATTAGCCTTTCCCGGGTGATAGTCAATGACAAGCTCATAGTCTTTTAACAACTCGAGCCAACGTCTTTGTCGCAGATTCAAGTCTCTTTGAGTCATCAAATATTTAAGACTTTTGCGATCCGAATACACATGGTACTTCTCACCAAATAAGTAATGTCGCCATATTTTCAAAGCGAACACGATGGCAGCTAGTTCAAGATCATGGGTCGGATAATTTTTCTCATGTGGCTTCAGTTGTCTCGACGCATAAGCTACGACTTGACCCTCTTGCATCAATACGCAACCCAACCCAAGTAGGGATGCATCACTATAAATGACAAACTCTTTGCGATTCGGCTGCACTAGTATCGAGCTTCATCAAACAAGTTTTCATTGATCGAAACTTTTCGACACTTTTCTGTCCATTCAAACTTAACGTCTTTCTGAAGTAGTTTCGTCATTGGTGTGGCTATCATCGAGAAACCCTTTACAAAGCGTCTGTAGTAACTGGCAAGTCCCAAAAAGCTCCAAACTTCAATAACATTTCTCGGAGGCTTCCAGTTAAGTATGGCCGAAATTTTGTTCGGATCAACTCGAATGCCCGATACAAACACCACATGACCCAAGAAGCTAACCTCGCTTAACCAGAACTCACACTTACTGAACTTAACGTATAATTGCTTATCCCGTAAAGTTTGTAACACTAATCCCAGGTGTTCAGCATGATCGGTTTCATTTCTCGAATAGACCAAAATATCATCGATAAACACAACTACAAACCTATCCAAATACGGTCTGAAGACCCGATTCATCAAATCCATAAATACCGCGAGGGCATTAGTGAGCCCAAATGGCATCACTAAGAATTCATAGTGACCGTATCTCGATTCGAAAGCGGTTTGGGTATATCCGAATCTCGAATTCAAGAATCGATAATAACTCGATCTCAAATCTATCTTTGAAAACACCGAGGCTCCCTTTAGTTGATCAAACAAATCATCAATACGCGGTAACGGATATTTATTCTTTATTGTCACTTTATTCAGTTGACGATAGTCGATGCACAACCTCATGGTTCCGTCCTTCTTTTCACAAACAATCTTGGTGCACCCCAAGGTGAGAAACTTGGTCGGCGAAACCTCTATCCGTCAAATCTTGTGGCGAGCTTTCAACTCTTTTAACTCGGTTGGTGCCATACGACACGGAGCTATCGAGATCGGTGTAGTCCGTGTACAAGCTCAATACCAAACTCTACCCCTGAGCAGGTGGTAAACCGTAATTCTTGGGAAAAACATCCGGTATTCACAAACCACCGCATAGATTCAAGTTTCCTTTCGGCTCTTTATTATCAAGTACGTATGCAAGATACACTTCACCCTTTCTCACATATTTTGGGCTAACATCGAGGATATTATTGTTGGCAATCCATACAAGGCGAGAGACTCAACTCGGATTATCTCATTATTTGCACACCTCAAATCAATAGTCTTGCTTTTGCAATTCACAACCGCATCATGCACGGTCAACCAATCCAAACCGAGAATAACATCAAACTCATCAAACGGCAAAAGCATCAAGTCCACCGAGAAAGCAGAGCCTCGAATTACTAGGGACATTTCTTACACACTTTGTCGACAAGCACGAACGACCCAAGGATTTGACACCAAGTCACGAACTCAAGAGACTCAATAGGTAAAGTCTTACTGGATGTTAATGTTTCACATATATAAGAATGAGTAGAACCAGGGTCAATCAAAGCAATCACATTAGTATCAAAGAGAGTAAAAGTACCGGTAATAACATCGGCGAGGAAGCATCCTCGGCGTCTGGCGTATAGCGTAAGCTCTAGCAGGAGCACGAGCCTCAGATCTGGTTGTAGCATCTCTAGATCCTCTTTGACCGCCAATAGCATTGCCCGTATTTCTAGATGGTCTACCCCGAGCAGTAGTAGCACCAGGTTTCCCACTCTGATTTACGTTCTGTTCAGACAATCTCGGGCAATCTTTAATAAAGTGGTCTGCTGATCCGCACTTGTAACAGGAGCGGTTATGAAATCTACAACTCCCCGAATGCCATTTACCACAATATTGACACTCCGTTCTGTCTCGACGATCATTTCCAACACTGGCGACCGAAGTGACTCGTGCACTCACAGGGGTTCGATCGCGATCTCGTCTAGAAAAACCTGAAGTGTATCTAGACCGGCCTAAGTCATCTCTAAATTTCTTCGATGACTGTTGGAAGGGCTTCCCCGAAGACCTCTTACGAAACTCCTTTGCTCCCACCTCAGCTTTTCTTTTCTCCATACTGAGCTCCTCGGCTTTGCAAGCTAGCTGGACAAGTACCACAAAACAGAGATTCAAAGAAACGGAGTAAGCATTTAATGCTTAGTAAGTTTTGAGCAATGAAATCATGCATAACTGAAGTATAGCATCCATACGACTAAACGAATAATTTCATATACACATATTCTCACAATCATACCTACTTCACATTTCCAACCCTTATATTCATACATAAGGAATCAACTTTGACTAAAAGCCGGAAGCTTGTTAATTGATTGAGCAAATACTATTTAGAAGGAATCAATTATCTCAATGCACATACGAAACATACCTCATCGTTGGGATTTTACGAGCGTATTAATTGAAATTATTACAGCAAGATCGCTCATTCCCAAACCCAAGTATCTTCGAGATTTAGCCGGATATAACCACTCGCACAAGGCCGTCGGGTCTTAGCCCGGATATGGTCACTAGCACAAATGCCTTCGGGACCTAGCCCGGATATAGTAACTCGCACAAATGCCTTCGGGACTTAGCTCAGAATTAGTAACTCGCATAAATGCCTTCGAGACTTAGCCCGGAATTAGTAACTCGCACAAATGCCTTTGAGACTTAGCCCGGAATTAATCACTAGCACAAATGTCTTCGGGACTTGACCCCGTTAGCATCCGAATATTCATGCACATATCAGTAAATCATGACACATCTTTATTTCATTTTCATAACTAGAATTCAAACACAAATTAATTATTAAGCATTCCCATTTTCGGCTCAATAGCCACGTACGAACAGCATGATTCGGTTTGCTTCATGACATGATTTCTATGCACATACGGCTACTCATCATATGTATAGACTAATTAACTCAACACATAATTCAAGTAGAATCATTATATCACCGTATATGTGTTATGATTATACGTCATGACTTAATCAAATCGTAAACTAAGTTTCATTACTCGAAAACTTACCTCGAATGTTGCCGAACGATTTCGACGGCTATTCGATCACCTTTTCCTTTCCCTTGTCCAGCTTTGGTCCTCTAAGCTCTTGAGATAATTCAAGAAAATTTAGCTTATTAAAGTCTCATTATGCTAGCTTATGGCCGAATATGACAAGGAGTTGATAGGTCATATGGCCACCTTTTGGTCAAATACAAAGTGGTCATACGCATTTTTAATCACATTGAGCAATTTAATACAATTAATCTAACATTTCCTTATGTGCACCTTCATGACCGAATACACACATCATTAACCTAATATCAATTTACTAAGCACTTTAACAATTTCTCCTTGAGCCGATTATCTAGGTCAAGATAAAAGCATCAATATGCTTGCCCCTAACCGAATACATGCAACACCAATCTATCTCATGTGGCTGAATATGCATGTCTATGTTGAGGCCAATTATATGCTTAATACTTCCTACAAATATGGTTATTGTATTAACTACATACCATTTTGTTTCAAGTTCAAAACTCGGCTAATACACATATATTCACTAGTAATCAAATACTAATATTTGCACTTCACCTTACTACCATTTCTCGTGCAAATAACATGAACAACAACCGTATTTCCTACTATGGCCGAATGCATCAAGACACCATACCATTTCAATTTTGGTCATGGGTCAAACAAAGAACCTAATGCCTAACTAAAAAAAAATGCTAAAAAAAAAAAATCCAAGAGGCATCAATCCACCATCACATGTATGATTACAAAGCTTCACATTTAGCATGCACATGACATCAACACAAATCCACCTTAGCCGAAACTTAACTCATCTTCAAGCATCATCACCACAACATCAAACACCAACCAAGAAGACAACACCCATGGCCGAATATCATCTCCATCACATAGCAAAGATTTAAACCATGGGCTAGGTAGAACTCGAGCTAACAACTAAAACATGCATGCATCTCAGGGAACATCATCAACATACCTTAGCCTAGTGAGCCACCATAGCCGATTTTCTCCAAGCTCTTTTTCCTCTCTTTCTTTCTTCTATTCGGCCAAGTTCACAACATGAGAACCTTTTTTTTTCTTTTTTCCTTCATCATTTTCCTTTTCATTATTTTATTACCATGCTCCTTATTTTATCACTTCTCCATAAACCATTAAGACAATATGTTTATGACATGTTTTACCTATCACACTTTGTCCACCCTTATTGTCATGGCCTGCTACTACTAATTAAATGGGGGAAATTGACATGCAAGTCCACCCCTTTGATTACATGCACTAGTAGATCCTTATAGATTAACCTATCACATTTCAAAAGTGTCACACATAAGTCCTATTAACTAAATTCACATGCAATTAAATAAATCAAAGCTTAAAACTTTCACACATTCATATTCACATATTTTAGACAATAATTATCATATTCAAATAATTTGGTGACTCGGTTTAGTGGTCCCGAAACTACTTTCCGACTAGGGTCACTTTAGGGCTGTCACATGGGATCAAATAAAATTTTAGCTATTGTTAACTGGAAACCACCAAAGAATGTGTTTGTAGTTAGAAGTTTTCTGGGACTAGTTGTATATGTCAGAGATTTGTTAAAGGATTTTCAATGATAGCTTTTCTGATGACTCGCTTATTAAAGAAGGATGTGAAATTCGAGTGGTCTGATAAATGTCAACAGAGTTTTGACAGATTGAAAGCTTTATTGATAGAAGCACAAGTATTGTTCAGCTTGAATCGAGTAGAGAATATATAATTTTATAGTGATGCATCGTTAAATGTTTTACGTTGTGTATTGATGCAAGAAGGTAAAGTAATAGCCTATGCTTCAAGATAACTAAAACCACATGAGAAAAATACCCGATACATGATATTGAATTGGCAACAATTTTATTTGCACTGAAAATCTTTCGGCATTACTTATTTGGTGAAAAGTGTCACATATTCACTAATCATAAAAGTTTGAATTATTTGATGTCACAGAAAGACTTGAACTTAAAACAACGCAGGTGGCTCGAACTATTGAAAGATTATGATTTTGTCATTGACTATAATCCAGGAAAAGCTAATGTGGTTGTTGATTCTCTAAGTAGAAAGTCTTTATTTTCCTTGTGAGCAATCAATCTCCGATTGTCATTATCTGATGGTGGTTCAATCATAGCTGAGTTAAAAGCTAGACCGACATTTTTGCAACAGATTTCTGAAGCTTAGAAAAATGATGATGAACTACGAGCTAAATGAGTACAGCGTGAGCTGAATTCTGATTTAGAATTTCAGATTGGGTCTGATGATTGTCGAATATTCTGTAACATCCCAAATTAGGGCCTAAATAGAATAGTTGTTTCGAAACCATAAATTCTAGGTAGAAATATTTATATCGATAAAGTTTTAAGGTCTACTGTGTGATTAAATAACTGTGTAAAAATATCGATGAGAAATTTTACCGATAAGGTGTCCAATTGAATCATTAGGACTAAATTGCAATAAGTGAAAAATATATGTTCGATTTGAAGTCCTCATTTAGTAAATAGACTATTATATGTCATTATGGACAAAAATGGACATAGGAGGGATAATATATCAAAGTTTTAATGGACGGGCATTTTGGTCCATTGGTATTTAAAAGAATTAAAAGGGAAAAATAGCTAAAAATTTAGTCCATCTTCTCCATCCTTGGCCTAATTTCATAAGGAGACATAGCTATGGTTTCTTTCATCTTTTAAGCTCAAAGTAAGTGCATCCTAGCCCCGTTTTTAATGTTCTTTGTATTTTTGAAATCCTCGTAGCTTGATTTAGCTATTTATACCCTTAATTTGAGCTAGGGTTCATGTCTAAAAATATACCCATGAATGGCATGCTTGTGTTTTGATGTCTAATGGAAGAAGATAAAGGTTTGATGTATGATAAACAACTTTTACTATGTGGTTTCTAGTGAAATTGATAAAAAGGACCTAATTGTAAAAGTTGTAAAACTATGTGTAAATGTGTGAATGAATGAAAATTTTGGGATGGTATAAGACAATAAATGATTCGGCTAGGCTTGGGTGATGAGAAAATGGGATACTTTTCATTTTACGAGCCTAGGGGTAATTTTGTAATTATATGAAACTTTAGGGGAAAAATTTTAATTTTTTCATATTGTGATTTTTGGACTGAATCGAATAATGTGTATATTAAATGAACTAAATATGCTATTATAGATCAAGAGGGACAAGGAATAGACCTTGACCGAGGAAAAGGCAAGGTTATGGATTAAATCGCAAATAGTCATATTTTGTACCGAGGTAAGTTGTGTGTAAGTAATTCAACAATTTCAATATTACGTATTTAATATTTGACATTGTATGATACATGTATGTATACTCTAATGAAATTGACTTGTGATGATCTAATGGAAATTTGATGAAAGCCTTATATCTCAAAAGTCCCGAGTGACCCAAAAGAATAGTTAGGACTTGGATGTCGTAACACCGTGCTAAATGAGATTCCATGTAAGTCCATGTCTGGGACATGGCATCGGCATCTAAGAAGTGTGCCAGTGTAAGTCTATGTCTGGGACATGGCATCGACAATGATATATGTGCCTGTATAAGACCATGTTTGGGACATGGCATCGGCGATGATATATGTGCCAGTGTAAGACCATGTCTGGGACATGGCATCGGTGATAATATATATGCCAGTGTAAGAGCATGTTTGGGACATGACATCGGCAATGATATATGTGCCTTTGTAAGACCATGTCTGGGACCTAGCATTGGCGATAATATGTGGATTCATGTAAGACCATGTCTGGGACATGGCATTGGTACTTTATTTGGCCTACGATAATCTCAAGCATCCTTTAGTATTCTGGGTGGTTCAACGGGCCAATTAAGATTTTGGGTTAATAAATGGAGTGATATGAGTAAGAATGTATAGTATAGGTATGTACATGAATCCCATGATGTATGAACTTGATTCATGATGGGAAATTTAGCATGAGTAGAAATGAGTAAGTTAAGTATGATGTTTAATGACATTTAATGTCAATTCTGACTATGTTCATATGTGTAATATGATATTGTGGTGATAGCTGATTACATGTTTAATTCATGAATATCTTGACTTATGTTGTTCATTGTTTACATGCATTGTACTAATCCTCGTGCTTACTCTTCTCTCTTTTCCTTTTTCTCTTAGCATCGTCAAGCTAGCTCAGGGATCGTGGAAGTCAGAGCTCGAGTCACACTATCAGCAAATATTTTAGGGTATATTTGGTTTAATGCTTTGAAGTATGGCATGTATAGGGGACTGAGCATTTAGTTATATGTGTCATATTTGTTAGCCAAAGTAATGGCTCCTTTTGGTATATTATTCCATTTTGTAGTTGGCCATGAAACATGGCTCATTTTGATTATGGGGTTGAAATCCCGAAATATTGATACATACATGGGATATGTTATTATTCATGTGGTGTGTGCTAAATGGGTTGCTAACAATGAATGATAAAATGTGGAATTCATGGTTGATGGATAAATGATACTAATTAGCATAGTCATAATATGAACAAAGGTAAAGAAATGAAATGATTGAACTTGACAAGTGGGGAGTTTTAAACATTTTGATATGTGAATGTCATGTATGACGTAAAGTTTAGAGGTCTAGGTAACCCAACCATTTCCTAATTTATCACTATTGGCATGAAAGTGTGTTTGTGTTGTTGTGGGTGACAAGAGCGCTTGGAAATTAGCCTAAAAAAATTGTTCACACGGGTAGACACACGAACGTGTGTTTGGACCGTGTATGACACACGGTCAGCCCTGTAGGCGTGTAGTCTGACCGTGTGTCCCCCACACCCTAATTTCACAAGTCAGTATGCATGGTAGTAAACACACGGGTAGAGACTCAGTTGTGTGTCTTAGCCGTATGGAGGACACGGCCTTAGGTCATGGGCGTGTGCCCAGGCCGTGTGAAGTTTGTACCTTAAATGCAAAAATCAAATTCGCCACATGGCCTAGTACAAGGGCGTGTGACTTGACCGTCTCACCCTTAATTGATGCTGACATCATAAACAGAGAGTTGCATAGCCTGGAGACACGGGCGTGTGACACTGCTTTATGAAAATTTTTCTAAAGTTCACGGTTTAGTCCCGAAGCCCGATGTATGTTTTGGGTAAGAGTTGTTACATTTATTGGTATCAAAGCTATAGTTTAGTTGATTCTAGGACTAAGTAGCGAGTGTGGAAGTCTAGCTATACATGCCATACGTATATGATGATAGTGTGACAGCTTCTGACAATTTAAATTGTGTTTTATATAGTAAATGGATCCTGAATGAGCAGTTGCTGACATTGTAGAAAGCAATGGGCCTGTTCCCGATGAAGGAGCAGTTCCATTAAATAGTAAACCCGAGACAGTTAGTAGAGGAGAAGGAGGTAGAGAAGCCTTGTAACACCCCTATCCCGTAACTGTCGCCAGAATAGGTAAGGGGCATTACCGAACTTGTAACTCATGTCAGAACAGTAAAATTTTGAACTTTTTCTTGAAATAAAGATCGTTCATTTAAATAAGTACTAAGCACAACCAGAGGTAAAATTTAAACTTCACTAAGTAAACATTCAAAAGATGCCATTTTCGCATGGCTTATATACATTAACCAAAAATATTCTTCCGCCACTAGTCTATTCTATACATGCCATAAAATAATTCTAAACATAACAAGATAATAAGCGGTGGATAGTGATAGTGTGACTAGTTCGACGATCCCCGAGCCTGTAGCTTTGCAATGAGATCTATAAAATAGAGGAAACAGAGTAAACGGAGTAAGCATTATAATGCTTAGTAAGTTTTAAGCAGTGTAAACAGATAACAATCAAATTATAACATAGTTGTTCGTATATTTTATTTCACTCTTCCTTCGGGCATGCCATCCCTTTACCGAATATGCACAACTCATCATATACAATAGGCAGTTAAACTTTCACATAAAAGTGAGCTCATGTGACATAAATATATTGTATGATTTCACATAACCTCTCACACTAATCCGATGTCACATAATCATAGGAATAGTCTCATAGATTGCTCTCGTATGCATCACATAACTACCTTATGATTTAGTTCAAATCAAGCTCACATATAAACTCGGAGTACATACCTGTTTAACATTTCGCATTGAATATATTTATAAGCAATTCTTATTACGAAGTCTTATAGCTTTAACCTCTACTCGGATTATCGACGAGACCTTTAGCTCGCATTTAAATCTCCACATGAAGTTATCGGGTCTTACCGGACAAAATCTCCACACGTAGTCATCGGGTCTTACCCGGACATAATCTCCACACGTAGTCATCGGGTCTTACCCGGACATAATCTCCACACGTAGTCATCGGGTCTTACCCGGAATATATTTCCAAGTTTCATGTACATTTAATCACATGTCACAACATTCACATCGACTATCATATTTGTAATTCATTTGCCTCATCAAATATCTAATAATACACACCTTTCACATTGGTCGTTCGGCCACAATATACGCACATCGCCTACATATTTCACACTAGCCATTCGGCTTTACCACATATACATATCTCATATATATATTTCACATTGACCATTCAGCTTTATCACATATGCATATCTCATACATATTTCACATTAGCCATTCGGCTTTACCACATATACATTTCTCATACATATTTCACATTAGCCATTCGGCTTTACCACATATATGCATGTTCATATTCACCACATTGGCCATTCGGCCTTATCACACATATGCATGCTCACATTCATCACATTGGCCATTCGGCCTTATCACATATATGCATGTTCACATTCATCACATTGGCCATTCGGCCTTATCACATATATGCATGTTCACATTCATCACATTGGCCATTCGGCCTTATCTCATATATGCACATTCACATTCATCACATAAAATCCTAAGTCAAAATATAAATTTTCATGTATCCACATCACAATTATCCAAATATACTTCACATCCCACATATACTATCATGTATACACTTTGTCTTGGCCGAATCTACATCAATCATTTTCCAATGAATAATTCAATTTCACGCCATACTATCATTTCATATTCGAATACTCATAAACTTACAATTTCACAAATTTTAATATCAAAGATGTGACATCCCAAAATTGACCATAGTCGGGAAGTGGTTTCGGGACCGCTAAACCGAGTCACCGACATGTTCGAACGTAATATTTATTGTCTAGAATATGTGAAAATGCATGTGTGAATTTTGAATTCTTTGATTTAGTTAATTTGATTGTGAATTGAAAGAAAAAGGACTCATGTGAAAGGATTTAAATATATGTGGCTAATTTTAAGAGATTAATAAAAGGATGAAGTAAAATAAATGGACTTGCATGTCAAATAGCCCATTCCTAAGGTTAGTGGTGGCCATGTCAAGAGTGATGGGCAAGGAAAACATGTTTCAAACATGTTTAGTTAATGGATTATGCTTGAAAGAATAAAGAAATGAAATTGAAAAAAAAAAGGGTTATGATGAAAACAAAAGAGAAAAAAAAGTGTCCATCCTCTCATCTTTTTCTTGCTTGGCGAATATACTAAGAAGAAAGGGGAAAAAGCTTGAGAAAATCAGCCATGGAGCTTACTAGACTAAGGTGTTTTGATACAAGAAGGTATGTTTTATGCCACTCTTGAAAATGCATGCATGATTTGGAGGATTGGTTCAAAATTTTCCTTGAATCTTGAATCGAAACTAGGTTGTTAGGTGAGTTAAATTTGCCATGAATGTTGTCTCCCTTGGTGAGTGTTTTGATGTTGTTGTGATGAAAGCATGGAGATGAGTGAGTTCGAATGTTTAACAAAAAGGAAATTTTGTGCCATTGAGTTCTTGTTGTTACGTGTGTGTGTGCATGAGTATTCGCCATGCTATAGAATTTATGTTGCAAAATGATTAATGCTTAATGAGATGTATAATAGTACTTGTGAATGAGCTTGAGGGTATTTAAACAATTAGACATAAAAGGGTGGTAATGAGGTTGAAAATTGTTGAATGGTTAATTGGGTAACGAATGAAGCATTCGCCATATGGGGTATAAATGGGCATAGGTGTTAAATACCTTGTATTGGAAATTTTGATAAATAAGTAGCAATAAATTAAGATGAGATTGAGTAAATTTTCAGCTTAGTTGTGTTAAGTATTCGGCAATAATCATAATAATGCATGTGAATGCCGTATGTTTGTGTTTGATGGAGAGGTAAATTGTTTGATTTAGCTCAAGAGCCAAGGGAACTAAATTGGACAAAGGAAAGGAGAAAGCAAACGAGTAGCCGATTTGGAACCGTTCTACCCCAAGCAAGGTAAGTCATTAACACGATTTGATATTGCTTAAATTATTGTAAAATTTATGCAATTGTGTTTAATGGGATGATATATATATTTGCAAATGAAAATGTATGTGTATGGAATGATGACATTTGTTGAATGTAAAAGAAATAGTGAAATGTGTAGAAAGTTGCTTTCGGCACTAAGTCTGAACAATACGAGTGTACGGTGTGAGATTGGCACTAAGTGTGCATGCTGGAAAAATATGGCACTGAGTGTGCATGCTGGAAATATATGGCACTAAGTGTGCATGCTGGAAAAATATGGCACTGAGTGTGCATGCTGGAAATATATGGCACTAAGTGTGCGAGCTCAAGGGTATGGCACTGTGTGTGGGCTTAAATCGCATGGCACTAAGTGTGCGAAATCGAGTATTAAGCACGTGTGTGTGCGTATCTATATATATATATATATCTCCGATCGAACAATTATATGGAGGTGTGTCTCCATCGAGTTGAGTATGGACAGCGGATCGGGTAAGTACCTTGAGCTCATGACGAATAGGCAATACGTTCTTGCTCGGGGTTGAGCGTGGTAAGCTTTAAATCTATGTGATGATTGCAATTGTATGATTGTGGTGTGAATGAGTTGGTGTGTAAAAATGCCTCAATTATCTTATTGTATAGAATATGAAATCTGGATGTATGACTTGGAATGAGATTGAACCGAAAGGTCCGAGGAATTATGGTATAGTTCCGATAGGGATGAAGTACCTAGCCTCGTTTACTGTTTCATGTTGTGAAAATTTTACTAATGGATGGTTGATGAATGCTTATGACTTACTGAGTTATAAACTCACCCGGTGTTTTCTTGTCACCCATTTTAGGTCTCTTGGACTCGTATTGTTGCGTGCTCGGAATCGTCGTTGAAGTCATCACACCGGCTGGAAACCTTTTGGTATTGTCTTCGTAGTTGAACTAGGAGAACATTTGGCATGTATAGGCTATTATGTTTTGTTGAATTGGGTTGTAAACTTTAAGCCATGTGAAAATGGCCTATGTGGTCGTCGAGTGGGATGCTAGAACCTATAGCCACGAGTCTTAGAAACTTTTATTTTGATAAGGTGGCCATAATTTGTGTCATGTATGATGGATGATTAGTAAGGCCAAGGAAAGATTCATGAAATTGGCATAGTCTACTGCAGTAACTGTTGCGGACAGCAGCAGTGAGATGAGATTGAAAAATCACTAAAAATAGTATAAGTAGAATTAAATAGTGAATAAATTATGAAATTGAACCTTGATGAATCTATTTTAATATGGATGGAACGAAACGACCATATGAGCAGTATACTGAGAGATATTAAAGTTCGCGTGAGACATGGCTAGAACGGTTTCTGGGTCCCCTGTCGCGACTTTGAAAATTTACTATAAATTATCCAGAAAGAATTAGAAGTCATGCCTTATATGTGCAGATTTCATTATGAGTCTAGTTTCATTAGAAGTAAACGACACCAGTATTAAAGCCCTGTACAGAGAGATATTCAAGTTGTAACGCGTGAAGGTCAGTGTAGTCGACTCCTGTAACATGGGTGACTTTAACTAATAAACTGTACCAATTGGCCTGACCAAAAATTCTAGAAATAAATCCATGGATAGATATATGAGTCTAAATTCAGGGAAAATTTATGGAATTAGTTTCTGAGCTTTGAAACTCGAGATATGATTTTTAAGGCGGCAGTGACGCAGTTAGCTAGCCTGCCTGGAACAGCAATCAGATTTTACAAAGAGAGAAATAAGGCAAGTAAGCCCGGTAACACCACGTGTTCAAATCCGGTGACGGTCACGGGTTTGGGGTGTTACAAAAGATCCATCTAACACTCATATATCGTTTTACAATATCACGATTTAGAATTCACGTATGGGTTTAATCAATAGCTTATGAGCAACTGAAATAAGTTTTATCCATGTTTACAACAAAATCACATATCCACTACGAGCTGTTTTCCTGAGCAATAGTCACTAAATTAGTTATAACTGGAGCTAAAAAACTCCAAATCACTTGCCGTTAATTTTCCCTGAATATAGACTCATATCTTCCATCCATAAAATTTCCAGAATTTTAGGTTTGGCCAATCAATACCAGATTTTTCTTAAAGTTTCCCTGCTTTTCTTGTTTGACTAATCGACCACTCTTCACTACTGAATCAAATTTTTCATTGTACAGAATTCAAAATGTGTTCTATTTGATTTCATTTGAAACTAGACTCATTAAGGAGTCTAAGCATATAATCTTTATCTTATAACCATTTTTGTACAAATTATAATGATTTTCTAAAAACAAAGCAGGGATTTTTGAGTCATTTCGACCTTTGTCCCACACAACTTTAAATATCTCTTTATAGGAAATTTCTTTGCTTACACGGTCTCTTTTATAAGAAACTAGACTAACTAAGATTTGATTACATATTTTATTCAGCCTATAATTCCACACCAACAATTTATAGTGATTTTCTAAAATCACATTACTCTGCTTGTCCAAAGCAAATTATTACAATTTGCTCTTAAATTTCCAAGTCCAAACACTTATGAACTTACCATTTGAGTTTAAGACATATCATGGCCACATCATATCTTATTAAATCAACTCATTATGTCCTATTATGATTGAATTTACTCAACGTTTAATCACTTAAAACTTACCTCGGATGTGGTCGAACGATTTCGGCAGCTATTCGATCACTTTTTCCCTTCCCTTATCCAACTGTGGTCCTCTAAGCTCTTGAGCTAATTCAAACAAATTTAACTTATTAAAGTCTCATTATGCTAGCTTATGGCCGAATATGACAAGGAGTTTGATAGGTCATATTGTGACATCCCAAAATTGACCCTAGTCGGGATGTGGTTTCGGGACCACAAAACCGAGACACAAAATTAATTAATTACTATTTTCTATGTTTATTGTGCATGAATATACATATGTGAAAATTTAGTGCCTTAATTTCGTCATTTGTAGGTGAAATTTATTAGAAAGGACTTATGTGAGGAAATTGAGAAATGTGCTAGGCTAATGTTAAAGTGGCCTATTGATACATATTAGAAAATGCTTGGATTTGCATGTCAAATTGCCAAATTTCCTTATGGTGGCCGGCCAAGATAGATTGAGGATGGGCAATGTATTTGTTTGCCTTAGATTTTGTAATGAGAAATTGGGTAATGGGAGACAAGCTAAAATAAAGAAAGGAATTAAAAAGAAAAGGGAATAAAATAAGAAAAGAAAAAGGGGAATGTTCATCCTTACCTTTGCCATTGCCGTGAGTGAGGGAGAGAAAGGGAGGAAAAGAGTTCTCTCTTTGTTGAACTTGGCCGGCTAGAAGGAAGGAAGGAGGAGAATTTCGGTCACTTGAAGCCTTAAGGAGGTTAGTACATTGTGTTAACTTGTAAGATGTTTACTTGTTGTGAGTGAGCGATCATGGTTCTTGTTTAGCCATGCAAAATGTTGAATAATGTTGGGGAAAGGAACATTAGGCTATGGAAAAGGGGGAACTCTTTGATTGTTTAAGATAGTTTAGATAGTATGTGATTTTTTGGGTATTGTGAGTTGAGATGTAAGTGTGTGTGTGTGTGTGCTTGGCCATAGGGGTTTGCTAGGAAATTTTATTGGTTGAATGATGGGTGGCGAATGAACTATGAGGGGTTATGAGAAGAATGTGGGAAGCTAAGGTGCGAACCATAGTCTCGGTGATAGGAATGATGCGGTTGGTGTTTTGATCTTTGTGGTGATGAGGCATGAAGTGTTCGCCATGGTACTAAAGTGTTGTGCTTGTGTTAAAACTTAGAAATTATTTTATTACGGCTAGTATAGATATGGATGACCGAACATGAGAGCATGATTGGATGAAGAGCTTGGTTAATTGTAGTTATATGTGAATTTACATGATGTTACAAATAGATGTGAAAATATATGCTAGATTAGGAAAATTTGATTAAATGTTCATGAGATGAAATTAGGTGTTTAAAAGATGTTATAGTTGACATTGTATATATATACATACATTCGGCCATCTAATTGAGTATAAAGATGGTGTTAAATCTAATCGTGATGCCCATATATATATATATATATACATAAGTATGCCGTTCGTGATGTTACCTTTAATTATGTGTATAATCGACTAAATGGGTAATTAGTGAGGACGGTTGCCGAATATACAAGCATACATATGCATGTGTAGTTAAATTATGAATGTTTAGCAAGATGGTTAAACTAGTTGATTTATTGATCAAGCTCAAGATTAAAGAAGGAGAATCAAGCAAGGGAAAGGCGAAGGTCATCGAGTAGTCGACTTGAAATTATTTTACCCAACACAAAGTAAGTCATTAAGCATATATTTGGTGTTGACGTAAATGACCATAATATATACGCAATTGTGTTTAAATGAGTTGATGTGTAAATGAAAATGTATGTGTATGGAATGATGCCATGGTTGAATGTATAAAGGCAGCAACATGCATAAGGTATTGGTCTCGGCACTAAGTGTGCGGGTATAAATGGACACAGTGACAAGATTGGCACTAAGTGTGCGGGTTTAAAAATTGTACAGCACTAAGTGTGCGAACTGAAAATATATAGCACTAAGTGTGCGAACTGAAAATATATAGCACTAAGTGTGCGAGCTGAAAATTATATAGCACTAAGTGTGCGAGCTGAAAATATATAGCACTAAGTGTGCGGATTCACTATATGCTCTTGCGTTACAATTGGCAATCGAGTGTGCGACATTATCGAGTTAATCCGGACAGCGGATCGGGTAAGTACCTTGAGCTCATGACGATTAGGCAATACGTTCATGCTCGGGGTTGAGCTTGGTAAGCTTTAAATCTATGTGATGATTGCAATTGTATGATTGTGGTGTGAATGAGTTGGTGTGTAAAAATGCCTCAAATATCTTATTGTATAAAATATGAAATGTGGATGTATGACTTGGTATGAGATTGAACCGAAAGGTCCGAGGAATTATGGTATAGTTTCGATATGGATGAAGTACCTAGCCTCGTTTATTGTTTGGTATTGCGAAAATTTTATTAATGGATGGTTGATGAATGCTTATGACTTACTGAGTTATAAACTCACTCGGTGTTTTCTTGTCACCCATTTTAGGTCTCTTGGACTCGTATTGTTGCGTGCTCGGAACCGTCGTTGAAGTCATCACACAGCTGGAAACCTTTTGGTATTGTCTTCGTAGTTGAACTAGGAGAACATTTGGCATGTATAGGCTATTATGTTTTGTTGAATTGTGGGTTGTAAACTTTCAGCCATGTGAAAATGGCCTATGTGGTCGTCGAGTGGGGTGCTAGAACCTATAGCCACGAGTCTTAGAAATTTTAATTTTGATAAGGTGGCCATAATTTGTGTCATGTATGATGGATGATTAGTAAGGCCAAGGAAAGATTCACGAAATTGGCATAGTCTCTGCAGTAACTGTTGCGGGCAGCAGCAGTGAGATGAGATTGAAAAATCACTAAAAATAGTAGAAGTAGAATTAAATAGTGAATAAATTATTAAATTGAACCTTGATGAATCTATTTTATATGGATGAAACGAAATGACCATATGAGCAGTATACTGAGAGATATTAAAGTTCTCGTGAGACAGGGCCAGAACGGTTTCTGGGTCCCCTGTCTCGGTTTTGAAAATTTACCATAAATTATCCAGAAAGAATTAGAAGTCATGCCTTATATGTGCAGATTCAATTTTGAGTCTAGTTTCATTAGAAGTAAACGAAACCAGTATTAAAGCCCTGTACAGAGAGATATTCAAGTTGTAACGCGTGAAGGTCAGTGTAGTCAACTCCTGTAACATGGGTGACTTTAACTAATAAACTTTACCAATTCGCTTGACCAAAAATTCTAGAAATAAATCCATGGATAGATATATGAGTCTAAATTCAGGGAAAATTTACGGAATCAGTTTCCGAGTTTTGAAACTCGAGATATGATTTTTAAGGTGACAGTGATGCAGTTAGCTAGCCTGCCTGGAACAGCAATCAATATTACAAAGAGAGAAATAAGGGAAGTGAGCCCGGTAACACCACGTGTTCAAATCCGGTGACGATCTCGGGTTTGGGGTGTTACATTTTATTGGTATTAGAGCCAGGTTTAGTCGGTTCTAGGACTACCATAGCGCGTGTGAGTCTAGCTATACATGCCAAATCGTTAGTGCTTAATAATGTGATGACTTCGACGGTTGAAATTTTTGTTTTGATTAGCAAATGGAACCCGGGGTAGAGACCCTTGGCGGATGGCGTTGAAAGTGTAGCGGCTGCTCCGCGCAAGGGACACCGCTGTTGAGCCTCAGTCATCCGCGAATAATCAAAATGAAGGCGAAACAAGCCTTCTTCACCATGATGAATGAGTGGATCGCGCAATATGCCCGAACCAACCCGGCTGTCCAACCATTCCCAAATTTAAATACTCCACCCCAAAAGCCCGCAATGCCTCCGCCATCGATCCTGTGAGGTGAGTAAACCACCGTGGACTTGATTAGGAAGCGGGGCCGAGGAGTTCAAGGCCATAGTTCTTGATGATGCCGAAAGGCCGAATTCAGCTCGATAACACCATTCGGTGTTTGATGAACTATCATGCACACCGATGAATGTCTTAAGTGTGCTATATCCTTGTTGCGGGACTCACCTACTATTGGTGGAGGACTTTGATTTCCATAGTCCCCAAAGGAACAAGTTACTTGGGATTTCTTTCAAACGGAATTTGGAAGAAATATATTAGTCAACGGTTCATCGATCGAAGCGTAAAGAATTCTTAGAGCTCAAGCAAGGCCGTATGACAAGATGTCGAATCTGAACATGAGTTCGTAAGACTTAGTCGGTATGCTCGGAGTGTGTGGCTGATGAGGTTGCTATGTGCAAAAGATTTGAAGAAGGATTGAATGAAGAGTTAAAGCTCTTGGTGGGTATTTTGGAGATAAAAGAATTTGTAACACTAGTTGAGCGAGCACGCAAGGCGGAAGAACTCGAAGGGAGAAGAAGAAGGCTGAATTTGAAGCTAGAGATTATCGTAAAAGATCGACGGGCAAAGCTCCATTCTCGGCGGTAAAGAAGTTCAGGGAGGACACAAATAAGTCGAGGGCGACTGCGGGAATTTCCATCAGAGCCCGACCATTGACGGACTCCCGAGCTACTTCGGTAGCTAGTGTGGGCAATAATCATCAAGAGAAACCTGAATGCCCCCAATGTGGAAGACGACACCTAGGTGAATGTTGGGGTAAGTGCATTAATAGGGCTTTTACGGATGTGGTTGAAGGACCACTTCATTAGAGATTGCAGAGCTAGATGAGGAGAATAAGATGCAAGGTGCAAGATCTAGTGGGACGACGGCTAGAGGTAGACCCCCGAGGATTTCAGGAGGTAGGGGTGGTAATCAGAGAGGAGCCTCTGATACGGCTGTTCGATCCGAGACCCGTGCTCCTGCTAGAGCATATGCCATCCGCGCACGAGAGGAGCATCCTCCCCTGACGTTATCCTTGGTACTTTTACTCTCTTTGATACCGGTGTGATTGCATTGATTGACCCGGCTCTACTCATTCATATGTATGTGAAACATACTTTGCGTATGTGTTTGAAAGTAAAGAGATGGAAAGGAAACTCGAATCGGTACTAGTGGTTTGTGAGTATTCGGATGTTTTTCCTGAGGAGTTACCGGGATTGCCACCGGTTCAGAAGTGGAATTCGGCATCGAAGTTGTATCGGGTACTACGCCGATTTCAATAGCCCCGTATCGTATGGCATTAATGGAATTAAAGGAATTGAAGGTTCAATTGCAAGAATTGACGGATAGAGGTTTCACTCGACCGAGTTTTTCTCCATGGGGCGCACCAGTATTGTTTGTGAAGAAGAAGGATGGAACTATGAGATTGTGCATCGACTATCGTCAGTTGAATAAAGTGACGATAAAGAATAAATATCCGTTGCCACGAATTGACGATTTGTTTGATCAATTAAAGGGAGCCTCAGTGTTTTCAAAGATAGATTTGAGGTCGGGGTACTATCGGTTGAGGGTCCGAGAATCGGACATACCCAAAACCGCTTTTAGAACGGGGTACGGTCACTACGAATTCTTGGTGATGACGTTTGGGCTCACTAATGCCCCTGCGGTATTTATGGATTTAATGAATCGGATTTTCGGACCATATTTGGATCGGTTCATAGTTGTGTTCATTGATGACATTTTGGTCTATTCGAAAAATGAGACCTGTGACAGCCCAAAATTGACCCTAGTCGGAAGGTGGTCTCGGGACCACAAAACCGAGGCATAAAAATAATTAAAAATTTATTTTGATGCCTATAATATGTGTGTGCTCATGTATGACATTTTATGATGATTGATTTAGTGTTATAAGGGTGAATTCCACAAGAAAGGACTTAGTAATGAACTTTGAAAGTATGATAGGAAATGTGTGATGACTAATTAAAGCATGCATGCAAAATAATGGACTTGCATGTCAAATTCCCCCTTTATAGGTGGTGGCGGCCATGACAAGGAGGATGGGCTAAACATGTCATGAAACATGTTTTGTTGGTGCATTAGGGTGAAATAATAAACAAAGGTGTATGGGTGATAAAAAATGAAAAAAAAATGTGTGTGAGTGTGGTAATCCCCCATTGCCGTGAGTTGTAGAGAAGGAAAGAAAAAATTTTGTTCATCCTTTCTTTGAGCCAAAACTAAGGAAGAAGGAGGATTTTTGCTTCATGCTTGGTTTGGAAGAGATCTAGAAGGAGATTTGGCTAAGTTTGCATCAAGATTAAGGTATGTATGAGGTTGTGTTAGGAGTTTCATGCATGTTTTGGTTGCTAACTTGATGTGCATGTTAGCCATGGCTCAAATCTTTGTTAAGCCATGGAAATGGTATTTGGCCAAAGTTGTTATGGTGATAAAGCCATTGCATGCTAAGTGTGAAGCTTGATGATGATGCATGCAATGATGGATTGTCTACTCTTGAGTAAGATTTTGAGCTTTCTTTTGTTTTATCATGATTGAAGTTGAAAAGGAGCATGATTGTCATATTCGCCATGATGCATTCATGAGCATGGTTCATGCTTCTTGCATGTTAGTTAAAATTTGTGTTTTGGATGGCTATGGACACCTTGAAATTCGCCATGCTCATATATGTATATATATGTTTGCACATGATGTTTTGGTTATGAAGGAAGTGATGAATAAGTTTGTTTAAAGAAGAAGATGTTGAAGAATAATTGTGAAATTGTAAGCACATTAGGCCTAGCACACATATGAGTGCTTGATGCTATATTGTAAGTTTTGAGCTACAATATGCAAAGCATTAACTAGTAAAATGCATGCTGTTTTTGTGTGGTATTAAGTGCATAATTGGCCTCAACATGGACAAGTATATTCGGCCTTGGGTAGCCTATTGAAGGCCTTAGCTTTTCCTTGATGCTCGAATAAATTGTATTGAATTGCTTGATGTAGTATAAAATGTGCATGACCATTGTGTATTCAAGCTAAAGGGTGGCCATATGACCATTTAAATTCCTTGTCATATTCGGCCATAAGCTAGCACAATGAGGTTTTGATAAATTGAATTTGTTTGAATTAGCTCAAGAGCTAAGAGGGCCACAATTGGACAAGGGGAAGGAAAAAGTAATCGAATAGCCGTAAAAGCCGTTCGACAACATCCGAGGTAAGTCCTCAAGAAGTGACCTTACTTGAATTATGTGGAATGAAATATGGATGTATTGATTATTGATTTATGTGTGTATGAGTATTTGAATGATACCCGGGCTAAGTCCCGAAGGCGATTATGTTAGTGATTATAATTGTGTTTGAGCCTTAGTAACGAAAATAAATATGTATGTCCAATGATTATTGATGTATGTGTGCATGAGAAATTGAATGACATCCGGGCTAAGCCCCGAAGACAATTATGCTGGAAATTATAACCGGGTTAAGACCCGAAGGCAATTGTGCTAGTGGCTACATCCGGGCTAAGACCAAGGCATTCGTGCGAAGTCATTCTATCGGGCTAAGACCAAGGCATTTGTGCAAATCGTGATATCCGGGTTAAGTCCGTGAGGCCTTGGTGCGGGTTACCATAACGGGCTATGTCCCAAGGCGATTGATCGAGTAGCGACATCGGTTAAACTCGAAGGTATGTGATTTGAAAATTATAAGCTTGCTGGAAAATTTCAGCTAATGCACTTGTGAAATTTCCCAATGACAAGGTAAGTGCGGTGTGTGCTTTGCGCGCTAGGAGTAAGCGTGTGAATATCCGCTCCTATGATGGAACGAGTTATCGGCCTTAATGAAGCCGTTATTTGTGTATGAACATAAGAGTTGGGATGGTGAAGTAAGTATGATTATGTGAATGTGCATTAATGAAATGATGCATTTAACTATGTGAATGTATTGCTGTAATTAGAGTTGATTATATTCCTTGAGACTTACTAAGCATAAAATGCTTACTCCGCTACTTTGGCTCTCAGTTTTCTAGATTTCGCTCGATAGCAATCGGATTCGGGATCGTTGAAGTCGAAGTCATCCACACTATCAAGCCCCCATTTTGGTATAAATTCTTGGTTGAACTTGAAATGGCATGTATAGGACTACCCCTTGTTGGTTTAAATATGTTATGATGTATATGTATGCGGCCATGCGAAAATGGCTCGTAATAGTGAAGTATCAACTTAAACTATTTGCGGTTTGTATATATATATATGGTGTCATGATGTGACTATGAATTGGAAATGGGAATGTTGGTCACATGATCAGCCATTGGCATGGTTAAAATGATCATATGTGGACCTATGTAAGGCAAGACTAGTTGGTTCATGGAGACTACAAAATAGGTAAGACCTACCTTAAAACAGATGCTGCCAGCTGCAGTAACGTGAATGTGAAAAATCACCAAAATTTGTAGGAATGGTATTAAATAGTGAATCAGCTATGTAAATGAACATTGATGAGTCTATTTTCATATGGAAGAAACGAAATGGTCATAGGAGTTACATGTTAAGAGATATTAAAGCTATTGTAAGACAGGGCCAGAACGGTTTCTGGGTTCCCTGTCGCAACTTTAAAATTTACTATAAATTATCCAGAAATAATTAGGAGACATACCTTATATGTACAGATTCCATTTTGAGTCTAGTTTCATTAGAAACAAACGGCACCAGCATTAAAGCCCAGAACAGAGAGATATTCAAGTTATACCGCGCGAAGGTCAGAGCAGTCGATCCCTGTAACATGGGTGACTTTAACTAATAAACTGTACCAATTGGCCCGACCAAAATTCTAGAAATAAATCCATGGATGGATATATGAGTCTAAATTCAGGAAAATTTACGAAACCAGTTTCCGAGTTTTGAAACTCGAGATATGATTTTAAGGCGACAGTGACGCAGTTTTTCCAGCCTGACTGGAAATGTCCAATGGATGGGCAAAACAAGTGAACTTGGCTTGCTAACCCCTCGTGTCCGACACCGGCGATGGTCTCGGGTTCGAGGTGTTACAATTTTATTGGTATCAGAGCCACGGTTTAGTCGATTCTAGGACTACCGTGAGGTGTTTGGGGTCTAGCTATCATGCCATTAAATGATGAATCGATAGTGTGGTGATTTCTGACAATTTGACTTTGAGTTTGTTTATAGCAATGGATCCCGATCCCAACCGAGCAATAGCTGATGATGTGGAGAGTGTGGCGTCTGCTCCCGCACAAGGGACAGCGCCGGCGGACTCTCAACCTATGGCCAGCAATCCGAATGATGAGGCTAGGCAAGCCTTTTATAGTGTGATGAACGAATGGTTTAATCAATACATTCGAACTAACACGGCTGTCCCACAACCTCCATTCCCGACAAATGCAACCCAAGACCTACAATACCTCCGAGAATCGACCAAATAAGGTCAAGTAAGCCCCGATCGATAGGATTCGAAAACATGGGGCCACTGAATTTAAAGCTACGGATGATGATGATGCGAACGAGCTGAATTTTGGTTGGACAACACTATCCGGTGCTCGATGAGCTATCTTGTACACCGATGAGTGCTTAAAGTGTACCATCTCCTTGCTACGTGATTCCACCTACTATTGGTGGAGTACTCGACTTGTGGTACCTAGAGAGCAAGTGACTTGGGAATTCTTTCAAACCAAGTTCGAAAAAAAAGTATATCGATCGAGATTCATCGACCAAAAGCGAAGGAATTTCTTGATCTTAAGCAAGGTTCTATGTCGGTTACCGACTATGAACGAAAATTTGTGAGGCTTAGCCGATACACGCGAGAATGCATTTCGTCCGAAGCTATTATGTGTAAACGCCGAGGATAGGCTGAATGATGATATAAGGATGTTCGTTGGCATTCTCGAAATACGAGAGATCGTAGTACTTGTTGAGCGAGCTTGTAAAGTCAAAGAGCTTAGAAAGGAGAAACAAAAAGCTGATGTGGGAATTGGAGAATTCGAAGAGGTCCTCGGAAAGTCTCTTCAACAGCAATCAAGAGATTTCGAGATGATGTGAACCGGTCTAGAGGCGCTTTGGGCTTTTCTAGACGAGGACGCGATCGACCTGTGACCACACGAGTCACTTCGATCACCGATGGTGGAAATGATCGAGAGAGGCGGAGTGTCAACATTGTGGCAAATGGCATTCGGGAGCTGTTGGTTTCGTGATCGCTCCTGCTATAAGTGTGGATCGGCCGACCACTTTAGGAAGGATTGCCCGAGGATGCTTGAGCAGAATGTGAGTCGAGTGGAAACTCGGGTGCTACCACCGCCGAGGTAGGCTACCTAGAAATATGGGCAATGTCGGTGGCGGTCGAGAGGATCTAGAGATGCTACCATCGATCTCGAGGCTCGTGCTCTGCGAGGACTTATGCCATACGCCGACGCCGAGGATCTGCCTCTCCAGATGTCATTACCGGTGCTTTCACTCTTTTCAATACTAATGTGATTGCTTTGATTGACCCTGGTTCTACTCAATCTTATATATGTGAAACCTTAGCATCCAGTAAGACTTTGCCTATTGAGTCTACTGAGTTTGTAATTCGGGTGTCAAACCCCTTGGGTCATTACGTGCTTGTCAACAAAGTGTGCAAGAAAAGTCCCTTAGTGTTCCGAGGTTCTTGTTTCCCGGCGGACTTGATGCTTTTGCCGTTTGATGAATTCGACGTTATTCTTGGTTTGAATGGGTTGACCATGCACGATGCGGTCGTAAATTGTAAAAGCAAGACTATCGATTTGAGGTGCGCGAATAACGAGATAATTCGGGTTAAGTCTACGGACTTAAAGGGTTGCCACCGTAATATCGCAATGTTGGCCCGAAAATATGTAAGAAAAGAGTGCGAAGCGTACCTTGCGTCGTGCTTTCGATGACAAGGAATCGAAAAGAAACCGAATCTGTGCCGTGGTTTGTGAATACCGGATGTTTTCCACGAAGAATTGCGGGTTTACCACTGTTCGGAAATAGAATTTGGCATCGAATTGGTACCGGTACCACTCCAATTTCGATAGCTCCGTATCGTATGGCACCAACGGAATTAAAGGAGTTGGAAGCTCGATTGCAAGAATTGGTGGATAGAGGTTTTGCTCGCTTGAGTTTTTCGCCTTAGGGTGCGCCGGTGTTGTTCGTGAAAAGAAGGATGGAACCATGCGGTGTGCATCGATTATCGTCGACTTAATAAAGCGATAATAAAGAACAAATATCCGTTGCCACGTATCGATGACTTGTTCGATCAACTAAAGGGAGCCTCGGTGTTCTCGAAAATAGATTTGAGATCGGGCTATTATCAATTGCGAATCCGAGATTGGACGTACCCAAGAGCGCCTTGAGCGAGATATGGTCACTATGAGTTCCTAGTGATGCCGTTTGGGCTCACTAATGCCCTGCGGTATTTATGGATTTAATGAATCGGATCTTTAGACCATATTTGGATCGATTAAGTAGTCGTGTTCATTGATGACATCTTGGTCTATTCAAGAAATGAGACCGAACATCTTGAACACTGCGGTTAGTGCTTTGCAAATTTTACGGGATAAGCAATTATATGCTAAGTTCAGCAAGTGTGAGTTCTGGTTAAGAGAGGTTAGCTTCTTGGGTCATGTGGTATCTGCATCGGGTATTCGAGTCGACCCGAATAAAATTTCAGCCATACTTAATTGGAAGCCTCAGAAATATTCTTGAGGTTCGAGCTTTTTGGGGCTTGCTTAGGTTATTACCGACGATTTGTAAAAGGCTTCTCAACGATAGCCACGCCGATGACGGCTACTCCAAAAGGATGTTAAGTTCGAATGGACGGAGAAATGCCAAAAAGTTTCGATCAATGAAAACTTATTTGGTGAAGCCCCAATTCTAGTGCAACCCGAGTCCGGCAAAGAGCTTGTCATCTATAGCGACGCCTCTCTACTTGGGTTAGGTTGCGTATTAATGCAAGAAGGTCGAGTTGTGGCCTATGCGTCGAGGTAATTAAAGCCACATGAGAAAAATTATCCGACTCATGATCTCGAATTGGCCGCCATCGTATTCGCCTTAAAGATTTGGTGACATTACTTATTTGGTGAAAGGTGCCATGTATACTCGGATCACAAAAGTCTCAAATATTTGATGATCCAAAGAGACTTAAATCTGCGACAAAGACGTTGGCTCGAGCTGTTAAAGGATTACGAGCTGGTCATTGACTATCACCGGGAAAGGCGAATGTGGTTGCGGATGCCTTGAGTCGTAAATCATTATTCGCTTCTGACGATGAACGTGCACTTGTCTGCATTCGATCCGATAGTGTGTTAGTAGCTGAATTGAAAGCCAAACCACTATTGATACATCAAATTCGAGAAGCTCGAGAAAGTCGACGACGAGTTGGGCGCAAAAGCGGGGTGAGTGTGTTCCAAACAAGGATTCGAGTTTCAAATCGATGATGACGATTGTTTGAGGTTCAAAAGTCGTCTGTGTGTTCCAAAGAATTCGAACTCATTTCGATAATTCGAATGAAGCCCATTGTAGCCGAATGGCAATCCACCCGGAGTCTGAAGATGTACAATGATTTGAAACGTCGGTTTTGGTGGCATGGTATGAAGCGAGACATCTCCGACTTTGTTTGAGATGTTTAATATGTCAACAAGTGAAAGCGGAACATCGGTGCCTTGAGATTACTTGACCAATCACGATACCCGAGTGGAAATGGGATCGAGTCACAATGGACTTTGTATCCGGACCGCCATTGTCGCAAGTAAGAAGGATGTGGTTTGGGTCGTGGTAGATCGATTGACTAAGTCGGCCCACTTTGTCCCCCGTCGCACGGATTTTCAATTGACAAATTAGCTGAATTGTACGTTTCTCGGTTGTGAGATTACACGGGTGCCTATTTCCATCGTGTCGGATAGAGATCCGAGATTTACCTCGCGATTTTGGAAAAAGTTGCAAGAAGCTTTGGGTACCAAGTTGCATTTCAAGACCGCCTTTCACCCCAAACCGATGGTCAATCCGAGCGGATAATTCGGATACTTGAGGATATGTTAAGATGTTGCGTCCTCGAGTTTAGTGGTTTATGGGAACGGTATTTGCCGTTGATTAAATTCGCTTACAACAACGACTTTCAATCAAGTATTAAGATGGCACCCTACGAGGCCTTGTACGGTCGTAAATGCCGTATACCATTGTTTTGGTGAGCTCGGTGAAAGCAAGATTTTCGGGTGGATTTGATTAGGGATCTTTGAGCGAAAGTGAAAGTAATCCGTGAAAGTCGAAGATAGCCTCCGATCGTTAGAAGTCGACGCGGACTGAAGCGTAAGGATATCGAGTATCGTGGGTGATAAAGTGTTTCTCAAGGTATCGCCTTGGAAAAAGATACTCGATTCTACCGTAAGGGCAAGTTGAGCCCGAGGTTCGTTGGGCCATATGAGATATCCGGCGAGTCGATCCGGTGGCATATCGTTTGATTTTGCCCCCTGAACTCGAAAAGGTTCACGATGTCTTTCACGTTTCGATGCTTTGACGCTATAGATCCGATCCATCGCACGTGATTAGTCCATCAGAAATTGAAATTCAAGCTAATATGAGTTATGAGGAAGAACCGATTCGTATCCTATCACGAGAAGTGAAAGAGTTGTGAAACAAGCGGGTTCCGCTAGTAAAAGTGTTATGGCTCAAGCACGGGATAGAAGAAGCTACTTGGGAGACCGAGAACTCTATGAAAGAGCGATATCCAAACCTATTTACGGTAAGATTTTCGGGACGAAAATTTCTTAAGTGGGGAGAGTTGTGACACCCAAAATTGACCCTAGTCGGAAGGTGGTCTCGGGACCACAAAACCGAGGCATAAAAATAATTAAAATTTATTCGATGCCTATAATATGTGTGTGCTCATGTATGACATTTTATGATGATTGATTTAGTGTTATAAGGGTGAATTCCACAAGAAAGGACTTAGTAATGAACTTTGAAAGTATGATAGGAAATGTGTGATGACTAATTAAAGCATGCATGCAAAATAATGGACTTGCATGTCAAATTCCCCCTTTATAGGTGGTGGCGGCCATGACAAGGAGGATGGGCTAAACATGTCATGAAACATGTTTTGTTGGTGCATTAGGGTGAAATAATAAACAAAGGTGTATGGGTGATAAAAAATGAAAAAAAAATGTGTGTGAGTGTGGTAATCCCCCATTGCCGTGAGTTGTAGAGAAGGAAAGAAAAAATTTTGTTCATCCTTTCTTTGAGCCAAAACTAAGGAAGAAGGAGGATTTTTGCTTCATGCTTGGTTTGGAAGAGATCTAGAAGGAGATTTGGCTAAGTTTGCATCAAGATTAAGGTATGTATGAGGTTGTGTTAGGAGTTTCATGCATGTTTTGGTTGCTAACTTGATGTGCATGTTAGCCATGGCTTAAATCTTTGTTAAGCCATGGAAATGGTATTTGGCCAAAGTTGTTATGGTGATAAAGCCATTGCATGCTAAGTGTGAAGCTTGATGATGATGCATGCAATGATGGATTGTCTACTCTTGAGTAAGATTTTGAGCTTTCTTTTGTTTTATCATGATTGAAGTTGAAAAGGAGCATGATTGTCATATTCGGCCATGATGCATTCATGAGCATGGTTCATGCTTCTTGCATGTTAGTTAAAATTTGTGTTTTGGATGGCTATGGACACCTTGAAATTCGCCATGCTCATATATGTATATATATGTTTGCACATGATGTTTTGGTTATGAAGGAAGTGATGAATAAGTTTGTTTAAAGAAGAAGATGTTGAAGAATAATTGTGAAATTGTAAGCACATTCGCCTAGCACACATATGAGTGCTTGATGCTATATTGTAAGTTTTGAGCTACAATATGCAAAGCATTAACTAGTAAAATGCATGCTGTTTTGTGTGGTATTAAGTGCATAATTGGCCTCAACATGGACAAGTATATTCGCCTTGGGTAGCCTATTGAAAGCCTTAGCTTTTCCTTGATGCTCGAATAAATTGTATTGAATTGCTTGATGTAGTATAAAATGTGCATGACCATTGTGTATTCAAGCTAAAGGGTGGCCATATGACCATTTAAATTCCTTGTCATATTCGCCATAAGCTAGCACAATGAGGTTTTGATAAATTGAATTTGTTTGAATTAGCTCAAGAGCTAAGAGGGCCACAATTGGACAAGGGAAGGAAAAAGTAATCGAATAGCCGTAAAAGCCGTTCGACAACATCCGAGGTAAGTCCTCAAGAAGTGACCTTACTTGAATTATGTGGAATGAAATATGGATGTATTGATTATTGATTTATGTGTGTATGAGTATTTGAATGATACCGGGCTAAGTCCCGAAGGCGATTATGTTAGTGATTATAATTGTGTTTGAGCCTTAGTAACGAAAATAAATATGTATGTCCAATGATTATTGATGTATGTGTGCATGAGAAATTGAATGACATCCGGGCTAAGCCCAAGACAATTATGCTGGAAATTATAACCGGTTAAGACCGAAGGCAATTGTGCTAGTGGCTACATCCGGGCTAAGACCAAGGCATTCGTGCGAAGTCATTCTATCCGGGCTAAGACCGAAGGCATTTGTGCAAATCGTGATATCCGGGTTAAGTCCGTGAGGCCTTGGTGCGGGTTACCATAACCGGGCTATGTCCCAAGGCGATTGATCGAGTAGCGACATCCGGTTAAACTCGAAGGTATGTGATTTGAAAATTATAAGCTTGCTGGAAAATTTCAGCTAATGCACTTGTGAAATTTCCCAATGACAAGGTAAGTGCGGTGTGTGCTTTGCTGCGCTAGGAGTAAGCGTGTGAATATCCGCTCCTATGATGGAACGAGTTATCGGCCTTAATGAAGCCGTTATTTGTGTATGAACATAAGAGTTGGGATGGTGAAGTAAGTATGATTATGTGAATGTGCATTAATGAAATGATGCATTTAACTATGTGAATGTATTGCTGTAATTAGAGTTGATTATATTCCTTGAGACTTACTAAGCATAAAAATGCTTACTCCGCTACTTTGGCTCTCGTTTTCTAGATTTCGCTCGATAGCAATCGGATTCGGGATCGTTGAAGTCGAAGTCATCCACACTATCAAGCCCCCATTTTGGTATAAATTCTTGGTTGAACTTGAAATGGCATGTATAGGACTACCCCTTGTTGGTTTAAATATGTTATGATGTATATGTGTACGGCCATGCGAAAATGGCTCGTAATAGTGAAGTATCAACTTAAACTATTTGCGGTTTGTATATATATATATGGTGTCATGATGTGACTATGAATTGGAAATGGGAATGTTGGTCACATGATCAGCCATTGGCATGGTTAAAATGATCATATGTGGACCTATGTAAGGCAAGACTAGTTGGTTCATGGAGACTACAAAATAGGTAAGACCTACCTTAAAACAGATGCTGCCAGCTGCAGTAACGTGAATGTGAAAAATCACCAAAATTTGTAGGAATGGTATTAAATAGTGAATCAGCTATGTAAATGAACATTGATGAGTCTATTTTCATATGGAAGAAACGAAATGGTCATAGGAGTTACATGTTAAGAGATATTAAAGCTATTGTAAGACAGGGCCAGAACGGTTTCTGGGTTCCCTGTCGCAACTTTAAAATTTACTATAAATTATCCAGAAATAATTAGGAGACATACCTTATATGTACAGATTCCATTTTGAGTCTAGTTTCATTAGAAACAAACGGCACCAGCATTAAAGCCCAGAACAGAGAGATATTCAAGTTATACCGCGCGAAGGTCAGAGCAGTCGATCCCTGTAACATGGGTGACTTTAACTAATAAACTGTACCAATTGGCCCAACCAAAAATTCTAGAAATAAATCCATGGATGGATATATGAGTCTAAATTCAGGGAAAATTTACGAAACCAGTTTCCGAGTTTTGAAACTCGAGATATGATTTTTAAGGCGACAGTGACGCAGTTTTTCCAGCCTGACTGGAAATGTCCAATGGATGGGCAAAACAAGTGAACTTGGCTTGCTAACCCCTCGTGTCCGACACCGGCGATGGTCTCGGGTTCGGGGTGTTACAAGACCGAACATGCTGAACACCTGAGGTTAGTGTTGCAAATTTTACGAGATAAGCAGTTATATGCTAAGTTCAGCAAGTGTGAGTTCTGGTTGAGGGAGGTTAGCTTCTTGGGTCATGTGGTATCTGCATCGGGTATTCGAGTACACCCGAACAAAATTTCAGCCATACTTAACTGGAAGCCTCCGAGGAATATTACTGAGGTTCGGAGCTTTTTGGGACTTGTCGGTTATTACCGACGATTTGTAAAAGGTTTCTCGACGATAGCCACACCAATGACGAAGCTACTCCAAAAGGATGTTAGGTTCGAATGGACGGAGAAATGTCAGAAAAGCTTCGATCAAGCGAAAACTTATTTGATGAAGCCCCAATTCTAGTGCAACCCGAATCGGCAAAGAGTTTGTCATCTATAGCGCCTCCCTACTTGGGTTAGGTTGCGTATTGATGCAAGAAGGTCAAGTTGTGGCCTATCGTCGAGACAATAAAAGCCACATGAGAAAAATTATCCGACCCATGATCTCGAATTGGCTGCCATCGTATTCGCCTTAAAGATATGGCGACATTACTTATTTGGTGAGAAGTGCCATGTGTATTCGGATCACAAAAGTCTCAAATATTTGATGACTCAAAGAGACTTAAATCTACGACAAAGGCGTTGGCTCGAGTTGTTAAAGATTTATGAGCTTGTCATTGATTATCACCCGGGAAAGGCTAATGTGGTTGCGGATGCCTTAAGCCGAAAATCATTGTTTGCTTTACGAGCTATGAATGTACACTTGTCTATTCTACCCGACAATGTGTTAATAGCCGAATTAAAGGCCAAACCATTATTGACTCATCAAATTCGTGAAGCTCAGAAAGTTGACGATGAGTTGGTTGCAAAACGGGCTGAGTGTGTTCCGAACAAGGAATCGGAGTTTCAAATCGATGATAACGATTGTTTGAGGTTCAAAAGTCGTCTGTGTGTTCCAAAGAATTCGGAACTTATTTCGATTATTCTGAACGAAGCCCATTGTAGCCGAATGGCAATCCACCTGGGGAGTACGAAGATGTACAACGATTTGAAACGTCGGTTTTGGTGGCATGGTATGAAACGAGACATCTCCAACTTTGTTTCGAGATGTTTAATATGTCAACAAGTGAAAGTGGAACATCAAGTGCCTTCAGGATTACTTCAGCCGATCACGATACCCGAATGGAAATGGGATCGAGTCACAATGGACTTTGTATCCGGACTGCCATTGTCAGCGAGTAAGAAGGATGCGATTTGGGTCGTTGTAGATAGATTGACTAAGTCGGCTCATTTTATCCCCGTACGCACGGATTTTTCAATGGACAAACTAGCCGAATTATACGTTTCTCAGATTGTGAGATTGCACGGGGTGCCTATTTTCATCGTGTCGGATAGAGATCCGAGATTTACCTCGCGATTTTGGAAGAAGTTGCAAGAAGCTTTGGGTACCAAGTTGCATTTCAGCACCGCCTTTCACCCCCAAACCGATGGTCAATCCGAACGGATAATTCAAATACTCGAGGATTTGTTGAGATGTTGCATCCTTGAGTTTAGTGGTTCATGGGAACGGTATTTGCCTTTGATTGAATTCGCTTACAACAATAGCTTTCAATCAAGTATTAAGATGGCGCCTTACGAGGCTTTATACGATCGTAAATGCCGTACCCATTATTCGACTGAACTTAGTGAAGGTAAATTCTTGAGGTTGATTTGGTTAAGGATGCCGAGCAAAAGTTCGAGTAATTCGTGAAAGTTTGAAAGTCGCCGGATCGCCAAAAGTCGTATGCGGATTTGAAAAGAAAAGATATTGAATATCGGGTTGGAGACAAGGTCTTTCTCAAAGTTTCACCTTGGAAAAAGGTGCTTAGATTTGGTCGTAAGGGCAAATTGAGTCCGAGGTTAAATCGGGCCATATGAAGTATCCGAACGAGTTGGGCGATCGCATATCGATTAATTTTGCCCCGAGCTCGAAAAGATTCACAACGTTTTCATGTCTCGATGCTTGACGATATAGGTCTAATCCATCGCACGTAATCGCTCCATCTCGAGATTGAGATTCACCTAATTTGAGCTATGAAGAGGAACCGGTTCGCATTATGAGGCGTGAAGTAAAAGAGTTTGCGATAGGAAAATCCCGCTAGTGAAGGTGTTGTGGCATAAACACGGAATGGAAGAAGCCACTTGGGAACTTGAGGACTCTATGAAAGAGCGATACCGAGCCTATTTACGGTAAGATTTTCGGGACGAAAATTTCCTAAGTGGGGGAGAGTTGTGACATCCCAAAATTGACGCTAGTCGGGATGTGGTTTCGGGACCACAAAACCGAGACACAAAATTAATTAATTACTATTTTCTATGTTTATTGTGCATGAATATACATATGTGAAAATTTAGTGCCTTAATTTCGTCATTTGTAGGTGAAATTTATTAGAAAGGACTTATGTGAGGAAATTGAGAAATGTGCTAGGCTAATGTTAAAGTGGCCTATTGATACATATTAGAAAATGCTTGGATTTGCATGTCAAATTTCCAAATTTCCTTATGGTGGCCGGCCAAGATAGATTGAGGATGGGCAATGTATTTGTTTGCCTTAGATTTTATAATGAGAAATTGGGTAATAGGAGACAAGCTAAAATAAAGAAAGGAATTAAAAGAAAAGGGAATAAAATAAGAAAAGAAAAAGGTGGAATGTTCATCCTTACCTTTGCCATTGCCGTGAGTGAGGAGAGAAAGGGAGGAAAAGAGAGTTCTCTCTTTGTTGAACTTGGCGGCTAGAAGGAAGGAAGGAGGGGAGAATTTCGGTCACTTGAAGCCTTAAGGAGGTTAGTACATTGTGTTAACTTGTAAGATGTTTACTTGTTGTGAGTGAACGATCATGGTTCTTGTTTAGCCATGCAAAAATGTTGAATAATGTTGGGGGAAAGGAACATTAGGCTATGGAAAAAGGGGGGGAACTCTTTGATTGTTTAAGATAGTTTAGATAGTATGTGATTTTTTTGGGTATTGTGAGTTGAGATGTAAGTGTGTGTGTGTGTGTGCTTGGCCATAGGGGTTTGCTAGGAAATTTTATTGGTTGAATGATGGGTGGCGAATGAACTATGAGGGTTATGAGAAGAATGTGGGAAGCTAAGGTGCGAACCATAGTCTCGGTGATAGGAATGATGCGGTTGGTGTTTTGATCTTTGTGGTGATGAGGCATGAAGTGTTCGACCATGGTACTAAAGTGTTGTGCTTGTGTTAAAACTTAGAAATTATTTTGTTATGGCTAGTATAGATATGGATGACCGAACATGAGAGCATGATTGGATGAAGAGCTTGGTTAATTGTAGTTATATGTGAATTTACATGATGTTACAAATAGATGTGAAAATATATGCTAGATTAGGAAAATTTGATTAAATGTTCATGAGATGAAATTAGGTGTTTAAAAGATGTTATAGTTGACATTGTATATATATACATACATTCGCCATCTAATTGAGTATAAAGATGGTGTTAAATCTAATCGTGATGCCCATATATATATATATATATATATATATATATATATATACATAAGTATGCCGTTCATGATGTTACCTTTAATTATGTGTATAATCGACTAAATGGGTAATTAGTGAGGATGGTTGCCGAATATACAAGCATACATATGCATGTGTAGTTAAATTATGAATGTTTAGCAAGATGGTTAAACTAGTTGATTTATTGATCAAGCTCAAGGAGTTAAAGAAGGAGAATCAAGCAAGGGAAAGGCGAAGGTCATCGAGTAGCCGACTTGAAATTATTTTACCCAACACAAAGTAAGTCATTAAGCATATATTTGGTGTTGACGTAAATGACCATAATATATATGCAATTGTGTTTAAATGAGTTGATGTGTAAATGAAAATGTATGTGTATGGAATGATGCCATGGTTGAATGTATAAAGGCAGCAACATGCATAAGGTATTGGTCTCGGCACTAAGTGTGCGGGTATAAATGGACACGGTGACAAGATTGGCACTAAGTGTGCGGGTTTAAAAATTGTACAGCACTAAGTGTGCGAACTGAAAATATATAGCACTAAGTGTGCGAGCTGAAAATTATATAGCACTAAGTGTGCGAGCTGAAAATATATAGCACTAAGTGTGCGAGCTGAAAATTATATAGCACTAAGTGTGCGAGCTGAAAATATATAGCACTAAGTGTGCGGATTCACTATATGCTCTTGCGTTACAATTGGCACTGAGTGTGCGACATTATCGAGTTAATCCCGGACAGCGGATCGGGTAAGTACCTTGAGCTCATGACGATTAGGCAATACGTTCATGCTCGGGGTTGAGCTTGGTAAGCTTTAAATCTATGTGATGATTGCAATTGTATGATTGTGGTGTGAATGAGTTGGTGTGTAAAATGCCTCAAATATCTTATTGTATAAAATATGAAATGTGGATGTATGACTTGGTATGAGATTGAACCGAAAGGTCCGAGGAATTATGGTATAGTTTCGATATGGATGAAGTACCTAGCCTCGTTTATTGTTTGGTATTGCGAAAATTTTATTAATGGATGGTTGATGAATGCTTATGACTTACTGAGTTATAAACTCACTCGGTGTTTTCTTGTCACCCATTTTAGGTCTCTTGGACTCGTATTGTTGCGTGCTCGGAACCGTCGTTGAAGTCATCACACAGGCTGGAAACCTTTTGGTATTGTCTTCGTAGTTGAACTAGGAGAACATTTGGCATGTATAGGCTATTATGTTTTGTTGAATTGTGGGTTGTAAACTTTCAGCCATGTGAAAATGGCCTATGTGGTCGTCGAGTGGGATGCTAGAACCTATAGCCACGAGTCTTAGAAATTTTAATTTTGATAAGGTGGCCATAATTTGTGTCATGTATGATGGATGATTAGTAAGGCCAAGGAAAGATTCACGAAATTGGCATAGTCTACTGCAGTAACTGTTGCGGGCAGCAGCAGTGAGATGAGATTGAAAAATCACTAAAAATAGTAGAAGTAGAATTAAATAGTGAATAAATTATTAAATTGAACCTTGATGAATCTATTTTTATATGGATGAAACGAAATGACCATATGAGCAGTATACTGAGAGATATTAAAGTTCTCGTGAGACAGGGCCAGAACGGTTTCTGGGTCCCCTGTCTCGGTTTTGAAAATTTACCATAAATTATCCAGAAAGAATTAGAAGTCATGCCTTATATGTACAGATTCAATTTTGAGTCTAGTTTCATTAGAAACAAACGGCATGAGCATTGAATCTCTGTACGAGAAGATATTGAGGTCGTAATACGCGAAGGTCAGTGTAGTCGACCCCTGTAACATGGGCGACTTTAACTAATAAACTGTACCAATTGGCCTGACAAAAAATTCTAGAAATAAATCCGTGGATAGACATGTGAGTCTAAATTCAGGGAAAATTTACGGAATCAGTTTCCGAGTTTTGAAACTCGAGATATGATTTTTAAGGCGACAGTGATGCAGTTAGCTAGCCTGCCTGGAACAGCAATTAATATTACAAAGAGAGAAATAAGGGAAGTGAGCCCGGTAACACCACGTGTTCAAATCCGGTGACGATCTCGGGTTTGGGGTGTTACACATATGGCCACCTTTAGCTCAAATACAAAATGGTCATACGCATTTGTAATCACATTGAGCAATTTAACACAATTAATCTAACATTTCCTCATGTACACCTTTATGACCGGATACACATATCATTAACCTAATATCACTTAACTAAGCACTTTAACAAGTTTTCTTTAACTATACACACATTCGGCAATGACAAAGACAACTTAACAAACCTCAAATTCAACTTATAACAATATATACTCAATATTCAAAGCATTTAACATCACTTCATCATAATCTTACATCATGGCCGAATGCTCCTTTTAAACCATTTACCCTCACAAAGCATAAATTTCATCATCAAGCTTACAAGCTTATAATCCATGAATTATAACCTCCTAATATTCATCCAACTCTCACTCATTAGCTTCGAACATAAATCTCAAAATCTATAGTTCCTTTTTTTCTCTACCCATGACCGAAATCTCCAACAACACCAAATGAAAATATACTTCATGGATCTAAGGTAGAACCAAGAAAGGAACTCATAAATATCAAGGTGTAAGCATCTACCATTGTTCATCTAGATTTAGCATGAAACATAACCATCACCCTTATTAATCTCCATAGCCGAAAACCTTACTCAATCCAAAAATCAAAATTTCAACATGGGTTACCAAAAATAACTTGATAACTCACTCAATATCAACTAAAATTTCAAGGACTAGCATAAACTTTCTTACCTTAATATTCACCTAAGATGGCCGATTGCTTCATCCCCTTCTTCCTCTTTTCAATTCGGCCAAGAAGAACCAAAGAATGAAACCTTTTTTTCTCTTCTAGTTTCGGCAAAATGGGGGAGCAAGGATGAAACAACTTTGGTTTCTCCTCCCACTCCCCACATATTTTATTGTTCTTAACACAACATGTTGTCATAAACTTTTCATAATATGTTTTACCCATCACAATTTGTCTATCCACCTTGTCATGGTCGGCCACTACTATTTAAGGGGGAAAATTGACATGCAAGTCCACATTTATGTTTATATGCACTAATAGATCCTTATGTTTTGACCTACCACATTTCAAAAGTGTCACACATAAGTCCTATTGACTAAATTCACATGCAATTTACTAAATCGAAGCTTAAAACTTTCACACCTTCATATTCACATATTTTAGACAATAAATATCATATTCAAATAATTTGGTGACTTGGTTTAGCGGTCCTGAAACCGCTTTCCGACTAGGGTCACTTTAAGGCTATCACAACTCTCCCCCACTTAAGAAATTTTCGTCCCCGAAAATCTTACCGGTGCATAGTTTAGGATAACGTCCTCTTATTGAATTATATTCATATAAACATTAGCTCATCGATAGCAATTGTAATTCATTATTGATTTCGCATCGATCTATAAAATCATTTTCTTATCTTAAAACAAATACATAAACATTTCTACAAGTATGCACATATATCTCATTTTCTTGATTTCATAAGCAATAATCACTTAATTTAATTCACAAATGCATTTCAAACACATATCAAGCACATATTAACATGTATAATTCACATCATCAACCCACATATTTGTAACCCACATTTTCATTCATGTATAAGCTGTAGCCTGACCGAAAGTACACATATACTCAAACATCCCAATGAATATCCTTTATAACTCCATCATATCTCACTATTCAACTTCCCAATGAATATCCTTTATAACTCCATCATATCTCACTATTCAACTTAACCTATTTCCAACAGAAAATCAACTTCCACATACCTGAACATTGAATTCATTTCTTAACAACATATCCACCATCTTTTTACGTATTCACTTATTTAGTATGCATAACATAATATAATACGAACTCACAAATTTTTACTTTCATTTGATTTTCACATACCTTCCGTACATACCGTATCACTTATTCGATCTTACTTTATTTATCATCTTAAATATACCCGTTGAATCATTCAAATCATTACGGATACTCGTTAAGCACATATAGCTCTTACAATGCCATATCCTAGATATGGTCTTACATATTCTCACATATCGAGCCGATGCCATGTCCCGGACATGGTCTTACACACTATCTCAAATCAATGCCTTCGTCCCAGACGAGGTTTTACATGAATTCCACTTCACACACTTAGTGCCCACTGACCGATCTCGCACTCATAGTGCTCGGTTAAAGGAATTCCACACACACAGTGCCTCTAATCATTCACACACATAGTGCTCTTATTCATTCGTTATTACACATTGAAATGACTTAACCAAGTCTATAAACATCATGTATGTACACTTTTAAACATATCATCTCATTTAAGTTTGAATTCGTATAGTAATGAACACTTAAACTTTACTCAAATTATCGGCACGAAGCCTACTAGGCACGAAGGCGAATACACGTCACCAAACATGATTGCTCTTGGGACCTAGCCGGATATAACACCAACACGAATGCTCTTGAACTTAGTCGGATACATCACTAGCACGAATGCTCTTGGGACTTAGTGCGGATACATCACTAGCACGAATGCTCTTTGGGACTTAGCCGGATACATCACTAGCACGAATGCTCTTGGGACTTAGCCGGATACATCACTAGCACGAATGCTCTTGAGACTTAGCTGGATACATCACTAGCACGAATGCTCTTGGGAGTTAGCGGATACATCACTAGCACGAATGCTCTTGGGACTTAGCTTTGGATATATCACTCTCAATTCTCATGTATATATACACATATGGCAATACACATTAGTAAATCATTTACATTACTTGAATACAAACAAACATGCTTATCGACCATTCAACTTCCAGTTCCATAGCCACATACAAAAATCACATTTATAGTCATAACACTCTTTCAAAATTGCATCACTTATACCCTTATAATTCAATCCAAATCGAAATTCAAATACGAGTACATGATCGTGCACGATCAACTTAATAATTTAGGCATATCTAAGTGAAGTTATATCGCAAATTCTCATAGTCAGAAGCTTGCTACAGCTCGATCGGGATCAAGATTCATTACAATACAGCAAACACATTTTAATAGTCAAAAATCATCACACTATCATTTTATCACTTTATGGCATGTATAAATAGACTCACGCGTGCTACGTTAGTCCTAAAATCGACTAAACTGTAGCTCTAATACCAATAAAATGTAACACCCCTATCCCGTAACCGTCGCCAGAATAGGTAAGGGGCATTACCGGACTTGTAACTCATGTCGAACAAAGAAAATTTTGAACTTTTCTTGAAATAAAGATTGTTCATTTAAATAAGTACTAAGCACAACCGAGGTAAAATTTAAACTTCACTAAGTAAACATTCAAAAGATGCCATTTTCGCATGGCTTATATACATTAACCAAAAATATTCTTCCGCCACTAGTCTATTCTATACATGCCATAAAATAATTCTAAACATAACAGTAACAAGCGGTGGATAGTGATAGTGTGACTAGTTGCTGACGATCCCCGAGCCTGTAGCTTTGCAATGAGATCTATAAAACAGAGGAAACAGAGTAAACGGAGTAAGCATTATAATGCTTAGTAAGTTTTAAGCAGTGTCAACAGATAACAATCAAATTATAACATAGTTGTTCGTATATTTTATTTCACTCTTCCTTCGGGCATGCCATCCCTTTACCGAATATGCACAACTCATCATATACAATAGGCAGTTAAACTTTCACATAAAAGTGAGCTCATGTGATATAAATATATTGTATGATTTCACATAACCTCTCACACTGATCCGATGTCACATAATCATAGGAATAGTCTCATAGATTGCTCTCTTATGCATCACATAACTACCTTATGATTTAGTTCAAATCAAGCTCACA
Organism: Gossypium arboreum; assembly: GCF_025698485.1. NCBI lineage: Eukaryota > Viridiplantae > Streptophyta > Magnoliopsida > Malvales > Malvaceae > Gossypium > Gossypium arboreum. Next base: position 88,953,260 of record NC_069070.1, on the reverse strand, counting down.
TATAAACTAGGAGTACATACCTGTTTAACCTTTCGCATTGAATATATTTATAAGCAATTCTTATTACGAAGTCTTATAGCTTTAACCTCTACTCGGATTATCGGTGAGACCTTTAGCTCAGACGAAATCTCCACACGAAGTTATCGGGTCTTACCCGGACAAAATCTCCACACGTAGTCATCGGGTCTTACCCGGACATAATCTCCACACGTAGTCATCGGGTCTTACCCGGAATATATTTCCAAGTTTCATGTACATTTAATCACATGTTACAACATTCACATCGACTGTCATATTTGTAATTCATTTGCCTCATCAAATATCTAATAATACACACCTTTCACATTGGTCGTTAGGCCACAATATACGCACATCGCCTACATATTTCACACTAGCCATTCGGCTTTACCACATATACATATCTCATATATATATTTCACATTGACCATTCAGCTTTACCACATATGCATATCTCATACATATTTCACATTAGCCATTCGGCTTTACCACATATACATTTCTCATACATATTTCACATTAGCCATTCGGCTTTACCACATATATGCATGTTCATATTCACAACATTGGCCATTCGGCCTTATCACACATATGCATGCTCACATTCATCACATTGGCCATTCGGCCTTATCACATATATGCATGTTCACATTCATCACATTGGCCATTCGGCCTTATCTCATATATGCACATTCACATTCATCACATAAAATCCTAAATCAAAATATAAATTTTCATGTATCCACATCACAATTATCCAAATATACTTCACATCCCACATATACTATCATGTATACACTTTGTCTTGGCCGAATCTACATCAATCATTTTCCAATGAATAATTCAATTTCACGCCATACTATCATTTCATATTCGAATACTCATAAACTTACAATTTCACAAATTTTAATATCAAAGATACATCTAACACTCATATATCGTTTTACAATATCACAATTTAGAATTCACGTATGGGTTTAATCAATAGCTTATGAGCAACTAAAACAAGTTTTATCCATGTTTACAACAAAATCACATATCCACTACGAGCTGTTTTCCTGAGCAATAGTCACTAAATTAGTTATAACTGGAGCTACAAAACTCCAAATCACTTGCCGTTAATTTTCCCTGAATATAGACTCATATATCTTCCATCCATAAAATTTCCAGAATTTTAGGTTTGGCAAATCAATACCAGATTTTTCTTAAAGTTTCCCCTATTTCACTATTTGACTAATCTGACCACTCTTCACTACGAATCAAATTTTTCATTGTACAGAATTCAAAATGTGTTCTATTTGATTTCATTTGAAACTAGACTCATTAAGGAGTCTAAGCATATAAATTTTATCTTATAACCATTTTTTACAAATTATAATGAGTTTCTAAAAACAGAGCAGGGATTTGAGTCATTACGATCTTGTCCCACACAACTTTAAGTATCTCTTTATAGGAAATTTCTTTGCTTACGGTCTCTTTTATAAGAAACTAGACTAACTAAGATTTGATTACATATTTTATTCAGCCTATAATTCCACACCAATAATTTATAGTGGTTTTCTAAAATCACATTACTGCTTCTGTCCAAAGCAAATTATTACAATTTGCTCTTAAATTTCCAAGTCCAAACACTTATGAACTTACCATTTGAGTTTAAGACATATCATGGCCACATCATATCTTATTAAATCAACTCATTATGTCCTATTATGATTGAATTTACTCAATGTTTAACCACTTAAAACTTACCTCGGATGTGGTCGAACGATTTCGGCGGCTATTCGATCACTTTTTCCCTTCCCTTATCCAACTGTGGTCCTCTAAGCTCTTGAGCTAATTCAAACAAATTTAACTTATTAAAGTCTCATTATGCTAGCTTATGGCCGAATATGACAAGGAGTTTGATAGGTCATATGGCCACCTTTAGCTCAAATACAAAATGGTCATACGCATTTTTAATCACATTGAGCAATTTAACACAATTAATCTAACATTTCTCATGTACACCTTTATGACCGGATACACATATCATTAACCTAATATCACTTAACTAAGCACTTTAACAAGTTTTCTTTAACTATACACACATTCGGCAATGACAAAGACAACTTAACAAACCTCAAATTCAACTTATAACAATATATACTCAATATTCAAAGCATTTAACATCACTTCATCATAATCTTACATCATGGCCGAATGCTCCTTTTAAACCATTTACCCTCACAAAGCATAAATTTCATCATCAAGCTTACAAGCTTATAATCCATGAATTATAACCTCCTAATATTCATCCAACTCTCACTCATTAGCTTCTAACATAAATCTCAAAATCTATAGTTCCTTTTTTTTCTACCCATGACCGAAATCTCCAACAACACCAAATGAAAATATACTTCATGGATCTAAGGTAGAACCAAGAAAGGAACTCATAAATATCAAGGTGTAAGCATCTACCATTGTTCATCTAGATTTAGCATGAAACATAACCATCACCCTTATTAATCTTCATAGCCGAAAACCTTACTCAATCCAAAAATCAAAATTTCAACATGGGTTACCAAAAATAACTTGATAACTCACTCAATATCAACTAAAATTTCAAGGACTAGCATAAACTTTCTTACCTTAATATTCACCTAAGATGGCTGATTGCTTCATCCCCTTCTTCCTCTTTTCAATTTGGCCAAGAAGAACCAAAGAATGAAACCTTTTTTTCTCTTCTAGTTTCAGCAAAATGGGGGAGCAAGGATGAAATAACTTTGGTTTCTCCTCCCACTCCCCACATATTTTATTTTTCTTAACACAACATGTTGTCATAAACTTTTCATAATATGTTTTACCCATCACAATTTGTCTATCCACCTTGTCATGGCCGGCCACTACTATTTAAGGGGGAAAATTGACATGCAAGTCCACATTTATGTTTATATGCACTAATAGATCCTTATGTTTTGACCTACCACATTTCAAAAGTGTCACACATAAGTCCTATTGACTAAATTCACATGCAATTTACTAAATCGAAGCTTAAAACTTTCACACCTTCATATTCACATATTTTAGACAATAAATATCATATTCAAATAATTTGGTGACTTGGTTTAGCGGTCCCGAAACTGCTTTCCGACTAGGGTCACTTTAAGGCTGTCACAAGCCTTTCTCCACATGATAAATGATTGGAACACTGATTTTGTTTGGAGAAACCTGGGTGTTCAACCTCCCCCAGCCCCGCCTATTCCTTAGCCTACCCCTGTAGCTCCCCAAGTTGTTGAGATGGTGAGAAGGGAAAGGCCTTCTGTTGATCGGATTAGAAAGTAAAGAGCCAAGGAGTTTCGAGCTAATAAAGATGATAATAAATAGCAGAGTTTTGGTTCGAGAACACCATCCGGGTCTTTGATGAGTTGTCATGCATATCGAAAGAGTGCATGAAGTGCTTTGTATCACTTCTGAGAGATTCGGCCTACCAGTGGTGGAACACTCTCGTGTCGGTTGTACCGAGGAGAAAGTGACTTAGGAGTTTTTCTAAGAGGATTTTTGCAAGAAGTACATCAGTCAAAGGTTTATGGATCAAAAGAGGAAAGATTTCCTCAAGCTAAAACAGGGTAAAATGACAGTTACCGAGTATGAGCGTGAATTTGTGAGGCTTAGCAAATATGCTTGAGAGTGTGTGTCTACTGAAGCTATCATGTGTAAAAGGTTTGAGGATGGGTTGAATGAAGATATCCGATTCTTTGTTGGCATCCCCGAGTTGAAAGAGTTTGTAGTCTTGGTCGAAAGAGCATGCAAGGCTAAAGAATTGGCCAAAGAAAAGTAAAAAACTGATTTGGTGTCCCGAGACTTGAAGAAGAGGCAATTGAGCAAATCTTTTCAGTCTTTATCTAAGAAGTTAAGAGAGTATACTACTCGACCTAATGCCTCTACTGGATATTCGAGCAAGAATAGGGGTAAACAGTACTCATTTTCGAAAGCTCAGACTACCTCAATTGCTAGTGTTGGGAATGCTCGACCCGATCGACCAGGATGTTCCCAGTGTGGGAGGCATCACCCCGATGAGTGCCGAGGGGGTGATAGAACTTGTTTTAAGTGTGGTTCCCTTGATCACTTTCTTAGGGAATGTGTCGAGAGAGCGGAGAAAAGAAATTTTCAAGGAACAAGATCAGATAACACTACTAATAAGGGAAAACCTCAGAGAAACGCGGGTAGTGGGACGAATAAGAAGGGTGCACCTAGGGAATCTACTGTGAGATCGGAGGGCAGGGCAACTGCGAGGACCTACGCCATTCGCGCTCGTGAAGAGGCCTCATCTCCTGATGTGATAATGGGTACATTTTCTATCTATGATACTACTGTTATTGCTTTGATTGATCTGGGGTCTACACATTCATATGTTTGCATGAAATTGGTGTCTGATATGAACTTACTTATTGAATCTACTAAATTTGTAATAAAAGTGTCAAACCTGTTAGGCAAGTATGTGTTAGTGGATAAGGAGTGTAAGAATTGCCCTTTGTTAATTAGGGGTCATTATTTCCTGGCTAATCTTATGCTATTACCATTTGATGAATTTGATGTAATTATTGGTATGGATTGGTTGACCACTCATGATGTGGTAGTGAATTGTGGAAGAAAGTTTATTAAACTAAAATGTGAGAATGGTAATGTTCTTCGGGTTGAATCAGATGAATTAAATGGTATGCTTGCAGTGATTTCTTCCATGTCTACTCAGAAATGTGTGAGAAAGGGGTATGAAGCTTACCTTGCCTTTGTATTGAACATGAAAGAGTCTGAATTAAAGATTGAATCTGTACCGATAGGATGTGAGTATCCAGATGTGTTTCTGGAGGAATTGCCTAGTTTACCTCCTATTAGGGAAGTAGAGTTTGGCATTGATTTAACTCCCGGTACTATGCATATTTCGATTTCTCCATATAGAATGGCCATAATGAATTTGAAGGAGTTGAAAGTTTAGTTACAAGAGTTGACTGACAGGGTTTTGCACGGCCAAGCTTTTCGTCTTAGGGAACTCCTGTACTATTTGTGAAAAAGAAGGATGGTTTGATGAAGCTGTGTATAGATTATCGACAGCTCAACAAGGTGACAATAAAGAAAAAGTACTCTTTGCCAAGGATTTATGATCTATTTGATCAATTGAAGGGAGCCACGATATTTTCAAATATAAACATGAGGTCTAGCTAATATCAATTCCGGGTTAAAGAGTCAGATGCACCTAAGATTGCCTTCAGAACGAGGCATGGCCACTACGAATTCCTTGTTATGTCGTTTGAGTTGACGAACGCTCCTGCCGTGTTTATGGATTTAATGAACCGAATATTTCGGCCATATTTTGACATGTTTGTTGTAGTGTTCCTCGATGACATTCTGATTTATTCAAGAGATGAGGCAGAGCATGCCGAGTACTTGAGAACCATTTTGCAGACTTTGAGGGACAAATAGTTGTATGCCAAGTTTAGTAAAAGCGAATTTTGGCTTCGAGAAGTTGGATTTTTAGGACACATTATTTTAGGAGACGGTATTAGAGTTGACCCGAATAAGATTTCGGCTATTGTTGATTGGAAACCGTCGAGGAATGTGACAGAGGTTAGAAGCCTTTTAGGCTTGGCAGGTTATTATAGAAGATTTGTTAAAGGGTTTTCAATGATTGCTACTCCAATGACAAGGTTATTGCAAAAGGATGTTAAGTTTGAATGGAGAGAGAAGTGTCAACAATGTTTCGAAAAACTGAAAGCGTTGTTAATTGAGGCTCCGGTGCTAATCCAGCCTGAGCCGGGAAAGGAGTTTGTAATTTTCAGTGATGCATCCTTGAATGGTTTGGGGTGTGTGCTTGTGTAGGAAGGCAAACTGATAGCCTATGCATCTAGACAATTGAAACCACATGAAAAAAATTACCCGACACATGACTTGGAGCTGGCCGCCATTGTGTTTGCATTGAAGATTTGGAGACACCATTTGTATGGTGAGACATTTCAAATATTCATCGATCACAAGAGCTTGAGATACCTGATGACTCAAAAGGACTTAAATCTAAGGCAACGAAGATGGCTAGAGTTGATAAAAGATTATGAGTTAATAATCGACTACCATTCGAAAAAGATGAATGTAGTCGCCAACGCCTTAAATAGAAAATCCTTATTTGCTTTGAGAGCCATGGATGCTCGGTTGGTTTTGCTAGATGATGGTTTGGTCGTAGTAGAATTGAGAGCTAGGGTGATATTCCTCTAAGAAATTTGTGAAGCCTAGAGAAATGAGAGTGAATTGCAAGCTAAAAGAACTCAGTATGAGTCGGGTTCTGAATCTGATTTTCGGGTTGATTTCGATGGTTGCTTGATGTTCCGAGATAGGATTTGTTTTCCTAAGGATATCGAGGAGATTCGTAAGATTTTGAATGAGGCACACAATGGTCATCTGTCAGTACACCCCGGTAGTACGAAAATGTACCACGACTTGAAAAAAATATATTGGTGGAACGGTATAAAGAGAGATATTTTTCGAGTTCATTGCAAGGTGCCTAATTTGTTAACAAGTGAAAGCTGAGCACCAAGTACCTTTAGGATTGCTACAGCCTATCATGGTTCTCGAGTGGAAATGGGACTGTATTACTATGGATTTTGTAATGGGGTTACCCTGGACACCGAGTAAGAAAGATGCGGTATGGGTTGTAGTTGATCGATTGACTAAGTCGGCTTATTTTATCCTGGTACGTATTGACTACTCACTAGAGAAATTGGCTGAGTTGTATGTTTCTGAAATTGTGAGACTTTATGGGGTACCTTTATGGATTTTATCAGATAGAGATCCGAGGTTTACGTCGTGGTTTTGGAAAAAGTTGCTAGAAGCCTCGGGCACGAGATTGAATTTTAGTACCGCTTTTCATCCACAAAATGATGGTCAATCTGAAAGGCTGATACAAACCTTGGAAGACATGTTGAGATGTTGTGTTCTAGAATTCCAAGGTAGTTAGGGAAAATACTTACCTTTTGTTGAGTTTGCTTATAACAATAGTATTCAGACGAGTTTAAAAATGAAACCTTATGAGGCATTGTGTGGACGGAAGTGTCGGATTCCCTTGTATTGGACAGAACTCAAGGAAAATCATATGTACGAGGTTGACTTGGTCAAGGAAATCGAGGACAAAGTAAAAGTAATTAAAGGTTTTATGAAATCGGCATCGGATAGGAAAAAGTTTTACACGGATTTAAAAAGAAAAGAAATTGAGTTTCAAGTGGGCGATAAGGTATTTTTGAAATTATCTCCTTAGAAAAAGGAGATTCTGCAAGAAGGGCAAGTTAAGTCCTCGTTTTATAGGACCTTATGAAATTACCGAAAGGATAGGACCGGTAGCTTATCGATTATCCTTGCCGTCCGAGTTGGAAAAGATCCATGATGTATTTCACGTGTCTATCTTGCGCCATTATAGATCGGACCCCTCACATGTGATTTCACAAACAAAGGTTGAGATTCAACTGGACATGACTTATGGTGAAGAGCCGATCAAGATTTTGGCTCAGGAAGTCAAACAGTTGAGAAACAAAAATATCGCCTTAGTGAAGGTGTTATGGAATAGGTATGGGATAGTGGAGGCTACGTGGGAGCCCGAAGAGGCCATGAGAAATCATTATCCGCACTTATTTATCACTAAGATTTTCGGGGACAAAAATCCCTAAGGAGGAGAATTGTAACATCCCAAATTAGGGCCTAAACAGAATATTGGTTTTGAAACCACAAATTTGAGGTAGATATATTTATATCGATAAAGTTTTAAGGTCTACTGTATGACTAAATAACTGTGTGAAAATATCGATGAGAAATTTACTGATAAGGCGTCCAATTGAATCATTAGGACTAAATTGCAATAAGTGAAAAATATATGTTCTAGTTGATTTAGGGACTTAAATGTGATGGGATTTGAGATTTGAAGTCTTTATTTAGTAAATAGACCATTATATGTCATTATGGACAAAAATCAACATAGGAAGGATAATATATCAAAGTTTTAATGGAGGGGCATTTTAGTATATTGGTATTTAAAAGAATTAAAAGGGAAAAATAGCCAAAAATTGTGTCCATCTTCTCCATCGTTGGCAGAATTTCATAAGGAGCCATAGTTAGGGTTCCTTTCATCTTTTAAGCTCAAAGTGAGTGCATCCTAGCCTAGTTTTTATTGTTCTTTATATTTTTGAAATCCTCGTAGCTCGATTTAGCTATTTATACCCTTAATTTGAGCTAGGGTTCATGTCCAAAAATATACCCATGAATGGCATGCCTTTGTTTTGATGTCTAATGGAAGAAGATGAATGTTTGATGTATGATAAACAACTTTTACTAGGTGGTTTTTGGTGAAATTGATAAAAATAACCTAATTGTAAGTTGTAAAACTATGTGTAAATGTGCGAATGAATGAAAATTTTGGGATGGTATAAGAGAATAAATGATTCTTCTAGGCTTGGGTAATGAGAAAATAGGATACTTTTCATTTTACGAGCCTAGGGGTAATTTCATAATTATGTGAAACTTTAGGGGCAAAATTATAATTTTTTCGTATTGTGATTTTTGGACTTAATCAAATAATGTGTATATTAAATGAACTAAATGTGCTATTATATATCAAGAGGGACGAGGAATAGACCTTGACCGAGGAAAAGGCAAGGTTGTGGGTTAAATCGCAAATAGTCATATTTTGTACCGAGGTAAGTTGTGTGTAAGTAATTCAACAATTTCAATATTACGTATTTAATATTTGACATTGTATGATACATGTATGTATACTCTAATGAAATTGACTTGTGATGATCTAATGGAAGTTTGATGAAAGCCTTGTATCTCGGAAGTCCCGAGTGACCCAAAGGAATACTTAGGACTTGGATGTCGTAACACCATGCTAAATGAGATTCCATGTAAGTCCATGTTTGGGACATGGCATCGGCGATGATATATGTGCCTGTGTAAGACCATGTCTGGGACATGGCATCGACGGTGACATATGTGCCAGTGTAAGACCATGTCTGGGACATAGAATCGACGATGATATATGGATTCATGTAAGACCATGTCCGGGACATGGCATTGGTACTTTATTTGGTGTACGATAATCTCGAGCGTCCTTTAGTATTTCGGGTGGTTCAATGGGCCATTCAAGATTTTGGGTTAAGAAGTGGAGTGATATGAGTAAGAATGTATAGTACAGGTATGTACGTGAATCCTATGATGTATTGAACTCGATTCATAATGGGAAATTTAGCATGAGTAGAAAGGAGTAAGTTAAGTATGATGTTTAATGACATTTAATGTCAATTCTAACAATGTTCATGTGTGTAATATGATATTGTGGTGATAACTGATTACATGTTTAATTCATGAATATCTTGACTTATGTTGTTCATTATTTACATGCAACTTACTAAGCCTCGTGCTTACCCTTCACTCTTTTCTCTTTTCTCTTAGCATCGTCAAGCTAGCTCGAGGATCATGGATTTGGCGCTCGAGTCACACTATCAGCAAATCTTTTGGGGTATATTTGGTTTAATGCTTTTAAGTATGTCATGTATAGGGGACTGAGCATTTAGTTATATGTGTAATGTTTGTTAGCCAAAGTGATGGCTCCTTTTGGTATATTATTCCATTTTGTATATGGCCATGAAACATGGCTCATTTTGATTATTGGGTTGAAATCCCTAAATATTGATACATGCATGGGATGTGTTATTTTTCGTGTGGTGTGTGCTAAATGGGTTGCTAACAATGAATGATAAAAGGTGGAATTCATGCTTGATGGATGAGTGATACTAATTAGCATAGTCATAATATGAACAAAGGTAAAGAAATGAAATGATTGAACTTGACAAGTGGGGAGTTTTAAACATTTTGATATGTGAATGTCATGCATGACGTAAAGTTTGGAGGTCTAAGTAACCCAACTATTGCCTAATTTATCACCATTGGCATCAAAGTGTGTTTGTATTGTTGTGGGTGACAAGAGGGCTTGGAAATTAGCCTCAAAATTTGTCCAAACGGGTAGATACACTGACATGTGTCTGGACTATGTGTGACACACGGTCAGCTCTATGGGTGTGTAGTCTAGCCATGTGTCCCCTGCACCCCAATTTCACAAGTCAGTATGCATGGTAGTAAACACATGGGTAGAGACCCCGCCGTGTGTCTCAACTGTCTGGAGGACACAGACTTAGGACATGGGTGTGTGCCCAGGCCATGTGAAGCCTGCACCTTAAATGCGAAAATTAAATTCTCCACACGGTTTAGTACATGGGCGTGTGACTTGGTCGTGTAACCCTTAATTGATGCTGATGTCATAAACAAAGAGTTATACGGGCGTGTCAAGGGCATACAGGCATCTCCTTGTGTCCACACGGGCGTGTGACCTTATTTTATGAAAATTGTTCTAAAGTTTACGGTTTAATCCCAAATTGCCCCCGATGTATGTTTTGGGCCTCGTAGGCCAATTTAAGGTACCACATGTATGTTCTTAAATAAATTTTAAATTTGAACGAAATTTTATCGCCTGGTTTTACATAATAGTGTATGTTCAAGTTCAGTAATGCCTCGTTTCCTGTCCCGGCGTTGGATACTGATAAGGGGTGTTACATATTTAGAGGCAAAATATGTGTACTAAGGAATGCAAAACTGGTATAGAAGATTTTACATAAAGCTCATAATGGTAATATGTCTATTCATCCTGGCAATAATAAAATGTATAATGATTTGAAAAGATGTACTAGTGGCTGGGAATGAAATGAGATATTTTTGAATTTGTATCTATACGTTTGTTATGTTAGCAAGTAAAAGCTGAACATTAGGTTCCTTCGGGATTATTACAGCTAGTTTTGATAACGGAATGGAAATGGGAAAGACTTACCATGGATTTTGTATCAGGGTTACCCCTATCTCCAAAGAAGAAAGATGTTATTTGGGTAATCGTCGACTGGTTAACAAAGTCTGTACATTTTATTTCGGTACGTATGAATTATTCCTTGAAAATATTGACTCAATTATATGTTTCTGAGATTGTTAGATTGCATGGAGTGCCTGCCTCCATTATTTCAGACAGAGATTCTCGATTTATGTCCCAATTCTGAAACAAATTGCAAGAAGCTCTGAGTACATGGTTACATTTCAGTACTGCATTCCATCCTCAGACTGATGGACAATCTGAATGTGTTATACAGAGTTTGGAAGATACGCTTCGGTGTTGTGTGCTAGAATTCGAAGGTAACTGAGAAAAATATCTGCCTTTAGTTGAATTTCCTTACAGTAACAGTTACCAATCTAGTATTAAAATGGCACCATATGAGGCTCTGTATGGTCTTAAATTTAGAACTCCATTACATTGGATAGAGCTTAGTGAGAAAAAGATACACGGAGTTGACTTAGTCTATGAAACTAAAGAAAAGGTGAAAAGAATTCGAAATAGTTTGAAAGCAACATCTGATGGTCAAAATTCTTATGCCGATCTCAAATGAAAAGAGATAGAATTTATGGTCGGTGATAAGGTATTCTTGAAAGTGTCACCTTGGAAGAAAGTTCTCCGGTTTAGCCATAAAGGAAAATTGAGTCTACGATTCATCGGGCCATATGAGATTACAGAAAGAATCAGACCTGTTGCATATTGGTCAGCATTACCACCAGAACTTGATAGAATTCATAACGTTTTTCATGTGTCTATGTTGCGACAGCATCGGTCGGATCCTTCACATGTTATTTCTCCAACAAAAGTTGAGATTTAGCCTGATATGACATATAGTGAAAAACCGATCAAAATTTTGGCACATGAGACAAAAGAGTTAAGGGATAAAAAGGTAGCTTTAGTGAAAGTTCTTTGGCAACGGCATGGTATAGAAGAGGCTACCTGGGAACCTGAGGATACTATGAGAAAGCAATATCCAAACCTCTTTACTGGTAAGATTTTCAAGGACAAATATTCTTAAGGGGGGAGAATTGTAAAAGCCCATTTTCAGTGAAATCAGAATAGTAGTTTTGGGACCACAAATTTGAGACAAAAAGAAAATTTATTTTAATATTATTGCATGGTCTGCATTATGATAGGAATGTCATATGAAAATTCTAATAAAAATTTTTTATCGATTATGTGTTTAATTATGGAAAGGACCAAATTGCATAAAATGCAAAAGTTGAATTCTAGTAGCTAGAAGGATCAAAAAGCTATGGAATTCAAAATAAGAGGTCCTTATATGGTAATTAGACCATTAAAGAAAATTTAGTAGATATTTTTGATGATTCATCCATGGAAAAATTATAAAAGGCTAAGGACTAAATTGGAAATCAAAATAATTAAAAGATGATAATAGAAAATATCATCTTATTTTTCATCATTTTCCCTAAAATTTGCATGGAAACCCTAGGAGAGAGAAAGGAAACTAGTCAAGCTTAATTAAGTATGTTTTCTTGTCCTGTTTTTAGTAATTCTTATATTTTTGAGATCGGGATAGTTTAATCTATCTATTTTGTGGATTAATTTGAAAAGATATCGAAGTATAGAAATTTTTCCATGGACGAATATGCTGAAAATTTGAAATTTATGGTAGAAAATGAAGGGTTGTTGATAGATAAACAATTTTTACAAAGAGAATTTTGATGAAATCATAATTTAAGGACTAAATTGAAAAGTGGTAAAACTCATGGAAAAAATTCTAAATTTTGTGAAATACAAGAGCTGTAAATGTTATATGAAAATTTTGGTTAGGCTTGGAATAAGGATTAAATTGCATGAATTTCATTTTCCGAGCCTAAGGACGAAATTGGAGTTTATGAAAAGTATAGGGGCAAAATGGTAATTTTTCCTAGAGTGTAAATTGAATCCAATTTCATATATGAATTGTATTAAATTGATGATTAAATTCATTTATATAGATCTGGAAAGACCAAATATGAAATTGGATCGAGGAAAACAAAAAGTTTTGGATTAGTAGAATTCATATACGAACAAGTATCGAGGTAAGTTCGTGTAACTAAATTGTGTACATTTATATGTTTGAATTAAATGTTTTATATGCGAATTGTATAATTGTCATGTATGTGAAATTGATTGAATATCCGATAATGCTTGGTAAATGTCAAATCCTATTTGAATAAATGAAAGTCGTTGGATACAAGATTTCCCGTATTGGTCGTAGTCCAGCATATGTTGCGGAGACGCCATAGTTCAAAAGAGCATCCAGTTATTAGCGCTCTCGAGCTTCCCATTATATGGTTTAGCAAGCTTCTTGTTATGGCTCTTCGGAGCGTCCCAATAAGTCGTGATTCTACGTTTGTTGTGGACACACCTTAGCTCTTTTGATCATCCCGATTAAAGGCTCTTCGTGAGCTTCCCGTTAAATTGGCTCTTTATGAGCTTCTCAATAATGCTCACTTGAACTTCCTAATATTGGCTATCCGGAGCTTCCCGATATGGTTCTCTGTGAACCCCCTGATTATGGCTCTTATGAGCTTCCCATTATATAGCCCGGATAAGCTTCCCGATAGGCTCTTTATGAGCTTTTCGAAATGGCTCTATGTGAGCTTCACGTTACAAGGCTAGAGAGTGTGCTTCCCGATTTGTGCCCTAATTAGGTACCCTTGGAAATGAATTGAAAAATTCTAGTAGTGTACACTAAAATGTACTATATGAGTGTATCTATCGATATTTCAAATAAATTCAACGGGTAAAGTTCTGACATGGCTAAACTGGATTTGAAATGATCTGTCAATAAAGTGTACATGTAATAGGGAAAAATGTTATGGAAAGCATATGTATATGAAAAAACATTAAATGATGAGCTCATCCATGTTCTTGGTATTATTTGAATTACTTGACTAACATGATTGGTTAAGTTGTGTCTTAGGCTATAAACCAAATTGCTTGGATGCATTATTGTATGCTTATCTTAAATGTAAATATTTAGTAAGCTAAATTTCTGTTATACGAACTTACTAAGCATTAAATGCTTACTAGATTTTCTTTTCTTTATTTTATAGTTCTCGGAAGCTCGTAAAGGTTGGAGATCGATCGGAGTATCATCATACTATCCTCCAGCTTGTTTTGGTATAAAAAGTAATCTTATTTTGGTATAGTGACATGTATAGGTTAACTTGGCCTATGTTGGCATGTAAATAGTTGTTTGTAACTTAGCCATTGGAATGGATGAAAATGGATTGTTTTGGTATGTTATTATAAGGTTATATATATCATGTTTAGCTTATATGTATGTGGTTTGTTTAAATTAAATTAGGGTAAAATATAAATCATTACTAGAAGGTAAGTTTGATCATATGAATATGCGATACTATTTCATACATGTTAATGATGTTTGCTTGATTTTTATGACTTGAATTGGTTGGCAAATGGGTGCAAATGTTATTACAGGTTGAAGGTTAAATTTGGGTGAGAAATAAGGCTAAGAAATGATCTTATTTTGTTCACACAAGTAGACATACAAGCGTGTGTCTTGACCGTGTGTGACACACAGCCTGGCACATGGGCATGTGATTTGGCCATGAGTCCCCTGCATCTTAAAATTTAGAAACAAAATGCTCAGAATTGGGCATACGGGCAGAGACACGGGCATGTGTCTCAACCATGTGTGATACATGGCCTAGAACACGGGCATGTGTCTTGGCCGTGTGAAACCTACACCTAATTTTTGAAAATTAAATTGATCGCAAAGCCTAGCACACGGGCGTGTGGCAGGACTTGTGGTAAAAGTCAAAGAGTTACACGGGTAAGGACACGGGCTGGGACACAACCGTGTGCCTCACAGCGAATGCCCACACAGCCTGAGACATGGGCATGTCTCTTGGTCGTGTGAGCCACACGGCCTATCACACGGGCATGTGACCCCTGTATTAAGAAAAAAATTTAAATTTTGCTAAAAGTTCTCTGAGATTTCGATTTAATCCCAACTTGATTCTAATGTTTAAATTGGGCCTCGAGGGTCTATTCAAGGGACAATATGATTATTTTTTAATATGAAAAGTAAATGATATGTATTTTTTATATTTGTTCTATAAACTTCAGTAATGCTCTATAACCCTACAGTTTAGGGGTGTTACACCTTGAGTAATTCCAAACATTATCATTCACCAGTAGAAACACTCTCTACTTGATTTTTGTGAATTGCCACGACATTGAATTGTTTGATCATTTTTTTAGTTATATTAGTTCATTCATCAATTCTTTTTACTAACTTATACTTTGTTTCTTTTTAACAATTTCATTCTTTAAATCTTCAGTAATACTTACCAATTCAAATAAACTTTCGATCCATGTGGAGGTGATACTCACATATCATTATATTACTTGAATTGACGTGTACACTTGCACATTTTCATTATTTATACGCAACATGTTTTTCAACAATTTAGAAAAACAACTTCCGAACCAAGTCTTAACAATCTGTAGGGTATGTATGTCATTTCCTATGATAAGTTGTCATCTATATACACTTTGGACGTTGGTATGTCCGGAGGCTATCGACTATTATTAACCAATTTATTTATACACACAAAAAAAACTAAAATAACAATGACAATACCTTATATTAACAAACAAGGTAAAACGAGTATGTGATTATAATCATCTCATGATTGTTCTTTGGGCATACTCTAACAACTACAAATGTCGTAGCAATGCACATGCAGAGCCACATCATAGGACAAATAGATGGGGCTTGGGAATATTCAGTTTTGGACATCCAAAACTAACTTATTGGACTTCAGATTTCATCTCAACCCAATTACGAAGTGGATCAACAAAGCTTGGATAGCCTAGAAAGGCCTAAACTGATTACTAGGGGAAAAGAAAGCCCAAAACAGTCCATTACATGCTCCAAACAGACCTAGAGTTGTTCTTCACCTACCTCAACCACATGCCTTGAATTTGGGAACAATAAAATCATCCTTGATGAAATCAAGGGGAAATTAATGTAAAAAAGACTTGATTTAATGAAATTTCATATTCCCATGATTTATCATAACATTCTATAACATTATTGTCAATGATCGTTACTCAAAAGGAAGTTATTGTTCCAGCATATTCATGTTATTATTGTTAAATATTGTGTTAGAGTTTTTTGCTGTAATTTTCTTTTGTATTGTGTTTAAATCCCTTGTTTGCATATTTAGTATAATTAATTACATTCTTATCTCACATTAATAATTTACTTTGTTACACACCATGTAATATCCTGATTTTGGGCCTAGTCGGAATAGCGGTTTCGTGACCACAAAATCCGAGATAGAAATAATTATTTTATGATTATTTTGAGGTCTATGATATGATTTCATGATTGTGTGAAAATTTCAGAAAGAAATTTTATGCATAAAGTGCTTAAATTGAAATTAGGGACTAAATCGAATAATTTGTAAAACTTGCATTCTAGAAGTTTCTAGTATGAAATTGTTTTGAAATATTAATTAGGAGGTCTTAAATAGCAATTTTACCAATTTCTAAGTCTATGGAAAAAATTGGACATGGATGGAATTTTGGAAAGTTTAGTAGTAAGGGCATTTTGGTCATTTAGGGGTAAAATGAATTAAAATACAAAATTAAAAGCCAATTTTGCTCATCTTCAACCCCATGGCCGAATATAGCAAGGAGAAACCATGGCTAGGGTTTTCAAGCTTCCAAGCTCGATTGTAAGTCTGTTTCTAGCCTCGTTTTTAATGATTTTTACGTTTTTGGAGTCCCTTAGCTCGATTAAGCTTATGCTAGCAATAGTTCAACCTAGGGTTCATATTTGGAAAAATACCCATAGGTGAAATTTGTGTATTTTGGTGTTTTATGATAGAATATGAGGTTTTAAATTATGTTAGACAACTTGTACTACTCGGTTTTAAGTGAAAACGAGCAAAAGGGCTTAATCGGTAAAAATACCTAATAGTCATAAGTACATGTTAGAGTGAGAATTTGATGTTTCCATAGAAGGGAAAAATGATCAGAATGTCATAAAACATAAGAAAATAGGATGAAGTTTAATTTACGAGCTTTGGGGCAAAAGTGTAAATATGCAAAAGTTTTGGGGCAAAACTGTAATTTTTCCAAAATATGATTTTGGGTCAATTTGAATAATGTGAGTCCTAATTAGACTATATTTTAAATGATAGAGCAAGGAAAATTGAAATTCAGGCTAAAATGGAAAAATACCAAGTTGTGGACGAAATGGTAAAGGTAGCCATTTTCGCATACAAGGTAAGTTCATGTGTAAATAATGTAGCATAATTGTTATTTTTAAGTTATTGATGTTAGTTATATGATATGCTGATTTTTTTTATCGTGAAATATTATGCTTTGTGGTTAATGTTGAGTAATATGAAAATTATGTTTACTACTTGATAAATATGAATTGCTACCGAGTATCGGTTCCGATATTCCATGGAAGACGGCAAAGTGAGATCGAGGAAAAAAGCCCGTTTGAACCTTAGGAATAGATTTGGATACAAGTGACATGTCACTAGGATGGTTGAGCATCCGAACTCGTTGAGTCCGAGTTCACTTATGGATGCAAATGTCTGAACTCGTTGAGTTGAGTCCGAGTTCGTGAGATGTAACTAGGCATTCGAACTTGTTGAGTTGAGTCCGAGTTCGTGAAATGTAACTAGGCATCCAAACTCGTTGAGTTGAGTACGAGTTCACTTATGGATACAAACGCCCGAGCTCGTTGAGTTGAGTCCGAGTTCACTTAGAGGCGGGTTACATGATTTCTTGATTACATATGAGGCACTTATGTGCAAATTATCCATGTATCCGAGTTGTATTCCGATGTGTTCAACGGGTGAAATTTCTAGTGAAATGAAAGAACACTTAAGATGCAAGCGACATTTTGGTAAGTGTTGTGAAATGGACACTTTGGACAGGTATGTTCTTAACCCTCGGGTTGATAATACAACAACGATAAGGTAGTAAGATGATGAATGATGTTTAGAAATATGATATATGTTTTGGTGATACCATGCTAAAGTTGTTTGGTATATTTGTATTGTTATGTTACTTGTTATTTACATATGAACTTACTAAGCATTTATGCTTACTCCCTCCTCTTTATTTACTGTAGTTTTGAACAAGCCAGCTCGGGAATCGGGACGGGTCGAAGGTTCGATCACACTATCCAAAGGACTTTCATCTGGGTAAATGGCTTGTAAAACTTAAGTATGGCATGTATAGCAATATATTTATTTTGTGTAAATAATTTTATGATATGGCCATGATTGGTTGAGAAAATGTTTGATATTGATAAGTCATGGTGATGGTTAAATTTAGATCATGTTTGATATCATGGAAGTTTAATAGGTTATCTAGTTCATAACAACTCATGAAAAGATGAATTTTGCCTTTTAACAGAATATTGCTGCAGCAATTACATGAATTTAAAAAATCACTAAAAATAGTATAAATAAAATTAAATGATGAGAAAGTTATGAAATTGAATCTTAATGAGTCTATTTTCATATGGATAAAAAAAACAGGCATATAAATTATACTTTATGAGATATTTGAAACCTTGTGAAACAGGGCCAGAGTGATTTCTGGATCCTCTGTTATGACTTTAAAAATTCATAATAAATTTTACAAGAATAATTATAAGTTATTCTTTATATGTACAGATTCCTTATTTAGTCTAGTTTTAAGAGAAATAAACCTCATAGTCATTGAAATTCTGTATAGAGAGATATATGATTCGTAATACATAGATGTCAGAGCAGTCAAACCCTGAAACAGGGGAGACTTTAACTAATAAACTGTACTAATTGGCCCAACCAAAAATTATAGAAAAAAATTATTAAATATATATATGAGTCTATATTTAGGGAAAATTTACGGATCTTGATTTTGAGTTTTGTAACTCGAGATATGATTTTTCTTGTAACTGTGACGCGAGTAGCTAGAAAGCTGTGAATGTAAAAACAAAAGATTTGAAGTTCTTAATTTGATAAATTATGTTCGGTAACTCCTCAAGCTCGACTCCGGCGACGGTTTCGGGCATGGGGGCGTTACACACCAAGTTGTTAGCAATTAAATTTGTGAATAATTTTCATATATAGTCCATGTGGAGACGATAACTTGTATACTTACTACTTTTCACTCATCTGTAACCTCCCAAACCCAGCCTAGATGTTATTTCTAGATTGAGAATGCTACATTAGCCACTGAAATGGCTAAGCTAACTTATGTTACTTTTGAAGACCTTAAATAAACTTATTTTAGAGAAAACCGTAGTTGTACTTTGAGTTAGCTTAAAAGCATTCATTCATTTGGTCGTGTATACCTAGGATTCATTTTATTGTTGATAGTGTTGTTTTAGAAAAACCATTTGCTTGTCACTCTTCTTAAAAAAAAACTCGATGTTAACTAATGAAGAAAAAAAAACCACTTTTCAAGCCATTCGGAGACTTGGCTGCCTTATCGATTTGTTTTTCAAAAATGGTTCCTTTGCAATGCAATGGAAACTATGGAACAATATTAAATTTTACTTAAGTCCGATATCATGCATTATTCAGTTATTATGCTTGAGTAATCCATGCATGTAAAAATCCCTAAAAGAAAAGTTACCAAGCCACAAACCAGAAATAATTAAAAATTACAAGCCAAAACCAATAAAGACTGATTAATACTTATTTAAAAAATAATCAGAGGTCCAAGGTCCAAGGTGATTCTCCGAATGTCAAGTTCGGTCCTAATTTTAAGGTTTATCTGAAAAGTTAAACACTATTGGGGGGTGAGCTTATGAAAAGCTCAGTGTGAGTCGAACAATTATTTAAACAAACACAAATATCAAATACAATGAAACATATTAGCTTTAACAGAAGAAAACAGAACCATCAGAGGAATTTCATATCATTACATAGCCATTATCAAATTAATGTTAAACGGTGTATGAGCATGGGACATCATTCATTTGAGTAACAATCATTAATTTTGATACTATTCAATACAACAAAATACAATACATACCATAAATCAAATACATTTAAATATGTCATGAGCATGATGCAATGCAAAAAATTTCCTACCCATACCATCCGTTACACACCACGAGTTCCTTAGAACTCGTCATCCGAACTCCAAATCATTATGGACTTAATCATATTGAGGTTAAAACCAACGATAACAATATGCAAATAATACTGCCAGTAAAAATGCTATAAATCGCCATTCCCCTCGGTACTCCATGAACAGTGTACTGACTACAGATAAAGCGAACTTAATATGCCACCGGTACTCCACAAAACTCCTCCATCAACCACAAAATCCCAACCCAATGCATATGCAATATGTCTCACAATCTCATACATAATCATATCTCAATACTTTTCAATTCATTTGACATGCACAGTATGTCCACAATAATCAAATACTTTTAGTAAATGGAAAAAATGTTCCAATATTTCAAATTACCATTGTGTTGGTATCAATCAATATCGTTCAATTTCACATACTTTACGGATTTTCATTGTGCATAAATAACACCCTTTTCAGTATACAATATAACAAACATCTTATACGTTTAAATCATACATAAGCTTAATATCTAAATACATTATATCATTCAGTCAAACATTCTGATATCTCATAACTCTAATATGCAATTGCAAACTCAATCAAACATTCATACTATCAAACTAGGAATTTTGCCAACAGGTCAATCTTTTAAGGCTCGAAACATACCTGGTTCGACCACTCACAAAATCAATAATTTGGCTATTAAGCCAACCCAATAAACAATTTAATTTATCAAATATAACATGATATTTAACATTTTCAAACAATTTTATGAGTTTAGGACCCAGACCTTATTTTTCGTTTCCTCACAGCACACTAGCGAATCTTCCAAATTTTCTTAATAATTTCTTAAACGAACCTAAACCAAAATTCAGTATGAATTCAATAAATTTACCATGAAACAAGCCTCCAAAAATCTACTTATTAGCTTAGACAAATAGTTGAAATTATAATTATTTTATGAATCCGAACTAGATAGATTCCTTACATTGTATCTATGCGAACCGTACGTACAATCGTTCTTCGCCTTTACGGATGATTTGGAGCATTTGGGTCAGCACCTAATTAAAAATATATATTGGAAAATAAGTAGCTAAATAATGATTAAATATATTCATTTAATCAATTCATAACCTTTACCCAACAACTATGTCGAAGTAACAAATTAGTTACCTTTAATTGCACTTACGCTTCACGATTTACACGTTTCGAATGACCAATTGATCAAGAACGTATTTACAAAAATTTAAATGAGTTTAAAATCTGATTAGGAGGGTTCAAGAACTCAAATTAAGGCTGCAAAAATATAAGAAAGAACCAAGAAACAAAACAGCCCCCTTACTTGCACATAGGCGCACGCACCACCACCCGCGGTGGCCAAAATTGTGGCTGAATTTTAAAATGGTTTGAGATCTCATTAAAATCTGAAAAAAATACCTTTGAAATCATTTAAAATCCCTAAAATTCCAGATCTAGAAATTTTGATTTTTAATTGACAAAATTAATCAAGAAATTGAAGAGAAAAGAGTCCTTACCCAAGCTAGTCGAGGGGAACGACAATGGCACTTTCTTGGCAATGCTTAGGATCAATCTTGGAGTTCAAGATTTTAGAATTGGGGATGATTGTAATGAGTAAAAATTACATCAATATGGTTTGGAATATGTTAACAAATCTTGTGGGAAAAAGAAAAAAAGAGAAAGATGGTAAAACTAGGTGTAGGTGACGACAACAATTGAGGACAAGAAAAAAAATAAAATCAAAGAGAAGGACAGGAGGAGATGAATGGCTAGGGTAGTGAGGATGATGATTGAAGGCTGATTATTAGTGAAAGATTAATATTTATACCTAGGTTAACTAGGCCTGGATGGCCCACACATTAAAACAAGGGGTTTTTGTCAAAAAATTAAATTATTTGCATGGGAATGGAATTGAAGTTAGGACCTCAAGGATAAATTCACTAATGTTTAACCATCAATCCAATAAATCATTATTGATATAATTTTGAAATAAGATTTTAAGGAAAAATTTACAAAATAATAAAAATGGTGAGAGAGAAGTGATTTGAACTTAGGTTTCAAGAAACGTTTCACTAACACTTAACCAACAAACCAATACCTCATTTATTTCCTAAAATGCATAGATAAATTTCAAAAATTAAGGCATGACCACTCTCTCTCTATTCACAAACCTGATTATACTAAACCTTGATTTTTAGGATGTTACATTATCACAATTGTGTACACTTGCACATAATTAGAAAATCGTCTGAAACTGATATATTTTGACCTTGACCTACATTAGATGGATGTCAAGATTTCATTTCTCAATGGTAACATTGATAATATAGTTTATATGGTGCAACCATAAAACTTTGTGTTCAGTATTACAAAGTCAATGGTTTGTAAATTTAAGAAATCTATTTATAGGCTTAAGTAGGCCTTTTGTCAATGGTATTACAATATTCACCAAGTGATTATCTCATTCCGTTCTGAGATGGATTTTGTTAATGATTGTATATATCACAAGTTTAATGGGTGTATGACCTGTCGTCAAATGTAGTAGTCAATTCGGGTCAATTCCACACTTAAGGAGTTTGTTTTATAAGAAATTTTGTATTTTAATTTAGTTTTCAGTAATTAGGCCTTGATATAGAAATTTAATAAAAAAAAGTGTTTTTTAACATATTTTTTAGGTGTTGTGACCCAATAGGCTGACATGGACCTTAGGTTGTGCTAATTGGTTCAATTGAGTGTGTACGATGAAGACATAAAGGCCCAAATGATGTGGAAGCAAGGGTCGAGTGATGCACAAGCTTCTAGGGACGTCAAAGTACCAAAATAACAATATTAGGCTGAAGTTGCATGTCGTGATGCACCACACAAGGGGTGTGGTGTAACACAAGGCCTACGTGCTACCCAAGCTTATCGAGGATATTTTTGTATGAGTAACAAAATTTATTCGAAGACCTAGGACATGTCAAAGACCTAATTTAGGCTGCCAACACCTCTATAAATAAGACATTAGGGGATTGACGTAACCAAGTCATCTTAGACGTCCTAAAAAACCCCTAGTAGTTTAGGAGTAGATTTAGTTTATTTTCTTTTCGGCTTTTAAATAATTTCTTGTTTTCCTCTTGAAATAAGTTTTGATTCAAGAGTTTTTTTTATTTAATTCAAGTATTTTAGTTTATATTTTCTTTTGCATTCATTTTATGTCTTCACTCCAATTAAGAGATTTACTTTGTTCCCCATTTGATATTCAATCCACGATTATTGAATTCCCTTTTCGCTTCTGAATCAATTGTGTCCTTTACATGATTTATTCAATTGAGAGAAAGACCATGAATAACATGAGTGGCTAAATCCCTTAGGGATATTAATGAGTAGATGGGGATGTGATTAATAGAGGATTTAGGGTTTCTTGAGAGGTATTAGTGGGTATAAAGTATGTGTTCTTAAATTGTTAGGCTTGACAACCCTAATAAGTTATCATAGGATAGACGAGGTCGGGAGATAAGTCAAACTGATTAAATCATAATTTATCTTGGTTGAGAAAGTGAGGTCAAGAGATAAATGAGTATTAACCAATTGATTAGTTAATTAGATGTCGAGAGGTGATAATTGATTAATCGATGACTAAGCCACCCTGAAACCCTAATCTAAAATTAGTTTCAAACCCTAAAGCGAGTTAATCTTCCTGATTGGTTTATTGATTTATTCCATTGTTTGTATTTAATTATTTATTTTTATCTTTTCAACTTATT
Source organism: Gossypium arboreum (assembly GCF_025698485.1). Classification (NCBI taxonomy): domain Eukaryota; kingdom Viridiplantae; phylum Streptophyta; class Magnoliopsida; order Malvales; family Malvaceae; genus Gossypium; species Gossypium arboreum. The sequence continues at coordinate 88,929,452 of NC_069070.1, read as the reverse complement.
TTATGATTTATCGTAATATAGGAATTAACTATTACTACCTAAACTTATTATTGTAAAAAGTATTTTCATTATTTATTCCATCCTCCCTTAGGTACGATCCTTGGAATACTTCTAAGTATTTTGTTGTAAAAGCTATATTACAATTTGACAAGTGCACTCATAGACACCGCATTCTTCATTCTTAAATTTTTGGTGTTATATTTATTCTATATATGATAGTGCATTTATAGTCGATTAAGTTGTTGATGCCATTGTTGGGGAGGTTTTGATACTAAATTTTGAAAATAAAATTTTCACAATTAATAAGATTAATAGGAACATTAAGACCTATATATACAATTTTAAATTTTTGTTTATTTATTTTTATTTTTATTTTCTTCTCAGGTCGTTTATGACCCGAAGCTCCAACACTCTTATAAAAACTTTCCCAAATTTGGAGCAAATACTCAGGTGCAACCGTCAAGTAATGGACCATGATCCACCCGCGGTAATAAATTTTCCCTGGGAAAATCCATTGTTTGAAGAGTCACGAGAGCCACAAGGAAATAATCGGGTAAAAGTCCCCATGACTTAATGAATGTTGTGTAAGTATGTCTTACCTACCTTAGATTCAGTGTGAGGAAACATTGAGCGGTCAATGATTAATGCCAAAAATTTTGAGATAAAGATGGCCACGATCCAGATGATTTAAAACACACTGCAATTCAAAGGGAATATGGTTGAAGACCCAAGCCAACACTTGAAGCAGTTCCTTCAACTATATGATACCTTCAAGTATAACAGGTATCCGATGATGCAATGCGTCTTCGGTTATTCCCATTCTCCTTATGTGACAACACAACTGATTGGTTGGACTCATTAGAATTAGGTTCCATCACTACATCGAATGATTTAGAGGAAAAAATTCTCTACAAATTTTCTCAATTAGTCGAACCATTCAGTTAAGGCAGGAAATCACAACCTTTAAATAATTTGAAGCTGAATCCCTATACGAGGCGTGTGAGTGTTTTAAGATGATGTTAAGGAAATAACCACACTATAGATTGTAAGTGTGGCTCTAGATCCAAATATTTTATAACGGTGTTGACGGAAGCATTAGATCTAACCTAGACAGAGCATTCAGTGGATCTCTCATGTTCCATACATATGACTGTACTTATAAAATCATTAAAGATATGGCCATGAATTCATACATGTGGCCCAATGAGAGATTCATGTACAAACAAAACCTCCAATGGTAAAAACTACAAATGAGGAACAATACCAATGAATCCTAAAAAAGCTCAATCGCTTGGAGCCAACCGTCAAGCCAACAAAAGCAGAGCTAAAATACGAAAACTGATTGTAGGAAATAAGGTACGTAAGTAATAAGGGTGGAAATCCCTAATCAAGCACTTATAATCCTAGTTGGAGGGATCATCCAAACCTTAAATGGGGAGGTAACCAAGAGGTGCAAACCAAGGCCAAACTCAATCAAATCTTTCTTATCAACCTCCACCGTTGCAACAACGAGCTGTGGGTGACAACCATGCTGCATGTGGTTAAAGATTCGATTGACTAAAGTGGGAGATGAAAAAAAAAAGATGGATATCAAATAAGTCCAATCTATGTGTGGACGACTTGAATCCTGAATGGATAGTCTCTATGACCAAATGAGCCAGCTAATGATAATGTTTCAAAAGCAAAATGGCTATAGTTGTAACAGCCCTAACCCGTATCCGTCACCGGAGTGGTAAGGAATATTACTAAATAAGTACGAAAATTCATTTGACAATACTCAGGTAATTTCCGATAGCATACCATTGAATTCGAATTTCATTTATACACTATGCAAAGCAATCTTCTCAATTTAAATAGTACCTTAATTCATTCCTAAGTTTAATTCACATCAAAACATTTAAAAAATTAATCGATTATCATCCACACATACACATTAATTTTGTGGAGCGCATATAATAACTTAACAAGCCATTTTCGCATGGCTATACATATATACATCACCAAAAAGATACGTAATTAACATCAAAAGTCAATCCTATACATGCCATTATCAAGGTTCATTTACAAGAGTACCGAAAGGTTTAGATAGTGTGGACGACTTGACTTTGGATCTCCGAGTCCGATAGTTCACGAACAAAATCTATAAAACAGGGAATGAAGGCAAAAAGAGTAAGCATTTCGATGCTTAGTAAGTCTTAAGTAATGAAATCATTTATAACTAAAGCATATCATTCATAAGGTTCATCATCTTTCTGACTAAATGTAGTCATGATTAAATATACCCCTATTGTTCATACATGTCATCTTAAATTTTTCCTTAAACACGAATTCAGTATGTAGATAATCTCTTTTACCCAACTAACCTCATAATTATGCGAATACATCTAATTCGGTTACAAGGCTAAATAAATGCAAATACGCAAAAATCACATACTTATGTTACTTCACACTTCAACCCATATACTTACATGCTCATAGTCAATCTTAACTTAATTTCAATGTATATACGGTGCATACCGATCATCTTAGGGTTGTAAGCCCATCAATAGAAATTATTACGACAAGATCGCACATTTCAACCCAATTACCTTCGGATTTAGCCCGGATGTAACAACCAAAGACAAATGCCTTGGGACTTAACCGGAAATAGCAACCAGCATGAATGCCTTTGGGACTTAACCCAGAAATAACAACCAGCACGAATGCCTTCGGGACTTAACCCGGGAATAACAACCAACACGAATGCCTTCGGGACTTAACCCGAAAATAACAACCAGCATGAATGCCTTCGGGACTTAACCCGGATATAATCCTCAATTGTCATGCACAAAATATATTTATATTATAAATCATTAACAATTTATTTACATTATTAGATCACAAACACAACATAATTATCCATCATTCCATTTTCGGCTCAACAGCTCATACAAATAACACGATTCCGTTTCGCTACTCTACATGATTTTCTATAACCATTCGACTACAAGCCGATGCACTACCCATTTATTTCAATATGTAAATTAAGAGAAACCATCAGGTCACAATTTATTTATTGTGCTATATATATAAATATATAACATTGCTTAATCAAATTATAAGCTAAGTTCCATTACTCAAAGACTTACCTCGGATTTATTTGAACAACTACGGATAGGCTACTCGATTGCTTTCTCTTTTCCCTTATTCGAAATTGCCCCCTATGCTCTTGAGCTTTAATTCAAAAAATTTTAAACTAATCATTAATCGACTATTCAAATATTATTTTCAGAATATAATACATATATATTCGAATTTCACACATACAGATTATAGTAAGCTTATAAGAAAACATTAAGCAACTCCTTAACAAATTTTTATCAATGATTACCTCATAATCACAAATTCACAATAAGCTGTCTTCCTGAGCAACAGTCACTAAATTATTTATAACTGGAGCTACGAAACTCCAAATCAATTTCTGTAAAATTTCCCTGAAAATAGACTCATATATCTTTTACCCATAAAATTTTCAGAATTTTTAGTTTGGTCAATCAATACCAGATTTTTCTTAAAGTTTCCCTTATTTCACTGTTTGACTAATCTGACCACTCTTCACTACGAAATAAATTTATCATTGTACAGAATTGAAAATGTGACAGCCCAAAATTGACCCTAGTCGGGAAGTGGTTTCGGGACCGCTAAACCGAGTCACCGAAATGTTTGAACGTAATATTTATTGTCTAGAATATGCATTTATGAATGTGTGAAAATTTCAAGCTTCGATTTAGTCGATTGTATGTGAATTCAGTTATTAGGACTTGTGTGACACTTTTGAAATGTGATAGGCTAATCTATAAGGACCTAATAGTGCATGTAATCAAAAGGAGGACTTGCATGTCAAATTTCCCCCTAATAGCTAGTGGCCGCCATGACAAGGAATTATGGGCAAAACATGTCATGAAACATGTTGTGTAAGTGTTTTATGTTGGAATAAATAAAATAAGGTGTATGGGTAATAAAAAATGAAAAAATGTGTGTGAAGGCTTCTCCCCTCCCCATTGCCGTGAAGGTAAGAAAGAAAACAAAAAAAAAAGTGTTCATCTTTGAACATCTTTGGCTGAAAAATTGAAGGGAAAAGGGAAGAAGGGAGTGAAGCATTCGGCTACCCTAGGTCACTATTAAGGTATGTTTGAGGTTGTGCCATGAGAATCATGCATGTTTTTAGTTGCTAGCTTGATGTTCTTATTAGCCCATGGTTCAAATCCTTGCTATGTCATGGGGATAATATTCGGCCAAGGTGGATTTTGTGTTAATGCCATTGCATGCTAAATATGAAGCTTGTTGATGATATATGTGATGGTGGGTTGAGGACTCTTGGATTTTCTTTTAGCATTTTTCAGTGAGACATTAAGTTCTTTGTTTAACCATGACCAAAATTGAAACGGTATGGTGTTGTGGTGTATTCGGCCATGGTATATCCATAAGCATAATTTATGCATATTGCATGGTAGGTAAGATTTGAGCTTTGGATATATGTTTATATTTGGTTATAATCAACTTGAGATTCGGCCCTTGCACCTACTTGTATATATGTTTGCACATGATGTATTGGTATGACATATATACTATCTCAAGGTATATATTTACTTATGATGATGTTTCGGTTATGAAGGAAATGATAGATGTGTATTGAACTACAATATGTAATGCATTAGTTAGTAAAATGTATGCCGTTCATGTGTGGTATTAAACATGTAATTGGCCTCAACATCAACATGCATAATCGGCCACATGAGTGAGTACATAGGTTGATGTGTTGCTCGGCCATAAGTAAGCATGTTGAAGGCTTTATCTCGACCTAGAAAATTCGGATAAGGAGAGTACTAACTAATGTGTTGAGTTTGATGCATGATTTCACATGTATGTGACTTTAATGTCTAATGTATAAGTGTGGGCTAAGTGCCTTGTGTTCCTCTTTTCGATGCTCAAATGATTAAATTGATTTATTTATTTAATTAAGCTCAAGAGCAAAGGGGATCCAAATCCGATAAAGGGAAGGAAAAAGTGGTCGAATAGCCATTGAAATCGTTCGACAACATCCGAGGTAAGTTCTTGAGTAATAGAGCTTAAATTATGATTTGATTAGATCATGTCTCAAGTAAATCGAAATCATGCTCTTTGTGTGTGGATATTGAACCGAAATGTGCAAGAGTGATAAGTGTATTGTATTTGAGTTTTGCTAATGAAAATGAAATACGAATGTGTCATGATTTAGTGTTAAATGTGCATGTTTATTCGAATGGTGTCCGGGTTAAGTCCCGAAGGCTTTTGTGCTAAGTGACTAAATCCGGGTCAATTTCAAGGCATTTGTGCGAGTTACCAAAACCGGGTTAAGTCCCGAAGGCATTTGTGCGAGTTACCAAAACGGGTTAAGTCCAGAAGGCATTCGTATGAAGTTACTAAATCGGGCTAATTCGAAGGCAATTGTGCGAATCACTATAACCGGGCTATGTCCGAAGACAATCGAGCGAGTCGCTATATCCGGTTAAATTCAAGGTACGTGATTCGAGAATAAGCAATCTTGTTGTAAAATTTCAGTTAATACGCTTGCAAAAATTCCAGCAATGAGGTATGTTCGTATGTGCTTTGAATTAGTTGATAAACGAGCCACCGCCTTTGGCTAAGTTGATCTTTTGTGTATGAACACAAGGGTTGGTAATGTGAAGTAAGTATGATATTGAGAATGTGTGCATCTGAAATTATCCGTTTAGCTATATGAATGCTATGCTTTTGTTGTGCTGGAATCCCTTGCTCAAAACTTACTAAGCATAAATTGCTTACTCCGTTTCTTTGTTCTCTGTTTTATAGATTTTGGCTCGTCAGCTATCGGACTCGGGATTTTTGGAAGTCGAAGTCTCCCACACTATCAAAGCCCCCTTTTGGTACAATTTTGGTTGAGCTTTGAAATGGCATGTATAGGACTACCCTTTGTTGTTTTTCAAGTACGTTTTGTGATGTATGTGTGTACAGCCATGCGAAAATGGCTCGTAGAGGTGGAGTATGGCATTAGACCATTTGTGTTTATGTATGTATATATGGTTTCATGATGTGACTATGGACTGGAATGGAAGTGTAGGGCAATCATCAGCCCTTGGAATGGCTAAATATGATCATATGTGGACCTATGTATGACAAAACTCTAGTTGGTCCATGGAAACCACGAAATAGGTAAAGTTTACCTTGAAAATAGATGCTGACAGCAACAGTGGTGTGGATGTGAAAAATCACTAAAAATAGCAGGAATGGTATTAAATAGTGAATAAATTATGTAAATTAACCTTGATGAATCTACTTTCATATGGAAGAAACGAAACAGTCATATGAGTTGTATGTTAAGAGATATTTAGGTTTTCGTGAAACAGGGCCAGAACGGTTTCTGGATTCCCTGTTCCGACTTTGGAAATTTATTTTAAATTAACCAGAGATAATTAGGAGTCAAGCCATATATGTATAGATTCCTCCTTGAGTCTAGTTTCTATAGAAACAAACCGCATCAGTATTGAAGCCCTGTACAGGGAGATATCCAATTCGTAATGCGTGAAGGTCAGTGTAGTCGAACCCTGGATTAGGGGAGAATTTAACTAATAAACTGTACTAATTTGGCGACCAAAAATTCTAGAAAAATATATGTAGATGGACATATGAGTCTATTTTCAGGGAAAAATTACGAAACTGATTTCCGAGCTTTTAAACTCAAGATATGATTTTTAAGGCGACAAAGTGATTTGAGTAACCAACTTGTGCGGAAATTTTAAATGGATTTGTGAAAATAATTAAGTCTGTGTGCACCTTGTGTTCGACTCCGGTAACGGACTCGGGTACGGGGTGTTACAATTTTATTGGTATCAGAGCTACGGTTTAGTCGATTCTAGGACTACCGTAATGCGTTTGGGTCTAGCTATACATGCCATTTTATGTGATTATTTGATAGTGTGGTGATTTCTAACATTTGCAAATGTGTTTATTTATAGTAATGGATCCCGATCCCGACCGAGCGGTAGTTGATGATCTTGAGAGTGTAGCGCCTGCTCCCGCACAAGGGACAGCGCCGACGGACTCTCAACCTAATGCTAGTAATCCGAATGATGAGGCTAGGCAAGCTTTTTATAGCGTGATGAATGATTGGTTCAACCAATACATTCGAACTAATACGGCTGTTCCACAACCTCCATTCCCGACAAATACCACCCCCGCACCTACAATACCTCCGAGAATCGACCAAATAAGGTCAAATAAGCCCCAGTTGATGTAATCCGAAAACATGGGGCTACTGAATTTAAAGCTACGGATAGCGACGATGCCGAGCAAGCTGAATTTTGGTTGGACAACACTATCCTGATTTTCGATGAGCTATCTTGTACACCGATGAATGCCTAAAGTGTACTATCTCCTTGCTACGCGATTTCGCCTACTATTGGTGGAGTACTCGACTTACAGTGCCCGAGAGCAAGTAACTTGGGAGTTTTTCCAAACCGAGTTTGGAAAAAGTATATCATCGAGATTTGTTGATCAAAAGCGGAAGGAATTTCTTGAGCTTAAGCAAGGTTCTATGTCGCCATCGATTACGAGCGAAAATTTGTTAGACTTAGTAGATACGCCGGAATGTATTTCGTCTCGAGGCTATCATGTAAACGCTTCGAGGATGGGCTGAATGAAGATATAAAAATGTTTGTTGGCATTCTTGAAATACGAGAGTTCGTAGTACTTGTCGAGCGAGCTTGTAAAGCCGAAAAGCTTAGAAAAGAAAAACAAAAAGTGGATGTGGGAACTGGAGAGTTTCGTAAAAGATCCTTGGGAGAGTCTCTTCAACAGGCATCGAATAAATTTCGTGATGATGTGGGCCGGTCTAGAGGCACTTCGGGCCTTTTTAGACGAGATCGTGATCGACCCCCTGTGGGTACACGAGGCACTTCGGTCGCCAGTGTTGGGAATGAATGTCGAGATAGAACGGAGTGTCAGCATTGTGGCAAATGGCATTCTGGAAGTTGTAGATTCCGTGACCGCTCCTGTTACAAGTGCGGGTCAGTTGACCACTTCATTAAAGATTGCCCGAGGTTGTCTGAACAGAATGCAAATCAGAGTGGGAAACCGGGTGCTACCACTGCTCGAGGAAGACCATCTAGAAATACGGGCAATGCTAGTGGTGGTCAGAGAGGATCTAAGGATGCTACGACCAGATTTGAGGCTCGTGCTTCTGCTAGGGCTTATGCTATACGCGCACGCGAGGATGCTTCCTCGCCAGATGTTATTACCGGTACTTTCACTCTCTTTGATACTAATGTGATTGCTTTGATTGACCCTGGTTCTACTCATTCTTATATATGCGAAACCTTAGCATCCAAAGAAGACTTTACCCATTGAGTCTCTTCGAGTTCGTAATTCGGTGTCAAATCCCTTGGGTCGTTACGTCTTTGGTCGACAAAGTGTGTAAGAAATGTCCCTAATAATTCGAGGTTCTGTTTCCGGCGGACTTGATGCTTTTGCCGTTCGATGAATTTGATGTTATTCTTGGGTTGGATTGGTTGACCGTGCATGATGCGGTTGTGAATTGCAAAAGCAAGACTATGGATTTGAGGTGCGCGAATAACGAGATGATCCGAGTTGAGTCTACGGACTTAAAGGGGTTGCCAGCTGTAATATCATCAACGTTGGCCCAGAAATATGTAAGAAAGGGGTGCGAAGCATACCTTGCATATGTACTTGATGATAAGGAGTTAGAAATAAAACCCGAATCTATGCTGGTGGTTTGTGAATACCCGGATGTTTGTCCCGAAGAATTACCGGGTTTGCCACCTGTTCGGGAGATAGAGTTTGGTATTGAGCTTGTACCTGGGACTACGCCGATTTCGATAGCTCCGTATCGTATGGCACCAACCGAGTTAAAAGAGTTGAAAGCTCAGTTGCAAGAATTGACGGATAGAGGTTTCGCTCGACCAAGTTTCTCACCTTGGGGTGCACCAGTATTATTTTGTGAAAAGAAGGACGGAACCATGAGGTTGTGCATTGACTATCGTCAGCTGAATAAAGTGACGATAAAGAATAAATATCCGTTACCGCGTATTGATGATTTGTTTGATCAACTAAAGGGAGCCTCAGTAGTTTTCAAAGATAGATTTGAGATCGGGTTACTACCAGTTGCGAATTCGAGATTCGGATGTACCCAAAACTGCTTTCAGAATGAGGTACGGTCATTACGAATTTTTAGCGATGCTGTTTGGGCTCACTAATGCCCCTGCGGTATTTATGGATTTGATGAATCGGATCTTCAGACAGTATTTGGACCGGTTCGTAGTTGTGTTCATTGATGACATCTTGGTCTATTCAAGAGATGAGACCGAACATGCTGAGCACCTGAGATTAGTATTGCAAATATTACAGGATAAGCAGTTATATGCTAAGTTCAGCAAGTGTGAGTTCTGGTTAAGAGAGGTTAGCTTCTTGGGTCATGTGGTATCTGCATCGGGTATTCGAGTCGACCCGAGCAAAATTTCAGCCATACTTAACTGGAAGCCTCCAAAAAATATTACTGAGGTTCGGAGCTTTTTGGGGCTTGCCGGTTACTACCGACGGTTTGTAAAAGGTTTCTCGATGATAGCCACACCCATGACGAAGCTACTTCAAAAGGATGTTAAGTTCGAATGGACGGAAAAATGTCAGAAAAGTTTTCATCAACTGAAAACTTATTTGACGGAAGCTCCAATTTTAGTGCAGCCCGAATCAGGCAAAGAGTTTGTCATCTATAGTGACGCCTCCCTACTTGGGTTAGGTTGCGTATTGATGCAAGAAGGTCGAGTTGTGGCCTATGCGTCGAGACAATTAAAGCCACATGAGAAAAATTATTCGACCCATGATCTCGAACTAGCTGCCATCGTATTCGCTTTGAAAATATGGCGACACTACCTATTTGGGGAGAAGTGCCATGTATTTTCGGATCACAAAAGTCTCAAATATTTGATGACTCAAAGAGACTTGAATCTACGACAAAGGTGTTGGCTTGAGCTGTTGAAAGATTATGAGCTAGTCATTGATTATCACCCGGGAAAGGCTAATATGGTTACGGACGCCTTAAGCCGGAAATCACTATTCGCTTTGCGAGCGATGAATGTACACTTGTCTGTTCTACCCGACAATGTGTTAGTAGCTGAATTAAAAGCCAAACCATTATTGATTCATCAAATTCGTGAAGCTCAGAAAGTCGATGATGAATTGGTTGCAAAATGGGCTGAGTGTGTTCCGAACAAGGAATCGGAGTTTCAAATTGATGATGATGATTGTTTGAGGTTCAGAAGTCGTTTGTGTGTTCCAAGGAAATCAGAACTCATTTCGATGATTCTGAACGAAGCCCATTGTAGTCGAATGTCAATTCACCCGGGGAGTACGAAGATGTACAACGATTTGAAACATCGGTTTTGGTGGCATGGTATGAAACGAGACATCTCCGACTTTGTTTCGAGATGTTTATTATGTTAACAAGTGAAAGCGGAACATCAAGTGCCTTCAGGATTACTTCAGCCGATCACGATACCCGAGTGGAAATGGGATCGAGTCACAATGGACTTTGTGTCCGGACTGCCATTATCAGCAAGTAAGAAGGATGCGATTTGGGTTGTTGTTGATAGACTGACTAAGTCGGCTCACTTTATCCCCGTGCGTACGGATTTTTCATTGGATAAACTAGCTGAATTGTACGTTTCTCAGATTGTGAGATTACACGGGGTACCGATTTCTGTTGTGTCGGATAGAGATTCGAGATTCACCTTGCGATTTTGGAAGAGATTGCAAGAAGCTTTGGGTACCAAGCTGCATTTTAGCACCGCTTTTCATCCACAAACCGATGGTCAATCGGCGGGTAATTCGGATACTTGAGGATATGTTGAGATGTTGCGTCCTTGAGTTTAATGGTTCATGGGAACGATATTTACCTTTGATTGAATTCGCTTACAACAATAGTTGTCAATCAAGTATTAAGATGGCACCTTACGAGGCTTTGTACGGGCGTAAATGCCGTACGCCATTGTTTTGGACCGAGCTTGGTGAAAGCAAAATTTTGAGTGGATTTGATTAAAGATGCTGAAGAAAGTAAAAGTAATCCGTGAAAATCAAGATAGCCTTCGATCGTCGAAGTCGACGTGGATCTGAAATGAAAAGACATTGAGTATCGTGGGAGATAAAGTGTTTCTTAAAGTTTCGCCTTGGAAAAGATACTCGATTTGGTAGTAAAGGCAAATTGAGTCCGAGGTTCATCGGGCCATATGAAGTATCCGAACGAGTCGGTCCGATTGCATATCGATTGATTTTGCCTCCGAACTTGAAAAGATTCACGACGTCTTTCATGTTTCGATGCTTGACGTTATAGATCGATCCATCGCACATAATTAGTCCATCAGAGGTCGAAATTCAAGCCGATATGAGTTATGAAGAAGAACTGATTTGTATCCTAGCTCGTGAAGTGAAGGAGTTGCGAAACAAAAGGGTTCCGTTAGTAAAAGTGTTATGGCTCAAACACGGGATGGAAGAAGCTACTTGGGAACCCGAGAGCTCTATGAAAGAGCGTTACCCAAACCTATTTACCGGTAAGATTTTCGGGGACGAAAATTTCTTAAGTGGGGGAGAGTTGTGACAGCCCAAAATTGACCCTAGTCGGGAAGTGGTTTCGAGACCGCTAAACTGAGTCACCGAAATGTTTGAAAGTAATATTTATTGTCTAGAATATGCATTTATGAATGTGTGAAAATTTCAAGCTTCAATTTAGTCGATTGCATGTGAATTCAGTTATTAGGACTTGTGTGACACTTTTGAAATGTGATAGGCTAATCTATAAGGACCTAATAGTGCATGTAATCAAAAGGGAGGACTTGCATGTCAAATTCCCCCCCTAATAGCTAGTGGCCGGCCATGACAAGGAATTATGGGCAAAACATGTCATGAAACATGTTGTGTAAGTGTTTTATGTTGGAATAAATAAAATAAGGTGTATGGGTAATAAAAAATGAAAAAATGTGTGAAGGCTTCTCCCCTCCCCATTGCCGTGAAGGTAAGAAAGAAAAAAAAAAAAAGTGTTCATCTTTGAACATCTTTGGCTGAAAAATTGAAGGGAAAAGGGAAGAAGGGAGTGAAGCATTCGGCTACCCTAGGTCACTATTAAGGTATGTTTGAGGTTGTGCCATGAGAATCATGCATGTTTTTAGTTGCTAGCTTGATGTTCTTATTAGCCCATGGTTCAAATCCTTGCTATGTCATGGGGATGATATTCGGCCAAGGTGGATTTTGTGTTAATGCCATTGCATGCTAAATATGAAGCTTGTTGATGATATATGTGATGGTGGGTTGAGGACTCTTGGATTTTCTTTTAGCATTTTTGAGTGAGACATTAAGTTCTTTGTTTAACCATGACCAAAATTGAAACGGTATGGTGTTGTGGTGTATTCGGCCATGGTATATCCATAAGCATAATTTATGCATATTGCATGGTAGGTAAGATTTGAGCTTTGGATATATGTTTATATTTGGTTATAATCAACTTGAGATTCAACCCTTGCACCTACATGTATATATGTTTGCACATGATGTATTGGTATGACATATATACTATCTCAAGGTATATATTTACTTATGATGATGTTTCGGTTATGAAGGAAATGATAGATGTGTATTGAACTACAATATGTAATGCATTAGTTAGTAAAATGTATGCCGTTCATGTGTGGTATTAAACATGTAATTGGCCTCAACATCAACATGCATAATTGGCCACATGAATGAGTACATAGGTTGATGTGTTGTTCGGCCATAAGTAAGCATGTTGAAGGCTTTATCTCGACCTAGAAAATTCGGCTAAGGAGAGTACTAACTAATGTGTTGAGTTTGATGCATGATTTCACATGTATGTGACTTTAATGTCTAATGTATAAGTGTGGGCTAAGTGCCTTGTGTTCCTCTTTTCGATGCTCAAATGATTAAATCGATTTATTTATTTAATTAAGCTCAAGAGCAAAGGGGATCCAAATCCGATAAAGGGAAGGAAAAAGTGGTCGAATAGCCATCGAAATCGTTCGACAACATCCGAGGTAAGTTCTTGAGTAATAGAGCTTAAATTATGATTTGATTAGATCATGTCTCAAGTAAATCGAAATCATGCTCTTTGTGTGTGGATATTGAACTAAAATGTGCAAGAGTGATAAGTGTATTGTATTTGAGTTTTGCTAATGAAAATGAAATACTGAATGTGTCATGATTTAGTGTTAAATGTGCATGTTTATTCGAATGGTGTCCGGCTAAGTTCAAGGCTTTTGTGCTAAGTGACTAAATCCAGTCAATTCCCGAAGGCATTTGTGCGAGTTACCAAAACCGGGTTAAGTCCCGAAGGCATTTGTACGAGTTACCAAAACCGGGTTAAGTCCCAAGGCATTTGTGCGAGTTACGAATCCGTTTAAGTCCGAAGGCATTCGTGCGAAGTTACTAAATCCGGGCTAATTCGAAGGCAATTGTGCGAATCATCAGAATCGGGCTATGTCCCAAGACAATCGAGCGAGTCGCTATATCCGGTTAAATTCAAGGTACGTGATTCGAGAATGAGCAATCTTGCTGTAAAATTTCAGTTAATACGCTTGCAAAAATTCCAGCAATGAGGTATGTTCGTATGTGCTTTGAATTAGTTGATAAACGAGCTACCGGCCTTTGGCTAAGTTGATCTTTTGTGTATGAACACAAGGGTTGGTAATGTGAAGTAAGTATGATATTGAGAATGTGTGCATCTGAAATTATCCGCTTAGCTATATGAATGCTATTCTTTTGTTGTCTGGAATCCCTTGCTCAAAACTTACTAAGCATAAATTGCTTACTCCGTTTCTTTGTTCTCTGCTTTATAGATTTTGGCTCGTCACCATCGGACTCGGGATTTTTGGAAGTCGAAGTCTCCCACACTATCAAAGCCCCTTTTGGTACAATTTTGGTTGAGCTTTGAAATGGCATGTATAGGACTACCCTTTGTTGTTTTTCAAGCACGCTTTGTGATGTATGTGTGTGTACCATGCGAAAATGGCTCGTAGAGGTGGAGTATGGCATTAGACCATTTGTGTTTATGTATGTATATATGGTTTCATGATGTGACTATGGACTGGAATGGAAGTGTAGGGCAATCATCAGCCCTTGGAATGGCTAAATATGATCATATGTGGACCTATGTATGACAAAACTCTAGTTGGTCCATGGAAACCATGAAATAGGTAAAGTTTACCTTGAAAACAGATGCTGACAGCAGCAGTGGTGTGGATATGAAAAATAACTAAAAATAGCAGGAATGGTATTAAATAGTGAATAAATTATGTAAATGAACCTTGATGAATCTAATTTCGTATGGAAGAAACGAAACGGTCATATGAGTTGTATGTTAAGAGATATTTAGGTTTTCGTGAAACAGGGCCAGAACGGTTTCTGGATTCCCTGTTCCGACTTTGGAAATTTATTTTAACTTAACCAGAGATAATTAGGAGTCAAGCCATATATGTATAGATTCCTCCTTGAGTCTAGTTTCTATAGAAACAAACCGCATCAGTATTGAAACCCTGTACAGGGAGATATACAATTTGTAATGCGTGAAGGTCAGTGTAGTCGAACCCTGGATTAGGGGAGACTTTAACTAATAAACTGTACAAATTGGCCTGACCAAAAATTCTAGAAAAAAATATGTAGATGGACATATGAGTCTAGTTTCAGGGAAAAATTACAAAACTGATTTCCAAGCTTTGAAACTCAAGATATGATTTTTAAGGCGACAGTGATGCAGTAACCAGCTTGTCTGGAAATTTTTAAATGGACTGTGAAAATAATTAAGTCTGTGTGCACCTTGTGTTCGACTCCGGTAACGGACTCGGGTACGGGGTGTTACATAAAAAATGTCCTTGTTTATTTCATTTGAAACTAGACTCATTAAGGAGTCTAAGCATATAAATTTCATCATTTGATTATTTTTATACGTTTTATAGTGATTTTATAAAAACAAAACAGGGGATCTAGAAGGCATTTTGACTCTGTCCCACATTACTTCAATTATCTCATTATCGGATATTCTTTTGCTTTTATAGTTTCTTTTATAAGAAACTAGACTCATCAAGATTTAATTATATAATTTATTCAGCTTCTAACTCAACTCCCACAATTTATAGTTATTTTTCCAAAATCACTTTACTGCTGCTGTCCTAAAGAGATTATTGCCAATTCACTCTTTCACACATTCTTTGTATACATATTATTTAATTATTTATCACCCTAGATATTATTAGCTAAATAGATCAATTGTACATATATACCGCCAAGACTGTACCTAGTAATTTTACTTATACATAACATTACTCAAATTCTTCGAAATCATACTAACAAAAATATCATGTACTATGCCGAACCTTTAGGAAATCAAGCACCTAATTTATCCATTTCAAAACACGTAATCGGCATTTGTTCAAGACATTAAGCAAAGTCTATGCTTGGCTATTACACATATGAGTATTAGAAATTATAGTTTTTAACAAGATCAACTTCTTTCATCAACAATTTCTTCATCAAAACTTAAAGATAAAAATCAAATTCCTTCCTTATCTACCATAACCGAATGTTCAATTCAACCATCCAAATTCAAAGTTTTGGCATGGGCTAAGTAAGTAGCATGATGAGTAACCTAAAACAAACTAGAATTTCAAAAATCTAACTTGACTTACTAACCTTCCTTAGGTTTCAAATGGCCGAATGTTTGCTCCCCTTTTTCTCCCTTTTGGTTCGGCTAAGAAGAACAAAGTTAAGACTTTGTTTTCTTTCCATTCTTTCTATTATTCTTTTCATTTTATTCATCTATACTATAACATATAAAGACATTAACTAATAATTAATACATATTTTTATATATCACTTCATCATGGCCGGCCACTAATTGTCAAAAATGGATATTTGACATGCAAACCCATCCTTTTTCTAACATGCATTATTACACCACTTTGAGTTTAACCTATCATCTTTCACATTTATTTCACATGACTCCTATTTAATCTATTTCACATACAAATGATAAAATTAAAACATGAAACTTTCGCACGTGCATGTACACATACAGTAAGCATAGATTATAACGGTTAATTCTTTTTATGACTCGGTTTTGTGGTCCCGAAACCACTTTCCGACTAGGGCCAAATTAGGGCTGTTACAACTCTCCCCCTCTTAAGGAAATTTCATCCCCAAAAATCTTACCAGTGAATAGATTTGGGTATCGTTCTTTCATAGATTGCGCGGTTTCCCATGTAGCTTCTTCGATCCCGTGTTTGAGCCATAACACCTTTACTAACGGAACCTTTTTGTGTCGCAACTCTTTCACCTCGCGAGCTAGGATACGAATCAGTTCTTCTTCATAACTTGAATCAGATTGAATTTCAACCTCTGATGGGTTAATTATGTGCGATGGATCAGATCTATAACGTCGAAGCATCGAGACATGAAAAACATTGTGAATCTTTTCAAGTTCAGGGGGTAAAATCAATCTGTATGCGACTGGACCAATTCGTTCGGATATCTCATACGGCCTGATGAACCTCGGATTCAATTTGCCTTTACGGCCAAATCTGAGCACCTTTTTCCGAGGTGAAACTCTAAGAAATACTTTGTCTCCAACCTGATATTCAATGTCTTTTCGTTTTAAATCCGCATACGACTTCTGACGATCCGAAGCTGCCTTCAGACTTTCACGGATTACTTTTACTTTTTGCGCAGCATATTTAATCAAATCAACCCCGAAGATTTTACTTTCACTAAGCTCAGTCCAAAACAACGGTGTACGGCATTTACGACCGTACTAAGCCTCGTAAGGTGCCATTTTAATGTTTGATTGAAAACTATTGTTCTATGCGAATTCAACCAAAGGTAAATATCGTTCCCATGAACTACTAAACTCAAGGATGCAACATCTCAACATATCCTCGAGTATCAGAATTATCCGCTCAGATTGACCATCAGTCTGGGGATGAAAAGCAGTGCTAAAATGCAACTTGGTACCCAAAGCTTCTGGCAATTTCTTCTAAAATCGTGATGTGAATCTCGGATCTCTATCCGACACAATAGAAACAGGTACCCGTGTAACCTTACGATCTGAGAAATGTACAATTCAGCTAGTTTGTCCAGTGAATAATCTGTACGTACAGGAATAAAATGAGCCGACTTTGTCAATCTATCAACAACGACCCAAATCCCATCTTTCTTACTTGGCGATAATGGCAACCCAGATACAAAATCCATCGTAATTCGATCCCATTTCATTTCAGGTATCAAGATTGGCTAAAGTAACCCCGAAGGCACTTGGTGTTCTTCTTTCACTTGTTGACATATCAAACACTTCAAAACAAAATCAGAAATGTCTCGTTTCATACTAGGCCACCAAAACTGACGTCTCAGATCATTGTACATTTTCGTACTCCCCGGGTGAACTGACATTCGGCTACTATGAGCCTCGCTCAAAATTACTGAAATAAGTTCCGACTTTCTTGGAATACACAATTTACTTCTGAACCTCAGGCAATCATTGTCGTCGATTTGAAACTCTGATTCAACATTTGAGACACATTCGGTTCGTTTAATAACCAATTCTTCATCGACTTTCTGAGCTTCACGAATTTGATGAATCAATAATGGTTTAGCCTTTAATTCAGCTACTAACACATTATCGGATGTCACGGACAGATGTACATTCATCGCTCGCAAAGTAAACAGTGATTTACGACTTAAAGCATCGGCAACTACATTAGCCTTTCCCAGGTGATAATCAATGACAAGATCGTAGTCTTTCAACAACTCAAGCCAACGTCTTTGTCGTAGATTCAAATCTCTTTGAGTCATCAAATATTTGAGGCTTTTGTGATCTAAATACACATGACACTTCTCTCCAAACAAGTAATGTCGCCAGATCTTTAAAGAGAATACGATGGCAGCTAATTCGAGATCAAGGGTCGGATAGTTTTTCTCATATGGCTTTAATTGCCTCGACGCGTAAGCTACAACTCGACCTTTTTGCATCAACACACAACCCAGCCCAAGTAAGGATGCATCACAGTAAATGACAAACTCTTTACCGGATTCGGGCTGCACTAGCACTGGAGCTTTAGTCAGATTGTTCTTAGTTGGTCGAAACTTTTCTGGCACTTTTCTGACCATTCGAACTTAACATCTTTCTGAAGTAGCTTTGTCATTGGTGTAGCTATCATCGAAAAACCTTTTACAAATCGTCTGTAGTAACCGACAAGTCCCAAAAAGCTCCGAACTACAATAACATTTCTAGGAGGCTTCCAATCAAGTATGGCTGATATTTTACTTGGATCAACCCTAATACCCGATGCAGATACTACATGCCCTAAAAAGCTAACTTCTTTCAACCAGAATTCACACTTACTGAACTTAACATATAACTGCTTGTCCCGTAAAATCTGCAACACTAATCTCAGGTGCTCGGCATGTCCGGTTTCATCTCGTGAATAAATCAAGATGTCATCTATAAACACAACTACAAACCGGTCCAAATATTGTCTAAAAATTCGATTCATCAAGTCCATAAATACCGCAGGGGCATTAGTGAGCCCAAACGGCAACACTAAGAACTCATAGTGACCGTATCTCGTTCTGAAAGCAGTTTTGGGTATATCTCGAGTCTCGAACTCAGAATCGATAGTAGCCCGATCTCAAATCTATCTTTGAAAACACCGAGGCTCCTTGGTGATCAAACAAATCATCAATACGTGGTAACGGATATTTATTCTTTATGGTCACTTTATTCAATTGACGATAGTCGATGCACATTCTCATGGTTCCGTCTTTCTTTTTCACAAACAATACTGGTGCACCCCATGATGAAAAACTAGGTCGAGCGAAACCTCTATCCATCAACTCTTGCAACTGAGCTTTCAATTCCTTTAATTCGGTTGGTGCCATACGATACGGAGCTATTAAAATCGGTATAGTCCCAGATACAAGTTCAATGCCAAACTCTACTTCCCGAACAGGTGGCAACCCCGGTAATTCTTCGGGAAAAACATCTAGATATTCACAAACCACTGGCACTAATTCAATCTTCTTTTCTAATTCCTTACTATCAAGTACGTACGCAAGATACACTTCACACCCCTTACATATTTTTGAGCCGACATCGAGGATATTATTATTGCTGACAATCCGTTCAAATCAGTAGACTCAACTCTAATTACCTCCTTATTTGTACATCTCAAATCAATGGTCTTACTTTTGCAATTCACCACTGCATCATGTACGGTCAACCAATCCATACCGAGGATAACATCAAATTCATCAAATGGTAAAAGCATCAAATCAGCCAGAAAACAGGAACCTCAGATTATTAAGGGGCATTTCTTACACACCTTATCGACAAGCACATATTGACTCAAGGGATTTGACACCCTAATAACAAATTCAGTAGACTCAACAGGTAAAGTCTTACTGGATGCAAAAGTCTCACATATATAAGAATGAGTAGAACCAGGGTCAATCAAAGCAATCACATCAGTATCAAAGAGAGTGAAAGTACCGGTAATAACATCAGGTGAAGAAGCATCCTCGCGTGCATGTATAGCATAAGCTCTAGCAGGAGCACGAGCCTCAGATCTGGTTGTAGCATCTCTAGACCCTCTCTGACCGCTACTAGCATTCCCCGCATTCCTCAATGGTCTACCTCGAGCTATAGCAGTACCCGGTTTCACACTCTGATTCACATTTTGTTCTGACAGCTTTGGGTAGTCTTTGATGCAATGATCGGGTGATCTGCATCTATAGCAAGAATGATCATGAAATCTACAACTCCCCGAATGCCATTTTCCACAAAATCTGCACTCGGTCCTATCTCTTCAGTTATTTCCAACACTGGCAACTGAGGTGACTCGCGTACTCATAGGAGGTCGATCACGGTCTCGTCTGGAAAAACCTGTAATGTTCTTAGATCGTCCAAAATCATCTCGAAATTTCTTCGATGATTGCTGAAAAGGCTTTCCCGAAGATCTTTTATGAAACTCTCTAGTTCCAACATCAGCTTTCCTTTTTTCATTACTAAGCTCCTCGGCTTTGCAAGCTCGCTCAACTAGTACCACGAACTCTCTGGTTTCAAGAATACCAACAAACATTTTAATATCTTCATTTAACCCGTCTTCAAAGCGTTTACACATAATAGCCTCAGACGATACACATTCCTGAGCATATTTGCTAAGTCAGATGAACTTTCGTTCATATTCAGTAACTGACATGGAACCTTATTTAAGTTCAAGAAATTCTTTCCGCTTCTGATCGATGAACCTCTGACTAATATATTTTTTTCGAAATTCAGTTTGGAAGAACTCCCACGTCACCCGCTCTCTGGGTACAATAGAAACCAATGTATTCCACCAATAATAGGCGGAATTACGTAGCAAAGATATAGCACACTTTAGGCATTCATCGGGTGTGCAAGATAGTTCATCAAGTACTCGAATAGTATTGTCCAACCAAAATTCAGCTTGCTCGGCATCATCACAGTCTGTAGCTTTAACTTCAGTAGCCCCGTGCTTTCAAATCCTGTCAACCGGGGGCTTGTTCAACTTCACCTGATCAATTACAGGAGGTATTGTGGGTGCAGGGGGTGTATTTGTTGGAAATGGGGGTTGTGGAGCAGCCGTATTAGTTCGAATGTATTGGTTAAACCAATCATTCATCACGTTATAAAAGGCTTGTCTAGCCTCGTCATTTTGATTGCTTGCTATAGGTTGAGAGTCTATTGGTGCAGTCCCGCGTGCAGGAGCAGGCGCTACACTCTCAACATCATCAGCTATCACTCGATTGGGATCCATTACTATACAAAATAAAACATTTTTAATTGTCAGAAATCGCCACACTATAGTATTAAAACATAATGGCATGTATCGCTAGACCCCAAATGTTTTACGGCAGTCCTAGAATCGACTAAACCGTGGCTCTGATACCAATAAAATGTAACACCCCTAACCCATATCCGTTGCCGGAGGGGTAAGGAATATTACCAAATAAGTACCAAAATTCATTTGACAATACTCAGGTAATTTTCGATAGCATACCATTGAATTCGAATTTCGTTTATACACTATGCAAAGCAATCTTCTCAATTTAAATAGTACCTTAATTCATTCCTAAGTTTAATTTACATCAAAACATTTAAAACATTAATCGATTATCATCCACACATACACATTAATTTTGTGGAGCGCATATAATAACTTAACAAGCCATTTTCGCATGACTATACATTTATACATCACCAAAAAGATATGTAATTAACATCAAAAGTCAATCCTATACATGCCATTATCAAGGTTCATTTACAAGAGTACCAAAAGGTTTAGATAGTGTGGACGACTTCGACTTTGGATCTCCCGAGTCCGATAGTTCACGAACAAAATCTATAAAACAGGGAATGAAGGCAAAAAGAGTAAGCATTTCGATGCTTAGTAAGTCTTAAGTAATGAAATCATTTATAACTAAAGCATAGCATTCATAAGGCTCATCATCTTTCTGACTAAATGTAGTCATGATTAAATATACCCCTATTGTTCATACATGTCATCTTAAATTTTTCCTTAAACACGAATTCGTATGTAGATAATCTCTTTTGACCCAACTAACCTCATAATTATGCCGAATACATCTAATTCGATTACAAGGCTAAATAAATGCAAATACGCAAAAATCACATACTTATGTTACTTCACACTTCAACCCATATACTTACATGCTCATAGTCAATCTTAACTTAATTTCAATGTATATACGGTGCATACCTGATCATCTTAGGGTTGTAAGCCCATCAATAGAAATTATTACGACAAGATCGCACATTTCCAACCCAATTAACTTCGGATTTAGCCGGATGTAACAACCAAAGACAAATGCCTTCGGGACTTAACCCGGAAATAGCAACCAAAGACGAATGCCTTCGGACTTAACCCGGAAATAACAACCAGCACGAATGCCTTCGGGACTTAACCCGGGAATAACAACCAGCACGAATGGCTTCGGGACTTAACCCAGAAATAACAACCAGCATGAATGCCTTCGGGACTTAACTCGGATATAATCCTCAATTGTCATGCACAAAATATATTTATATTATAAATCATTAACAATTTATTTACATTATTAGATCACAAACACAACATAATTATCCATCATTCCATTTTCAGCTCAACAACTCATACAAATAACACGATTCCGTTTCGCTACTCTACATGATTTTCTATAACCATTCGACTACAAGCCGATGCACTACCCATTTATTTCAATATGTAAATCAAGAGAAACCATCAGGTCACAATTTATTTATTGTGCTATATATATAAATATATAACATTGTTTAATCAAATCATAAGCTAAGTTCCATTACTCAAAGACTTACCTCGGATTATTTGAACAACTGCGGATAGGCTACTCGATTGCTTTCTCTTTTCCTTTATTCGAAATTGCCCCCCTATGCTCTTGAGCTTTAATTCAACAAATTTTAAACTAATCATTAATCGACTATTCAAATATTATTTTCAGAATATAATACATATATATTCGACTTTCACACATACAGATTATAGTAAGCTTATAAGAAAACATTAAGCAACTCCTTAACAAATTTTTATCAATGATTACCTCATAATCACAAATTCACAATAAGTTGTCTTCCTGAGTAACAGTCACTAAATTATTTGTAACTGGAGCTACGAAACTCCAAATAAATTTCCGTAAAATTTCCCTGAAAATGGACTCATATATATTTTATTCATAAAATTTTCAGAATTTTTAGTTTGGCCAATAAATACCAGATTTTTCTTAAAGTTTCCCTTGTTTCACTGTTTGACTAATCTGACCACTCTTCACTACGAAATAAATTTATTTCATTGTACAGAATATTTTTATATGTTTTATAGTGATTTTATAAAAACAGAACAGGGGATCTAGAAGGCATTTTGACTCTGTCCCACATTACTTCAATTATCACATTATCGGATATTCTTTTGCTTTTATAGTTTCTTTTATAAGAAACTAGACTCATCAAGCTTTAATTACATAATTTATTCAGCTTCAAACTCAACTCCCACAATTTATAGTGATTTTTCCAAAATCACTTTACTGCTGCTGTCTTAAAGAGATTATTGCCAATTCACTCTTTCACACATTCTTTGTATACATATTATTTAATTATTTATCACCCTAGATATTATTAGCTAAATAGATAAATTGTACATATATACCGCCAAGACCGTACCTAATAATTTTACTTATACATAACATTACTCAAATTCTTCGAAATCATACTAACAAAAATATCATGTACTATGCCAAACCTTTGGGAAATCAAGCACCTAATTTATCCATTTCAAAACACCTAATCGGCATTTGTTCAAGACATTAAGAAAAGTCTATGTTCGACTATTACACATATGAGTATTAGAAATTATATTTTTTAACAAGATCAACTTCTTTCATCAACAATTTCTTCATCAAAACTTAAAGATAAAAATCAAATTCCTTCCTTATCTGCCATAACCGAATGTTCAATTCAACCATCCAAATTCAAAGTTTTGGCATCGGCTAAGTAAGTAGCATGATGAGTAACCTAAAACAAACTAGAATTTCAAAAATCTAACTTGATTTACTAACCTTCCTTAGGTTTCAAATGGCGAATGTTTGCTCCCCTTTTTCTCCCTTTTGGTTCGGCTAAGAAGAACAAAGTTAAGACTTTGTTTTCTTCCCATTCTTTCTATTATTCTTTTCATTTTATTCATCTATTGTATACAATATAAAGCCATTAACTAATAATTAATACATATTTTTATATATCACTTCATCATGGCCGGCCACTAATTGTCAAAAATGGATATTTGACATGCAAACCCATCCTTTTTCTAACATGCATTATTACACCACTTTGAGTTTAACCTATCATCTTTCACATTTATTTCACATGAGTCCTATTTAATCTATTTCACATACAAATGATAAAATTAAAACATGAAACTTTTGCACGTGCATGTACACATACAGTAAGCATAGATTATAACGGTTAATTCTTTTTATGACTCGGTTTTGTGGTCCCGAAACCACTTTCCGACTAGGGCCAAATTAGGGCTGTCACAATAGTCTCCTAAGTAACACGGAGAACAACCCTTAGAGAGATGAGAAGGATCAGGTAAAAGCGATCGCGGTGCTATCGAACAAGGAATTGAATCCGTCAGCCAAAGTCATCCATGACGAGGATAAATTTCCAAAGATGTCAATAAGTCTATGGAGGAGAAAAGAATCGAACACCAAGAGCTAATTGAGGAGGTAGCCAAATCAGCACTTAAGGCGGTAATTTCAAATCACAACATAATAAAGATACCCCCGAAATTAAAATATCTGGGTAGCTTTATGATCTTAATAGAGAGAGTGGATAAATATTATAGCAAAGCCTTTTGCGATTTTAGGGCTAGTATAAATTTAGTACCCATATTAATTTATCAAAAACTTCAATTCAAAGGGTTAAAAAACATATCAATGATGCTAAAATTAGTCGATCGATCCTTAGGAAACCCAAAACGTGTACTTAAGGATACATTGGTCAAGGTACAAGGATTCATAATCCCTGTTGATTTTATAGTCCTCGATTATGAGGAAGATCGAGAAATCCTAATTCTGTTGGGTAGACCATTTCTGGCCACTTCTAAACTAACTATTGATCTTGAGTAAAATGAGCTGATTATAAAGATGAATGATGAAATAGAAGTGTAATTGGGATTCCCATAGTGAGGGATTAGCTAGGTAAGAATGTTACATGTTATTTAATTTAATCCCTAATGGCCTCGATCAAAGGTATTTCCAGAGTTATGCAAGTGTAGGTACTCACAAGATGTGAGAATGGGATAAGTGGCGAGACTTTGGTGGAAGAAGGAGCTATTGGTAGGGCCAAGATGAGCGAGATTGACAGCTAAAGTCAATGGTAAAGTTCAAGGAATTACCAGACAAGTCTGGTAGCACAACATAAATTTTAACCATTGAACTTAACCAATTTGTAAATATTCTGATTTGTTTTATATTTGTTAGATTAGTGATTGGATTAGTTAATTTACATTAGAATTAGAAGGACACAAGTTTTTGAAGGCAACGAGGAAGATAGATGCTAGTAGGGTGCATGTACGGGCAACCAATGACTCTTTACAAGTCCCAGAGAAGCCAAATTGAAGTTGTATCGTCACACAACAATCCCATAGTGTGACACAACCTTTGTAATCCCAAGAATGTCAAAATTCATTATTGTGTCGTGCCACATCCTATATATAGTGTGACACATCTATGAATTTTATAAAATAAGGGAAATATTATTGTCGTGTTGCGCCATGCACCTCTTGTGGCGCAATACACAAGCCATTTTTGGTAACTTCCGTTCTTGATTCAACTCAATCTTCATAGGTTTTCACCAAGATTGGACTCCATGAAAAGCCCTAGATGGCTTCTATATATTGCCCTTAATAACTACCACACCCTTCAAGCCCTCATAGCCACCAAAAGCAACATTTTCCACTCTTTTCATTGGGATTTCGTGGATCCTCTATTCTTCTATATTTCTTAACCCCAAAACGATGACCAACAACCGGCACAACGAAGAATTGGTTTCTAATAACTTTAAAGATATTTGAAAAAAAGGGGAAGGAGAAACACTTGGGAGAGATTTAGAGGAAAATTCCACTTCAAGAGAGAGGTTTCGAGCTTTTAGAATCATTGATGAGTAAAATGAGAGATATAATCAAAATAATCGAAACACTCGATTGGGAAAAACTTTGTACGCCTCCCAAGGAACCAGCATGTGTCCTGATTGTTCAAGAATTTTACACCTCCCTAAAAAAAGCCATGATGAATTGAGAATGGGACTTGCCATGGCGTTGGATAATTGTCAAGGAAGAGAAGTTCCGATATCACCTTTTAAAATATCAATGTATTATGCTGCCTTAATATCTCTCTATGATTTTGTACAATGAACGAATCTTATGCAATTTCCAAGGGATCAAAAGGATGACATAGTTAATCTTCAAACGAATAGGCGAGGTGCATAGGAACTACATCCTAGATTAATTTCCCAACATCAATTTCACAAAATAACTAACTCCAACAGCAAGAATATGGTTGCAATTTATCGGTACTCGAGTTTATCCAACCTTGAATATGTCCAACATAGATACGTTCCAAGCTACGATATTGTATGCCATACTAAGGGAAGAAAGAATTTGTTGGTATATGGATATATCGGAGCATGCTATTTATTGTTAGGAAAGTCAAGGTCGAATTAATTTTCCCACATTTAGTAACGTCCTTGTGTAAACAAGCACAAGTACCAATGGGAAAATCAGAATGTTACTTACAACCATCAGAATTCATAATACACAAAACAAATAAAAAACACTTGGTGGGTAGTAGGGAATGAAATAGGACCTTTAAGTCAAAACCCAATCTAGGTACAAATGTGTTACCTAATTTGGTATGGATGATTCAATGGATGCAAGAAGCTAAACCAATTTACAAAGAGCACGCAAGGAAAACCAGGATGAAGCTACCTCAATTCCCAGGTGATAAGTACAAGGCAAAGATCAAACCAAGCAAGGAGAAGGAATTGGAAGAAGAGGAAGATCTAGAGAAGAATTGGAGGAAGACTATGAGGAGGAACTAGAATGTAAACCAAGCAAATTAGATGAAGCATTGGATCCTTATTTCGACTAGTGATGAATATTTTTATATTTTTGGATTTTTTACTAAATTTTTATTTTTTAAGTGATTTTTAATTTTTCATTAGTTTTAATTAGTTATGATTTAGTATTTTCTATATATATATATATTTGTATGTTTTTAATTTTCCTTTGTAGAAACCCCACATTTTTCTATGGCACTACCATTGAGAGCCAAAATTGAAAAGAGGAGTAGTCTCATCAATTGCGTTGCACATATTTGGCTAATTGGGTAACCTCTTTCCTTTATATTTTTAGTTGCACAATATGGACAATGTATCGAATAAAATGTGAGGGTGACTTACGAAATTTTTCAAAATTTTTATTTTCAGTTATTTTATTTTCATTGTTTTAAATTTTTAATTACATGTTGGTGCTTGAGGTTGTAGAAATACAAATTATTGGTTAGGAGCATAGACCTAGGTTGTTTATTTAAATTGTAAATTTAGCCTAAAATTAAATAAATTGGGTTGTTTATATTTAGACTATTCAATTTAGTTTATTAAACTGTAGATAGGTAACAGAGATTAAATATACCAAGTGATAAAGGTATATACAAATAGGTAATTATATTTGTAGAAGTATAGGATGTTTGAATTAAAAGGAAAATACTAATTCAAATCCATGGTTATTGAAATAGTGAAGTATGATGAGAATAACCCTTATAAAAAGTACCCAAGAAAAATCTCGATAATATTGGCACAAATAAAAAAATAAAAAATAAAAAAACAATCATAAGGGTTCTCGAGGAAATACTACTGCATTAGAGTTCAAAGCATGGACAAATAAACTAAGTAGGAATAATATATTCGAACTAACTATGCTCTACAATATATACGTATATACATTTTTATGAAGATCTATAATTAATTTTCTTTAACTTGTTTACTTTGTAATTTATTAAACTAATTTGTTTAAATGTAAATAATTGTAAATTGTTTAGAATACAGGCAAATCTCCCTAATGTTGATGCTCCAATCCAATCTTGTGTATGAGGTCGACTCAAGTACATTTTCTTTTCTTTGCATGCTTATTTCTTGTTTTTCGTTTTAGTTTATTTTCGTTTTTTTTTATTTTGGGTAGTTTGCATGATGACAAGCAAAGATTTAAGTGTAGGGGTATTTGACCTGTCAAATGTGGTAGTCAATTTCACACTTAAGGAGTTTGTTTTCTAAGCAATTTAGCATTTTAATTTATGTTTTCGGTAATTAGGCCTTAGGATGGAAAGTTAATAAAAATAAATGTTGTCTTAACACATTTTGTAGATGTTGTGACCCAATAGGCCGACACAAGCCTTAGGTTCTTCTAATTGGTTCAATTGAGTGTGTACAATGATGATAAAAAGGCCCAATTGACATGGAACCAAGGGTCAAGTGCTGCATAGGTTTCCTGGGATGTCAAAGCACCAAAAGAATGACTTTAGGCTGAAGTTGGATGATGTGTTGTGTTATGCAAGGGGTGTGGTGCGACACAAGGCCAATGTGCTGCCCAAGCTTATCAGGGATATTTTCATTCATGCAATCAAACTTATTATAAGGCCTAGTACATGCCAAAGACCTAATTTGGGTTTCCAACACCTCTATAAATAAGACATTAGGGAACTGATATAATCAAGTTTCCCTAGACGCCTTAAAAAAACCCTAGTAGTTTAGGAGTAGATTTAATTTATTTTCTTTTCGGGTTTTCAATAATTTCTTGTTTTCTTCTTGACATAAGTTTTTATTCAAGAGTTTGTAGATTTAATTTATTTTCTTTTTAGCTTTTCAATACTTTCTTATTTTCATCTTGACATAAGTTTTTATTCAAGAGTTTATTTATATAATTCAAGTATTTAAGTTTATATTTTCTTTTTCATTTTTTTTGTCTTTACTCCAATTAAGAGATTTACTACTCCATTTCTCATTCGATATCAATCCACAATTATTCAATTCTTTTTTCTCCTCCGAATCGATCGTATCCTTTACATGATTTATTCAATCGAGTGAGAGATCATGAATAACATGAGTGGATAAATCCCTTAGGGGAGATTAATGAGGGGATAGGTGTAACACCCCTCAACTTTATCTGACGCCAGTATAAGGTTCAAGGCATTGCCGAGGTTTCACATTCACAAACATATTAAATCAGGTAACTGAGTTTCACTCAAATTTAAAACGTTTCAAACATGTACGTTTCGTCCCTTAAACAGGCCTTCGAGGCCTAAAACATACCTAGGGGCAGTTTGGGACAAAATTGGGGACATTCGATAAACTTTGGGTACCTTGGAAAATTTCCTTTACTTTGAAGTGTCACATGCCCGTGTGGCTTGGGACATGCCCATGCCCTCAGCCCGTGTGCAACACTGACTTTAACCTTATCATACATTTAGGGGCATACGGCCAAGACACACGCCCGTGTGGCCTGCCCGTATACAACACTGACTTAAACTTTTAGGTGCAGGCGACGCACGGCCATACTACACACATATGGGAGTGGCCTGTGTGTCACACACGGCCTTGACACACACTTGTGTGCCCAACCGTGTGGACCCTAATAGGCTATTTTCCAAGCCTTTGGTCACCCTTTCAACACTTATACTTAATGATTATCAAATGCAAAGAAAAACATGATTATATTCTTATAAAGTTTATTGTCAAAACTTATTGCATAGAAACCTCATATCATTGTTTTCATACAGGCCAGGTTATTTCCCATCTTGTATTTATGGGTTTCCATGTCACTTTAACACATTAAAGATTGGCTCATTCTTGTGACTCATTGCCAATTGGAAACAAACTATCATATATGAATATAAACATGCATGGAAATTTTGTAGGTCATAGCCTACTTCAAATTAAGCCAATTCCTATGCCCATATATAAAAAAAAAGATAGATACATCTTTACATGCCTTTATTTGGCAAATCAATTAACACATATAACAAAATAATCAAGAGTCCTATACATGCCATTGAACAAAATAGAAATGTCTTTATACCAAAGCTGGTCTAGTTGATAGTGTGCTAACTCTCCAACTGTCTTCCAATCCTTACAAGTCCTCGAGCTTTGTAAAATAGGGGAAAGGAGAGGGCTAAGCATTTACATGCTTAGTAAACTCGAATAACTGGAAAGTAAACTTACCAAGTAGTTAGCATACATCCATAATAGATAATGAAACCAACAAGTATGAAATGGTTCCCTATCACATGCACTCAATCAATGAGTTAGTCACATAACAAAGCACCATGTAATTTATCCTAGATGAACTCATCATCCATCGTTTCATTGATATACATCCGTCTCATGTTAATCCCGTTGAGTCTCTAGGAAATCTCGATGGAATATCCATTAACGCCAATTCATAAAGATAATCATTTCAAGTGTGCACTCCCGTGAACCTCACATTTTATGGCGGGATTACCAGTCTAGGCTAAATCACCCATTTACAAAACTCATAAGGTGATGTTGGGATTGCCAGTCCAGGCTAAATCCTCTTATAACAACAAACACCTTTATTTAGCTCAGATCTGAATTACTAGTCTAGGCTAAATTTAGACCCTAATTGGATTACCCGTCCGGGCTAAATCCATAACGCACATGTATTCTTCGGGAGGCTCAATCATCCAAAGGAACACCTGTCCAGGCTAGATCCTTTTTATAATTGAGATCAACGAATTACTCATCTGGGCTAAATCCTTTCTGCAACACATGCAGGATCTCAATTCGCTTGTAAATCATGGTTTATCCATCGAATTCCCTTTTTAAACCTCAACCGAGACATTTTTCAACATATCATTATCAAAGATGCATTTCATGAAATTTTCATGTCATCAATAAATGCAAACATCATTCATTCACAAATCATATAATTAGGCATATTAGGAGTTTACTTTAAGTTATCCGAACTTACCTGCTATTCATTTCGGTGTCGTGTTTCGGTTATTCTAAAACCTTTCATTTTCTTCGATCGACCTATGGAATTTGTTCCTCGGGGTCTATAGAAACAAAATTAAATCATTAATACTCTACATTATACTTTTCAAGTCTAAATTCCACCCCCGGTCTAAATGACCGTTGTGCCCCTAACCTTTCACATTTTTACGATTTAGTCCCTAGGCTCGTATAATGAAACACATGAAATTTCTATCTTACCCAAGCCTAGCCGAACACTTTTTTCTCTTATGGCAGCCCACATTTTCCATTATTTAAACATTTCTACCACACGTTTAACAACTTTTGGCAAAAAGGTCCCTTTAGGGGTTTTTCATGAAAATCACCTAGGAAAAGATGTTTAACACACATCCAACTTTCATATTCCTCCATAAACCATCAAAATACAAGTAACTCATGCATGGGTAAATTTTTAAACATAAACCCTAGCATGAAATATGGGTAGAAATGGAGAGAGCAAGCTATAAGGATCGAAAAAATGCAAAGAACATTAAAAACGGGGCTTGTGAGTACTTATTAATGAGCTTGAAAAGCTTGAAAACCCTAGCTATAGAGGGCTTGAGAATTTCGGCTAGTACAAGGGAGAAGATGGTTGATTTTTGGTTCATTTTCCCATTATTTCATTAAAATGCCAAATGGCCAAAATGTGCTTAAACCCTTTCTTTAAAATTTCATCCATTCAAGCCCATTTTTGTCCAAAAACTTAGAAATTGGGCAAATTGCTCTCCAAGGCCTTCTAATTTATAATCTAAACAAATTTCATACAAATTGCTCCTAGAATCCAAGTTTTTCAATTTATTCAATTTAGTCTCTAATTTCAAATTGGACACCTTACTCAAAGAATTTCTTCATGAAATTTTAACACATGCGTATTCTCATACTCTAAACCTCATTATAAGAATAAAATAAATATTTGATGTCGGATTTGTGGTCCCAAAACCACTATTCTAACTAGGCCTTATTTTGGGATGTTGCACGTATTCAATGCCAGAATAGGGTTACGGAGCATTACTGAACTTAATACATTCAAACATACATTTCATATACAATTAATCAAATCATATACATTTCATTCACAACCAATTGTTGTGTCCCTAATACAAGCCTACGAGGCCCTAAACATACATTGGGAGTGGCTCGGGAATAAATTGATAACTTTGTAAACTTTTTGAACACTTAAGAATTTTTCTCAAAAACAGAGGACACATGCCCGTGTGTCCCGGCCATGTATCTCACACAGCCAACAGGCATGCCTGTGTCACAAGCTGTGTGGACATTAGAATTGGGAGCATATGGTCGTGTCCCAGCCCGTGTTTGACCCGGTGTAACTCTCTGACTTGGGTCACAAGGCCAACACGCACGCCCGTGTGCCCTAAAAATGGCCATGCAAGCTCGTGTGCCAGGTTGTGTGCTAGGCCGTGCCAAACCTATAGGGTATACTGACTTATGCCATATGGCCAAGTCACATGCCCGTGTGTGAGGCCATGTAGAGGATACTAACTTGATTTTAATTTCAACATCAGGGGACACAAGGCCGTGTAAATGACCGTGTATCTCACACTCCCGTGTCTCTGGCCGTGTGGATAAAAATTGGCTATTCACCAAGCCATTTTGCCACCCAAACTTGTGCACACCTCTATTAACCCAAATGGAACCAAAACATAACATTAAAAGGCATTTTAATCAACCAATTCAGCCATACCTCATGCACATTCTATTCTCTCATTCTCTATGCACACAAATCACAAATACATGCTATACCATTTATACCAATTCACATTTATAAATCAACTAATTCTACACTTCTAAACTTGCATCATTTTGCATCAAAACCACAAGCATGTAACTACTCTAAAATCAACAAGTTAACATCCTAATCTTTATAATTCCCAAGCATTATATATTCATACATAAACTCACAACACAAAACATATATGCACATATTTATACATAACCAAAACAACCAAATTAAGCCAACTCTCATGGATATATTTACAAGTCAAAACATAAACATTTACAAGCCAATTCTAATGGCAAAAATCATTATTAACTCATAATCAAAATGACTGAAACCCTATACATGCCATATAACCAAAATATAAGCTTAAAAGTTGTAACGCCCCCACGCCCGAGACCATCACCGGAATCGAGCTTGAGGGGTTACCGAACATAATTTATCAATTTAAGAACTTCAAATCATTTGTTTCTACATTCACAGCTTTCTAGCTACTCGCGTCACAGTTACAAGAAAAATCATATCTCAAGTTACGGAACTCGAAATCAAGATCCATAAATTTTCCCTAAATCTAGACTCATATATATATTTACTAATTTTTTTCTAGAATTTTTTTATTGGGCCAATTAGTACAGTTTATTAATTAAATATCCCCTGTTTTAGGGTTTGACTGCTCTGACCTCTGTGTATTACGAATCAGATATATCTCTATAAAAAATTTCAATGACTATGAGGTTTGTTTCTATTAAAACTAGACTCAATAAGGAATCTGTAAATATAAATAAAAACTTCTAATTATTTTAGTAAAATTTATTATGAATTTTTAAAGTCAAAACAGGGGATCCAGAAATCACTCTGGCCCTGTTTCGTAAAAGTTTAAATATCTCATAAAATATAATTTATATTCCTGTTTTGTTCAATCCATATGAAAATAGACTCATTGAGCTTCAATTTCATAACTTACTCATCATTTAGTTCTATTTGTACTATTTTTAGTGATTTTTCAAATTCATGTCATTGCTGCAGCAATATTCTGTTTTAAGGCAAGTTTCATCTTTCCATGAATTTTTATGAACTAGATAACCTATTAAACTTCCATGATATCAAACATGATCTAAATTAGCCATCACCATGACTTATCAATATCAAACATTTTCTCAACCAAACATGGCCATATCATAAAATTATTTACACAAAATAGATATATTGCTATACATGCCATACTTAAGTAGTTGTACAAGCCATTTACCAAGATAAAAGTCCTTTGGATAGTGTGATCGAACTTTCGACCTGAGCCGGCTTGTTCAAAACTACAGTGAATGAAAAGGAAGGAGTAAGCATAAATGCTTAGTAAGTTCATATGTAAATAACAAGTAACATAACAATACAAATATACCAAACAACTTTAGCATGGTACCACCAAAACATATATCACATCTTTAAACATCATTCATCATCTTACCACCTTATCGTTGTTGTATCTATTTTCAACCCGAGGGTTAAGAACATACCTGTCCAAAGTGTCCATTTCACAACACTTACCCAAAACGTCACTTATATCTTAAGTGCTCTTCCATTAAACTAGAAATTTCACCGTTGAACACATCGAATATAACTCGGATACATGGATAATTTGCACATAAGTGCCACATATGTAAT
Source organism: Gossypium arboreum (assembly GCF_025698485.1). Taxonomy (NCBI): domain Eukaryota; kingdom Viridiplantae; phylum Streptophyta; class Magnoliopsida; order Malvales; family Malvaceae; genus Gossypium; species Gossypium arboreum. The sequence continues at coordinate 88,895,307 of NC_069070.1, read as the reverse complement.
CAAGAAATCATGTAACCCGCCCCTAAGTGAACTCGGACTCAACTCAACGAGCTCGGGCGTTCGCATCCATAAATGAACTCGGACTCAACTCAACGAGTTCGGATGCCTAGTTACATCTCACGAACTCGGACTCAACTCAACGAGTTCGGACATTCGCATCCATAAGTGAACTCGGACTCAACTCAACGAGTTCGGATGCTCAACCATCCTAGTGACATGTCACTTGTATCCTAATCTATTCTTAAGGTTCAAACGGGCTTTTTCCCTCGATCTCACATTTTCCGTCTTCCATTGAATATCGGAACCGATACTCGGTAGCAATTCATATTTATCAAGTAGTAAACATAATTTGCATATTACTCAACATTAACCACAAAGCATAATATTTCATGATTAAAAATCAGCATATCATATAATTAACATTAATAACTTAAAAATAACATTTATGCTACATTATTTACACATGAACTTACCTTGGTACCAAAATATAAAGATTTTGCAATTTAGTCCACAATCTTTTCCTTTCCTCGATCACGACTTGAATCTCATTTTTCTTGATCTATAATACCAAATTAATCTTATTTAATACATACATTTATCAAAACAGCATTTAATACGAACTTTAAAAAAATTACACTTTTGCCCCTAAACTTTTGCATAATTACACTTTTGCCCCTAGGCTCAGGAATTAAAATTTATTACTTATTCTTATGTTTTATAACATGATGATCACTTTTCCCTTCTATGGCAACATCAAATTCTCTCTCTAACATATACTTGTGACTATTAGGTATTTTTGCCAATTAAGCCCTTTTACTCGTTTTCACTAAAAACCGAGCAGCACAAGTTGTCTAACATAATTTAAAACCCCATATTCTATCATAAAACATCAAAATACACAAATTTCACCTATGGGTATTTTTCCAAATATAAACCCTAGGTTGAATTATTGCTAGCATAAGCTTAATCGATCTTCTGGGATTCCAAAAACGTAAAGAACATAAAAAACGGGGCTTGGAATCACTTACTATGGAGCTTGGAAGCTTGAAACAAACCCTAGCTATGGAGAACCCTTGAAATTTCGGCCTAATGAAGAAGATGGACAAAATTGGCTTTTAATTTTGTTTTAATTCATTTTATTAACTAAATGACCAAAATACCCTTACTACTAAACTTTCCAAAAATTCCTTCCATGTCCTAATTTTGTCCATGAACTTAAAATTGGTCAAATTGTTATTTAAGACCTCCTCATTAATATTCCAAAACAATTTCATACTAAAAACTTCTAGAATGCAAGTTTTGCAACTTATTCGATTTAGTCCCTACTTTCAATTTAAGCACTTTAGGCATAGAATTTCATCACGAAATTTTCACACAATCATGAAATCATATCATAAACATCAAAATCATTGTAAAATAATTATTTCTATCTCAGATTTGTGGTCAAGAAACCACTATTTCGATTAAGCCCTAATTCAGGATATTACAAAAGTACCAATTTGATAGCTTGATAGTGTGATAAAGTCTCCAATGATCCCCAAATTCGAGCTAGCTTAGAAATCACTATAAAACACGGAAAAATAAACAATGTAAGCTTTATAGCTTAGTAACCTCATATGAAATAATTAAGCAAATTTCGCCATTCATTTACATTTTCAAATAAGTAACTCAAATTGCATCAAAACATTAAACACCAAGTTAACATTGAATTTAACCACATAATTTATCATAAGCTTACAACTTCCTTTGATTCATTGCTCAAATAGTTTTTCGTACATACCTGTACCAACACATATCTATTTCTCACCAATTCACATCTTCAATATACCCGTTGAACCATTCGGAATAGAAGTCGAATACTCAGGAGTCCCGCACACTAAGTGCCATTATCATGGCCCAAAGCCAACTCAATATATCTCACACTCAAAGTGCTAATATCATGGCTCATAGCCAAATCAGTGAAGCTCGCACCCGAAGTGCCGATATCATGACCCAAAGCCCAATCAAAGGAACTCACACCCGAAGTGTCGATATCATGGCTCGAAGCCAAATCAAAGTAACTCACACCCAAAGTGTCGATATCATGTCCCCCGAAGCCAAATCAATGTATCCCTTAATGACATGTCACTGGTATCCTAATATATTCCTAAGGTTTAACTAGGAGTTTCAATGCCGAATCATCATCGAACGTATCCATAGAGTCGAATTCACAATTCATACAATATCAGAGCATTTAAATCATAATTATATCAACGCTTATTACATACGAACTTACCTCGGAGGTAAAAAAGATGACACGGGTCAACTAATCTGAGACTTTGTTCTTCCCCCGATCTAAATTTTTATTTTTCTTTTCTTGATCTACATAATATCAAATTCAGCTTATTCAATTATTCTCTATTCAATTTAATCCAAAACACACATTAAAGCACATTTACACTTTTGCCCCTAATATTTCAACAATTTTACAATTTAGTCCTTAGGCTCGTAAAACAAAATTCATTCAATTTCATCACAACCCAAGCCTAGTCAAATATTTATCATGGTTATAGCACATTTTAACCTCTAAATTTACACATTTCACAATTTAGCCCCTAATTTGCATTTTCATTAAAAATCACTTAACAAAAATTGTACATCTATCAACAAGCATTCATAATCTATCAAGAAACTTCAAAATACATGCTTATTCATCAATAGAAACATTCAAATTTTTTAATAGTTTTGTAAATTAGTCCCTGGGCTAGCTAGACCTAGTTACAAGAATCTCAAAAATGTAGAAATCATTAAAAATGAGACTAAAATCATACCTTAATTGAAGAATATGAGATTGCCGAAATTTTAGCACAAAACTGGTTAGGTTTTCTTCTACAATTGGTGGAGAATAGAAAATAAAATATGAAATTTGGTTTTCGTTTTATTTAATTAAACATTATTTACCTTTTTACTAACTTGCCATTAAAAAAATTCATATTTACACAAATGCCAAACCAAATATCATCCACTAACTCACAATTGGGCTAATTACCACATAAGGACCTTTACTTAAAGGTTTTATAGCTATTTGACACCTTTAGCTATTAGAACATCACTTTTGCACTTTACACGAGTTAGTCCTTTTTATTAAATTAAGCATTCAAATGATAAAATTCCTTAACGAAATTTTCACACAAACATATTTTAATGCTTTAGACATTAAAATAATAATAAAATAATTATTTTAACTTCAAGTTTGTGGTCCCAAAATCTGTAGCACCCCAAACCCGACCTAGACATTATGTTTAAACCTGCGATGTCACATTAGAGTGTTTTTCAAAACCTAATTTCTTGGAAAAGCCGTTCCTTATAAAAACTTCCTTAGGTTCTTAACAAAAATTTAGGATGTATATCAATTGTAAAAACTCAAGTTTTTTTAGCAAAATACTGATCATATTAGATTGTTATTATACTTTAAAACAGTATTTATTGTAGAAACACTCAAAATATGTTGCGTAAACGTGGTATTTTAGAAACCATTTGTTTATATTTTCTTGGAAATCCGAATCCTATCATGAACAGATATAAATTAAGTAAATAAATCCCCAAATTAAAATAAAACTTAAAAGAGGCCGTATTACATAAATAAAACCCCAAAATAAAATCTTAATTATATAATTAAAAGATAACTACGTCGAGTGGCCACCACTGAGTCCTTCGTCGCATCGATCCGTCTAAGCCTGGGGATTTCCTGCACAGTTAACAGATGGGTGAGTTTAGAAAAAATCAGTATGTGAAATCTTATAATAGCAATCAATCAGAGCATACACAATTTGGGCCTAAGCCCTTTCAGTTTGAATTAGGGCCTTAACCCATATCAGTAACAGTAGCAGTCTGGGTCTGAGCCCATTTCAGTAATAGTATCAGTGGGGCCTAATCCCATTACAGTAAAGGTACAATATGCAATCAGAAAATCCTACCCAATTCAGCCTCTACACACCATCTTCGTACCAGCCCTACACACTATGTGGGGATAAAATCGATCCACCAATCCCAACACTCCAAGGAGCACCTGTTGCGGCACTAAAACAGTATTTGCAGCAGAGCTGCCAGTAATAGGCTTATAACCATTCAGTACACTTCCTCCAAAATCATATATCCCACCCCATGCAATGTAACATAATTTAAGTGTATATGTAGTATAAATGGCATGCTCAAACAATCATACATCACAGAGGGGTATAACAAACATTTACAAAAATCAGGGTCCAGGTACACTTACCAGCCCAACAATAGGTCCACATTCATCTTAGGTGACCTGTGCAACCTTAACAGTCAGTCAGTAAAAATGGGCCCACGACCCATATTGCTAGCCCATGTTTGCCCACATGCTTGTATGGCCCACACAGCCCAAAAATGGCCCTAGCTGTGTGGCTTACACAGCCTGGCCTAATATTTACCACATTTGTACCACAATTGTGCGATCATCCCGTATGGGGCCCTAGGCCCATTAGGCTTACATGGCCCAGTTCAGCCCAAAATGGCCCAATATCATTTCGACCCATGAAAATGTTCATGGCCATCTCATATACCACACGGCCATGTTTTGTTACACGGGCGACCACACGCCCGTATGGTGTCGACAGTCCACTTTTCGACTTTACGGCTTTTGCCGTTTCCCATCTAATGGTAGTGTTACACACACCTATTATGAAATTGTAGCCGAGACGCTTCCGAGATCAAAACACCTATGATTAACAACATCCTGCCATTAATCCATATTCATGGCTAATCTAAAACCGTAGTATTGAAGATACTTTAACCAATTTATTGCTACTTACCAATTAACAACCGCAAAACCCCTTTTTATTCCAAACCCAACATTTACTTCCTGATGTTTTAACCTTCACACGAAGCACTTAACCGACTCATAAGAATAAATAAACCATCATAACTATATCTAAAACTTAAAGCACTTACCACAAGTGAAAGGATCCCTTGTAAGGGCAGGGCAATCGACCTAACTCCTTGATTAAAGAAAACGATCCTCTAGCAACAAATGAATGAAAAAAGGTGTTAGATGAACCTTCCCCCAAGGTAGAAAAAGAAAGAAAAACACCGTTTGGCCTAAGAGATACAGAAGCTGAACCTTTGAGAAGAAAGCCAAATAAGATTCGACTAGGGGAAACCAATTTTAAAAGCAACACTTACCAAGAACTTAGTGGGGTTTCAGCAGAACCTTAGCAAGAATTGGTTAGGGAAGAAAATAAGATGCTTAGGCCTTAACAAATTCGGCCAAAGCAAGAAGAACAAAAGATTTAAGAGAGGGAGAAGAGGAATTGATCAAGAAGGAGTCAGTTGAAAGCAAGGGAGAAGAAGGAATGAATCGATCCACAAGCAGGGTTAAAAGCCAAAAAGGGTTTGTGAGAGAAAGCACAAGTAATATTCGGCCAAAGAAAAGAATACCAACTGAGAAAAAGAGTGATGGCAAGAAATCGGTTGACTAAAGGGCTAGAGAGAAGTGTAGAGTCGAAGCAAGCTAAAACCGAAAGGTACTCGAAACAAAAACAAAGCGATACACAGCTTCAGAAACAAAGGTGAAAGAACCAGAAATTGTCAAAACCTGAAAATGAAAAATGAGAGAAGCTCCCAACCTCAAGTCTGAATTCCCTTGCCAAAGTCCCTATTCAGCTACAACTCTTTCCCTTTCAAATCCCACATAATCCTCCTCAAATCACTCCCCCATTATCCCCCCAACTAACAAGTTCAAACTCTATTCAACCAAGTAGAGTTTTGGTCAAACATAACCTCTTTCCATGTCCATCAATAAAAATACTCTCCATATGCTCAAGCAGGGATTCAAACCTCAGAGCCCTTGCACACTCTACATGAGACTATCCACTAGACCAGCAGGCCTATTCTATCAGGTTTCTAACAAGTTTTTTCATATAACCATATCGACCAAAGGTAGGGGTTTAACCTTAAAAAGTAATTTTTTTTTGTAGAAGCCAAGACTTGAACCCATGACTTCCCAGACACTCTCAGAGCATACTACCACTAAGTTAGCCATACTTTCACGTCATAAACATACAACAATAATTTTAACAGGGGTTTTTAGGATTTAGGGATTTGGGGCGTTACAATTCTACCCTCTTTAAAAAAAATTTGGCCTCAAAATTTACCAGGTCAGAATAGGTGAGGATATTGCTATCGCATCACCTCCTTGGGTTCCCACGTGGCCTTCTCAGAGCTGTGATTACGCCACAAAATCTTAACCAATGGAACAGAGTTCCTTCTCAATACCTTCACATTTCAATCCAATATCTGTTCTTCCTCAAAAGTCAGATCTGGTCTAACTTCAATCTCTTCAACCGGTACAACATGTGTAGGATCAAAGTGGTAGCGTCTCAGCATAGAGACATGTTAATCCGCTCTAATTCTAGAGGTAGCTCTAACTGGTAGGCAACTGGTCCTACCTGTCTCAGTATGTGGTAAGGCCCAATAAACCTTTGGCTCAACTTGCCCTTACGCCCAAATCTCAGTACCTTCTTCCATGGCGAGACCTTTAGAAAGACAAAATCTCCCGCCGAATACTCAATTTTCATATGTTGCAGATCCGTATATGACTTCTGTCTATCTGATACTGCCTTCAGTCGATCCAGAATTAATCTGACTTATCATTGGTATCAAATGCTAGCTTAGGACCCAGTACACGTCGCTTACCCAACTCAGTCCAACATGAAGGAGTGCGACACCTACGGCCATATAGTACTTCGTAAGGTGCCATTTGTATGCTAGACTGGTAGCTATTGTTGTAAGCAAACTATGGTAGCGGTAAGTAATCCTCCGAACTACTTTGGAAGTCAATCACACAACTCCTTAACATGTCCTCCAGTATCTGAATCATCCTCTCTGAATGACCATCTGTCTGAGGATGGAACGCAGTGTTGAAGTCCAATCGTGTACCCAGAGCTTCATATAACTTCTTTCAGAACCAAGACGTAAAGCGGGGATCTTTGTTAGATATTATAGAAACTGGTACCCCATATAGTCTCACAATCTCAGATACATACAACTTAGCCAATTTCTGCAACGAATAATCTGTATGAACCGGTACGAAATGGGCAGTTTTGGTCAATTGATCCACAATGACCCACACTGAATCTTTCTTAAAAGGCGTTAGGGGTAGCCCACTCACAAAGTCCATAGTTACTCTTTCCTATTTCCACAGTGGAATCTTAACCAGCTGAAGCAACCCAGAAGGCAACTGATGTTCTACTTTAACCTGTTGGCAAGTTAGACATTTCCCCACAAAGTCGATCACCTCACGCTTAAGACCTGGCCACCAATATATCCCACGAAGATCCCTGTACATCTTATTTCCACCTGGGCGAATAGCGTAGGGGCTACTATGTGCCTCTCGCATTGTAGACTGCCTCAAATCAGTATCCTTAGGTACACAAATTCTACCTCGAAAACAGAGTACCCTTTCACTGTTCAGCCTAAAATCTACAGTATTACTATTTTTGACCTGACGGAACCGAAGACCCAATGTCTCATCCTCCAACTGTTTATTTTTAATCTGTTCAATCTACACTGGTTTAACTTAGAGCTCAACCAACAAGCTACCATCATAAAATAAGCTAAAATGAGAAAACATTGCTCTCAAATCAGTCATAACCCTACGGCTTAGTGCGTCGGCCTCCACATTGGCCTTACCAGGATGGAATTCAATCAAACAGTCATAGTCCTTAAGCGGCTCGATCCCTCTACGCTGTCTAAAGTTCAACTCTTTCTGAGTGAGGAGGTACTTGAGGCTCTTGTGATCCATGTAAATGATACACTTCTCACAGTACAAGTAATGCCTCCAAACTTTCAATGCAAATACCACTACAACCAACTCCAAGTCATGTGTCAGATAATTCATTTCATGTGTTTTAAGTTGGCGAGATACATATGCCACGACCCTGCCAACTTGCATTAACACACATCCCAACCCGACATGTGATGCATCACTGTAAATAGTAAACTCTTTCCCAGACTCTGGCTGTATTAAGATGGGGGCCTCAATTAGAACTTTCTTGAGCTTCTCAAAGCTCTCTTGCTGTGCATCAGTCTGATTAAATGCTACGCCCTTACGTAGCAGTTTAGTTAAGGGCGCGGCAATCAGTGAAAACCCCTCTACAAAACGTCTATAATACCCCGCCATTCCTAGGAAACTGCTAATCTCAGATACCATCTTAGGCGACTTCCAGTCTAACACTGCCTCAACCTTTTGAGGATCAAACCTAATCCCTTCAACAGATACCACATGACCAGGAAATGTTGCCTCCTGCAACCAGAACTCACACTTGTTGAACTTGGCGTACAATTGTTTCTCCCTCAAAACTTGTAGAACTAGTCGAAGATGTTCATCATGTTCATCTTCAGTCTTCAAATACACCAGTATGTCATCGATAAAAACTATAATAAACCGATCCAGATAGGGTTGGAACACTCTGTTCATCAGACCCATAAAAGCTGCCAGTGCATTTGTCAGCCCAAAAGGCATTACCAGGAACTCGTAATGACCATAACGAGTCCTAAACGCCATTTTGTGCACATTGGCCTCTTTAACTCTCAGTTGATGATACCCTGACCGGAGATCTAATTTAGAGAAAATCGACGCTCCTTGCAGTTGATCAAACATATCATCAATCCTTGGCAGAGGGTACTTGTTCTTAATGGTTAGCTTATTCAGCTGTTTGTAATCGATGCACATTTGCATGGATCCATCCTTCTTTTTCACAAACAAGACTGGTGCTCTCTACGGAGACACACTCGTTCGGATGAACCCACGGTCCAGTAACTCTTGAATTGGGCCTTAAGCTCCAAAAGCTCCTTCGGTACCATTCTATAAGGGGCGATGGGGACCAGAGTTGTACTAGGAAGGAACTTAATCTCAAACTCCACTTCACATTATGGAAGTAACCTTGGTAGCTCTTTAGGAAAGACGTCTAGAAAATCCTTAACTGTTATGATATACTTTACCGAAGAGTCCCCAACATCTGAAACACTGATGTAGGCCAAGAACGCCTCACAACCCTTGCAAACCAATTTCTCAGCCCTTAGTGCAAAAATTACATTACTCAAATAGTTTTGTCATTCCCCAATTACTACTACCTTATTGTCTGCCTAAGTTCTCAGCACTACCTATTTAGTGGCACAATCCAAGCTTACTCAATGTTTAACTTACCAATCCATGCCCAGTATTAAGTCGAATTCTCTGAAAGGCAGCTCCATAAGGTCAGCCAGAAAAACAACTCCTTGTATCTCCAAGGGAACATCTCTAAACATCTTATTTACCCGAACAGACTGCCCCAACAGACCTAGTACAGTAATCTCATTCGTAGTGTTCTCAACCTTAATACCCAATATCTCAGACATAGAGCATGTTATGTATGGATGTGTAGGCCTAACATCAATCAATGCAGTATAAGGTACATTATGGAAAAAGAACGTGCCTGTAATAACATTTAGGGTATCTCTGTCCTCTCGACGGTGTGCAGCATAAACCAATGCTGGATGCTTCGCCTCCGTATGACCACCACATCTGCCTGGTGCTCTATAACCACGTCCCATACCATTTCCACTCCTGGCCTGACCACGTCCTCTTAGTTGCTGCTGACCACCCCGCTGTACATTACCCAAACTAGTAGCTTACATCTACTCGAGACTTCGTGGACAATCTCTGATACGATGCTCTAACGATTCGTATCTCAAGCATGCACTAATCTTTTTCCAGCATTCGCCCTGATGGCATCTTCCACAATTAGACAAAACTGTTGTCCTGTAGTAGCAACACCAGGGGCCCCAACTCTGATTCGCCCATCAGCTCTGTCCTTTTTCTTAAGCCTCTAAAATAAATTTGAGGGCTCAGCATCCCTCTTACATTTGCCTTTCTTTTTGTTCTGGCGCTCAGCGCGCTTCACTTCCTCGGTAATTTTCACCTTGTCAACCAGTGTCGCAAAATCCCACTCCTTCTAAGGAGCTATCAGAACCCTTAGACCATCTCTGAGGCCATCCTCAAATCGAACACACCGCTCGTATTCAGTTGCCACCATCCCACATGCATTGTGGCTCAGTCATAAAAATTCTGCCTCATATTCAGCCACTGTCCTATCTCCCTGAGTTAAATTCAAAAATTCCCTCCTACAGGCATCCACATAGCTAGCACCCACATACTTAGCCTAGAAGGTAGTCTTGAAAAACACCCAGGTCAACTGATCGGCTTGAGTGCCCTCTTTGACAATAAGCCACCACTAGTAAGCCTCGTCCCTCAGCAGTGATACTGCACCTTTTAGTTTCTGAGCAGGGGTGCAGTCAAGGTCATCCATGATCTTTTCTGTGGCCTCAATCCAGTATTCAGCCACATTAGGGGCAACTCCAGCAATACCCCTAAATATCTCAGCTCCATTAGACCTGAGTCGTTCCGTAACCGACCCATGGCCCACAGTACCAATACTAGGCCCAGCGACCCTTTCTAGAATCCTCAACATCGCTTGGGACAGTGTGTCGTCCCCAGCTACTCAATTTTGAGACCCTGTCTCAGTCATAGGTGAAGCTGGTGCCTCTCTAGCTTCCTCATTAGGCTGGTGTCTAGCTGACGAAGACCCAGCCCGAGCACCTCCACAGCCTCTGTCGCGGCCTCTTCCACTAGTTTCTCTGGTGCTCATTATCAAATACGCTTAGTCTGTTTTAACAGTTTTATGCCAGTCAGTTTATTGTTCCAGTGTTTATTACAAACAATATTATCTCAGAGTTTATTTTCGTAATTCGCAGTCTTCCTGCGGTTTGTAGTTTACTCTAACTAGAGAATAACATTTCAATATAGTCCTTTCAGTATAAACAGTCAGAAGACTTACAAGATCAGCGCAGAGTTTCGGTGTACCACTCATTAAATAAAATATTCCAAATTATATCAATCACTTTAAACAATTTGAAACAATTCTGTTAAAATTTCCACGTTTTTGCAAAAGCCCAAAACCACAACTGAGTTTTGCAAGCTGACTCTGATGCTACTAAATGTAGCACCCCAAACTCGGCCTAAACGTTATGGTCAAATCTGCGATGTCACATTGGAGTTATTTTCAAAACCTAATTTCTTGGAAAAGCCGTTCCTCATAAAAACTTCCTTGGGTTCTTAACAAAAATTTAGGATGTATGTTCATTGTGAAAACTCAAGTTGTTTTAGCAAAATACGAATCATATTAGATTGTTATTATACTTTAAAACAATGTTTGCAGCAGAGCTATCAGTAATAGCATCGGTTACGGCACTAAAACTGTATTTGCAGTAGAGCTGTCAGTAATAGGCTTATAGCCTTTCAGTACACTTCCTCTAAAATCATATATCCCACCCCATGCAATGCAACATAATATAAATGTATATGCAGTATAAATGGCATGCTCAAACAGTCATACATCACATAGGGCTATAACAATTATTTACAAAAATCAGGGTCCAGGTACACTTACCGGCCCAACAATAGGTCCACAGTCGTCTTGGGCGACCCCTGCAACCTTAACAGTCAGTCGATGATAATGGGCCCACGGCCCATATTACGAGCCATGTGGGCCCACACACTTGTTTGGTCCACATAGCCCAGAAATGGCCCTAGCTGTGTGGTTTACAGAGCCTGCCCATTATTTACCACATTTGTGCGATCTCCCTGTGTAGGGCCCCCAAGCCTATTGGGCCTACATGACCCAGTTTGGGCCAAAATGGCCCAATATTATTTTGACCTATGAACACGATCATGGCCATCTCATCGACCACACAGCCATGTTTTGTTACATGGGCGACCACATGCCCGTGTGGTGTTGACAGTCCATTTTTCGGCTTTTCGGCTTTTGCCGTTTCCCATCTAATGGTAGTGTTACACACAACTGTTATGAAATTGTAGCCAAGACGCTTCTGAGATCAAAGCACTTATGATTAAAACCAACCCCACTATCAATCCATATTCATGGTTAATCCAAAACTAGAGTATTGAAAATACTTTAACTGATTTATCGCTACCTACTAATCGAACAATCGCAAAACCCCATTTTTGTTCCAAACCCAAGGTTTACTTCCTGATGCTTTAACTTTCACACGAAATAGTTAACCGACTCATAAGAATCAATAAACCATCATAACTATATCTAAAACTTAAAGCACTTACCACGAGAGAAAGGATCCTTGCAAGGGCAGGGCAATCAGCCTAACTCCTTAATTAAAGAAAATGAGCCCCTAGCAACAAATGAACGAAAAGAGGTGTTAGATAAACCCTTCCCCCAAGGTAGAAAAAGAGAGAAAAACAACTGTTCAGCCTAAAGATATAGAAGCTGAACCTTTGAGAAGAAAGCCAAATAAGATTTGGCTAGGGGAAAGTTATCATAAAAACAACACTTACCAAGAACTTAGTGGGATTTCGGCAGAACCACAACTAGAATCTGTTAGGGAAGAAAAGAAGATGCTTAGGGCTTAACAGATTTAGCCAAAGCAAGAAGAACAAAATATTTAAGAGAGGGAGAGGAGGAATCGATCAAGAAAGAGTCAGTTGAATCCAAGGGAGAAGAAGGAATAAATCGATCGACAAGCAAGGCTCAAAACCAAAAGGGGTTTGTGAGAGAACGGACAAGTGATATTCGGCCAAAGTAAAGAATACCAATGGAAAAAAGGAGTGATGGCAAGTAAAGGGCTAGAGAGAAGTGTAGAGTCAAACCAAACTAAAACCGAAAGGTACTCAAAACAAAAACAAAGAGATACACAGCTTCAGAAATAAGGGTGAAAGAACTAGAAATTGTCAAAACCCAAAAATGAAAAATGAGAGAAGCTCCTAACCTCAAGGCCAAATTCCCTTGCCAAAGTCCCTATTCGGCTACAACTCTTCCCCTTTCAAATCCCACATAATCCTCCTCAAATCACTCCCCCATTATCCCCTCAACTAACAAGTTCAAACTCTACTCAACCAAGCAGAGTTTCGGTCAAACATAACCTCCTCCCACGGCCATCAGTAAAAATACTCTTCGTATGCACAAGCAGGGATTCGAACCTTAGACCCCTTGCACACTCTACACGCCACTATCCTTTAGACCAGCAGGCCTATTCTGTCAAGTTTTTGACAAGTTTTTCATATAACCATACCGACCAAAGGTAGGGTTTAACCTTAACAATTTTTCTTTTTGTGGAAGCCAAGGCTTGAACCCATGACTTCCTAGACACTCCTAGAGCACACTACCACTAAGTCAGCCATACTTTCACGTCATAAACACACAAAAATAATTTTAACATGGGTTTTTAAGATTCGGGGATTTGGGGCGTTACAAAATCAATATTTCGATTTGACTAAAAACGGGCTGTTACAACTCTCATTCCTTAGGGATTTTCGTCCCCGAAAATCTTATTAGTGAATAGGTTGTAGTATTATCTTCTCATAGTTTTCACTATCTCATGACAATTTCATAGAACTTTCACTAAGGTTATGCTTTTGTTTCTTAAACCTTTAATCTCACGTGTCATAATTCGGATAGGTTCTTCATTATCTGACATGTCGACTAAATTTCAACGTATGTCAGAGAAATTATATAAGAATGCTCTGATCGTAACATAGATAACTGAAACACATTATGAATCTATTCTAAGTTTGATGGTAATTCAAGTCGATATGTCACTGGCCCTCTCTCTCGATAAACTTATACAGCCCAATAAATTATAGAGTCAAATTTTCTTTGCGATTACATTGAAAAATCCTCTTTTAGGGTGATACTTTCAGAAACACTCTGTCACCGATTTGAAATCCAATATCTTTACATTTCAAATCTGCATACTATTTATGTCAATCTGAAACTGCTTTCAACTTTTACTAATCACTTTCACTCTTTCTCCAGAATCACAAATTAAATGAACCTCATGTATCTTTTTCTCACTAAGCTTCGTCCAATATAATAGATTTCGTCGTTTACAACCACATAAATTTCATACAATACCATCTTATACTCGACTGAAAATTATTATTATATGTGAATTTGACCAACTGTAAACATTTTTCCTAGTTACATTTGAAAATTTTTCCCAGTTACCTTTGAATTCTAAAATATAGTAACGAAGCATATCTTCAAGAATTTGAATCACTCTCTCATACTTATTATCAATCTGAGGATGAATTGTAGTGCTAAAATACAATCGCATACTCAGAGCTTCTTGTAGCTTTATCCAATAATCACGATATAGACCTTAGATCTTTATTCAAAATAATAGAGACTGGCACTCTGTATAACCTGACAATCTCAAAAATACATAACTCAGCAAATCTACCACGTGAGAAATCTTTACGTACTGGAAATAAATATATAGATTTAGTTGGCCGATCAATAACAACCCAGATAGTATCTTTCTTTTTTAGAAATTAGGGTAACCTCGATATGAAGTATATCATAACTCTATCTCATTTCCACTCCAATATAATCATTGGCTATAATAGTCCTGAATGCACTTGATATTTGGCTTTAACTTGTTGACAAATCAAACATCTAAGCACAAAACTAGAAATATCACTTTTTATACCCGACCACCAGTGCTTCTACCTCAACTCACTGTACATCTTATTACTCCCCTAATGAATAGACAAGCTACCACTGTAAGCCTCACGCAAAGTTTTCTGTATAAGCTCTGGATTCTTTAGTACACAAATTCTATCTCGCAATAATAATAACAGTCATCAGGTCCAACCTAAAATTTAGAATCAAAAGTCTATTCATACTATACTCATTTAGCTTGCAACTTACTATCACATTTCTGAGCATCTTATATTTGCAATGAAAACATCGGTTTAGCTTTTAACTCAGCTAAGATTGTACCATCATTTCAAGGTCAATCGTGTAACCATCGTTCATAAAATAAAATAAAAATTTCCACTCAAGCATTGGCAATTATATTTGCTTTTCCCCAAAGGTTAATCAATAACTAACTCACAATCTTTCAATAGCTCGAGCCATCAACACTGTCTCAGATTCAAATCTTTTTGTGACATGAACTACTTTAAACTCTTGTGATCAGTAAGTATGTGACATTTTTCATCGAACAAATGATATCGTCAAATTTTCAAAGCAAACAAAATAGCAACCAACTCTAAGTTGCATGTCAGATAATTTTTTTAATATGGCTTTAATCGTCTGGAAGCATAAACTACCACTTTACATTCTTGTACTAAAACACATCCCAATCTGTTCAATGATGCATCACTGAAAATTACAAATTCTTTACCTGATTCAGGCTAACCAAAACTAGTGTTTTGGTTAACAATGCTTTCAACTATTTAAAACTTTGTTAACAAGTATCAGACCATTCAAACTTCACAAGCGCGATAACTTTATCAATCAGAACAACTTTAACTCATAATAACGTCTTTCAATTAGAAAAAATCTAATAGATATATTTCTGTATCATGTTTTCTAGAACATGAATTCTTCATTCAAACTGTCAGTCTATTTACCCGTGAATACACAAAATTATTTCCATACCTGAGGATAGACTTAAATGCATATAACACAAATTATTCTTCAATTAATTAACCCCCTTAAATTTAAAGAAACTGAATCGATCTTATCTATCGGATAATGACATTTCAAAGTAATCTATTCTTCATGTTGTTAGAACAACTCAAACATACAATCTTTCATAACTCTCTCAACATAATAGTCAAAGATCTTTACAAGCTGCATTAGCTCAATGAATCATAATATCCCGATTTAACTCATTGACCTTAATCAAGCTTACCTAAGAAAAGAAAACCATTATACAAATTTGAGCTTGAGCTTCCACCGTCTATACTTTTTTCAATGTCAACCCTTTTCACGAAACTAGAAAAACTTGAGATCAGCATCACCATGCTCTCATGATCAAACTAGAAATTATAACCATAATAAATTTAATTATTTCCACTCACTGAATATCCTTTACAGATGAGTCATATTTGATACAGTAAGAATGATAAGAAAACTGAGATAATGAAATATAAGATGTGAAGCTATACTGAATTTTTAAGAACACAATCCATATTGGATGATAAAGATCTCGATGATATCTTAGAGAAAATCCAGAAGAAAAACACCACTTATAAGCACTAGAATCAATTGTGACAGAAACAATATAATTTCCATATATATATAAAGCAGGTCAACAACGAGTAGAAACAAAATACTAGCATCATATGAATTTTACCGTCAAATTTTCTACCAAATGTAATGGAATAGAATACCAAAGAAAAATAGAGTAATGTCGATCATAAACCAACTAAACCCACAATGCTTTCATCTAACAATATGGTTAGTTAGTGTTCTCGTACAACAAGAATCTCATCTGAAAATGAAAATGTATATTTATCTCTGAGAATGAATGACCACATAGAATACCCAGAAGAAATCGTCATAATCTACTCAACTATAACCACTACACTAAGATATCTTTACAATTCAAAAATGATTCCACTAACTATTACAGTCATCACTAATCCCACATTATTCCATTCACTAACAAAAATCAATTTAGAAGAATTTCCAGTTAATACATTCTTTAGACATTATACCTGAAGGAGTCGATTAGTCGAGATTAACTTCTTCTTTAATAGTGTCACCGTGTAATTCAAATGATCTTCAGAACAAGCTGATATCTCTTCTGGAACTGTCTTTGCTTGCTAACCTTTTATCATCTCTAACCACATTAATAATTATTCCACCACTGAACTCTTTAGTTTCACACTTGTGAGCTTATCCAATCTAAATCTTGTAAACTTCATTGTATAACACTATATTGGTGAGGGGGTGAAGATTGTAAAGCCTCAAAATTTGACTATCATATATACACACATATAATATAACATTTATCATCAACACAATATTAGGGACTTTTATTCATACCTTTATGAGTTTCAACTCATCATAGGCACATTTTTATTCAGATGCCTAAGTATCATTTTTAGTATCATCGGAACTAGCTCAGTTGGAAAACATCTCTATCTAAGTTAGACAAATCTCATCAAATTCGGGAGAGATCACACTATCATAGGTTATGTAATGGCATGTATAGCTAGACTCACATACGCTACGTTAGTTCGAGAATCGACTAAATTGTAGCTCTGATACTAACAAATGTAACACCCCTCACCCGTATTCAATGACGGAATAGGGTTACAGAGCATTACTGAACTTATAATTCATTCAATCATACATTTGACCTACAATTAATCAAATCATATACATTTCATTCACAACAAATCATTGTGTCCCTAATACAAGCCTACGAGGCCCTAAACATACATTGGGAGTGGTTTGGGACTAAACCGATAACTTTGTAAACTTTTTGAACACATAAGAATTTTTCTCAAAAACAGGGGACACACGACCGTCTGTCTCAGTCGTGTGTCTCACACGGCCAACATACACGCCCGTGTCACAAGTCGTGTGGACATTCGAATTGGGAGCACATGGCCGTGTCCTAGCCCATGTCCGACCTCATGTAACTCTCTGACTTGGGTCACACGGCCAACACACACGCTCGTGCGGCTAGCCCATGTGCCCTAAAAATGGCCATACACGCCCGTGTGCTAGGCCGTGCCAAACTTGTAGGGTATACTGACTTATGCCACATGGCCAAGTTATAAGCCCGTGTGTGAGGCCATGTGGAGCATACTGACTTGATTTTAATTTCAACATCAAAGGACACATAGCCGTGCACATGGTCGTGTATCACACACGGCTGAGACACATGCCTGTGTCTTTGTTCGTGTGGACAAAAATAGGCTATTTACCAAGCCATTTTGCCACCCAAACTTGTGCACACCTATATTAACCCAAATGGCACTAAAACATAACATTAAAAGGCATTTTAATTAACCAATTTAGCCATACCTCATGCACATTCTATTCTCTTATTCTCCATGCACACAAATCACAAGTACATGCTATACCATTTATACCAATTCACATTTATAAATCAACTAATTATACACTTCTAAACTTGCACCATTTTGCATTAAAACCACAAGCATGATACTACTCTAAAATCAACCACTTAACATCCTAATCTTTATAATTCCCAAGCACTATATATTCATTCATACACTCACATTTTATCATGCTTATAACAACCCAAAATTTTCATTTATTTCACATATTAACCCCTAAATTTACACATTTCATAATTTATCCCCTAATTTGCATTTTCATTAAAAAACACTTAACAAAACTTGTATATCTATCAAAAAGCATTCATAATCTATCAAGATACGTGCTTATTCATCAATAGCAACATTCAAAATCTTTAATAGTTTTGCAAATTAGTTCTTGGGCTAACTAGACCTAGTTGCAACGATCTTAAAAGCGTAGAAATATTGAAAATCAAGACAAAAATCATACCTTAAATGAAAAAGATGAGATTGTTAAAATTTTAGCACAAAAATGGTTAGGCTTTCTTCTAAAATCGGTGGAGAATAGAAAATAAAAGATGAAATTTGGTTTTGGTTTTATTTAATTAAACATTATTTATCTTTTTACTAATTTGCCATTAAAAAAATTCATATTTACACAAATGCCAAACCAAATATCATCCACTAACTCACAATTGGGCTAATTACCACAAAAAGACCTTTACTTAAGGTTCTATATCTATTTGACACCTTTAGCTATTAGAACGTCACTTTTTCACTTTAAGTGATTTAGTCTTTTTTATTAAATTAAACATTCGAACGATAAAATTCCTTAATGAAATTTTCACAAAAACATATTTTAATGTTGTGTACATTAAAATAATAAAATAATTATTTTGACTTTGAATTTGTGGTCCTGAAACCACTATTTTGATTTGACTAAAAATGGGCTGTTACAATAGGGATGTGATTAACGGAGGATTTAGGGCTTCTTGAGAAGGATTAGTTGGTATAAATTATGTGTTCACAAACTGTTAAGCTTGACAACCCTAATAAGTTATCATAGGCTAGACAAGGTCGGGCGATAAGTCGAACCGAGTAAATCATAATTTATTCTAGTTGAGAAAGTGAGGTCAAGAGATAAGCGAGTATTAACCAATCGATTAGTTAATTAGAGGCCGAGAGGTAATAATTGATTAATCGATGACTAATCCACCCTAAAACCCTAATCTGAAGTTAGTTACAAACTCTGAAATGAGTTAATCTTCCTGATTGGTTTATTGATTTATTTTGTTGTTTATTTGTCATTATTTATTTCTTTTCATTGTTTGTTTATTTTTATCTCTTCAACTTATTTTATGATTTATCATCATATAAGAATTAACTATTACTACTTAGACTTATTACTGTAAAAAAGTGTTTTCATTATTTATTTTATCCTCTCTTGAGCACAATCCTTGGAATACTTCCAAGTGTTTCGTTGTACAAACTATATTACAATTTGACACATGTACTTACGTACACCTGTAATAGCCCAAAATTGGGTCTAGTTGGAACAGAGGTTTCGAGACCACAAAATCCAAGATATAAATAATTATTTTATGATTATTTTGAGGTCTATGATATGATTGCATGATTATGTGAAAATTTCGTGAGGAAATTCTATGCATAAAGTGCTTAATTTGAAGTTAGGGACTAAATTGAATAAGTTGCAAAACTTGCATTCTAGAAGTTTCTAGTATGAAATTGCTTTGAAATATTAATTAGAAGGTCTTAAATAGAAATTTTAACAATTTATAAGTTATGGACAAAAATTGGACATGGATGGAATTTTTGGAAAGTTTAGTAGTAAGGGCATTTTGGTCATTTAGGGGTAAAATGAATTAAAATACAAAATTAAAAGCCAATTTTGCTCATCTTCTTCACCATGGACGTGTATACCAAGGGAGACTCCATGGCTAGGGTTTTCAAGCTTTCCAAGCTCAATAGTAAGTCCGTTCTAACCCCGTTTTTCAAGTTCTTTACATTTTTTGAGTCCTGGTAACTTGATTTAGCTTATGCTAGTAATAATTCAACCTAGGGTTCATATTTGAAAAAATACCCATAGGTGAAATTTGTTTATTCTGGTGTTTTATGATACAATATGAGGTTTTAAATTATGTTATACAACTTGTGCTACTCGGTTTTAAGTGAAAACGAGCAAAAGGGCTTAATCGGTAAAAATACCTAATAGTCATAAGTATATGTTAGAGTGAGAATTTGATGTTGCCATATAAGGGAAAAATGATCAGCATGTCATAAAACATAAGAATAAGGGATGAAGTTTAATTCCCGAGCCTAGGGGCAAAAGTGTAAATATGCAAAAGTTTAGGGGCAAAATTGTAATTTTTCCAAATTTTGAGTTAAGGACTGTTTTGAATAGTACATTAATTAAATAAGTAAAATATGATGTTTTAGATCCCGAAAATGAGATTTGAACCTAGAATGAGAGAAAATCAAAATTGGGAAAGTTGGTAAAATGGCCATTTTAGTATCGAGGAAGTTCATATGTATAATAAGCATTAATTTATGCATTTTTCAATGTAAAATTGATATATTTACTATGATTTCGAGGTGTTGAAAGTATGTAAGTTGGTATGATAATAATACTGACAATAATGTTGTAATTTATATTTGAAAGTTAAATTTAGTGAATTAATTGAATTATGTTAAATTAAATGTTTATGGTGCCCAGTTTATGAATTGATTTAAAAATATGTCTATGGTACATGAAGTGCATTGAATTATCATACATAAATGTGATTTCTATGATTACGGATATTATGAGAAATTGTAAGTTCATATGATTTTTAATAAGGTAATGTGTAATTTAATGTTATTGCCTTGATATTAAATGAAATGTAAGTTTATATGTAAGTAATACATCACTATTACTTGTATTATGATATTTCATAATAACATTGAAAATATGTTTGTGGATAATTACTTGATTGGTGAAATTGTTGGAAAAGAGAGAGAAATCCCTGTTGAACCTTCGGAAAGATTGGATGATACAGATGGTATGTAGCTAGGTCATATGTATGGTGCTGAGTGCACATCATGTGTACAAGAGAGCTACAAGAAATTATGATGTAGCTAGGTCGCATGGGTTATACTATGTGTACACCATGTAGACAAGAGAGCTACGAGATATATGTAGCTAGGTCGCATGCGTGGTTCCAGGTGAAGGACACCATGTAGATAAGAGAGCTACGAGATGAACTGGCTAGGTCACATGGGTGGTACTAAGTGTTCACCATGTGTACAAGAGAGCCGAATTATATGATGGGTGGAGCTATGTGCTGAAACCACCAAGTATCGAGGATTGATCCGAAGTGTTCAACAGGAGACTCTCTATGTATTGCTTTGTGAGTTTTGTGATGAATAAGTGCAGGATCTTGGTTATGTGAATGATGTGTTCATTAAGTGACCAGGATGTGGTAAGGTTATAAACAAGTAAGTTATACATGAGAATGATTTTATGGTGACTTTGTGATCATGGGCCTATACTTGTGATGTATGAAATGCGGTGAAAATGATTTGTGATATGTATGTTAAAATGAGATTAATACAAAGAAAGTGTGAAAGAGTGAATTAGCAATAAAACTGTTTTGGACAGTAGTAGTGATGTGAATTTGAAAAATCACCAAAAATATTAGAAATTCAATAAGAGACTGAATAAGATATCAAATTAAATCTTAATGAGTTTATTTTCATATAAAAGAAACAGAGCAAGAAAAGGAGTTCTATATTTTGAGATATTTATGTTTTTGTGAGACTGGTTCAGAATAATTACGTGATCCCCTGTTCTGACTTTGGAAAATCACAAAAAATTGGAGAAAAATAATTAGAGGCTCAAACTTATATTTTTAAAATCCCTAATGAGTCTATTTTCAATATAAATCAACAAAAACATTATCTGAGTTCTATACTGTGATATAATTAATTTTTAGTGAAGAGAAGTCAGAACTGTCAGAAAGTGAAATAAGGGAAATTTTAATGAATAAACTATACTAATTGGCTAAACCAAAATTTATGAAAATCTTATGGTGGAAAGATATATGAGTCTAGCTTCATCAGAAATTTATGGATCTTAATTTGGAGCTCTGTAACTCGAATTATAAATAATTAAGTGACTATGACTCGTGTGGACAATTTGATGTGAGAATTTATTAGTAAATTGTGAAATCGTACTTACAAGAATGCTATATACATTAAGGATGTGGAATGGAGAGGAGGAGGAGGAAAAATAAATATATGTGGAATACATGGAGGAGGAGGAGGAAAAATAAATATATGTGGAATACATGGAAACTATGGTATATGAAATATTGATATAATGAAATCAAGGATATGTGTTTATAAGAAAACAGAAAGAGAATGTTATGTATCATGACATGTATATATATATATATATATATGACTAGTCTCAATGTAATGCTTGTTGGGTATGGAATTGAATTGAAATGTTTCAAGAAAACATCTTATTCTGCGCATCTGAATTGTGGTATTTTATAAAGATATGATCTATCTTTAAATATGAATGCTTGATGATTAAACTGAAGATATTTGATAAGATGATAATCTTGGTATAAATGTATAAGTGGTACTATAATAAACAAGGTAAAATGAGTATGAGAGACACATGTATGATGACATAAAAATGCTATGTTTCTGGTTTAATTGAGGATGTTTAATCATTAAATGAATACCATGTTATATGCTTTTGATTTTGTATAAGTGTGTAAGAGATCAAGGTTGACCACAGCTTGGAAAATAGCCTAGGTATATTCCACACGGCAGAGAACACGACCATGTGTCTCAGTGTATGAAACACGACTTTGGGACACGGTGTGTGGAGCCTTAAAGCATGAAATTTCCAAGATTTTCGTAAGTTCTCGGTTTAGTCCCGAACCCTTTCTAAAGTATGTTTTGGGCTCCGTAAACTCAAATAAGGGACTATGTGTAAGTGAATGAACGCTTTGAAATATGAATGAAATTTTATGGCCCGTATTTTAGTTTAATGTTTGTATGTTTGTCCGGTAACGCCTCGTACCTTATCCCAGCGTCGGGTATGGGTAAGGGGTGTTACAACACCCCTGTTATTAATTCTTATATTTTTGGTGTTATATTTATTCTATAAATGATAGTATTTTCATAGGCGGTCAGTGTAACACCTGGATACTCCAATGGACTCGGAATTTAGGAAAGCTAGATTAAATTGAATGCACTTGTAAATTGTCAGACTCCAATGGGAGATTAGAAAATTTTAGTAGTTGAATTTCTGATAGTTGGATCTCGACCCTAGTTCAGTTTGATTGGAATCGGCTAGTTCCAAAGTAGGAGACAAAATGATTATGAATGGATGGTGGAAATGCTCGGTGAAGACCATGCCCAAAGAGCATATATATGCGTGAGTGGAGACAGAATTTTCTCAATTTTGTATGTAAATCTTCTCCTCTCCATAGTATGATCTTCTTTAGTCATTCTGAAGAAAAATAGGGATGCAGATGAAGGAAGCTCTGCATGTTGTAGTAGAGGTGTGAACTTAAGTCCGGTAATGGAGAAATTGAAAAAATGGTAAGACTCTTTATCTCTGTGTACTTATAAATTGAAGAAAGGAAGTAGAGAAAGAAATCTCAAAGCTTCTGGTTAATTATGAATTTTGTTTTTTAAGGGTTGGACACCTTTAGCTTAACTAATATATGGTTGTCATACTTAGCTACCAGTACGAAGGAGGCTTTAGTGTTTGGACTAACTAAGCTGTCAAGGATAAAAAAAAAAAAAGGTGAATAGCTACGTTCTGCCTTCTGGTTGCTAAATGTTGTTGTGTCAAATTGCAATACTAACTATTGATCATAATAGTAGATAATAGTTGAATGGTTATCTAGTATAATGCAATGCTTAACTATGTTCTGCATAGTATGCATGTTAGGAATGGGGAAAATGGGTGGTTATGTTAAATACCGCCATACGATATTGCTGAGTGCAAATCGTGATGTGCAAAGCTCCGGGTCCTTGTGGAGGGGACACTGTGATGTTCGTGTCACACCCTAAATTTTTATTTTTACTCTGTCAATTTATGTGCAAGCAAGTTAAGTAGCTTAGTGGTAAAGGGTTTAATTAAATTTCCTAGGATTTTAGGTTCAATTCCCCTTACCCACATTATTTTTACAATTTTTACCATTTAAAAATGGTGGTCAAACCCCTTTGTCGTCCATACCAAGTTTCCATGCAAAGGAAGATTCTTTCCTTGTTTATCTAGTCAACCTTCTCCCAATAGCCTCTTCTCTCCATTGGTTCCTTCATGACCCACTTTTCATGCCTTTGTCCCCCTTGTTGCCATTTTTCCCTCCCTTTTCCATGCTATTGTCGTCCCATGCTTCTAGACACCCACAATCTATTTTGCTTTTCATTTCCAACATTCTCTCGTCTCTTTTCTCTCTTCCTCCTCCTTCAACCACCATTTCTTTTACTTTTTTCCATAAAACACCACCATTGGCCGTCCCTTTCTCACCAAACCACCACTACAACATCACCAAAACTTCCTTCTCTTCCACGCTTCCTCCACACCTCACCATCGTTGCACTGCCATTATGTAACCCCCTAAATCTATCCTATAAGTTATGACTAAATCTCGAATATCACATTGGTCATGTTAATGGCGCGGGGAATGATTAGCTACTTTGGATTCAATGTTGTTAACTCCTTTAATAAAATAAAAATCAGTGAGTTGATTTGTTTGAGAAAAACTAAAGTAAAAACCCTTTGAATTTTTAGGAAGATTATTTCAGAAAAACGAACAACTTTGAAAATAGTCTAAATTTGAATATTTAAAGTTGACATCTTACATTGAATTGTAGTAGTGGAAAATTTTAACAAAAACTTATTTGTTGATTAAAAATCGTCATTGGATAAAATATTAGAATATTAAACAAACAGGATTAATGCTCGTAAAAACATTTGCTTGATTTTGCAATAAGTTTCTAAGTCGAAATTATCGTTGTATTGAAAAATTCAATTTTTCCACATTGATTTACTTAAACCATTTTAAATAATGTTTTCAAACCAAATCATGAAAAATACCCCAAAATATACAAAATTAACGCCCATGCTACAGTCTACAAATAATAATAAAACAGTCTCAAAAATACCAATAGTAAATTTTGACAGTTTATTTCCAAAAATATTTGAGTCCTCCTCTGTAAGCCTAACCCATGTCCTAACTTCGTGGGTTATCTGAAAAGTCAAAAATTTGAAGGAGTGAGCTAAAAGCCCAGTGTGAGTCCAACATAAAAGAAACAGTAATCAAGTCATACATATCATAATTATGGCAACATGTATAATTCACATAATTTTACATATAACAAGATGCATGAGAATGTCAATGCAACTTTTTCAAAAATCAGTGCAAGTTTTTCAAAAATATTACTACTCATCTCTACTACACACCAATAAAGAGTTCCTTAGAACTCGTCCATCCAATAACACACCACGTTGTGGCCAAGCCACTCAATGTTGTAGACAAGTTGCTCGTTGTGGTCAAACCACTCAATACGTTGTGGCAAAGCCACTCAATAGCATTGTGGACAAATCACTCAATATTTCAATAAAACTGCCAGATTCTTCCTTCTTTCATATTCATCCCAACCCTATACATGTGATATGGCATAAGAACAGTATTTTTATTAGGCAACTTATCATGTGAATCAAATCTAAGATCAATAGAGTCAGCATGCTTAGCATGCAAATCAAATCTCAGTTTATCATAGTTGGCATTCTTAACATGCAAATCAAATATCAATTAACAACAATGGCATGATTAAAAATATATCGTGCATAATCAATTTCGCCATAAAATCACATGTCATGAGAATTGGTTTATACCCATCATTTCACTTTAATCGTTTAATCACATCTCATATAGGATATAATAACAAAAATAGACAAATCGAAATCCTTACATATGTTTTCCCTTTTTCTTTTGGATTTTGCATCCCTTTGGAATACTTAATGTATTCTCAAATTTTCACACATGTAATTTTTTTATCAAAGATTAGATCTTAATATATATTTATTATCATTTTAATAATAATTCCATAATTTATTTTTCTGATACGTTAAATCCACACCTTGACTGGTAGATCTGAAAATTTGATCCCAAATTCGATACCAACACTAAGGGAAGAAATTCGGTCTTGAATCATTTATTAATAAATTAATAATATATTAAAAGTCTAAAAATAGACCATTCTCATTCTAAAAGTCGAACGGGTAGACTTACGTATCTATCTTCCAAGCGAGAGTACTTTCTCTTAAGGCCAGAACACAAATCCGAGCGGCACGAAGATGGACGCTTCACAAGTCCGTAATGTAACACCGCTTACCCGTATTCAACACCAAAACAAGGTACGAGGCATTACGGGACTTACGTCATAAGTGAACATACAAATTGAGTCATAAATTTGCATCCAAATTAAAAACCATTTGTATTCAATCATAAAGTCCCTAATACGAGCCTACGAGGCCCAAAACTTGCTTTGGAAGTGGTTCGGGACTAAACCGATAACTCAAGAAATTTTTACAAAACTTAGAAAATTTTTACTATAAACAGGAGTCACACGCCCGTGTGGGTAGGCCGTATGGTCACACACGCCCGTGTCCCTAACCCTTGTAACTCTCTGTTTTGCAAGGCATGAACAAATTGAAGTCATACGGCCAAGCCACACGCCCGTGTGCTAGGCCTTGTGGTTAATTAACTTTCATAAAATAGGTGCTGACTTCACACGCCAAGATACACGCCCATGTCCGAGGCCATGTCCCTCACACGGCTGAGACACACGTCCATGTCTCTGCCAGTGTGCTCAATTCTGAGCATTCTATTTCTCAAAATTTAGATGCAGGGGACACACAGCCAAAACACATGCCCATGGCACACATCTATTTACCAAGCCATTTGCCACCCTCATTTACACATACACATACACAAATTCAATCACATACACCATGGTATACTTAGGCAATCAAAACATCTACAATCATGGCCAACACATGTCAATGCAATGCCATCATCTATCATGCTCATGAAATTCCATTATGCCAAATCAAACATACCAATTTCACATTCAAAATACCACTAAGACTACTTTCAATTTGCATTAACTTATCAAGATAATCCATCATACCAATAAACCAAATTCATCCATTTCACAGCAAGTTAATAAGCCACAATCAACATTTAGTAAATCAATATAAACCACCTCACCAAAGGGACATTGGCACATACATCATATATATATATATATATATATATAAGCTTACAATCAATTTAACCAAAATGAGCCCATTTACATGGACAAATACCAAATCAAGCCTTTGACAATTACAAGCCAATACATTTGGCCAAAATCATGATGACACATATAACAAAATGACCAAGTCCTTATACATGCCATATACTCAAAATTTTAAAATCATCGATGCCCAAAATGACAGTTTGATAGTGTGATACGATCTCCGATGACCTCCAAGCCGAGTTAGCTTGGTAACACTATAAAACATGGAAAAATAAAATGGAGTAAGCTATATAGCATAGTAAGGTCGTATGAAAGAAATAAGCAAATCCTACCATACATTTAACATTCAAGTAATGTAATATAAGATAATGTAATTTACCATAATCTAATGACCATAATTCATTCCATCACAAACTTACATTGAGATCATCATTTCACTAATTTAATAATCATAAGTTTTATGTACATACCTGTACCATCTCGTAATAAGTTCATACTTATTCTCATCATTGACAAACCCAATGAAACACTCGAAATAATAATATCGGATACTCGGGAAACCTTGCACACAAGGTGTCACATATGTTTCCATTGCTACCTCTGTCTCATAACACATATATGCTCGCTCTCGAGCCATCAACGGGCCTGCTCACACAAGCTGTCAGTCAAAATGTATCTATACAGTACTGCTTATACAAGCTGTCAAGTAGCTACAACATATGCCAGTATACTCAGCCACGAGTAGGATGTACAGGACCAGCACTTGGATCACATAACATAATACCCTAGTGACATGTCACTTGTATCCTAATCTATTCCTAAGGTTCAATTGGGATTTCTCACTTGCCAAAATGTCGTCGAACGTTTCCATAGAGTCGTTTACACAATTCATACAAAATTAAAGCATTTCAAAATACAATTAAAATAAAGCTTATTTACATACGAACTTACCTCTGATGCAAAAACAACAAAAGGGATCTATTCGTTAATTATTTTGATTTTCCCCTGATCTAGATCCGAACTTCATTTTTCTTTATTTATAATGTCAAATTTAGCTTATTTAATCATCACATTATTAAATATAGACCAAAAACACATTATGGAAAAAATTATATTTTTTCCCCTAACATTTCATCATTTTACAATTTAGTCCCTAGGCTTGTAAAATGAATTTCATTCAATTTCATCACAACCCAAGCCTAGCCAAATATCATTTGTACACATAACAACCCAATTTTTCATTTATTCACACTTTTCTCCACATTTTATAATCTTTTACAAATAAGTCCCTATTTAACGTTTCTATCAAAAATCACTTTACAAATGTTGTTTAACTAACAACAAACATGCATTTTCTACCATCAAACATCAAAATACAAACATATTCAACATGGTTAAAATTTTATACTTTAACTTTCTTTCAAATTAGTCCTTGAAATAGCTAGATCAAGTTCCAACGATCTAAAAAATATAAAAATCATTAAAAATGGGATGAGAACAGACTTACAATTGAGCTTGAAAGCTTAGCCAAAACCCAAGCTATGGCTTCCTCCAAATTTCAGCTATGGGGGGACCAAATTGAAGAAGATGGACATCTTTTATTAGGTTAATTTGTCTTTATTTACCAAATTACTAATTTACCCTTAATGCATAACTTTAAAGTTTCACCTAATCATATCCATTTTTGTCCATCCTAAAGTATAATGGTCTAATTACCATTTAAGGACTTCTAATTAAAAATTCATAACAATTTACTACATTTAACTTATAGAACTCATATTTTGTAGCTATTACAATTTAGTCCTTCTAGTCAAATTGAGCACTCAAACGATAAATTTCTTAATGAAATTTTCACACAATTATTCTATCATACTATAGACCTTAGAATAGTAATAAAATAAAGATTTCTACTTCAAATTTGTGGTCCCGAAACCACTATTTTGATTTGACCCAAAAATAAGTTGTTACACGTAAAAACATTATTAGTTTCAACTCTAAGATATGAATGAAAAATATTGATATTGGAACTTCGAAGTTTACATACAAAAGTTTCAAGAATTAAAGGAGTCTTTGGTCCCATCACACTTCGTTTACAATGGAAGATTATCTAGAGAAATTGTCATTCAAAAGAAAATAAATGTTTAATTTTAATCTATGAAAAACAAAAGTGGAGGATTAAAAGTTTGATTTTAATGGAAGAAATGAATAAAAGATAAAAATCAGTGAGAAATGATGATTTATGGAGATGGAGGTGCAGCAGCGCAGTAGTGGTGAGAAAGGAGGAGGCGTGGAAGAGAGGAGAGGTTTTGGGCGATGTGGTGGTGATTTGGTGAAGAAGCAGTGGTCAACGATGGTGGTATAGTTGAAAAAATAAAAAATAATAGTGGTTGAAGGAGGAGGAAAAGGGAGAAAAAGATGATAGGAGAAGAATAAAAAATAAAAATGAAAATTTGGGGGTGTTTAGGTGCATGGCCAGCCAAGGTATGGTAAGGGGGGAGAAATTTGCAATATGGGGGAAAAAGGCAACAAAAGTGGATCATGGGAGTGAAAAGGGGGCTATGTAAGGTAATTTGACTAGAAAAAACAGGAAAGGAATCCTTGCTTATAAGGTAAGTGAGGTGGATGGCTAAAGGGGTTTGACCATCCTTTTTTACATGCTAAAATTTAAAAAAAAAAATAAGTGGATGATAAGAATTAAACCTAGGATCTCTAGGAATTAAATTAAGCCCTTTACCACTTGACCACTTACTAGCTTGTTCAATAAAGTGAAAAAATAATAAATAAAAGTATGGGGCGTGACATGTCGTACCACCTTGTGCCGCCGACATAGTGTCGTCACACCACCACCATCATTAGTCACTGTTCTTCGTCAATTTTTATTTCCTTGTCATTTCTTTAGTTATAATTGAATTCCTATTCCTCCTCTCCTATATTCATAGGTCGTTTCTATGTCTTAATGTATTCTTTTATTTTATTTTGGATGATAATTACGAGAAAAACCCATATCAATGTCTCCATTACTTATAACTGTGTATAGGGGCTGATTTTTTCATGACTACTTTTGGAGGGTTGATTTGATTATTTGGATTCTCTACATCCATAAGGAATTAATCAGATTTCTTCGTAGAAAGGAAACAAGAGTAAGTTCTCTACACAAAACCTTAAGTGTTAGGGATTGATTTCATGGCCAAGACTATTAATCGCATTTCTATAATAAATCGTTACTTTAATCTAATCAAGTGGGATATTTTTCTTTTTGTTCCATCATAAAAGATCGAAGTTTAAATCTAGTGGGAAGACCTATCATCAGGTGTGGATTTAACTTATTAGAAAATTTACATGGAATTATTGTCAAATGATTTATATGTAGTTATTTAAAAATTTAAACCTTGTTAAAGATCTCCATTATGCAAAATATTGAGAATACATTATGTCTTCAAAAATGGGATGTTAAATTCATAAAAAGTGGTGATATTCAAGGAAGTACTTCGAATTAATAATTTTATGATTGTATGTGATATTTGATGTGATTTAACGTTTGTTGTGAAATTATGTGTACATACCAATTCTCATGATATGTGATTTTATGGAAATGTTGATTTTGCATGATATATATACAAATTGTGCCATTGTTATGATAATTGAGATATCATTTGCATCTTAAGCATGCTCACTGAACTGATTAAATTCGATTCGCATGTTAAGCATGCTGATTGTGTTGATTATAAATCTGATTTGCATGTTAAGCATGCACACTAAAAATATTGTTCATATGCCATATCACATGCATGGGGTTCAGATGATTATGAAAGAAAGGAGGAAGACCCTGGCACTGTAATAATGAGTGGCTTGTCCACAACATCCAGCTTGTCTGGGATATTAAGTGGCTTGGCCACAACGTGGTGTGTTGTTGGATGGACAAGTTCTGAGGAACTCTTTATTAGTGTGTAGTTGAGATGGGTAGGAATGTTTTTAACAAAATTGCATTGATTTCTAAAAAGGCTCTGCATTGACATTCTCATGCACCTTGCTATGTATGAAATTATATTGAAATATAAATGTTGTTATAATTATGAAATGTATGACTTAAATATTATTTTCTTTTATGTTGAGTTCACAGTGGGCTTTAAAATCTCACCCCCATAAAATTCTTGACTTTTCAGATAACCCACGAAACTATGACATGGGCCAGGCTTATGGAGGAGTACTCAGACATTTGCGTATAAAATTTTATACTTTATTATTAGGTATTTTAAGACTATTTATTTATTATTTATGGACTATGGCATGGGACATTGATTTGGATTTTGGATTGATTTTGCATGATTTGATTTCACAACAATTATTAATAATGGTTTATCAAATTGATACAAAACAAATAGATTTTTCAATACAATTACGATTTTGACCCATTGATTTTATATCAAATTCAAGAACATATTTTTACTAAAAGATAACTCTTGAAAAGATTTATATTTCATGCCTTTAGGTCTAGCTAATTGCTTGTACTTAAGCATACTTTGTTGCATTTTAGGATATTTTAATTAGCATTTTTTTAATATTGCATTAAGACCTAGACTGGGTTGGAATTAGGTGCATTTAATAGCTTGTGGTGGAGCTTTTATGTGATTATGTCATCCGAGCGCTGGCCCCGTATGTCCTACCGGTGGCTGAGTATATCGACATATATTGTGGTTACTTTGTAACACCCCAAACCCGGCCTGGATGTTATGACCGGATCTGATGCGCCACATTGATGCGTTCAAAACACTTAGTTTGGAAAAGCTGAGTTGGTGTTGTAAAGACACTTTTAAAAGTAAGTTAAAGTGAATGGAAGTGCGCACTGTAGGAAACCGGAAGAAGAGGAGGTGAGTCCGTCGGTCGCTTAAGTACCAAGCTCTCTTGGATCCAATCCTAGACATGCACACCGCCATTGCCACACTCTAACATCTCGTATAATTTTGAGAAAACCGTTTGATTATGACCACTTAAGAAAATGATTAAGGTTGCAAATCGTTTGCTTAAAATATTTATTTTCTTGGGAAAACATTTACTTATGGAAACTTTATGCGTCATCATGATCTTTTAAAACAAGTAGATTTTATAAAACGAACCCTAGTGCTAGCAGTTTAATAATCCCCAAAATATAAGTAATTAAAAGAGCGACCTTATTACAACTTTAAGCATAATAAAATAATCCAAAATAAATGCTAAACTTATTTAAAATCAGCAATCAATCTTCATGGCCACTGAATCCCGCCTAACCCAAGTCCACCAATTCTAGGGCTCACCGCAAGGATGGAAGAGGAAGGGGTGAGTTTAGGAAAACTCAGTATACTGAAACCCATCCAAAGCCCAATTCAGCTCGAGCCCATTGGGCCCGAGCCCTATTCAGATAACGAGACACGATGAGGCCAAAGCCCTTTTCGAATCAAGAGCAAGGCCTTAGCCCTTTTACATAACAGTGTGGCCCATAGGCCCGATTCAAGAGCATGAGTAACAACAAGAATAATGAATGCAAGCCCATCCGGGAGACTACTCAACCCACCAACCGCTACACCGCCTGCACCAACCCTACACACCATGTGGGAATATCTCAACCCACCCAAATTTACACACACAGTTGCAAGACAGCAGCACTCAAATTTCGATCGATTGAGGCAAAGCCTCCAAGACGTGGATGAACCACTTTCAAGATTTCCTCCATTAATACCCCAATCCCATGCAACAGATATTAATAAATGCATATCATGCAAAATACAGAGTAATCAATCAAGCGGTTCACCAATTTAAAACCCTAGGGGTATATCGGTAATTTTGCTCTTTAGGGTAATTTGGTAATTTTGCTCTTTAGGGGTAATTTCGTGATCTACGCCATCGCACAAGCTAATTCATAATTTTTATCGGTTTTATGCAATTTGATTCCACCATCTACCTAATGAGCTAATTTGCCCATCTCTTACCCATATTGGTCCAGTAAGCCCATTGGGCCCGATTTTGGCCCATCGAGTCCCTTTTTCCGAAATACGCTAAAACGTCACGCTGAACGTGCTTACCACCTTGCGGTGCAGATCTAACAATTATTCTATGACTTGAGAGCATTCGATACCCACATGACCATGAAATGCCGAATTTGACATTTCGGCTTTTGCCTTTAATTGAACTAAAGAAGGGTGTGTTGTGACACACTGCTTTCATGACGATCGCCTCTTGAGATCCCTTACGATGTCCTACAATTATTCATCACCATTTTAGCATACAAGTTATGCTTAACAAACTCAAAATCCACCCTACCTTATTTACCAAAGAACCCTTATTGACCATAAGTTGCTTACCTTCACAGGTCCAATAATATGATTCAAGCTTATCCAAGTCGATACTCCAAGCCTCATTGCTCCTCCAAAGTTGTCTATATCGCACAGTCCAAGTCGGTCACTTGCCCACAAGGGCAAAATAGTCATTTAACACCCTAGGGGCAAAATGGTAATTTTATAAACAAAGGGTATTTTAGTAATTTTACAAACCGAGGGTATTTTGGTGATTTTATAAACCAAGGGTATTTTGGTAATTACAGTAAATTGAGGGTAAAATGGTAATTCAGAATCGAGTACTTTGGTAATTTTACAAGTCGAGGCATTTCAAGAATTGGTAAACTAAAGTATTCTAAACATGGATAACAATACGAATGGGCCTAAAGCCTATTCTTCTACCCAAATGGGCCCACACGCTCGTGTGGCCCTTTTAGCCCAAACCTAGCCACAGATATTCGATTCACCTAGCCTAGTCCAATATTTACTACACAATCAAACAACTTATCCAATTAGGCTCAGAGGCCCATTGGGCCCACATGGCCCCTTTCTACCATCGCACTCAAGTAGCAATCCAACAACAAGAGTAGTGATAAATACACACCGATAGGAGACTGGAGTTAATCCGCTCCAAGCACTTCTAGCCGATGCCCAACCCAAACGAGCTCGCCATAACGCGAAAGGATCACCAAGAAAGGTACCTTTGCTCTCCTCATAGTTCTCTATTTAAAGCCACCAGATCCACTCCTATGTTAGCTTACCGATGTGGGATCCCTCCATCATCGAGTTTAAATTCAACACCAACTCTTGCCATCCCAACATAGCAAAATAATCAACCATTGCATGCCAAGGATTCAACCAAAGTCCTCCTATATGCCAACTCACGCCATCACCACTAGGCCACCAACTCATTTGTGTCATAAATCCAACACATTAAACTTTAAAGCGCACCTACTTGCTTCTAGATTTATTGAAAAGAAAAACCAAAATATATTGTAAGAGCCAAGACTTGAACCTTAGACCCCTTGCTTCCTCTATGGCGTCACTTCCTTGTCCCTAAGTGGCGCCACCTTGCCACTACACCACACTCCTTTTTGTGTCACAATTTCTCCAACAATATTCTTAAGGCCTACCTACTACACCCGTGGTTTGATCTACCTTAAATTTTACTAGAGTCCGTGTTTGAACCCAAGACTTCTCCAACACTTCTCAAGACACTTAACCACTAAAATAAGCCTTCATTAACAAAATTTACATGCACAACAAAATATTAAAAGCTGCCTTCAACCGCTCCCATGCTCAAGGCCCAAAACTTCTAGGCCCAAATTCAGGGTGTTACATACTTGACAGCTTGTGTGAGCAGCACTAAGTAGCTACATCTTGACTAACAGCTTGTGTGAGCAGGCACGTTGATTAGCTCAAGAACGAGCAATTATGTGATATGAGATTGAGGTAGCATTGGCTACATATGTGGCACTTAGTGTGCAAGTTTCCCAAGTATCCGACATTATTATTCCGAATGGTTCACGGGTATGTCAAAGGTGAGAATAAGTGTAAATTCGTTACGAGATGGTACAGGTACGTACTCGAAGCTTATGATTTGGTATTTAGCCATGTAATTGGCTTAGTTTGGCTAAAATGGTTGTAAGCCCATTTATATAAGTATATGAGTTAATGCCTACTTGTTTTTGTGTTTTGTAATGGGTTGACTTGTTGTGAAATAGATAAGATGGATCCTTTGGTGTGCTAGGAAACCTAAGTAGAATTTTGCATGATTAAAGTATTCATGTTGATACTTGTGAATGTGAGATTGGTATGAATTGATTTGGTAGATTATGCTATAGTAAATATGTTAAGTGTTGGTAATGAATTATATGATTTAACCTTGTTTATGGATGTTTTAGTTGCTCAAATATGGCATGGATTATAGAATTGAAATTGTGTATGTGTAGGTGTAAAAGAGGGTGACAAATGGCTTGGTAGATAGCCTTTATTTTGTCCATATGGGTATACACACGGTCTGCCCCATGGGCATGTGTTCTGCCTATATGTCCCCTGCACCTTAATTTTTAGAAATTGAATGCTCAGAGTTGAGCACACAGGTAAAGTCATGGGTGTGTGTCTCAGCCGTGTGAAGGACACGGCCTGAGGCATGGGCTTGTGTCTCGACCATGTGAAGTCTGCACCTATTTTATGAAAA
Organism: Gossypium arboreum; assembly: GCF_025698485.1. Taxonomy (NCBI): domain Eukaryota; kingdom Viridiplantae; phylum Streptophyta; class Magnoliopsida; order Malvales; family Malvaceae; genus Gossypium; species Gossypium arboreum. The sequence goes on along the minus strand of NC_069070.1, from coordinate 88,859,541 downwards.
GTAAATTAACCACATAGCCTGGCATATGGGAGTGTGACTTGGCCGTGTGACATCAATTTGTTCATGCATTGCAAAATAGAGAGTTACACGGGTTAGGGACACGAGCGTGTGTGACTAGGTGACCTACTCACCCGGGCTTGCGATCCTTGTTCATAGCAAAAACTTTTTAAGTTTTGTAAAAATTTCTGGAGTGCTCGGCTTAGTCTCGAACCACTTCCAAGGTATGTTTTGGGCCTCGTAGGCTCGTATTAGGGACTTTATGATTGAAAGCGAATGGTTTTAATTTGGATGAAAATTTATGGCCCGAAATTGTATGTTTTCTTGCTTTGTAAGTTAAGTAATGCCTCGTACACTTTTTGTAATGCCTCGAATTTTGGGCCTAGAAGTTTTAAGTCTTGAGTGGGTGTAGTTAGGAGACTGCACATAAATGTTTAGTCGTGCAAGAAACTGACACAACTGTGTATCTGCTTCAGTGGTTAAGTGTTCTAGGTGTTCTGAAAGTGTCTGAGAAGTCTTGAGTTCAAGCCTTGCCTTTTGCAAATTTTTGATTTTACTTAATTAAAACCCTGTCTCTAGTTAGTAGGCTTCTTAAATAAATGTGGTTATTTCTTGTCATAAAAAGCCTACTAGTCTAGTGGTAAGTGGCGTGTGGAGTGTGTAAGGGATCTGAGGTTCGAATCCCTGCTTGTGCAAATGGAGATTATTTTTACTGGTGGCCAAGGAAGGAGGTTGAAGACCATTTAGTAGAAGGGTTATTGGTCGTGTTTTGGTTCCTTTCAGGTTAGCGTTTTGAATTCCCTTGCCTTTCTTTTCATCGTTCTTTCTCTTATCCCTTCTGGCCGAATGTCTTCAATCCCCTTCTCCCAATTTTCTTGAGATTATTACTTCCGTCTTTTGTTTAGTATACTTTGGCCGATTCTCTCTTCCTTCTTCCTTTCAATATTTCTTTTCCTTTAACCTTGTTCTTAGGCTGCATACCTCATCATTTCTCTCTATCTTTCTCTAGTTTCAGTTTTTGTGTAAGTGCTCTTAACTTCTCTTTTCTTTACTTCTTGCTTTTGGCTTTATTCTCTTTTCACTTTATGGGGTTAGTCGAACATTCCATTGCAGGTGTAACTGTAGTTTCTTGTTCTCTTTGTTCTTTTTCAATAGCTTTCCCCTCTAACATTTGCTTTTCTCTGCTGGTTGTTGTCAGAGGTATTGCACCCTCTTGTGCCTCGATTTAGGGTGTACTTTGTGTAAGCCGATTTCTATTACCCTCCACTTTTAGTTCTTCATTTCGGTAAGTTACGTACTAGGTTCAAGTTGTTTACGTTTAGGGTTCTAGTTGACAGATTAGGTTTCAATGCAAATCTTCGCCAAGGATCTTGAAGTTAATCTTGGTCAGTGGGATAAGTGGGTTGAAACACTTTTGTCAATCAAGGCAGGTAATAATCACCGTATTGGGATTAAGTGTTACTAAGAGGGTGCTTAACCTTAGTGTTTAAAAGATTGATTGTTTGTCATGTATGAATGTAGGCTGTGGCGCTTGTGGACTTTTAGCACTCTTCGCAATCAGGTGTGTAATCACACTACGATAACTGTTAATCGGCAAAAGGCGGAAAACATGTCTGTTGACGCTACACGAGTGTGCGCTCGCGTGTGTGGTGGTTCGAACGCATAAAATGTGGGCGTTTAACAAACAAGGCCACCATGAGCGAGTTCATGGGCTTAGGCCGTTCTGGGCCACATTGGGCCCAAATGGGCTATGTGGGCCCCACGGGTTCGTGGGCCCACATGGGTAAACCACACAAACGTGTTGAGACTATTGGGCCAAACTATGTAATTCACATGGCTAAGGCCATTCTGGGCTATATGGGCCATACGAACGTGTTGGCCCACATGGGCTCGCAATATGGGCTATGGGTCCATTATCATTGATTGACTCTTAAGGTTGCATGGGTTGCCCAAGATGACTGTGGACCTACCGTTGGGCCGGTAAGTGTACCCGGACCCTTATTTTTATAAATGACTGGTATACCCTATGTGATGTTTGAATGTTTGAGCATGCCATTTTTACTGTATATACATTGATATTATGTTGCATTGCATGGGGTGGGATATATGATATTGGAGGAAGTGTACTAGAAGGCTATAAGCCTATTATTGGCAGCTCTACTGCAAATACTATTTTAGTGCCGCAACCGGTGCTACTTGGTGTGTAGGGATGGGTGGGTCGATTTTATCTCCACATGGTGTGTACGGAGATGGTGTGTAAAGGCTAGATTGCGTAGGATTTTCTGATTGCATACTATACTGATTCTGTAATGGGCTTAGGCCCCACGAACACTATTACTGAAATGGGCTAAGGCCCTAACTATAACTGAAAGGGGTTAGGCCTCAATTGTGTTTACTCTGATTGTTTGCTTATATGAGATTACACACTGAGTTTTCGTAAACTCACCATTCTGTTTATCTACGCAGATAATTCTTAGGCAGATCGATGATGCAAGGGAATCGAAGGTGGCCACACAATAGCTCACACTTCCGAATTTATCTTTTAAACTATAAGTAGTTTAATTTGGGTATTTTTATGTAATAAGGCCTCTCTCTATTTTACTTTTAATTTGGGGGAACTTACATTTGTTTTGCTTTAATGCTGCCAGAAGTAGGAAAAACACGCGGATTTTAAAAAAGAAAAATGTTTTAAAAAATATCACGAATATGTAAACGGTTTTAAGAGCTACCAGAAGAAAATAATGTTTTACAAGTAATCGCTAGTACGCAACTATTTTAAAAAGCTTCCACTACAAATGAGATTTTGAAATTAATAACGTTTTAGATCAAAGAGGCTTAATAAAGTTGGGCTTTTCAAATGATATTATGCTTTACGAAAAACACTTCAATGTGACATCGCCAGATTCAACCATAACATCTAGGCTGGGTTTGGGGTGTTACATTTAGTTGTATCAGAGTCGAGATGCAAAACTCGACTATGGATTTGGGTTCCTTTTAAAATCGAGATTTTAAAAAAAATTGATTTAAATGATTTGAAGTACTTTGAGATGTTTTACTAAATGTGTGGTACACCGAGTCTCTGGCATCGATCTGTCTATTTAAATTGAAACACTGAGACTACTGTAGGTAGTAGGAAACATTTTGTTTAGGGTAAACTGAAACAGTAGTGAAACTATGATTTGCGAAAATTAAACTCTGAACTACTGATACTGTTTTTCATAAAATATCTGTTAATAAACACTGGAACTGTAAGTTGATGCATAAAACTGTTAAACTAGATAAAGCATAATTTGAAAATGAGCACCAGAGGTACTCGTGGAAGGGGTACAAGAGGTCGTGGCGGAGGCCGTAGAGGTGCTCGGGTCGAGTCTTCGTCATCGGGCCACATGTCGAACACGAAAGCTAGAGAGGCACTACCTTTACCCGTAACTGAGACTGGGTCTCATGATCGTGCTATTAGGGATGACGCACTATCCCAAGCAATGTTGCAAATTCTAGAGAGGGTCGCTAGACCCAATACTGGTACTGTAGGCCATGGGTCGGTTACGAAATGACTCCGGTCCAATGGGGTTGAGATTTTTAGGGCTATCACTGGAGTTGCCCCTAATGTGGCTGAATATTGGATTGAGGCCACAGAGAGGATAATGGATGAAATCAACTACACCCCCAAGAAGAAACTAAAAGGTGCAGTGTCATTGTTACGAGATGAAGCCTATCAGTGGTGGCTTATAGTTAAAGAGGGTACCCAACCCGACCTGTTGACTTGGGAATTTTTTAGACTGTATTCCAAGGAAAATATGTGGGCACTAGTTATGTAGATGCCAGGAGGAGAGAGTTTCTGAATTTGACTCAGAGGGACAAATCTGTACTTGAATACGAGGCTGAATTTTTACGACTTAGCCGCTATGCGCGTGGGATGGTGGCAACTGAATTTGAGCTTTGCGTTCATTTTGAAGACAGTCTCAAAGATAGTCTACGGGTTCTGATAGCTCTACAAAGGGAGCGAGATTTTGTTGCTTTAGTGGATAAGGCGAAGATCGCCAAGGATGTGTAACGCGCTGAGCGCCAGAACTGTGAAAAGGAAAGGAGTAGAAACAAGAGGGATTCGGAGCTCTGAAGCCCATTTTTTAGGCCTAAGAAAAAGCCCCGAGTTGAGGGGCCGGCCAGAGTTGAGACCCCTATTACTGTTACTGGACCGCAGCCTTGTGCAGATTGTGGGAGGTGCCATCAAGGAAAGTGCTGGAGAAGGATTGGGGAATGTTTTAGGTGCGGATCTTTGGTGCACTGTATCAGAGATTGTCCACGGAGGCCTAATCAGATGCAAGTTACTGGTACGAATACTGTTCAGCTGTCGAGAGGTGTTCAGCAGCCGCCGAGAGGCCGTGGTCAGGCCAGAAGTAGAAATGGCATGGACTGGTTGGTTAAGCATCAAGTGAATTTAGATTGTGCTAACACTTAGGTTAAAGGTGGTAGTGTTTTGGAATTAGAGTGTCCAGTAGGAGCGTGGTGGTGTAGTCTGTAAATGCAACTGTTCTGATAGTTGGAAATTTTGGGGACAAAATTTCTTTAAGGAGGGGTGAGTTGTAACGTCCCAAATTTTGGGCCTAGAATTTTTAAGTCTTGAGTGGGTGCAGTTAAGAGACTGTACATAAATGTTTATTCGTGCAAGAAAGTGACACAACTATTTATCTGCTTCAGTGGTTAAGTGTTTTGAAAAGTACTGAGTTCAAGCCTTGGCTTTTGCAAAATTTTTATCTTACTTGGTTAAAACCCTGTCTCTAGTCACTAGGCTTCTTAAATAAATGTGGTTATTTCTAGTCATAAAAAGCCTTCTAGTGTAGTGGTAAGTGGCGTGTGGAGTGTGCAAAGGATCTGAGGTTTGAATCCCTTCTTGTGCAAATGGAAATTATTTTTGCTGAGGTCCAAGGGAGGAGGTTGTGTTTGACCGAAGCACCAAAAGTTTGAACAGATTTGTTGTTAGTCGAATCTGAGGAGAGGATTATAGGGGATTTCGATTGTTTGAATTGGTGGACAGGAGGGAATTTAAGAGAAAATCAAGGAGATAGGAAGTAGAGAGAGTGTTGGAGCCGAATGGGGAACTTGTGAGTTTGATGTTGGGGAGTTTCGGGATTGGTTTTAGATGTTTTGCTCTTTAATTCGTTTTTGTCACTTCTTTTATTTTTAACCTTATTCTTCTCTGTTTGCTGAAGACCATCTAGTGCAAGGGTTATTGTTCGTGTTTATGTTCATTTCGGGTTAGTGTTTTAGAGTTCCCTTGCCTTTCTTTTCATCATTCTTTCTCCTACCCCTTTTGGCCGAATGCCTTCTATCCTCTTTTCCCAATTTTCTTGAGATTATTACTTCCCTCTTTTGTTTAGTATGCTTTGGTCGATTCTCTCTTCCTTCTTCCTCTCAATATTTCTTTTCCTTTAACCTTGTTCTTAGGCCGAATACCTTATCATTTCTCTCTATCTCTCTCTAGTTTCGATTTTTGGGTAAGTGCTCTTGACTTCTCTTTTCTTTACTTCTTTCTTTCGACTTTCTTCTCTTTTCACTTTATGGGGTTAACCGAACATTCCATTACGGGTGTAAGTGCAGTTGCTTGTTCTCTTTCTTCTTTGTCGAATAGCTTTCCCCTTTAACATTTGCTTTTTTTTACTGGCTGCTGTCAGGGGTGATTGCACCATCTTGTGCCTCTGTTTAGGGTGTACTTTGTGTAAGCCGATTTTTGCTACCCTCCACTTTTAGTACTTCATTTTGGTAAGTTGCGTACTGGGTTCAAATTGTTTATGTTTAGGGTTCTAGTTAACAAATTAGGTTCAATGTAGATCTTCTCCAAGGATCTTAAAGTTAATATTGGCCAATGGGATAAGTGGGCTAAAATGCTTTTGTCAATCAAGGCAAGTAATAATCACCGTGTTGGGATTAAGTGTTATTAAGAGGGTGTTTAACCCTAGTGTTTAAAAGATTGATTGTTTGTCACGTATGAATGTAGGCTGTGGCACTTGTGGACTTTTAGCACTCTTCGCAATCAGGTGTGTAATCACACTACAATAACTGTTAATCGGCAAAAGCTGGAAAACATGTTTGTTGACGCTACACGAGCATTCGCTCCCTCTTGTGGTGGTTCGAACGTATAAAATGTAGGCATTTAACAGACGAGGCCATCATGAGGGAGTTCATGGGTTTAGGCCGTTCTGGGCCACGTTAGGCCAAAATGGGCCGTGTGGGCCCCATAGGTTCGTGGGCCCACATAGGTAAACAACATGGACGTGTGGAGACTATTGGGCCAAATTGTGTAATTCACACGACTAAGGCCATTTTTAGGCTATATGGGCCATACGAGTGTAGGTCAACATGGGCCCGGAATATAGGCTGTGGGCCCATTTTCACCGATTGACTGTTAAGGTTGTACAGGTCGCCCAAGACGACTATGGACCTACCGTTGGGCCGGTAAGTGTATCCGGACCCTTATTTTTATAGATGACTGATATACCCCTCTGTGATGTATGATTGTTTGAGCATGCCATTTTTACTGTATATACATTGATATTATGTTACATTGCATGGCGTGGGATATATGATATTGAAGGAAGTGTACTGGAAGGCTATAAGCCTATTAGTGGCAACTCTGCTACAAATACTATTTTAGTGCCACAACCGATGCTACTTGGCGTGTAAGGATGGATGGGTCGATTTTATGCCCACATAGTGTGTTGGGTTGGTACGGAGATGGTGTGTAGAGGCTAGATTGGGTAGGATTTTCTGATTGCATACTGTTCTGATTCTGTAATGGGCTTAGGCCCACTCTATTTCTGATTCTGAAATGGGCTAAGGCCCTAACTGAAACTGAAAGGGATTAGGCCCAAATTGTGTTTACTCTGATTGTTTGCTTATATGGGATTACACACTGAGTTTTCGCAAACTCACTATTATGTTTTTCTGCGCAGGTAATCCTTAGGCAGATCAGTGCTACGAGGGACTCGAAGGTGACTACACAACAACTCACTCTTTCGAATTTATCTTTTAAATTATATGTAGTTTAATTTGGGTATTTTTATGTAATAAGGCCTCTCTCTATTTTATTTTTAATTTGGGGGAACATATATTTTTTTTGCTTTAATATTGCCAGTAGTAGGAAAAACACGCGGGTTTTCAAAAAGACAAATGTTTTCAAAAATATCACGAATACATAAACGATTTTAAGAGCTACCACAAGAAAATAACGTTTTACAAGTAGTCGCTAGTACGCAGCTATTTTGAAAAGCTTTGCTACAAATGAGATTTTGAAATTAATAACGTTTTAGATCAAAGAAGCTTAATAAAGTTGGGCTCTCTATTTTATTTTTAATTTGGGGAACATATATTTTTTTGCTTTATATCGCGGTAGTAGGAAAACACGCGGGTTTTCAAAAGACAAATGTTTTAAAAAATATCACGAATACATAAACGATTTTAAGAGCTACCACAAGAAAATAACGTTTTACAAGTAGTCGCTAGTACGCAACTATTTTGAAAAGCTTTCGCTACAAATGAGATTTTGAAATTAATAACGTTTTAGATCAAAGAAGCTTAATAAAGTTGGGCTCTCTCTATTTTATTTTTAATTTGGGGGAACATATATTTTTTTTGCTTTAATACTGCCAGTAGTAGGAAAAACACGCGGGTTTTCAAAAAGACAAATGTTTTAAAAAATATCACGAATACATAAACGATTTTAAGAGCTACCATAAGAAAATAACGTTTTACAAGTAGTCGCTAGTACGCAACTATTTTGAAAAGCTTTCGCTACAAATGAGATTTTGAAATTAATAACGTTTTAGATCAAAGAGGCTTAATAAAGTTGGGCTTTTTAAATGATATTATGCTTTACGAAAAACAATTCGATCTGACATCTCCAAATTCAGCCATAACGTCCAGGCCAAATTTAGGGTGTTACACTTTTCCTGTGTTGAATACTGGTAAGGGGTGTTAAATCTAGTGGTATCAGAGCTATGGTTTAGTCGTTCCTTGGACTAACGTAACGTAGCGTGTGTGAGAGTCTAGCTATGCATGCCATATTTAATTTGTGATTGTGTGATGAATCTTGATAATTTATATTATGTTTTCCTCTAGTAAATGGATCCTAACCGAGAGGTAGCTGACGATGTTGAAACTAATGCGTCGGCTCTCGCCGAAGGGACAACGCCTTCTTCTAAAAGATGAATGAGTGGTTTTCCATGTTTGTATGAACAACTCCAGCTGCCCAACATCCTCCACCCCCACCTAACCTCCCGGTTCTCATAGCTCCCCAAGGTTTGGAATTGGTAAGACTAAACAAGCCTCCAGCTGATAAGAGTCGAAAGTAAGGGGCCGAAGAATTTAGAGCATTGACGACGATCTTGAGAGAGTAGAGTTTTGGCTTGAGAACTCTATTAGGGTATTTGATGAGCTCTTTTGCACACCAGATGAGTGCTTAAAATGTGCTATATCACTTTTGAGAGACACAGCACATCAATGGTGGAATACTCTTGTATTCGTGGTATCGAGGGAAAGAGTTACATGGGAATTCTTTCAAGATGAGTTCAGAAAGAAATATATCAGTCAGCAGTTCATTGATCAGTAACGCAACGAGTTCTTAGAGCTAAAACATAGACGTATGTTTGTGACTGAATACGAACGAGAGTTTGTTAGGCTCAGTATGTATGCTCGAGAATATGTTTCTATCGAGGCTATCATGTGCAAGAGATTCGAAGATAGGCTAAATGAGGATATCAGACTGTTAGTTGGGATTTTAGATTTTTCGTGGTGGTCGGTCGAGCTTGCAAATCGAAGAGTTGAGCAAAGAAAACAGAAAGGCTAAGTTTGAGGCTAGAGACTCAAGAAAAAGACTGATAAATAAGTCTTTGTCAAAGAAGTCGAGGGATTTGTATACTCGTTCTATTGCTTCAGCTGGGTATCCCAACAGAGATCGTGGAAAGCAGTTTTCGGGTTTTAAGGCCCAAACTACGTCAATAGCGAGTGTTGGTAATGCTAGGTCTAATAGACCTGAATGTCAACATTGTGGTAGACGACATCCCAATCATTGTAGGATGAATAACCAGGCTTGCTTTAAATGTGGCTCCCCAGATCACTTCATTCGAGATTGCCTTGAAATGGCTGCGAAAGATAGTTTTCAGAATGTAAGGCCAAGTAACACTGCCACTAGAGGAAGACCACCGAGAAATATTGGGAGTGGGAACAGTAGCAGAGGTGTGATGAAAGAGCTAATTGTGAGATCAAAGGTTAGAGAACCTACTAGGACTTACGCTATTTGCGCTCGCAAAAATGCGTCATCCCTTGATGTTATCACTGGTACATTTTCTCTCTATAATACTAATGCAGTTGCATTGATTGATCCTAGATCGACTCATTCTTATATTTGCATGAATTTGGTATCTAGTAAGAATTTTCCTATTGATTCTACTAAGTATGTGATTAAAGTGTTGAACCCCTTAGGAAAATATGTTCTAGTTGATAAAGTTTGCAAGAATTGTCCTTTAATGATTCAGGGTCACTATTTTCCAATTGACTTAATGCTTTTATCGTTATATGAGTTTGATGTAATTCTTGGAATGGATTGGTTGACTCTACATGATGTCATAGTGAATTATAGATGAAAGATTATTGAATTGAAATGTCAAAATAATGAAATTCTTCTGATTGAACCGGATGAGTTGGGTGAGTTACCTATTGTGATTTTGTCAATGTCAGCTCAAAGGTATGTAAGAAAAGGTTGTGAAGCTTATTTTACGTATGTACTGAACATGAAAGTGTCTGAATTGAAGATTGAATCTGTGCTGATAGTTTGTGAATATCCGGATGTGTTCCCGGAGGAGTTGCCTGGATTACCACCGATCAGAGGGATTGAGTTTACTATTGATTTTGTACCAAGAACTTCACCGATATCGATAGCTCTGTATAGAATAGCTCCAAATGAATTGAAAGAATTGAAAGCTCAGTTGCAAGAGTTGACAGATAAGGGTTTTGCGAGACCGAGTTTTTTGCCCTGGGGTGCACCAGTGTTATTTGTCAAGAAGAAAGATGGATCCATTAGAATTTGTATTTATTATCATCAACTTAATAAGGTTATGATAAAGAACAGGTACCCTTTATCGAGAATTGATGATTTGTTTGACTAGTTGAAAAGGGCAACAGTGTTCTCGAAGATAGACTTGAGATCAGGCTATTATCAGTTGAGAGTTAAAGAGTCAGATGTGCCGAAGTCTGCATTTAGAATGAGGTATGGGCATTATGAATTTCTTATCATGCCTTTTTGGATTAACTAATACTCCTACTACTTGTATGGATTTGATGAATCGGATCTTCAGACGTATTTGGTTAAGTTTGTAGTTGTGTTCATTGATGACATTTTGATTTATTCTCGAGATGAGGCTAAGCATGTTGAACATTTAAGAATTGTATTGCAGACTTTGAGAGATAAGAAATTGTTTGTTAAGTTCAGCAAAAGTGAGTTTTGGCTCTGAAAAGCCAGATTTTTGAGGCATATTGTCTCAGCGAAAGGTATAAGGGTTGATCCGAGTAAAATTTTGACAACTTTTGATTGGAAACTTCGAGGAATGTATCCGAGGTTAGAAGCTCTTTGGGCTTAGCCGGGTATTATCAATATTTTGTAAAGGATTTTCTATGATTTCTATGCCTATGACCAGATTGTTACGAAAAGATGTAAAATCCGAGTGGTCTTAGAATTGTCAAAAGAGTTTTGAACAGTTGAAAGCGTTGTTGACTGAGGCACCGATATTAGTGCAACCTGAGTCGGGAAAAGAGTTTGTGATTTACAGCAACGTATCATTGAACGATCTTGGCTGTGTGTTAATATAAGAGGGTAAAGTGATAGCTTATGCCTCGAGACAGTTGAAACTGCATGAAAAGAACTATCCAACAAACGACTTGGTATTGGCTGCGATTGTGTTTGCTTTAAAATTTTGGCGACACCATTTATTCAGTGAGAAGTGTCACATCTTTACTGATCACAAGAGTTTAAAGTATTCGATGACTCAGAAGGATTTGAATTTGCAACAACGGAGATGGCTCGATTTGTTGAAAGACTATGAGTTGGTAATCGATTATCATCCTGGGAAGGCGAATGTAGTCGTCGATGCTTTGAGTAGGAAATCTTTTTTTGCTTTGAGAGCAATGAATATGCGACTGACTTTTTCTAATGATGGATCAATTCTAGCCGATTTACAAGCTAGACTGGTATTTCTTCAGCAAATTTGCGAAGCTCAAAAATGTGATAGTGAATTGCAAGCTAAGAGAGTACCGTGTGAACTGAATGGTGATTCAGACTTTCAGATTGGTGCTGATGATTGTTTGACGTTCTGAGGTAGGATTTGTGTACCGAAAGTACAGAGTTGATTCATAAAATTCTTCATGAGGCACAAAGTGGTTGTCTGTATGTTCATCTAGGAAGTACGAAAATGTATAATGATTTGAAGAAATTGTATTGATGGTCAGTATGAAATGAGATATTTCTGAATTCGTATTGAGATGTTTGATTTGTCAACAAGTAAAGGCCGAACATTAAGTACCTTCGGGTTTACTTCAGTTTGTGACTATACCCGAGTGGAAATGGGACAGAATTACGATGGATTTCATAACTAATTACCTCTGACTCCGAATAAGAAAGATGCCATTTTGGTCATTGTTGATAGATTGACGAAATTGGCTCATTTTATTTTGGTACGTACTGATTATTCACTTGATAAGCTAGCTAAATTGTACATTGCTGAGATTGTTAAATTACACGAGGTGCCTACTTCTATTATTTCCGATAGAGATTCGAGGTTTACGTCGTGATTTTGGAACAAAATTACAAGAAGCGTTAGGTACAAAGTTGAATTTTAGTACTGCATTGCATCCACAAACTGACGGTCAATCTGAGAGAGTGATTCAAATTCTTGAAGATATGCTTCGCTGTTGTGTTTTAGAGTTCGAAGGTAGTTCGGAGAAATACCTACTGTTTGAATTTGCTTATAACAACAGTTATCAATCGAGCATAAAGATGGCACTGTATGAAGCATCGTATGGCCGCAAATGTCAAAATCCGTTGTACTAGACTGAGCTTAATAAGAAATAGATTCACGGGGTTTAGTTGGTCAGAGAAATCAAAGAGAATGTGAAAGTAATTCGTGATTGTTTGGAAGCAGCTTCGGACCTACAGAAATCATACGCAGATTTGAAACAAAAGGATATTGAATTTCAGGTTGGTGATAAAGTGTTGCTAAAAGTATCACCGTGGAAGAAAATTCTTAGATTTGGTCACAAAGGCAAGTTGAGTCCGCAGTTCATTGGGCGGTATGGCGTTATTGAAAGAATAGGACCAGTGGCATATCGATTAGCTTTTCTATCAGAATTGGAAAGGATTCACAATGTGTTTCATGTATCAATGTTGCACCATTATCAATTAGACCCTTCACATGTAATTTTACCAACAGAGATTAAGATTCGACCCGATATGACTTATGGTGAAGAACCGATCAAGTTAGCTTAGGAAGTTAAACAGTTGAGAAATAAAAGCATAGCCCTAGTGAAAGTTTTGTGGCAACGACATGGAACCGAAGAGGCTACGTGGGAACCTGAGGAAGCTATGAGAAAACAATACCCTAACCTCTTTTCTGGTAAGATTTTCGGGGACGAAAATCCCTAAAATGAGGGAAAGTTGTAACAACCCATTTTTGGGGAAAATTGAAATAGTAGTTTTGGGACCACAAATACGAAGTAGAAATGCTTATTTTATTATTTCTTAAAGGTCTACAGTATGATTGAATAATTGTGTGAAAATTTCGTTATGACATTTCATCGATTGAGTGTCCAATTTGGCTAAAAGGACTAAATTGCAATAGGTGCAAAACTTGAGTTCTCTATGTTAAAGGTGCCTAATTTCTATGAATTCTTAAATTAGAGGTCCTTAAATGGTAATTAGACCATTATATTTTGGTATTGACAAAAATAAACATGGTTAGATAAAATTTCAAAGTTTTAAGTGAAGGGCATTTTAGTCATTTGGTAAATAAAAACAAAAATTAACAAATAAAAGATGTCATCTTCATCAAATAAGTTCCCCATGGCCAAAAATTGCAAGGAGAAGACATTGCTATTTCGAGCTTGATTGTAAGTCTGTTCTTGTCATATTTTTAATGATTTTTATATTTTTAATACAGTTGTAACTTTGATTTAGCCATTTCAAGGACAAATTTTAAAAGAAGGTGAAGTTTAAAATTTTACCCATGTTGAACATGTATGTATTTTGATGCCTGATGGTAGAAAATGCTTGTTTGTTGTTTGTTAAACGACTTTTGTAAAGTGATTTTTGGTAAAAATGACAAATAGGGACTTATTTGTAAAAGTCTATAAAATGCATAGAAAAATGTGAATAAATGAAAAATGTGGGCTGTTATGAGTACTAGTAAGGTTCGGCTAGGCTTGGGTTGTGATGAAATTGAATGAAATTCATTTTTCGAGCCTAGGGACTAAAATGTAAAATGTTAAAAAGATAGGGTCAAAAATGTAAATTTTTACATAGTATGTTTTTGGGCTGAATTGAATAATGTGATAATTAAATAATTTAAATTTGGTATTATAGTTCAAGAAAAATGAAGTTCAGGTCAAGATCGAGGGAAAAACAAAGTAATTGACGAATAGCTCCCTTTGGTCGTTTTTGTAACCAAGGTAAGTTCGTATGTTAAATAAGCTTTAATATAATTATATTTAAATGCTTTAATATTGCATGAAGTATGATTGATTGTGTGGATGAGTTTAACTCTACGAACGAGTTTGACGACGATTCGATAAGAAAGAAATCTCGTTAAACCTTAGGAATAGATTAGGATACAAGTGACATGTCACTAGGGTTACCATGTGTTATGTGATTGTGTGATCCTGGTGCTGGTCTCGTATGTCCTACCAGTGGCTGAGTATACCAGCATTTGTTGCGGTTACTTGACAGCTTGTGTGAGCAACACCGAGTAGCTAGGTCTTGACTAACAGCTTGTGTGAGCAGGCCCATTGATTAGCTCACAAACGAGCAATTATATGATATGAGATTGAGGTAGCATTGGCTACATATGTGGCACTTAGTTCCAAGTATTCGACATGATTATTCTGAGTGGTTCACGAGTATGTCAAATATGAGAATGTGTAAATTCTTTATGAGATGGTACAGGTATACTCGAAGCTTATGATTATTTTTTCGTGAAATGACGATTTCAAGGTAAGTTGTGATGGAAGTGAATTATGATCTTGAGATTATGGTAAACTATGTCATCTTATGTTATAATACTTGCATGATTAATGTAGGGTAAGGTTGCTTATTTCTTCATATGAGCTTGCTAAGCTATATAGCTTACTCTATTTTATTTTCAATGTTTTATAGTGTCACCAAGCTAGCTCGGGATTGGAGATAGTCGGAAGTCGCATCACACTATCAAACTGTCTTTTGGGTACCGATGATTTTAAAACATTTTGAGAGTATGACATGTATAGGGACTTGATCTTTTTGTTATATGTGTCATTTGATTTGGCCAAATGTATTGGCTTATATTTGCTTAAGGTGATTTGGTATTTAGCCATGTAATTGGCTTATTTTGGCTAAAATGGTTGTATGCCCATTTATATAAATATATGCGTTAATGCCTTCTTGTTTTTATGTTTTGTATTGGGTTGCTATATGTTTATTATGGTTAAATGACTTGCTATGAAATGGATGAGATGGGTCCTTTGGTGTGCTAGGAAACCTAAGTAGAATTTTGCATGATGAAAGTATTCATGTTGATACTTGTGAATGTGAGATTTGTATGAATTGAATTATTCTATAGTAAATATGTTAAGTGTTGGTAATGAATGATATGATTTAACCTTGTTTATGGATGTTTTTGTTGCTTAAACATGCTATGGATTATGCCATTAAACTTGTGTATGTGTAGGTATAAAAGAGGGTAACAAATGGCTTGGCAGATAACCTTTATTTAGTCTACACGGGTAGACACACAGGTGTGTGTCTATGCCGTGTGTGACACCCGGTCTGCCCCATGGGCATGTGTTCTGGCCGTGTGTCCCAACTGTGTGAGGGACATGGCCTCAGGCACGAACGTGTGACCTGACCGTGTGAAATCTGTACCTATTTTATGAAAATTAAATTAACCACATGGCCTGGCACACGGGTGTGCGACTTGGCTGTGTGACATCAATTTGTTCACGTATTGCAAAATAGAGAGTTACACGGGTTAGGGGCACGGGCACATGTGACCACACGGCCTGCCCACACGGGCATGTCCCAAGCCACTCGAGCTTGCGACCTGTATTCATAGCAAAAATTTTTTATGTTTTGTAAAAATATTCGGAGTGCTCAGTTTAGTCCCAAACCAGTTCCAAGGTATGTTTCGGGCCTCGTAGGCTCGTATTAGGGACTTTATGATTGAATGCGAATGGTTTTAATTTGGATGAAAATTTATGGCCCAGAATTGTATGTTTGTTTGCCTTGCAAGTCCGGTAATGCCTGGTATCCTGCTCTTGTGTTCAATATGGGTCAGGGGTGTTACATCTTCTTTCCCAAAATAATACATGAAAACCCTAGGAGAGAGAGAGAATAAACTTTCATGGCCAAATTGGGTAAGTTTCCTTGGCCTGTTTTTAGTAATTTTGATATTTGGGGGATCAATTTGAGAAGTTATCAAAGTATGAAAAATGGGTCATGGATGTATATACTGAAAATTAGAAATTTTTGGTAGAAAATGAAAGGTTTTTGATAGATAAAAAATTTTACAAACTGATTTTTGATGAAAACATGATTGAGGGACTAAAATGTCAAGTTGTGAAATTTAAGAAAAATGCTGAATTTTTATGAATACATGTGCTGTAAATTTTGTAATGGGATTTTGGTTAGGCTTGGAATAAGGAGTAAATTGCACAAATTTTATTTTCTGAGCCTAGGGACAAAATGGGAATTTATGAAAAAGTTAGGGGCAAAATTTACTCGTATAGATCCAGATAGTCCAAATCCGGAGCTAGAACGAGGAAAGGAAAATGTCGGATTAGTAGATTTTACGTACACAAACATTGTCGAGGTAAGTTTGTGTAATTAAATTGTGTTTATTTACATGCTTGCATTGATTGTGTTTATGTAAATTGTATAAATGTCATAAATATGTGAAAATGATTACATATCTGAAGCCTGATAAATAAAAATGTTTGAATTAAATGATAATGCCCGATAGATGATAAAGGATAAACGATGAGGATGTTACTTATATGCATGAAATAAATGTGGAACGTGTTTATTTGAATTGTATGAATATGGATTGTGAAATAATCACATGCCCGAAAATGCTTGAGAAAATTGTTGAAATCCCGGTTGAATAAAATGGAAATTCAATGGATTATATGATTTTTCGAAATGAGTGAGGTCCTGCATTTTTTGCTGAAGGGATTTAGCTCGGATGAGTAATCCAATTGACCTTATTACAGAAAAGATTTAGCCCGGACGAGAAATCCAGATCAAGCTCCTTAGAGCATATGTCATAAAAAGGATTTAGCCTGGACTAGTAATCCTATTGTATACATGTGTGGCTCAAGAGTGTACTCTCTAAAATAGTACCTTATGGGTACCATTGAATATGAATTGACGAATCCTACTTTGTACACCACGAGTGTACTACTTGTGTATCCATCGATATTTCAGATAAATTCAACGGGTAAAAAAATTTCTTGACATGAGAAGATAAAATAAGAAATGGGTTATTACACATTGGCCTGTGTATCCTAATTTGATGTGTATGTACATCCTTGATTATAGACTTATATACCTTGAGTGTAATAATTGTGACATTGATATTCTGAGTAATATGAGTAAAGTTCTGATATGAATTGATCTGAACTCGAAATGAACTAGTATGAAATTATACTTGTAATAATGAGATAAATTATGCATGTTGAATGAATACATGTTGCGAAAAACATATGTGCTTGGAACCTTGATTGCTGTTAAGCCTATATATGTTTTGATGTTATTGTGGATTATATGACTAATAAGGGCAATGAGGATGTGTGTAGGGCTTGAGTTCAAATTTATTGAATATGCCTTACATAATTACCTCAAAATAGAATGAATGGTAAGTTAAGTACCATGTTATACGAACTTACTAAGCATTTTATGCTTTCTTAGTTTTATTTTCCTGTTTTAGAGTAAATCGGAAGCTCGTTGGATTGGAAGCTTGGCAGAGATCACTCACACTATCCATCGGCCCATGTCGGTGTAATATGGTAAATCAATTATGGTTGTAATGACATGTATAGGATATATTGGCCATATTGGCATGTAAATGTAAAAGATGCTTGTAATCTAGCCATTGGAATGGCTAGTAATGGTTTGTTTTAATATACTTGTAATGTCAAACTATGATAGTTACACATATGTTAAGTAGTTGATCAAACTATGTCTAACTTGAGGACTTAACTAAGGTAAGTTTATAGACATGTATGCATGAAATGATATGCCATGATGAATGATGGAATTTGCTTGATTTGAATGCTTGAAATGGTTGGTTTTTGGATATGTGATTCAAGTGCAGGTCATGGGTGTGATTTTGAGTGAGAAATGAAGCTAGGAATGGCTTTATTTTGTCCACACGAGCAGACACACGGGCATGTGTCTAGACTGTGTGTGATACACGGCTGAGTACATGGGTGTGTAGATAGGCCGTGTGTCCCCTACACCTTAAATTTGAGAAATAGAATACTCAGAATGGAGCACACAGACGTGTGCCTCAGCCGTGTGCACAAGTCAGAGAGTTACATGGTGTCGAACACGGCCTCTAGCACGGGCGTGTCCCAGGGTCACATGGGCATGTCCCTCGAACCACACGGGTGTGTGACCCTGTAACTTAGAATTTTTTTTGAAAATTCATGAAAAATTCTTAGAGTTCCCGATTAAGTCCCGACTCGATGCTAATGCTTGTATTGGGCCTCGAGGGTCCAATTAAGGGAGTTTTAAGTTATCTCGGTTAATGAATAGTAATTTATGAGAATTATTTCAAAAGTATTCTGAAAAATTCTAGTAACTCTTCGTAACCCTATTCCAACGACGGATACGGGTTAGGGGTGTTACATGAAGTTTTGTTAGGGAAAGTGTAGATAGTTTGCCAACACAAATGCCATGTGAAAACACAAAAATATATAGACTTTTTCAGCACCTTTTGAGGCCTAGTTCATTCAGTTTCGTAGTAATTTTTTACGAAATTCACACTTTAATTATAAAATAATTTATTTGCACTTAAATTATTAACGTATTAAATTTTAATTATTTTTATAATAAATTTTCACAAATTTGGTTTACTTTCGACAGTTTTGCACAAAAGGTGGACCAAGAGCAAGGCTGAATATTTTTCTTGCCAAGGATGGTCCAAATGATGATTATTTTATGCACTTTATATTTAATTTTAATCCAAATTTAATTGGGTTAAAAATTAATATAAAGCCTAGAGGAGAAAATGACCAGATTGTGCTAATAAAAGAAGACTGATCCAACAAGAGAGACGGTGGCCCAAAACCGTCCAACAAGCTAACCCAATCAGTTGAATTTTTCTAATTTTTATGCTTGCAAAACAATCCTCAAAGTTTCCTTAAACTCTATTCAAACACCTACACTTTTTGTGCCTTTGAAGATTTACCCCAAGCTAAATTTAGCAAAGTTTGAAACATTCAAACTTTGCTCCATGTGTGGCTAGCCAAGGGGAATGTATGGCTGCTAATTATTTGCTATTTTTAGCAGCCACTCCCACCTATAAATACCCCTTTTTTCTACTTTGTTCAACACACCCTTCATTTCCCAC
Source organism: Gossypium arboreum (assembly GCF_025698485.1). Lineage (NCBI taxonomy): Eukaryota > Viridiplantae > Streptophyta > Magnoliopsida > Malvales > Malvaceae > Gossypium > Gossypium arboreum. Next base: position 88,840,678 of record NC_069070.1, on the reverse strand, counting down.
ACATATCTCTCTTTCACTCACTTTCTCTACTTTGTTTTTCCCTTTTTCTTGTTCACTCCCTTGTCGATTTTCCTCTTGAAAAAGAGCCTTCTTCCACCTTGGAATAGCATCATCCAATTATTCGTTGAGGCCTCGGTTCAATAGAACAAGTAGAGAAGAAGACTTGTCTGGCTTCAGAGAAATCCTAGATTTGCTTCCTAGTTCCCTTCTCTTTAATTTTCTTATTTATGTTGTGATCATGAATATGAATAATTTTTTTTGTTGTTATTCTTCTAATTAAAATGGGTTAAATTTAATTCATGTTAGATTGATTTCATTCTATCCACTTAAATTATTAAAATAATTTTTGTGTTGTTATAGGTGTTGGTGAGTTGTTCAATTAAATAAAAGCGTGCTTATGCTATACTTGCATTATAAAATGTAAGGTAATGAATGAATTAATTATTAAGTGTATTGAAATTGTAATTAATTGAAAAAATATTTGATTGATGCATGTTTAATCTTTTAAGGTAACTGAGGTTAAATTAGCGACGGTATTAAATGGTACATTAGCCTTGCATAACTTGCAAGATTATTCTGATTAAACTGATTTAGTACAAAAATATATTGTTACCACACTTAATCTTTTATATGCTTATGAAGATTGATTAATTGTTTGAATTGACATTGAAAAATGTTCAAGAGATTGGTTAAATTAGTAAGTATGTATGGGCAGTAGTTAACAAATTACCAAGTTGCCGTGAAAAAATTCGTAACAACTTGAACTTGGGTTTAGTAATTCTAAGTTAAGGAATGTAATTGATCTAACACAATTATGTCATGTTGATTAAAACTCATCGTTTTTCGAAGTCGTGCATTGGAATTTTTTACTTTTTATTTTTATTAATTAGTTAATTTTTAGTTTTTAACTCACTTATTCAAAACAACATATTTTTCTCATCACCAAAATGTTTGATTACATTTCATAAATATTTTTCTTTCACAATTCCTATACTTGACATTTACTTGTCACTTTATTACTTGATAACTAATACACTTGCACATTTTTGTCATTCCACCGTGGTAATTCTGGGAAGGCCAAGTCAACATTTTTTACGTAGCAATCCCAGTTCAAATTCAAACTTGTACCAGATAAATCCCCATAAAAAAGGAGAAGATAATCTTGAGTTGTTAGCCAACCCTAGCCTAATCTATCTATAAAAGCAGATGAAGGGGACCTCACAAAATAGCGAACAAAGTGGGAGAGATCTTTAGGTGTGAATAAGGGTTCGGCTGCACAAAGGAAAGGAAGTCTAAGGCAGTCCTTCTTAGCCGTCACAGGGCGATGTGCTGCTGAAGTGGGGACTAGGCAAGAGAAAGTTGTTTCCCAAAGTTCTTCTGTTATTTCCATTAATGTTCCTTTGAAAGATTGAATTGAAGTAGTTGAACATAATGCCGAATAATATTTTGGTTTGGAATTTTATTTCCCAAGCCATGAGCTAAATCTCAGAGGGTTAAGATTACTTTCGATGAAACCTTAAACTATTTTTATAGATGCAACATATATCTAAGTTACTTTACTATTTCAATTGATTGTTCTTATTTCTTAATTAAAATGCAAATGATCTCTAGACATAGAAGACTGTTCACATACTTATAAATTGATTCTAATTCTGGAAGGTTCGGATTGGTTGGATTAAAATTAAATGAAATGAGCTTGTACTCGATAAACACTTGTAGTCGACTCTAGACATAGAGTCATGGTTGTACAGAAGGAACTCATGCAAGATATCTAAAAAGCCTATAGACACGAGTACGGTAACCTGAGGTTTTGCTCTCGCGAGAGGCAGGCCATTTTACAACTCTTTTGTGCAGTAAAGTAGATACGATTTTTCCAAGGCATTATTGATAGTAATGGTTGATTCTGGGTAATCCTAACCTTCCAAATCAACATCACCCTATCCATATTCTTTGTTGTAGTATTTTTTCCACAACATATTTAGTTGCTTATTTATTTTTTTACATTCTATTCGAATAATCACTCTCGTTATTATCATTACATTTATACTTTCACTTTTGTCAGTGCATTTCTAATTATACATCAATTCCATCTATCGCATACATCATCACTCCTTTGAATTATCACTGCATACTTACCTTAGTTTACCATTGCATCTTATTCGTCAGTCTTGCCATAAAATTCATATTACAATAACTTGAGCATTTTAGTGCCTTATTCTAATCCTCGTGGGAATGATACTCACTCTTTATTTTATTACTTGATTCGATGTGTATACTTGCACAAATCGCATATCATATTCACATGTGACAAGTTTTTGGCGTTGTTGCCGAGGATTAATAGTTTGGTGAAATTTGGTTTGGTTATTTTACTTAGTAATTTTATTTAACTTAGTGTATTTGCTTTTTATAGGTTGTCCATCAGTACATGAGAAGAGGCATTCCTGCTAACACAGAATACCTTTTTGATCTAGAGATTAACAGAACCTTACGGAGAAAGAGAAAAGAATTGAGAAAAATGGCTAGAAGCAGGAATAATCTTAATGGTAATCAAAATGATCATAATGAAAATCCTTTCATTAGACGTGTGGTGGATGAATGACATAGGCCAATTAGAGAGCATGTCATCTCAATGCTAGATGATCTAAATCCAAGGATAATTAGATCAACCATACAGGCTCATTAGTTTGAACTGAAACCAATAATGTTTTAGATGTTACAAATAGTACGATAGTTCAGTGGACTACCCATTGAAGACCCACGATTACATTTAAGACCTTTTCTAGGAGTATGTGATTCATTCAAACAACAGGGTGTTCCTAAAGACACCTTGAGACTTAAGCTATTCTTTAAGAGATAGTACAAGAGCATGGCTGAATGCTTTCCCATCAAGAATAGTGGCATCATGGAATGATCTTTTCTAGAGCTTCTTGCCTCGGTATAACTGACCTATTATGAATGACAAGTTGAAAATGATATTACGTCTCTTTGGTAGATGGAGGATGAGACGCTATATGAAGCTTGGGAACGATCTAATGAGTTAATTTAGAAATGTTCGATCCTTGGATTCCAACATTGGACTCAAATGGAGATGTTTTACAATGGGTTGAATGCGCACACAAGGACGGTACTTGATGCGTCTGCCAACTGTATGTTGTTGGAAAAAACTTATAATGAAGCAAACGAGATCTTGGAAAAGATTGCCAACAACGATTATCAGTATCCGATCAAGAGAGTTGGGACAAGTAAGAGAGCTGTCGATACCATCAAGCCTGATGCAATCACTTCGATAACGACCTAGGTATCTTTTCTAGCTAATATGATTAAAACTATGAAAAATCCAACTGTAGTTCAGAAGATGAAAATAGTCGAGCTAGCATGTGTTTATCTTGGTTAAGATCATGTGTTTGATGAATGCCCACAAACCTAGCATTGAATACAACATGGGTAATTTTAAACAAAATAATAATCCCTATTCCAACACATACACTTTACTTGAACAGAATAAACCTTTTAATTTTAATGATCAATGTTTGAAACCTTACGAGGAGCTCAAGAAATGACTTGTAGCAGCATCAATTATGGTTTCTCCAGAATGGACATTGCCCTTTGAACTTATGTGCAACGCTAGTGATTATGCTGTGGGTGCAATGTTGGGTCAAAGGAGAAACAATGTACTACATGTAATATATTATGTTAGTCGGACATTGACAAAGACTCAACTTAATTATACTACTACCGAGAAGGAATTACTAGTAGTGGTCTTTGCATTTGACAAATTTTGTTCTTATTTAGTAAAAACAAAGGTCACAGTCTACACAGATAACTTAGCTATCAATTACTTGGTATGAAAGAAAGATGCCAAGCAGAGATTGATTAGGTGGATACTCTTGTTACAAGGTTTTGATTTGGAAATTATAGATTAGAAGAGAATCGAAAATCATGTGGCTGACCTTTTGTCAAGAATAGAATTGGGACATGAAGATGAAAGCAAGAAACTTATTAAAGAATAATTCACATATGAACGGTTGCTCATTGCCAAGGCATTATCTTGGTATGCCAACATAGTAACCTTCTTAGTAAGTGCATCGCCAATGATAAGATGCATAGTATCTTACAACATTTTCACTTAGCCCCATATAAAGGACATTTTGGAGGAATGAAAATAGTTGCCAAGGTACTTCAGTCAGGATTCTATTAGCTAAGTTTATTTAAAGATGCTCATGAATTTTATAGCTTGTGTGACCATTGTCAAAGAATAGGAAAGGCCATTAGAAAGTATATTGAAGATTGAACTGTTTGATGTATAGGGAATAGACCTTATAGGTCCATTGCCACCATCCGTGGGCAAGCTATACATACGTTTGGCAGTAGACTATGTTTCTAAGTGGGTAGAAACAATAGTCTTAGCCACTAATGATGCTAAGTCGGTATTGAAATTTTTACGTAAGAGTATTTTCACAAGATTTGGTACACCAAAAGCCATTATCAGTAACGAGAGATCCCATTTTGATTGCAAAATGATGGCGAATGCCTTGCGCAGGTATGAGGTGAAACAAAGAATTGCCACGGCATATCACCCGATCTATTGATCAGTAATTTAATGAGATGGAGATGCTTACGCAAAGAATAAATGTGCGATAAGAATAAGAGACTACCGTCATGGTGTGGTTCGTAAATGGCTTGAACATTTCGATAGCCAATAGTCTTAATCTTCAAACTTACATTGATCTTGAAGAGATGGTACACAAGACAATTGAGATTGAGCAATAATTTCAACAATGTCAATCTCGTCCATTTGGTGCATCACAAAATTATAGAGGTACGTGTTCTAATTCTAATTTCAAGAATTTGAAACACCCTTATGCTACTAATAAGTTGTTATCAAAACATGATGAGACTAAACCTTTTGAGTGGAAAAGTCAGGCTCCTACAAAACCTTCTTCAACATCTTCTAAGCAGACCACTTCTACTGATTTGTCACCAAAACAACAAAGATCTCGTGAAATTGAATGTTTTAAGTGTAAAGGGCATGGGCACTATAGTAGTGATTGTGCCAACACAAGAATTTTGTTGATAAAAAGAAATGATAGTGAGAATTTTTTCCTCAAATCTATGAAGTTAGATGAGATAGAAACTTCATGTTCTCCCACTAAGATATATTGCACTAAATTGAATATTCATAATACTTGGGATGGGGGTATGGGAAGTGAGGAAGAATCATGTGAAAAGACCAAGAGAAAAAAAACCTTGAGTGATAAAAGTCTACCTAATGGTCCAAACTTAGTGAGTGGAATTACATATAAGGTAAAATTGAAGAATTCTCAAGTGGAAAAAGAAAATATAAGCAAGAAAATACGCATACAAAAGTGAGGAATGATTATGTTTTAACTAAACCTAACTCAAATTTGTTTAGTGATGTTCATTTATTACACGATTTCAAGGATCCATTGACAAACTTCCAATTATATTACTCTACCATTGACAAACGATTTTACTTATGGGAGAGAGGTAAGTTGAACATTGATACTTCTCCAAAAGTGATACAGGATAAGAAAGGTAAGCCAACATTAGAAATTGATTTAAGAAGGCAGACCTTGAATTTTTTTATAAGTATGCTACTGATTTTGTTTTTCCTTACAACATGATTTGTTGTTGGTCAAATTTCATTAAACCTTGGTCAGAAATTTCAATTGATTTTACAGGTTTATCTAGATTTGTACAGGTTAAAAATAGTAATTTTGTTGCACTAGATAGGTTTATAAAAGCATTTTATATATTTACTCTTGCAATAAAATTTTCTACCTTGACATTTAACGATGACTTTTTACATAATCTTAACCTTCTTGATTTTTATAAACAAGTGAAATTCTTGACTCATCGTTGGAAATTTTGATGGATGACCATGTATATTCAAATAAAGTTACATGTTATGTTTTACTTGAACACTCATCTACCTAGTATTTCTTTGTTTAGTGTCGATGATTTGTTTTTGAAGGAGAGATACTTGATCCATGCTGATTTGGGATATCATAATCATATCTTTGATCCTAGAGATAGTTTTGGCGCACAAGAAAGCTTAGGTAAGTATTTTTTTTTCAATTTATTGTTATTTATCCTAATATCTTTTCTTTTGGAGCAGCTAAATATTCAAGGACGAATCTTCTTGAGGAAGGTAGGAATGGTGCAAGTTTCAAGGTCCAATTTTAGACCCATGAATGTAATGGGTTCACACTACCTCAAGGCGCAACAATAATTTCAAAGGCCAAGCAAATAAAACCAAGATTTTCTCAAAGACCAGACGAACGACCAAGCTGAAATCTCTAATAGGGAAATTAAACAAATTCTGGAAAAAGCGGTGAGTCCATCTCAAAAGAACTGGTCTACTATGTATCACCCCTTACCCGTATTCGACGCTGAAACAGGCTACGAGGTATTACCTAACTTAATCTCAAACAAACATTCAAAACTGAGACATGGATTTCCGCTCAAATTTAAAACTTTTTGAAAACATTCATATCGTCTCTTAAACGAGCCTACGAGGCCGAGAACATACATTGGAAGTGGTTCGGGACTAAACTGAGAACTTTAGAAAACTTCCAAACACTTAGAAAATTTTCATCAAAACAGCAGTCTCACGCCCATGTGGGTAGGTCGTGTGGTCACACACAGCCATGTCCCTAACCCGTGTAACTCTCTGTTTATGACGCCATCAAAAAATTGTGGTCACACGACCAAGTCACACGCCTGTGTGCTTAGGCCGTGTGGGCGATTTAAATTTCATAATTTTTCATAAAATAGGTGCGGACTTCACACGCCCAGGGCACATGCCCATGTCCCTGGGCCGCGTCCTTCACACAGTTGAGACACACGGCCGTGTCTCTGCCCGTGTGGCCAATTCGAAGCTAAAATTCAAAAATACAGGGGACACACGACCGGATCACACACCCATAGGGCAAGCCCTGTGTCACACACGGCCTAGACACACACCCGTGTGTCTACCTGTGTGGACAAAAATAAGGCTATTTACCAAGCCATTTTGCCACCCTTACTTGCACCAACCTACACAACAACAACCAACACAAATCCAAGTGTATTCATACAATCAAATCAGCCACAACCAAGTCATTCACACATCAGTTACATGCTACTTTCTATCACATACAACATCTCCTACTTGTCATCTCAAACCATGCAATATCCACATTCATGAAGGGCGTCATCATATGTATATATATACTTAAGCCAATATTAGCCAATTTAATGGCCATTCACAAAATGAATTATCAAATAACATAAGCCAACACTTTTGGCCAAATCAACTATGACACATAACAAAATGACTAAGTCCCTATGCATGCCATACTCAAAATTATGTAATCATAAGTACCCAAAATAGTAATTTGATAGTATGAATGGATCTCTAACCATCTTCGATCCCCAAGATGGCTTGGCGACACTATAAGACAAGGGAAAAAAGAAAGGGAGTAAGCTTGAAAGCTTAGTAAGTTCCTATGCAAATAATAGGCATCATACACACACTTTAACATATAATTATATGAAGTAAATTATCATAAATATCATTGTAAACTTTCATGATCAAATTTAGCATAGATGTCATTAAAACCTTAACATCAAAACTTACTCAATCATACCACATCAAGGGTTCATACCTGTATCAACTTGCAACATACCATTGTCTCCCACAACATATCATAATCTTTCATAACTTTAACATGACCGTTAAGTTACCCGTTGAACCACTTGGAATACTAAAGGATACTCAGGATATCTCACACACATAGTATCATACCAATGCCATATCCCAGATATGGTCTTACATGGGATCTCATATTGATGCCATTAGCCCAGCTATAGTCTTACACAAAATCTCATATTGATGCCATATCCCAAATATGTTCTTACACGTAATCTCAACTAACCCTAATGTCATTACATTTGTATCCTAACTATTCTTAATGTTCACCTGGAATTTTCTCTTTTCGAACTTTGTTGAATTCATTCAAAGAGTAAATTAATTCATACTATATTAAAGCAATTAAAGCATAAATAATGATGCATTATTTACATACAAACTTACCTCGGTACAAAAAAAAAAGAGAAATAGATTTAATCATCAAACACCTTATTCTTTCCTCGATCAAGGTCTGAACTTCGTTTTTCTTGATCTATAATAGAAAATTTAGCTTATTACCCCTAATGTTTCACACTTTTATAAATTAGTCCCTAGGCTCGTAAAATGAAATGTATTCAATTTCTTTGTTACCCAAGCCTAGCCGAACCATATACATGCTCATATCAGCCCACATTTTTCATCAAATCAAATTTTTACTACCCATTTTACATCTTTTTACAAATAGGTCCTTTTTAGATATTTTCATGAAAAAACACTTAGTAAAAGTTGTTTATTACACATCAAACTTTCATTTCCTACCATTAAACATCAAAACACATGCATGTCACACATGGGTAAATTTTTGAACATGAACCCTACTTCAAAATAATGGTAGAAATAGTTAAATTGGGTTATGATGACTTCAAAAATGTAAAGAACATTAAAAATAGGGCTAGAATGCATTTACTATCTAGCATGGAAGTTGACAAAACCCTAGCTATGGTGAGCTTGAAATTTTCGGCCAAGGTAGGAGAAGATGGACAGAATTTTGACTTGATTTTCCCTTTTTATTCTTTTATTTACCAAATGACCAAAATGTCCTTTTTGCCAAACTTTAAAATTTTATCTCACCATGTCCATTTTTTAAGTAAGCCATGTTATTTACTTGTTGAACTTGAACATAAAGCGTTTTGGGCGATTAAGACTGAACATGGATTAGGATGCCGCTAGGGACAAGAGATTGTTAGAATTGAATAAGATTGAAGAGGTTTGAATATAAGCATATGAGGATGCTCGTTTTTATAAGAAAAAAACCAAGCAATGACATGATGCCAGAATTTTGCCAAGGTAAATTGAACCTGGAAAGCAAGCATTATTGTTCAATTCCAAGCTCAAATTATTTCCTTGTAAGTTAAAATCTCAATGGTCAGAACTTTTGAAGTAATTCAAGTGTTTTCATAGGGTGCTATTGTTGTTAAAGACCTAAGAAAAGGGGCTACATTCAAGTTTAATGTACAACGCTTGAAGCATTACTAGGGTGCTCCTATAAAGGGTGACAAGCAAAGCATTAGCCTTCATGATGTTTGAAATTTTTTGTTTTCATTAATAAGTAGTTTTTTCATTTTATTTCCCGTTTCTATTTTTTTTTTTATTCTCTTTATTTTTAATACAATTTTATATATTTTATTATTATTATGAATAAGAGCAGAATAAAAGAAGCAGGATTTGTTAGTGTATACAGAGTAGCAGTTTGTCGCAACATTACAGAGAAACATTATGTCACGACAAATTGAATGATGATGTGTTAATAAAAGAGTTGACGGCTTAGAAAATTCCAAAGGAGAGATTTTTAGGCAGTTGCATTTAGTGAATATTGGGAAACCCAAAGTATGAAGCCTACAATGTAGGGATCAATTATTTCATTTTTCCCCAAAAATGTCTTTTCTATTTTTAACTTTTCCTCCACATCGTAACCCTTTTTCCTCACGTTTCCCGTTCCCTAAAAATTATCATCTTTATCCCTTTTTATTTTCTTCAAACTTTTCATGTTTCCCAGTTCTCACAAAGTTCACATTTTTACAGTGTTCGCTTTAACATCTCTACTTTTTGATGTATACTCTATTATTTTTATTTCTATTTCCCTGACGTTCTTTTCTTGGCTCATGTAAAGAGTACTTCTAAAATAATAGAATCTTCGCGTGCTGGTGCCCCGTAGTCGAAGATATTCTTCAATGTTGCTGTTGCCACAAGGTATTCAACTAATATTCTAAAGCGGCCATTTTGCTTTGAATAGGGATTTTTATTCAAGGATGAACCCCACATGGGGTACAATGAATCTGTATCCTCAATTGTAGAAAAGCACAACTCGAGCAAATTTTGTCTACACCTAGGGGCTATTGTGGGTAAAGTGGTACGAGTGTTTTAGCGAAAACCGTGTTTTCATTGAAAATCCTTCTTAAAATAATTAATTAACAAAAAAAAAAACAAACTCCGTAACATCACTTGTTTGAAGCATATGTTTTTATGAAAACATGTCACTTAAAAATTGAGCTGCGGAAGCATAGAAAAACATACTATAATTTAGGAATCCCATGTTCAACTTCTCGTAATTACAATAAAAATAATAATAATCCAGATAATAATAATAAGGAAGCCTTATTACATTCCGGTCCAAAAAATACTTAATAAAATAAAGAACTTATATGCTTTTAAAAGAGAAACAAGTCCAAGTTGTCTTGCTAGCTGGCCACCCAGAGTCTCTCCAAACATCGAACCCTCTACTGAGCATCACTTGAAAATAAAATAAAAGAAGGGGGTAAGATTTCGCAAACTCAGTGTGTACAACCCTCGACGGAAAACAAGCATTCAAAAAAGACATCATTCATCAATCATGCAATGCAATTCCATCCAAATTATGCATCCGCTACACACCAGCTCCGTCCCCCGTCACACCATGTGGGGATATAAATATAGACCCACCCAACCCACACACCATGGTAGCCTGGTTACGGAACTACCTTCATTTACATATTGGGCTTTAAAAGCCGTCGGTGAATCCACGATTGTCAAGCAATGATGCGATCCTCATATACTTCCTCCGTTCCATAATTCCCACCCATATGCAACCTAAGCAGAATATCATATGCTAGGCCCAAAACCCCTTACAAAGCCCAAACAATTTCACATACCTGTATCTGGCCCATTAAGCTTAATCATATTCATATGGCCCATTAGGCCCAAATCACCTGTATATGGCCCATTAGGCCCAAATCACATTTATATGGCCCGTTAGGCCTACTCACATTCATCTTCAAGCTCACATACAAGTTCCTATCACATAGCATCAACATTCAATTTTTGCCCATTTAACCCATTCCGGCCTGATAAACTGTAAATTATATATATCTTTACCCCATGTTTAATGCATTTTATAGATGATTTCTCATTAGAATTGGTGAATTCTAAGCTCCTAATGCTTTAATTTCATGTTTTGTACTCAGGAGAGCACCAAGAGTCAAAAGGAGCCAAAAACGAGCCAAAAAGGGACAAAACAAACCTAATCGAGAAGATGACACGGCCTAAGCCTTGCCACACGGGCAGCTCATACGCCTGTGTTTTTCGAGGGTGTCAACCAAGGATTTCATGATTCAGACGGCCTGGCCATTGACCCACACGGCCGTGTGCAATTTAACGGATCGAACACGGCCTGAAAATCATGTCACACGGCCGTGTCACACGGGCTTGTCCCTGTTGAGCCCAAGTTAAGTCCAATTTGGAAAAGGCCACTTTGGAGGGTTTTTAGGCATTCCAAAGCCTATAAATACGCGCTAGAGGAGGAGAAAAAGGGAGAAAGAGAAGAGGGGTAAGGAATTACCCCAAGGACGCCGATGGATCCATCTCAGAAGACGGATTCATCATCAAGACTGAGGATCTCTCCTCAATTCCCCTTCGGGAGTTTTGGGTTTTCTTTATGTTTTGTATTCTTTATTCTTCTGAGATGTTTTCTTATTTATTTATGAACTAAATCCCCTAAATACCTAAGGGGAATGAAACCTAAGACGAATCTTGTTATTATTTTCTGAATCGTATGATAAATATTTAACTTGTTCTTAATTATGTGTTCTTAATTCTTTCTTTGATATCCCAGGATACTGATTCAAGACACGCTCTTATTCAGAGGAGGAATAGACCCTGTCTAAGAGTACATTTGCCATAATTAAGCGGAGTTGATTGCGCGCCTAGAAATAGGGTGACAAGATTTTACCGGATTAGGGTGAAATCTAATAAGGGGATCCATAGATCGAGTTAGTGCAACCCTAGAGTGTAAATTAGAGAAAAGTCTCGGTTATTCAATCTAGGGATTAGACGTTATTAGTCTTGAATAGGGATAATAACATAACTTTGGGATCTCCACGGAACAAGTTGAATGAATAAATCGTCCGATTCGGAGCCAGAATAACAAGTACAGTCTAGGTGGATTTTTCCTTAGGTATTGTCTCAAGTCAATCAATTTTCCCAAAAGCAATTCCCCAATTCTTTTCTCTGTGCGTTTTTAGTTTAAATAATTAGTTAATTAAAACAAACACCTTTTATTCTTAGGCTAGATAATAAAAAGATAGTTATTACTAGTACTTTTGGTTCCCTTGGGTACGATAGCGCGGTCTTGCCATTACTATACTATTGTTCAACAGGTGCACTTACCTTTTCGTCATGATAATAGTTAGTCTAGGTTTGATCTTCATTATAAATATTTATTACTTGTTACAAATCACACTATTTTTTTACTTGCCGTTGCCAGGGAACTAAAATATTAGGAACACTAATTTTTTATTACTTTAGCCATTTATTTTTCTTGCAATTTTATTTTATTTTATTATTTATTAATTTACTTTTTCTCTCTCTTGGCAGGTTTTTATAGTTTATGACTAGAAGAAACCTGTCAGGACCATTACTCTTTGACGAAGAAATCGATCGTACAATTTGCAAAAATTAAAGAGAAATAAGGCGTAGTTTACGATATACAGAGAACGAGCGAGAAGATGATACTCAAACCCCAACCAACGAGATGGCTGAAAACCAAGGTAATCAGCTACCTCCTGCAATTGCGACTAATCAAAATCCTACTCCACGTACTATGTATGATTATGCTAAACCTTCTTTAACAGGAACTAAATCTAGCATAGTTAGACCTGCTGTAGCTGTAAATACTTTTGAATTAAAACCTAACACTATTCAGATGATACAGCAGTTTGTTCAGTTTGATGGTTTGCAGGATGAGGATCCCAACACGCACTTAGCAAATTTCCTGGAATTTTGCGATACATTCAAAATCAATGGCGTTTCTGATGATGCCATTCGTCTTCTGTTATTTCCCTTTTCACTGAGAAACAAAGCTAAACAGGGGTTGAACTCGCTACCACGAGGGTCTATCACTACTTGGGAACAAATGACCAAGAAATTTTTACTAAAATATTTTCCGCCGGCTAAAACAGCTAAATTACGTAATGATATCTCTTCCTTTGTGCAAATGGATTTAGAAACACTTTACGATGCATGGGAGAGATACAAGGACTTACTGAGAAGGTGCCCTCACCATGGGTTGTCTCTTTGGCTTCAAATACAAACATTCCACAATGGTCTGAATCCCTCGACTCGGCAAATGGTTGATGCAGCTGCTGGCAGAACCATCAACAACAAAACACTTAAAGAAGCTTATGAATTCATTGAAGAAATGTCACTGAATAACTATTAGTGGCAAGTTATGAGGACAAAGCCAACGAAAACAGCCAGTGTCTATAACAATGATTCAGTCACCATGCTCTCAAATCAGGTAGAACTTCTCAATAAAAAGATTGATAGTTTTCTTGGTTCTACGCAGGTACATCTAGTAATGAGGTGTGACTCAAGTGGAGGAGGTGTGCATACATAATATCAATTCTTCAATCCCACAAACGAAGAGGAACAAGTCAACTATATGGGTAATAATAACTTTAGATCTCAAAATAACCCATACAATAATATTTATAATGCAGGTTGGAGGAACTACCCAAATTTTTCCTGGGGAGGTCAAGGAAATCAAAAGCCACAAAATCCTCAGGGTTTTCAACAGCCACCTTATCAACAGGAGAAAAAACCAAACCTTGAAGAGATGCTTTCTAAATTCATCTCGGTGTCAGAAACCCATTTCCAAAATACCTAGACAGCACTTAAGAATCAACAAGCATGGATCCAAGGACTCGAAACTCAGATAACCCAGCTGTCTAAACTAATCTCGAAAAGACCACCAGAAAATTTATTTAGTAATACCAATTCCGGAGAGCACGTCAAAGCAGTTACACTAAGGAGTGGAAAAGTGTTAGCGGAATCTGAAAAAAAGTTAGCACAAGAAGCAGTGGAAAGCGAAAGGAGGGAAGAAAACTAAAAAATAGTGACAAACCAGTACCAGAGGAATATTCACCACCAGTTCCATATCCAGCAAAATTAAAAAAAGATTGCATTGATGCACAATTCGGTAAGTTTCTTGAACTTTTTAAGAAATTACATATCAACTTACCTTTTGTTAAAGATATCTCGCAGATGCCTACATACGCAAAATTTTTAAAGGAGCTTTTAACAAATAAAAGGAAGTTTGAGGACTTATCTATAGTAGAACTCAACAAGGAGTGCTCCACCATACTCCAAAATAAGCTCCCAACCAAACTAAAAGATCTAGGAAGTGTTACTATCCCTTGCTTAATTGGTAATCTGAATATTGAAAAAGCACTAGCTGATTTAGGCGCTAGTATTAATTTGATGCCCTATAAAATGTTCAAACAGCTTGGTCTTTGGGAACCTAAACCTACTAGGATGAGTATTCAATTAGCTGATAGATCTATTAAATATCCCAGGGGTATTATAGAAGACGTACTCGTAAAAGTAGATAAATTTATATTCCCTGTTGATTTTTTTGTGCTTGACATGGCTGAATATGTGGAAGTACCCTTAATTTTAGGGTGCCCATTCCTAGCCACTGCTAGAGCCATGATTGACGTGGGTGACAGAAAATTGGTACTTAGAGTAGGTGACGAGGAAATGATATTTAAAATTTATGATGTTATGAGATTCTCTAAGGAGCAAGATGATTCATGTTATTTCACCGACTCTATTGATCATATTACTCAAGACTCTTTTCAGGAAATTGTACAAGAGGAGATGACAAAACTGTGTCCAGCTCCAGACGAGGAAATAGGTGAGGAACCTAATAACCATCCGTCAAGATAAGTAGAATATGAGGGTATTAAGATCAACGATGAACTTAAGCAAAAACCCTCGATTGAGGAGCCTCCCAAACTGGAACTTAAACAATTACCAAACCATTTAGAATATGCATTCCTTGGAAATAATTCTACATTACCAGTTATTATTGCTTCTAATTTGCAACCCAAGGAAAAAGAAGTATTAATCCAAGTATTAAAAGAACATAAGAAGGCCATAGCATGGAAAATTTCTGACATTAAAGGAATCAGTCCTTCTTTTTGCACCCACAAAATCTTAATGGAAGATGAATACAAACCATGTGTGCAAGCTCAAAGACGTCTGAACCCCAACATGAAGGAAGTTGTAAAAGCTGAGGCAATTAAACTTCTGGATGCTAGAATTATTTATCCTATTTCTAACATTTCTTAGGTAAGTCCAGTGCAGGTTGTCCCTAAGAAAGGAGGCATGACAGTCGTGACCAACGAGAAGAATGAACTAATCCTAACAAGAACGGTTACAGGATGGAGAGTTTGTATAGACTATAGGAAACTAGATGACGCCACAAGAAAAGGTCACTTTCCCTTGCCATTCATTGACCAAATGTTAGAAAGATTATCCGGACACATGTATTACTGCTTCCTAGACAGACTCTCTCATTACTTCCAAATCCCAATAGCTCCTGAAGATCAAGAAAAGACGACATTCACATACCCATATGGTACATTCACTTATCGTAGAATGCCTTTTGGATTATGTAATGCCCCTGCTACTTTTTAGCACTGTATGATAGCTATATTCGACGAACTCGTGGAAGATATCATGGAAGTCTTCATGGATGATTTTTCGGTATTCGGTAACTCTTTCCATCTCTACCTTAAAATTTTAAAACGAGTTTTAATAAGATGTGAAGAAACAAACCTTGTGCTTAACTAGGAGAAATGGCACTTCATGGTTTAAGAAGGTATTGTACTAGGGCATAAAATTTCTAGTAAAAGGATTGAGGTGGATAAATCTATAGTAGAAACAATCGAGAAATTACCACCTCCTAGTTCAATTAAGGCTATTAGAAGCTTTTTAGGACATGCTGGTGTTTATAGAAGATTCATTAAGGATTTTTCTAAAATAGCTAAGCCTTTAACTAAATTGCTAGAAAAAGTTATACCTTTTAACTTCGATCAGGAATGTTTAGAAGCATTTAATACTTTAAAGGATAAATTAATTAATGCTCCAATTATAATTGCACCTGATTGGAACTTTCCATTTGAACTAATGTGCGATGCGAGTGATTTTACAGTAGATGCAGTACTGGGACAGCGAAGAGACAAGCATTTTCAACCTATCGATCACGCCAGCAAAACCTTAACGGCTGCACAAGAAAACTATACTACCACGGAAAAAGAGTTGCTAGCTGTGGTTTTTTCTTTTGATAAATTTCGATCATATCTCATATTGTCTAAAGTTGTTGTTTACACTGACCATTCCGCCCTTCGTTATCTTTTAACTAAAACCGATGCAAAACCTCGACTCATCTGAGGGATTCTCCTTTTGCAGGAATTTGACTTGGAAATTCAGGACAAGAAAGGAGTTGAAAATCTAACGGCTGATCATCTGTCCAGACTCGAGAAAACCAATACCAGAGAACTAGATGACGTGGAAATAAATGATTCATTCCTTGAAGAACAATTTTTCGCTATATCTGACTCCGACGTACCTTGGTTTGTAGACATCGCGAATTTTTTAGCTGCTAACATTATCCCAAAAGGGTTAACACACCAGCAAAAGAAGCGATTCTTTAATGATGTAAAAAAACTAATTTTGGGACGATTCATTTCTGTTTCGTAAATGTGCAAATCAAGTCATCAGAAGATACGTTACAGGATCAGAAATATTGAAAATATTGGAACACTACCACTCAGGGCCAACCGAAGGACACTATAGTGGAACAAAGACCGAACAAAAAATATTTGAATCAGGTTTTTATTGGCCTTCGTTATTCAAAGACGCTATCAGGTATGTTACTTTATGTGACAAATGCCAACGGACAGGTAACATATCTAAACGTGATGAAATGCCTCAAAACTATATGCTTTCTTGTGAAATATTTGACGCGTGGGGTATCGATTTCATGGGCCCATTCCCCTGTTCATTTGGAAATAAATATATCTTAGTATCAGTTAACTACATGTCCAAATGGGTAGAAGCACAAGCTCTACCTACTAATGATGCTAGAGTGGTAGTACGTTTCCTTAAAAAACTCTTTTCGAAATTCGGAACACCTAGAGCAATTATTAGCAACAGGGGCACTCATTTTTGTAATACCCAATTTGAAAAAACCCTTAAGAAATACAGAGTTCATCATTGAATGGCCACCCCATATCGTCCTCAAACTAATGGACAAGCTGAAGTAGCAAACCGAGAACCCAAATGGATCCTTGAAAAAATGGTAGAATCAAACAGAAAAGACTGGGCAACAAAAATAGACGATGTCTTATGGGCTTACAGAACCGCTTTTAAGACTCTTATAGGGACATCACCTTACAGACTTGTTTATGGCAAAAGTTGTCATCTCCCATTTGAACTAGAGCATAAAGCTTTTTGGGGTATTAAATTTCTAAACCTTGATCCTGAACTTGTAGGAAAAAACAAGTTGATGCAGCTGAACGAGCTAGATGAATGGCGAGCCAATGCATACGAAAATTCACGCCTATACAAGGAAGCAACAAAGTGGCGCCATGATGTTCATTTAAAGCAACGGAAACAATTTGAAGTTGGAGATCTTGTCTTACTATACGACTCAAGACTCAAATTGTTTCCCGGGAAACTAAAATCACGATGATTAGGACCCTTCTTAATTCAATCTGTTCATCCATATGGCACGATAGAGGTAAGTCACCCATCATATGGTACTTTCAAAGTAAACGGACAACATCTCAAACTTTATAATGATGAGGATTTTAAAGTCGATGGAGAGGAGTTACGACTCCACAAATCGCCCTGAATATACTAACAAGGTAACAGTCGAGCTTAGACTATAAACAAGTGCTTCTCGGGAGGCAACCCGAGTATTAACCATTTTAAATTATTTTAAATTCAAGTTTTAAACATTTAGGTCACTAACAGAGTATTTGAAGCATAAGTTCCCAGCATCACACGGCCAGTAACACGGCCGTGCTTAAGGCCGTGTGCCCAACACGAAGGGAAACACGACTGTGTGATACAGTCGTGCGAAAACAGGGCAAATGATTTTCCCCAAAACACAAGGTGCGATAAATCCCCACGGCCGTGCGACATGGCTGTGGGTGCACTTGATAGGAAAAACACGGGCGTGGGGATAGAAACCCACGGGTGTGCCAGGGACAAGGCTCAATTCTGTTTCTTCGACACGAGCAGGTGACACGCCCGCGCCTTTCAGCTGTGTACAACAATCTACGGGCATGCTACCATAACACACGAGCATGGGGGAAGCGAACAAAGCTAGGCACGACCGTACGATATGGCTGTGTACCACACACGCTCAAGACACACGGTGTGGGAGAATAACCAATCACGACCTAAAATTGCAAAATTCGAAACACACGGGCTTACCCTCATAAGTACACGGGCGTGGCCCTAGGCTGTGTGGCCCTCCCCTATATAAGCAAATCACTATTCATTTTCTTCTTCCTTTCCAAAGCCCTAGCCGAAATCTCCCTTATCATTTTATATTTTTAATTGAAACTACTTCTTATTTTTTTTTAGATTTTAGAATTTTATTTTTAATCATGAAGTTCGGTTATTCCTTTTCAAGTACTTATTCTTCCTAATATCCCCTAAAAAGTTCCTAATTTTATCACAATTATATAGAACTCCTAAGCTCATCATCACATAGGAACTACAACTCCACCAGGGAAAGTTCTCCACGACTGCCATGTCTTGCTCAACCACGACCATAGCTACCACTAGATATAATATTCTTTTGGCGCAGGACTTATGGCCTAATGAACCTCTACAACCGCCAGAGTATCCTCCTCCACTCTCAAACCGATCACTCTCCCTATCTTATTTTTATTCTCTAACATCTATCTTTGTACATTGAAGGCAATGTACATCTTAAGTGTGGGGGGTATTCATTAATAATCACCTTGTTCTCATGAAAAACTCTTATATCATATTTAGGATAAATTTTAATTGATTTATGATTCTGATTGATATATCTTGAATTAAAACATAGGGATTTATGCATTGGTTATTTAAACTTTAAGAAACTAGAGAATCAAGCATAATAAGTTGATTTTTAAGAAATTAAAATTATAGGTTGTTTCCCTAAGTCTAAGTATTACTTTGAATTAGAATTCACGAGTCTAAATATCAAAAAGCCATAATTTTTGTGAGATTTTTGAGCCTTTTGAGCATCTATTCATCCTTTCATGCTCACTTTTATTATTGCTTTGAGTACGTCAGTATTGAACTGCTATTCTAGAACTTGCTTGATTATGCATGTCGAGACCACACCATTTGATTTGATATATCAAAATGATTAAGGCACTTAGGATTAACCCACTCATGCCATGAAAAGCCTACCTCCACGATTAACCCCTAGTAAACCCCCTTGAGCCTAACAAGCCATTCCTTGTATTACCCTTAATATTAACCATTAACCCATTATTGTTGAAATCCCCCAAATTAATTTGATCCCTATTTTTGTTGAGATCTGAGTTGGAAAAGTTGCTTAGCTATGTTTTTCTTCTTTATTTAACTTGTTCTTAAATAATAATAATAATAATAATAATAATAATAAACTATGTATACATATTAGTAATTCCATATTATGAGAAGAAGCTCTGTTGTGACCACACCCCCTAACCAAACCTGATTACAACCCTCTAAAGACCTTTTGATTGATGTATCATCTTAAATTATAATGGTGGAGATTTGATTTTCATGCAAGCCTATGGTAATGACTTTTCATTATTGACTATTGAGTGCTTCATTTATTGTCCTTAAACACCTTGAGTGATTTGAGTGAATCTGTAGTGAGTATGTGAAACTCTGTGATATTCTGAATCAAAGGTAATTACATAGATGAGGGGAGACACCCATGTTTGCATGAATAAAAAACTCAACTTGGAATGTTTGAAACTTTTACGCTCTTTTAGTTGAACTCTCAATGTATGATTACCTGTGGATTATTTTGAGATATTATCGATAAGAATTATAAGTTGAGAAGAATTTATGTTGATTATAAGTTGAGAATTTTGCTTGAGGACAAGCAAATGCTTAAGTGTGGGGGTATTTGATAAACCGTAAATTATACATATTTTTACCCCATGTTTAATGCATTTTATAGTTGATTTCTCATTAGAATTGGTGAATTCTATGCTCTTAATGCTTTAATTTCATGTTTTGTACTCAAGAGAGTACCAAGAGTCAAAAGGAGCCAAAAAAGGACAAAACAGACCAAATCGAGAAGATGACACGGCCTAAGCCTTGCCACACAGGTAACTCACACACCCGTGTTTTTTGAGGGTGTCGACCAAGGCTTTAATGATTCACACAGCTTGCACATTGACCCACACGCCGTGTGCAATTTAATGGATTGAACATGGCCTGGCAATCACGTCACACGACCGTGTCACACGGGTGTGTCCCTTCTGAGTGCAAGTTGAGTCCAATTCAGAAAAGGCCACTTTGGAGGGTTTCTAGGCATTCCAAAGCCTATAAATACACACTAGAGGATGAGAAAAAAGAGAGACAGAAAAGAGGGGTAAGGAATTACCCCAAGGAAGCCGATTGATCCATCTCAGAAGACGGATTCATCATTAAGACTGAAGATCTCTCCTCAATTCCCCTTCAGGAGTTTTGGGTTTTCTTTATGTCTTGTATTCTTTATTCTTCTGAGATGTTTTCTTATTTAGTTATAAACTAAATCCCCTAAATACCTAAGGGGAATGAAACCTAAAATGAATCTTGTTATTATTTTCTGAATTGTATGATAAATATTTAACTTGTTCTTAATTATGTGTTCTTAATTCTTGCTTTAATATCCCAGGATATTGATTCAAGATATGCTCTTATTTAGAGGAGGAATAGACCCTATCTAAGAGTACATTTTCCATAATTAAGCGGAGTTAATTGCGCGCCTAAAAATAGGGTGACAAGATTTTGCCGGATTAGGGTGAAACCTAATAAGGGGATCCACAGATCGAGTTAATAAAACCCTAGAGTGTTAATTAGAGAAAAGTCCTGGTTATTCAATCTAGGGATTAGACGTTATTAGTCTTGAATAGGGATAATAACATAACTTAGGGATCTCCACGGAACAAGTTGAATGAATAAATCGTTCGATTTGGAGCCAAAATAACAAGTACAGTCTAGGTGGATTTTTCCTTAGGTATTGTCTCAAGTTAATCGATTTTCCCAAAAGCAATTCCCCAATTCTTTTCTTTGTGCGTTTTTAGTTTAAATAATTAGTTAATTAAAATAAACCCCTTTTATTCTTAGGCTAGATAATAAAAAGATAGTTATTACTAGTACTTTTGGTTCCCTTGGGTACGATATCCCGGTCTTGCCATTACTATACTATTGTTCGATAGGTGTGCTTGCCTTTTAGTTGTGATAATAGTTATTCTAGGTTTGATCTTCATTATAAATATTTATTACTTGTTACGAATCACGCGATCACGGCCCATATGGCCATATCACAACCCAAGTCTACAGAATCACCCGTGAGCCTCAGGCAACCTATCGGTCTCCCCCTTACGAGTGTTCGTGCACTCGCAGGACTACCGTAGCCAAACTTTTAGCTTTTTGGCATTTCAGCTTTTTGGCTTTTTGGCATTTCGGCTTTTGCCGATACATAATGTGTGTGCAGTGTATGTACACACCTGGTAAGCAAGTGTGATGCGATCTCCTTAGCCCAAATTTACAAACGATATCACCCTTCCATTAATCGCATGCTTAATACATATCCTTACTAAAACCGAAACCACACCTTAACCTTACATTGCGTGATCATCCCTTTCTTAAATCACTAACCACGATCAACTCCTAGATCAAAACTGCAAACACCTAAAGAGCAATTCGACAAGAGCTAAGATCTGAGATCCGATAGTAATTCCACTAGATTCTGTCAAAGAGTATTCAACCCTTGGGAGATTCGGCTTTTCAAACTTAGTATGGTGAATAAGGTTTATTTGGTACAGACTAAAGAAGTAGAGTAGAAGAAGAAATCGGCTAAGTGAAACAAGGAAAATTGTGTAGAGAAGAATAGAAATCGGCAGGAAGACAAGAAAGAAAGACGAAAGGGTTTTCGGCTTTTAGAGAAAGGGGTTTCTGGCAACAAGGTGAAGAAGAATTTTGGTAGTAGCCTGGCAACCCTATATTCGGCCCCTATTTATAGCCCTTATAGCTGAATTTTCCATGTCTAATTCCCAATATGGCTCCATCACTTTTCCCTTCTTATCTCCTCATTTTTCTCCCTGATAACCCCTTGATCCTTTCCTTAATTTTCTCTTCTGAACACTCCCCTTAGAGTCCATCTTCACGCCACTTCCATCCTTCTAGAAGGCCAAAATTAAAATTCTAAAACACAAAACTAGGATTCAAACCTTGGACCTCCTTGCTAGCTACTAATGCCACCTTCCTGCACTTTAAGTGGCGTCACTTACAACTCTTCCACACGGCTTTTTGATGCTATTTTCCCCTATCTTTATTTAAAAGCCCAACTACTTACCGACCCTGATTCTTTTAATAATTAAAATATAATTTCATTTTTCCTAGGTTCGAACTCAAACCTTAATTAAGACCTACTATAATTATCACATGGCTAGGAACATAAAACACAATTTTTATCAAAATTGAAAATAAAGAAAGTTCGGGATTTTGAGATTTTTGGGTTTCGAGATTTTTGGATTTTAGAATTTTGAGGCGTTACAACTCTACCCCCCTAAAAGAAATTTCGTCTTCGAAATTTCCAACTACTAACACAGACTACCACACCACACTTCCGCTGCGCACTCTAATTCCAACTTAAGTAAATAGCACACTACGGGTAAGTACGTACCATTTTTCGCCTTTGGAGCGTCTCCATCCTCTTGACGACATACTACATAGACCCAAACCGGCTATCTCGCCTCAGCATGACCAGCACCTCTGCCTGGTGCTCCACGACCCAAACCATTTCCACCACTGGCCTGATCACAGCCTCTCGGCGTGGTCGACCACCCCTCGGTGGTCAGACACCACCCGGTCCCACGGCCTTTGAGCTTACATTCTAGAGCAATTCCTGATCCTATGCTCCAGAGATCCACAAGCTAGACAAGCTCTCGTCCTCTTCCAACACTCGCCTACATGACCTTTTCCACAATCAGCACAAAGTGGCACCCCTGGATTAACAGCAGGGTCCCCGCTCTATCTGGCCCATTAACTCTAGCCCTAGCCCTAGGCATCTGTCCAACACCATGAGTCTCAGCCTCCCTCTTATTCTTATCCCTTTCCTTCTCCCGGTTTAGGCGCTCAGTGCGCTTTATCTCCTCCGTTATCTTTGCTTTCTCCACCAACTCTGAGAAAACTCGTTCCCTTTGTGGAGCTATCAGTACCCTGAGGCTATCTGTAAGCCCATCCTCAAACCTAACGCAACGCCCATACTCTATTGCCACCATTACCCTTGCATACCTATTAAGGCGTAGAAACTCCACCTCATACTCCGCCACCGATTTGTTTCCTTGGGTCAAGTTCAGGAACTCCTTCCTCCTAGCATCCACATAGCTTGCACCCACATACTTCCCTTGGAATGCAGCTTTGAAAAACTCCCAAGTGACCCGCTTTGGTTGGGTGCCCTCTTTCACTGTCAACCACCACTGGTAGGCTTCCTCCCTAAGCATTGACACCGCCCCTTTCAACTTTTACTCAGGTGAGCAGTCCAAATCCTCCATTGTCCTTTCAGTGGCCTCCAACCAATATTCTGACACATTAGGAGCCACGCCAGCCACGCCCTTAAAGATCTTAGCCCCGTTCGATTGAAGTCATTCTGGAATGGACCCCCGATTTCCATTGCCATTATTGGGCCCAGCGACCATTTCTAAAATCCTCAGCATTGCCTACGACAATGCATCTTCTCCCATGGCCCGATCATACTGTCCATTCCCAGCCACAAGTGAGGCCGGAGCGTCTTCTACTCCAATGTCGGGCATATGGCCCGATGCCGATGATTTAGCCCTAACGCTTCTACGGCCTTGGCCACGGCCCCTTGCACCTCTTCTAGCACTCATCGTCGATTCGTGTATTATTTGAATTAAAATTTTATGAAGTTTTAGTTAGTTTAATAATTACACCGATGTTTTATGAAAATATTTAAAGAGAATATTGTTTTCGAAAATCCTCTACAGTTTCAAGTTCCTGCGGGCTTTGGTTCCACTCTAACAAAATCATCTAAAGTAGCCCTCTAACTATCTACTGTATAACAATTTAAACGAACTTAAGAATAGGAATACTTACTTGGTTCGACGTCAGAGACTCGGTGTGTCGCTCAACAAGGTTTCCCTTTTTCCAAAACATTGTGATTTAATCAAAAATATTTTTTTCTTTTTTTAAAAAAAACACAAAAAGAAACCAAGCAATAAGGCCTGATTCATAGCCCGAGTTTTGCAACCTGGGCTCTGATACCACTAAATGTAACACCCCAAACTCGGCCCAGACACTATCACCGAATCTAGTGTGTCACATTGAAGTGTTAGCGAAAATCGTGTTTTCATTGAAAACCCTTCTTAAAATAAAAGAAACCTTAATTAACAAAAAAAAAAAACAAACTCCTTAATATCACTTATTTGAAGCATATGTTTTTATTAAAACATGTCATTTAAAAATTGAGTTGTGGAAGCGTAGAAAAACATACTATAATTTAGGAATCCCATGTTCAACTTCTCATAATTACAATGAAAATAATAATAAGAAGGAAGCCTTATTACATTCCTGTCCGAAAAATACTTAATAAAATAAAGAACTAAGATGCTTTTAAAAGAGAAACAAGTCCAAGTTGTCTTGCTAGCTGGCCACCCAGAGTCCCTCCAAACATCGAACCCTCTACTCAGCATCACCTAAAAATAAAATAAAAGAAGGGGGTGAGTTTTCGTAAACTCAGTGTGTACAACCCTCGACGGAAAACAAGCATTCAAAAAAAACATCATTCATCAATCCTGCAATGTAATCCCATCCAAATTATCCATCTGCTACACACCAGCTCCATCCCCTGTCACACCATGTGGGGATATAAATATCGACCCACCCCCCATACACCATGGTAGCCCGGTTGCGGAACTACCTTCATTTACATATTGGGCTTTAAAAGCCATCGGTGAATCCAAGATTGTCAAGCAACCATGCGATCCTCATATACTTCCTCCATTCCATAATTCCTACCCATATGCAACCTAAGTAGAATATCATATACTAGGCCCAAAACCCCTTACAAAGCCCAAACAATTTCACATACCTGTATCTGGCCCATTAAGCCCAATCATATTCATATGGCCCATTAGGCCTAAATCACCTGTATATGGCCCATTAGGCCCAAATCAATTTATATGGCCCGTTAGGCCCAGTCACATTCATATTCATGCTCACATACAAGTTCCTATCACATAGCATCAACATTCAGTTTTTGCCTATTATGGGCCCAACAGCCCATCGGGCCCATTTAGCCCATTTCGGCCCATATGGCCAAATCACAACCCAAGTCTACGGAATCGCCCGTGGGCCTTAGGCAACCTATCGGTTTCCCCCTTACGAGTGTTGGCGCACTGCAAGACTACCGTAGCCAAACTTTCGACTTTTCGGCATTTCAGCTTTTCGACTTTTTGGCATTTCGACTTTTGTCGATACATAATGTGTGTGCAGTGTATGTACACACCTGGTAAGAAAGGATGATGCGATCTCCTTAGCCCAAACCTACAAAAGATATCACCCTTCCGTTAATTGCATGCTTAATACATATCCTTACTAAAACTGAAACCTCACCGTAACCTTACCTTGCACGATTAGTCCTTTCTTAAATCACTAACCACAATCAACTCCTAGATCAAAACTGAAAGCACCTAAAGAGCAATTCGGCAAAGAGCTAAGATTCGAGATCCAATACTAATTCCACTAGATTCGGTCAAAGAGTATTCAGCCCTTGGAGATTCGGCTATTCGACTTTTCAAACTTAGTATGGTGAATAAGGTTTATTTGGTACAGATTAAAGAAGAAGAGTAGAAGAAGAAATTGGCTAAGTGAAACAAGGAAAATTGTGTAGAGAAGAATAGAAATCAGTAGGAAGGAAAGAAAGAAAAACAAAAGGGTTTTCGGCTTTTTGGATCTTGAAAAGAAAAGGGTTTTCGGCTTTTGGAGAAAGGGGTTTCTGGCAACAATGTGAAGAAGAATTTCGGCAGTAGCCTGGCAACCCTGTATTCGGCCCCTATTTATAGCCCTTATAGCTAAATTTTCCATGCCTAATTCCCAATTCGGCTCCATCACTTCTCCCTTCTCATCTCCTCGTTTTCATCCCTGATAACCCCTTGATCCTTTCCTTAATTTTCTCTTCTGAACACTCCCCTTAGAGTCCATCTTCACGCCACTTCCATCCTTCTAGAAGGCCAAAATTAAAATTCTAAAACACAAAAATAGGATTCAAACCTTGGACCTCCTTGCTAGCTACTAACACTGCCTCCCTACACTCTAAGTGGCGTCACTTAGCCACTCTTCCACAAGGCTTTTTGATGCTATTTTCCCCTATCTTTATTTAAAAGCCCAACTACTTGCCAACCCTGATTCTTTTAATAATTAAACTATAATTTCATTTATTTCTTGGTTTAAACTCAAACATTAATTAATACCTACTATAATTATCACATGGCTAGGAACATAAAAAATAATTTTTATCAAAACTGAAAACAAAGAAAGTTCAGGATTTCAGGATTTTTGGGTTTCGAGATTTTTGGATTTCGGAATTTTTGGGGCGTTACAATTACACCGGAGGGGTTGGCAAAAATATTGGAGGATTTATGCGTTGAAGGAACGCAGTGGATTATTTCAAGCCAGGAGTGTTACACGGTTGAAAGAGCTGTATTAAAATCAATTAGAAAGGTGTGGTACAACTTTTTTCAGGAGTCTTCTTATGTTGCCTACGCATAACACGACTATTTCGAAAGAAAGAATGTTGTTATTGCATTCTATTTTATAAGAAAGACAAATAAATGTAGGGAAGATTATCTTCCATGAGGTCCATAGGTGTGCTAATAAGAATGTCGGGAGTTTGAATTTTCCTTCCCTCATTTCTGCCCTATGTAAGACGACAAATGTGCCTTTAGTTGATGCTAAGAATGTTACCCTAATAAGGGTGGGATAACACAAGCAATTTTTGTCAAGCTACGAGAAACTGAGTTTGCTGTAACATCCCAAAAAAATCAAGCTTCCCCTACCACACATGTTCCCACAACAACATCTCCTGCCTCTCATGACCAGAAAATCTTATCTATAACAGTTAGAACATAGGTTGTCTCTGTTTGAGGTGCAACAATACCAAATGATGGAAGAGTTGGAACATAGCAACGAACACCAGGCTTTGTACGGGTCATATGTGAAAGATAAGGATTTGGAATTAAGAAGATCCCTCCAGAAAAATTTTTGAGACCCATGCCAAAATTTCCTCCTTTGATAGCTACTTTGCTCTCGTCTAATGAGTACAGAGAAGAGCCAGTTCCATTCGTTGCCAGAACTAACTCTGTGACTGAAAGAGCTACTGTAGATAAAGGAAAAGCTGCTAAAGAGGAGTTAGAAAATCCAACCTTTGCCGAACTAGAGAATGATGTAAAAGAAGGAAAGGAAGAAACAAATGTCCCTGCCATTACACTAGCTACTACCACTGAAAAAGGTAAAACTCCTGAACTGACATCTTTACTCATCTCTATGACTGCACAAGATCAAGCAACAGATCAACTGATCTATGAACTAAAAGATACCGACAAAGAAGGAGAGGAAGTTTACCTATTGAAAAATAAGATACGATAAAAAGTTAGTGCTCGCAAGTCGACAAAAAAGAATTGAATGAAGTGCCAACATTCCAGTTCAATTTTTGTTTTTGTTTTTCTCTCATGCATTGCATAATTTTTTTTTCTTGTATGCATATTCATACTTGTTATATATTGTTCATGACTTTATGTAATGTCCCCACGCTCGAAACCGTCACCGGAGTCAAGCTTGAGGTGTTACTAAACTTATCTTAATTTTTAAACAACTCTAAACCACTTATTTTAATTTTCAGAATAAACTATTTTTCTGCGTCATGGTTGCTTAAAAATTCATTTCTCGAGTTTCAAAACTCAAAATTAAGATCCGTCAATTTTTCCTGAAACTAAACTCATATATCTATCTACTAATTTTGTTCTAGAATTTTTCACTTAACCAACTAGTAAAGTTTATTAGTTAAAGTTACCCCTGTTTCAGAATTTGACTGCACTGGCCTCTACTTACTACGAACCACTTTTCTCTCTGTACAAAAATCATATGACTATACTGTCTCTTTCTATTAAAACTAGTTCAATAAGTATTCTAACCATATAAAGTAAACCACCTAATTATGTTTTTAAAATTTATGGTGCATTTCTAAATTTGGAACAGGGGATCCAGAAATTGCTCTGGCCCTATTTCACTAAAACTCAGATATCTTATAAAATAAAAAACCTTTACCTGTTTTGCTTATTCCATATGAAAATAGACAAAATGAGCTTTAATTTCATATATTATTCACCATCAACCCATGTCTCTACAATTTCTTGTGATTTTTAAAAATCACGTTATTTCTGATACTTGAATTTGTTTTTAAGTTACTTTCACATTTTTCTTAGTTTTCATGTGATAGTTACTTCTTAATCATACATACTATTAAACATGTATATTGTAACACCCCATCCCCGATACCGTCGCCGGAGTCGGACACGAGGGGTTCTAAGACCAACTCTCATGTGTCACACAGACTATTTTTCACATTTCCAGCCTAGCTGGCAAACTGCGTCCCTGTCACCTTAAAAATCATATCTCGAGTTCCAGAACAAGAAAAACAGTTCCGTAAATTTTCCCTGAAACTAGACTCATAATTCCATCTACACATTTTTTTCTAGAATTTTTGGTCAAGCCAATTAGTACAGTTTATTAGTTAAAATCACCCATGTTACAGGGGTCGACTACACTGACCTTCGCGCATTACGACCTGGATATCTTCTCGTACAGAGCTTCAATGCTCATGCCGTTTGTTTCTAATGAAACTAGACTCAAAAAGGGAATCTGCACATATAAGGCACGACTTCTAATTCCTTTTGGATAATTTATGGTAAATTTTCAAAATCGAGACAGGGGATCCAGAAACCATTCTGGCCCTGTCTCACGAGAACTTTAATATCTCTCAGTATACTGCTCATATGGTCGTTTCGTTTCGTCCATATGAAAATAGATTCATCAAGGTTCAATTTCATAGTTTATTCACTATTTAATTCTACTTCTACTATTTTTAGTGATTTTTCCATCTCACCTCACTGCTGCTGGCAGCATCCGTTACTAAAGCAAACAATGACTATTTCATAATTCTTCCATGGCCAACTATTACATCATACATAATACAAACTATGGCCACCTTATCAAAATTAAGGTTTCTAAGGCTCGTGACTATAGGTTTTAGAATCACACTCAACCGACCACATAGGCCATTTTCGCATAGCTTAAAGTTTACAACCCACAATTCAACAAAACAAAATAGCCTATACATGCCAAACGTTCTCCTAGTTCAACTACGACGACAATACCAAAGATTTCCAGCCGGTGTGATGACATCAACGACGGTTCCGAGCACGCAAACAATACAAGTCCAAGAGGCCTAAAAGGGGTGACAAGAAAACACCGAGTGAGTTTATAACTCAGTAAGTCATAAGCATTCGACAACCACCCATTAATAAAGTTATCACAACATGAAACAATAAACGAAGCTAGGTACTCCATCCATATCGAAACTATACCATAATTCCTCGGACCTTTCGGTTCGATCTCATACCAAGTCATACATCCACATTTCAAATTCTATACACTAAGATATTTGAGGCATTTTCACACACCAACTCATTTTCACCACAATCATACAATTGCAATCATCACATAGATTTAAAGCTTACCAAGCTCAACCCCGAGCATGAACATATTGCCTATTCGTCATGAGCTCAAGGTACTTACCCGATCCGCTGTCCGGGATTAACTCGATAATGTTGCACACTCAGTGCCAATTGTAATGCAAGAGCATATAGTGAATCCGCACACTTAGTGCTATATACATTCAGCTCGCACACTTAGTGCTATATAATCAAACTCGCACACTTAGTGCTGTACAATTTAAACCCGCACACTTAGTGCCAATCTTGTCACCGTGTCCATTTATACCCGCACACTTAGTGCCGAGACCAATACCTTATGCATTTTGCTGCCTTTATACATTCAACAATGGCATCATTCCATACACATACATTTCCATTTACACATCAACTCATTTAAACACATTTGCATATATATTATGATCATTTAAATCAACACCAAATATATGCTTAATGACTTACCTTGTGTTGGGTAAAATAAATTCCAAATCGGCTACTCGATGACCTTCGTTTTCCCTTGTTGGACGCCTCTCCTTTAGGATCTTGAGCTTAAACAATTAAATTAACCCATTCAACCACTTTGTAAAATATTTGTATTAAACATTAAAATTTCATTTCATAGGATACACATGACAAATTCTTATCCTTCTACCCCATGCTTTTGAACTATTCGGTTCACAACCTTAGGCTATCACCCTATTGCCAACTATCCTAATCAAGGATAGTATCACAAGTGTGTACACCCATATGGCCGAATGTGCAAGATCAAATTCGACACCACCTATGTGCTTAATTAGGTGGCCAAATATACATGTCTATGTTGGGGCCGATTGTGCACTTAATTCATTCTACAATATGGTTACTTGTATTGACTAAACGCCATATTGTTTCTAGTCCAAAACTCGCTAATGCACATATATACACTAGTACTCAATTACTAACAATTGCACTTCACCTTAATAGCTAGCTTAGCAACCTTGATTTAACATCTAATTGTTCATAACACAATTTAAGCATACTCTTAATTCATCAATTCCAAACACATACATTACTCAATGATTTTTCAAATTTATATTCGGCCTTAGCACACAACTTGCTAGCCGATTCTTCTCCATCTAGCAACTAATGCACATATGAGCTCACTTGTTAGACTCTACTTCATTTAACAACAACCATATTATACTAAACTTTCTTCTAAGGCCAATTCATGTACCATCTTTAATACTCATACCAAGAATTTTATACTAAAATTCACACACCATTTACATGAACATTTGACCCATTTTACCCCATATCAATTTACCGAACTCTTCATCTATTCATGCTCTCATCACCACAACATCAAAACACCAACCAAAAAAAAGACAACACCCATGGCGAATATCATCTCCATCAATAGTAAAAATTCAAACCATGGCTAGGTAGAACTTAAACTAACAACTAAAACATGCATGCATCTCATGGAATATCATCAAACATACCTTAGTCTAGCAACCACCATAGCCGATTTTTCTCAAGCTCTTCCCCTTCTTCCCTTTCTTCTATTCGCTAAGAAAACCAAAGGATGAATAACAACTTTTTTTTCTTTCTTTCTTTGTTTTTGTTTCTCTCATACACGGCAAGGGGGGGAGCATCCACACTCATTTTTTTTTCATTTCTTTACCCATGCTCTTATTTTATTATTTCTAACATCCACCACTAGCAAAACATGTTTAAGACATGTTTTCTTTTGCCCATCTTCATTACCATGGTCGGCCACTTCCTTTTTTTTTTTAGGTAAATTGACATGCAAAACCATTCTTTTGCATGCATGTACTATTAGACCATTGTAAGATTAGCCTATCACCTTTCAACAATGTTTCATATAAGTCCATTTTAATAAATTCACATAGAAATGATCAAATTAATGCATGCAACTTTCACACATGCATTTACTAACATCATAAACATAGAATATAACTTTTAATTACTTATAAGACTCGGTTTAGTGGTCCCGAAACCACTTTCCGACTAGGGTCAAATTAGGGATGTCACATATATCATCAGTCATTCTATTAGTTAATCACTAGCAAGTATTTACACATTATTCATTGATCATATGATATCAAGAGAAACCAAGTTCCTATACATGCCATACACAAAACGAAACGTCTAACTATACCAATGTGATTTCTTCGATAGTGTGATCGGTTTCCAACGTTTCCTTCGATCCCCGAATGGCTTGATAAAAACTATAAGAAAAAGATAATAAGGAGAGTAAGCACTAGGCTTAGTAAGCTTACAAGCAAATAAATTACAACATTCATCATAATGAATAAATATACATAATGTCACCTAGCCTCATAAACTTTCTTTACATTCTCATTTTCTACCTTCTTCTTTACTCACTTACCTTCTTTCTTACCTGACCTTTCACTATTCATAAATATAATCTACCTTCCCTTTTTGCTAATAATTCACTGTAATTTAACATATACAATGACCCATTGAACCACTCGGAATACTAAGGATACTAGGGTCGTTCCTGTCTATCAATATCCTGCCAATGCCATGTCTTCGACATGGACTTACATGAATTATTCCTGTCTCCAATGCCATATATATATCTAATATGGGCTTACATGGCTCATTCCTGTCTCCAAAGCCATATATCTAATATGGACTTACATGGCTCATTTCTGTCCTATTCTGTCCTTTCAACCCCAATATCCTAACATTCCTAAAGTTCAAACGGAGCTTCCTCATGCTTTTTCTCTGTCACTTCGCCTTTAATTCGACTTTAAATATTCTCAAAAAAATAAGTATATAAATGCTGGAAATTGACAATAATAATGTAAAATAAAAGAATATTGCATTTATTTACTGTAAACTTACCTCGATACAAAATGTGACTAAACTTTACAATTTAGTCCTTTACTTTTTCTTTTCCCCGATCTACTCCCGAATTTTGTTCTTCTTGATCTATAATAGCAAATTTAACTTATTTAATATTCACATTTATCAAAACAGTCCTTTACTCAAACTTTACAAAAATTACATTTTTGCCCCTAAACTTTTGCATATTTACACTTTTTCCCCTAGGCTTGGGAATTAAACTTTATCCCTTATTCTTATGTTTTATGACATGCTTATCATTTTTCCCTTCTATGGCAGCATCAAATTCACACTCTAACATGCACTTATGCCTATTAGGTATTTTTACCGATTAAGCCCTTTTACTCGTTTTTACCTAAAACCGAGTAGCACAAGTTGTCTAACATAATCTAAGACCTCATATTCTATCATAAAACATCAAAATAAACACTTTTCACCTATGGATATTTTTCCAAATATGAACCCTAACTTAAATTATTGCTAGCATAAGCTTTATCGAACTACTGGGACTCCGAAAATGTAAAGAACATTAAAAACGTGGCTTGGAATCACTTACTATGGAGCTTGAAAATTGAAGAAACGCTAGCTATGGAGAGAGCAAAAATTCGGCAGCAACTAAAGAAGATGATAACAAAGTTTGTGTTATTTTTCCCTTTTTAATTCATTTAATATCCAAATGACCAAATTGCCCCTCCTTACTAAACTTTAAAAAAATTCCTTCCATGTCCTAATTTTTTTCCATGAACTTAAAATTGGTAAAATTGTTATTTAAACCCTTCTAATTAATATTCCAAAGCAATTTCATACTAAAACTTCTAGAATGCAAGTTTTGCAAATTATTCGATTTAGTCCTTAACCTCAACTTAAGCACTTTATGCATAGAATTTCATCACGAAATTTTCACACAATCATGCAATCACATCATGAACTTTAAAATAATAATAAAATAAATTTTTCTACCTCGGATTTGTGGTTTCCAACCACTGTTCCGTTTAGGCCCTATTTCGGGATGTTACACTTTACATGCATTGAAGACAATGGATCCCTTAGGTTTGGGGGTGTATTATGCATCTAGGTTGCATTTTGTATTTAGTAAGTTCATTTTGGTATATAGGATATTTTGTCATGTCATAATAACTATTGAAATATTGCTTTTTCTATAAGAAGTACAATTTTTGTTTATGATGTTCGATGATGAGATTAAATTTTTTCAATATACCTAGAACAGGTAACAATGGATTGGGTGAAGTTCGCTTAGGCTAAGTCGCTTGGAAATTGATTTCTAAAAATGGGATGTCCTATACTCTATTTTTTTTTTTGAAATATAGTAATTATCTTTTAATGCCTTTATGGATTTTTGGAAACAAACATTAGTTAAATTGCTATGGCATTTTGTTTAAATAAGTATGCACTCCAATGCTTAAAGTTTTTAAGTAGGTCAGCATCACTTTGTTTGCTCCATCGTGCTGTTGATTAGAAAGTAGGATCTAAGTAAGAGTGTGTGATATAATTTTATGGGCATTTCACTGTAGCAAAGGACTGAGTAGCTAAGGAGGTAGTTGTATGCTCCATCTATCTTTTTAGTTAAAGGTCTTATCTTCATGAATGACTTTTGGTTTAACTTGTGACATATGAGGTACTCAGCAATTCGTTGTATGCTCTATCGTGATTGTCAAGTCAAAAACATTTTTGTGACATAACTAAATCCCCTCTTATGGTTTCCATTAAAAAAAGAAAGAAAAGAAAAAAGGAGAATAATATATGAAATATATTTTCATATGGGATTAAAGCAAGTGACTTATGTTTAGGTAACAAATGAACTAATTAAATAAAAAGATATTTTTCTATAAGACGAAAGAAAGAATGCATGGGTACTTAGGAAATTTTTATTTTAGGGAGAAATTCTTGTGCTATCAATTTTTTACAAACCTTTAACATTCGAATCAATTTTAGGAAAAGAGAATATTGCTGAGAACGGAGGTATAAATTGTTTTCCGAATAGCTAGGCAATACAAGAAGGTTTTTTTTTTTTTTTTGAAGGCAAAATATGTGCATTCAAGCATTTAGGTGTATTTTTCTTAAGGACAAGTAATAACTCAGGTTTGGGGGTATGATAGCACTTGAAAAGAGTTATATTTCATGCTTTTAGACCTAGCTAATTGCTTGTACTTAAGTACATTTTGTTGCATTTTAGGACATTTTAGTTAGCATTTTTTTAATATTGCATTAGGACTTCGACTGTGTTGGAATTAGGTGCTTTTAATCACTTTTACTGGAGTTTTTGTGTGGCAGGAACAAGTTTTGGAACGAGGAAATAAAGGAGTGAAGTTTTGTTAGGACAAAGTGCTGACAGTTTACCAAGACAAATGCCATGGCAATGCCGGGAAGACCAAGTCAACATTTTTCGTGCAACAGTCATAGTTCATAGTCAAACTTGTACCAAATAAACCTTCTAAAAGAGGTGAAGATAATCACGAGTTGTTAGCCGATCCTAGCCTAATCTGTAACAGCCCGATTTTGGGCCTAGTCAGAATAGTGGTTTCAGAACCACTAACCCAAGGTTGGAGAAATTATTTTTAATATTATTTTATGTGTGATGGCATGTTTATAAAGGTGCATGAAAAAAATTTGGTGGTTTAATTTCAGCGTTTGTGAGCTTAATTACGAAAAAGGACTAAAATTCATAAAGTGAAAAAGTCCTATTTTGATAGCTAAAGTTGTCAAATAGCTAGAGAACCTAATTTGGGGGTCTTTAAAGGGCAATTAGACCCTTTAAAGAGGCATGGCCGGCCATAGGAGACAAAGATGGTCAACAAGTCAAAGTTTGGTGGGTTTGGTGACTAGATTGACTAAAATAAAATAAAACAAAGAGAGAATTATATCATATTTTCTCTCGTCTTCTTCCCACCGAAAATATCAGCCATAGGAGGGGTTTTGAAGCTTGAAAAATTTCAACCACTTAGTCTCTCTACAAGTAAGTGATCTTGATGGTTTTTCTTGATGATTTTTGTACTTTTAGAACCTTTGTAGCATGAGCTTTCAAATAAGGGGACTATTTTGGAAAAATGGTTGAAAGTCTAGGGTTTTACCATGAGAGTGTTCATGTTTTTTTCTAAAATTTTATGGAAGAATATGAGTTATGGTTGTGTAATAAACAACTTTTGTGAAGTAGTTTTCATGGAAACCCTAATTAGGGACCATTTTGCATAAGTTGAAAATTTGATGATAAATGTGAGAAATAATGGAAATTTTGGGTTGCTATAAGAGTAAAAATGGTTTGTATAGGCTTAAGATATGAAGAGGTTCGATAAAAATCAATTTTTGGACCTAGGGGTAAAATGGTCATTTTACAATAGTTTAGGGCCAAAATGGTCATTTTGCCCAATTATTAAATGGTTGAATACCTAGATTAATAAAATGATTAAATGTGTGAATTTTCATCATTATAGATCAAGAATTACAAATTTCAGGCCTAGACTGGGGAAAAGCAGAGCAAGTGGACTAAGCCGAACTAGTCGTCTACATTTTGTAATTCGAGGTAATTTGTGTGTAAATAATACAACTACTTGTTATTATATGTGTTTGGATATAGCATAAATTGCTTGTTTATGGAAATGATTATGTATGATGATGATTGAGATAGTAGAACTCTCGTTTGAACCTTAAGAAATAAATCGGATATTCATGCCATGACATTCGGGTTATTTGTGTGCTAATGTAAGACATGTTTGGGAAATGCATCAGCCACATTATGAGAGCCAGTGTAAGACCATGTCTGGAGCATGGCATTGGCATTGAGACGAGAGCCAGTGTAAGATATGTCTGGGACATGCATCGGCCTCGAGATGTAAGCCAATGTAAGACATGTCTGGGACATGCATCGACTACAAGATGTGTCAGTGTAAGACCATGTCTGGGACATGGCATCGACACGTATAGAGGTGTTAATGTAAGACCATGTCTGGGACATGGCGTCGGCCTCGATTTCGATAGTCAGTGTAAGACCATGTCTGGGACATGGCATCGACTTGATGGATGAGCCAGCGTAAGACCATGTCTGGGATATGGCATCGACATTATACCCTGTGTTTGAGGCTTAGTGAATATCCAATAGCTTTCCTAATGGTTCAACGGTGAGAGTTATAATTTAAGTTAAACGAGAAAAGTATAACCATGTTGTGAGTGGTACAGGTACCTATTTGAAATGTATGATACGTGAGCTCAATATACATGCTATGTGAATTGTATTGGTTAGCGACGAGTAAGTTGTGCTTATGCCTACTTTTTTTCTATAAGCGTGATGATGAATGGTAAAGTTGTTGTTATATTTATTTGCATGCAACTTACTAAGGTCTATGCTTACTCCCTCTCTTTTCCATCTTCTTATAGTGCCGCCTAACTAGCTCGAGGATCAATAGACGTCAGAGGCATCGATCACACTATCAGTTGAAGCATTGATATAATTAGATTTATCATTTTGAATATGGCATGTATAGGAACCTAGACTTTTGAGTTTTGTGTCATTGTTAGCTAGCCAAATGTGATGGCTTACCTTAGTATTTGATTCATTTTGTATAAGGCCACGAAAACTGGCTAATTTTGAAAGTTATTATATGAATGCAAGATAGTCTTTCATGAACGTGAAATTGTTGGCATGTTTGAGTACATGAAATGCATATAAGCCTTAGCTATAGTTGTTTGGTTGAGAAATCATATTAAGTTAGATTTTGATATGTTGGTTGGCATTAGATTGTGTTTCAGGGTGGCAAAAGGCTTGGCAGATAGCCTCATATTGTTCACCAGGGTAGACACACGGGCATATGTCTAGGCCGTGTGTGACATACGACCAAACCTATGGGCGTGTTGTCTGGCCGTGTGTCCTCTTCACGTAAAAGTTACAAGTCAGTATGCATGGTAGTAAACACATGGGCAGAGACACGATCGTGTGTTTTAGCCATGTGAATGGAAAGGCCTAGCACACGGGCGTGTTCATTGGCTATGTGACCCTTAAGGATTGCTAACGTCAGAAACAGAATGTCAAGGTTTTCAAACACGAGATGGAAACGGGCTTGTCAAGACCATGTGAGGGACACGAGCCGTGGACACGGGCGTGTGCCAGGCTATGTGAAAACCCCTGTAGGTTCGAATTGAAAAATAAATCTACACGGGTATAGGACACAGGCGTGCCCCTAGGTGCTTAGGCCGTGCGTGTCACACGAGCCATCAACACGACCATGTTCAAGTTCCACACAGGCGTGTGCCCTGTTTCAAAGGTCATTTTTCTAGTGTTGGTTAAAGGACCTGAGTTGGTCCAGAGTAGCTTCCAAGAGGTGTTTCGGGCCTTGTAGGCCCATGATAAGAAGTTTTAGACAAAGTTTAAAAAAAAGTTTTAAAATTGACCGAGTCTTAATGACATCATATGATTGTATGCATGTGATTAACTGTGGTAACGCTTTGTATCTCGTCCTGGTGTAGTGCTCGAGTGTGGGGTGTTACATAATCTATCTATAAAAACCAATGAAGGGGACCTCACAAAATAGCAAACAAAGTGGGGAAGATCCTTAGGCGTGAATAAGGGTTCAGTTGCGCAAAGGAAAGGAAGTCAAAGGTAGTCATTCTTAGCCATCACAGGACACTGTGTTGCCGAAGTGGGGACTGGGCACGCGAAAACTATATCCCAAAGTTCTTCCATATTTCCATTATTGTTCCTTCGAAAGATTGAATTGAAGTAGTTGAGCACAATGTTAGATAATATGTTGTTTTGGAATTTTATTTCCTATCCCATGAGCTAAATCCTATAGGGTTAGGATTACTTTCGGTGAAACCATAAACTATTTTTATAGATGCAACATATATCTAATTTATTTTCCTGTTTCATTTGATTGTTCTTATTTCTTAAGTAAAATACAAACAATCTTTAGTCATAGAAGATTGTTCGCATTATTATAAACCAATTCTAATTTTGAAAGGGTTGGATTGGTTTGATTAAAATTAAATGAAATGAACAAGTATTTGATAGACACTTGTAGTCGACTCCAGATATAGAGTTATGATCATACAGAAGGAACCAATGCAAGATATCTAAAAAACCTATAGACGTGAGCAAGGTAACTTGAGGTTTTGCTCTCGCGGGAGGCAGGACATTTTAGAACTCTTTTGTGCAATAAGGTAGATACGATTTTGCAAGGCATTATTTACAGTAATAGTTGATTCTAGGTGATCCTGACCTTTGGAATCAACATCACTCTATCCTTATCCTTTGTCATAGTATTTTTATCACATCATATTTTGTTGCTTATTTCTTTGTTTACATTCTATTCGGATAATCACTTACGTTATTACCATTACATTTTTGCTCTAACTTTCTCCATAGCATTTCCAATTATTCATCAATTCCATCTATCACATACATCATCATTCCTTTGAATTATCACCGCATACTTACTTTAGTTTACCATAGCATCTTATTTGTTAGTCTTGCCATAACATTAACCATATTACAATAACTTGACCACTTTTGTCCCTCAATCTGATCCTCGTGGGAATGATACTCACTCATTACTTTGTTATTTGATTCGATGTGTATACTTGCACAAATCACATATCATATTCAGATGCGACACTAAACATAAATCCATTTTAATGATTTTAAACCAACCAATATGATTTTTTAAAATTTTGTTGCTGTGACATTTTAAAATTAAAATGTTTATTTCAAATGCTCAAAATTGGAATTGTTAAAGTGTTTTGATTGTTGGAATTATCTTAGAGTTTATCAAGAAAATCAACACGCTAGTTTTAAATAAAAGTGATAAAAAATTTTAAAGAAAATAGTTAAACATTTTTTATGCCAACATCATGGCCAATGTGATCTTCAAGATTCGGTCATAACGTCTAGGCCATGTTTAGAGGGTTACAGTTAGAGCATTAAGGTCAGGGCAACGAATAGAGGAATAGATGGAATGCAACGGGAAAAGTAAATAAGAAATATCATGGCTTGGCTATGGGACTGATTGGAGGCTATACTCCTAAAATGAGTAAGACTATAGCTGAAATATGTTATGGCATCATAAGATGATTTGACAATAAAAATGAGTATGACCAAAGCTGAAAGAATCTATGGCATCATATGAAAGCAGGCCATAACGGTAAATAGCACTAAGACCATGGCTGAAAGATGCTATGGCATTCTTTGGTAGCCCGTCAGGACAGTAAACATAGGGTACATTGTGTAAGACCATAGCTAAAATACGCTATGACATTATAGATAGTCTATCAAGACAGTAAACATGGAATAGTCCTCCAGGACAGTGAACATGGGATAATCCATCAGAATAGTAAACATGGGGTACATTGTGTAAGACCATAACTAGAAGACACTATGGCACCATAGATAGTTCGCTGGGACAGTAAAAATGATGTAGTCTGCTAGAACTACCAAATGAGGTAGACACCAAGTTGTAAAGACATAGTTCATGAAGGATGTTAAGGGTGAGAGTAGCATCCGTGATGTCACTATAGTGGTAAGTCATAATGAGAATTGAGTTGGTGTGTGCAGAGATATTGACCACCAAGACAATGAGAAATGCCAATGTTATGCATCATCTTGAATAGGGTAAAAGGAAAGAGAGGCTCATTCAATAAAAGGGAAAGGGTACTTATAGTATATGCATTTACTAGTCCGCTAGGGAAGCTATGGATCCCATGCAAGGTTAATAGACATGGTTAAGTCTGTCTAAGTACGCAATCATTAAGATAATGGAAGAAGATTAGCCAAAGGGTTTAATAGGTTGAACTGAATCTGATTGAAAAGAAATGTATACCCAAGGTTGGTTGGCCAGCAAAGTCTGCCAAAGGATAGTGGAAGGAAAAAGATAGATTTAGCCAAGGAGAATCGCAATGAGTTTGTTGAGCTCCCAAGGTAGGAACTACATATTTTAAGAAGCCTTCTTTGCAAAAATTTTGATAGAGCAACGGTCTTGACATTGCTAGTGAACCCTAGTACTCCAAAGTAGTAAGAAAGAACGCAGAGGTAGTAAACACTTGTGTAGTCACCAAAGCATCGCCCACCAAAAGTACTGAACATAGTTACCAGGGAGTTAAATTCTAAGCTAAATGCCTTACATTTTTCTTAAATTCTATATAGGGATCTCACTAAGAACGCTTGAACTTATAAGTTTTTTGTCATATGCAGGTTAGTTAAAGATTCAGAAGTTGAGAGAGACTAAGCAAGGCTTCGAGGGGTGCAAGGTGAAACACGAAACTGTAGGGTATCCGTACAGGCTCAGCTTTAAGGATAAGTGTTATTTTATGTTATGGAGCCTTTTTTAGAGAAAGAAATTTGTAGATAACTGATGGACCAAATTCCTCAAGTTTTTAATTCGAGTATAATATAAGTTGTATAAATGTTTGTAATTAAACCAAAATAGAATTTGGTTAAGTCAAGCGGGTTAATGTAGCACTAATACCCAAGTCGAGCGAGCGGGTCGAGTAGAGGGTGTTACAAATTTAGTGGTATCAGAACTTAGGTTCACCTGATCTTATAGATGAAGGGTGTTGTTGGATAGCCTTTGTACGCATGCTACATTAGATCTGGCTCAGCCCTTCATGGGTGGATAAGAACTAGTAAGTGTACTGAAGATAAGAGCATAAACACAATTTTAATAATTTAAGAGGACGAAATGCAATCAACCCAACACGAATTAAATTCAAGCTAAGCTAATTAAATTAACCATTCCAAAAAAATAAATATTCATAGATATGTTCATCATAACAACAACAAAAATTAAAGAGATTGGGAACAAGAATCAAAATTCGGTGTTTTTCCGTGGCTTGACTAGGTTAAAGTGCACTTAAAATATGAACATGTTAAATTGTAGTTAATTTCATAATTATTTTTAATGAATTTTGGTTATTTTCGACAGATTTGCACAAGGGGCGAAAAATGGCTTGGTAGACACTACTAGAAGCACGAAATTGAGAAGCAATTTGAAGTATCGAGGGGAACTAAATTTCAGCCTAAGACGATCCAAAATTATATGTATTTATTCATAATATAATTAATTTTAATTTTTATCCAATTTAATTTGGGTTAATAAAGTATGATTAATTAATTATGAAAAGTGGTCCGATTGAATCGAACTGAGTAAACTGAACCGGCCATGCAAAGGACAGCCCAAAACTGTCCAAGTGCTGACCTAATTCAGCTCATTAGCTGAGTAATTAAGCTACAAAGAAGCCCTTGAAGACTTGTTCAAATTGCAATTAAACCCCTCTACAATTGGTGGCTTTGTAGATTTGCCCCAAGCCATTTTTAGCAAAGTTGAAGCCATCAACTTT
The DNA here is from genome assembly GCF_025698485.1 of Gossypium arboreum. Classification (NCBI taxonomy): domain Eukaryota; kingdom Viridiplantae; phylum Streptophyta; class Magnoliopsida; order Malvales; family Malvaceae; genus Gossypium; species Gossypium arboreum. Next base: position 88,798,450 of record NC_069070.1, on the reverse strand, counting down.
GTCACATAGGAGGCCGGCCAAGGGGTGGCTCTTTGGCTGCTATTTTTAGAAAATTCAGCTACCACATTCAGCTATAAAAACCCCCCTTGGATGATCCTTGAACACATCCCTCATTCACATCTCTTCTCTCACAATTCTTCTTTCCTCTTTCACTTTTTCTCTCATTTTCCTAGTCAAAGTTCCTTGCACCTTTTCCGATTTCTCTCCTTGAGAAAGGGTTCTTCTTCAGCCATTTTCGATCAGAAATTGAGTGTTCATAGAAACCTTGATTAGCAAGGACAATAAAGAACGAAGAACAAAGCAACCTAGTCAAGCCACAGAAAAACACCGAATTTTGATTCTTGTTCCCAATCTCTTTAATTTTTGTTGTTGTTATGATGAACATATCTATGAATATTTATTTTTTTGGAATGGTTAATTTAATTAGCTTAGCTTGAATTTAATTCGTGTTGGGTTGATTGCATTTCGTCCTCTTAAATTATTAAAGTTGTGTTTATGCTGTTATAGGCCTCGGTAAAATGCTTGATTAAGTAAAATCATGCCTAAGTTATTCTTGCATTATAATTGTGAAGGAACTAATGAATTAATTATTTAAATGGATTGAAATTGTAATTAATGGTCACAGTACTTAATTAGTGGAAGTTTATTCTTCTAAGGTAGCTGAAGGTTAAATTAGCATTGTATCTGGCGATACACTTGCCTTGCATAACTTGCAAGATTATTATGATTAAACTATTTCAAGGTAAGGATACCTTGTTAGCTCACATAGTCTTTTATGTTCTTATTAGTTTTTATTAATCATTTGAATTGACATAGGAATAAGCAAGAGATTAGTTCAATTTAATGAGTATGTATGTGCAATAGCATGCTTGCTTATTAGAATGTGTTTATTGATTAAATTGACATAGGATATGTTAAGAGATGAATGGATTTCTGTAGGTGAGTATGTTCATAAGTTAGTAAATTACCGAGTTGCCATGAATTTATTCGTAACAATATAAACATGAGTTTAATAATTTTGAGATAAGAAATGTAATTAATCTAACACAATTATATCATCTTGATTAAAATCGTATTTTGTAATCGTGCATTTGAGATTTATTTATTTAGTTTACTTAGTTTAAAATCTTAGTTTTTAATCACCCTCTTAAAACAAAATATTTTTTTCACCAAAGTGTTTTAAATTTCATTTATAAATAATTCTTTTCACGGTCCTTGTGGGTGCGATAACTCGACATTTACTTGTCACTTTATTACTTGTTTTGATTGTGTACACTTGCACATTTCCGTCATTCTAGGAATTCTCATTAATATGGGGAAATCAGTACGAAAACAAAAGATAATCAAGCATTATCCCCCATAGGTAGATTAGTCATTTCTTCTGTGTTTTCCCTCCCCCCTTCCCAACATTAGTCTACTCTATTGGAACCAAAGTAGTGAGCTCAGGATCGGGGATTGGGATGGAAGAAGAAACCGTCAGAATCTTTCCATTTCTTCTGGAACTCTTCCCACTTCGCTCTGGAAGGGTTCATCTTATTAAATCCTAGATTTTCGTTATTGTATTGGTCCAGGTAGTTGATGTCCACTCAACTTATATCAAAAGGGCCCATGGCAACCTGGGCAAGAAGGATGTATTTAGACCTCAGCTTAGGATGATAATTCATGATCCTCGCCACAGTCCCTACTTTGTATTGCTCCAGGAATTCATTGTTTTCCTTCTTGATTCTCTCTAGGTTTTCCAAGTGGTGTTCCTCTTGTTCCTTAATCTAGTCCTCTAATTAGTGGACCTTACTCTCAGACTCCCATTTTTAAGGAGTTATACTTAAACTCCCAGCTGGAAACAAACTCAGCGAACTATTGAGCTTAATAGGCTACGGTGTCATGTACTTAACAAAGTTGAACCAGTTCCTAAATTTGAGAGGCTAGGGTCACCTCTAATTGAGCTTGTTTTGTTTCACTCTCGTGACATCGGTCACGAAGGGGTCATGAAGGGCCTAAGCAAGCAAACTGGATTCCTCCTCTACAATTTGATAGGAGTCCAACAACTCTAAGAGAATTGATTTTTGAGCTTTAGAGGAAGAGGGGACAGTCTATTATTTCAACTCTTAGGGTAGGTCCCTCTCTCAGTGTTGGCTAATTTCGATTAGGGAGAAGGGAGGTTGACTTACAAAAAAATGACCCCACCATGAAAGCAAACTTGACATCCCGCTAGAAGAAGTGAGAGGTTGCCTTGGCCCAGTATGGAGAGATGGCAATGCAAAAGGGGAAGTTCAGGGAACAGACTCATTCGGTGGACTCTATGCGAGAGGAGTGACGTCTATGTGACTGAAGGACTCAGTTTGGGTCTTCGGGTGAGGCAGGAGGATAGGTAGAGTAAGCTCCCCCTCCGAATCGATTGGTCTTTTGCCTCATTTATCTATCCTAATTTGGTGTAACAGATTAAACTAATTTTCACACTTAAGGAGCCTAAATACAACCATTTCCGTTATATTTTAGTTAAGTTTCGTTAGTTTTACTTACATTCAATAAAATGTGCAACTTGAATCTTTTATTGACTTAAGGGCCGAATGACGCCAAAGAAAGAGCCAACGTACCTTGTGAGTGTGTAGGAGATCATTAGAAGGCATTTTAGACTGATACTGGATGCTATGTCTCAACACGGGAGGCCCGATGTCGCAACATAGAGAGCAAAATGGAGAAATTATGAAACTACCTTCGATGTCGCGACACAGACTAAGGGTGTTACGGCATACCCTTGAAGATGACTCAATGAGGAGTATACTGCCACCTCTATCGCGACACAGGTCCTGGTGTGCCATGACATTGACTCTAGGATCAAAATTAAACATGAAGTAGAGGCATTTTAGTCCGCACAATCGAACTTAAAGCTCAGGAACATCAACTGACCTAGGGTTAAGGATGATGGCCACCTGAAGGCTATAAATAGGCTCCTTTGGCACATGTTGTGGATGCCATTCCATTAGCTTAGATTTTCTCTTTAGATTTTGTTTTGTTTTATTATTTTCTTAGGTTTTTTAGAGTTTATTTTATTTTTTCTTTGTTTCTTCCAAGAGATTTTATTTGTGAAGGAGATCAACTTATGTGGATTCACGCTTATTATTAATATCAATCAGGCTTTTCTTAAACTCTCCACTTCAATTCATCCACTATGATTAATTCTTCTATCTATTTCATGTTGTTTATGAAAGACATGAGGAACTAATCTCTATATGGTGAATTAGTGAGTAGAGGTATGATCTATTAATTATTTTATAGGGTTAGTCAACGGATCAGTTGTTTGGGAAAGGAAAAACATGAAACAAACCCTATGCCTGACAAACTAGGAAAGTCATCAAGGTGGAAATTAACCCAAAATTGGTATTGCCCATTCGTGAACACCTTCACCCCAAGCCAGTCTAGACTGTGAGGTCAAAAGATAAGTAGTTCTTGCTGACTCGTTATGTTAGTGGAAGATCGGAAGATCCTACTATGGTAGCAACTAGTTGATTGACAAGGAACCCAAAGCAATAATTGATGGAGATTACTAAAGCGAGCTAATCACTCATAATCAAGATTTGATTTACTCTACTATTTTATCTCTTGAATTTTATTTATTTTATGTTATTTTATTTTATTACTCTAAAACTTTAAAAACCTTTTTTTTTATGTTCTTGTACTATAATTTATTTAAAGTACTATTTATATATTTTAGTGTTTAGGTAAAAATTGATCTAGCACTCACCTCTCTTGGGTACGATCCTCGGAGTACTCACTTACTTCATTATAAAACTATATTACAACGCGACCTATATACTTGCAGATACCGCCTTGTCATTCTATATTTTATTGTAGTATTCACACTCTGGACGTTAGTACATTCAAAGGCGATCACTCGTTTACGATGGACCTATCTACTATCACTTCTCTCTTTAATATTTTGAGAACCCCTTTTAGTTCCCAGCCTCTTACAACTTCTACTACCCACATGCACCCTTGTGCTAGCATCAACGACAAACTTTTGTGCTCACTCCATAATAGCATCCACGTCCATGCTGCTTGAAGTATGAGACGGAATGGATGATTGAGTAGAACCTTCAAAAGAAAATTTAAGGGATCAACCATACGAGCAATAAAATCTCTATTTATGAGAATCACCAGAAACCACTGCTAGTAGAGTGGACCAACACATACACATTTCTTACAATAAGAATAAAAGAACTTTGGAGGTTCCTCTTTTCTCCCAACCAAAATAGTGACTAAGTCATCAACGATATTGTAAGGCCACATTATATCAAAGGGGGTGTGTGACACGAGAGATAGCCTCAATATTTGAATCTGAGGGCCTGTAACTATTCAGGCTGTGGTTCTCTAAGCAGAAACAAAATATGTTTCTAATAGTAATAAGGCTCTGCAACATGAGAGAATGGCCCAACTTTAAAAAATTAAACTAATCCTCCATAGCCTCATTGTCTCGTTGTTGCCTACAGGTACAAACAGATTTGGGAGGGATGGACTGTAATATCCTGATTTTGGGCCTAGTCGGAATAGTGGTTTCGTGACCACAAAATCTGAAATAGAAATAATTATTTTATGATTATTTTAAGGTCTATGATATGATTGCATGATTGTGTGAAAATTTCGTGAAGAAATTTTATGCATAAAGTGCTTAAATTGAAATTAGGGACTAAATCGAATAATTTGCAAAACTTGCATTCTAGAAGTTTCTAGTATGAAATTGTTTTGAAATATTAATTAGGAGGTCTTAAATAGAAATTTTACCAATTTCTAAGTCTATGGACAAAAAATTGGACATGGATGGAATTTTTGGAAAGTTTAGTAGTAAGGGCATTTTGGTCATTTAGGGGTAAAATGAATTAAAATACAAAATTAAAAGCCAATTTTGCACATCTTCAACCCCATGGCCGAATATAGCAAGGAGAAACCATGGCTAGGGTTTTTCAAGCTTCCAAGCTCGATTGTATGTCCGTTCTAGCCTCGTTTTTAATGATTTTTACGTTTTTGGAGTCCCAGTAGCTCGATTAAGCTTATGCTAGCAATAATTCAACCTAGGGTTCATATTTGGAAAAATACCCATAGGTGAAATTTGTGTATTTTGGTGTTTTATGATAGAATATGAGGTTTTAAATTATGTTAGACAACTTGTGCTACTCGATTTTAAGAGAAAACTAGCAAAAGGGCTTAATCGGTAAAAATACCTAATAGTCATAAGTACATGTTAGAGTGAGAATTTGATGTTTCCATAGAAGGGAAAAATGAACAGCATGTCATAAAACATAAGAAAATAGGATAAAGTTTAATTTACGAGCTTTGGGGCAAAAGTGTAAATATGCAAAAGTTTAGGGGCAAAACTATAATTTTTCCAAAATATGATTTTAGGTCAATTTGAATAATGTGAGTCCTAATTAGACTATATTTTAAATGATAGAGCAAGGAAAACTGAAATTCGGACTAAAATGGAAAAATACCAAGTTGTGGACGAAATGGTAAAAGTAGCCATTTTCGCATACGAGGTAAGTTCATGTGTAAATAATGTAGCATAATTGTTATTTTTAAGTTATTGATGTTAATTATATGATATGCTGATTTTTAATCGTGAAATATTATGCTTTGTGGTTAATGTTGAGTAATATGAGAATTATGTTTACTACTTGATAAATATGAATTGCTACCGAGTATCGGTTCCGATATTCTGTGGAAGACGGAAAAGATGTGAGATCAAGGAAAAATCCCGTTTGAACCTTAGGAATAGATTAGGATACAAGTGACATGTCACTAGGATGTTTGGGCATCCGAACTCGTTGAGTTGAGTCCGAGTTCACTTATGGATGCGAATGTCCGAACTCGTTGAGTTGAGTCTGAGTTCGAGAGATGTAACTAGGCATCCGAGCTCGTTGAGTTGAGTCCGAGTTCACTTATGGATGCGAACGCCCGAGCTCCTTGAGTTGAGTCCGAGTTCACTTATGGGCGGGTTACATGGTAGCTTGGATACATATGTAGCATTTATGTGCAAACTTTCCATGTATCCGAATTATATTCCGATGTGTTCAACGGGTAAAGTTCTACTGAAATGGAGGAATACTCAAGATGAAAGGGACGTATTGGTAAGTGTTGTGAAATGGGTACTTTGAACAGGTATAGTCATTGAGTCTAGTTTTATTAGAGACAAACGGCATAGTCATTGAATCTCTATCTGAGGAGATATCGATTAAGTAATACAGGCAGAGTAGTCAAACCACAAACAGGGAGACTTTAACTAATAAACTGTATTAATTGGCCCACCAAAATTCTAGAAAAAATTATTTAATATATATTTGAGTCTATATTTAGGGAAAATTTACGGATCTTGATTTGAGTTTTGTAACTCAAGATATGATTTTTCTTGTAAGCTGTGTGCGAGTAGCTAGAAAGTCGTGAATGTAGAAACAAAAGATTTGAAGTTCTTAATTTGATAAATTATGTTCGGTAACTCCTCAAGCTCGACTCCGGCGACGGTTTCGGGTGTGGGGGCGTTACATTTGGTGGTATCAGAGTAGGTTTAGTCAGTTCTTGGACTAACCTAGCATGTGTAAAAGTTTAGCTATACATGCCACTGGTCTGTGATAGTGTGATGTCTTCTGACGTGTATGAGTACCGTCTTATTTAGATAGGGTACTCTCCAACCGAGCTACGCTGACCATGTTCAATGTTATGCGAAGGTGTTTGAGTAAAGTTATGATTATGATAAGTCTCGGTTCAGAAAAGTATGAATAAAAGTTTATGATACATATGTGATAATATGTGAGATGAAAGTTCATGTTGTGATAAATATCCATATTTGCTTAATGCTCATACGATGTAGTGTATGTGGCTTACTTGATAAGATGAACGGAATAAATAGAAAGTAGTAGAGGTATGAATAAAGGTCATAATATCATGATACGAATGAAAATGTCCTTGTCTTGATTGGATGTTGAATGTTGATGAATGTTAATGATATACAATTTTTTATGAGATAAAGGATTATAATGAAATGAACTTATCTATGTTAAATTGTTGGACTGAATTATATGATTGTAATGATATGTACATGATGATGCACGAAATGAAAGTTGTGATTGTGATGCAAATATCTATGTTTGTTTGGCCTTATATGATGTCATGAGCATGAATTAATTTAATTAAATGAATGGATATGTAAAGCTATCTAGAAAACATAGAATGTATGCATAAGTATATTGTCTAAATGGGACAATAGGAAAATTGGTGTAAGCCAACATGAATGAATGACATGATTTTGATGATGTTGCTATGATGATGGGAGTTGTATCATATGTGTATGTATAAGAAAGTCAAGTCAGAGGTCCTACAACCCCTCCCCCTTACCAAAGTGGTACTTATAATGGAATTTCATGAGATTTGTATTGAATAAGTTTTCGGTTGAGAACCCAAAGAGTTCAGTGATAGAATAATTATAAGTATGATCAGAGATTAAAAATGAGCTGATAAGTAAAGTCAGAGCCAGTAAAGTATCGGATTAACGTAAAGATTATTGGAGTTATGCACTGTCCCAGTTAGAAAAGGAATTCTCCTTGGTAAACCGAATTACTCAGGTGCAAGGTCGAGAAAAGTCTAAATCGAAATTTATTCAAAACTGGCCTTCTTTAGTGAATGGTTTAGTATGAAATTTGTGACGGTAGAACTAGTTGGGGAAATGATAATTGAAATGTGAACTATCTGAGTGTGAAAGTTATGGATCGGACATGATTTAGCGATCTCTTTTGAGATGTTCTATGTGTTTACCCGTTCTCGAAATATTTCTATGGCTATTGATCTTCGAAGAAATTCTTGTTATATGGGAATGTCTTTTAATCTCGGTGTTGGATGAAAGCATTGGTAGTCCTGACGGTTTATAATTTATATTGCTCTATTTCATCGGGTATTCTATTTCATTTAAATCGATAAGAATTGATGAGAGAATACATATGATATTATGATTCTGTTTCTTCTACTTGATGCTTCATCGATATATATGTATGGGAAGATATATTGATTTTGTTATATTTGATTTCATTGGGATTAAATGATGTTTTCTTTTGGACTTTCTTTCTTTGAAGAATTATCGGGTATTCTGTATTTTCTCTATGAGTTTGGTTTTCGATTCTCGGCATAGTATCGTATCTTGGGTTTCTTTATTCTGGATTTCTTTATTCTGGGTTTCTCTATCTTGGATTTCTTTATTCGGTTTTCTTGTTATCTTTGTTCCATAGTTTGTCAATTATGACTCGTGTTCGAAGTACATTCTTCAGCTCGTGATAATCATGTCAAATATGACTATACTTCTAATTTGATCTTGGTAATGTGGTGATTTTAGTATTGGGATTTTTCTAATTTACGTGTAAGGATTTGACATCGAGAAAGGCATAGGTGATAAAAGCGCGAGTTTCAGTCGGTATGGTGAATTATTTATTTGAAAGATTTCATGTGACAATTATGTCAGGATTATTTTTCTCAAGTCTGATAATAGAATTTCATTTTGTACAGATAAAAGAGTAAATAGTCTGAACGAGAAGTGTATATTTATTAGAAAGAGTTGGATATTAGTTAAAGTCACTACGAATGATAAGGTTTTCATCTTGTGAAAGCTGAAAAGTTTATTACATGTTGACAAAGTTTGGATAGATGAGAATATTGGTAACCGAAGCGTCTAAACTAGACTAGTCTACATTGAGTAAAGACTTCCTGACTTTCAGTAATGTACCGTTGTATGAATTGTGATGTGTTTCAAGACAGTGAGGTAATGTGATAGTTTAAAGCTTTCGATGTTACATAAAATTGGAGTTGTTAAAGGAGTTAAAGCCGAGCATTGGAATCTATCAAAATTATTCTTGCCAGTGTTGATATTGGGATGGAAATGAGAAGGATTATTCTTGAGGCCATATCAGAATTATTTCCATGGCGGAAAGAGGAAAATGTGATGTATCCTATTGTTAAATGTTTGGCGAGATCTATAAATCATATATGTATTGAATGAATTCCTACTCATCAGATTCATGGAATTTCAGGTCTCTTTGATTGTTGGATTTCTTGGAATTCCGGTCTCCATTAAATCAAGTTGAGATTTGGGTTTTATGTCATGATATCATGGGAAACTGAGAAGGGTTGAAAATTTAAGAACAATTAAGAGATGAGTTCGGAAACTTTCAGAATATATGAGAAATTAATGAGATATATTGGAGGCACCGCTTTGAGTGAAAGTTCTTCAAGACCGAATATGAAATTGAGGAATCTAAGTGAAGACCACTTTTACGGTAAGATTTTGGGACGAAAATCCCTAAAGGGGAGAGTTGTAATATCCCGATTTTGGGCCTAGTCAGAATAGTGGTTTCGTGACCACAAAATCCGAGATAGAAATAATTATTTTATGATTATTTTAAGGTCTATGATATGATTGCATGATTCTGTGAAAATTTTGTGAAGAAATTTTATGCATAAAGTGCTTAAATTGAAATTAGGGACTAAATCGAATAATTTGCAAAACTTGCATTCTAGAAGTTTCTAGTATGAAATTGTTTTGAAATATTAATTAGGAGGTCTTAAATAGAAATTTTACCAATTTCTAAGTCTATGGACAAAAACTAGACATGGATGGAATTTCTGGAAAGTTTAGTAGTAAGGGCATTTTGGTCATTTAGGGGTAAAATGAATTAAAATACAAAATTAAAAGCCAATTTTGCTCATCTTCAACCCCATGGCTGAATATAGCAAGGAGAGACCATGGCTAGGGTTTTTCAAGCTTCCAAGCTCGATTGTAAGTCCGCTCTAGCCTCGTTTTTAATGATTTTTACGTTTTTGGAGTCTCGGTAGCTTGATTAAGCTTATGCTAGCAATAATTCAACCTAGGGTTCATATTTGGAAAAATACCCATAGGTGAAATTTGTGTATTTTGGTGTTTTATGGTAGAATATGAGGTTTTAAATTATGTTGGACAACTTGTGCTACTCGGATTTAAGCGAAAATTAGCAAAAGGGCTTAATCGGTAAAAATACCTAATAGTCATAAGTACATGTTAGAGTGAGAATTTGATGTTTCCATAGAAGGGAAAAATGATCAGCATGTCATAAAACATAAGAAAGGCTGAAGTTTAATTTACGAGCTTTGGGGCAAAAGTGTAAATATGCAAAAGTTTAGGGGCAAAACTGTAATTTTTCCAAAATATGATTTTGGGTCAATTTGAATAATGTGAGTCATAATTAGACTATATTTTAAATGATAGAGCAAGGAAAATTGAAATTCGAGCTAAAATGGAAAAATACCAAGTTGTGGACGAAATGGTAAAAGTAGCCATTTTCGCATACGAGGTAAGTTCATGTGTAAATAATGTAGCATAATTGTTATTTTTAAGTTAATGATGTTAATTATATGATATGCTGATTTTTAATCGTGAAATATTATGCTTTGTGGTTAATGTTGAGTAATATGCGAATTATGTTTACTACTTGATAAATATGAATTGCTACCGAGTATCGGTTTCAATATTCTGTGGAAGACGGAAAAGATGTGAGATCGAGGAAAAAAGCCCATTTGAACCCTAGGAATAGATTAGGATACAAGTGACATGTCATAGGATGTTTGGGCATCCGAACTCGTTGAGTTGAGTCCGAGTTCACTTATGGATGCGAATGTCCGAACTCGTTGAGTTGAGTCTGAGTTCGAGAGATGTAACTAGGAATCCGAGCTCGTTGAGTTGAGTCCAAGTTCACTTATGGATGCAAACGCCCGAGCTCCTTGAGTTGAGTCGGAGTTCACTTATGGGCGGGTTACATGGTAGCTTGGATACATATGTAGCACTTATGTGCAAACTTTCCATGTATCCGAATTATATTCCGATGTGTTCAACGGCTAAAGTTCTACTGAAATGGAGGAATACTCAAGATGAAAGGGACGTATTGGTAAGTGTTTTGAAATGGGTACTTTGAACAGGTATGTACTTAACCCTCGGGTTGAAAAATCGATATAACAACAATATGGTAAGATGATAAATGAAAATGTGATATGAATGTCTTGGTGATGATTATGCAAATGATGTTTTATGTTTGCTTATATGGTTATGTTACTTGCTATTTGCATGTGAAATTATTAAGCATTTATGCTTACTCCCTCCTTTTTATTCCTTGTAGTTTTGACAAGCCAGCTCGGAAATCGGGAACGGTCGGAGGCTCGCTCACACTATCCATATACCATCTTGGCATAATGGCTTGTATATTTTGAGTATGGCATGTATAGCATTATAATCATTTTGTATATATGGTCTTATGATATGGTTATTGAGTGGTATGGAAATGCTTGGTAATGATTAGCCATTGGAATGGCTAATCATGATCATATTTGGTGTTATGTATGTCAAATTGCTAGCTAATCCATGGAAACCATGAAATAGGTAAAATTTACCATAAAATAGATTCAGACAGTAGTAGTGACGTGAATTTGAAAAATCACTAAAAATAGTATAAATGGATTTAAATAATGAATAAGTTATGGAATCGAAGCTTGATGAGTCTATTTTCATATGGAAGAAGTGAAACAGGTATATGAGCTATATTTTGTGAGATGTTTAAAGTTTTGTGAAACAGGACCAGAGCGATTTCTGGATCCCCTTTTCTGACTTTGGAAATTCACCATAAAGTTTGCAAAGATAATTAGAAGTCATGGTTTATATGTAAAGATTCCTTATTGAGTCTAGTTTTATTAGAGACAAACGGCATAGTCATTGAATCTCTATACAGGGAGATATCTGATTAGTAATACACAGAGGCAGAGTAGTCAAACCCTAAAATAGGGGAGACTTTAACTAATAAACTGTATTAATTGGCCCACCAAAAATTCTAGAAAAAAATTATTTAATATATATTTGAGTCTATATTTAGGGAAAATTTACGGATCTTGATTTCGAGTTTTGTAACTCAAGATATGATTTTTCTTGTAACTGTGACGTGAGTAGCTAGAAAGCTGTGAATGTAGAAACAAAAGATTTAAAGTTCTTAATTTGATAAATTATGTTCGGTAACTCCTCAAGCTCGACTCCGGCGACGGTTTCGGGCGCGGGGGCGTTACATAGACCATTGGGTTGGGAACCCAAATCCACCTTTTAGGTTACACCACACTCAGATGAATTTGTTTCTGTTGAGGTGAAGGTTGAAGTCCCAATTCCTCATAATAGGTTCACACCCCTAGCGAGTACTAAAATGGGCTAACCCAACAAAAGACCCATGAGAAGTTACCTTTATTTGGTAAATTCACTAGAAAGCCCCAAGGATGGGTGGCTCACCCTTTAAACTACAGTCAATAAAATAGGCCAAGGTCCACCAAGATAGGCCAACGAGTTGCCCCGACGCGACCCCATACTCGTTAAAAACAGAACATAAAAAAATGTAAAGGTGGATGAAACCTTGCTTTGAACAGATAGAGAGGGAGGAGGGTACCACCAGAATTGTCACTTAGTCGACACTTTCTTTGGATGAAGCTGAAATCATAGGCAAATTTGGGAAGTTAAATCCCTCTAACGTCTAGGAAGTGGACCATTTCCCCCTTGGATATGGTGCAACAGAAAGGAGGAATCTCCACTAGGGTACGTACCTCATGGTCACTAAGCCCAACCCCATCACCTTCCCTATCACCACCATGATCTCTCTTCCACCACTACTGCAATGGATGATACCCTCACGATGACTTTGCTTAATTCTGACCATTTTTGGGGAAATATAAAGGAAAAATAGAGGGATTTAAGAAATTACCTGGTGAACATGTTGAGAATTAACATGAGAAAAATGAAAAGGAACTCAGTTGAGGAAATAAAGAAGACTGAGATAGAAACTAGGGATTTAGAAAGATACATAGTTGTAACACTCGGGTTTGTGCAAGTGTACACAGTCATTATCAAGTAATAAGTAAGTATCGAGTTATCACCTCTACAGGGATTGTATTTGTACTAAGTCAATTAGTTTGTAAAATTATATTAACAATTTGATAAATAAAAATAGTATAATTGAGAAGTGATGATTAAAATATATTAAACTAAATGCAATGATCCCTGATGTAATTTAGCCTAACATGTAACTATATGGATGAAATAGGAATTAATACAATAAGCAACAATTATAACATAAATAAGCTAGGAAAATTACTTTAATTAAACTCAAATTATTATCAACATGCTTATCAATATTCGGAAAAACATTCCATGGCAACTCGACCTTTCATGAGTTTGGAAACCACATTAAGTCCTTTCGGAATCCTTTACTTAGTAAATACGCATTTTACTAATCCATATTTACTAAGGTCTTGTTAGTATTCGTGTGAGGTAATAGGGACGTGTTAGGTTTGAAATAGTTTAATCACACAAATCTAAAAACTATGAAGATAACAGAGCCTGGATAGGGTTGCTATGTAACCTACAATTTAATTGGGTAAGGATCTAAATTGAGCATGCACATTTCAATTATGAGTCCATTAGCCATCGTCTGGTTAGGATCGCTCAGCTAATTCAGGTGCATTTCAATCACATATAAAGGAAATATAGAGTTGATTTTAATTGAAAACATGATCGATAGAGGCACAAACATTATAAGCATGAATAGAGGCACAAACATTATAAGCATGAATCAAATAAATATTATTCAATCAAAATAATCATCCTAGCTTAAATAAAATTAAGCTATCATTATTGTAAAAAAAAACAGTAAACACATAGCAAACATTCTTGAATTAAGTTAAACAAAAGAAAGATTAAACCCAAATCAAAGTGGCTATCACCCAAAACTCTAGCTGACGAGGGCTCCTTCATTCCTTCACTTCGCTCCTTTGCTGATGGCTCTCCAAGGTGGCTGACCAAAGGCTCTTTAAGAGGCTTTTTATGCAAAGATGATGATAGGCGTAAGGGCTAAAAATAGGAGTGTCCATCTTTTTCAAATTCATCCAAGGTTGGCCGGCCATGATTTGTGGAAATGTGGCTAATTTTTGCTTGATTTAAGTGCCACAACATCATCAGGATCAAGACTTGGTCAATTGCAAATCTCCATGTAAATCTCTGATTTCTTCAACTCTTTAAGGACCTTGTGTAATTATACCAAAATTTGATTTATGAACATCCACATGCAGTTGAATTTTGGGTTGACTTGGTCCTCCATTTGGATGGTTTTGTAATCAACATAAAGCTCTCAGACCTGTCCATCAATAGTAGATAATTTAGAGGACCAAAGAATGTAATTTAACCACTTTAATTAATCAATTTACTTAATTAATTAAAACCCAATTTATTAATGAAACATATTAAAATAATTTATTAAATATAACTTTATATTTTATTATTTAATTTAATCATGCATGGCCCACTTTATAGCTTGAAAATATAATATGCTCAAATTAATATAAAAGAAGCCATTTTCGCATGAAAACGTATAATAAAGCATAAAATCACATTTTAATAATTTCTATGTCCCAATTTCATATTTTCATATATTTCATTAATTTATTAAACAATTACTTGGTTTTAGCAACAAATTTAAGTAAAAAGGTGATGAATTATATAGGAAAAATCCTATATATTTTTCAGTTTACACACCCCCAAACTTAAATCATTGCTCATCCCGAGTAATGTTCATGCACAGCTCAAGGTCTCGCTAAGGCAAAATTGCTAAAAGTGTAAGCAGCATCAATCCTTGCCCCATAATCATGTATTAATAAATTCATGCTCATAGATTTCTTTATTAACAAGTAAATCATACGCAAACATTCTGAAAATTTTATACTAAGTTTCAAGATATGCTAACATGAATCATAGTATGTATATATGTCATAGCTATAGATAATATTCTTCATTCAACATAATTTCTCATCAATCAAGCAAAACAATCATAAGACTTATTTATGATCTTCATTTGTTGAACTTACTACTTCCTCTCTACTAATGTAGGTAACATAATCATCAACTCAATAGGTCTTTTATAAGGTTGTAATGGGGCTCAATTAGAGGTAAGGATGTAAGAGATGGGACATTTCGATTTCAAAATCTTAACCTTTAACTTTGTCTTGGATTTTTCGAAATATAGCCTTTTTCTTTCAGTGAACCTTTGGAATACCCCCAAACTTATTTTGAACTCATGCTCATACATTTTTCTTTGTGGAAACCGAGCAAACTTTTCTTTGCTCTCTTTTTTTGTTAGCATGAACACGTACATCCTTTGAAAATTTACTCAAATGTCATTTACCAAGACAACTTTAGTTAAGACAGGTGCACAAAATTAGGATAACTTCAAAAGATGGAGATATGGCTTGTAATGTAGGTTCATTGCAATAAACAGGCCTTTTAAGCTCAAAATTATAGTTTCAAGGGTCTAATATCATAAGGTGGGCTTGAAAAGACTCAAACGATCTAAAGAATTAGTGTCTATATCATTTTAGATTTTTATGTCTCCTAGGATTTCGCCTCAAGAAAGTTACTAAGTCAATTCCAAAGATATAAACCTTCATGCATGTCTAACCTCAAAAGAAACTAAGTTTTCATGGCAAACATTACCTAAGACTAAGATCATACAATCATTCCATTCTTCATGATAACATACAATCACTCAGATAAAATCATCATTCTTGCTCGCATACAAGCTATCTCATTAACAAAGAATTTCTCTAAATAGTCATTTATTAAAACATACTCATGAAAGAAATGATTGAAACATACTTGAAAATTTTAAAGATTTTGAGCAATTATTTGTCTTACTCCCCTTTAAAAAGAAGCAATGTCCTCATTGCAAGAACAAAGTAATGAATGAAAACTAAACACGAGGTAGAGTTAAAAAGAAAGAGAGGTGAGTCATTAAGACTGCTTAAATACCAAGTCTTTTCTCAAAATCCAATCCTAGACATGTTCATTCCTATTACCACATCACTTAATCTTTTTCTTTTTAAAGAAGCATTTATTTAGGCTTGTTATGTTTTATTTTGTAGAAATTAAATCCTAGTTACTAAAGAAACAAATTCCTAAAGACCTAAAATAAATAAATAAAAAGACAAGAATCCCTCTTTTTATTTTTCTGACTCATCCTTTTGTAACACCCCAAACCCGGCCCAGATGTTATGGCCGAATCTGGCGCGTTACATTGAAGTGTTTTAGCCAAAATCGTGTTTTCATTGAAAACCCTTCTTAAAATAAAAGAAACCCTAATTAACTTAAAAAGAAACCTTTCAGTTACGAAAGCCTTGTTTAAAACATTTGAAAGAAAAAAAAACTTAGTTGTAACATCCTGATTTTCGGGTTTTTCGCGATTCTTGATATTTTAAGTAAATTTCTAAAATTTGGTATGTGATTATAGAATTCATAATTTGGGTATGTAAATGGGCTTATGGAAGGCCCATGAGTTGGCCAAAACCCGGTAGAATTTTTAAATTTTGGACTTAGGAGTTAGGGGTTCTGGCTAGGTGCCCTTATATTAAGTTGTGGGTAAAACGTATCACAAAAAGAGCTTTGGTAAAGTGGCAAGGGTGACGCCACTAAGCTCCTAAAAAGGTGGCGTGTGGAGCATAGAGGAAGGCCTGGGTTCGATTCCCTGTGTTGGCAAATAAGAGTATTTATTTTTATGTGCAGGAAGGGTAAGTGTTGGAACTTAAGTGGATTCTGTAAAGAGGAGAGTTGGATCAAGTCGAATGCATGAATTAAGGAGGGATAAGGGGAGAGATTTTAGGGATGTGATATGGAGATAGAGTTGGCCGAATAAGGGAGATTTGAGAGGGGATTTTCGGCAGAGGGGTATTAGGTTAGTAATTTCGGCATTAGGGTCTTAGTGTGCCGATTTCTTTTTGGTATGTAGCCTTCTTCTCTTTTCTTTCTCCTCTTGCCAATTGTTCTTAAGCTAATCCCTCTCTTTTCTCTTCCGTTATTTCTTCCACAAACTCTCTACCTCTCATTCTTCCTCTCTTTCATTTATAGTAAAAGTTGAACCGATCATTCTTTTCATTGCTAACCGAATATCAACAAGCCAAATCCCGAAGGAGTCAAGGGAAGTCGATTGCTTTATAAAGGTATACACTTGTTCTTTTTCTTTTTAGCCGATTCTTGTCATTTTAAAAGCCTTTCAACTCTTGTGTCAACACCCTTTTTGGTTCATAACCACTTTTTCTTCAGTGACCCAAAAGCCAAAAGCACAGCACCCTTGGGTGACTTGGTGGCCGATTCGTAGGATCCTTGTGGTACAGGTTCTGCTAGTGTTTTAGAGCTGCGACTACGTTGAATCGGAGTTAACACGAGATTGAAACCGTTTGGGTAAGTGAACCTTGGTAAGTGCTCGTAGCTTTAATCAATTCAATATTAGGGAGTTTAAGAAAAGCCGAAACCTCTCTAATTTAGGGAGATGGCCGAATGTGGGTATAGGCCTTATGGGGTCTTCTTTTAACATTTTTGTGGTTTATTTAGTGAAGGAGCAGCAAGGTGTAGTGTCGACTTGGAGTAGCTTGGATCACCGGAGTAGTTAGACCTAGTCATCAATCGCGACAAAGGTAAGGTGCCTAAGGCCATTATGGATGGTGGCCGAATGTGTAAGTGTTAATATTGGATAGCTCTTGATTTGGTTCAATTATTGCGAGCTGATCTATTTAACAAATGATTATAGGAGAAATCGTGTAGGAGATCTCGTCGAGGAATATCACAAATTAGGTGTGTAACGAACCCTTTCATAGCTTAAAGCGATAAAATGCCGAAAAGCCGAAATGCCGAAATTTTGGCATTTCGAGGACTTGTGAGCGTTTAACGCTCACTAGTTAGTTAGAATCGATGAGACGGTGATCGAGAACGATGGAAACGGTAAGAATGTGATTTTGGCGTTCTTGGTAAGTTGGGCCTCGAGGGGAAGTGGGGCCCATTGGGCTTTCGGGCCCATTTGGGTAAAATTGGTAGAAAACGAAATCTGTTATATGGCATGATAAGACCGTTAAAACCGTTATGGAATATAGGCTAAATGGGCCTAGATGACGAAATTGGCTAAGTAGGGCCCATTAGGGTTTTAGGCCCAATAACTCGATTTCGCTAAAATGGGCCGAATCTTGTTTGCACCCATGGATTGTTAGTAATCGTTAACTAACATGGAAACCCTAATTTTGGTAAAATTATGAGATTACCCTTATACCATGAAAATGACCGTTTTGCCCTAGGTAAAATGACCATTATACCCCTAGGGTTTATGTATGATTTTAATACATGGGATTTTGATAAATATGGTATGTATGATATGCACATGAAATGTATGATATGCACATGATATGTATGATATGCACATGAGGTAATTATAAATGCATTGGGTTGGGTTTTATATGGATGGAGGAAGTGAAAAGGGCTTATGCCCTGATTATCAAAAGGGCTTATGCCCTGATTATAAAAGGGCTTATGCCCGATTATTGAAAGGGCTTTTGCCCTGATTATTAAAAGAGGCTAGGCCTCGGTTATATGATAAAGCAACTATGCCGATGGAGAGTATGGCGGGGTGGGTCGAGTTAATCCCACATGGTGTGTTGGTTGGTACGGTGGAGAGTAGCGAATGGTGGGTTGAGTAGTCTCCCAAATGGGTTGCATTCTTTCATTGAAATTATATGTGATATTGAAATGGGCCTAAGGGCCATACCGCTTTCTGATAAAGGCTTCGCCCAAGAATATGAAATATGAAAAGGCTTCGCCCAAGATTATGAAATATGAAATATGAAAAGGGCTACTGACCAAAGTGCATGATTGAGATTGATTTGGGCTTAGACCCAACAGCCGTTATTGTTTTGGGCTCGAAGGGCTTGTTGCACTGAGTTTCCAAACTCACCCCCTTTCCTTAACCTTGCGGTGAGCCTTGATGTGGGGACTTGGGCTAGAGAAGATTGAGTGGCCACGGTGATCGCTTTTGGACCTTTAAATAAGCGTTGGTTTTATTTAATTATCTTTAATTATCATTTATTTTTGGGTTGTAATAAGGCCAATTTTAACTTTTCTTTTATTTCTTTTGGGATTATTTTAATTTTAATAACTTTAAAAATTGGTTAATAATTATTCAAATGGGCTAGACTTAGGACGTGTTTTCAAAATGATACTTGTTTTCAAAATATCTCAACACCACGATTAATCGATTTATCAAAGACGTCCACTTAAACAAACTTCAAACTCGAAATGACAAAGTGTGGCTATGGTTATGGGCATGTCTAGGATGGATCCAATTAAAGAGCTTGGTACTTAGCGACCTTCATGGCTCACCTCCTCTCTCGGATACCTACACGGTGCCCGGTTCCATACACTTTGTTAACTCAATAAAATGTATGGTTTTAAAACACTAAAACCGAACGTGGGTTTTTCAACTCCAATGTGGCACGTCAGATTCGGCCATAACGTCTGGGTCGGGTTTAGGGTGTTACATTTAGTTGTATCAGAGCCTAGGTTGCAACAACTCTACTGTGGATCGGTCCAAAATCTATTTGAAAACTTAGGCCTAAGAAGGGTATTTTTGGAAATGGTTTCGAAAAGTTCATTTTAAAGATGTTTTATGGAAAATATATGTTAAAAAGGTACCATCTTTCTGTTTTAATCAAGAGTTCAAAATAAAGGGAGTTTTCAAATCAAAGTTTTAATTTCTATTTTCGATAATCAAAACATGGTTTTTTTGGAGAAAGAAGTGGCACTGAATCCCCGCACCAAGTCTGTAAGTATATTTTCCTTACAATATATGATATTGATATGATATTATGAATAGTCTTTGAGACCCTACTATGATACCTTAGCTAGGGTAGAGTCAGTAAGCAGTAGGAATGAGACGTAGCTAGGCTATGATGATACGAAAACAATCCTTGAACTGCTATATCTACATAAGACATTTTCTTAATAAATAGTGGAACGTTATACTAATTTCATAAAATTCGTAAATCAGATAATTCGATATGAGTACTAGAGGAGATAATGGTCATAGGGGAACGAAGGATTATTTATCCAATGTTGTTTGGCGTTAAGAGCGAGAAGTTGATCCGAAAAGGTTGTGAGGCGACTTGGCCTTTGTAAGTCAAACAGGACTTGAGGAGATAACGGTGGAGTCGGTTAGGACTATTAAGGAATTTCAGGATGTATTCCCAGATGAACTTCCTGGATTACCCCCGAACAGAGAAGTCAAGTTTGGGATCGACTTACTACCTGGAACAGCTCCTGTGTCCATTACGCCTTATCAGATGGCACCAAAGGAGTTGGTAGAATTGAAAGCTCAGATTCAAGAGCTGTTGGATAGAGGGTTTATAAGACCAAGTGTTTCTCCGTGGGGTGCACCGGTACTGTTCGTAAAGAAGAAAGATGGGTCTATGCGAATGTGTATTGACTATCGGTAGTTGAATAAGCTGACTATCAAGAACAAGTATCCGTTACCAAGAATCGATGATCTGTTCGACCAATTAAAAGGAGCCTCGGTGTTTTCTAAGATCGACCTTCGGTCGGGATATCATCAATTAAGAGTTAAAGAGGGGGATATTTATAAGACGGCGTTCAGGACTTGATACAGTCATTACGAGTTTCTGGTAATGCCATTTGGGTTGACTAATGCACCGGCAGCATTCATGGATTTGATGAATCGGGTATTCCAGCCATACTTGGATCAGTTTGTAGTCATTTTTATTGATGATATCTTGGTGTATTCGGAAACGGAAGAGAAGCATGATGAGCATCTTCGTGTAGTACTGCAAGTGTTAAGGGAGAAGCAACTTTATGCAAAGTTTAGTAAGTGCGAGTTTTGGCTGAAGGAAGTTACCTTCTTGGGGCATGTTGTGTCTGCTGAAGGGATCAAGGTGGACCCTCGAAAGATTGAAGCAATCTTGGAATGGAAGCCACCGAAGTCGGTAACAGAGATTCGAAGTTTTCTGGGGTTGGCAGGTTATTATCGGAGATTCGTGGAAGGATTTTCTGTGATGGCAGCACCGTTAACGAAACTTATAAGGAAGGGAGCACCTTTTGTTTGGACAGATAAGCAGCAAGAGGCTTTTGAGAAGTTGAAGAAGGTTTTGACGGAAGCGCCAGTATTGATTCAGCCAGAGGCTGGTAAGGATTTCACTGTGTACAGCGATGCGTCACATGTAGGTTTGGGCTGCGTGTTGATGCAAGAGGGTAAAGTGGTCGTGTAACACCCCGAACCCGAGACCATCGCCGGTGTCGGACACGAGGGGTTAACAAGCCAAGTTCACATGTTTTGCCCACCAATTTGGCATTTCCAGTCAGGCTGGAAGACTGCGTCACCGTCGCCTTAAAAATCATATCTCGAGTTTCAAAACTCGGAAACTGGTTTTGTAAATTTTCCCTGAATTTAGACTCATATATCCATCCATGGATTTATTTCTAGAATTTTTGGTCTGGCCAATTGGTACAGTTTATTAGTTAAAGTCACCCATGTTACAGGGATCGACTGCTCTGACCTTCTCGCGGTATAACTTGCATATCTCTCTGTAAAGGGCTTTAATGCTGGTGCCGTTTGTTTCTAATGAAACTAGACTCAAAATGGAATCTGTACATATAAGGTATGTCTCCTAATTCTTTCTGGATAATTTATAGTTAATTTTTAAAGTTGCGACAGGGGACCCAGAAACCATTCTGGCCCTGTTTCACAATAGCTTCAATATCTCTTAACATGTAACTCCTATGATCATTTCGCTTCTTCCATATGAAAATAGACTCATCAAGGTTCATTTACATAGCTTATTCACTATTTAATACCATTCCTACAATTTTGGTGATTTTTCACATTCACGTCACTGCAGCTGGCAGCATCTGTTTTAAGGTAGGTCTTATCTATTTTGTAGTCTCCATCAACCAACTAGTCTTGCCATACATAGGTTCACATATGATCATTTTAACCATACCAATGGCTGATCATGTGACCAACACTCCCATTCCGATCCATAATCACATCATGACACCATATATATACATTCAAACCATAAATAGTCTAAGTTCATGCTTCCTTTTACGAGCCATTTTCGCATGGCCGTATACATATACATCGCCACATTTTTAAACCAACAAGGGTAGTCCTATACATGCCATTTCAAAGTTCAACCAAAATTTATACCAAAATAGAGGCGTGGATAGTGTGGATGACTTCAATTTATTGATCCCGAATCCGTTTGCTATCGGCGAAATCTATAAAACAGAGGGCCAAAGCAACGGGGTAAGCATTTTTATGCTTAGTAAGTCTCAAGGAATATAATCAGCTTTAATTAAAGCAATACATTCACATAACCAAATGCATCATTTCATTAATGCACATTCACATAATCGTACTTACTTCACCATCCCAACACTTATGTTCATACACAAATAACGGCTTCATTAAGGCCGATAACTCGCTCCATCATAGGAGCGGATATTCATACGCTCTTACTCCTAGCGCGCAAAGCACACACCGCACTTACCTTGTCATTGGGAAATTTCACAAGTGCATTAGCTGAAATTTTCCAGCAAGCTTATAATTTTCAAATCACATACCTTCGAGTTTAACCGGACGTCGCTACTCGTTCAATCGCCTTGGGACATAGCCCGGTTATGGTAACCCGCACCAAGGCCTCACGGACTTAACCCGGATATCACGATTTGCACAAATGCCTTGGTCTTAGCCGGATTTAACAACTTGCATGAATGCCTTGGTCTTGGCCGGATATAGCTACTAGCACAATTGCCTTGGTCTTAACCGGATGTAATTTTCAGCATAATTGTCTTCGGGCTTAGCAGGATATCATTCAATTTCTCATGCACACATACATCAACAATCATTGGACATACATATTTCATTTTCGTTACTAAGGCTCAAACACAATTATAATCATTAGCATATTCGCCTTGGGACTTAGCCGGGTGGAATTCAAATACTCATACACACATAATCAATAATCATACACATCCATATTTCATCTCACATAATTCAAGTAAGGTCACTTCTTGAGGACTTACCTCGGTTGTTGTCGAACGGCTTTTACGGCTATTCGATCACTTTTTCCTTCCCCTTGTCCAATTGCGGACCTCTTAGCTCTTGAGCTAATTCAAACAAATTCAATTTATTAAAACCTCATTGTGCTAGCTTATGGCGAATATGACAAGGAATTTAAATGGTCATATGGCCACTCTTTAGCTTGAATACACAATGGTCATGCACATTTTATACTACATCAAGCAATTCAATACAATTTATTTGAGCATCAAGGAAATGCTAAGGCCTTCAATAGGCTACCCAAGGCGAATATTCATGTACATGTTGAGGCCAATTATGCACTTAATACCTCACAAAAACAGCATGCCTTTTTACTAGTTAATGCTTTGCATATTGTGGCTCAAAACTTATAATATAGCATCAAGCACTTATATGTGTGCTAGGCAATTGTGCTTGCAATTTCACAATTATTCTTCAACATCTTCTTCTTTAAACAAACTTATTCATCACTTCCTTCATAACCAAAACATCATGTGCAAACATATATATACATATATGAGCATGGCGAATTTCAAGGTGTCCATAGCCATCCAAAACACAAATTTTAACTAACATGCAAGAAGCATGAACCATGCTCATGAATGCATCATGGCGAATATGGCAATCATGCTCCTTTTCAACTTCAATCATGATAAAACAACAAGAAAACTCAAAATCTTACTCAAGAGTAGACAATCCATCATTGCATGCATCATCATCAAGCTTCACACTTAGCATGCAATGGCTTTATCACCATAACAACTTTGGCCAAACACCATTTCCATGGCATAACAAAGATTTGAGCCATGGCTAACATGCACATCAAGTTAGCAACCAAAACATGCATGAAACTCCCAACACAACCTCATACATACCTTAATCTTGATGCAAATTTAGCCAAATCTCCTTCTTGTTCTCTTCCAAACCAAGCATGAAGCAAAACTCCTATCTCCTCCCTTAGTATTTTCGGCCAAAAGGAAAGAACAAGGATGAACAATTTTTTTTGTTTTTCTTTCACTTGCACGGCAATGGGGGAGGATGAGCTATTTTCTTGATTTTTTTGTTTCTCCTCCAACATCATTAATTATTTTATCATTTAATTCATCATGCATTAACAAAACATGTTTCAACATGTTTTCTTTGCCCATAAACCATGTCATGGCGGCCACTAGCTTCTTTTGGGGAAATTTGACATGCAAATCCTTTATTTTTGCATGCATGAGCAACTAGTCATCACACATTTCCCCATCATACTTTCAAAGTTCACTACTAGGTCCTTTCTAGTGAAATTCACCTTTATAACACTAAATCAATCATCAAAAAATGTCATACATGGATACACACATATTATAGGCATCGAAATAAATTTTAAATTATTTTTATGCCTCGATTTTGTGGTCCCGAGACCACCTTCCGACTAGGGTCAATTTTGGGCTGTCACAGGTCGCTTATGCTTCACGACAGCTTAAGCCACATGAGGTGAACTACCCTACGCATGACTTGGAATTGGCAGCGGTAATCTTTGCACTTAAGATATGGAGGCATTACCTGTATGGAGAGAAATGTATCATCTATATGGATCACAAGAGTCTTAAGTACTTGCTGACTCAAAAGGAGCTGAATCTTAGGCAGCGAAGGTGGATAGAGTTGTTAAAGGACTATGACTGTTCGATTGAGTACCACCCAGGTAAGGCGAATGTCGTGGCTGATGCGCTAAGTTGAAGAGCTGTGGCGGAATTAAAGGCGATGTTTGCTCGTCTAAGTTTGTATGCCGACGGGAGTTTGTTGGCAGAGTTACAGGTGAGACCGACTTGGGTAGAACAGATTAAGAAGCAACAGTTGGAGGGCGAGTCGTTGGTTGCTCGATTTGGCAAGTTGAGAAGGGGGAGAATCCTGACTTTGGGTTAAATAGTGAGGGAGTTCTTTGTTTTCGAGGAAGAATTTGTATGCCGAAAGACTCTGACTTGAGATTGATGATTTTGAAAGAGGCACATAATGGACCTTGTGCTATGCATCCAGGAGGGAGTAAGTTGTATCGAGACTTGCGAGAGCAATATTGGTGGCCTGGGCTTAAGCGAGAAGTGACCGAATTTGTTGGGAGATGTTTGACATGTCAACAAGTGAAGGCCGAGCATCAACTACCTTCGGGATTGTTACAGCCGGTAAAGATACCACTTTGGAAGTGGGAAAGGGTAACTATGGACTTTGTAAGTGGGTTGCCGTTGACACCTTCTAAGAAGGATTCGGTTTGGGTGATTGTGGATAGACTCACGAAATCTGCTCATTTCATACCTGTTCGAACCGATTACTCACTTCAGAAGTTGGCCAGATTGTATGTGGCGGAAATAGTACGGTTGCATGGTGGTCCAGTATCGATAATTTCAGATCGAGACCCAAGGTTTACATCTCGGTTTTGGCAGAAGTTGCATGAGGCATTGGGAACGCGATTGGATTTCAGTACGGCTTTTCACCCTCGATCGGATGGGCGATCGAGAGGGTTATTCAGATTTTAGAGGATATGTTGAGGGTTGTGCTATTGAGTTTAAAGGCGTTGGGAGGACCATTTGCCCTTAGAGGAGTTCGCGTATAACAACAGTTATCAAGCAAGTATTCAGATGGCTCCATATGAGGCACTATATGGGCGAAGGTGTCGCTCGCCTACTTGTTGGGCAGAATTGGGGGAAAGGCAAATACTTGGACCAGAGTTGGTAACAGATACTGAAGACAAGATTAAGGTAATCAGGAAGAGGTTAAAAGAGGCGGCGGATCGACAAAAGTCTTACGCCGATCTGAAGCGTAAGGATATTGAATATGCGGTTGGGGACATGGTCTTTTTGAAAGTTTCGCCTTGGAAGAAGATCTTGAGATTTGGTAAGAAGGGTAAGTTGAGCCCACGGTTTATTGGACCTTATCGAATCATTAAGCGGATAGGGCCGGTGGCTTATCAACTAGAGTTACCTCCAGAACTGGATCGTATTCACGATGTCTTCCATGTGTCCATGCTAAGGCGATATCGTTCTGACCCAACTCATATCGTGCCAGTTGCAGAAATTGAGGTACAGTCAGATTTGACCTTTGAAGAGGAACCTGTGCAAATACTTGATCGTGATGTCAAGGTGTTGAGAAAGAGGTCAGTCCCGTTGGTGAAGGTACTTTGGAGGAACCATGGCAAGGAAGAAGCTACCTGGGAGACCGAAGAGGCAATGCGTCAACAGTACCCTCAACTGTTTGGACCAGGTAAATTTCGAGGCCGAAATTTCTTTAAGGAGAGTAGAGTTGTAACATCCTGATTTTCGGGTTTTTCGCGATTCTTGATATTTTAAGTAAATTTCTAAAATTTGGTATGTGATTATAGAATTCATAATTTGGGTATGTAAATGGGCTTATGGAAGGCCCATGAGTTGGCCAAAACCCGGTAGAATTTTTAAATTTTGGACTTAGGAGTTAGGGGTTCTGGCTAGGTGCCCTTATATTAAGTTGTGGGTAAAACGTATCACAAAAAGAGCTTTGGTAAAGTGGCAAGGGTGACGCCACTAAGCTCCTAAAAAGGTGGCATGTGGAGCATAGAGGAAGGCACAGGTTCGATTCCTGTGTTGGCAAATAAGAGTATTTATTTTATGTGCGGGAAGGGTAAGTGTTGGAACTTAAGTGGATTCTGTAAAGAGGAGAGTTGGATCAAGTCGAATGCATGAATTAAGGAGGGATAAGGGGAGAGATTTTAGGGATGTGATATGGAGATAGAGTTGGCCGAATAAGGGAGATTTGAGAGGGATTTTTCAGAGGGTATTAGGTTAGTAATTTCGGCATTAGGGTCTTAGTGTGCCGATTTCTTTTTGGTATGTAGCCTTCTTCTCTTTTCTTTCTCCTCTTGCCGATTGTTCTTAAGCTAATCCCTCTCTTTTCTCTTCCGTTATTTCTTCCACAAACTCTCTACCTCTCATTCTTCCTCTCTTTCATTTATAGTAAAAGTGAACCGATCATTCTTTTCATTGCTAACCGAATATCAACAAGCCAAACTCGAAGGAGTCAAGGGAAGTCGATTGCTTTATAAAGGTATACACTTGTTCTTTTCTTTTAGCGATTCTTGTTATTTTAAAAGCCTTTCAACTCTTGTGTCAACACCCTTTTGGTTCATAACCACTTTTCTTGATGACCCAAAAGCCAAAAGCACAGCACCTTGGGTGACTTGGTGGCCGATTCGTAGGATCCTTGTGGTACGGGTTCTGCTAGTGTTTTAGAGCTGCGACTACGTTGAATCGGAGTTAACACGAGATTGAAACCGTTTGGGTAAGTGAACCTTGGTAAGTGCTCGTAGCTTTAATCAATTCAATATTAGGGAGTTTAAGAAAAGCCGAAACCTCTCTAATTTAGGGAGATGGCCGAATGTGGGTATAGGCCTTATGGGGTCTTCTTTTAACATTTTTGTGGTTTATTTAGTGAAGGAGCAGCAAGGTGTAGTGTCGACTTGGAGTAGCTTGGATCACCGGAGTAGTTAGACCTAGTCATCAATCGCGACAAAGGTAAGGTGCCTAAGGCCATTATGGATGGTGGCCGAATGTGTAAGTGTTAATATTGGATAGCTCTTGATTTGGTTCAATTATTGCGAGCTGATCTATTTAACAAATGATTATAGGAGAAATCGTGTAGGAGATCTCGTCGAGGAATATCACAAATCAGGTGT
The DNA here is from genome assembly GCF_025698485.1 of Gossypium arboreum. NCBI lineage: Eukaryota > Viridiplantae > Streptophyta > Magnoliopsida > Malvales > Malvaceae > Gossypium > Gossypium arboreum. The sequence continues at coordinate 88,770,763 of NC_069070.1, read as the reverse complement.
GTAACGAACCCTTTCATAGCTTAAAGCGATAAAATGCCGAAAAGCCGAAATGCCGAAATTCTGGCATTTCGAGGACTTGTGAGCAAGCGAACGCTCACTAGTTAGTTAGAATCGATGAGACGGTGATCGAGAATGATGGAAACGGTAAGAATGTGATTTTTGGCGTTCTTGGTAAGTTGGGCCTCGAGGGGCCGAAGTGGGGCCCATTGGGCTTTCGGGCCCATTTGGGTAAAAATTGGTAGAAAATAGAAATCTGTTATATGGCATGATAAGACTGTTAAAACCGTTATGGAATATAGGCTAAATGGGCCTAGATGACGAAATTGGCTAAGTAGGGCCCATTAGGGGTTTTAGGCCCAATAACTCGATTTCGCTAAAAATGGGCCAGAATCACTGTTTGCACCCATGGATTGTTAGTAATCATTAATAAACATGGAAACCCTAATTTTTGGTAAAATTATGAGATTACCCTTATACCATGAAAATGACCGTTTTGCCCCTAGGTAAAAATGACCATTATACCCCTAGGGTTTATGTATGATTTTAATACATGGGATTTTGATAAATATGGTATGTATGATATGCACATGAAATGTATGATATGCACATGATATGTATGATATGCACATGAGGTAATCATAAATGCATTGGGTTGGGTTTTTATATGGATGGAGGAAGTGAAAAAGGGCTTATGCCCCAGTTATCAAAAGGGCTTATGCCCCAGTTATAAAAGGGCTTATGCCCCAGTTATTGAAAGGGCTTTTGCCCCAGTTATTAAAAGAGGCTAGGCCTCCAGTTATATGATAAAGTAGCTATGCTGCCAGTGGAGAGTATGGCGGGGTGGGTCGAGTTAATCCCCACATGGTGTGTTGGTTGGTACGGGTGGAGAGTAGCGAATGGTGGGTTGAGTAGTCTCCCCAAATGGGTTGCATTCTTTCATTGAAATTATATGTGATATTGAAATGGGCCTAAGGGCCATACCGTTTACAGTAAAGGCTTCGGCCCAGTAATATGAAATATGAAAAGGCTTCGGCCCAGTATTATGAAATATGAAATATGAAAAGGGCTACGGCCCAGTGCATGATTGAGATTGGATTTGGGCTTAGACCCAACAGGCCATTATTGTTTTGGGCTCTGAAAGGGGCTTGTTGCACACTGAGTTTCCAAACTCACCCCCCTTTCCTTAACCTTGCAGGTGAGCCTTGATGTGGGGACTTGGGCCGGAGAGGATTCAGAGTGGCCACGGTGATCGCTTTTGGACCTTTAAATAAGCGTTGGTTTTTATTTAATTATCTTTAATTATCATTTATTTTTGGGTTGTAATAAGGCCAATTTTAACTTTTCTTTTATTTCTTTTCGGGATTATTTTAATTTTAATAACTTTAAAAATTGGTTAATAATTATTCAAATGGGCTAGACTTAGGACGTGTTTTCAAAATGATACTTGTTTTCAAAATATCTCAACACCACGATTAATCGATTTATCAAAGACGTCCACTTAAACAAACTTCAAACTCGAAATGACAAAGTGTGGTTATGGTTATGGGCATGTCTAGGATTGGATCCAATTAAAGAGCTTGGTACTTAAGCAGCCTTCATGGCTCACCTCCTCTGTCTCGGATACCTACCTGGTGCCCAGCTTCCATACACTTTGTTAACTCAATAAAATGTATGGTTTTAAAACACTAAAACGGAACGTGGGTTTTTCAACTCCAATGTGGCACGTCAGATTCGGCCATAACGTCTGGGCCGGGTTTGGGGTGTTACATTAGTTGCGGAAACGTAGAAAACATACTATAATTTAAGAAATCCATGTTCAACTTCTCATAATTACAATGAAAATAATAATAATAATTTAAGTAATAATAACACAATGAAAACCTTATTACAATCTGGTCTAAAACATACTTAGAAAGAAATAAAAACTTAAATGCTTAAAAAAAACAAGTCCGAATTATCTTGCTAGCCGACCACCCAGAGTCCTTCCAAACATCGAACTTTCTACTGAGCATCACCTGAAAATAAAATAAAAGAGGGGGTGAGTTTTCGCAAACTTAATGTGTACAACCCTCGGCAAAAACAAGCATTCAAAAAAAACATCATTCATCAATCATGCAATGCAATCCCATCCAAATTATCCATCCGCTACACACCAGCTTCGTCCCCCGTCACACCATGTAGGGATATAAATATCGACCCACCCAGCCCACACACCATGGTAGCCCAGTTGCGGAACTACCTTCATTTACATATTGTGTGACAACCCGAATTAGGGCCTAATCGGAATAGTGGTTTCATGACCACAAATCCGAGATAGAAATAATTGTTTTATAATTATTTTGGGGTTTATGATATGATTGCATGATTTTGTGAAAATTTCGTGATGAAATTCTATGCCTAAAGTGCTTAAATTGAAAATAGGGACTAAATCGAATAAGTTGCAAAATTTACATCCGGAAGTTTTAGTATGAAATTGTTTTGGAATATTAATTAGGAGGTCTTAAATAGCAATTTGACCAATTTTAAATTCATGGACAAAATTAGGACATGGAAGGAATTTTTGAAAGTTTAGTAAGGAGGGGCATTTTGGTCATTTGGATATTAAATGAAATAAAATGGGAAAAATAACACAAAATTGATCATCATCCTCCTTAGTTGCTGTCGAATTCTCCCTCTCTCCATAGCTAGGGTTTCTTCAATTTTCAAGCTCCATAGTAAGTGATTCCAAGCCCCGTTTTTAATGTTCTTTACGTTTTTGGAATCCCGGAAGCTCGATTAAGCTTATGCTAGTAATAATTTAACCTAGGGTTCACATTTGGAAAAATACCCATAGATGAAATTTGTGTATTTTGATGTTTTATGATAGAATATGAGGTTTTAAATTATGTTAAATAACTTGTGCTACTCGGTTTTAAGTGAAAACGAGTAAAACGGCATAATCGGTAAAAATACCTATTGTTCATAACTATATGATAGAGTGAGAATTTGATGTTGTTGTAGAAGAGAAAAATGTTCAGCATATCATAAAACATAAGAATAAGGGCTGAAATTAAATTCCCGAGCCTAGGGGCAAAATGTAATTTTGTAAAAGTTAGGGGCAAAATGTAATTTTTCCATAATGTGATTTTGGATTGAAATAAATAGTATGAGTATTAAATGAGCTAAATGTGTTATTATAGATCAAGAAAGACGCGGAATTGATCTCGAACGGGGGAAGGAAAAAGTTTTGGACTAAATTGCAAAATTTCCATATTTTGCACCAAGGTAAGTTGTATGTAAATATTACAATAATTTCATGTACATTCTTATATTTCAGCCTATTATATAAACATACTAGCTGATGTTAAAATGTAAATCGACTATTGGAAGAATGGAAATAAATATAGAGAGAGAGATCCCGGTTGAACAATCGGAGAGATCGAATGAAATAGAGGGAGCGTAGCTAGGTCACATGTATGATGCTGAGTGCACATCATGTGTACAAGAAAGCTACGAGACACCCTGTAGTAGCTAGGTCACATGTGTGATACGAGATGTATCCCATGTAGACAAGAGAGCTACGTGAAAGATAAATGTAGCTAGGTCGCATGCGTGATTCCAAGTGAAGGACACCATGTAGACAAGAGAGCTACGTGAAAGATAAATGTAGCTAGGTCGCATGCGTGATTCCAAGTGAAGGACACCATGTAGACAAGAGAGCTACGAGACAAATCGGTTAGGTCGCATGAGTGGTACTAAGTGTTCACCATGTGTACAAGAGAGCCGAACTAAACGAAGTATGATGGTGGAGCTGTGTGCTGAAACCATTAAATATCGAGGATTGATCCGAATTGTTCAACGGGATGGTTTTGTGGTGATATTGTGGTTTGGACCTACACTTATGGTGAATGAAATGTGGTGAAAATGATTTGTGGTATATACATATATAAGATAAAATGAGGTTAGCATAAAGAATGTGTGAAAGAGTGAAACTAGCATTAACACTGTTTTTAAATGGTATCAGTGACGTGATTTTGAAAAATCACCAAAAATAGGAGGAATATAATTAGAGGTTGAATGAGATGTAAAATTAAAGCTTAATGAGTCTACTTTCATATAAAAGAAACAGAGCAAGCAAAGGAATTCTATATTTTGAGATATTTACAATTGTATGTGACTTGCTCAGGATGAATACGTGATCCCCTGTTCCAACTTTGAAAAATCATTAAAATTGTACAAAGAAAATTAAGAAATATAGTTTACATACCTAAATTCCTTATTGAGACTAGTTTTAAATGAAACAGACTTCAGGGTTGTTTGAATTGTGTACTGAGAGATATTCAATTCGTAGTGAACAGAGGTCAGATCAGTCGAGCTGTGTAACAGGGAAACTTTAACTAATAAACTGTACTAATCGGCTGAACCAAAAATTATAGAAAAAATTAGGAAAAAGCTTTATGAGTCTAGATTCAGGAAATTTTACGGATTTGAATTTCGAGTTTTGTAACCCGAGTTATGATTTATTTAGTGAATATGATGCAGTAGAGACAGCTAAATCAAAGTGGAATGAATAGTGAAGTTAAAGTAGATAAACTTGAATTGTTGTGTAAATATGTTAGATTCTTTAATTAGTATTTACATACTTACTTACTAAGCTATAAGCTTACTTTGTTTCTCTCTTTTGTCTTATAGTGTTCTTCGGCTTGCTCAGGAGTTAAGGATCGTGAAGATCTACCCGCACTATCATACTTTAGGGTATTTGAACTAAACGTTTTGAATTATGGCATGTATAGTAGGCTTAATTATTTTGTTACGTGTCATATTTGTCTAGGTTAAAATATTAGTTACTGATTACTCGACCGGATACTTTGTACAAGCCATTAAAGTGGGCTAATATTGTTCAAGACATATGTTATCGATGCACTATCAAATTGGATGACATATTTATATCTCGATTATGTTTAATGGTATGTGTTATGTTACGGTAATACCTTATATCCTATTCCTATGACGGTAATGGGTAAGGGTGTTACATTTAGTGGTATCGAGCTATGGTTTAGTCGGTTCTCGGACTAATAAAGTGTGTGTAAAGGTCTAGCTATACATGCCATAAAAATCTGTGATAGTGTGGTGACTCGATTATTCTAAAGCGTGTTTTGTTTTAATATAGTAATGGATCCTGAAGGAAGCTGCGGTGATGATCTTTGCTAGTAATGCGCCGGTTCCCGCACAAGGGACCGCTACTGTGGAAAGTAGACACGAGACATTGAGACAAGGAGATGAGGCTCGGGACGCCTTTCTCCAAATGATGAACAATTGGTATCTTGAATTTATTCGAGCAAATCCAAATGCTCAACCTCCTCCACCCCTCCTATACCTCGACGATTCCTGTAGCTGCTCAAGGTATAGATTTGGTAAGAATGAACAAGCCTCCGGTTGACAAGATTCGAAAACAAGGGGCCGAAGAGTTTAGAGCAAAGGTCGATGATGATCCTGAGAAAGCGGAATTCTGGCTTGAAAATTCTACCCGTGTATTTGATGAGCTCTCATGTACACCGAGGAATGCTTAAAGTGTGTTTGTATCACTTTTGAGAGATTCTGCCACCACCGGTGGAAGACTTTGGTTGCATGGTGCCAAAAGAAAAAGTTACTTGGGATTTCTTCGGGAAGAATTTAGAAAGAAATACATAAGTCAGCGATTTATTGATCAAAAACGGAAGGAGTTCCTTGAATTGAAGCAGGGGAAAATGTCTGTAGCAGAGTATGAACGCGAATTTGTAAGACTCAGCAAGTATGCTCAGGAATGTGTGTCTACCGAGGCCATTATGTGTAGAAGATTTGAAGATGGACTGAATGAGGACATTAAAATGCTTGTAGGAATTTTGGAGTTGAAAGAATTTGTAGTATTGGTTGATCGAGCTCTTAAAGTAGAAGAATTGAACAAAGAAAGAAGAAAAAGCGCTATTGAGGCCCGAGACGTCAGAAAAAGACAGATAAGGAAGCCATTTCAATCTCAACCAAAGAGGTCCAAAGAGACAAACCCTCGAATGACAGTTTCAATTGGGGATTCACACAAAGATCGTGGTAGAGCATATTCGGGTCTAAAGCTCAAGCTACTTGATGGCAAGTGTGGGTAATGTGCGACCTAGAAAGCCCGAGTGTCGACAATGTGGCGAGCAACATTATGGTGTTGGGGGACCGAGCGAGCTTGTTTCAAAGCGGTTCTCGTGAGCATTTTATTAGAGATTGTCCGGAGAAAATTAAAGAAGAAAGATTTGAGTGCTAGATGAATACCACCGCTAGTAGAGGTAGACCACCGAGAAATCTTGGAGGTGGGACTAGTAGTAAAACTGTGATGAAAGATTTAACGGCAAGATCGAAGCTAGAGCACTGCTAGAGCTTATGCTATCGTGTCGAGAAGATGCATCATCTCCGATGTCATTCTTGGTACATTTTCTCTCTATGATACTATTGTTATTGCATTGATTGATCCGGGTCCACTCATTCCTATATTTGCATGAATTTAGTATCCAATAAAAAGTTGCTGTTGAATTTCTTGAGTTTACGATTAAAGTGTCGAACCCTTAGGCCAATATGTGCTAGTTGACAAGGTTTGCAAGAATTGCCCATTAATGATTCAAGGTCACTGTTTTTTACCAACTTGATGTTGTTACCATTTGGTGAGTTTGACGTTATCTTGGGAATGGGTGGTTAACATTGTATGATGCTAAGGTAGATTGTAAACAAAAGACACTAGAGTTGAAATGTGAAAATGGAGAAATTCGTGGGTTGAAACAGATGAATCAAATAAATTGCCTATGGTGATTTCGCACATGTCCGCACGTAAATACATGAGAAAAGGGTGTGAAGCTTATCCGCTTATGTAATGAATATTGAGTTGCCCTAACTGAAATTTGAATCGATCTTAGATAGTCTGTGAGTTTCGGATGTATTTCGGAGGAATTGCCCAGGTTGCCTCCGAATAGAGAGATAGATTTTGCTATTGATTTGTTGCCAGCACCGCACCGATCTCGATTGCTCCATATAGAATGGCTCATTGAATTAAAAGAATTGAAGGCTCGATTCAGGAGTTAACAGACAAGGGATTTGTGAGACCGAGTTTCTCTCCCTGGGTGCTCTGTATTATTCGTAAAAAGAAGGATGGTTCAATGAGACTTTGCATTGATTACCGTCGACAATAAGGTGACTATAAAGAACAAGTACCCATTGCCGAGGATTGATGATTTATTCGATCGGTTAAAGGGGGCCACAGTGTTTTCAAAGATTGATTTGAGGTCCGGTTACTACCATTTGAGAGTTAAGGAGTCGATGTCTTAAGCGCGCTTTAGGACAAGGTATGGACATTATGAGTTTCTTGTGATGCCTTTCGACAACAAATGCTCCACTATATTTATGGACTTAATGAATCGGATCTTCCGGCCATATTTGGATAAGTTTGTAGTAGTGTTTATAGATGACATTTTAATTTATTCTCGAGATGAGTCCGAACATGCCGAACACTTGAGAATTATATTGCAAATCTTGAGAGAAAAGAAACTGCTTGCCAAGTTTAGTAAAAGTGAGTTCGGCTTCGTGAAGTCGGATTTTTGGGGCATATAGTCTCGGTGATGGTATTCGGTGGATCCAAGTAAGATTTCTGCGATCGTTGATTGGAAACCGCCAAGAATGTATCCGAGGTTAGAAGCTTTTAGGCTTAGCGGGTATTATAGACGTTTTGTTGAAGGATTTTCGATGATTGCCTCTCCTATGACTAAGTTGTTGCAAAAGAATGTTAAGTTTGAATGGACTGATAAATGTCAACAAAGTTTTGAAAAGTTGAAAGCACGATTGATGAAGCACCAATTTTAGTACTGACTGAGTCGGGGAAGGAGTTCAGTAATTTATAGTGATGCATCATTGATGGGCCTTGGATGTGTGTTGATGCAAGAGGGTAAAGTGGTAGCTTATGCTTGAGACAGTTAAAACCACATGAGAAGAACTATCCTACACATGATTTGGAATCGCGGCATTGTTGTTTTTGCCTTGAAGATTTGGCGACATTATTTGTACGGTGAAAAATGCGAATTTTTACCGATCACAAAAGTTTGAAGTACTTGATAAATCAAAAGGATCTGAATCTGCGACAATGAAGATGGCTTGAATTATTAAAGGATTATGATCTAGTGATTGATTATCATCCGGGAAAAGCAAATGTAGTTCTTGACGCCTTGAGCGAAAATTTCTTTTTACTTTGAGAGCCATGAACACGGGTTAGCATTGTCCGATGATGGGTCAATCTTAGCGAAATGAGAGCTAAACCGTTATTTCTCCGATTGATTTGTGATGCTCAAAAGAATGATAGTGAGTTGCGAATCAAGAGAACTCAATGCGAATCGAGTTACGACTCAGATTTTCGAGTTGGACCGGATGATTGTTTGATGTTTCGAGACAGGATATGTGTCTTGAAAAACGATAAATTGATTGAGAAAATATTACATGAGGCGCACAATGGTCATTTATCAGTTCATCCCTGGTAGCACAAAATGTATAATGATTTAAAGAAGTCATCTTGGTGGCGGTATGAAAAGGACATTTTGAATTTGTAACCAAGTGTTTGATCCGTCAACAAGTAAAATTTGAACATCAAGTGCCTTGAGGATTACTTCAACCGTAATGGTGCACGAGTGGAAATGGGACAAGATTACCATGGATTTTGTAACCGGTTTGCCTTTAACTCCTAAAAGAAGGATCTTTGTTTGGGTAGTGGTTGATAGATTAACAAAGTCAACCCACTTTATACTAGTACGCACTGATTACTCACTTGATAAATTAGCGAATTATATGTTGCTTTGAAATTGTGAAGTTGCACGGAGTACCTATGTCTATAATATCGATAGAGATCCAAGATTTACCTCGAGATTTTGGAAAAAGTTACAAGAAGCTTTGGGTACAAAATTGAACTTTAGTACCGCATTTCATCCACAAACAGATGGTCAAGCAGAAAGAGTAATCCGGTACTCGAAGATATGCTTAGATCTTGTGTTTTAGAATTTGGAGGTAGTTGGGAGAAATATCTATCTTTGATTGAGTTTGCCTACAATAACAGTTATCAATCAAGTATACAAATGGCACCGTCTGAAGCCTTGTATGGTCGTAAGTGTTGGACTCCTTTGTATTGGACCGAGCTTAGTGAGAAAGCAGATTCATGGAGTTGATCTAGTTAAAGAAACCAAGAGAAAATAAAAGTAATTGAATTGCTTAAAAGTCGCTTCAGATCGACAAAAGTCATATCTGATTTAAAAAGAAAAGAGATTGAATTTCGGTGGGTGATAAAGTGTTCTTGAAGGTCTCACCATGGAAAAAGATTCGAGATTTAGTCGGAAGGCAAGTTGAGTCCGCGTTTTATTGGGCGTCTGAGATTCTTGAGAGAATTGGACCGATGGCATATCGGTTGGCCTTACTGGCAGAGTTAGAAAGAATTCATAACGTGTTTCATGTATCAATGTTGCGACGTTATCGTTCGATCCTTCACATGTGATTTCTCCAATGAAATTGAGATTCGATCGGATATGACCTATGAGGAGGAACCAATAAAGATTTGACTCGAGAGGTTAAACAGTTAAGAAATAAAAGTATAGCTTTAGTGAAAGTATTGTGGCACAGACATGGGATAGAAGAGGCTACGTGGGAACCTGAAGAAGCTATGAGGAAACAGTACCCAAACCTCTTTACCGGTAAGATTTTCGAGGACGAAAATCTCAAAAGGGGGGAGAATTGTGACAACCCGAATTAGGGCCTAATCGGAATAGTGGTTTCATGACCACAAATCCGAGATAGAAATAATTGTTTTATAATTATTTTGGGGTTTATGATATGATTGCATGATTTTGTGAAAATTTCGTGATGAAATTCTATGCCTAAAGTGCTTAAATTGAAAATAGGGACTAAATCGAATAAGTTGCAAAATTTACATCCCGGAAGTTTTTAGTATGAAATTGTTTTGGAATATTAATTAGGAGGTCTTAAATAGCAATTTGACCAATTTTAAATTCATGGACAAAATTAGGACATGGAAGGAATTTTTGAAAGTTTAGTAAGGAGGGGCATTTTGGTCATTTGGATATTAAATGAAATAAAATGGGAAAAATAACACAAAATTGATCATCATCCTCCTTAGTTGCTGCCGAATTCTCCCTCTCTCCATAGCTAGGGTTTCTTCAATTTTCAAGCTCCATAGTAAGTGATTCCAAGCCCCGTTTTTAATGTTCTTTACGTTTTTGGAATCCCGGAAGCTCGATTAAGCTTATGCTAGTAATAATTTAACCTAGGGTTCACATTTGGAAAAATACCCATAGGTGAAATTTGTGTATTTTGATGTTTTATGATAGAATATGAGGTTTTAAATTATGTTAAATAACTTGTGCTACTCGGTTTTAAGTGAATACGAGTAAAACGGCATAATCGGTAAAAATACCTATTGTTCATAACTATATGATAGAGTGAGAATTTGATGTTGTTGTAGAAGAGAAAAATGTTCAGCATATCATAAAACATAAGAATAAGGGCTGAAATTAAATTCCGAGCCTAGGGGCAAAATGTAATTTTGTAAAGTTAGGGGCAAAATGTAATTTTTCCATAATGTGATTTTTGGATTGAAATAAATGTGTTATTATAGATCAAGAAAGACGCGGAATTGATCTCGAACGGGGGAAGGAAAAAGTTTTGGACTAAATTGCAAAATTTCCATATTTTGCACCAAGGTAAGTTTGTATGTAAATATTACAATAATTTCATGTACATTCTTATATTTTAGCCTATTATATAAACATACTAGCTGATGTTAAAATGTAAATCGACTATTGGAAGAATGGAAATAAATATAGAGAGAGAGATCCGGTTGAACAATCGGAGAGATCGAATGAAATAGAGGGCGTAGCTAGGTCACATGTATGATCTTTGAGTGCACATCATGTGTACAAGAAAGCTACGAGACACCTCAGTAGTAGCTAGGTCACATGTGTGATACGAGATGTATCCCATGTAGACAAGAGAGCTACGTGAAAGATAAATGTAGCTAGGTCGCATGCGTGATTCCAAGTGAAGGACACCATGTAGACAAGAGAGCTACGTGAAAGATAAATGTAGCTAGGTCGCATGCGTGATTCCAAGTGAAGGACACCATGTAGACAAGAGAGCTACGAGACAAATCGGTTAGGTCGCATGAGTGGTACTAAGTGTTCACCATGTGTACAAGAGAGCCGAACTAAACGAAGTATGATGGTGGAGCTGTGTGCTGAAACCATTAAATATCGAGGATTGATCCGAATTGTTCAACGGGATGGTTTTGTGGTGATATTGTGGTTTGTACCTACACTTATGGTGAATGAAATGTGGTGAAAATGATTTGTGGTATATACATATATAAGATAAAATGAGGTTAGCATAAAGAATGTGTGAAAGAGTGAAACTAGCATTAACACTGTTTTTAAATGGTATCAGTGACGTGATTTTGAAAAATCACCAAAAATAGGAGGAATATAATTAGAGATTGAATGAGATGTAAAATTAAAGCTTAATGAGTCTACTTTCATATAAAAGAAACAGAGCAAGCAAAGGAATTCTATATTTTGAGATATTTACAATTGTATGTGACTTGCTCAGGATGAATACGTGATCCCCTATTCCAACTTTGAAAAATCATTAAAAATTGTACAAAGAAAATTAAGAAATATAGTTTACATGCCTAAATTCCTTATTGAGACTAGTTTTAAATGAAATAGACTTCAGGGTTGTTTGAATTGTGTACTGAGAGATATTCAATTCGTAGTGAACAGAGGTCAGATCAGTCGAGCTGTGTAACAGGGGAAACTTTAACTAATAAACTGTACTAATCGGCTGAACCAAAATTATAGAAAAAATTAGCAAAAGATTTATGAGTCTAGATTCAGGGAAATTTTACGGATTTGAATTTCGAGTTTTGTAACCCGAGTTATGATTTATTTAGTGAATATGATGCAGTAGAGACAGCTAAATCAAAGTGGAATGAATAGTGAAGTTAAAGTAGATAAACTTGAATTGTTGTGTAAATATGTTAGATTCTTTAATTAGTATTTACATACTTACTTACTAAGCTATAAGCTTACTTTGTTTCTCTCTTTTGTCTTATAGTGTTCTTCGGCTTGCTCAGGAGTTAAGGATCGTGAAGATCTACCCGCACTATCATACTTTAGGGTATTTGAACTAAACGTTTTGAATTATGGCATGTATAGTAGGCTTAATTATTTTGTTACGTGTCATATTTGTCTAGGTTAAAATATTAGTTACAAGATACTCGACCGGATACTTTGTACAAGCCATTAAAGTGGGCTAATATTGTTCAAGACATATGTTATACGATGCACTATCAAATTGGATGACATATTTATATCTCGATTATGTTTAATGGTATGTGTTATGTTCTGGTAATACCTTATATCCTGTTCCGGCGACGGTAACGGGTAAGGGGTGTTACATATTGGGCTTTAAAAGCCGTCGGTGAATCCACGATTGTCAGGCAACCATGCAATCCTCATATACTTCCTCCGTTCCATAATTCCCACCGATATGCAACCTAAGCAGAATATCCTATGTATGCATGTCACATCCATAAAACTTACATTCTACACCTAGGGGTATTTTGGTCATTTTCGCCCTTAGGGGCATTTTGGTAATTTTCCCTTAATTACGGTTTTCACTTACCTTGGCCCGTTAACGAGTCCCGTGAGCTAAGATAAAGTCATTAAGACCACTTAAGTACCATGCTCTCCCTAGATCCAATCCTAGACATGCATATACCCGTTGCCACACTTTAACCCTTTGACTTGTCCACGATCACAATATATTAATTAAGTCTTATGTGGATATCATATACTAGACCCAAAACCCCTTACAAAGCCCAAACAATTTCACATACCTGTATCTGGACCATTAAGCCCAATCATATTCATATGGCCCATTAGGCCCAAATCACCTATATATGGCACATTAGGCCCAAATCACATTTATATGGCCCGTTAGGCCCAATCACATTCATATTCATGCTCACATACAAGTTCCTATCACATAGCATCAACATTCAGTTTTTGCCTATTATGGGCCTAACAGCCCATCGGGCCCATTTAGCCCATTCCGACCCATATGGCCAAATCACAACCCAAGTCCACGGAATTGCCCATGGGCCTCAGACAACCTATCGGTCCCTTCTTACAAGTGTTTGTGCACTCGCAAGACTACCATAGCCAAACTTTCGGCTTTTCGGCATTTCGACTTTTCGGTATTTCGGCTTTTGCTGATACATAATGTGTGTGCAGTGTATGTACACACCTGGTAAGCAAGCGTGATGCGATCTCCTTAGCCTAAACCTACAATCGATATCACTCAAAGATTAATCACACGTACTTATCGATTACTTTACCAAAAGCTGAAATCTCACATTAACCTTACCTGAACGCCAAGCCTTTACTAGCTTTTACTTTGATCACTAAACACGTGTATTTCTTAGATCTGAAGAGCAAATCAGAAGGAATCCAAAATCGAGATCTGACACTAATTCCCTACCAAATTTGATTAGAAAGAAGTGAGGGACCAAATACTCGATACTTATCAAAAACCGATTGGGAAAGCGAACACTAACACTAGAATCGACTAGGTGGAAAGAGTAGTGGCAGCACCAATGTTTGGCTCTTAGAGATTTGAATGGCAACAATTGATTACTCAGCACCAAAGTAGAGAGGAAGAAGAATCGGCTAAAGCAAATAAAATTGAGTAGATGAGGGATAAGAATTCGGCACAAAGAAAGAAAAGAAAAAAAGGATTTTGGCTTTTTAGAGAATAGGATTTCTGGCACAAACTAAAGGGAAATTCGCCATTAGCTTTTCAACCCTCCCATTCGGCACCTATTTATAGCCCTATAGCTGAATTCTTCAAGCCTAAGTTCCCAATTCGGCTCCACTTACTCCTCACTTCTTATCTCCTCATTTTTCTCCCTGATAACCCCTTAATCATTTCCTTAATTTTCTCTTCTGAACACTCCCCTTGGAGTCTATCTTCACGCCACTTCCATCCTTCTAGAAGGCCAAAATTAAAATCTAAAATACTAAGCTAGGATTCGAACCTTGGACCCCCTTTCTAGCTACTAACGCCACCTTACAACACCTTATGTGGCGTCACTTAGCCACTCCACCACAGGCTCTTTTTGTGTCCAATTGTTTCTTCATTTATTCAAAAGCCCACCTACTTGTCAGCCCTGATTCTTTTAATAATTAAATTATAATTTATTCTACCCCTTAATTCGAACTCAACCTTAGCTAAGACCTACTAAAATTATTGCTTGGATAAGAATATTAAACACAATTTTTATCAACATCGAAAATAAAGAAAATTCAGGATTTCGGGATTTTTGGATTTCAAGATTTTTGGATTTCAGGATTTTCTGGAGCGTTACACCCTTTGTCTTCTTTAGCTCATTTTCCGCTTTTATAATCAGTATCTTCTGTCCATGTCTCAAAGATAGCATCTGGGAACTCAGGAACAAAAGTGTTAGAGATATTTTTAAAAGTATTTTGAATCGAATCATCTCTAATTTTTGCATATTTACAGTAAGTTTGTTGTTGATTGTGCATGAACTTGCACATATCCATCAACATTGACAACTCTGATTTCCTTAAAGTACTTGCAAAAGTTGGCATGGGAGTTTTATATTCAGGTTCAACACTTAGCTTGACTGGTTCTTCTTCTGGCTAAACCCTTGGTTCAGGGTTTTTAGATTCTTCAACTGGTTTAGGACTGTTTGGTTCCTTATCAGATTCTTCTTCTTCTTCTTCTGTGGCTATAACTGATTCAGTTTCAGTTTCATTTGTTGATTCCTCGGTATCTGGCTCAGTTGGTTCTTCTTGCTCACTTTGATTCAGCTCATGCACCTTCTCTACTAACCTTTCAAGATCATGACTTGTAATGCACCCTTGGACATATTGCCCCTTCAAATTCGCTTGTGTTTTAACATGGGCCCTTAAGCAAAGTGAAGTGATTAATGATGGGAAATAAGCACTTCTTGTCTTCTTTTTAGCACAGTCATAAATCTTCTTGAGAATAATTTTCCCAACATTAATGGACTTTTCTGTCAAGATTGCATATAACAAGAGCATTCGTTCCTTCGAGATGGTGGAACTCTGTGAGATATGCATAAAACTGTAGCGAACAAAATAAAACCATACATTTGCTACTGGTTTTAGGTTTTCCCTTCGGCAAGAATGTCTTCCATACTTTCTTATAATCCATTGGGATCCCGGATTTATGACAACATCAAGTACTTGTTGAAGAAAATCTCAATTTATGTTGTTCATCATAGGGTAGTACTCATCTTCTTCAATATCAGGTAAGTTAAACAAATCATTGATGGACTTAGAAGTAAGAGGTACCTTTTTCTTCAGGACAATGACCTCAGTAGCATCTTGTATGGTCAAACTTGCATAGAACAGTCGAACCAGTTCATCATCGGGAGGCGAACGAGCATCACAAAATCGTTCCCACTTGAGAGCATTGATTGTCTTTCTAATTGGCATAGGGATAGCCATTAAATCATTACTCTTCAAGTTAAAAACTTTTTCTGGCATCATAGGTTAATTCTTGAAAATTGAATCAAATCTCTCTTTCACTTCTTCATCGATCACAATCGGGTTTTCAGAAGTAGTCTTCGACGATCTAGTTCTTTTGCGAGACATGGTATTTTCCCAAAAATTTGGCAAAGTTCTGCTTACAGGGGAAAAAGAGAAATTAGTAAGTGGGTAGGATATGCTTCGGCGAACCTTGCGACGGCGAGGTTGCAGTGGTAAAGGCAGAGTGTGGCAGCAATGGTGGTGTACGGTGATGATAGCGGCTATGTGCAGCA
Source organism: Gossypium arboreum (assembly GCF_025698485.1). Lineage (NCBI taxonomy): Eukaryota > Viridiplantae > Streptophyta > Magnoliopsida > Malvales > Malvaceae > Gossypium > Gossypium arboreum. The sequence goes on along the minus strand of NC_069070.1, from coordinate 88,754,859 downwards.
GCGACATTGATGCTTCGGTGATCTCTTTACGACAGTTATAGGAGATTTTGAGAAAAGGGAGGAGAACTAGGTTTTTTTCAGGATTTGAGGTCGACAGCACAAGAGAAAAGTTTATGGATTTTAGGGTTTAAGCAAATAGCTTTGAGGGATATGGAAAATAGTAGAATGAAAAGGGGTTTATATAGGGAAAAATTAGGGTAACATGTAGCAAAACTTAGCTACATTAGGGTTACTTAGGTGGCAAGCAATGGAAGTAGCGGCAATAGGTGTGGAGTTTTCCCTCTTTTTGCTATCTTGGGCCTCAAACTCAGACTTTATCTTACTAAAAAAACTGATTAGTACTTGGGCCAAATTTGACTCCTTTTATTAACATAAAAATTTAAAATTTAAACAAAACAAATGAAACTAAAAAATTTTAAATCTTAATTAGAAAATTTCTTCTTAATAAATTACATTAAATTAATTCCCAAGAAAGGTTGGAGGGGTCATAGTTGTCCCGCTTAAGTTCCAATCTCCTTAGACAGAATTAATTAAATGTACTAAATTAAGAAAATAAATCCTAATTATTTATTTATTTACAAAACAAGTTTATGAAAAATCAAGGGTCTGTTAATTTGAACATGGATTCAACTAGGTCAACGTCACCATCCCAATAATGTTTGAGACATTGACCATTGACTTTAAACGTACCTCCGTATTGTCATATAATTCAATAGCTTCATACGGATAAGCTCGATAGATGGTATAAAGTCCTTTCCAACAGGATTTCAGCTTCCTAGGAAATAACTTCAGCCCTGAATTAAACAATAAAACCTTCTGACCTTCTTTAAACTCGCGAGGTCGTATATGACTATCATGCCATTTTTTTTATCTTTCTTTATACATTTTTGCATTCTCAGAGGAAAACAACCTCAACTCTTCCAACTCATCCAATTGTAACATCCTTCTCTCTCCAGCTTGCTTAAGATCAAAATTCAACTTCTTCAAAGCCCAGTGAGCTCTATTTTCCAACTCTAATGGCAAATGACATGCCTTCCCAAAAACCAACCAATAATGAGTCATTCCTAACGGTGTTTTAAATGTTGTTCGATAGGCCCATAATGCATTATCGAGCCTTCAAGACCAATCTTTTCTACTAGGGCATACTACCTTTTCAAGGATACCTTTGATTTCACGGTTCACTCTTTCAACTTGCCCATTAGACTGAGGGTGATAAGCAGTAGCAATCTTGTGTTTCACATCATATTTGTCAAGCAACCACTTAAGCCATTTGTTCACAAAGTGAGAACCTTCATCACTAATAATAGCTCTTGGTGTCCCAAATCACGTAAACATGTGCTTATATAGGAATCGCATGACTACCTTAGCATCATTTGTAGGGTACGCTTCAGCTTCATCCCACTTGGATACATAGTACACAGTAACTAAGATGTATTTGTTCCCATACAAAGAAGGAAGCGGGCCTAAAAAGTCAATGCCCCATACGTCGAATAATTCAGTCTCTAAAATATTTGTTAAGGGAATTTCATTCCTCCTTGATATGTTTCTGCTCCTTTGGCATATATCACAGTTCTTCACATAGGCATAAGCATCTTTAAATAGTGTAGGCCAAAAGAAACCTACTTGCAAAACCTTAGCTTCAGTACGTGCACCACCAAAATGTCCCTCACTTGGAGATGAATGGCAATGATATAAGATCTCAACAATCTCACTTTCAGCTACACACTTTCAGATATATTATCTGCACACTCAAATAAGTGTTCATCTAGGAAATTCTAGTTGATAGGAACATGTGATCGAGTTACCTCATTTTGCTCCAACCTCGACAGATGATCAGCTACTTGATTTTCAACAACTTTTCTATCTTGGATCTCAAGGTCAAATTCTTAGAGTAAAAGTATCCAATGAATTAGCCTCGGTTTTGCATCTTTCTTCGTGAGCAAGTATTTAATGGCCGCATGGTCAGTAAATACTATAACTTTGGTACCTATAAGATATGAGCGGAATTTGTCAAAAGTAAAGACTATAGCAAATAGTTCCTTTTCAATTACCGTATAATTGATTTGGGCTCCTGTCAAGGTTCTACCTGCATAGTAAATGGGGTGGAACACTTTATTTTTTCTTTAACCCATCACAGCTCCAACAGCATACTCACTTGCACCGTACATCAACTCAAAAGATGTTCTCCAATTAGGTGTAATGATTATTGGGGCTGAGATTAACCATTTTTCAGGTCTTCAAAAGCTTCTAAACATGCCTTGTTAAAACCAAACATTGCATCTTTCTCTAACAACAAACACAACGGTTTAGAAATTTTTAAAAAATCTTTGATAAACCTTTGGTAAAAACCAGCATGGCCTAAGAAACTTCTGATTCCTTTCACATTCATTGGGGCCGGTAATCTTTCAATTACATCCACCTTTGCTTTGTCTACTTCAATTCCTTTATTTGGAATTTTATGCCCTAAGACAATCCCTTCCTTAACCATAAAATGGCATGTCTCCCAGTTAAGCACAAGATTCATCTCTTCACATCTCATCAGTACCTTAGCCAAATTACTCAAACAAATATCATAAATGTTACCAAAAACAGAAAAATCATCCATGAAAACCTCAACAAAATTTTCAACCATATCAGTGAATATTGCCATCATGCATCATTGAAATGTTACAGGTGCATTACATAAACCAAAAGGCATTCAACTAAAAGCAAACATACTGTACGGACAAGTAAAGTTGTTTTATGTTGGTCTTCCGGGGCTACAACTATTTGGTTATATCCTGAATTAACCATCTAAAAAATAATAGAATTCATTACCTGCCAATCGATCTAACATCTGATCCATAAAAGGCAACGAAAAATGGTCCTTCCGAGTGGCTTTATTTAGCTTTCTGTAGTCAACACAAATTCTCCAACTAGTAATAGTTCTTGTTGGGATCAATTCGTTACGCTCATTCTCAACAATCGTAATTCCACCTTTCTTCGGTACACACTGCACCGGATTTACCCATGAACTATTTGAAATAGGATAGATGATTCCTTCATCTAACCAGTTGATCACTTCCTTTCTCACAACTTCCTTCATAATAGGATTGAGCCTCATTTTCCCATCAATTCAAGAAAGGCTTATACCTCGAACATCAGCTATGGTCCAACCAATTACTTTCTTAAATTTCTTTAGAACAGAAATGAGTTGCTCCTCTTGATCTTTTGTCAGCTCTGCTGAAATAATCACCGGAAAAGTGGAATAGTCACCTAAATAAACGTATATCAAAGGGGAAGGAAGTACCTTTAGTTCGAGTGTAGGTGGTTCTTCGATTGATAATTTGGGTTGCACAAATTCTCTGACTTCTAACTCCAATGGTTCAAACCGTATAGATTGAATAAAATTTCTCAAATTGGCTTCCACCAAAACCATGTTTTCTTCACTTTCTTTATCCTACAAAGGGTCAAACACTAAGGCTATCTCCAATGGATCTTCTTCAAAATTTCTTTCCATAGAAATCAAGGTTTCTAACTCTTCTATAACTGAACACTCTTCTGTTGGATCAGGATATTTCATCGCTTTAAGAATGTTAAAGTTACCTGATTGTCTTGAACCTACATGGTGAGTTCACCTTTCTATACATCAATTAACGTTCTTCCTGTGGCTAAGAAAGGTCTACCAAGGATGATCGGCACTTCCTTGTCTGCTTCAAAATCTAGAATAATGAAATCAGCAGGAAAAATAAATTTATCGACTCTTACCAAAACATCCTCGATCTTTCCTTCGGAGTATGCTAAAGATCGATCTGCTAGTTGAAGCGTCATAGTTGTAGGTCTTACTTCTCCTATCCTTAGCATCTTGAAAATAGACTTAGGCATCAAGTTTATACTTTCTCCTAAGTTACACAAAGCTTTACCACAGTAAGATTCACCAATGTTACAGGGTATCATTAAGCTTCCTGGATCCTTCAATTTTGGTGGCAGCTTGTTCTGCAAGAACGCACTGCACTCGTTTGTCAAGGCGATAGTTTCATACTCACTTAGTCATTTCTTCTTGGATAGTACATCCTTCATAAACTTCACGTAATTCGACATTTGTTCTAAAGCCTCCACCAATGGAATATTGATGTGTAATTTCTTCAAAACATCTAAAAACTTCTTGAATTGCACCTCATGTTTCTGCTTGTGTTGCTACAATCTTTTTGGATATGGAGGTGATGGAACTTTTGGTTGAACTGGAAAACTCTTCTGAGTAGGTAAATCTACTTCCAAAGAAGATGTTAAAGTATCTGAATTCACTAAGTTAGGATTTACCTTGTCAGTCTTTACAGATTCTGATTCTTTTTGTAACACCCCGTACCCGAGACCGTTGCCGGAGTCGGACACGAGGGGTTAACGGGCTTAATCCACTTACTTGCACAGTTTATTTTAAAAAATTTCCAGACAGCCGGCTAACTGTGCCACTGTCACCTTAAAAATCATATCTTGAGTTCCACAACTCGAAAATCAGTTTTGTGATTTTTACCTGAAACTAGACTCATATATGCATCTACAAATTTTTTTCTAAAATTTTTGGTTGGGCCAATTAGTACAGTTTATTAGTTAAAGTCCCCCATGTTACAGGGGTCGACTACAATGACCTTTGCGCATTACGACTTGGATATCTCCCTGTACAGGGCTTCAATACTGATGTCGTTTGTTTCTACAGAAACTATACTGGAAAAGGAATCTGTACATATATGGAATGACTTCTAATTATCTCTGGTCAATTTATAATGAATTTCCAAAGTCGGAACAGGGACTCTAGAAACAGTTCTGGCCCTGTCTCACGAAAACTTAAATATCTCTTAACATACTGTTCATATAATCATTTCGTTATTTTCTATGAAAATAGACTCATCAAGGTTCGTTTACATAATTTATTCACTATTTAATTCCATTCCTACTATTTTTAGTGATTTTTCACATCCACGTCACTGCAGCTGTCAGCATCTGTCTTTAAGGTAGGCTTTACCTATTTCATAGTTTCCATGATTCAACTAGCCCTTTAACATAAATAGCACAAAATATGATCATGATTAACCATCCCAATGGCTAATCGTTTCCAAACATTTCCATGCCTCTTAATGAACAACATACAATGATTATAATACCATGCCCAAAGTATACTTAAGCCATTTTCGCATGGCTATCCAAATTTACACAAAACCGAAAGGTACATGGCCTACAACAAAAGGGTAATCCTATACATGCCATTTCAAAGTTCAACCAAAAATATACCAAAAGAAGCTTTGATAGTGTGGGCGACTTGACTTCAAAAATCCCGAGTCCGATAGTGAAGAACCAAAATCTATAAAACAGAGAATCAAAGAAACGGAGTAAGCATTTAATGCTTAGTAAGTTTGAGTCATGAATTTAGACACAACCAAAGTATAGCATTCATGTAGCTAAACAGATAATTTCGTATGCACAAATTCTCAATATCATACTTACTACACATTACCAACCCTTATATTCATACACAAAGATCAACTTAGCCAAAGGCGGTAGCTCATTTATCAACCGGCGAATACTTATTTGTAAGGGCTCGACTAATTCAAAGCACATACGAAACATACCTCATTGTTGGGATTTCACAAGCATATTAACTGAAATTTTTACAGCAAGATCATTCATTCCCGAATCACGTACCTTTGGAGTTTAACCGGATATAGCTACTCGTTCAAATGCCTTCGGGACATAGCCCGGTTATAGTAACTCGCACAAATGCCTTCAGGACTTAACCCGGATTTAATAACTCGCACCATGCCTTCGGGCTTAGCCCGGAATTAGTAACTTGCACAAATGCCTTCGGATCTTAGTCCGGATTTAGTCACTTAGCACAAAGCCTTCGTGACTTAGCCCGGACATCATTCGAATAACCATGCACATTTATCAATAAATCATGACACATTCAGTATTTCATTTTCGTTAGCAAAACTCTAACACGAGGCACTTATCACACTTGCAATTTCGGCTCAATAGCCACACAAAAGAGCATGATTTTGATTTGCTTAAAGCGTGATCTAATCAAATCATAATCTAAGTTCCATTACTCAAAACTTACCTCGGATGTTGTCGAACGGCTTCAATGGCTATTCGATCACTTTTCCTTTCCTTATCCAACTGTGGTCCTCTAAGCTCTTGAGCTAATTCAAACAAATTTAACTTATTAAAGTCTCATTTTGCTAGCTTATGGCGAATATGACAAGGAGTTTGATAGGTCATATGGCCACCTTTTAGCTCAAATACACAATGATCATATGCATTTTAATCACATCAAGCAATTTAATACAATTCATTCGAACATCAAAAGAGAAGCTCAAGGTACTTAGCCCATATATACATTAGACATTAGAGTCACATATGTACGAAATCACGAATCGAATTCAACATACTAGCTAATATTTCCCCTTAGTCAAATTTTCTAAGTCAAGCTAAAGCCATCAATAGGCTACCTATGGCCGAACATATACATCAACTCATGTACTCATTCATGTGGCTGAACATACACATCTATGCTAAGGCCGATTGCAACACTTAATACATTCTACAAGTATGGTCACTTGGATTGACTAAACACCATTTGTTTCAAGTTCAAAACTTGGCTAATACACATATATACACTATTAAAGCATCCTCTCCCTTTCCATTAATTCAACACATGCATTACCCATAATATACAAAATTATATTCGGCCTTAGCACACAACTTGCTAGCCGATTCTTCTCCATCTAGCAACTAATGCACATACGAGCTCATTTGTTAAACTCTACTTCATCTAACAACAACCTTATTTCTCTTCTATTTCCTACCATGGCCGAATGCTCAAGATACCTCAATATCAAAACTTTTAACTTGGGTTACTTAAAGAGCTTGGTGATGAGTTCAAATTTATCTAACACCTCAAGCAACATAACACATCCCTTAATCTAGTGAACCACCATAACATCAAACACCAACCAAGAAAACAACACCCAAGGCCGAGTATCATCTTCATCACATAGCAAGATTTAGACCATGGGCTAGGTAGAACTCAAGCTAACAACTAAAACATGCATGCATCTCATGGACAACATCAAACATACCTTAGTCTAGCAAATCACCGTAGCCGATTTTCTCAAGCTCCTCCCCTTCCTTTCTTTCCTCTATTCGGCCAAGGATGAACCAAAGGATGAACACTTGTTTTTTTTTTCTCTCCTTCAACTCACGGCAATGGGGGCATGGATGAGACCATTTTTTTTCATCACTCCTCCCTTTCATTATTCAATTACCATGCTCATTATTTTATTTTTCCTTACGTAATGCATTAAGCCAACATGTCTATGACATGTTTCTTTTTAGCCATAACACCTTGTCCACCCATGCTCATGGCCGGCCACTACATATTAGGGGGGAAAAATTGACATGCAAGTCCTCCCTTTTGATTACATGCACTATTAGATCCTTGTAGATTAGCCTATCACATTTCAAAAGTGTCACACAAGTCCTTTTGACTAAATTCACATGCAATTTACTAAATCGAAGCTTAAAATTTTCGCACATTCATATTCACATATTTTAGACCATAAATATCACATTCAAATAATTTGGTGACTCGGTTTAGCGGTCCCAAAACCGCTTTCTGACTGGGGTCACTTTAGGGCTGTCACAACTCTCCCCCACTTAAGAAATTTTCGTCCCCGAAAATCTTACCGGTAAATAGGTTTGGGTATCGTTCTTTCATAGGGTTCTCGGGTTCCCAAGTAGCTTCTTCGATTCCATGTTTGAGCCATAACACTTTTACTAACGGAACCCTTTTGTTTCATAACTCCTTCACTTCACGAGCTAGGATGCGAATCGGTTCTTCTTCATAACTCATATCGGGTTGAATTTCAACCTCTGATGGATTAATCACGTGTGACGGATCGAATCTATAACGTCGAAGCATCGAAACATGAAAGACGTCGTGAATCCTTTCAAGTTTAGGGGGCAAAATCAATCTATACGCAACTGGACTGACTCGTTCGGATATCTCATATGGCCCGATGAACCTCGAACTCAGTTTGCCCTTACGGCCAAATCTGAGTATCTTTTTCCAAGGTGAGACCTTAAGAAACACTTTGTCTCCCACCTGATAGTCAATATCTCTTCGTTTTAAATCCGCATACGACTTCTGACGATCTGATGCTGCCTTCAGACTTTCACGAATTATTCTTACTTTCTGTTCAGCATCTTTAATCAAATCCACTCCGAAAATTTTACTCTCACCGAGCTCGGTCCAAAACAATGGCGTACGGCATTTACGCCCGTACAAAGCCTTGTAAGGTGCCATCTTAATACTTGATTGAAAACTATTGTTGTAAGCGAATTCAATCAAAGGTAAATATCGTTCCCATGAACCACTGAACTCGAGGATGCAACATCTCAACATATCCTCAAGTATCTCGAATTATCCGCTCGGATTGACCATCGGTTTGAGGGTGAAAGCGGTCTTGAAATGCAACTTGGTACCCAAAGCTTCTTGCAATTTCTTCCAAAATCGTGAGGTGAATCTCGGATCTCTATCCGACACGATAGAAATAGGTACCCGTGTAATCTCACAATCGAGAAACATACAATTCAGCTAGTTTATCCATTGAAAATCCGTGCGTCGGGGATAAAGTGAGCCAACTTAGTCAATCTATCAACAAGGACCCATATCGCATCTTTCTTACTTGCCGACACCGGCAACCCGGATACAAAATCCATCGTTACTCGATCCCATTTCCATTCGGTATCATGATCGGTTGGAGTAAACCCGTAGGCACTTGATGTTCCGCCTTCACTTGCTGACATATTAAACACTTGAAACAAAATCGAAATGTCTCGTTTCATACCATACCACCAAACCGCGTCTTAGGTCGTTGTAATTTTCGTACTCCTCGGGTGGGTGACATTCGGCTACAATGAGCTTCGTTCGAATTATCGAAATAAGTTCGAATTTCTTGGAATACACAAACGATTTCGAACCTCAAACAATCGTCATCATCAACTTGAAACTCTGATTCCACATTCGGAACACATTCAGCCCGTTTTGCAACCAATTCATCATCGACTTTCTGAGCCTCACGAATTTGATGAATCAATAATGGTTTGGCTTTTAATTCACTACTAACACATTGTCGGGTAAAAGCAGACAAGTGTACATTCATCGCTCGTAAAGCGAACAGTGATTTACGACTTAAGGCATCCGCAACCACATTAGCCTTTCCCGGGTGATAGTCAATGACAAGCTCATAATCCTTTAATAGCTCGAGCCAACGTCTTTGTCGCAGATTTAAGTCTCTTTGAGTCATCAAATATTTGAGACTTTTGTGATCCGAATACACATGGCACTTCTCGCCAAATAAATAATGTCGCCATATTTTCAAAGCAAATACGATGGCAGCTAATTCGAGATCATGAGTCGGATAATTTTTCTCATGTGGCTTTAATTGTCTCGACGCATAGGCCACAACTCGACCTTCTTGCATCAATACGTAACCTAACCCAAGTAGGGAGGCGTCACTATAGATGACAAACTCTTTGCCCGATTAATTTGGACTAAAATTGAGCTTCAGTCAAATAAGTTTTCAGTTGATCAAAACTTTTCTGACATTTTTCCGTCCATTCGAACTTAACATCTTTTTGAAGTAGCTTCGTCATGGGTGTGGCTATCATCGAGAAACCTTTTACAAACCGTCGGTAGTAACCGGCAAGTCCCAAAAAGCTCCGAACCTCAGTAATATTTCTCGGAGGCTTCCAGTTAAGTATGGCTGAAATTTTGCTCGGGTCAACTCGAATACCCGATGCGGATACCACATGACCCAAGAAGCTAACCTCTCTTAACCAGAACTCACACTTACTGAACTTAGCATATAATTGCTTATCCCGTAAAATTTGCAATACTAATCTCAAGTGCTCAGCATGTTCGGTCTCATCTCTTGAATAGACCAATATGTCGTCAATGAACACAACTACGAACCGGTCCAAATACTGTCTGAAGATCCGATTCATCAAATCCATAAATACCGCAAGGGCATTAGTGAGCCCAAACGGCATCACTAGGAACTCGTAGTGGTAGTATCTCGTCTGAAAGCGTTTTGGGTATATCCGAATCTCAAATTCAATGGTAATACCCGATCTCAAATCTATCTTTGAAAACACCGAGGCTCCCTTTAGTTGATCAAACAAATCATCAATGCGCGTAACGGATATTTATTCTTTATCGTCACTTTATTCGGTGACGATAGTCAATGCACATCTTCATGGTTCCGTCCTTCTTTTTCACAAACAATATTGGTGCACCCCAAGGTGAGAAACTTGGTCGGCGAAACCTCTATCCGTCAACTCTTGCAATCGAGCTTTCAATTCTTTTAACTCGGTTGGTGCCATACGATCACGGAGCTATCGAAATTGGCGTAGTCCCAAGTGCAAGCTCAATACCAAACTCTACTTCCCGAACAGGTGGTAAACCCGGTAATTCTTCGGGAAAAACATCCAGGTATTCACAAACCACCGGCACAAATTCGGGTTTCTTTTCCAATTCCTTGTCATCAAGTACATACGCAAGGTATGCTTCGCACCCCTTTCTTACATATTTACGGGCCAACATTGCGATATTACGGTGGCAACCCTTTAAGTCCGTAGACTCAACCCGGATTATCTCGTTATTTGCGCATCTCAAATCAATAGTCTTGCTTTTGCAATTCACAACCGCATCATGCACGGTCAACCAATCTAAACCGAGGATAACATCAAATTCATCAAACGGCAACAGCATCAAGTCCGCCGGAAAACAGGAACCTCGAAGTACTAGGGGACATTTCTTACACACTTTGTTGACAAGCACGTGATGACCCAAGGGATTTGACACCCGAATTACGAACTCAGTAGACTCAATAGGTAAAGTCTTACTGGATGCTAAGGTTTCGCATATATAGGAATGAGTAGAACCAGGGTCAATCAAAGCATTCACATTAGTATCAAAGAGAGTAAAAGTACCGGTAATAACATCTGGCGAGGAAGCATCCTCGCGTGCGCGTATTGTGTAACACCCCGAACCCGAGACCATCGCCGGTGTCGGACGCGAGGGATTAACGAGCTAAATCCTCTTAAAGCACCGACCAATTTGGCATTTCCAGACAGGCTGGAAAACTGCGTCACTGTCGCCTTAAAAATCATATCTCGAGTTTCAAAACTCGGAAACTGGTTCCGTAAATTTTCCCTGAATTTAGACTCATATATCCTTCCATGGATTTATTTCTAGAATTTTTGGTCGGGCCAATTGGTACAGTTTATTAGTTAAATTCACCCATATTACAGGGATCGACTGCTCTGACCTTCGCACGTTACAAATTGAATATCTCTCTGTACAGGGCTTTAATACTGGTGCCGTTTGTTTCTAATGAAACTAGACTCAAAATGGAATCTGCACATATAAGGAATGACTTCTAATTCTTTCTGGATGATTTATAGTAAATTTTTAAAGTCGCGACAGGGGACCCAGAAACCGTTCTGGCCCTGTCTCACAATAACTTTAATAACTCTTAACATGTAACTTCTATGACCGTTTCGTTTCTTCCATATGAAAGTAGACTCATCAAGGTTAAATTACATAACTTATTCACTATTTAATACCATTCCTACAAATTTTGGTGATTTTTCAAAACCACACCACTGCTGCTGCCAGCATCTGTTTTCAAGGTAACCTTTACTAATTTCATGATTTCCACGATTCAATTGGCCCTTATTGCATACATAGCACAAAGTGTGATCATGATTAACCATTCCAATGGCTAATCTTTTCAAAACAATTCCATACCCCATAATGATCATCATACAAACGATTATAGAATCATACTAAAAACGTATATAAGCCATTTTCGCATGGCTATCCAAGCTTACACAAAACCGAAAGGTACATGACTTCAACAATAGGGTAGTCCTATACATGCCATTTCAAAGTTCAACCAAAATTATACCAAAATGGAGGCTTTGATAGTGTAGATGACTTCGACTTTAATGATCCCGAATCCGATCGCTAACGAGCAAAATCTATAAACAGAGAAACAAAGGAACGGAGTAAGCAATTTATGCTTAGTAAGTTTGAGCCATAATTTACACACAACCAAAGTATAGCATTCAAGTAGCTAAACAATAATTCATATGCACAATTTCTCAATGACATGCTTACTTCACAATCCCAACTCTTATATTCATACACAAATAACGGCTTAGTTAAGGCCGATAACTCGTTTATCATTGGAGCAAATATTCATACGCACTTCTCCTAGTGTGCAAAGCACACACAACACATACCTTGTTGTTGGGAATTTCACAAGTGCATTAACTGAAAATTTTCCAGCAAGCTTATAATTTTCAAATCACATACCTTGAGTTTAACCGGATATAGCTACTCGTTCAAACGCCGGGACATTGCCGGTTATGGTAACCCGCACAAAGGCCTTCGGGACTTAACCGGATATCACAATTTGCACAATTGCCTTGGGCTTAGCCGGATATCATAACTTCGCCTAATTGCCTTGGGCTTAGCCCGATATCATAACTCGCACAATTGCCTTCGGGCTTAGCCCGGATATCACTCGAACATTCATACACATCTTTGTTTCAATTTCATAACACAACTTTTATGCACAATTCACTTAGCAAAAATATCATTTCGGCTCAATGGCCACATACAAAGGCACAATTTCGATTGCTTATTACTTCATTCAATCGAATCAAAATCTAAGTTTCGATACTCGAAAACTTACCTTGGAGATTATCGAGCGCTTCCAACGGCTATTCAATCACCTTTTCTTTTCCTTTATTGGAGCTAGTTCCCCTTTGCTCTTGAGCTTAATGTTAACAAATAAATTGATTTAATCGTTTTGAATATCAAAAGGGGAATCCAAGGTACTTAGCCCTTATAAGGCCGCACACACTTACATCCACATACTTAAGCTCAATAATTATAACATAGCATCAAGCACTCATATGGCCGATTATACTTAGTCATACTTGCACAAATCAACAATAAATTTGAGATTTTCACACCATATAAGTACTAGGCCGAATATACATGCAAGTTTCACAAACATTCTTCAACCATTTCTTCTTTAAACAAACATATTTATCATTTACTTCATAACCAAATCATCATGTGCAAACACATATACACATATAGGTGCAAGGCGAATTTCAAGGTGTTCATAACCATCCAAAACACAAATTTTAACTAACATGCAAGAAACATAAACCATGCTCATGAGCATGCCATGGCGAATACCTCACACACCATACTCCTTTTAAATTTTTGGTCATGGTTAAACAAAGGACTCAATGCCCTACTCAAGAATACTAAAAGAAATTTCAAGAGTAGTCAATCCATCATTGCATGCATCATCATCAAGCTTCACATTTAGCATGCAATGGCTTTATCACAATATCAACTTTGACCAAATACCACTTCTATGGCATAACAAGGATTTGAACCATGGCTAACATGAACATCAAGTTGGCAACTAAAACATGCATGAATCTCATGACACAACCTCATACATACCTTAATCTTGATGCAAGTTTAGCCAAATCTCCTTCTAGATCTCTTCTAAACAAAGAAAATGAAGCAAAATCTCTTCTTCCTCTTAGTATTTTCGGCCAAAAGGAGAGAACAAGGATGAACAAAATTTTTTGTTTTCTTTCTTAGTTGCACGGCAAATGGGGGAATGCTACACTCTCACACACATTTTTTTTGTTTCTCTTCCCACATCTAATTATTAATCATTTCTTTCATGCTCCATTAACAAAACATGTTTCAACATGTTTTCTTTGCCCATAATCCATGTCATGGCCGCCACCACCTATAAAGGGGAATTTGACATGCAAGTCCATTGTTTTGCATGCATGCTTTAATTAGTCATCACACATTTCCCTATCGTACTTTCAAAGTTCACTACTAAGTCCTTTCTAGTGGAATTCACCTTTATAACACTAAATCAATCATCAAAATGTCACACATGAGCACACACATATTATAGGCATCAAAATAAATTTTAAATTATTTTTATGCCTCGGTTTTGTGGTCCCGAAACCACATTCCGACTAGGGTCAATTTTGAAATGTCACAACTCTCCCCACTTAAGAAATTTTCGTCCCGAAAATCTTACCGTAAATAGGGTTGGGTATCGCTCTTTCATAGAGTTCTCGGTTTCCCAAGTAGCTTCTTCTATCCGTGTTTGAGCCATAACGCTTTCACTAGCGGAACCCGCTTGTTTCGCAACTCTTTCACTTCACGTGATAGGATACGAATCGGTTCTTCCTCATAACTCATATTGGCTTGAATTTCAACCTCGATGGACTAATCACATGCGATGGATCGGATCTATAGCGTCGAAGCATCGAAACATGAAAGACATCATGAATCTTTTCGAGTTCGGGGCAAAATCAAGCGATATGCAAGCTGGACCGACTTCGCTCGGATATCTCATATGGCCCAATGAACCTCGGGCTCAACTTGCCCTTACTACCGAATCGAGTATCTTTTTCCAAGGCGAAACCTTGAGAAACACTTTATCCCCACGATGCTCGATGTCTTTACGCTTCAGATCCGCTGCACGACTTACGACGGTCGGAGGCTATCTTGAGACTTTCACGGATTACTTTCACTTTCATTCAGCATCTCTAATCAAATCCACCCCAAAATTTTGCTTTCACCGAGCTCGGTCAAAACAATAGTGTACGGCATTTACGACCGTACAAAGTCTCGTAAGGTGCCATCTTAATACTTGATTGAAAGTTTGTTGTTATGGCGACTTCAATCAAAGGCAAATACCGTTCCCATGAACCACGAACTCGAGGATGCAACATCTCAACATATCCTCAAGTATCCGAATTATCCGCTCGGATTGACCATCGGTTTGGGGGTGAAAGGTGGTGCTGAAATGCAACTTGGTACCCAAAGCTTCTTGAAACTTTTTCCAAAATCGCGAGGTAAATCTCGGATCTCTATCAAACACGATGGAAATAGGCACCCGTGTAATCTCTCTGTCGAGAAGCGTCTGATTCGGCTAGTTTGTCCATTGAAAAATCCGTGCGTCGGGGACAAAGTGAGTGACTTAGTCAATCTATCTACCACGACCCAAACCGCATCCTTCTTACTCACGACAATGGCGGTCCGGATACAAACTCCATTGTGACTCGATCCCATTTCCACTCGGGTATCGTGATCGGTGAAGTAATCTGAACGCACTTGATGTTCCGCTTTCACTTGTTGACATATTAAACATCTCGAAACAAAGTCGAGATGTCTCGTTTCATACCATGCCACCAAAACCGAGCGTTTCAAATCGTTGTACATCTTCGTACTCCCGGTGGATCGCCATTCGGCTACAATGGGCTTCGTTGATATTATCGAAATAAGTTCAATTCTTTGGAACACAGAGACGACTCCTGAACCTCAAACAATCGTCATCATCGATCTGAAACTCCGATTCCTTGTTCGGAACACACTCGGCCCGTTTTGCAACCAACTCATTGTCGACCTTCTGAGCTTCACAAATTTGATGTGTCAACAATGGTTTGGCTTTCAATTCAGCTACTAACACGTTGTCGGATCGAACGGACAAGTGTACATTCATCGCTCGTAAAGTGAATAATGATTTACGACTCAAGGCATCCGCAACCACATTCGCCTTTCCCGGGTGATAGTCAATGACCAGCTCATAATCCTTTAACAGCTCGAGCCAACGTCTTTGTCGCAGATTTAAGTCTCTTTGAGTCATCAAATATTTGAGACTTTGTGATCCGAATACACATGGCACTTCTCACCAAATAAGTAATGTTGCCAAATCTTTAAGGCGAATACGATGGCAGCCAATTCGAGATCATGGGTAGGATAATTTTTCTCATGTGGCTTTAATTGCCTCGACGCATAGGCCACAACTCGACCTTCTTGCACCAATACACAACCTAACCCAAGTAGGGAGGCGTCACTATAGATGACAAACTCTTTGCCAGATTCGGGTTGCACTAGAATTGGGGCTTTAGTCAAATAAGTTTTCGATTGATCGAAACTTTTCGACATTTCTCCGACCATTCGAACCTTACGTCCTTTTGGAGTAAGCCGTCATTGGCGTGGCTATCGTTGAGAAACCTTTACAAATTGTCGGTAATAACCGGCCAGCCCCAAAAAGCTCCGAACCTCGGTAATATTTCTCGGAGGCTTCGAGTTAAGTATGGCTGAAATTTTGTTCGGGTCGACTCGAATGCCCGATGCAGATATCACATGCCCCAAGAAGCTAACCTCTCTTAACGAACTCACACTTCTTGAACTTAGCATATAATTGCTTATCCCGTAGAATTTGCGGCACTAACCTCGGTGTTCAACATGTTCGATCTCATTTCTTGAATAGACCAAGATGTCATCAATGAACACGACTACCGAACTGATCCAAATATGGTCTGAAGATCCGATTCATCAAATCCATAAATACCGTAGGGGCATTAGTAAGCCCAAACGGCATCACTAGGAACTCGTAGTGACCATATCTCGTTCTGAAGGCAGTCTTGGGTATGTCCGAATCTCGAATTCATGGCGATAATAGCCCGATCTCAAATCTATTTTCGAGAACACCGAGGCTCCTTGATTGATCGAACAAATTGTCGATACGTGGTAACGGATATTTGTTCTTTATCGTCGCTTTATTAAGTCGACGATAGTCGATCACGACCTCATGGTTCCATCCTTCTTTTCACAAACAACACCGGCGCACCCAAGGTGAAAAACTCGGACGAGCAAAACCTTTATCCACCAATTCTTGCAATCGAGCTTTCAACTCCTTTAATTACATTGGTGCCATACGATACGGCTATCGAAATTGGAGTGGTACCGGTACCAATTCGATGCCAAACTCTATTTCCGAACAGGTGGTAAACCCGGCAATTCTTCGTGGAAAACATCCGGGTATTCACAAACCAGCGCGCAGATTCGGGTTTCTTTTCGACTCCTTGTCATCGAGCACATACGCAAGGTACGCCGCACCTTTTCTTACATATTTACGGGCCAACATTGCTGAAATTACGGTGGCAACCCTTTAAGTCCGTAGACTCAACCCGAATTATCTCGTTATTCGCGCACCTCAGATCGATAGCCTTGCTTTTGCAATTTACAACCGCATCGTGCATGGTCAACCAATCCAAACCAAGAATAACATCGAATTCATCGAACGGCAAAAGCATCAAGTCCGCGGAAAACAAGAACCTCGAAATACTAGGGGACTTTTCTTACACACTTTGTTGACAAGCACGTAATGACCCAAGGGTTTGACACCGAATTACAAACTCGATGAGACTCAATAGGCAAAGTCTTCTTTGGATGCTAAGGTTTCGTATATATAAGAATGAGTAGAGCGGGGTCAATCAAAGCAATCACATTAGTATCGAAAAGAGTGAAAGTACCAGTAATGACATCCGGTGAGGCAGCATCCTCGGCGTCTTGGCGTATGGCATAAGTCCTAGCAGAACACGAGCCTCGGGTCTTGTTGTAGCATCTCGACCCTCTCGACCGCCACTAGCATTGCCGTATTTACGGATGGCCTACTTGACGGTGGTAGCACCGGGTTTCCATTCGACTTACATTTTGTTCAAGCAACCTCGGGCAATCCTTGATAAAGTGGTCGGCCGATCCACACTTATAGCGAGGAGTGATCACGGAACCTCTGACTCCCGAATGCCATTTGCCACAATGCGACACTCCATTCGGGCCGACGATCATTCCCAACACCGGAGACCGAAGTGCCTCGTATACCCATTGGGGTCGATCATGATCTCGTCTAAAAAGGCACAAGCGCCTCTAGACCGGCTCACATCTTCTCGAAATCTCTTTGATGCTGTTGAAGAGACTTTCCGAGGACCTTTTTGAAATTCTCCGGTTCCCACATCAACTTTTTGATTCTCCTTTCTAAGCTCTTGACTTTACAAGCTCGCTCAACAAGTACTACGAACTCTCGTATTTCGAGAATGCCAACAAACATCCTTATATCATCATTCAGCCCATCCTCGAGCGTTTACACATAATAGCTTCGAGCGAAACACATTCGGCGTATCTCTTGAGTCTAACAAATTTTCGCTCGTAGTCGAGAACGGACATAGAGCCTTGCTTAAGATCAAGAAATTCCTTTCGTTTTTGGTCGATGAATCTCGGTGATATACTTCTTTGAACTCGGTTTGGAAAAACTCCCAAGTTACTTGCTCCTAGGCACAACCGAAGTCGAGTACTCCACCAATAGTAGGCGGAATCGCGTAGCAAGGAGATAGTACACTTTAAGCACTCATCGGTGTACAAGATAGCTCATCGAGCACCGGATAGTGTTGTCCAACCAAAATTCAGCTTGCTCGGCATCGTCGTCATCTGTAGCTTTAAATTCGGTGGCCCCATGTTTTCGAATCCTGTCATTGGGGCTTACTTGACCTTATTTGGTCGATTCTTTGGAGGTATTGTAGGTGCGGGGTTGCGTTTGTCGGGAATGGAGGTTGTGGAACAGTAGTGTTAGTTCGAATGTATTGGTTAAACCAATCATTCATCACACTATAAAAGGCTTGCCTAGCCTCATCATTCAGATTGCTGGCCATAGGTTGAGAGTCCTTGTTGCTGTCCCTTGCGCGGAGCAGGCGCCACACTCTCCACATCATCAGCTATTGCTCGGTTGGGATCGGGATCCATTGCTATAAACAAACACAAAGTCAAATTGTCGAAATCACCACACTATCAATTCATCATTTAATGGCATGTATAGCTAGACCCCAAACATATCACGGTAGTCCTAGAATCGACTAAACCGTAGCTCGATACCAATAAAATTGTAACACCCCAAACCCGAGACCATCGCCGATTGTCGGACGCGAGGATTAACGAGCTAAATCCTCTTAAAGCACCGACCAATTTGGCATTTCCAGACAGGCTGGAAAACTGCGTCACTGTCGCCTTAAAAATCATATCTCGAGTTTCAAAACTCGGAAACTGGTTCCGTAAATTTTCCCTGAATTGAGACTCATATATCCTTCCATGGATTTATTTCTAGAATTTTTGGTCGGGCCAATTGGTACAGTTTATTAGTTAAAGTCACCCATATTACAGGGATCGACTGCTCTGACCTTCGCACGTTACAAATTGAATATCTCTCTGTACAGGGCTTTAATACTGGTGCCGTTTGTTTCTAATGAAACTAGACTCAAAATGGAATCTGCACATATAAGGAATGACTTCTAATTCTTTCTGGATGATTTATAGTAAATTTTTAAAATCACGATAGGGGACCCAGAAACCGTTCTGGCCCTGTCTCACAATAACTTTAATAACTCTTAACATGTAACTTCTATGACCTTTTCGTTTCTTCCATATGAAAGTAGACTCATCAATGTTCAATTACATAACTTATTCACTATTTAATACCATTCCTACAAATTTTGGTGATTTTTCAAAACCACACCACTGCTGCTGCCAGCATCTATTTTCAAGGTAACCTTTACTAATTTCATGATTTCCACGATTCAATTGGCCCTTATTGCATACATAGCACAAAGTGTGATCATGATTAACCATTCCAATGGCTAATCTTTTCAAAACAATTCCATACCCCATAATGATCATCATAAAAACGATTATAGAATCATACTAAAAACGTATATAAGCCATTTTCGCATGGCTATCCAAGCTTACACAAAACCGAAAGGTACATGACTTCAACAATAGGGTAGTCCTATACATGCCATTTCAAAGTTCAACCAAAATTATACCAAAATGGAGGCTTTGATAGTGTAGATGACTTCGACTTTAATGATCCCGAATCCGATCGCTAACGAGCAAAATCTATAAACAGAGAAACAAAGGACAGAGTAAGCAATTTATGCTTAGTAAGTTTTGAGCCATAATTTACACACAACCAAAGTATAGCATTCAAGTAGCTAAACAATAATTCATATGCACAATTTCTCAATGACATGCTTACTTCACAATCCCAACTCTTATATTCATACACAAATAACTGCTTAGTTAAGGCCGATAACTCGTTTATCATTGGAGCAAATATTCATACGCACTTCTCCTAGTGTGCAAAGCACACACAACACATACCTTGTTGTTGGGAATTTCACAAGTGCATTAACTGAAAATTTCCCAGCAAGCTTATAATTTTCAAATCACATACCTTCGGAGTTTAACCGGATATAGCTACTCGTTCAAACGCCTTGGGACATAGCCGGTTATGGTAACCCGCACAAAGGCCTTTGGGACTTAACCGGATATCACAATTTGCACAATTGCCTTGGGCTTAGCCGGATATCATAACTCGCCTAATTGCCTTGAGCTTAGCTCGGATATCATAACTTCGCACAATTGCCTTGGGCTTAGCCCGATATCACTCGAACATTCATACACATCTTTGTTTCAATTTCATAACACAACTTTTATGCACAATTCACTTAGCAAAAATATCATTTCGCTCAATGGCCACATACAAAGGCACAATTTCGATTGCTTATTACTTCATTCAATCGAATCAAAATCTAAGTTTCGATACTCGAAAACTTACCTTGGAGATTATCGGCGCTTCCAACGGCTATTCAATCACCTTTTCTTTTCCTTTATTGGAGCTAGTTCCCTTTGCTCTTGAGCTTAATGTTAACAAATAAATTGATTTAATCGTTTTGAATATCAAAGGGAATCCAAGGTACTTAGCCCTTATAAGGCCGCTTACACTTACATCCACATACTTAAGCTCAATAATTATAACATAGCATCAAGCACTCATATGGCCGATTATACTTAGTCATACTTGCACAAATCAACAATAAATTTGAGATTTTCACACCATATAAGTACTAGGCCGAATATACATGCAAGTTTCACAAACATTCTTCAACCATTTCTTCTTTAAACAAACATATTTATCATTTACTTCATAACCAAATCATCATGTGCAAACACATATACACATATAGGTGCAAGGCGAATTTCAAGGTGTTCATAACCATCCAAAACACAAATTTTAACTAACATGCAAGAAACATAAACCATGCTCATGAGCATGCCATGGCCGAATACCTCACACACCATACTCCTTTTAAATTTTTGGTCATGGTTAAACAAAGGACTCAATGCCCTACTCAAGAATACTAAAAAGAAATTTCAAGAGTAGTCAATCCATCATTGCATGCATCATCATCAAGCTTCACATTTAGCATGCAATGGCTTTATCACAATATCAACTTTGACCAAATACCACTTCCATGGCATAACAAGGATTTGAACCATGGCTAACATGAACATCAAGTTGGCAACTAAAACATGCATGAATCTCATGACACAACCTCATACATACCTTAATTTTGATGCAAGTTTAGCCAAATCTACTTCTAGATCTCTTCTAAACAAAGAAAATGAAGCAAAAATCTCTTCTTCCTCTTAGTATTTTCGGCCAAAAAGGAGAGAACAAGGATGAACAAAATTTTTTTTGTTTTCTTCCTTAGTTGCACGGCAAATGGGGGGGGAATGCTACACTCTCACACACATTTTTTTTTTTTGTTTCTCTTCCCACATCTAATTATTAATCATTTCTTTCATGCTCCATTAACAAAACATGTTTCAACATGTTTTCTTTGCCCATAATCCATGTCATGGCCGGCCACCACCTATAAAAGGGGGAATTTGACATGCAAGTCCATTGTTTTGCATGCATGCTTTAATTAGTCATCACACATTTCCCTATCGTACTTTCAAAGTTCACTACTAAGTCCTTTCTAGTGGAATTCACCTTTATAACACTAAATCAATCATCAAAAATGTCACACATGAGCACACACATATTATGGGCATCAAAATAAATTTTAAATTATTTTTATGCCCCGATTTTGTGGTCCCGAAACCACATTCCGACTAGGGTCAATTTTGGGCTGTCACATATTGCATAAGCCCTAGTAGGAGCACGAGCCTCAGATCTGGTCGCAGCATCTCTAGATCCTCTCTGACCACCACTAGCATTGCCCGTATTTCTAGATGGTCTACCCGAGCGGTGGTAGCACCGGTTTCCTACTCGATTTGCATTCATTCGAGACCACCTCGGGCAATCTTTGATAAAGTGGTCGGTGACCAAGACTTGTAACAGGAGGCGGTCATGGAACCTACAACTCCCGAATGCCATTTACCACAATCGGCATTCCGCTCTATCTCGACGGTCATTTCCAACCTTTGGCGATCGAAGTGACTCGTGTGCTCACGGGGGTCGATCGCGATCTCGTCTAGAAAGGCCCGTAGTGTCTCTAGATCGGCCTAAGCCATCTCTAAATTTCTTCGATGATCGTGGGAAGGGCTTCCCCGAAGACCTCTTACGAAACTCCCTTGCTCCCATATTAGCTTTTCTTTTCTCCATACTGAGCTCCTCGGCTTTGCAAGCTCGCTCAACAAGTACCACAAATTCTCGGATTTCCAAGATGCCAACATACAGCTTTATATCATCATTTAGTCCATCCTCGAAACGTTTACATTACGACTTCGAGGAAATGCATTCTTGTGCGTCTGGCTAAGCCTCACAAATTTCCGTTCATAGTCGATGGCGACATGGAACCTTGTTTGAGTTCAAGAAATTCCTTCCGTTTTGGTCAATGAATCTTTGGTGATATACTTCTTCGAAACTTCGGTTTGGAAGAACTCCCAAGTTACTTGCTCTCTGGGCACGACGAAGTCAACGTGTTCCACCAATAGTAGGCGTAATCACGTAGCAAGGAGATAGTACACTTTAGGCACTCATCGGTGTGCAAGATAGTTCATCTAGTACCGGATAGTGTTGTCCAACAAAAATTCAGCTTGCTCGGCATCATCGCTATCCGTAGCCTTAAATTGATGGCGCGTGTTTTCGGATTCTATCAACTGGGGCTTATTTGACCTTATTTGGTCGATTACGGAGGCATTGTAGGTGCGGGGTGGTATTTGTCGGGAATGGAGGTTGTGGAACAGTAGTATTAGTTCGAATGTATTGGTTGAACCAATCATTCATCACGCTATAAAAAGCTTGCCTAGCCTCATCATTCGGATTGCTAGCAATAGGTTGAGAGTCCGCCAAGACTTGTCCCTTGTCGGGAGCAGCGCTACACTCTCAAGATCATCACCTACCGCTTCGGTCGGGATCGGGATCCATTACTATAAATAAACATATTTGCAATTGTCAGAAATCACCACACTATCAAATAATCACATAAAATGGCATGTATAGCTAAACCCAATGCATTACGGTAGCCCTAGAATCGACTAAACCGTAGCTCGATACCAATAAAGCGTAACACCCGTGCAGAGACCGTTTTAGAGTCGGACACGAGGGGTTAACGGCTTAATCCACTTACTTGCAGTTCATTTTAAAAATTTCAGACGGTAGGCTAAGCGAGACACTGTCACCTTAAAAATCATATCTTGAGTTCCACAACTCGAAAATCAGTTTCGTGATTTTTACCTGAAACTAGATCATATATACATCTACAAATTTTTTTCTAGAATTTTTTGTCGGGCCAATTAGTACAGTTTATTAGTTAAAGTCCCCCATGTTACAGGGGTCGACTACACTGACTTTTGCGCATTACGACTTGGATATCTCCCTGTACAGGGCTTCAATACTGATGTCGTTTGTTTCTACAGAAACTAGACTGGAAAAGAAATCTGTACATATATGGCATGACTTCTAATTATCTCTGGTCAATTTATAATGAATTTCCAAAGTCGGAACAGGGACTCCAGAAACTGTTCTGGCCCTGTCTCACGAAAACTTAAATATCTCTTAACATACTGTTCATATAATCGTTTCATTATTTTCTTATGAAAATAGACTCATCAAGGTTCGTTTACATAATTTATTCACTATTTAATTCCATTCCTACTATTTTTAGTGATTTTTCACATCCACGTCACTGCAGCTGTCAGCATCTGTCTTTAAGGTAGGCTTTACCTATTTCATAGTTTCCATGATTCAACTAGCCCTTTAACATAAATAGCACAAAATATGATCATGATTAACCATCCCAATGGCTAATCGTTTCCAAACATTTCCATGCCTCTTAATGAACAACATACAATGATTATAATACCATGCCTAAAGTATACTTAAGCCATTTTTGCATGGCTATCCAAATTTACACAAAACCGAAAGGTACATGACCTACAACAAAAGGGTAATCCTATACATGCCATTTCAAAGTTCAACCAAAAATATACCAAAAGGAGCTTTGATAGTGTGGGCGACTTCAACTTCAAAAATCCCGAGTCCGATGGTGAAGAACCAAAATCTATAAAGCAGAGAATCAAAGAAACGGAGTAAGCATTTAATGCTTAGTAAGTTTGAGTCATGAATTTAGACACAACCAAAGTATAGCATTCATGTAGCTAAACAAATAATTTCGTATGCACAAATTCTCAATATCATACTTACTTCACATTACCAACCCTTATATTCATACACAAAGATCAACTTAGCCAAAGGCGGTAGCTCATTTATCAACTCGTGACTACTTATTTGTAAGGGCTCGACTAATTCAAAGCACATCTGAAACATACCTCATTGTTGGGATTTCACAAGCGTATTAACTGAAATTTTACAGCAAGATCATTCATTCCCGAATCACGTACCTTGAGTTTAACCGGATATAGCTACTCGTTCAAATGCCTTGGGACATAGCCCGGTTATAGTAACTTGCACAAATGCCTTCGGACTTAACCCGGATTTAATAACTCGCACCATGCCTTGGGCTTAGGCGGAATTAGTAACTCGCACAAATGCCTTCGGATCTTAGTCGGATTTAGTCACTTAGCACAAAGCCTTGGGACTTAGCAGGACATCATTCGAATAACCATGCACATTTATCAATAAATCATGACACATTCAGTATTTCATTTTAGTTAGCAAAACTCTAACACGAGGCACTTATCACACTTGCAATTTCGGCTCAATAGCCACACACAAAGAGCATGATTTTGATTTGCTTAAACGTGATCTAATCAAATCATAATCTAAGTTCCATTACTCGAAAACTTACCTCGGATGTTGTCGAACGGCTTCAACGACTATTCGATCACTTTTTCCTTTCCCTTATCCAACTGTGGTCCTCTAAGCTCTTGAGCTAATTCAAACAAATTTAACTTATTAAAGTCTCATTTTGCTAGCTTATGGCTGAATATGACAAGGAGTTTGATAGGTCATATGGCCACCTTTTAGCTCAAATACACAATGATCATATGCATTTTAATCACATCAAGCAATTTAATACAATTCATTCGAACATCAAAGAGAAGCTCAAGGTACTTAGCCCATATATACATTAGACATTAGAGTCACATATGTACGAAATCACGAATTGAATTCAACATACTAGCTAATATTTCCCTTAGCGAATTTTCTAAGTCAAGCTAAAGCCATCAATAGGCTACCTATGGCGAACATACACATCAACTCATGTACTCATTCATGTGGCTGAACATACACATCTATGCTAAGGCCGATTGCAACACTTAATACATTCTACAAGTATGGTCACTTGTATTGACTAAACACCATTTGTTTCAAGTTCAAAACTTGGCTAATACACATATATACACTATTAAAGCATCCTCTCCCTTTCCATTAATTCAACACATGCATTACCCATAATATACAAAATTATATTCGGCCTTAGCACACAACTTGCTAGCCGATTCTTCTCCATCTAGCAACTAATGCACATACGAGCTCATTTGTTAAACTCTACTTCATCTAACAACAACCTTATTTCTCTTCTATTTCCTACCATGGCCGAATGCTCAAGATACCTCAATATCAAAACTTTTAACTTGGGTTGCTTAAAGAGCTTGGTGATGAGTTCAAATTTATCTAACACCTCAAGCAACATAACACATCCCTTAATCTAGTGAACCACCATAACATCAAACACCAACCAAGAAAACAACACCCAAGGCCAAGTATCATCTTCATCACATAGCAAGATTTAGACCATGGGCTAGGTAGAACTCAAGCTAACAACTAAAACATGCATGCATCTCATGGACAACATCAAACATACCTTAGTCTAGCAAATCACCATAGCCGATTTTCTCAAGCTCCTCCCTTCCTTTCTTTCCTCTATTCGCCAAGGATGAACCAAAGGATGAACACTTGTTTTTTTTTTCTCTCCTTCAACTCACGGCAATGGGGGCATGGATGAGACCATTTTTTTTTCATCACTCCTCCCTTTCATTATTCAATTACCATGCTCATTATTTTATTTTTCCTTACATAATGCATTAAGCCAAATGTCTATGACATGTTTCTTTTTAGCCATAACACCTTGTCCACCCATGCTCATGGCCGACCACTACATATTAGGGGGAAAAATTGACATGCAAGTCCTCCCTTTTGATTACATGCACTATTAGATCCTTGTAGATTAGCCTATCACATTTCAAAAGTGTCACACAAGTCCTTTTG
Source organism: Gossypium arboreum (assembly GCF_025698485.1). Taxonomy (NCBI): domain Eukaryota; kingdom Viridiplantae; phylum Streptophyta; class Magnoliopsida; order Malvales; family Malvaceae; genus Gossypium; species Gossypium arboreum. The sequence continues at coordinate 88,728,337 of NC_069070.1, read as the reverse complement.
ACTAAATTCACATGCAATTTACTAAATCGAAGCTTAAAATTTTCGCACATTCATATTCACATATTTTAGACCATAAATATCACATTCAAATAATTTGGTGACTCGGTTTAGCGGTCCCGAAACCGCTTTCCGACTGGGGTCACTTTAGGGCTGTCACACTTTTGGTGTAGGAATTTCAACAGCTGGTTGATTCTTCTCAACGGGCTTATCTTCGACCTCAATCAATTGAGATTCCAGAATTTTACCAGTTCACAATGCCACTGCCTTGATATGTTCTTTACCCAAATTTCTTGGATTCTCAGTATCGCTCGGCAAGGTTCCTTGCAATCTATTATGAAGCTTCGTAGCTAACTGAACCATTTGATTTTCTAAATTTTTCAGTGTTATTGCTTGGCTTTGGATCAAAGCGTCATTCTTTGCCATGTGTGCTTTCAACAAGTTCTCCAAACTCTTTGATGATTCAGCTTGAGGTGGTTTTGGAGCTTGCTGATTAAACCCTTGAGATTAGTTGAGTCTATGCTGCATAAATTTATTGTTTGGTCCATTTCCTTGGTTGCTCCAAGAAAAGTTGGGGTGATTACGCCATGAAGGATTATAGAAGTTAGACTAGGGTCCTTGTCCACTCCTATTTTAGTGTTGGTTCCCCACATAGTACACTAACTCGGGATTCAATTCTCGAAAGAATGACCTTCCCCACAGTACACACAAGAAACTACGTCAAACGGACTTGGTGGTTGAGCTGCAAAATTATTAGCACTATTAGCGGTAAATTGCTTTAACATAGAGGAAATAGACGATACCTGAGCTGATAACGAAGTGAGAGCATCAACTTCATGAACTCCAGCTATACGTCTTCCTGAAGCTGTTTGATTTGTTGGCCATTGATAGTTGTTGCTCACGATCCTCTCGATGATCTCATAAGCCTCATTATAAGACTTAGACAAATTGCACCATTCGCAGAAGCATCTACCATCAATCATGTATGTGCATTGTGACCATTATAGAATGTCTCCAATTGGATACAATGAGAAATCCCATGATGATGGCACTTACCAAGTAACTCCTTGAATCGCTCCCAAGCCTCATACAAAGACTCATCATCCAATTGTTGGAAAGTTGTGATCTCATTCCTCAACTTAGCGTTCTTGCTAGGCGAGAAATACTTAACCAAAAATCTCTCTAATAATTCTTGCCATGTAGATATAGAACTTGGTGGCAATAAATTGAGCCATGTTCGTGCTCGATCTTGCAACGAGCACAGAAACAACTTCAACCTCAATGCATCTTTAGTCACACCGGCTATCTTGAATGAATCACTCACCTCTATAAACAATCGAAGGTGGAAATGAGGATCTTCCGTGGGCAAACCACTAAATTGGCCCACCGTTTGTAGCATTTGAAACATCACTGGTTTCAATTCGTATTGGATTGCCTCAATATCTAGCCTTCTGATTCCTGGATTTAACTCATCGAAGAGTGGCATAACATATTGTCTGATGCATTGATCCCTATTATCAGCAATGAAGATGGGATTTTGTACGTGATCGGCATTATTACTTTGGTCTTGATTTTGATTTCGAAGGTCCCTCTCGTTCTGTCTGTAACACCCCTAACCCGTATCCGTTGCTGAAATGGGGTTACAAGACATTACTAAACAAATGTACTGTTCCGAAATTTCATAGCAATTCAAGTCATAAGCACATGTGTATTACTAGTGAAAATCATACATTCAATACCGTTCAAGATTTAAATTGCATCAATGCTTAAAACTTAATTTTAAAAGAAAACATACAAAACATATATCATATCAACATTTACATTCTTTAAATAATAACACTATATTATTGTTATTAATAAAGTCCTTCATAAATACTAGTTATATAAAAATTGAACTAGGTCTTATTACCACCTCTTTTATTCATGATTGCGGTTTTAATATATATATGACCATGAAAAATTCATACAATTATAAATATCAACTCAATTGATCAGCAAGCATCCAATCATAAATAACTCATTTCATTCCAGGGTCAACTTTACTACATAATCCATTTATACATAATTACTGATTTACAAATATCAAATGGACTTGTATCACCAAGCACATGTACTTATCAGACATATTATAAACTCATATAATTGCACAAGTTTAACATGCAAAGACTTAATTAACATAATGTCTGAAATATATGCATCTTATATGCACGTAAATTGTAATTTAAATTCAACTACAACAATGTGGCCGAATATCACATATACACAAGTTCTAGCATAAGTTATAATAGTCATCATATTTTTGCATATATATGTCCTATTTTTTACATGACAAACTCATGACAAACCCTAATATAATTACATTGATTGCAAATATGTAATCGAACCACAGAACACCTTACAAGTTATATAAATACTTAAATACACCTTCAAATTATCACAAAGATGTTAAACTACCATATCATATAACATATCTATCAAAAGACTTAAGCAATATTTCAACCCAAAACTGAATCCAAGCCTACTAATATAGTCATTTCCATTACACCAAACACTTACCATAATACACACCACAATCAAGCATAATCGCACATATATTAAACCAAAAGCATGAACATCATAACTAAGCACATACAAACTGAATATAAACACATATATCTATATGGCAAGCCATTTTCGCATGGCTTTTAATACACAACCAAAATTTCAGCATTTCCAAAACACACTTTAGTCTATACATGCCATATTCTTTAATTTAACTAATAAAAGTACCCAAAATAGAGGATAGTGTGATGAGTTTCATAGACGATCCCGAACTTGTAGCTTGACTTCCAAAAAATCTATAAAAACAAAAACAAATATTCACATGATAAGCTATTATAGCTTAGTAAGCTATAAGCAAATAACCAAGTAATAATATAACTATCTCATAGTAAATTTAACCGAACTATACTAATATGAGTATGCTTAGTCTCAAACTACCACATTCATTCATGACATTTCGTTTTATACAAAATTCTCACCCTGGCCGAATACCTATAAAACCAACATAAATAATTCATACTTCATTTACAAGCCAAGACATCATTAAACAATCGAATTCACATATATTCATCACTTCTACTTAAGCATCATAATATATATCATCGTATGTACATTATCCAAATGATCGAATATACTTGGTACTATTAATAAACATACCACATATCATTCAAAGACAAAAACAGTACATTTATGTACATCCTTATCAATTTCGATTATTATAATATAAATTCACCATCCACACTTATTCAATAAGACATTATAACAAATACTAATTACTTACTTACTTACCTTGATTTGGTAACAAATTAATTCATACCTGGCACATAGCTAGTTTTACCTTTTCAAACATAGCTTATCATTGCCCGATGAACCATTCAAAATTGGATAAGATACTCAGACAATCACATAAATAGTACAAAGCCAACGTCCCAGACGTGGTTTTACATGTAACCTCAAACGATGCCACTGTCCCAGACAAGGTCTTACTCGTGAACACATATCGGAATCACAAATCGATGCCATGGACTTACTCGCACACATATATCAGTATCCTATGTCATGACATATGTATCCTAGCTATTCCTAAGGTTCATACAGGGCTTTCGAACGTCGTATCTCAGTCGAATCGGACTCGAAAGTGTAATAGCCACATTTATTCACATTCGGGCACAATATATTTAGTTTCTAATATTTCATAACAGCAAGCAATTTTAACATTAAACTACCAATAAACACATCTATTTGCTTATAAACTTACCTCAGACGTCGTAAAACGAGACGGGGCTACTAGTCGACAACTTTTGTTTTTCCCTGATCCAAATCTGATTTCTTTGGTTTTTGATCTAAACATATTAAAATTAAGCTCATTCAAACATATATTCATTCAAGTTAATCCAAAAACACATAAATAGGAAAATTACCATTTTACCCCTAACATTTACAATTTTTACAATTTAGTCCCTATTGCACAAAACACAAAATACACAAAATTTCACAACACCCATGTTAGGCCAAATAGTACCCATGCTCATAAAAGTCCATATATTTTATCAATTTCACATTTTAGTCCCTCAAATTATTATTTTTACAATTAAGTCCTAATTACTCAAAATCATCAAAAACTCCAATACAAAATATGTTAATCTAAAACATATCTTCCATTTTTCATCATCAAACAACAAAAATCACAAGCTATCAACAATGGTACAACTCAAAATATTCATCAAAATAAAAAATTCAAGCATGGGTTTTGTAGTACTCAAAGCAACGATCTCAAAAACGTAGAAATTATTAAAAACTGACAAAGAACGAACCTTGATTTTAGCTTGGAAGATGGTCGAACCTAACTTCTCCTATTTATTTTGTTTATATTCGGCTATGGTGGAAATAATAATATGAGTACTTTGTTTTATTTATCATATATTATAACATTTATATTACTTATTATTATTTTACCTTTTTAACCTTAATAATAAATTATAAAATCACTTATATCATGTCCACTACCGTCCAACATCATATATAATGGGATAATTTCATCATAAATACTCCCACTTAGAAAGCCAGTAACAAATAAGCCCTTTACAAAATAAACTACCCACTTTTCAATTTACGCGATTAAGTCCTTTTATTTAATCGGACACCTAAACAACAAAATTAAATCACGAAAATTTCACAAATATAAATTCACACAAAATAAATATAGTAAATAATTTTTAAATATTTTTCTGACTCGAATTCGTGGTCCCGAAACCACCGTTCCAATTAAGGTCCAAATCAGGCTGTTACACTGTCTCTGAGCTATTCGTTCACGTCTTCTTTGTCTGAAAGTTCGCTCAATTTTAGGGTCTACTGGGAATAAATCGATAATCCAATCTATGCTCATAAACATCTGAAAAGAAAATAACAAAATTAAAAAGAATAAGTTAGTAATGTTAGAAATAACCAAATTGAGAATAAATAATTTCACAAAAAATGACTATGGTAACAATTGACAATCTCTGAAAACAGCACCAAAAACTTGTAACGCTCGGGTTTGTGCAAGTGTACACAGTCGTTATCAAGTAATAAGTATTGAGTTATCATCTCCACAGGGATTGTATTTGTGCTAAGTCAATTAATTTGTAAAATTATATTAACAATTTGATAAATAAAAAATAGTATAATTGAGAAGTGATGATTAAAATATATTAAACTAAATGCAATGATCCCTGAAGTGATTTATCCTAACATGCAACTATATGAATGAAATAGATTTTAGCAGAATTAACACAATAAGAAACAATTATAACATAAATAAGCTAGGACAATTACTTTAATTAAACTCAAATTATTATCAACATGCTTACCAATATTCAACAAAACATTCCATGGCAACTCAATCTTTCATGAGTTTGGAAACCACATTAGGTCCTTTCAGAATCCTTTACTTTGTAAATATGCATTTTACTGATCCTTATTTACTAAGGGTTTCTTAGTATTCGTGCGAGGTTACAGGGACGTGTTAGGTTTGAAACAGTTTAATCACACAAATCTAAAAACTATGTAGATAATAGAGCCTAGTTAGGGTTGTTATGTAACCTACAATTTAATCGGGTTAGGATCTAAATTGAGCATGCACATTTCAATTATGAGTCCATTAGCCATCTCTGGTTATGGTCGCTCAGCTAATTCAGGTGCATTTCAATCACGTATGAATGAAATACAGAGTTGATTTTAGTTGAAAACATGATCGATAGAAGCACAAACATTATAAGCATGAATCAAGTAAATATTATTCAATCAAAATAATCATCCTAGCTTAAATAAAATTAAGTTATCATTGTTGTAAAAAAGAAGAGTAAACACATAGCAAACGTTCTTGAATTATGTTAAAGAAAAGAAAGATTAAACCTAAATCAAAGTGGTTGTCACTCAAGACTCTAACTGACGAGGGCTCCTTCATTCCTTCACTTCGCTTCTTTGCTGATGGCTCTCGGAGGTGGCCGATCAAGGGCTCTTTAAGAGGCTCTTTATGCAAAGATGATGATAGGCGTGAGGGCTAAGAGAGTTGAGAGAGGAGAGAATGATGAATGACTGAGGGATGATTAGAAAAGTGAGAAATGGGGTCTTATTTATAGGTGAGGCAAGGGAGCTAGTTTGCTAAAAAATAGTAGTGTCCATCTTTTGCAAATTCATCCAAGGGTTGTCGACCATGACTTTTGGAAATATGGCTGATTTTTGCTTGATTTAAGTGCCACAACATCATCAGGATCAGGACTCGGTCAATTGCAAATCTCCGAGTAAATCTCCAATTTCTTCAACTCTTCAAGGACCTTTTGTAATTAAACCAAAATTTTATTTATGAACATCCCCTCGTAGTTGAATTTTGGGTTGACTTGGTCCTCCATTTGGATGGTTTTGTAATAAACATAAAGCTCTCAAACCTGTCCAGCAATAGTAGATAATTTGAAGGACCAAAGAATGTAATTTAACCACTTTAATTAATCAATTTACTTAATTAATTAAAACCCAATTTATTAATGAAACGTATTAAAGTAAATTATTAAATATAACTTTATATTTTATTATTTACTTTAATCATTCATGGCCCACTTTGTAGCTTTAAAATAAAATATGCATAAATTAATATAAAAGAAGCCATTTTCGCATGAAAACTATAAAATAAAGCTTAAAATCACATTTTAATAATCCTTATGTCTCAATTTCATATTTTTCATATATTCCATTAATTTATTAAACAATTACTTGGTTTTAACAACAAATTTAAGTAAAAATGTGATGAATTATATAGGAAAAATCCTATATATTTTTGGTTTACAATAGTCGATAAGGAGTTGATAAGTAGTTTAAGATGAATGGCCTTTTCTCCCAACGTATTGATTTATGTAGCCAAACGTCTAAGGGAAGTTGGGAAATTTGAAGTAAACGATTCAAATTCTCAAATCTGTAAATGAAACTTGGTGAGCCGGAGAGGGTTTTTCTTAAAACTGTTGATAACCAAAAAAGTGGAAGCATCTGCCAGAGCTAGTCATTTATCGAGTATCAGCCATACGACCCATGTTGACCCTAAAAACCCCTATTAGTGATGTGTGGGGACACGAATGGCAGATGATGTAAGTAAGAATTCTATACAATAAGTACAAAATGATTCTCGTGCTACCGATTTCCCTGTAAAGAGTCAGGTTAGAGTCGCCGATAAGTGGAATAGGATCTGGACAAAAATTAGGGTTTAGGGCATAACATATTCCTAAGAAAAGTAGAAGCTACTACTCTTAGGTATGCAAAGAGTTTTCTAATATAAAGAAATTAAAAGTGGACATTGCCTTGAATATATTAGGTTAGAAAGGAAATTTCATCCTCAAATTTTCTTTAAGGGTGGAGGAGTTGTAACACCTGGATACCCTGATTGACCCAAAATTCGGGAAATCTAAGATTAAATTGAATGGGTTAGTAAATTTTTGGACTGAAATGGGAGATTAGAAAATTTTAGTGGTTGAATTTCGAATAATTTGATCTCAACCCCAGTTCAGTTAGATTGGAATCAACTAGTTCCATAGTAGGAAACAAAATGATTAGGAATGGATGGTGGAAATGACCAATGAAGACTATGCCCAAAGAGCATATATAGGCATGAGTGGAGAGAAAATCTTTTCAATTCTATATATATATATCTTCTCCTCTCCACACTTTTTCAGTCGTTTTGAAGAAGAAAAGGAATATGGATGAATAAAGCTTTGCATGTCATAGCAGAGGTGTGAACTTAAGTCTGGTAATGGAGAAATTGAAAAAACGGTAAGCTTCTTTATCTCTATGTACTTGTAAATTGAAGAGAAGAAGTAGAGTAAGAAATCTAAAAACTTATAGTTAATTGTGGATTCTGGGTTTTAAGGGTTGAACACCTTTAGCTTAACTAATATATGGTTGTCATGCTTAGCCACTAAGAAGAAGAAGGCTTTGGCATTTAGACTAGTTAAGTTTTCAAGGATAAGAACATAATGTGAGTATTTGTATTCTTCCTTCTAGTTGCTAAATGTTGTTATGTGAAATTGCCATGCTAATTTTTTATTGTAATCATTGATGATTGTTGAATATCTATCTAGCATAATGCATTACTTAACGATGTTTTGCATAGTATGCATGATATGGAAGTGAAACTATCAATGGGTTAGGCAGAGTTAGGAATGGGAAAAAAGGGTGATTCTTTTAGATGCCGTCATTTGATATTACTAAGTGCAAAATGTGTGAAGCTTCTACCCTTACGTAGGGTACGTTGTAGTGTTCGAGCATCAAGGTTAAAATGATGGATAGAGGAATAGATGGAATGCAATAGGAAAAGCAAATAAGAAAGATCATTGCTAGGCCATGCGATCAATCAGAGGATATACGCTTAAAATTAGTAAGACCATAGCTTAAAGATGTTATGGCATCATGTGATGATTTAACGATAAAAATGAGTAAGACCATAGTTGAAAGATATTAAATCGGACAAATCGAACTCTATAATGGTACAGTTATACTCACATACAAATATTTAAGACCATAGGTGAAAAATGTTATGGCATCATATAAAAGCATGCCAGAATGGTAAATAGGGCTAAGGCTATGGCTAAAAGATGTTATGGCATCCTTTGGTAGTCCACCAAGATAGTAAACACGGGGTACATTGTATAAAATCATAGCTAGAAGACGCTATGACATCATAGGTAGTCCACCGAAAGTCTACTGAGACAGTAAATAGGGGATACATTGTGTAAAACCATATTTGGAAGATGCTATGGCATCATAGATATTCCACTAGTACAATAAACACGGGATAGTCTGTCGGGACAGTAAACACGGGGTACATTGTGTAAGACTATAGTTGGATGACGCTATGGCATCATAGATAGTCTGTCACAATAGTAAACAAAGGGTAGTTTGCTAGAACTGTCACAATGAGGTAGATTCCAGGTTCTAAAGACATGAGGATCATGATTGGAAGGTCCACCATTCACGAAGGATGTTTAGGGTGAGAGTAGCATCTGCGATGTGACTAGAGAAATAAGTCACAACGAGAAATGAGTTGGTGTATCTAGCGATACAAACCACCAAGGTAGTAAGAAATACCAAGGTTATGGATTAACCCCAAATAGGGTAAAAAGAAAGAGAGGCTTCTTCAATAAATAGGGGATGGGTAGTCATAGTATACGCATATGCTAGTTTTCTAGGGAAGCTACGAATCCCATGCAATGTAAACAAGCATGGTTTAGTCTACACTAGTACGCAATCATGAAGATAATGGAAGAACATTAGCAGAAGGGTTTAATAGGTTGAACCGGGTCTAGTTGAGAGGAAGTGTATGCCCAAGGCCTGTTGGCAAAGGATAGTGGAAGGTGAAGGACAGATTTAGCTAAGGAGAATGGTAAGGATTTCGTTAAGCTCCCAAGGTAGGAACTACATATTTTAAAAGGCCTTCTTTAAGGATATTTTGACAGATCAAGGGTTTCAGCATTGCTAGTGAGCCCTAGTAGTCCAAGGCAATAAGGACATTCAACTCTAATAAAAACCACAGAAGCAGTAAACATTTGGGTAATCACCAAAGCGTCACCCACTAGAAGTATTGAACATAATTACTAAGGAATTAAATTCTGACTTGAACGCCTCACATTTTCTTAAATTATATATGAGGATCTCACTAAGTCCATTTAAGCTTATAAGTTTCTTCTTATATGTAGGTTAATTAAAGACTTAGAAGTTGAGAGGGACCAAGCCAGACTTCGCGGGGAGCAAGGCAAAACGTGGAAATGTGCATGTTTACAAAGGGGCACCTGTAGAGGCTTCGCCTCAGGGATAAGTGTGGAGTCTTTATTAAAGAAAGAAATTTGTAAACAGATGATGGACCAAATTCTTCAAGTTTTTAATTCAAGTATAATACAAGTTGTATAAATGCTTGTAATTAAACTTGTAACGCCCCAAACCCGGCCCAAACGTTATGGCCGGATCTGACGTGTCATATTGAAGTTTTTAAGAAAACCCATGCCTCTTTCAACGTCCTTCTTAGTGTTTTAAAAGATAATCTTTGCTAAGTTAATAAAGTGAATGGAAGCTATGCACCAGGTAGGTATCCGAAACAGAGGAGGTGAGCCTAGAAGGCTGCTTAAGTACCAAGCTCTTGATTGGATCCAATCCTAGACATGCCCACAACCATTGCCACACTTTGGTGCTAGGTTAGGTTTTGAGAAAAACGAGTTGGAATTCATTTAAGTAGATATTTTTGATAAACCGATTAATTGTAGCACTGCGTTATTTTGAAAACAATTATCATTTTGGAAATGTGCCCTAGGTCTAACTCATATTGTTATCAGAAAAATATAGGGTATAAGATAAAATAATCCCATAAAAATAATTAAAATGGCCTTATTACAACCCAAAACCAAATAATAATATTAATAAGATAAAACTTATAAAGAAATAAATCGGCTACTTATTGCAATTAAAAGAAAAAAGCTTGATGAGTGTGGCCATCTCCGAGTCCCTCGCACTCCAAACCATCTAAGCTTAGGGATTACCCGCACGTTAGAAAGCGGGTAGTTTACGAAAACTCAGTGTGTAATCCCAATAACAAACAAACAGTAAATAACACGGTATCAGTACAATCTGGGCCAAAGCCCTATTTAGTCTTGACATATACTGTGCCGAAGCCTTTCCATAAATCATATCACTGGGCCAAAGCCTTTTCATAAATCATATCACTGGGCCGAAGCCTTTTCATAAATCATATCACTGGGCCGAAGCCTTTACTGTAAATGGTATGGCCCTTAGGCCCATTTCAATATCACATGTAATGTCAATGGATGTATGCAAGCCCATTTCAATATCACATGTAATGTCAATGAATGTATACAAGCCCATTTGGGGTGACTACTCGACCCACCATCCGCTACTCTCCACCCATACCAACCAAGCTCTCCATGTGGGGAATAACTCAACCCACCCAACCAAACTCTCCACTGGCAGCATAGCTGCTTTATCATATAACTGGAGGCCTAGCCTCTTTTAATAACTGGGGCAAAGCCCTTTCTGATAAACTGGGGCAGAGCCCTTTTAGCACTTCCTCCATCAATATAACCCATATCCCATGCAATATGTCATGTATGCAGAATGTCATGCCCATATTTGAATCAAACAATCACAGTCAAGTCATTCATATCACCAACATATATTCACAATCAAATCCGTCAACCACACAGTCCAAGTCAATCACTTGCCCACAAGGGCAAAATAGTCATTTTTCATATTATAAGGGTATTTTCGTAATTTTACCAAAAATCAGGGTTTTCCATGTTCATTACAATTGTCAATATTTTCGAGTGTTTAAACAATGATCTTTAACCCACTTATCAAATTCAAGCTTTTGGGCCCAAAACCCCTAATGGGCCCTACGAATGCTGATTTAGCCCACTAAGCCTGCTTAACCCAAATTTTACAACAATACTAACCGTGTTAACATGCAACTTTTCCAAATTCCATTTTCTATCAATTTTACCCAAATGGGCCCAAAAGCCCATTGGCCCAATTCCTGCCCATTGAGGCCCAACTTACCATTGTGCACAAAATTGAGTTCTTACCCGTTCCATTGATCCAAACACCGATCTTATCGTATTTATCGCATCTATACCCACACACAACATTACAAGTTCCCGAAATGCAGGTATTTTAGCATTTCGGCTTGTCAGCAGATATTAATCTAAGCTACTACGAGGGTTAATACACACCTGTTATGGGTTGAAGTTGAAACGTTTCCATAATCAATCACCTACGATAACCACCACCTGTCACTCAAACTTAACTAATCCAATATCAATATATGTAAATCCTAAGCACATCAGTCATACGGAATATAAGGGCATATTCGTCATTTTACCATACAAGGGTATTACGGTCACTTTACCCTACAGGGGCTTTACGGTCTTTTTACCTATTAGGGGTATTTTAGTCATTTCATTCTACAAGGATGTTTTGGTAAATCTACAAACCAAGGGTATTTCAGTAATTTTGTAAACCAATGGTATTTCTATAATTTTTAGAAAGTCAAGGGTATTTTTGTAATTTTGTAAATCAGGGGTATTTTGGTAATTTTACAAATTGAGGGTATTTCGGTAATTTCACAAACCAGTGGTATTTCGGTAATTTTACAAACTAGGGGTATTTTGGTAATTTTACAAACTAGGGGTATTTTGGTAATTTTACAAACTAGGGGTATTTTGGTAATTCTATCCTACAGGGGTATTTCAGTAATTTCACAATCGAGGGTAAAATGGTAATTTTGTAAATTGAGGGTAAAATGGTAATTTTGTAAATCGAGGGTAAAACGGTAATTCTATAAATCGAGGGTAAAATGGTAATTCTATAAATTGAGGGTAAAACGGTAATTTTGTAAATCGAGGGTGAAACGGTAATTTTATAAATCGAGGGCAAAATGGTAATTCTACAAATCGAGGGCATTTCAGTAATTTGGTAAACTAAACTATTCTAAACAGGGATAACAATACGAATGGGCCTAAAGCCTATTCTCGGCCCAAATGGGCCCATACGCTTGTGTGGCCCTTTTAGCCCAAATCTAGCCACAAATATGAGATTCACCTAGCCTAGTCCAATATTTACTACACAATCAAACAACTTATCCAATTGAGCCCGTAGGCCCATTAGGCCCACATGACCCCTTTCAGCCCATCGCGGCCCGAAGTAGGCATCCTACAGCTAGAGTAGCAAGAAAACACACACCTGATAGAGACTAGAGTTAATACACACCTGATAGGAGACTGGAGTTAATCCACACTCCAAGCACTCTTAGCCGACGCCCAACCCAAACGAGCATGCCATACAGCGAAAGGGATCAGCCAAGAAAAGGTACCTTTACTTTCCTCATGGTTCCCTCTATTTAAAGCCAGCTTCGCAACCACTCTTATTTTAGCTTCCAGATGTGGGATCCCTCCAACATCAGAGTTTAAATTCAACACCAACTCTTGCCGCCCCCTATTAGCAAAATAAATGCTCCTTGCTTGCCATGGGATTCGAACCCATGCCTCCCCTCAGATGCTCCACACGCTACTTGCCACTAAGCCACAAGGCTTTTTGTGTCATATTTTATCCCCAATTAATTATAAGGTCTAAAGGCCAAAGTCCGTGTTCCTTAAAAACCAAAATAAATTGCAAGAGCCAAGGCTTGAACCGTGCTCCCATACAACCTTAATGACGCCACAACCACTAGACTACAAGCTTTCTTATGTCATTTATTTAACACAATAATTTAAAAACCCTCATCCAAGCATCCAAGTTTTTTTTCACTGAATACCAAAATTTTTGCTAAAGCCCAAGTTTGAACCCAAGATTTCTCTAACACTTCTCAGGGCCATTAACCACCAAAGCAGACATTTAATTATGTTATTTCATTGCACAATTAAATACCTATATACAACCTCCATACGAACCCACACTCAAGGCCCAATACTTCTAGGCCCAACTTCGGGGTGTTACAAAACCATAATAGAATTTGGTTAACTCAAGCGAGTTAATGTAGCACCTAATACTCGAGTCAAGTGAGTGGGTCAGATAGAGGGTGTTACAGTGGGAGTAATAATAGTTTCAATCAATTCCCCAAGAATGATTTTGAGAATACAAAAATGCATAAGATTTCTTACATTTCAGTAGTGGGAAGTCTAATATATGTTCAACTTTGTAGGCATTTGGATATTTGTGCATTGTTAGGATGTTTTGCAAATAATTTGAGCAATTTGGGTGTGGATCATTAGAAAGCAACCAAATGGTTCATGCATTATCTTTAGAAAACAAAACATTACATGCTCACATATTGAAGGTCTGATAAATTAGAGATCCTCGGGTATACAGACTCCAATGTTAATGGAATATGAAAGCAAAATTTTTTAACTAAGATGCAAATTGTAACAAGTTGCTTTTATTCCAATAACAACATGATCACATCAAAGTCAAAACATATATACTTTAAATTCATGGTTGTTAAATTAAGAACTCATAGTGGTTAGGTGTCTAAAAAGCATATTGGGATAAACTCCATGATTGCAAATCAGCTTACTAAGAGGCTACCACCCAAGGTTTTTATGAGCACAATGCTCATATTAGTGTAATTTCATTCAAGGATATTCAATTTTAATGAGAGTTTGTAATTTTAAATGTTCTTTTTTTTTTGTTATAAACACATTTCCAATTATTTTAGTTTATGGATATTAAAGTTATTTTCTGCAGAAATAAGGTTTATTTGATTTTTTCACACTTTGATTTTCGTAAGGTTTGATCTCACTATGATTTAAGGAGGACCAGTTGGAAATAGGCATGTTCAGATCACATTGCATGTAATTTCCATGTTACACATTCATGCTTGATGTATTTCATTTGGTTGTGTTAATATGTGTGATTAGAGATGGATTTAGTTGCGATATATGTAACAAAAATCGTATTGGTTCTATGTTGACATAATTAATGGAAAAGATTGTTCAAAATACCTTTTGGATATGATAGTAAAGTTTAGATCTCATAAGATAATATAATGACATGTAATTATATGATAATTAGTATATATATATGGTCCAGGTGGAAGATTGTTGGATAATATGGACATCACATATATAATAAGATTAATTACATGTTATTATTTACGATCATAAAAGGTTACCCAAATTAAGTGATCTAATTTGGTTAAAGCTTATTGCTCTTCAATTATTAAATAAAGTATGGGTCAAATATGTGTAGAAACTGTAATTGTAACACCCCTAACCCATATCCGTTGCTAGAATAGGGTTACGAAGTATTACCATTCAATCAAAAACTTTAAACATTTTAACATTCAATAATTTAAATCATATCATAAATCATTCATACACATGCATACTGTCCCTAAATTGATCCCCCGAGGCCTTATAAATAGCTTAGAAGCAAATTGGGACCAATTTGAAACAATTTGGAAAGTTTAGGGAAAATATGCAAAATTTGCAAAGCATGGGTCTCACAGCCGTGTGGCCGGGCCATGTGCATTACACAACTAAGACACATGCCCATGTCTCGAGCCATTTAACCTTCGAACCAGGGACACACAGCCATGTCCCAGCCCATGTAACTCACTAAGTTGCCCCACACGCCCGTGTGTCAGGCCATGTGCTAGACCGTGCAATTCACTGACTTGTACCCTTTAAAATCATCAGATGACACATGGTCGTGTCTCAAGCCGTGTGGACCCAAATTTACCTAAAATTAAGCCATTTCCAAATCCAATCCATACACAACCTTTCAACCCATTCATACACACTTTAAATGGACCGAACATCACCCAAACATACATTAAAATACGATTTCAAACATCCTAAGTCAACTAACCAATGTGCCATTTTAAAACATCACATTTGCATCCAATCAACATCTATCTAACATATCCATGTTGTATTATTTCATGTAACATCTCGAAATAGGGCCTAAATGGAATAGTGGTTGCGAACCACAAATCTGAGATAGAAAAGTTTATTTTGATTAATTTTTATGATTTACTGAGTGATTAGATGCATGTGTTAGAGTATTGATAAGAAATTTTATAGATTGCATGTTTAATTTGCCTATTAGGGCTTATTTGCAGAAGTTGCTATAACAGCTCGATTTAGGGCCTAAACGAAACGATGATTTTAGAACCACGAATTCGAAGTCAAAAAATTTATTCCTATTAATTTTTAAGGTTTATTTATTGATTAAAATATTGTGTAAAAATATCGTTAAGTAATTTTATTGATAAAGTGCTTAATTGGACTTTTAGGACTAAATTGCAAAAGTTGCAAAATATGTGTTCTAATTCATAAGTACTTGATTGAAATGGGGGTTTAAAGAGGAGGTCCTTAAATGGTAATTAGACCATTATATTTTTTTTGGACAAAAATGGGCATGAATAGGACAAAATTTTAAAGAAAGGCCTTAAGGGCATTTTAGTCATTTGGTAATTAAAAGAAATAAAAAGGGAAAATAAAGCCAAAATTGACTCATCTTTTTCATGGAGGCCGAAATTAGAATGGGGGAAGCCATGGCTAGGGTTTTCAAGCTTTCCAAGCTCAATAGTAAGTCCGTTCTAGCCCCGTTTTTCAAGTTCTTTACGATTTTAGAATCCTGGTAACTTGATTAAGCTTATTTTAGCAATAATTTAAGCTAGGGTTCATATTTGGAAAAATACCCATAGGTGAAATGTTTTTATTTTTATGTTTTATGGTAGAATATGAAGACTGAAATTATGTTAAATAACTTTTGCTAAGTGGTTTTAAGCAAAAATGAGTAAAACGGCTTAATCGGTAAAAGTTGTTATTGTTCATCACTATGAGTTAGAGTGAGAATTTGATGTTACCATAGAAGGGAAAAATGATCAGCATGTCATAAAACATAAGAATAAGGGATGAAGTTTAATTCCCGAGCCTAGGGGCAAAAGTGTGAATATGCAAAAGTTTAGGGGCAAAATTGTAATTTTTCCAAAGTTTGAGTTAAGGACTGTTTTGAATAGTACATTAATTAAATAAGTAAAATATGATGTTTTAGATCCCGGAAAACAAGATTTGAATCTAGAATGGGAGAAAAATCAAAAATCGGGAAAGTTGGTAAAATGGCCGTTTTAGTATCGAGGTAATTTCATATGTATAATAAGCATTAATTTATGCATGTTTCAATGTAAAATTGATATATTTACTATGATTGCTAAGGTGTTGAAAGTAAGTATAATTATGATGATTTAAATGTTCAATATTAATTTGGCATGGAAAAGAGAAAGTATGTAAGTTTGTATGTAAATAATACATTATCTTTATTATGTTTTTGTATTTCAGCATATTTTATGTATTGTAGCTGATTTTTGAATCATAATTGACTATTGGAAGTATGGATCAAGTATTAGAAAGAGAGAGAAATCCCGGTTGAACCTTCGGAAAGATTGGATGATACAGATGGTATGTAGCTAGGTCACATGTATGGTGCTGAGTGCACATCATGTTTACAAGAGAGCTACGAGACATTATGATGTAGCTAGGTCACATGGGTGATACTATGTGTACACCATGTAGACAAGAGAGCTACGGGATATATGTAGCTAGGTTGCATGCGTGGTTCTAAGTGAAGGACACCATGTAGATAAGAGAGCTACGAGATAAACTGGCTAGGTTACATGGGTGGTACTAAGTGTTCACCATGTGTACAAGAGAGCCAAAATTATGTGTACAATCGAGCTAGGTAACATGAGTGGTGCTAAGTGAAGGCCACTATGTGTACAAGAGAACTTCGATTTTAAAGGTGGGCTGTGTGCGATACCATTGCGTATCTGTTATTATTCCGAAGCGTTTAACTGGGAAATTGATTAAATGAAATTGTGTATGACTTTGTGATGATAAGTGTAAATATATACGTGTGTAACTTATGAGCTCGGTATGTGATTGGAAATTGGAAAGATTGTTATGGGAAAGTGATGAATACAATTGAAGTGTGAAAGATCAAAATTGACAATAAAACTATCAAGTTGCAGTGACGTGAATCTAAAAATTTACCAAAAATAGTAGAAATTGAATCAGTGACTGAATGAGATATCAAATTAGAGCTTAATGAGTCTATTTTCATATAATAGAAACATAACAAGCAAAGGAATTCTATATTATGAGATATTTAAGTTTTTGAGAGACTAGTTCAGAATGACTACGTGATCCCATGTTCTGACTTGGAAAAATCATTAAAAATTGTACAAAAATAATTAGGGGATATAATTTATATGCTTGAAATCCTTAATGAGTATAGCTTCAAATTAAATAAACAAGAACATAATTTGAATTCTGTACAAGGATTAAATTTATTCGTAGTGAAGAGTGGTCGAACAGTTGAGCCGTGAAACAGGGGTACCTTAAATAAATAAACTGTACTAATTGGCTAGACCAAAAATTTTGAAAATTTTATGGTAAGAATATATGTGAATCTAGTTTCAAGGAAAATTAATAGTTTGTAATTTGGAGTTTTGTAGCTCCAGAAATAAATAATTTAGTTACTGGTACTCTGCTAGATAGCTTATTTTGAACCTGTTTATGATTGTAATAGTGAAAGTATGTGTGTTTGTGATGGTAATATTCCGGGAACATATTGTGGCTTTGTTTAAAGTATGATAATGTATTGTTTATTAATATTTACATACTTACTTACTAAGCTATAATGCTTACTCCCTTCCTTTCCTTTTTCCTATAGTGTCGCAGATGTTAGCTCGAGTTGGAGGTCGCCGGAGATTAAATCACACTATCAAACTATTGATCGATATATAAAGGTTTTAAGTATTTTAAGTCTTTGGCATGTATGGAGACTCGTTTAATTGTTATTAAGTTGCTAGGAATTGGCTTAAAATACTGACCTATGTTATTTGAAGGTCCCTATTGTATAAAATCATTTAATGTAGATAGTCTTGATTATGTTATTAATTATGAATTTGTTTTTATACGATGATTAGTGATTAAGTCCGGTAATGCCTCGTACCCTGTTCTGGCGTCAAACACGGGTAAGGGGTGTTACATTTCAAGCATGAATGCCTAGTTCCATTATGTAACTAAATCACTTTACAAAATGACCATTCCAAAGCCAGCATTATCATACCATATGACCATGCGCGACAATTATCTAAACATATCCATAAGCTACATTTCATGCTTACCAACCTAGTCCATATAGGTACTAAAACATACCACATTTAACCATCACCAACCATTGAAAACATACCATAAGATCATGATTTTCAATCGCTAATAGTGATCAAGATGACCTTGCTTATCAAGCTATGCCAATCCATCATATAAACATAAACTTTAAGACATAAGCATAAGAATTCAGCCATCTAATGCATTCATGAGTCATCAATACAAAAGACCTATACATGCCATTATAAACCTAAGTCACAACACTCAAAAACTACCAATTTGATTCGATAGTGTGATAGTTCTCCGAAGAGCTTCCATCCAAATCGAGTTTTCGATGACCTATAAAACATAGAAAAGAAAACAAGTGAGCAACGAATGCTTAGTAAGTTCGTATAAACTTAAGCATAAAATCAGCCGTAACCATAAGCTTGATATAAGCCTAACAACAACATCAAATTCACAAGTTAATCAATTCATTTATCCATGATATAAATGACACGTCATTTGTATCCTAATTCTTAAGGTTTAACCTGGACTCAATATATGTCAGCTCGTCATAATGTGGATACATTCACATATATATTGATTCAATTACATTAAAAACAACATAGTAAATATTTAATTTAATTAACATTATAATGATTACAATTCATATGAACTTACTTGACTAAATTGCAACAATGACTAAGTAAAAGGGCTATTTGGTAATTTTCTCTTCTCCTCAATTTTCCACTCGTTCTCAATCTAAAATAATAATTCTATTAAATTCACTAATTCTAACAGAAAAATCAATTCATTTTATGCAATTAAGTCCTTTTAACATTATTACAAAATTACCCCCAACATTTTACTTTTATGCAATTTAGTCCCTACATCCAAAACTTGAAATTTCACCACATTTAATACAATTTCATGTTAACCAATTTTCTTAAGGTTCCATATCAGCCCACTTTTCTCCTCATTTCACACAATTTACCTAGAACTTTACTTTTTCAACAATTTAATCCCTAAACATTAAAATTATAAAAAATCACTTAATAAAATACTTATAATCAACAATTAACAACTCAAATTTATTATTTAACATCATAAACATCAAGAACTCTTCAATGGTATCATCTAAAATTTTCAAGAGTTTCAAAAACGAAGCTATGAGTTAGCTAGACTTAGTTACGACGATCTCAAACATATAAAAATGACAAGAAATAAGCTCAAATTGAACTTACATTCAAAGAAAATGCGATGGTCGAACCTTGAACCTTAATGGTGATTTTCTTCTTTCTCAAATTCAGTCAAAAACAATTAGGAAAATGACAATCAACCTTTGTTTTATTTTACTAATTATTTCTTTATTAAATTATCAATTTACCCTTCAATTATACATGCATTTTCTATTTCATGCTTTAACCGTCCATGCAATTTAGAAGTGGCATAATTAAATAATAAAACCTCCCACCTTTACTAATTATTTCCTTTAATCACATAATTCAATAATAAATGCGTTTTAACATCTATTACACTTTAGTCCTTTTTATTCCATTAACGAACGAAACATTAAAATTTTCTGACCAAATTTTAATATGACCTTAATAGCACTCCATAAATATTTAACAAAATATTTACAACTCATTTATAGAAACGAAATCCAAATACCTCATTTTCTAAATCCACTTGACTTTAGGATCATACCACTTGAACCTAATTATTCATTCAAATAACATAACTTGTCAATGCAAAATTTATTTTAATATCATATTTGACTCGTAAATATTAAATAATAACATTTACGAACCTACTTGTCAGATTTGTGGCCCCGAAACTACTGTTTCCGACACCACTGAGAAACGGGTTGTTACACTAATAACTAATTTCTAATTGATGATGGGTGATTAGAAATTAAGATTAATAGGCAGAAGTTACATATTAGGGTTATAGTCCTCAAATTACGCATATGTAACTTTTCTAACATTTTCAAAAAAGAGAGTCACCTTCTCTAAAATACTTGTGTGTTAATTTGGAAGATCAAAACAATGAGATTCAAATATTTCAAGATATCAATAGATTAGGTATGCTTCCACATCTCCTTTTGTTCTTAATTTGTTCTTGATAATTTGACATGATAGATCCTAAGTTACGGTTCTAATGTTAGATTTGAGTTTTATGGTTCTAACATTATTGTGATTCGATTTCAACATATTTTTAGAACTAGTAACATGGTAGCCTGTACGCTTGTTAAATATGTTGGTTTTAATGTGTCCTCTTTGTTTAATGATCCTTTTATTGTAATTTCGTATGAGGTGCCCGTCCGAGTGTATTGTGGAACCTTTATACCAAGATTATTTTACTCTTGAATGATCTTTAGAGGGTAAAAGTATTATCAAGGTCCCTGTATTAGAAGTAATATTACATTTTATTCTTTTTATTCGAAAAATGGGTAAATTAGTTTCTATCGTTAAATTAAATAGTAAATTAGTCATTTCTATTAAAATTTTCATTCATTTGTATTGTTAACAACTGACTTGGTTAACAAAATAACTAGACTACAATACTTGGTGACACATTTATCTTTTGCTAATATACATAAACCAATTTTTAACAGTAGAAATAAATGAAATTTTTTAACAAAATAATAAGTTTGCTTTTTTATCTAACTTATAAGGACTAATTTGCTTATTTTTTACTAGAGGAGGCAAAATACAATCCAACTCTTAATATAAGGACCTCTATAATACGTTTACCTATTTAGAGTCCACTTTTATTCCTACCCTTGGATAAAAGCTTCGACTTCAACCAAATATGAAAGATTTTTACAAGACACTATTATTTTTAAAGAAATATACTAAATTTTGTATTACATAAATTATGCACGAGTTAAATTTATATAAAAAACTCAAATGAATAACCCAAATGAAATTATAAGATAGCGAATAACATAAAACCCATCAAGAATAAACAATTTATTGCTGTCTAAATTTTTTAATTTAGAACTATTACGTAATTGGGGAAAGAATTGGTTAAATGTTTTATTTACTTATAAATAATATAAGAGTTAAATATAAAATTGATAAATATAAAATTAGTACTTGAACTTATTCACTTTTTTTTAGATTGGTACTTATAATTTTTTTTTTGTCTCAAATTGATATTTAAATTTTTTTTCCGTCAACTAAATTAATACTCAAATCTAACATTTTAATTTTTTGTTGACGTGGCAACGCTGACCAATTACACACCACCACATTCTTTTATACCTCTTTTTCTTTTTATTTTCCCTCATTTCCTTCCCTTTTCTTTTCTTTTGTTACTTTCCTTTTTCTGGCATTGCTTCTACACTTCTTCATCTTTCTTTCGTTCTTTTATCAAGAACCCCAACATTTTTCCTCATTTTCTCACCATCCAATCACCATCAAAATCACATCTCTTAAACTCCTTTCATTCTCTTCATCAATTTTTAGCCACCATCAACCAACTCCCACTAGTTTTCATGGCTGCTCTTGTTTACCATCTGACTTTCACCATTAATTACTTTAAACCCAAACCAAAAGTATACACAAAATATGCTCATAAAATTGATCTTCGAGCTGATTTTTCACCATCTAAAGCCTTTGTTTCTTCTTGTTTTCTTCCTGTTAAAAAAATAGAAAGCATTCCCATACATGGGACCTTTAGGGTCAATAATTAAGTTTTCTCCGGCATTTTCTTTCTGCCCAAGGTTTGGTCAAAGCAACTTTTTGAAGACCACCAAAACCACCATGTCCTTCGCTCGCCTATGCCATCATTGGTGGTGGAGCTAGCAACTGCGAGCTGCCACCAGTATGTTAGTTGGGGTTTGGAAATTTTTTAGGTTCAATGTTCTTGGGGATATTGATTGTTTTTTTCTTTTTTTTTGTGATGTTAATTTTCTTCCAACTGGTAGGTTCTATTTTTTGAGGGATTGAGTTCAACAATTTTTATTTATTTTCTTTTGGTTTTATTATTTTGATTAATAAATAATTTAATGAAAAATTAAAATTTGAAATTTGAAGTCAACTTTATTTGTAGAAAAATTGAATTTTCAAACACGAATATAAATGTGAATAATAATACAATATATAATTTTAGTGAATTTGACCAAACATGGAACTTAAATGTTTCTACCGTGTCACTGCAAAAAAAAAAAGAGAGAGAAGAAAGAACTCAGATATTTCTATCAGATTTTGTCTTTGTGGGTTAGGTTGAAAAGGGAAGGGGAAGGGCGGAGGTTGGTTGATGGTGGTTGGAAAATGGAGAGAAAAATGAAAGGAGAGGGGAAGTGGTGGAGGTTGGTTGATGGTGGTTGGAAAATGGGGAGAAAAACGAGAGGGGTTTAAGAGATATGATTTTGGTGTTGATTGGATGGTGAGAAAGTGAGGGAAACTTTTGGGGCTAAGAGTAAAGGCGATTTTAGGGGGACTGGCATGGCCCTGACCCCCTAAAATTAAAAATGATCATTTAGATTTTTTAAATTTTTTAAAATTTTAAATTAATAAAGATAAAATTATATTTTGACCCTCTAAAATTATAAAAATTAATTTAATTTTTTAAAAATTATAAAAATATAGACTATAAAAAATTAAAATTTCATTTGACTCCTCTTAAACAATTGTTTTAGCTTCACCCCTGGCTAAGAGTGAAATCATGAGTTTTTTATGGAAGAAAGATGAAGTGTAGAAGCAGGGAAAGAAAAAGAAAAATAAGAATAAAAAAGGAAGAAAATAAGAGAAAAAAAAGGAAAGAAAAAAGAAAAAGAAAAAGAAAAAAAGAAGTACAAGAGGACATCATATGATGGTGCACGATTGGCAGCGTTGCTACTTCAAAAAAAAAAATTAACACATTTAGACTTTGGTATCAATTTGGTTGATAGAAAAAAATTCGAGTACCAATTTAAAACAAAAAAAAAACTCATAAGAACCAATTTAAGAGAAGTGGACAAATTTGGACACCAATTTTATATTTAACTCATAATATAGCATAAAATAATCAATTTTTAGTATTAAACTATTATTATACAATTGATATTTACTTAATTCGACAATCATATTAAAATTCCATTTACTTAAATCACGCATCAAACATTAAGTTAAAAATATATAATTATTTGTTGAATGTAAAAACTTTTAACCAAAAACAATATTTTCAATTAATATAACAATGACTTTTTGTCTATTTGAAACTTTATATGCACAACACAGTTATGTTGTTAAATTTGAAGTAAGTTGGTTGAAATATTAACCATTTAAAAAGTTACGCAAATCTGTAAAACCACGTCAATATAAGCTAATGTATCTCTACTTAATATGGTATAATATAATAAGCTAAAATCGCTAAGATATCTATCCAAAAGGACAAACGAATCTTCTACTGCCCCATTCTAATAGTCATAAATCAACATAAAGCCACCAACAATATTCACAGCATTGCAACACGTACGTAAATAAATACATGGTTGAGGATTGAATTACTAGTAAAGTAAGGCGGAAACAAACAAAAAAATCCACTTTGACAGGTCCCTAAGAGTCCACTTTCTCCTCAAAGGAAGTCGTAAACCGCATCCTTTTCGCTACTGGTTGCCCTGCTAGTTCTGCCAACATGCCATCGCTGGTTATTTGCACATCATCGTCAATGGTCTCCTTGTTTTCAACCACGTTTGAATCATGATACAACTGGTTCAACATTGTACTTGGATTTTGATGCGAGGATACAGTTGAATTATCTTCAGACGGAATGTCATCATTGATTGTTTGCACATCATCACCACTAGCCTCCTTATCTTTAAGTCGTTCAGAATCCTGATCCAACTGGTTCAACAGCAGATTGGGACTTTTATAGGATGATGGTGTTGGATTATCTTCAGATGGAAGGTCTTCACCAAGTGTTCGCACATCGTCACCTCTGGCCTCGTTCTGAACCATTTCAGCATTCTTTTCAATGAGTTGAGGGTCCTGATCCAACTGGTTCACTGCTGCACCAAGATTTTGACGCAACAATACAGGGAAATCATCTTTGGAGCAAAGCTCTGCATTCTCAGTGCTAATGCAAATCTTGATGGTGTCCTCAGAAGTTCCATAAACTTCAGTGATAGATGTCTCCAGCACCCGAATGGAGGCAGGCATGAAAACTTTCCTCTGACACTCTACATTTTCCACTAGATGAGATTGTTCCTGATCTGTATCCAGCTTTTCAATTCGATCCATTTTAATCTGGCTTGGATTACATTCGATGATCCCAACATCTTCTTCTTCATCATCACTGGAGGCAGAAGATGTTTCAAAAGATGTGTCAACTTTATGCTCTCCTTGCATGGAAATTCCAGGATTCCATGTACTGCCCATGGCAAAACCACTTGATGAATATGGAGTTTCACAAGCTTGAGGTGTGATAACAGAAAACTGTGGGAAACCAGTTTCTCCAGAAGCTAAATAAGCAAATGGCCGACCCGTTTGCCCTTCTTCCTGTAAATAAAACAGATTATTTGTACTTGGATATGGAAATAAAACTTCACCAACATAATAGTTAAATCTAAGAAAACTTAGAACGAAGATATGATATCGTAGAAATCCCTCTATTTGCTAATTTCTCACAGTAAATGGTTTAGCCTCATTTTTGTGGTGCGTATCCATCTTTAACATAGCATCAGAAGGTATAGAAAGGAAACAAGTTACCGGTGCACCAAATCATTTAAGACCTAACTGGGTAGATTATCACAAGAATGATGAAATTCAATACCTCTGTTGGTGATATAGCCCCATTGAGATTGTAATATGGAGGGTGGTCAAAAGATTGAAATTGCCCAAGCAAAGGCCCTGCTGTAACTCCTGGATCAAAAAATTCCCTGAGAACCAGGCCAGAATCATTAACACTCCCCGTGTTTCTCATAGAAGATGATGCTAACAGAGTCATTTCAATCCCTTGACCCACTTGGGAATCCAAATTCCCATGATAAGCTACTTCTGGACTGAAACTCTCTGTAATCAACTCCACGCCATTTTCATTTTCAATATTTTCTGAAGATTTAGACAAAATATTCTCATCACTGCAATGAGATGAACTGATATCCGGAGAACGAATTTCAAGGAGTTCAAAAATTAACTTCTGGATGAGAGTACGCTTTAGAGATGCCTCAGTAGGTGGAAACCAATCCAAATTAAGCTGGGAGACAAAACAAAGGGAAAAAAATAGTATCAAAACTATGGCTAATAATTCAGAACATACAACAAATATAAAGAATGATCGCAACATAGTCAACAGGTTGTTATCAGGTTATCTTGAAGAAACTTTTAACTTCATTCCTGGTCCCGAGACCAAACTCCAGAACATGTTCATATTAAAGCATTTACATGTCAACTCAAAACTAGATCACTTCATTGCTAACAGGACAAACACATATATGAAAATAAAAAGGTACAAGTTCATTAAAATTATAAAATAATATGATATCAGGCACATGCATCAATTGCACCATGAACCAAAATACCTATGCCGATGACTTACAAATTTAGAGAACTTGTTTATTTTGAATGGATTGAAGTTAGGAGGAGCTTCAGCTAAAAAGAGCTCTAGATAGTGAAGTAAGAAAAGGCCGCAATCAAATGAATTCTCCTGCTGTGGCAGCTGGCAATAAATGAACAATTTGTTAGAGAAATGCATCATACGAGAGGGACAAGGACTAAGCAATGATCAAGTGTAATACCAACAGGGTTACAGAGATGCAATGCATGACAAATTTAGTTTCTTAATTTTCCTTATTTCCTTTTTCAACTTTGCAGTCCCCAACTAATAAAGAATAGCCAATTCTCTTCCTTGCATGCAAGCATACAGACAAAATGTAAATACATAAATAAATAATCTACATCAAGACACAGAAAGATGACAGGAACAATCATAGAAGAAAAAGAAAAAGGCAAACATAAGCGCAAATATGTGTACCGCAACTTCACTTCTCTAGTGAAAAACAACTTTGTTCTTTGCAAGCTGATATTAAATGTAAAACATCCTTACAGAAAAATTACATTCATCATGTCATTAAGCAAGTAGAGGCAAGACAACCAAAGTATTATCTCTTTGAATTATAGACTAAAACGGTGCCCCAGACCCGTAATATCAAGCGCAGAATCAAATGGGACAAGAAACCATAATATCCAGACCAATTCTCACTGCTTCTTGAATCCCCCAGAGTTGGTGAGGAAATTCTTATTCCAAGACTGTATCACAAAATAGCTAAACATTACACCCAGACTAGCAGTACCTCAAGCGAGACAAATCGAAGGTTCAAGAATTTTGAAGAAAGATCTTCAGATGTCTCCTTGTGCCTCTCTTTCCACTCTTCCCAAAGGTAACTGTCATTTTCAGGGACAAAATTGAGGTCAAGAAATAACTTGATGTAGCATTCAAAAATGCATATTAGCTAATTAAGAGGGATTTTTTTTTTTTTGGGGGGGGGGGAGGAAGACGTAGTTAAATACCCAAACAAGCTTGAACTTAAAGACGCAGACAAAAAGATTCAGCATGATGCATAGGAAGAAATTCTTCAATAAGAAGTGATCAATTTTTGAAAGGCCTATAACAGACCAGTAAATACAAATATGGCTTGGACCCCTTTGTTTAATGGCTAGCTTTTGCTGCAAATTAAATCATGGAAGCCATTTAAGGAGTCTTCTTTTTCTTTTTTGGGTACTTTAAAAAGTCAAATTTTGAGTATGCTGAAGCTCGATGCATTTACTCAAGTACTAAATAACTAAGCAATAAAAGTCATTCAGGAATTCAAGCATCCAATTAGAGGCTTTTGAAGCTATGTATGCTTAACCATTGGAAGGAAGAGAACTATGGACTGCTGCTCATCGAAAGCCAGTTCCACAAACTGAGACCAGAAATGGTAATCTAGTGGCAACAAAGTTGGCCAGGATTTAAATTACACAATCAATATATTGTGCAAAATACTGCTTTACCAAGCAAATCAGGATGATACTAATAACAATAACAATAGAAATAATAATAATAAGATTGAAGAATCTTAATATCTCTGGACACATTGGTTTGAGGCTTTTCTTATTTTTATTTTGTAGGGAGGCAGGAGAGAGTAAAGTGTATCAAGGAGGAGAGGAGAGAATACATGAACAGGATCACCTATTCGCACTCAAGTGCAGAACAACACCAAAAGCAGTTCTTTGCCGGGAGGAACTTCAAGTTTCATATTAGATGCATAGCAAAATTATATGCATGCATAAGAAAACCAAATGGGTTCAGATATGGTTCTGCCTCCAAAGGTTTTGTTATCTAGAACCTTTCTACAGACAATCTTGAATTTTTAACAAGCTCTAGTTCATTTTAACACTACAAGGAAAATTTAATAATTTCACCAACAGTGAATGGTTAATTGCTCATATTGTCACAGCTGGCATATAATTTCCCTAAAGCGGACTCAAGGAAGAAAATACAAGTGTGGATGTCCAAAATCTAGTACAATGTATGGAATGATTCAGTGAGAGTGAAAATGATGTAGAAGCTTTTATTTATTTTATAATATTTTATTATTTTAGATTTTTATTAAGTATTAGATATATTATTGTCAGCCTGGATTATTAGCTAACTTTAGGGTTTAAAGGCTAGGAATAAAACTTTATTTGCAAGAAAGCCTAGTAACTTTACTTGCAGGAAAAGTCTAGTATAAATAAGTTGTAATGTATGCTTTACAGCCAAAATTATTATTCTTGTTATTTTCTTTGAATTGATAGACCAAAACGAGAGGTTTTTTATAACCCTACGTTTTTCAAAGTTCCAACTTTTTTATTCATCTGCTAGCCCTAAGCCACACCAGAAAAGTTAATTACTTTCACTAATCACTACTACTAATACATATTTGCTTGACAGCACCCTAATCCATAACATTTATAACAAAAATCTCAGTTTCATGTTTGAGGAAAACACACAAGGACCAAGTGCATTATACTAAGGTTCCCACATAATCCTAAAGATATAGGATATGAAAGTTTAAGAGAAGAAAAGCAGAAATTAATAATCTAGAAAAAAACAGCACTTTCAACTTAGAAAAGCAACCATGTGTCAGTAAAGGCTTTGAAAAATAAGAAGAGAAACCTGCGTCCATACATATTTATGAATCCATAAAAATATGAAGTGTAAAAACATTAGGATACCTTTGGACTAGATTTTTAAGACCTGCATGGTTTCCTCTGATAGAATCCATGTGCAATATGCATGGTACCTTCGATAAATTGACCAGGTCTTCATCTGAAATATAAAAAATATGCATGAATAAAAGGCATATTTCCCAAAAGCCCTTTCCCAGTCAAACCAGAATATATACCTTTAAATCTAGCCACTTCCCCAAGATGACATATGACTAGCAAACTCCAATGAAGGCTGTGAGTAATATGCACATACACTTGACATTAGCTCATAAGTTCTTAGATGTCTTTCCTAGAAAGGAAATAATGATTCTGAGAACAAGTTTCTTACTTGAAATTTACAGGAATAAAGATGTAATCTTTTCCAAAAATATCTAATTTCCTAGTCCATTTATGAACTCGCAGGAAAGCAGCCCTTCCATCTGAAATACTGGATGGATCTTTGTCAAGATCAGCAAGTTTCCGAAAGAAAAAACTGTTAAAAAAATGGAACCTCTGACTTTCCTCAGGCTGTATCTGATTCTTCAAATACCTGTCAAAAATATGATTTAAAGCCTCTAAAACCACAAGATAGTGTATGCTAAACCCTAGAATTTCTTATGTTCCAAACTTGAGCATTAAGAATAGAAACATACACAAGTATAAAATAATTAAAATGGTCTTACTTGGTGTAGAAGTCAATGATCGTATCATTGATGAATGTCTCTGGTTGTAACAGATCAAAATCTCTCTTGCTAATGGAAACAGCATCAAAATCACCTTTCGGATATATAACCTCCTCAAAAGGCTCATCAAAACTGCAAAACAGGTATTGTAGGTATAGAGCATAAGCAAGACTAGATGACATCCAACCAGGGACATGAATCAGGGAACACACTTGAAACAAAAAGAAAACATAGACTTTTGACCCCTTTTTTTTTTTCGGGAGAGGGAAGGTTGAAGTTCCAGAACTTACTTGGGAAAATAAGACTTGCGTACTGGTGAATCATCCCCATCCATTTCCATCAGTGGACTGAAAAGGAAAAGGAATATTTTAGCCCTGCTCTAGATTTAACATCATAATATCATGACAGGCATGTAAATATCCGTCTTTGTCCAGGAAACAAAAATAAGAACAAGAAAATCAACATAAATGGCCAATTAGAGTTGAATGATGACTTTGAAAAGAAACATCAATTAAGAAGCTTACTCAAACAAAGTACTCCACAAGGCTAGGTATTTAACATTTAATGAGGTGATTGCTTCCTGTTTCTCACACCATCTGGGGTCAAAAACTGCAAACTTTAACTCCTCAATAGCTGGAAAATATATACATGAGCAAATAAAGTCAGATAAAAAGAAGGAAAAAAATAGCTGATAGCTAATTACCATATGATGGTCAAAGTATATGTTATCCTAGGTCAAAGTATATGTTATCCTAGGCCAAGACTCTAACCAAAGAAAAACAATTGAACAATGTCAAACCATATCCTCAAAAATTGTCTTCATCTGTATAGACAAAAATATTATAGATCAAAGAAAATAAGAAAAAAGATTACACGAAACAAAATAAAAAAAGCTATGTAAGACCACTAACCTGAAGTTTTACATTCACTCTCAGCCTCTGCGGCACCCTTTGATAGGACTTTCAGATTGACTGTCATATATCCGACCTACAATGCAGACCATACAGAAAACTGTATACTGTTAAAACCAGGAAACTGCACAAAGGCACTAACTTTAAACATTGCCATGTAGGACTCACCCTTTGAAACCACTGACAATGAATGCTAATAATATCATCAATGCCCCTTTCGAAACTAAAGGTCCCATGGTGGTCACTCATAGTTGAGCACTCAATTTTGATGCCATCAGGAGAAAAAATGGCTGATACCCCTATGTAACAATTATCTTGATATAGAACATAATCCAAACATATAACTGTCCCATCTATGTTATCCTGCAAATTTCAGAAAAAAAAGGATAATTGAAACAAATCTGATAAGCCTTCACAATATCATGTACTAATAATATCGATACTATAGGCTAATAATTTTCTTTAGAACTGTTTTAACAGTCAACTAAAGAAAAAATAACATGTCAAGAGGGTATTTAGAAACTCTTGCCCAGAGAGCTAACTTCAGACAATAGACTACATTGTATATGAATGAACCCCCTAAAGATGAAAAACACTGCATACCACCTAGCCCATTCTCATTTATTAATATATTTAAAAGGAAAGGAAATTACCACAGGGATATCGCCAATGCAATGATCTAACATGTTTCCATTCAAAGAAACTGAAAAATGCAGATAACAATATTTAGAAAATAAAAAACCACTACAAACAATAAGGAATTGAACGTAAAATTTCAAATCAGAAGGAATACCATTATCCACTGCTACGTCAGAAGCAGAACTTGATGGAGATCTTTCACTCATGCTTTCATTAGCATCTGAAGCCAGATCAACTGGCTCAATCTGCAAGAGTTAAAACAATATAAGCGCAAGCCAGAACATAAATAACTTAATCCAAATTGTAGTTCAGGAATAACTGGAAAAGTACCGTTAAAGGAGAATTAGAAAGGGAATCGTTTACTTGTCTTTTCCCAGGTGAAGGTGCTTCAGAAAATGAATCTCTCAACTCAAACTCATAGATATCATTTTGTAAGTCTGGCTGTTGTTCAGAACATGTGGACTTTGACTCTGGGGAAACATCCAGGTCAGTATTTCCTTCCTTGGAAAATTCCTTTTCAACAGCCCCCAGTGAGGCAGCTGGAGTAGCACCATCAAAACTATAATCACCATCAATTGCATCAACATCTACACA
This sequence comes from Gossypium arboreum, assembly GCF_025698485.1. Lineage (NCBI taxonomy): Eukaryota > Viridiplantae > Streptophyta > Magnoliopsida > Malvales > Malvaceae > Gossypium > Gossypium arboreum. Next base: position 88,696,631 of record NC_069070.1, on the reverse strand, counting down.
AGGAATGTTGTCCATTCCCTTTCTCTGAACAGCAGCACCACGGGCAACTTAAAGAAAAGGTAAAAGAATTATTATCAGAAAAGCAGGGGATTAAGTAAATATGAAACATCCATGCATCTAACTCTACAGTTATCTTATAATTCCAATTTTTTAATAAATTTTTCATATAATATTACTTTAACCATCCCGAATTCAACATCCATTGCTGAACAAAGAGAATATAACTCATACTTTTCAAAGCCCAATCCCACATACACACATCCAGAAAAGATGAAAAACCAAAAATAAAAACCATAGCAAATTATAGGATAGTTAACCATATCTCCAGAAAACAAGTAATCCAAACAATCCAAACAGGAATATATGTTTTCATGCTAGTGAAAGAAAAGAGTATCATCTTATTAGACACATCTAAATGTTCACATCGATCAAGCAATCTATAGAGCTTGTAATTCACCATATCTCCACATCTTGATCACCGTTACTCAATAAGGGATTACAACTAAACAATCAATCTACTAATGACCACAGACTCTGAAAAATTCTAGTTGCTTCATTGGAAGTGAACTCAGAGCTAACATTCACTTCTTTTCTTTCCTTTTTTTTTTTTTTTTGGAAGTGGCGTTGACTAAATTATGGAATTCAATCCAAACAGTGATTGCGAACTGGTTCCTACAACCTCATTGCAATATGGTAAAATAAAATTTATACAAGTACTAACTACAATTCAATCATTTCATTTTCATTTCCCTAGCCTTATTAAAAGGAGGTAAGGATTTTGTGTATTTAAAATTAGACAGAAAATTCGATCGGTTTTCTAAGGGCCTTTTTTCAGCGCCCAAAAAATTATTTAAAACAGAATAAGATTTCTTTGTTTTATAAACCTACCACATTCGAGAAATTGACATTTGAGAGTCGCGGCGTCATCGAAATTAGGGCTTTTTAATTTACTCAAGTATTTATCAGCTGCCAATTCTGAAATCTCGTCCTCCTCCTTGAAGTCGAACACCTCAAGACCGTTCTTCATTGGCGCGTGAGACGACTATAAGTCAGACTGAATGAACGAGTTGGCAACTCGGTAAGCCGGGAATAGAAACTCAGTGAGTAAACGTACAGGAGACCAATTACCCGCGATTTTCCAAGGACAGGAAAGGCACTGCCCTAATTTCGGTGTAAACGAACGAATTAGATTGAAGAAAACCAGCTCGAGCGAGGAAAAAAGGAAGAAGATTTGAAACGTGTTGGCTTTAGGATGATTAAGCAAGGCGCATGTTCAGAGAGTAAATAACACGAATCAATCAGATGACAGAAAAAATTGATAGAATAACCATTTTAACCGTCAATATTTACGGTTTTTTTCGATTTGGTTATTACCTTTAAAAAGTACATAAAATTATAAAATTAAGTTTTTAAAATATATTTTCAATAAAAATCCTAATTCCTTTAAAAATTATAATTTAAAATTCAAAAGAAATCTTAATAATATGAAAAGTTTCAAAAATAAAAAATGCTTTTTTTGTGATTACAAAGAACTAAAAATAAACTATAGGAGAAGCTATATATAACTGTAATACTTCCTTTCTATCAAAAGCCAACTTGATAATTTGATTAGCTTATTTGTTAACTTCTCTAGGCACTTAATCTATGGACAAGTTCCCCTTCTTTCAATAAGGACTCCTTGATAGCCCTAATAACTTCCAAATTATCGATCTGTATCAATATTCTATCACGAAGACTTCCTTGTGCCAATATCACACCATCTAAAATGACCCATAATTCAGCTTCAAAAACATAACATATCATTATTTTGCAATTGAAACCAATGATCCGTTCACCATTTTGGTCTATCAAAACTCCTCCTGCCAAAGCGGCACTTGTGTTGATCTTAACAGCTCCATCAGACCGTATGGTGATAAAGTCTCTTCAAAGTTTAAGTTATTCATTATTTTACAATTGAACCCAATGATCTATTCACCATTTTAGTCTCTCAAAACTCCTACAGCCGAAGTGGAACCTATGTTGATTTTAATAGCTCCATCAACCTATATGGTGATAAAGTCTCTTCAAAGTTTTAAGTTATTCATTTAGTTTGTATTAAATAAGATTTTAATACAATTTCTAAATTAAATTAAAAATACTTATTAAAATTTGAGTTTAATATGTAGTAAACGAATAACTCAAGCTTTGGAGGGATTTTACTACCATTAAAGAAGTAAATAGCATATTTTTCATAAATAAAAAATTTCCAAAAATTTATATAACTTAATGGATTTTAAATGGTTTAATTGTATAAACTTTTATCATTTTTCGGGGTAAAGTGCAATTTTACCATTACTAATTTAAAATTTGATAAATTATAAAGGGCCTAAATGGAAAATTTTCCATTTTAGGGGGGCCATGGCCCCTGCCAGCCCCAATTGGCTCCAACACTGGCACCACACCTCATTGGTATAAACCGAAGCAATGCGTGCTTAGCACCTCATCAGTAGGTCCGAAGTAATATGCATTCCATGCCTTATTAGTATAAACCAAAGTAATCTGTATATAACTAATTCTATAGTATGCCAATTATACCTGACTCTATTCGAGACCGTTTAATAGGGTATTCATTATTTCAATACATACATGTTCCACATGTTATATACTATTTACATGGTAAATTCATATCATTCACAAATCATTTACATATCATTATCATGCTTTCACATACCATTTACATATTGAATCACACCTTTATTTTTCCATTCAACACGTTCATTTCGTACTCATATTTTTTTATTCAAAACATGATATGCATACTAATCACATATATTGTCATCACATTACAGCAATTCACTATAGCTCAGAATACTTACCAATCATGAGACAAGTATCGTTTGTTACCTTAATCAAGTTAGTACTTAATAGGCTATGTATTGAATTCAAAGTCATGAAAGCGCAAATTAGGATAGAACTACTCATCTATGGCCTTCATCTTCCATTTATCTTGCAACATCTCGATGTTGTTTTTAGCTACATACGATAAATTCAATTGTATAAATCATATCAGTTTCACACAAAACTCATAAAAGTACATCAATAATTCATCAAATGTAATTTATTCATTTTAATTCTTCTAAGCCCAAATGTCTGAAATAATCTTTTGATATTATTTATCAAATCAAAATCTGAATTTGTATATATTCACTAGGGACCTCATACTATCAACCTGTAACATAAGTTTATAACAACTTTCATTTTATTCTATTTGGTCCTTAATGTCATAAAATTAACTGGCAAGCTTAACTCAAATTCTAACTTAAAATAATACTTTCCACTATGTTCTAACATGAGCTTAACATAATCCTAACATAGTTCTTATCATACCATGGTTTTAAGCTTCCAAATCACTAATTATTCAAATAAGGAAACTTGAACAAATCTTCCTAACTGAAAAGTCTAAGAGTTGGGTCAGCTAAACCAGGCTCACATGATCTAAAATCCATAAAAAATCAACGAAAAGATCATGCTTACCTTGTGAATTTCGGATCAGAAATGGCTTAAAAAACTCTCAAACTTTTTTTTTTATTTCTTAAGCTATAGACGACAATAGCATGAAGGAGATGATAAATGTTTTCTCTCTCCCACTCACTTAGCTTATAAAATAGGATTAGTGATATAATTAAGTATAATTAACTTAAAATGGATGGCTTTGATTTAACAATTATCATCTAAATGGAAATGGATGGATGGGATCTTCTCAACCCACTAACCAAGTGACAATAATGGTTAAATAACCATTTATTCATTGGTTGAATTGCTATATAAGTCCACTTGTATTTTCTAAATTAAGACTGGATAGCGATTACACTTTTACAATTTAGTCTCTATACTATAATCAATGACTTTCTCGATTAAATAACTTGAAAATTCAAGAATATAATCTTGTAATAGATATGCAAGTCCTTTTATTAGTAATTTCACTAATTTTTTTTTACAAAATTCAGCTTCGAAGTTGTATTTTTCAACACTAGCTAAAATTGGATTGTTACAATTCTTCTTTCTTTCAAGAAAATTTATCCTCAAGATTTACTTAAAAAAGGTGGGGATATTGCAATCATATTGTCTATTTTGACTCCCAAGTAGCGTCTTCAATGTTGAGGCTTTGCCATAGAAATTTTACTAACGACGTGCATTTATTTCCCAACTCTTCCACTTCCTGAGTTAAGATCTACTGGTTCTTCCTCATAGGTCAAATCAGGTTGCACTTCAATCATTTCTACATGTATCATATGGAAGAGATCATAACAATATCTCTGTAGCATTGACACATGGAATACATTGTGGATCTCTTGTAATTCCTGTGGCAACACAAATCGACATGTTACCAGGACTTAATTTTCCTTTGCGACCAAAGCATAATTTTTTTCCACGGAGAGACCTTTAGAAACACTTTCTCACCTACATTGTATTCAATTTGTTTCCATTTTAGGCCTATATACGACTTTGTCTATCTGATGTTGCTTTCAACTTGTCTTTTATTAATCGTACCTTTTTTCAATTTCTTACATTAAATTTGATCCAACCATCTTTCTTTCACCCAATTTCGACCAACATAAGGGTGTTTGACATCGTCAACCATACAAGAATTTATGCAAAGCCATCTAAATGCTTAATTAAATACTGTTATTCTAAACAAACTCCACTAGTGGTAAGTAACGCTCCTAACTAGCTTCAAACTTGATAATTCAAGCTCACAATATATCGTCCAACACTTGTATAACACTCTCCGATTGGCCATTTGATTGGGGATGAAATGCAGTACTAAAGTTCAACTTTGTACCCAAAAACTCATGCAGTTACTTCCAAAATCTTGATGTGAAACAAAGGTCTCGATTTGAATTACTCGACAATGGCACACTACAGAGTCTTATTATCTCATGACTATACACCTTAGCAAGCTTCTGAAGTGCCAATTTGTTCTCACCGCTAAAAAATGAGCAAATTTCATTAAATGATCTAATATGACCCAAATAACATTTCTTTTATTCGGTGAAATTGGAAATCACATAACAAAATCAATTGTGATTTGTTCTCAATTCCGCTCGGGGATCGAAATAGGTTGAAGTACACCTAAGGGAACCTAATTTTCGACTTTAACTCGCTAGCAAGTCAAACACCTTGCAACAGATTCAACAATTTCTCTTTTTATACTCAGCCACCAATACATCTCTCAAAGATCACGATATATTTTTGCACCACTAGGATGCATAGCAAACAGACTATCATGAGTTTCACGAAGAATCAATCATTTCTTTAATTACCCGATTTTAGACAATGTCAGAAAATGAAATTTTAAAACTCAATTTCATAAATCGAGTCAATGAAAATACGAATAAAAAGATTTAGGAAGTTAGTATTAAAATATATTAATGAGTGGTTGAGAAATTAAAGTAAGAAAATCATTGATTAAAATTTAGGGACTAAATTGTAAAAGGTGCAATCACTATTAAGTTTTAATTTAGAAAATGCTTGAGGATGTAATAAGTAATTAACTTAAGGACTTTGAAGTAATTTTGTAACACCCCAAATTTTGGGCCTAGAAGTTTTAAGTCTTGAGTGGGTGTAGTTAAGAGACTACACATAAATATTTAATTGTGCAAGGAAGTGACACAAATCTGTATTTATTTCAGTGGTTAAGCGTGCTGGAAAGTGTCTAAGAAGTCTTGGGTTCAAGCTTGAGCAAGTGCAAAATGTTTTGTTTTTAAAGGAATAAGCAATGTCTCTAGACAGTAGGCTTTTAATTAAATGTGGGTAAAACATGTCATAAAATGCCTACTGGTTTAGGGGAAATGGTGTGTAGAGTGGTTCTAGGAGGTTTGAAGTTTGAATCCTACAGTGTGCAAGGGAGTGATTTATTTTTGCGGGTGGCTTTGGGAGGAAGTTGTGTTTGACCGAAACACCAAGAGTTTCAATAAGTTTGAATAAGTTTGTTACTAGCCGAATTTGTGGAGGAGTTTGAAAGAGATTCAAATAGGTAGGTTGAGAGATTGTAAGAGAGATTTAGGGAGTGGAACTTGGGGATAGTAGTAGTTGGCCAAAAGTGGGATTTTCTCATTGTGCAAATTCGGTCATAGGACCTTTACTCTTGTGCCGAAATAGGGTTTGAATTTTGCTCTCCATTTTAGAAACGTTTATCACTTGTTTTCCTTTTCTCTCTTTTCAGTATTGTGTGGTTGGTAGCTGAATACCATTAGTGTCCATTCGGGTAATTGGGTTTTTACCCTCCAATATTGTGCTTTGCTTGACCAACCTCTTTTCTCTCCCTCACTTTTCTCCTTAAAGTAATTAGTACTTTGCCTTTACTTATTTTTGGTTTTGGGTAGCCGAACCTTACCTCCCTTGTTAGCCGAATATTGCTTGTCTTTCATTGCTGATTCTCTTCTATTCTTGCACTCTCTCAAGCCTTGGTGGATACCATCTCTTTTCTCTCTCAATTCTAACCTCTCTTCCCTTTCACTCAACAGTTTCCATTGGCTGAATATCGATTGGTATGTCTGGGTATCTCTGCTCTTTCGACTTTTTTCCTCTATTTCTCTAGTTGACAATTCTTATCTTCTTTTTCTTTTGTTATGATGTTCTTTTGGGTCTTAAGTAATGCGCAAAGAGTGGAGGAGTTCTCTAGCGCTGTGGAAACGATTGGAACCTTTTCATCCGTTCTTGACTGAAGGTAATACTGTTCGTAGTGATTGAATCTAAACTGGAATATGTTGGCTTGGATTGGTATTCGCCGAATATACTTTTCTCTTGTTTTGGGTTTGTGTTTTCTATAGGCTGATACATGGATTCAACTCATATGTATAAGCAATCTTGAATATTAAATTCACTTTTTATGCAAATAACCATCAAGGAGGTTGTTTTTAGCAATCTTTGTCAGCATTTTGGGTAGACTGATACCACACTTATTCAATCAAGGTGAGTTTCGATATGCCTTTGAAATGAGTTTTTAACTGGGGGTGTTTAACCTTGATTGATTATAGGACTAAACAAGGGTCTTGATTGAATATAGGTTGGGGGTTATCGATTTTGGCGAATTCTCGTAAACAGGTGTGTGTAACATTGCCATTAGATGTGAAACTGCAAAGGCTGGAAAGTCGAAAAGCCGAAAAGTGGGTTGTCGATACCTCACGATGTGTGGGCGCCTGTGTGCCAGGCCGTGTGACAAAACATGGCCGTGTGATCGATGAGATGGCCATGAACGTCTTCATGGGCTGAATTGGTATTGGGCCATTTTGGGCCAAATTGGGCCATGTAGGGCCAATGGGCCCGTAGGCCCCACACGAAAGCAATCACACAAATGTGTGGTTACTATTGAGCTAGGTTGTGTAAACCACACGACTAGGGCCAATTTGGGCTATGTGGGCCATACAAACGTGTGGGCCCACATGGGCTACATAATGGGCCTTGGGCCCATTTTCATTGTTTGACTGTTAAGGTTGCACGGATTGCTCGAGACGACTGTGACCTTCTGTTGGGTCAGTAAGTGTACCTGAGCCCTTATGTGATAAAATGACTAAAATACCCCTACAGGGTAAAATGACTGGAATACCCTAATAAGGTAAAATGATAGATTTGTTCTACGATATGTATGACTGTATTTGAGCATGCCATGTTATATGTATGTTGCATCTATGTATGATATTATGTTGCATTCCATGGGGTGGGGTGGGATATATGATTTTAGAGGAAGTGTACTATACTGATATGGTCGCACGGGTCGTGCAAGACGACTGTGGACCTACTGATGGCTTTAAGTCTACTATATTGGCAGTTTTGCTGCAATACTGATTTAGTGCCGTAACCGGTATGACTTAGTGTGTAAGGATAGATGGGTCGATTTAATCCCCACATGGTGTGTAGGATTGGTACGGAGATGGTGTGTAGAGGCTGGATTGGGTAGGATTTTTTGATTGCATACTGTGCTGATTTTGTTTGGGGCTTAGGCCTCACTGATACTGTGATTGTAATGGGCTCAGGCCCAGACTGCTACTGTTTCTAGAATGGGCTAAGGCCCTAACTGAAATTGAGGGCTTAAACCTAAGTTGTGTTTACTCTGACTGTATGCTTTTATGGGATTTCACACGCTGAGTTTTCGTAAACTAACCCATCTGTTAACCGTGATGAAATCCCAAAGCTTAGATGGACCGAAGCGACAGAGGACTCAGAGGTGGCCATTCCACGAAGTTTTCTCTTAATATTATAATTGAGATTTTATTTTAGGTTTTATTATGTAATAAGGCCTCTTTAATTTTATATTTTGAATTTGGGTTTTTAGTTACTTTGGTTTATAACTGCTAGTGATAGGAAAACGTGAGTTTCCAAAAAGTCAAAACATTTTCAAGACCACCACAGATATATAACTCGTTTTCAAAACTGCTGCGATTAATAAACTGTTTCCAAAATTAATAACATTTTATTAAAAGTAACCTTTATAAGTACAACCACATTATGAATAAACAATAAGGCTTTGAAATAACTTTTCAACCTACACAAAGAGGCGAGTTAAAGAAAGGACTTTTTAAACGACAAGTCTTAGATTTCAAAAAACACTTCAGTGTGACATCGCCAGATTCGACCATAAAATCTAGGCCGGGTTTGGGGTGTTATAAATTTGACCATTATTGAAGGATAGTAGTGGAATGATATTATTACATCCATTTATCTTAATTATAGCTTGATTAATTAAAACTAACATATTATTATTAAACCACTAATAGTGATTAATTAAGCTTAATTAAACAACACATCTTAGCATTTATAGTATATGATAGTGGATGGAATTTAAAGCCATCATCTTCTTCCTTTGATTGTCTAAGTGAAAAAGAAAGAAAGAATTTCCTTTTTTGCTTTCTTTACAATTTAGTCCAAAATCCCTAAGTTAAACATGTTTTTCTTTTGAAATTTGTATGTTTTCATGATCATCTAAGCTTGATTAGGCTTACCCATGCCTTAGATTTTTCAATTGATAAATGTTTATCAAGTTGCCATTAATTGGTATTGATGAAATTGAGCTTGATTTTGATTAGAATTTGAACTATGAGTTTTGAGCATGTTAGGACTAAGTTGAAAAGTAGAGAAAAATGTTGGGAATGATTAGAAATTCAATTAAGCTATATAGTTTATTTATGATATCAGAGACTAAATTGAATAAATTGAAAGTTATTAAGAAATTATGCTATAGATTAGGTGTACCAGGTCTTAATGAAATAATTTGAACTTTGGTTTTTGATTTGATATTAAATATAAAAAAATATGAATTCATATATAATGAGTAAAATGAATAGAATGCAAATTATGTTAAATTATATTTTTTCATGTGATTGAGTGGAAACTAATATCATTTCTATAATTAAATTATCGTACATAGCTAAAGACGATGTCAGGCCATTTCGAGACAAAGGAAAGGCAAAAGTTGTAAATGAGTAGCGATCCCAATTTGTGCTTTCATGATTTGAATTCAATTTTGTGTGTGTGTGTGTATGGCTTGTTTCAAAGTAGTTTCGTTGTAGTACCTCTATTTGTCTTATGATTTGGTAAGTATTATGTGATTGGTAACTTATGAAAGTGTGATAATATGCAAAGGATGATATGAAATGATATAGATTGTGTAATGACCCGATTTCCAGTGATGTCAGAAAATACGATTTTAGAATCTCATTTTTATAAACCAAGTCTGTAAATATATAATAGGAATATTTATGGAGTTAATATAAAATTATATTAAAATTCAGTTAAGTAATTTAGCCGAAAAAGTAGTTAATTAAGGCTTAGGGACTAAATTGTAAAAGTCTAATTGTTATAGAGTTTTAATTAAGAAAAGGCTTGGGGAACTAGATAAACATTATCTAAAGGACCAAAATAATAAATAAACCAATTTATAACATGACTTAGTGGATGATATTGATGATGACCACTTAAATTACATTAATAGTATAATTAATAAAATAAAACATGATTAACTTAATTAATTAAGGTTAATTAGTAATTAACGATGGTATAAATGCCAAAGTAAGTGGAGAAAAGATGATAACTCATCATCTTCTCCATTGTCCGCTGAAGAAAAAAACGAAAGAGAAACACCATTGTTGATGCTTTAAACATTCGACCACCTATTCAAGCAAGTCCTAAGCTATTTTTCTTTGATTCTTATAGATTTATGATCATGGGAGCTTGATTTAGCTACCCCATGTATCAATTTGTTCAACTGTTGAATTTTTAATAAGTTTCTATTGTTGAGAAATTGATGAAATAAACTTGAAATTGATAGAAATTTAGATTATGATAAACACTAAATCGTAAAGCTTAATAAACTTTGTTGTTAACTTTGTAACATTAGAGACCGAATTGAATAAATTGAAAACATGTTATGAATTTATGCTAGGAATTGAAAATATAAGGTCCCTAATGAAAGAATATGAAATCAAATTTTGGTCTAAAGCTATTAATTGAAAAAAATACAAATCCCGAGTTTAGGGATTAACTTGATTAAAATGAAAAATATGCTTGACTTTGTATTTAAATGTGAATTGGATGAAAATTGATATTATTTATTTGTCATATTATCATATGTAGCTAAAGATGACGTCAGGCCATTGAGAGGGAAAGGAAAAGCGAAAGTTGTCGACAAGTGGCACAAAATTTATTATGATTCAAGATCAATTTAATTGTTTTTATATTCATCTTAATTGCATGATTGAGTATCGAGGTGAGTATATAAGGGTCATATGAATTGATTTGTGGTGATTGATATTGAATATCGAGATAGTGGACAAAATTGAATAAAATAGGAAGTAGTATGATTCAATTAAAACATGATATGTGAAATGGAAATGCTTTGGACTATGCTATGTGGCATTAGTTTTATATGTGAGTTAATAATGATAATATGCAAATTGATTATATAATGTAATAGGAACATTGATTACTGACCTGCCGCCAGTTGTAGTGGCAGTTTAATTATATTTTGGCACTTAACGAGCTTGTTTTCTAGGCATTTTATAATTAATTATTGCATTTTTAGTATTAGTAGATTAGGATTTAATTATTAGTAAAATAAGCGTTTTTACGCATTTTCTAATGTTTCAATAACCCATAAGGCAAACTCAGGTTTGAGAATGACTAATAGGCTATGTAAGTGTGCAGAATGCTTAATTCTAGGCCCCATTGACGTAAGAACTTGGGACGAGTGTTACACAAGCTTCCAGAGCCACGAAAGCATGATAGGCACTTCCAAGCCCACAAAATGACTGTTGTGTCATGACATGTAAAGTCTATGGTGCGACACGCCTCTTATGTTGCAACATAGCAACCTTGTGTTGAGACATAGCAGCTCAAGTGTTGAGACGTAGCTTGAACGTAGGTCACAAGCAATGATGACGTCAGCAACCGTATTTGACAAGATTTTAAGGTACTGTTTGATATCTTACATTTATTAGTACCAGGGGAGCATAAGGTGCACATATTTTAGCTTATAAATAAGAGGCTCCTGTACACAAATTAGGGCAATCAAACTATAACACTCTTAACCCATCTCTGTTATGGGATTAGGGTTATGGAGTATTATGACACACATTCAATCAAATGACTCACAAAACCATCCAAATATTAATTTAAATATAAACATTCAATCCAAACATTAAGCAGAACATATATGCACTTTTAGGCTTTAAATCGAGCTTATGGGACCTTAAAAATAGTTTGGAAACAATCAGAGACTAATTTGTAACAAAACATAAAAGCATGAAAATATTGAAAATTTTGGAAACAGGGTCACACGGCCATGTGGCCAGGCCGTGTGACAGAGTCCAGGTCGTGTGGCTTAGAAACATGACCATGTGGCCAAACCGTGTACAATTCAAAATTTAGGTCACACAGCCGTGTTGCAAGCCATGTTCCAGACCGTGTGTCTCTAGGTCGTGTAACAGCCTGATGCCATATGGAAAATCCTACACTTAAAATCAAGATGACACACGGCCATGTGGTGTGACCGTGTGTGGCACACGACCATGTGCCAGCTCGTGCCCCAGGCCGTGTGCACCTTAAGTGAGTTCCTAAACATGGCAACACTTCACTCAATTCTTAGGTACCAAGCCAAACCAAAAAAAACCATTTTCATACCTTTAAAACACATTTAAACATGCTCAAAACATACCAAACATTCAACCTATGTGCCTAACCAATATGCCTTCATTGCCACCATAATTCAATTATCAAACCAAATCCACATTACAAAGCTAACAACTTGCATTAAAATATCACAAGTCCATACATTAAACATATGCTAAGCCTACCAATTTGTTCAATCCATCCACATCCTAATTTACCATATTTCAAACTCTTCCATGAGGCATGTACCAAATAACCAAAGACATATTTATAAAAGCATGTACAAACCAAAACTAAAGGCATATACAGAAGTAAGCTAAAATCCAACTTAAACAACATCATACAAGTACAATGTGTACAACTTGTAATAAGTATCTTAAACATACAGAAGACACACCTATTACATGCCATATAATCCAAAGGTGAACATGTCAAAAACTACCAATAGATATTTGGATAGTGTGGTCTTCATGTTGATCCGATTGCCTAATTCCACAAAACATTATCTACAAAGAACAGGAAAAATGACACAAGTAAGTTTCAATAGAGCTTAGCAAGTTCAACAGTTAAAATGATAAAACTTACCGTATAAATGTAACATTTATACATTATCATGATTAATAAACAACAATCTTGTCAACCACCATTATTTAACAGGTGAGTTTATATAAACATATATGAGCTGTATAATTTGTTCAATCACATGAGACCATTTGATATCAAGTCATGATAAAATCAGAAAATTATACAAACATTTATATAATTCAATAACAAGTAATCTATTACTAGAAATTTTCCCGATGAACAATATAACATATACGAGTATGCGATCATCCACCCGAAACACACTAGAAAACTCAAATGAGCTAATCAAACCAAAAACAAGCCTTGGCACCAAGTGCCTAGCCCCTAGGATATCATCCTTCCGAAAACACACCTGGGCACCATTTGTGTAACACCCCGTACCCGAGTCCGTTACCGGAGTCGAACACAAGGTGCACACAGACTTAATTGTTTTCACAGTCCAAAAAAAAAAAAAAATTCCAGACTAGTTGGTTACTGCATCACTGTCGCCTTAAAAATCATATCTTGAGATTTAAAGCTCGAAAATCAGTTTCGTAATTTTTCCCTCTAACTAGACTCATAAGTCCATCAACATATTTTTTTCTAGAATTTTTGGTCGGGCCAATTAGTACAGTTTATTAGTTAAAGTCTCCCCTAATCCAGGGTTCGACTACACTGACCTACGCGCATTACAAATTGGACATCTCCCTGTACAGGGCTTCAATACTGATTCCGTTTGTTTCTATAGAAACTAGACTCAGAGAGGAATCTATACATATATGGCATGACTCCTAATTATCTCTGGTTAATTTACAATGAATTTCCAAAGTCGGAACAGGGGATCCAGAAACCATTCTGGCCCTGTTTCACAAGAACTTTAATATCTCTTAACATGTAACTCATATGACCGTTTCGTTTCTTCCATATGAAAGTAGATTCATCAAGGTTCATTTACATAATTTATTCACTATTTAATTCCATTCTTATAATTTTTAGTGATTTTTCAAATCCACACCACTGCTGCTGTCAGCATCTGTTTTCAAGGTAAACCTTACCTATTTCGTGGTTTCCACGGACCAACTGGAGTTTTGTCATACATAGGTCCACATATACTCATATTTAGCCATTCCAATGGCTGATCATTTGCCCAACACTTCCATTCCAGTCCATACTCACATCATGAAACCATACATATATACATAAACACAAATAGTCTAATGCCATACTCCACTTTTACGAGCCATTTTCGCATGGCTGTACACACATACATCACAAAACATACTTGAAAAACAGCAAAGGGTAGTCCTATACATGCCATATCCAGAGTTCAACTAAAAGAATACCAAAAGGGCTTTGATAGTATGGATGACTTCGACTTCGATGATCCCGAATCCGATAGCTAACGAGCAAAATCTATAAAACAGAGAAACAGAGAAACGGAGTAAGCAATTTATGCTTAGTAAGTTTGAGCAAGGATTCCAAGACAACAAAAGCATAGCATTCATATAGCTAACGGATAATTTCGTATGCACAAATTCTCAATGTCATACTTATTTCACATTCCAACCCCTATATTCATACATAAGGGTCATCTTAGCGAGATCTGGAAGCTCATTACTCGATCGAGCGAATATCATTCAAGGAATCAACTAATTTCAAGCACGCATTTAACATACCTCATTGCTGGAATTTTTCAAGCGTATTAACTGAAATTTTACAGCAAGAACGCTCGTTCTCGAATCACGTACCTTCGAATTTAACCGGATATAACGACTCGCTCAAATGCCTTGGGACAAAGCCCGGTTATAGTAACTCGCACGAATGCCTTTGGGACTTAACCCGGTTTAGTAACTCGCATTAAATGCCTTCGGGCTTAGCCCGGATTTATTAACTCGCATTTAACGCCTTCGGATCTTAGTCCGGATATAGTCACTTAACACAAAGCCTTCGGGACTTAGCCGGACATCATTCAAATAGCCAAGCACAATTATCAATAAATCATGACACATTCAGATTTCATTTTCATTAGCAAAGTTCAAACACAAGTCACTTATCACATTTGCAATTTCGGCTCAATAGCCACACACAAAGAGCATGATCTAATCAAATCATAATCTAAGTTCCATTTCTCGAGAACTTACCTCGGACGTGGTCGAACGATTTCGACGGCTATTCGACTACTTTTTCCTTCCCCTTATCGGATTTAGCTCCCCTTTGCTCTTGAGCTTAATTTAACAAATAAATTGGTTTTATCATTTGACCATCGAAGGAGGAATTCAAGGTACTTAGCCCACATATTTTCATTAGACATTAAAGTCACATATGTACGGAAATCATGAATCAAACTCAACACATTAGTTAGTACTCTCCTTAGCCGAATTTTCCAAGCCAAGAATAGGCATCAATATGCTTGCCTCTAACCGAATGCATGCACACCATTTCCCCTCATGTGGCCGAATATGCATGTCCATGTTGAGGCCAATTATACACTTAATACCACAAAAAAAACAGCATACATTTTACTAACTAACGCATTCCATATTGTAACTCAATACACATCTATCATTTCCTTCATGACCGAAACATCATCATAAGAAAATATATACCTTGAGATAGTATATTCGTCATACCAATACATCATGTGCAAACATATATACATATATATATGCTAGAGCCGAATCTCAAGTTGATTGTAACTAAACATGAACATAAATCCAAAACACAAATCTTACTTTCCATGCAATGAGCATAAATCATACTTATGGATGTACCATGGCCGAATACATCACAACACCAAAAGTTTTGGTCATGATTAAACAAAGAACTTAATGTCTTACTCAAAAATACTAAAAAGAAAGTCCAAGAGCCATCAATCCACCATCACATGTATCATTAGCAAGCTTCATATTTAACATGCAATGGCATTAACACAAAATCCACCTTGGCCAAATACCATCCCCATGATATAACAAAGATTTGAACCATGGGCTAATAGGAGCATCAAGCTATCAACTAGAAACATGCATGAATCTCATGGCAAAACATCAAACTTACCTTGATAGTGACCTAGGATAGCCGAATGCTTCACTCCTTCTTCCCTTTTTCCTTCAATTTTCGCCAAAAGATGTTCAAGGATGAACACACACATTTTTTTTTCTTCTTTGTATTTTCTCTCTAGTTTTGGCTCAAAAAAAGGATGAACAAAATTTTTTTCTTTCTTTCCCTTCAACTCACGACAATGGGGAGGGGAGAAGCCTTCACATACATTTTTTTTTTCATTTTTTTATTACCCATACACCTTAGTTTAATGTTTCTCCCTAATGCACCAACAAAACATGTCTATGACATGTTTTGCCCATCCTCCCTTGTCATGGCCGGCCATCACTTGTAAAAAGAGGGGTATTTGACATGCAAGACCATTGTTTTGCATGCATGCTTTAATTAGTCATCACACATTTCCCTCTCCTACTTTCAAAGTTTACTACTAGGTCCTTTTTAGTGAAATTCACATTTATAATCCTAAATCAAATCATCAAAAATGTCACACACGAATTAACACATATCATAGGCATCAAAATGAACATTAAATTATTTTTATGCCTCGGTTTTGTGGTCCCAAAACCACATTCCGACTAGGGTCAATTTTGGGCTGTCACAATTTGCCAAGCTTGAAGGTTTTACATATACCCCCGATAACACACCAAAATCACTGTAAATATAACACGATAATTTACGACAAATGCTAAACTTTGATACATTCAGTGGATAATCACAAGTCAAGAATCATCATCTCATCACAATTAAATCCCATACAGTGTCACACCTCAAAATAGGGGTTAGGAATTTTAGGGGTATTTTAGGTATTTTGGCCTATATGAACTTGAAATTTTATAAGTTTGGTAATCGATAATGTTTTCGACAATGGTTTTCATAAAATCAAGTCAATTTTTGAAAATGAGTTTTAAATATCCTTGATTTTGAAATAGGACTGAATTGTAAAATAGTCAAAACTGGGAGTCTTTATGAAGCAAATAGACCATAATTTTAAAATTAACCCAATAAACCTCAATTCCAATTTGCTTTCATGTTTAAATTTTCTCTTCTTTTTGTTTGTGTCATTTTTGCTCTCCTCTTGCTCTTCTAATTTCTTTTGATCTTCAATTACTAATTACCTTTGAATTCTAACACCCTTGAACCTTAAATCTCCATAAAAACCAAGAAAATCACCCAAACCTCACCATATTCTCCAAAACGTGAGTTTTTGAGATTTGCGTCAAAGCTCAGTTTTCTTCCATTGAACGTAACCATTCAACTTTCTATGAGTTTTAAATGATATCTAGTCCTATAAACTAAATTTTTAGCCATTGAAACGCATAATTTAAATAAAAGCTAAAAATCGTGTCTTTAATTGTGAATTTCGAGTTTGTGGATAAAAACTTGGTTCTAAAGTGATTTTCAATTATTTTTAACCTAATTAGAAGCTTTCTAAAGTTACTTTGAAGTTTCGTTAAGAAATTCATGAGTTTTAATGAATTTTCATCATAAACGCCAAAACTTGTCAAAATATTTTGATACCTTAAAAAGTGCAATTTTGTGTAGTTTAAAAGTTGATAGCTAGCCGTAGATGAATATGTAGATGAACAAAATTATTTTCGAGTGAAAAGATTAAGTGTAGGTCGAGATATTCGAATCTAAAGTTTTCTATAATGAAAGTTTTTGTTAGAAGATAAAGTAGCTTAAGCTTATGTTTGTGACTGTTTTAATGAAGTTAATGGCTGATTGTTCACTGTGTGTTTGTGTGGTTTGTCTTATTGAAGCATTAGAGTCAATAGGACCTTCAATGAGTAGAGATAAAGGCAAAGAAAAGCTTTTCTAAGTTTGTGGTTTTCGGCAAAAGCATATATTTTGGTGAGTGTTTTGGAATAGCTGCTCGCAAGCGATTCATTGTGTATTTAGGAATTTAGAGGTAACCTAAGCCCCTTCTCTAAATTTTGAGTGTAAGTGTTCTTTTTCCCATGTTAAATGCGTGATGAATATGTTTGTGAATTGTGATAAGGAGGATTATGATGTGATGAAATATGAACATGTTGTGATAACTATTGTGACGGTAAATATGAAGGTATGTTATTCATGCCATGTGATAGTGTGTATAATGTGCTAATGATATGGTTATACAACAAATATGTATGAATAATCGATAAAGTAATATTTAATGATAGTATAGATATTTTAGGCTTGTGACTTAATGAGACTGTTGGATATAGTTGGCATGCCATAGGATTGTGAGTACTCACTTATATGTGTTGTGATATTTAGGGCATTGAAGCCCAAGGACAATTTTAGGAGAGATAAGGGAATGTGAGCTAAGCTCCATTCACCAGGATATGTGTGTTTGGTATGTTGGAGAGTGTTAGCTATAACTATGGGATATGTTTGACTCTATGAGTTTATGTATGGTGTGTTGGAGATTCATGTATCCAATGAGTGATGATAGAGCTCACTTTTATGTTTAATAGCTCAAGTGTCAAATTATCTTAAAAAGAGTAGTATATATGTGCAATGTGATGTATGCCTAAACAAGTATGTGGATGCTATGCAAATTATTATAAACTGTGTTTAAATGGGATTTTATGTGACTTTATGTTATTAATTGGTATCGGAATATGCACCTAAATATTTGTATATAAATATGTAAAAGAGATACATGAAAGATGATTAAATTTGTAAGTTATGACTCTGAGTTGAAGATGTTTTGGAAAAATGCTATAAGTTGTTTGGTTGATGCATGATGAATTGTTTGAGTAGTGGATATTCTGAGGAATTACTGACCTTGTTAAGCTTACCCACTCTTTTTTAACCATTGTAGATAAGTAGTGTCGGTGTGAGTGGTGTGGCCTTCAAGGGATGATCCAAGTCGGTTAATTAGCTTATATTAGTTGGTGTTATATGCTTATTTATGTTTGAGGAATAAAGACAATGTGATAGACCAATGTGGTAGATTTTATATCGATTATGCTACGTCAATTTTTGGGTTGGTTGCATGCTATTTATGTTTTGTAGTTTGTGGACTTGAACATGATATTGGGACTACTATTTCGGATATTTTGATGATTTTTTAACTAGGTGAATAAAGCATGTTCTTTAGGATTAAGTTTGAATGGTTTTAATGTTGATGTATGCTGAGATTTTATAGCCTAGAGCAGAGGTATCGATATTTGGTTTTATGAAACGATAACTCTGTAACTTTGATAGTGTAGGGAGTTAGAATATAGAATTGGTATCGATACCTTAGCCCAAGTATCAGTACTCGGGGTAAATTTATCGATACTTTGCGAAAAGTATTGATAGTTTTTGACGTTTGGGAATTTTGGTAAGAAACAGAATGCAAGTTTGGTAATGAGTTTTCATGTGGTACCGATACCACTTAAAGAAAATATCATTACCACACCTTTAGTATCAATACCTATGTATCAGTTTTGGGAAATTTTGTCAAATGGACCTTATGCATGTTTAATTATTATTATAAGACTTCTTGATGTATGGTTAGCATGTAACATTGATAACTAACAAGTATAATCAATTTAAAACCTAAACAGATACTAAAATGGAAGACGTTTCGTTTAGATTGATCTTTTACTTGTATATGACATAAGACGGTGGCGTGGCATCTTGTATTCGGGTTTGGTCACCAAGTTGGGTATAAGGTGTTACATTTGGTGGTATCAAAGCTCTAGGTTTAATAACTCTCAGACTTCGGTGATTGTTGTTGATGTGTTGATTGGGGTTTCGCAACCCATAGATCTTGGAAACCCAAGTAATTAAACTATGTTGAATGTTTGAATCGCATAAGATGCCTTTTGATTGTGATGCATATAGGGTAGGACCCAGAAAGCATTGCCTTCAATCCTAAACTTGCTTGCAGGAATGAGACTTGGATCATCACCTTGCCACTCACACCATTTGTTTATTTGTTTGTGTGTATGTTAGATTATTAGGTATGCCTTCTAGACGTGTCAATATTAAAGCTAGTGCTCAAAAGGATGGTACATCTTTCGTACCTCCTGTACCGCTGCATAGAGTGAATATACTTGATGAGGGTGTAGGCCTTTTGATGGAAGCAATAATTAGAGCGTTTTAGTGGATTGCTGGTACTAACCCTGCTCCAACATCTATCAATCTTGCACCAATGAACCATGAATTACCGCTTGAACATTTTCGGGTGTTGGATGGTAAAGAGTTTTTTGGGGTTAAAGGGATTGATCTAATCATAGCTGAGTATTGGTTGGAAGGAGTTGAAAGGATCCTCAAACAGATGTCCTGTTCTGACGAGGAAAAGTTGGGTTGTACCATGTCACTACTTGATGGGGAGGTGCATCGTTGGTGGAATACGGTTAAGAGAGGTATGACAGCTGATCGTTTAACTTGGGATTACTTCATTGAGGTTTTTAGAAGGAAGTTCATGGGCGAGCAGTATATGGAAGCTCGTAAGTGAGAATTTTTGGATCTTGTGCAAGGTAGCTTGCTTATGGCTAACTATGAGGCAGAGTTTGTGCACCATAGTCAGTATGCTCCTAAGATGGTTTTGAGCATCTGTTTGGAAATTTTTAAGATGCAGGGGATAAATTTTGAGCATTCTATTTTGAAAATTTTAAGATTCAAGGGACACATGGCCAAGACACATGCCCATGTGCTAGGCCGTGTGTCACACATGGTTGAGACACAAGCCTGTATGGAATAAATAAAGTCATTTCCTAGCCATATTTCTCACCCAAACTTGTTTTCCACCTATATTAACTCTTAAACATATTCTCAAGTCAATTCAAGACATTCAAATCCATTCAAAATTAAGTCTTATAAATGATATAATACCTCTTATAACCAACTATACAAACTTACCTACTTACCTATTTCACATATATGCATATTTTACCAAATATTCTAACTCAATTTAATCATTAATATACCAATAAGATTTTATCAATCAACCATTTCAAACACATATCAAGCATGATATATGTAACAGCCCGATTTTGGGCCTAGTCAGAACAGTGGTTTTGGAACCACTCTTTCGAGGCCAAAGAAATTATTTTAATAATATTTTATGGGTTATAGCATGATCGTGAGGGTGCATGAAAATTTTGGTGAATTAATTTTAGCGATTGCATGCTTAATTGTGAAAAAGGACTAAATCGCATAAAGTGAAAAAGTCTTGTTTTATTAGCTAAAGGTGTAAATTGACTATGAATCATATTGTGGAGGTCTTTCAAGGGCAAATAGACCCTTTTGAGAGAAGTGGCCGGCCATTGGAGACAAAGAAATAGACAAGTCAACAATTTGGTAAAATTAGGTGATAAAATTGAATAAAATAAAACAAATAGGAAAATTTGTCATTTTCTAATCTCTCTCCTTCTTTTTCCACCAATTTCTCTTCAAGAAAACAGCCATGGACGCTTAAAAATTTTAGCAACCTTAAACTCTTGCAAGTAAGTCTTCTTGGTGGTCTTTCTTGATAATTTTTGTGTTTTTGGAACCCCTAAAGCTTAATCTAGCTATTGAAGGGACTATTTTGCAAAATGGATGAAAGTATAGGGTTTTTCCATAAGAGCATTTATATTGTTAGCTAAAATTTTATGGAAGAAAATAAATCTTGGTTGAGTAATAAACAACTTTTGCGAAGGAAGTTTGCATGAAAACACCTAAAAATGGCTATTTTGTAAAGTTGTAAAATAAGTTGTAAATGTGTGAAATAATTGAAATTGTGAGTTGCTATAGTTATAAAAAGAATTCGGCTAGGCTTAGTAAAGGAGGAAATTCGATAAAAGTCGATTTAAGAGCCTAAGGGCAAAATCATAATTTTTGTAAAGTATAAGGGCAAAACAGTCATTTTGCAAAATTATGAATTAAAGAATGTTTTAATTAATGTAATGATTAAATGAGTGACTTTCATCATGTTAGATCAAGAAAATCGAGATTTGAGCTTAAATCGAAAAGTACGAGGTTATGGACTAAAATGGAGTAATTAGCCGAAATTGCATTCGAGGTAAGTCCATGTGACTAAATAAGCATGTTATTCATGTTATTGTTAATATACTTGAAATCTATCTTGCTTTGGTTATATTGAATTATATGTTGGTGATATTGACTATGACGAAAGTGATCCAAACGTTAACAACATTCGTGTGAAGATAGAATACATTAGAAATTTGATGGAATATGATATTCCATAGAAACGAGTAAGTTGTATGTTAATAATACAATTATATTGTTTTGAAGTGTGATTGAATTGATATTGCATAAATTGTTTTGATTGTGAATATGAGTATGCATGTTGAGAAATTAATGTAATAAAGACTCCCGGTTGAACATTAGGAATAGATTTGTGTATTCATGCCATGACATTGGGTGATATGTGTGCTAGTGTAAGACATGTCTGGGACATGCATCGACATTGAGACGAGGGCTAGTGTAAGACATGTCTGGGACATGCATCGGCCTCGAGATATACAAGCTAATGTAAGACCTGTCTGGGACATGGCGTCAGCTTGTTGTGTGTCAGTGTAAGACCTGTTTGGGACATGGCATCGACACTGATAGATGAGAGCCAGTGTAAGACCTGTCTGGGACACGGCATTTGCCTTGATATATGAAAGTGAGTGTAAGACCTTATTGGTACATGGCATTGACTTTGATGTGCTAGCCAGTGTCACACCATGTCTGAGACATGGCGTCGGCATCTTATCCCATGTTTGGGGCTATTGAATATCCTGTAGTATTCCAAATGGTTCAACGGGAGATTTGTGGTATATATCGAAACGAGAGAACTTATGACCATGTGGTGAGTGGTACAGGTACTTACATGAAATTGATGAGATGTGAATTCAATTCATATTGTATGATTAATAAGGAATGAATATGAGTAAGTATATGAGCATGTTGAGTAACACATGTATGTATGCCAAACTTATGAGAAATGATTTCGGTTCATGGTGTACATTTGGTAAGGATGTAAATAGGTAAGTCATGCCTATGAGAATGATTTTGTAATGACCTTGTGATTATAGGTCTATACTTATGATGTATAAACATGTATTTTTACCAATGTGGTGAAAATGAATTAATAAGGTGTGATAAACTTAGTATCATTAATTTATACTAAAACAGTTTTGGATAGTAGCAGTAGTCTGAGTTTGAAAATCCACCAAAAATTGTGTAAATTTAGTTAGAGGCTGAATAAAAAATGAAATTAAATATTAATTAGTCTAGTTTCACATAGAAGAAACATTGTAAGCAAAGGAGTTTCATATTATGAAATATTTAAATTGTTGTGAGACAGAGTCAGAATGATTTTAAAATCCCTTGTCCTGATTTGGGAAAATCATTAAAGATTGTAAAAAAATAATTATGGGTTACAATTTTTATGATTAGAATCCTTAATAAGTCTATTTTCAAAAGAAACAAATGGGAACATCATTCGAATCCTGTGTGAGAAGATAATTAATTTTAGTACAGAATGGTTGAAGCTGTCAAATAGCAGAATAGGGGTGACTTTGAAGAATAAACTATACTAATTGGCTAAACCAAAAATTTTGAAAATTTCATGGTAAGAATATATGTGAGTCTAGTTTCTATAAAATTATCAAACCTTAATTTGGAGTTCCGTAGCTCCAGATATAAACAATTTAGTGACTGTGACTCGAGAAAATAGCTTGACCTGAACATAGGTAAAAAGGTAATTATGATATTATTACCTTGAGATCATGTTGTAAGAATTGGTGGAAGCATATTGATAAATTGCTTATTACTTTCAGATGGACTTACTAAGCGTGAAGGTTACTCCCTCCTTTCCATTTCTTTTAGCTTGTCAGGTTAGCTCAGGGTTGGAGATCGTCGGAGGCAGCATCACACCATCAAGTCACTACCTTCAAAATAATGGAGCATATATTAGAAATTTCAAGTGAGTGGCATGTATAAGGATCTAGTTTATTGACATGTGTTATCATGCTTTGGCCAAATGTATTGGCTTATATTGAGTTATATGTATATGGCCATGAGATGTGGTTCATATTGATTATGGCTTGTAAACCTATCTATTCATGTCATGTTTAATGTTTATGATGTGGTTATGTTTGTTTGCCATGCTTGGTTGGTAATATGACATGTGTGTTGGATGAATGCTCTATGAACAATTGAGTTGGTCATAGCCATGTAGTAATTGCACGTTATAAAAACAACGTGATAATGGTTGAACATGAGTGCTTGATGGATAAGTTGGTAACCATAGTATAATGGTAAAAGTGATCATCAAAATGACAAGTCTTATGAATATGAATTTAGGAATCTAGACTTGGTACTATATGAGTAGATGCATTGTTTGTAAGCGGACATGTTAATGTTATGAATATGTCTTAATAAAAGTTGTTTAATCACTAAAATGATGCCATGATTTGTGGTTTTAATATATATAAGGTTGTAAGGGTTTATGGGTAACATAAAGGCTTGGAAAATAGCCTAAGGGTTGACTACACGGGTTGAGAGATAGTCGTGAGTCTCAATCGTGTGAGGGACACGACCTGGAGACACGGGCGTGCGGCCTGGCCATGTGGTTTGATTTGCATGCTGACGTCATAAACAGAGAGTTACACGGCCTGAGGACATGGGTGTGTAAAAGGCATACGGGCGTGTGACCCTGTTTCATGGAAAGAAATTTTCTAAGTTTTCTCAAAACTTTCTAAGGTTCTCGGTTTAGTTCCTACCTACTTTCAATGCATGTTTAGGGCTTTGTAGGCCCGTGTATGGGACATTATGCATATGTATGAAAATTTTTGAACTAAAAGAAATTTTGTAGCTCGATTTTTGCATGTTTGTGAACGACTAAGTCTGGTAATGCCTCGCACCCTGTTCCGGCATCGGACATGGGTAAAGGGTGTTACAATATAGCTTTTTATATCCACATCAAAACATGTCCATTACAAGCCGCTCCAATGGCTAGTTACAACCAAAACATTTATATGCCAACATTGGCCAAGTTAACCTATACATGCCATTATAACCAAAGTTGATTTACTAAATGTATCGAGATGAGCTGAGGGATAGTGTGATGTTGCTCCAACCAGCTTCCAACCAAATTGAGCTTCTGAGTTACTATAAAACAGAGGAAATAAAAATAGAGTAAGCTTTAAAGCCTAGTAAGTTCGTATAACAAGAATTTAACTTACCAATTAAATTCACATTTAAGGTAAGCAATAAATATGATCAAACCTATTTGGCCAATTGCCTAGCACATATCCTCATCAAGCATGTTAGTAAAGTAATTCATATAAATACCAAGAAACATGAATGATCTCATCAATATTCAATTTCCACATACATGTATTTATCACTTCAAGTGTCCATGAACATGTACATATCATATCTTTGTATTTCAAGTATTTATCATAGTAATTTATCTTGAATTCATATCATCTCACATCAGAACTTTACTCGTTGAATCATTTAAAATATCGATGGATACAAGGGTAGTACACATGAAGTGTACAAATCTGAAATCCATCAATTCATATTCGAGAGTGCTCATTTGAGCACATGATCAGGAAGTCCTCTCTCGAGCCATATAATAGGAAGCTCAGGTGAGCCATGTAATAGGAAGCTTCTCTGGGCTGTATAACGGGAAGTTCATAAAAGCCATAATTGGGAAATTCATGCGAGCCAATAATGGGTAGCTCCGAAGAGTCATTAATTAGGAAGCTCTAGATAGCCATATATCGGGAAGTTCAAGCGAGCCATATTAGGAAACTCCGGAGAGCCATATATCGGGATGCTCATAAGAGATGTGGTGTGTCCACAAGACATGCATGATCATAACCAATCGGAATGCTTCGAAGAGCTATTACCGGAAACTCGCAAGAACCATATAACGGGAAGCTTGAGTGGGCCATATATCGGGATGCTCATAAGAGCTAGTAACAGGACGCTCTTTCGAGCTATGGTGTGTTCACAACATATGTAAGGCCACAACCAATTTAGGAACCCTGTATCCATCGAATCTCATTTATCCAAATGAGATTTGTTATTTATCGGGCATTATCGGATATGTGATCAATTTCATACATATGACATTTATACAATTCACATATACAACATTAAACTGAAACATATATATATACACAATTTAGTTACACAAACTTACCTCAACAATTGTTCGTGTACACAAAATCTACTAATCCGACACTTTTTCTTTTCCACGATCTGACTCCATAATTGGTCTATCCAGATCTATACGAGTAAATTTAGCTCAATTTAATATAATTAATATTCAATTCAGTCCAATTCACATCTTAGGCAAAATTACCATTTTGCCCTTCATCCCTAGGCTCGGAAAATGAAATTCATGCAATTTAATCCTTATTCCAAGCCTAGCCAACTTTTACATGAAACAATAATAGCCCATGTATTTCACAAAATTTATAATTTTTCCATGAATTTTATAACTTTTCAATTTAGTCCCTAAATCATAATTTCATCAAAATTCCCTTTACAAAAGTTGTTTATCTATCAACAACCTTTCATTTTCTACCATAAAATTTCATAATTCAACTATATTCATCCATGGTAAAACCCTAGTATTTTGATAACTTTGCAAATTAATACCTGAGATAGCTAAATTAAGCTATTAAGATCTCGAAAACATAAAATTACTAAAAACGGGACAAAGATACTTACCCAATTAAGCCAAATAATCTTGCTTGAGTTCTCTTCTCTTAGCTAGGGTTTCCATGTATTTTATTTGGGAAAGATGATATAAAATGATGATATTTCTTATTTAATTAAAATATCATCTTTTATTATTACATCTTTCCAATTTAGTCCTTTTCTTTATTTAATTTTCCATGGATGAATCATCATACTTATCTACTAAATCCTCTTAATGGTATATTTACCATATAAAGACCTCCAATTTTGAATTCCATAGCTATTTGATACCTATAGCTACTAGAACTCAACTTTGCATTTTATGCAATTTAGTCCGTTCCATCTAATTAGACTTGTAATCGGTATAATTTTCCTAACGAAATTTTTATACGATATTCATATCATACGGTAGACCATAAAATAATTTGAAAATAAATTTTTTGACTCGAATTTGTGGCCTCGAAACCACTGTTTCGATTTCACTGAAAACGGGCCGTTACAACTCTCCCCTTCAAAATTTTCGTCCTCGACAATCTTACCAGTAAAGAGGTTCAGATATTGCTTTCTCATTGTTGCCTCCGGTTCCTAGGTAGCTTCTTCTATATCGTGCCGTTGCTAGAGAACTTTCACTAAAGCTACCTTTTTGTTTCTTAATTCTTTTACTTCACATGCCAAAATATTGATCGGTTCCTTACTGTAAGTCATGTCAGGCTGAATCTCAACCTCTGTCGGGGAGATAACATGTGAAAGATCTGACCGATACCGTCAAAACATAGACATGTAGAAAACATTGTGAATTTTGTCAAGCTCTGGCGGTAATACTAATCGGTACGCAATAGGTCCGATTCTTTCAGTGATCTCATAAGGTCCAATAAATCGTGGACTCATTTTTCCTTTATGACCAAACTGAAGAACTTCCTTCCAAGGAGAAACTTTTAAAAATACCTTGTCAGCCACCTGAAATTCTATGTCTTTTTATTTAAGATCCGCATAGGATTTCTGACGATCAGAAGTTGCTTTCAGACTATCTCGAATAACTTTCAGTTTTTCTTCAGTTTCACGGATCAGATTGATAAACCGTAAATTATCCCATGCTTGGACCATTTATGAATGGTTTCTCCTTAGATTTGGTGAATTCGATGCTCCTAATCCTTCAATTTCATGTTTTATACTTAGGAGAGCATAGAAAAGTAAAAAGAGCGAGAAACGGGTCGAAAATGGAGAAAATGGACCCACGTGGAAAATCAACACGGCCTGGACTTCCTCACACGAGCGTGTCACATGGCCGTGTCCATTTGGCAGGATTGAAGCACGTCCTACACGGGTAGACTACACGCTCGTGCCTATTCAACAACCTTGACCACGGGATGGAGTAATCGCACACGGAAGTGTCATACGGGCGTGTCCCTGCCAAGCCCAAGTATAGTCCTATTCGGAAAAGGCCAATTTTTAGGGCTCTTAGGCATCCAAAAGCTTATTTAAACACCTGAGGAGGCACTTAAGAGGTGGACACAGAGTAGGAAGCAAGGAATTACTCATAGAAAGTTGATTGATCCATCTTAGAAGTTGGATTCATCATCAAAACTGAATATCTCCCTTCAAGTTCCTTTAGGAGTTTTTGGGTTTTCTTATGTTTTGTTATCTTTATGCTTTTGAGATGTTTTCTTTCATAAGTATGAACTAAACCCCCAAATACCTAAGAGGAACAAAACTTAAGACGGATCTTGTTATTATTATTTGAATTGTATGATAAATATTTGATTTGTTCTTAATTATGTGTTCTTAATTCTTGTTTTAATATTCCAGGATATTGATTCAAGTTAACGCTCTTATTCAGAAGAGGAATAGACCCTGTCTAAGAGTAAATTTGTCGTAATTAAGCGGAGTTGATTGCGCGCCTAGAGATAGGGTGACAAGATTTTGCCGGATTAGGGTGAAACCTAATAGGGGAATCCATAGATCGAGTTAATGCAATTCTAGGGTATTAATTAGAAAGAGATTTTAATTATTAAACCTAGGGTTAGACGTTATTAGTCTCGAGAGAGATAATAATATAACTTAGGGATTTCTATGGATCAAGTCAAATGAATAAATCTTCTTATTCAGAGTCAAATAACAAGAGAAGTCTAGGTGGATTTTTCCTTAGGTATTGTCTCAATCAATCGAATTTTCCCAAAAGTATTTTCCCAAGTTTTCTTTCTGTGCATTCTTAGTTAGTAATTAGTTTAGATAACCAAACCTCTTAATTTTTAGTCTAGATAATAAAAAAGAAGTAAATACTAGTGCTCGTAGTTCCTTTGGGTTCGACAATCCGGTCTTGCTTATCTATACTACTGTTCGATAGGTACACTTGCCTTAATCGTGATAATAAGTTACTCTCAAGAACGATTCATTAATAAATTTTTAAAACCTGTTACGAATATCACGTACCACAGATCAATAGGGTTCAACATTTACGACCATGCAGAGCTTCGTATGGTGCCATATTTATACTTGACTGATAGCTATTATTATATGTGAATTCGACTAATGGTAGATATTTTTCCCAATTACCTTCGAATTCCAAAATATAACATCGAAGCATATATTCTAAAATCTGTATTACACGTTCGAATTCGCTATCAGTCTTAGGATGGAATGTAGTACTGAAATGTAATTGTGTACCTAAAGCCTTTTGCAACTTGTTCCAGAATCGGGATGTAAACCTGGAATCTCTGTCTGAAATAATGGAGACTGGCACTCCATGTAGCCTAACAATCTTAGAAACATATAACTCTACTAATCTGTCCAGGGAGAAATCGATATGTACCAAAAGTAAAGTGTGCAGACTTCGTCAAACAATCAATGATTACCTAAATAGCATCTTTCATTTTCGGAGATATAGGTAACCCTGATACAAAATCCATAGTAACTTTTTCCTATTTTCATTCTAGTATCATAACTGGCTGTAATAATCCCAAAGGTACCTGATGTTAAGCTTTTACTTGCTGACATATTAAACATCTAGATACAAATTCTGAGATATCACACTTCATTCTCGGCCACCAGGACATCTTTTACAAGTCATTATTCATTCTATTACTCCCCAGATGAACAGACATAGTACCATTATGACTTCATGCAAAATATTCTGTATAAGCTCTGATTTCTTTGGTACACATACTCTGCCTTTGAATAATAAATAATCATCAGATCCAATCTGAAATTCTGAATCAGAAATCGATTCACACTGTACCGGTTTAGTTTTTAACTCATTATCACTTTTCTAAGTTTTATAGATTTGCTATAGAAATGTCGGCTTAGCTTTCAACTCAACCAAGATTGAACCATCATCAAACAATGACAATCAGGTATTCATTGCTCACAAAGCAAATAGATACTTTCTATTTAGAGCATCTACAACCACATTTGCTTTTCCCAGATGATAATCAATAATCAGATCATAATCTTTTAACAATTCAAGCCACCTATGCTATCTCAAATTAAAATATTTCTACGACATCAAATAGTTTAAGCTTTTATAATCAATGAATATTTGACATTTTTTATCAAACAAATAGTGTCGCCAGATTTTCAGTGCAAATACAATAGCTACTAGGTCTAAATCATGTATCAGGTAATTCTTTTCATATAGTTTTAGCTGTCTAGAAGCATAGGCAATTACTTAACTTTCTTGTATCAAGACACAACCTAAATCATTCAATGACGCATCATTGTATATTACAAATTCCTTACCTAATTCAAGTTGAACCAGAACTGATGCTTCAGTCAATAGGGCTTTCAACCGATCAAAACTTTGCTGACATTTATAAGTCCACTCAAATTTCACATCTTTTTGCAATATTCCTGTCATCGACGAAGCTATCATCGAGAATCCTTTTACAAACCTCTTATAGTAACCGGCTAATCCTAGAAAATTTTTGACTTCAAACACATTTTTCGGGGGTTTCCAGTTAACAATAGCTGATATTTTATTTAGATCCACTCTAATGCCTTCAGAAGATACTATATGTCCAAGAAAACCAACTTCTCGAAGCCAAAATTCACACTTGCTAAATTTAGCATACAATTGTTGTAATAGCCCGATTTTGGGTCTAGTCTGAACAATGGTTTCAGGACCACAAATCTGAAGTATAAAAATTTATTTTTATTATATTTTTATCTTCTAAAATTTTATGGAATGATTTTGTGAAAATTTCATTCGAAAATTTTGACGTTTGGGCACTAAATTTAGTAAAAAGGACTAAATTGTAAAGAAGTGGAAATTTTGAGTTCTACATGCTAGAGGTGTCTAATTGCTATGAAATTTTAAATTGGAGGTCCTTAAATGGTAATTAGACCATTGGTTAAGTTGTTGGACAAAAATGGACATGGTTAGCTATGTTTCTAAAGTTTTTCATTAATGACATTTTAGTAATTTGGTAATTAAATGAATTAAAAAGCCAAATTAAAAGCCAATTTTTATCCATCTTCCTCCCATGGTCGAAATTCACAAGGGAAAACCATGGCTAGGGTTTTTCAAGCTTTCAAGCTCGATTGTAAGTCTGTTCTAGTCCCCTTTTTAATGGTTTTTATGTTTTTGAAATCCTTGTAACATGATCTATCTATTTCTACCACTAATTTAAGACATAATCAAAGTCTAAAATTTTACCCATGATGGATATTTGTGTATTTTGATGTTTAATGGTAGAAAATGCATGTTAGTTGTTTGATAAACGACTTTTGCTTAGTGATTTTTGATGAAAATGCCTAAAAGGACCTATTTATAAAAAATTTATAAAATGGGTGTTAAAATGTGAATAAAAGAAAAATGTGGGCTTCTATAAGCATGTATAAGGTTTGGCTAGGCATAGGTATTGAAGAAATTAAGTACATTTCATTTTACGAGCCAAGGGACTAAATTATAAAAATGTCAAACTTTAGGGGCAAAAATGTAATTTTTGCCATAATGTGATTTTGGGCTGATTTGAATAGTATAATGATTAACTAAGTTAAATGTGATATTATAGATTAAGAAAAACAAGGTTCAGAATTAGAACAGGGGAAAAACAAGTATTTGACGGTTAGGCCCTTTTCGCCATTTTTATGTCGAGGTAAGTTCGTATGTTTAATAAGCATTAAGTTATATATGTATAAATACTTAATTGACATAATTGTGGTAAATGCTATATTATTGAAATAAAATATGAATGCTATTAAGTACGATACTACGGAAATGATCGACAGATATTCGATACAGAGAAAGCCCCGGTTGAACCTTAGGAATAGATAGGATACAAATGTCATGACATTAGGGTTACTAAGATTACATGTAAGACCATATATGGGATATAGCATCGGTACGATACTTCGTGTAAAACCATAGCTAGGCTTTGGCATCGATACGAGATTTCATGTAAGACCATATCTGGGACATGACACTAGTATGGTATTGTGTGTACGAGATTCCTGAGTATCCTTTAGTATTCCAAGTGGTTCAATGGGAAATTCAATGGAAAGAAGAGAAAAAGTATGTAAGTATTACGAATTGGTACAGTAAAGTCTATATGCATTGACTTCATGAAATTGTGAGTTTATGATTTACACGAGAAAGATTTTGTGAAAACCTTGTGTTTTTTGGCCTATACTTGTGACGTATGAAATTCGTGATAAATTTGGTTGAGGAACATGTGATTGGCTTTAGGGCCATGATATAGCATGTTTTATTCACACAAATTGTGATTTATCAGATATGAGAAAGAGGAATGATTGAAATAATTGCCTATTAAAATGACTATGGAAGTATGGGAAGATATGAGCTTTAACAATTGAAAGATGTTAAAATATATGCTTGAAAAGTGAATATTCATAATTAATGTGTATGTTATTATGAGGTTTGAAATGATTGGTTGATTGCGGTAATCGATTATAATAGAGAGATTACTATTGTTAGGCTAAAGTCAACACATGTTAAATTATGCTTGCAAATTGATATAACAAACAATGTGACTGAATAATTTATAATTATGAGGTTTATAGCAATTTATACTATTTTGTTTTGTGTTTATATTGTAGACCTAATAAATGATTGGTAAGAGTTGCTTATTATGTTCATACTGTGACAGCCCTAAAGTCACCCTACTCGGAAAGCGGTTTCGAGACCGCTAAACCGAGTCACCAAATTATTTGAATATGATATTTATTGTCTAAAGTATGTGATTATGAATGTGTGAAAGTTTTAAGCTTCGATTTAGTAAATTGCATGTGAATTTAGTCAATAGGACTTAGGTGTGACACTTTTGAAATGTGATAGGTTAATCTATAAGGATCAATTAGTGCATGAAATCAAAGGGTGGACTTGCATGTCAATTTCCCCCCCTAATTAGTAGTGGCCGGCCATGAGCATGAGGGTGGACAAATTGTTATGGCTAAAACATGTCATAAACATGTTGGGTTTATGCTTTATGTTAGGAATAATAAAATAAAGAACATGGGCAATAAAATATTAGTGTTAGTAGGAGGAGAAACAAAAAAAATGTGTGTGGTTGTCCCCATTGTGCCGTACCTAGAAGAAAAAAAAAAGAAAAAAAAAAGCCCACATGTTGTTCTTGGCCGAATAGAAGAAAGAAAAGAAGGAAATGGAGCTTTGAGAAAAATCGGCTATGGTGGGTTGCTAGACTAAGGTATGTTTAATGTTGCTTTGAAAGTTCATACATCCCTTGGATGATTAGTCTAAATTCTAACTATCTCATGGATGGATTTGGGGTTATTAGAGAGTTAGTATTCAACTAAGAGGCTTCAAAAGTTTCGGTTGAAGCCTTGATACTGTTAGCATGTTAGCAATATGGATGTGTTATGATGCTTGAGGTGTTAGATAAATTTGAACTCATCACCAAGTTCTTTAAGCAACCCAAGTTAAAAGTTTCGGTATTGAGGTATCTTGAGCATTCGGCCATGGTAGGAAGTAGAAGAAAAATATGGTTGTTGTTAGATGAAGTAGAGTCTAACAAATGAGCACATATGTGCATTAGTTGCTAGATGGAGAAGAATCGGCTAGCAAGTTGTGTGCTAAGGCCGAATATAATTTTGAACATTATTGAGTAATGTATGTGTTTTGGAATTGATGGAATGGAGAGTATGCTTAAATTGTGTTATGAACAATTATATGTTAAATCAAGGTTTGCTAAGCTAGCTATTAAGGTGAAGTGCAAATGTTAGTATTTGATTTCTAGTGTATATATGTGTATTAGCCGAGTTTTGAACTTGAAACAAAATGGTATTTAGTCAATACAAGTGACCATATTTGTAGAATGTATTAAGTATACAATCGGCCTCAACATAGACATGCATATTCGGCCACATGAATGAGTACATAGGTTGATGTGTATGTTCGCCATAGGTAAGCATATTGATGGCTTTATCTTGACTTAGAAAATTGGCTAAGGAGAATATTGGCTAATATGTTGAATTTGATTCGTGATTTCATACATATATGACTCTAATGCCTATTATATAAGGGCTAAGTACCTTGAATTCCTCTTTGATGTTCAAAATGATTAAATCAATTTATTTGTTAATATTGAGCTCAAGAGGAAAGGGGGACTAAATCCGATAAAGGGAAGGAAAAAGTGATCGAATAGCCATCGAAATCGTTCGACAACATCCGAGGTAAGTTTTCGAGTAATGAGACTTAGTTTATGATTAGATTAAGTCATGACGTATGAGCATAACAAATATACGGTGATATAATGATTCTACTTGAACTATGAGTTGAGTTAATTAGTCTATACGTATGACGGTTAGCCGTATGTGCATAGAGATCATGTCATAAAGCAAACCAAACCATCTTTGTTTGTAAGTGGCTATTGAGAAAATGGGAATGCTTAATAGGTGACTTGTGTTTGAATTCTAGTTATGAAAATGAAATAGAGATGTGTCATGATTTATTGATATGTGCATGAATACTCGGATGATAACCGGGCTAAGTCCTGAAGGCATTTGTGCGACTTACTATTTCCAGGCTAAGTCTCGAAGGCATTTGTGCGAGTTACTATTTCCGGGCTAAGTCCCGAAGGCATTTGTGCGAGTTACTATTTCCGGGCTAAGTCCCGAAGGCAATTGTGCGAGTTACTATAACCGGGCTAAGTCCCGAAGGCATTTGAGCGAGTAACTATATCCGGCTAAACCCCGAAGGTACTTGGTTGGGAATGAGCGATCTTGCTGTAATAATTTCAATTAATACGCTCGTAAAATCCCAACGATGAGGTACGTTTCGATAACGCATTTGAGTAGTGATTCCGTTTAAATATTATTCGCTCAGTCGATTAATGAGCTTCCGGCTTTTGGTTAAGTTGATCCCTTATGTATGAATATAAGGGTTGGAAATGTGAAGTAGGACTGATTGTTGAGAATATGTGTATATGAAATTATCCGTTTAGTTATATGAATGCTATACTTCAGTTGTGCCTAATTTCATTGCTCAAAACTTACTAAGCATTAAATGCTTACTCCGTTCTTTGAATCTCTGTTTTATAGATTTTGGTTCGTCAGCTATCGGACTCGGGATTGTCAAGTCAAGTCGTCCACACTATCAAAGCCCTTTTGGTACACTTTTGGTTGAACTCTGAAAATGGCATGTATAGGACTACCCTTTTTGATGTTGGTCATGTACCTTTCGGTATTGTACGAATTTGGATAGCCATGCGAAAATGGCTTATATATATTTTGAGCATAATGTTATAATCATTTTGTATGTATAAGGTTATTGAGAGGTGTGGATATGCTTGGCAATGATTGGCCATTGGAATGGTTAATCACGATCATACTTTGTGCTATATATGCTAAAGGGTTGGTTGAATCATGGAAACTATGTAATAGGTAAAGTCTACCTTAAAGGCGATCTTGTGATAGCAGTGGTGTGAATTTGAAAAATCTCTAAAAATAGTAGGAATGGAATTAAATAGTGAATAAATTATGTAATCGAACTTTGATGAATCTACTTTCATATGGAAGAAAGAAAACGGTCATATGAGTCGTATTTTAAGAGATATTTAAGTTTTCGCGAAACAGGGCCAGAACGGTTTCTGGAGTCCCTGTTCCGGCTCTGGAAATTCATTATAAATTAACCAGAGATAATTAGAAGCCATGCCATATATTTATAGATTCCTTTTCGAGTCTAGTTTCTATAGAAACAAACGGCATCAGTATTGAAGCCCTGTACAGGGAGATATCCAAGTCGTAATGCATGAAGGTCAGAATAGTCGAACCCTGTAACAGGGGAGACTCTAACTAATAAACTGTACTAATTGGATCGACCAAAAATTCTAGAAAAAAATTTGTAGATGGATATATGAGTCTAGTTTCAGGAAAAATTTACGGAACTGTTTTTTGAGTTTTGGAACTCGAGATATGATTTTTAAGGTGACAGTGACACAGTTACCCAGCTCGTCTGGAAATTTTAAAAGGGACTGTGCAAATAAGCGAATTAAGTCTGTTAACCCCTCGTGTCCGACTCCGGCAACGGTCTCGGGCATGGGGTGTTACAATTATATTGGTATCAGAGCTACGGTTTAGTCGATTCTAGGACTATCGTAATACGTTCGGGTCTAGCTATACATGCCATTTTGTGATTATTTGATAGTGTGGTGATTTCTGACATTTGCAAATGTGTTTATTTATAGTAATGGATCCCGATCCGAACGAAGCGGTAGTGATGATCTTGAGAGTGTAGCGCGCTGCTCTCGCACAAGGGACAATAGGCGGACTCTCAACCTATTGCTAGTAATCCGAATGATGAGGCTAGACAAGCTTTTTATAGCGTGATGAATGATTGGTTCAACCAATACATTCGAACTAATCTACTGTTCCACAACCTCCATTCCCGACAAATACAACCCAAGACCTACAATACCTCCCATGAATCGACCAAATAAGGTCAAATAAGCCCCAGTTGATGTAATCCGAAAACACGGGCTATGAATTTAAAGCTACGGACAATGATGATGCCGAGCAAGCGGAATTTTGGTTGGACAACACTATTCGGTACTCGATGAGCTATCCTCGCACACCGGTGAGTACCTAAAGTGTACTATCTCCTTGCTACGTGATTCTGCCTACTATTGGTGGAATACGTTGACTTCTGTTGTGCCCAGAGAGCAAGTAACTTGGGAGTTTTTCCAAACCGAGTTTCGAAAGAAGTATATCATCGAGATTCATTGACCAAAAACGGAAGGAATTTCTTGAACTTAAACAAGGTTCCATGTCTTCATCGACTATGAACGAAAATTGGTGAGGCTTAGCCGTTACGCACGTGAATGCATTTCTTGTAAGTCGTGATGTAAACGTTTCAAGATGGACTGAATGATGATATAAAGTCGTATGTTGGCATTTTAGAAACCAGAATTTGTCATACTTGTCGAGCGAGCTTGCAAAGCCGAGGAGCTCGAAGGAGAAAAGGAAAGGCGATATGGGAGCAAGGGAGTTTCGTAAGAGATCTTCGGGAAAGCCCTTCCAACAGTCATCAAAGAAAATTAGAGATGATCTAGGCCGATCTAGAGACACTTCGGGCTTTTCTAGACGAGATCGCGATCGACCCCCTATGAGTGCACGAGTCACTTCGGTCGCCAGTGTTGGAAATGATCGTCGAGATAGAACGGAGTGCCAGTATTGTGGTAAATGGCATTCGGGGAGTTGTAGATTCCATGACCGCTCATGTTACAAGTGTGGATCAGTTGACCACTTTATTAAAGATTGCCCAAGGTTGTCTGAACAGAATGTAAATCAGAATGGGAAACCGGGTGCTACCACTGCTCGAGGTAGACCATCTAGAAACATGGGAAATCCTAGTGGTGGTCAGAGAGGATTTAGAGATGCTACAACCAGATCTGAGGCTCGCGCTCCTGCTAGAGCTTACGCTATACGCGCACGCGAGGATGCTTCCTCGCCAGATGTTATTACCGGTACTTTTACTCTCTTTGATACTAATGTGATTGCTTTGATTGACCCTGGTTCTACTCTTTCTTATATATGTGAAACCTTAGCATCCAAAGTAAGACTTTACCTATTGAGTCTCTCGAGTTCGTAATTCGGTGTCAAATCCCTTGGGTCGTTACGTGCTTGTCGACAAAGTGTGTAAGAAATGTCCCTAGTAATTCGAGGTTCTGTTTTCCGCGGACCGATGCTTTTGCCGCTTGATGAATTTGATGTTATTCTCGGTTTGGATTGGTTGACCATGCATGATGCGGTTGTGAATTGCAAAAGCAAGACTATTGATTTAAGGTGCGCAAATAATGAGATAATCCGAGTTGAGTCTCTGTCTTGAATGGATTGCCAACAATAATATCCTCGATGTTAGCTCAAAAATATGTGAGAAAGGGTGTGAAGCGTATCTTGCGTGACGTACTTGATAATAAAGAGCCGAAAAGAAACTTGAATCTATGCGGTGGTTTGTGAATACCGGATGTTTTTCCGAAGAATTACGGGTTTACCACATTGCTCAGAGGTAGAGTTTGGCATCGAGCTTGTACCAGGACTACATCGATTTCGATAACTCCGTATCGTATGGCACCAACGAATTAAAGGAATTGAAAGCTCGGTTGCAAGAGTTGTGAGATAGAGGTTTCATTCGACCAAGTTTCTCACCTTGGGCGCACTCAAAGATTGTTTGTGAAAAGAAGGACGGAACCATGAGGTTGTGCATTGACTATCGTCGGTGAATAAAGTGACGATAAAGAATAAATATCCGTTATCTGCGTATTGATGATTTGTTTGATCAACTGAAGGAGCCTCGGTGTTTTCAAAGATAGATTTGAGATCGGGTTATTATCGATTAATTCGAGATTCGGATATACCCAAAACCGCTTTCGAGCGAGATACGGCCACTACGAGTTCTTAGTGATGCCGCTTGGGATCACTAATGCCCCGCAGATTTATGGATTTGATGAATCGGATCTTGAGACGATGATTTGGACCGGTTCGTAGTTGTGTTCATTGATGACATCTTGGTCTATTCAAGAGATGAGACCGAACATCTTGAGCATCCGAGATTAGTGTTGTGAATTTTACGGGATAAGCGGTTATATGCTAAGTTCAAGAAGTGTGAGTTACGGTTAAGAGAGGTTAGCTTCTTGGGTCATGTGGTATCCGCGATCGGTATTCGAGTTGATCCGAGCAAAATTTCAGCCATACTTAACCGGAAGCCTCAGAAATATTCTTGAGGTTCGAGCTTTTGGGACTTCTTAGGTTACTACAGACGGTTTGTAAAGGGTTTCTCGATGATAGCCACACCGATGACGGCTACTTCAAAAGATGTTAAGTTCGAAAGGACGGAAAAATGTCGAAAATTTTTGATCAATGAAAACTTATTTGATGAAGCTCAATTCTAGTGCGGCCGAATCGTGCAAAGAGTTTGTCATTTATAGTGATGCCTCCCTACTTGGGTTGGGTTACGTATTGATGCAAGAAGGTCGAGTTGTGGCCTATCGTCGAGACAATTGAAGCCACACGAGAAAAATTATCGACCCATGATCTCGAACTAGTCGCCATCGTGTTCGCCTTGAAAATATGGCGTCATTATTTATTTGGTGAGAAGTGCCATGTATATTCGGATCACAAAAGTCTCAAATATTTGATGACTCAACGAGACTTGAATCTGCGACAAAGGCGTTGGCTTGAGTTGTTGAAAGATTATGAGCTTGTCATTGATTATCACCGGGAAAGGCTAATGTGGTTGCGGATGCCTTAAGTCGTAAATCACGGTTTGCTTTTCTGACGATGAATGTACACTTGTGCATTCTATCCGACAATGTGTTAGTGGCGAATTAAAGGCCAAACCATTGTTGATTCATCAAATTCGTGAAGCTCAGAAAGTCGATGATGAATTGGTTGCAAAACGGGCTGAATGTGTTCCGAATATGGAATCAAAGTTTCAAATTGATGATGACAATTGTTTGAGGTTCAGAAGTCGGTTGTGTGTTCTAAGAAATTCAAAACTCATTTCGATGATTCTGAATGAAGCTCATTGTAGCCGAATGTCAATTCACCCGGGGAGTACGAAAATGTACAACGATTTGAGACGTCAGTTTTGGTGGCATGGTATGAAACGAGACATTTCCGATTTTGTTTCGAAGTGTTTAATATGTCAGCAAGTGAAGGCGGAACATCAAGTGCCTACGGGTTTACTTCAGCCGATCATGATACCTGAATGGAAATGGGATCGAGTCACGATGGATTTTGTATCTGGGTTGCCATTGTCGACAAGTAAGAAAGATGCGATTTGGGTTGTTGTTGATAGACTGACTAAGTCGGCTCATTTTATCCCCGTACGTACGGATTTTTCATTAGATAAACTAGCTGAATTGTATGTTTCTCAGATTGTGAGATTACACGGGGTACCGATTTCTATTGTGTCAGATAGAGATCCGAGATTCACCTTGCGATTTTGAAAGAAATTGCAAGAAGCTTTGGGTACCAAGCTGCATTTTAGCACCGCTTTTCATCCATAAACCGATGGTCAATCTGAGCGGATAATTCAGATACTTGAGGATATGTTGAGATGTTGCATCCTCGAGTTTAGTGGTTCATGGGAGCGATATTTACCTTTGATTGAATTTGCTTACAACAATAGTTTTCAATCAAGTATTAGGATGGCACCTTACGAGGCTTTATGCGGGCGTAAATGCCGACGCCATTGTTTTGGACCGAGCTCGGTGAAAGTAAAATTTTCGAGTGGATTTGATTAAAGATCTTTGAATGTAAAGTAAAAATAATTCGTGAAAGTCCAAGGCGACATCGGATCGTCGAAGTCGTATGCGGATTTAAAACGAAGAGATATTGAGTATCGTGGGAGACAAAGTGTTTCTTAAGGTCTCACCTTGGAAAAAGATACTCGATTTGGCCGTAAGGGCAAACCGAGTCCGAGGTTCATAGGGCCATATGAAGTATCCGAACGAATTGGTCCGATTCGCGTATAGATTGATTTTGCCCCGAACTTGAAAAGATTCACGACGTCTTTCATGTTTCGATTCTTGACGTTATAGATCTGATCCATCACACGTAATTAATCCATCAAAGGTTGAAATTCAATCTGATATGAGTTATGAAGAAGAACTGATTCGTATTCTAGCTCGTGAAGTGAAAGAGTTGCGAAACAAAAGGGTTCCATTAGTAAAAGTGTTATGGCTCAAACACGGGATGGAAGAAGCTACTTGGGAACCCGAGAACTCTATGAAACAATGATACCCAAACCTATTTACGGTAAGATTTTCGGGACGAAAATTTCTTAAGTGGGGAGAGTTGTGACACCCTAAAGTGACCCTAGTCGGAAGCGATTTGGGACCGCTAAACCGAGTCACCAAATTATTTGAATATGATATTTATTGTCTAAAGTATGCGATTATGAATGTGTGAAAGTTTTAAGCTTCGATTTAGTAAATTGCATGTGAATTTAGTCAATAGGACTTAGGTGTGACACTTTTGAAATGTGATAGGTTAATCTATAAGGATCAATTAGTGCATGAAATCAAAGGGTGGACTTGCATGTCAATTTCCCCCCCCAATTAGTAGTGGCCGGCCATGAGCATGAGGGTGGACAAATTGTTATGGCTAAAACATGTCATAAACATGTTGGGTTTATGCTTTATGTTAGGAATAATAAAATAAAGAACATGGGCAATAAAATATTAGTGTTAGTAGGAGGAGAAACAAAAAAAATGTGTGTGGTTGTCCCCATTGTGCCGTACCTAGAAGAAAAAAAAAAGAAAAAAAAGAAGCTCTCATGTTGTTCTTGGCCGAATAGAAGAAAGAAAAGAAGGAAATTGAGCTTTGAGAAAAATCGGCTATGGTGGGTTGCTAGACTAAGGTATGTTTAATGTTGCTTTGAAAGTTCATACATCCCTTGGATGATTAGTCTAAATTCTAACTATCTCATGGATGGATTTGGGGTTATTAGAGTTAGTATTCAACTAAGAGGCTTCAAAAGTTTGGTTGAAGCCTTGATACTATTAGCATGTTAGCTATATGGATGTGTTATGATGCTTGAGGTGTTAGATAAATTTGAACTCATCACCAAGTTCTTTAAGCAACCCAAGTTAAAAGTTTGGTATTGAGGTATCTTAAGCATTCGGCCATGGTAGGAAGTAGAAGAAAAATATGGTTGTTGTTAGATGAAGTAGAGTCTAACAAATGAGCACATATGTGCATTAGTTGCTAGATGGAGAAGAATCGGCTAGCAAGTTGTGTGCTAAGGCCGAATATAATTTTGAACATTATTGAGTAATGTATGTGTTTTGGAATTGATGGAATGGAGAGTATGCTTAAATTGTGTTATGAACAATTATATGTTAAATCAAGGTTTGCTAAGCTAGCTATTAAGGTGAAGTGCAAATGTTAGTATTTGATTTCTAGTGTATATATGTGTATTAGCCGAGTTTTGAACTTGAAACAAAATGGTATTTAGTCAATACAAGTGACCATATTTGTAGAATATATTAAGTATACAATCAGCCTCAACATAGACATGTATATTCGGCCACATGAATGAGTACATAGGTTGATGTGTATGTTCGGCCATAGGTAAGCATATTGATGGCTTTATCTTGACTTAGAAAATTCGGCTAAGGAGAATATTGGCTAATATGTTGAATTTGATTCGTGATTTCATACATATATGACTCTAATGCCTATTATATAAGGGCTAAGTACCTTGAATTCCTCTTTGATGTTCAAAATGATTAAATCAATTTATTTGTTAATATTAAGCTCAAGAGCAAAGGGGGACTAAATTCGATAAAGGGAAGGAAAAAGTGATCGAATAGCCATCGAAATCGTTCAACAACATCCGAGGTAAGTTTTCGAGTAATGAGACTTAGTTTATGATTAGATTAAGTCATGACGTATGAGCATAACAAATATACGGTGATATAATGATTCTACTTGAACTATGTGTTGAGTTAATTAGTCTATATGTATGACGGGTAGCCGTATGTGCATAGAGATCATGTCATAAAGCAAACCAAACCATGCTGTTTGTAAGTGGCTATTGAGCCGAAAATGGGAATGCTTAATAGGTGACTTGTGTTTGAATTCTAATTATGAAAATGAAATAGAGATATGTCATGATTTATTGATATGTGCATGAATACTCGGATGATAACCGAGCTAAGTCCCGAAGGCATTTGTGCGAGTTACTATTTTCGGGCTAAGTCCCGAAGGCATTTGTGTGAGTTACTATTTCCGGGCTAAGTCCCTAAGGCAATTGTGCGAGTTACTATAACCGGGCTAAGTCCCGAAGGCATTTGAGCGAGTAACTATATCCGGCTAAACCCCGAAGGTACTTGGTTGGGAATGAGCGATCTTGCTGTAATAATTTCAATTAATACGCTCGTAAAATCCCAACGATGAGGTACGTTTCGTATACGCATTTGAGTAATGATTCCGTTTAAATATTATTCGCTCAGTCGATTAATGAACTTCTGGCTTTTGGTTAAGTTGATCCCTTATGTATGAATATAAGGGTTGGAAATGTGAAGTAGGACTGATTGTTGAGAATATGTGTATATGAAATTATCCGTTTAGTTATATGAATGCTATACTTCAGTTGTGCCTAATTTCATTGCTCAAAACTTACTAAGCATTAAATGCTTACTCCGTTCTTTGAATCTCTGTTTTATAGATTTTGGTTCGTCAGCTATCGGACTCGGGATTGTCGAAGTCGAAGTCGTCCACACTATCAAAGCCCTTTTGGTACACTTTTGGTTGAACTCGAAAATGGCATGTATAGGACTACCCTTTTGATGTTGGTCATGTACCTTTCGGTATTATGCAATTTGGATAGCCATGCGAAAATGGCTTATATATATTTTAAGCATAATGTTATAATCATTTTGTATGTATAAGGTTATTGAGAGGTGTGGATATGCTTGGCAATGATTGGCCATTGGAATGGTTAATCACGATCATACTTTGTGCTACATATGCTAAAGGGTTGGTTGAATCATGGAAACTATGTAATAGGTAAAGTCTACCTTAAAGGCGGAATCTTGTGATGAGCAGTGGTGTGAATTTTAAAAATCACTAAAAGTAGTAGGAATGGAATTAAATAGTGAATAAATCATGTAATCTAAATTTGATGAATCTACTTTCATATGGAAGAAACAAAACGGTCATATGAGTCGTATTTTAAGAGATATTTAAGTTTTCGCGAAACAGGGCCAGAACGGTTTCTAGAGTCCCTGTTCCGACTTTGGAAATTCATTATAAATTAACCAGAGATAATTAGAAGCCATGCCATATATTTATAGATTCCTTTTCGAGTCTAGTTTCTATAGAAACAAACGGCATCAGTATTGAAGCCCTGTACAGGGAGATATCCAAGTCGTAATGCATGAAGGTCAGAATAGTCAAACCCTGTAACAGGGGAGACTCTAACTAATAAACTGTACTAATTGGATCGACCAAAAATTCTAGAAAAAAATTTGTAGATGGATATATGAGTCTAGTTTCAGGAAAAATTTACGGAACTGGTTTTTGAGTTTTGGAACTCGAGATATGATTTTTAAGGTGACAGTGACGCAGTTAGCCAGCTCGTCTGGAAATTTTAAAAGGGACTGTGCAAATAAGGGAATTAAGTCTGTTAACCCCTCGTGTCCGACTCCGGCAACGGTCTCGGGTACGGGGTGTTACACATACGGACTTACTAAGCAATATAGCTTACCCCCTTCCTTTCCCATGTTTTATAGTGCCGTCAAGCTAGCTCGAGTTTGAGATCATTGGAGATCCTATCACACTATCAAGCTATCATTTTGGGTATTGATAAATTCGAGTACTTTGAGTTATGGCATGTATAGGGACTTGGTTATTTTGTTATATACGTCATATGATTTTAGCTAATGTAATGGCCTATAATTGTCAAAGGCTTATTTTGCTATTCGGCCATGTAAGTTGGCTTATAGTGGTAACATGGTTGTAAGCATAAGTATATTCATATATGTGCCAATGTCTATGGTGATATGATCATGGTATGTTTGGTGAATGTGAAATATTTGGAAATGTGATTTATGGCATGATTGTGTAATTGTGACCTATTGGTGAGATGAGGAATTTGAGTATAATTTGGTAATTAGATAGTAATTGAATGAAGCCTAATGAATGTGAGATTTGTATGTCTAATTTAGGGCTTAATAAATGTAGTG
Organism: Gossypium arboreum; assembly: GCF_025698485.1. Lineage (NCBI taxonomy): Eukaryota > Viridiplantae > Streptophyta > Magnoliopsida > Malvales > Malvaceae > Gossypium > Gossypium arboreum. Next base: position 88,652,067 of record NC_069070.1, on the reverse strand, counting down.
AATATGTTGATAAAGATATAAAGTTGATATGTTTTAACCATGAATATGGATGTTTTGGTTGCCTAAGTATGTATTGTTTTGTGCCTTTGAATTGGGGTAAGTGTATGTGTGAATAAGGGTGACAAATGGCTTGATAAATAGCCTTATTATTGTCCACATTGGTAGACACATGGGCATGTGTCTAGCCGTGTGTGACACATGGTCAGCCCCATGGGCGTGTGATCTAGCCGTGTGTCCCTTGCACCTAAATTGTTACATAACAGAATGCTCAGTATCAAGCACACGGGCATGAGACATGGCCATGTGTCTTAGCTGTGTGAAGGACACGGCCTCAGGACACGGGCGTGTGTCTTGGCCGTGTGACTTCAAATTGTTCTTGGGTGACAAAAAGAGAGTTACACGGGTTAGGGACATAGGCGTGTGTGACCACACGGCCTGCCCACATGGGCGTGTCCCAAGCCACATGGGCGTGTGACCCCTGTTTCAGCAAAACCCAAGCCACATGGGCGTGTGACCCCTGTTTCAGCAAAAATTCTCTAAGTGTCATAAATTTTTTTAAAGTTCTTGGTTTAGTCCTGAACCGTTTCCAAAGCATGTTTTGGGCCTCGTAGGCTCGTTTTTGGGACGATGTGATTGATTGTTAAAAAGTTTTAATTTAGTGCCAAATTTACAACTCAGAATGTATGGTTGCTTGCGTTTACGTCCGGTAATGCCTTGTACCCTATTCCAGTGTCGAATACGGGTAAGGGGTGTTACAATTGTTTCTCACACAAAGTTTGCAGAACAATTCTCAAATGATCTGCATGTTCATTTTCATCTCGGGAATATACTAGAATACCATCAATAAACACTACAAAAAATCTATCCAGATATTGTCTGAAAATTCTATTCATTAAATCCATAAACACTATAGGTGCATTAGTCAAGCCAAACGGTATCACAAGGAATTCATAATGTCCATACCCGGTTCTAAAATTTGTTCTCGGTACATTCGAGCCTTTTACTCGTAACTGATAGTAACTGACGGAGATTTATCTTCGAAAATACTGTAGCACCTTTCAACTGGTTAAACAAGTCATCAATACGAGACAATGCATACTTATTCTTAATTGTGAATTTATTGAGCTGTCTGTAATCAATACACAATATCAACGATCCATCTTTCTTTTTAACAAACAAAACCGGTGCACCCCAAGGTGGAAAACTAGGTCAAGCAAAACCTCTGTCAGTTAGTTTTTGTAACTGAGCTTTTAACTCCTTTAATTCTATTAGAGCCATCATGTAAGGTGCTATAGATATCAGTGTTGTTCCCGAAACAAGATCTATAGAAAATTCAACTTCTCTGATCGGTGGTAATCCAGATAATTATTCCAGAAACACATTAGGGTATTCACATACCACTGGCACTGATTTAATCTTGGATTCAGATACTTTAGTGTCCAACACATAGGCAAAATAAGCATCATACCCTTTTCTGACATATTTCTGTGTTGACATGGCTAATATCACATTAAACAACCCATCCAATTTATCAGATTCAATACAGACATTTCACCATTTTGACATTTCAACACAATATGTTTTTGTTTGCAATTTACCACGGCATCATGCTGAGTTAACCAGTCCATACCTAGAATTATATCAAATTCATCAAACAGTAATAACATCAAATTAGCTGGGAAACAATAATCCCGTATCATTAACGAACAATTTTTATAAATTTTATCCACCATCACATACTGGCCCAGCAGGTTCGATACTTTAACCACAAATTCAGTGAACTCGACAGGAAAATTCTTACTAGACACTAAATTTGTGCAGATATATGAATGAGTTGAAACGGGATCAACTAAAGCAGTTATATCAGTATCAAGAAGAGAAAAAGTACTAGTAATAACGTCGGGTGCAAAGGCATCCTCACGCGCACGAATAGTATATGTCCTTGCCAGTGCTCGTGTTTCAAATTTGACAGTTGAATCTTTTGTCGTACCTCGACTACCACTGAAATTGCCAGGGTTATGAGGTGGTCTACCTCTGGTAGCTGTATTGCTTAGCTTTGAAGGTTGAACAATATCTCCCGGCTTTGAAGTTTGAACAATATCTCTTTCAACTTTCTCCGGACAATCTCTTAGATAATAGTCAAAAGAACCACATCTGAAACATGCTCCACTTTTCATTCTACACTCACCAAAATGCATTTTATTACAGTGCTTGCATTTGGGTTTGGTATTTCTAACACTGCCCACACTTGCTATAGATGTAGGCTGAGATCTTGAATTGGAATGTTGAATACCTCTATCTCTCCTAGAGTACCCCACGAAGGTAGTAGAATAATCAAAATTTTTCTTTGATTTCTTTGAGGACGACTGATATGACTTTCCTATAAATCTTTTACTTAAAGTTCTGGCTTCCATTTCAGACTGTCTTTTCTCTTTACTAAGCTCTTCGGCTTTGTATGCCCGATCAACAAGTACAACAAATTCTTTTATTTCAAGAATCCCAACTAGAAATTTTATATCTTCATTCAGACCCTCTTCAAACCGCTTATACATTGCGATTTCAGTCGGGATACACTCTCTGGCATACTTACTCAATCAGACAAATTCTCATTCGCACTCAGATGTTTTCATATGCCCCTGTTTGAGCTCCAGAAATTCTTTCCATTTCTGATGAAAGAATATCTGTTGATATCTTTCTTTTTGAACTCAATTTGAAAAAATTCCCAAGTGACCATTTGTTTTGGTACAACAGAAATTAAAGTATTCCACCACTGGTAAGCTGAGTCTTTTAACAGTGATACAACACATTTTGGACATTCAGCTAGTGTACAAGACAATTCATCCAGAACCCTAATAGTGTTTTCTAGCCAAAATTTGCCCCTTTTCGGGTCATCTTTAACAGTAGCTATAAGTTCTTTTACCCTGTATTTACGAATTTTATCTACATGAGGCTTACCATTTCTAACAGGTTCTGTACCATGTGGCATATCGGGAACCGATTGAGAAACAAGAGGGGGTGGAGGTTATTGCATAGCCGGATTTGTTTTTATATATTCAGTAAACCATTCATTAATCATTTGGAAGAAGGTTTTTTTTTCCTCTCTTCCTTAGCCCTCAGATACGATCCTTCTACTACTTGAGGCTACTCTTTGAACTGAAGCTTGAGCATTAGTCTCAGCTTCTTCAGATTTAGCTCTGTTGAATGACATAACTATATGAAAAACATGTTTTAAGTCAGGATATATCACACTATCACAGGTTGTATACAATGGCATGTATAGCTAGACTCGTACATTCTACATTAGTCTAAGAATTGGCTAAACCGTAGCTTTGATACCAATAAATGTAACACCCCTAACCCGTATCCATCATCAGAACAGGGTTACGGAGCATTACCAGAATTTACAGATCAAATATAGATATTTCATAACATTTAACATTCATATTAAGAATCATTCATAATGAATCATATATGTCACTTAAATTAGCCCTCGAGGTCCAAAATATGTATTAGAAACAAATCGGGACTAAACCAGGTACTCAAATTTTTTTTTTGCAAAATTTCAAAATTGTTCCAAGGTGCAGTGGACACACGCCCGTGTGGCCAGGCCGTGTGGCTCACACAGTCAGGAGACACACCCGTGTCTCAGGCCGTGTGGCATTCGAAGTAGGGCACATGACCGTGTCCCAGCCCGTGTTTATATCCGTGTAACTCTCTGAGTTAGTCACACGGCCAAGTCATGCGCCTGTGTGCTAGGCCGTGTGAACATAATAATTTTCATTAAATAGGTACAGGGGTCACACATCCAAGCCACACGCTCGTGTGCCAGGTCGTGTGATCAATTTGAAGCATTCTGTTTTGAAAATTTTAAGATGTAGGGGACACACGGCCAAAACACATACCCATGTGCTAGGCCATGTGTCACACATGGCTGAGACACACGCCCGTGTCTCTGCTTGTATGGACAAAATAAGACAATTTCCTAGCCATATTTCTCACCCAAACTTGTATTCCACCTACATTAACTCTTAAATATATTCTCAAGCCAATACAAGCCATTCAAATCTATTCAAAATTAAGTCTTATACATGATATAATACCTCTTATAACCAAGTATAAAAAATTACCTAACTTACCTATTTCACATATATACATATTTTACCAAATATGCTAACTCAATTTAATCATTAATATACCAATATGATTCTATCAATCAACCATTTCAAACACATATCAAGAATGATATAGCCTTTTATATCTACATCAAAACATGTCCATTACAAGCCATTCCAAACCAAAACATTTATATGTCAATATTGGCCAGTTTTACCTATACATGCCATTATAACCAAAGTTGATTTACTAAATATACCGAGATGAGCCGAGGGATAGTGTGATGTTGCTCCTACCAGCTTCCAACCAAATTGAGCTTCCGAGTTACTATAAAATAGATGAAATAAAAACAGAGTAAGCTTTAAAGCTTAGTAAGTTCCTATAACAGGAATTTAACTTACCAATTTAATTCACTGTAACAGCCCAATTTTTAGTAGTTTCGGAAACAATGATTCAAGATCACTAAATTCGTCGAGTGAGTTGAAAATTTAATAAATTAATACCTATGAGTCAAGTGTGATTATAGAAGTATTTTTTGTAATTAGTGAATTTTGTGATTTAAAAGAATTAATTAGGTAAATTGGGTTGAAAAGGAGGTATCGAGACCTTGGATTCATAAAAAGAGCCACAAATATTTTTATAAATATTTATGGAGTGTTATTGAGTTAGTATTAAAGTTTCGTTAGAAAATTTTAACGGTTGTTAGTCAATTAATTAAAAAGGACTAAATTGAAAATAGTGCAAAATTTGATAAAGTGATTAAATAGCTTAAGTGACTAATAATTGAAAATAGTGCAAAATTTGATAAAGTGATTAAATAGCTTAAGTGACTAATAAAGAGGGATTTAAAAGGAAATTAGATCCAAATTATATGAGCTGGACGGTTTGGGCAAGAAAATCAGCAAAAAGACAAGGAGAAATAAGGGCAAAATTGGAAATTTTGCAAATTAAACATATAGAATAAAGACAATTGAAAAATCTAGAGATATCATCATTTTTCTTCAGCAAAAATGCCATGGGAGGTCTGGAAGTTGTTGGTTTTCATATTTTGACATATGTGAGTTCAATTTTTACATTTTCTTAGTAATTTTTATGTTTTGTGACTTTTACAATTAGGTTCAATTATCTAATTCATTAGTTTTTGATTTTATGGGTGACTTTAAAAGTTACCATGAATAAGTGTTGTATGATTATGGTGAATTATTAGGGAATTGATAAACCGTAATTTATACATATTTTTACCCTATGTTAACGCATTTTATCGATGATTTTCCATTAGAATTGGTGAATTCAATGCTCCTAATGCTTTAATTTCATGTTTTACACTTAGGAGAGCATAGGAGAGCGAAAGGAACGAGAAACGAGCCAAAAACAGGAGAAAATGGGCCAAAGTACGAAATCAACACAGCCTGGACCTCCTCACAAGGGTAGGCCACACGGCCGTGTCAATTTGGCAGGCTCGAGCACGGCCTGAAGTAATCGCACACGGGCGTGTCCCTGCCGAGCCCAAGTTGAGTCCAGTTTGGAAAAGGCTAATTTTGAGGGCTTTTAAGCATTCCAAAGCCTATAAATACATCCTAGAGAAGGAATAAAAGGGAGGACAGAGTAGAGGGTAAGGAATTACTCCAAGAAAGCCGATTGATTCATCTCAAAATCCGGATTCATCATCAAGACTAAAGATCTCTCCCCAATTTCCCTTCAGAAGTTTTGGGTTTTCTTTATGTTTTGTATTCTTTATTATTCTGATATGTTTTCTTATTTAGTTATGAACTAAATCCCCTAAATACCTAAGGGGAATGAAACTTAAGACGAATCTTGTTATTATTTTCTGAATTGTATGATAAATATTTAACTTGTTCTTAATTATGTGTTCTTAATTCTTGTTTTGATATCCCAGGATACCGATTCAAGATAAGCTCTTATTTAGAGGAGGAATAGACCCTGTTTAAGAGTACATTTGTAATAATTAAGCGGAGTTGATTGCGCACCTAGACATAGGGTGACAAGATTTTGTCGGATTAGGGTGAAACCTAATAAGGGGATCCATAGATCGAGTTAATGCAACCCTAGAGTGTTAATTAGAGAAAAGTCTCGGTTATTCAATCTAGGGATTTGATGTTATTAGTCTTGAATAGGGATAATAACATAACTTAGGGATCTCTACGGAACAAGTTAAATGAATAAATCATCCCATTTGGAGCCAAAATAACAAGTACAGTCTAGGTGGATTTTTCCTTAGGTATTGTCTTCATTCAATCGATTTTTCCAAAAGCAATTCCCCAATTCGATTCTCTGTGTGTTCTTAGTTTAGATAATTAATTAGTTAAAAGAAAAACCTCTTTATTCTTAGGCTAGATAATAAAAAGACAGTCATTACTAGTACTTTTAATTCCTTTGGGTTCGACAATCTTGTCTTGCTAAAACTATACTACTGTTCGATAGGTACACTTGCCTACATCGCGATAGTAGTTAGTTCAAGAACGAGTAATTATAAATATTTAAAACTTATCATGAAATCACACGATCAAGTTTCTGGCACCATTGCCGGGGAACTGAAATATTAGGAACACTCAATTTTTATTACTTTAGCCATTTATTTTTCGTGCACTTTAATTTTTTATTATTATTTATTAATTTACTTTTTCCTTCTCTTGGCAAGTTTTTATAGTTTATGACTAGAAGAAATCCATCAGGACCATTACTTTTTGACGAAGAAATCTATCGTACAGTTCACAGAAATCAAAGAGAAATAAGACGAAGCTTAAAATACTTAGAAAACGAGCAAGAAGACGATACTCAACCCCCAACTGAAGAGATGGATGAAAACCAAGGCAATCAACTACCTCCTGCAGTTGCGGTTAATCAAAATCCTGCTCCACACTCTATATGTGATTATGCTAAACCTTCTTTAACAGGAACTGAATCGAGCATAGTTAGACCTGCTTTAGCTGCAAATACTTTTGAATTAAAACCTAACACTATTAAATGATACAATAATTTGTTCAGTTTGATGGTTTGTAGGATGAGGATCCCAACGCTCATTTAGCCAACTTCTTAGAACTGTGCGATACATTTAAAATTAATGGTGTTTCTAGTGATGCCATTCGTCTTCGGTTATTCCCTTTTTCATTGAGGAACAAAGCTAAATAGTGGTTGAACTCGTTACCACGAGGGTCAATTACTACTTGGGAACAAATGACCGAAACATTTTTACTAAAATATTTTCTGCCGGCTAAGATGGCTAAATTACGTAATGATATCTCTTCTTTTGTGCAGATAGATTTAGAAACACTCTATAATGCATGGGAGAGATACAAGGACCTTTTGAGAAGGTGCCCTCACCATGGGTTATCGCTTTAGCTACAGGTCCAAACATTCCATAATGGCCTGAATCCTTCGACTCGACAAATGGTTGACGCAGCTGCTGGTGGAACCATCAATAATAAAACACCTGAAGATGCCTATGAGTTTATAGAGGAGATGTCACTGAATAACTATTAGTGGCAAGTCATGAGGACAAAGCCAACGAAAACAGCCGGCGTTTATAACGTCAATTCGGTCACCATGCTCTCTAATTAGGTAGAACTCTTAAATAAAAAGATTGATGGTTTTCTTAGTTCTTCACAGGTTCACCGAGTAATGCAGTGCGAAACAAGTGGAGGTGGAACAAGCCATTCGGAATACCAGCCTTATGGCCACAACATGGATAACGAGCAATTAAACTACATGGGTAATAATCCTCGACCTCAAAACAATCCATATTGTAACACTTACAATGCAGGTTGAAGGAACCACCCCAATTTCTCATGGAGCGGTCAAGGAAATCAAAGACCACAACCACCTCCAGGCTACCAACAACCACCCTACCAACAGGAAAAGAAGCCGAACCTTGAAAAGATGCTCTCAAAGTTTATTTCGGTATAAGAAACTTGTTTCTAGAACACCGAGACAGCACTTAAAAATCAACAAGCGTCGATCTAAGGGCTCAAAACTCAGATAGGCCAGCTTTCAAAACTAATTTCTGAACGACCACAAGGTAGCTTGCCAAGTAATACTGAACCCAACCCAAGGGAACATCTTAATGCAATTAATATTCAAGATGAAGAAGGATTTGTTGAGCCTGAACCAGAACCGAGGCAAGAAACTATGGTAAGAAAAAGTCTAGGTGAGGTAGATAACAATAAAAACAAAACAGTGAATGTTGAATATAAACCTCGTGTGCCATACCCCAAGGCGACAAGGAAAGACTGCTCAGATGAACAATTTGGTAAATTCCTGAAACTCTTAAAAAAATTACATATTAACTTACCGTTTATTGAAGCCCTATCGCAGATGCCAAACACAATGAAATTTTTAAAGGAACTTTTAGCAAATAAGTGGAAGTTGGTCGAGGCGTTGCACATGGAGCTAAACACAGTTTGCTCAGCTATTCTCCAAAATATACTACCGAACAAACTAAAAGATCCAGGGAGTTTTACAATTCCTTGCTTAATTGGTAGTTTAGATGTTAATAATGCATTAGCTGATTTAGGGGCTAGTATTAATATCATGCCCTATAAAATGTTTAAGCAATTAGGTCTTAGGAAACCTAAACAAACTAGGATGAACATTCAATTAGCATATAAAACTATAAGGTTCCCTAGGGGTATTATTGAAGATGTACTAGTTAAAATCGATAAATTTATATTTCTCGTTGACTTTATTGTTCTAGATATAGAGGAGGATAGCAACACTCCTTTAATTCTGGAAAGGCCCTTTTTAGTAACTGCTAAAATGATTATTGATGTTGGCACAGGTGAACTTACACTATGTGTAGGAGACGAAACAATCACCCTTTAAGCTCCCAATTCTAGCAACACATCGAGAATTGAAGGTAATCGTTTAACCCATTCTCCTAGAACTGACAATATGGTACAACCTACTTTATAGGAAATGAGTTTGAAGGAAGCACACGAGTCATTCTCAAGTAATAGTAAAGGATCTATTCATGAAGATCGAAGATTACAAATTGAAGAACTCGATGAATGACAGACGCATAAACCAAGAACACCCGACAAATCGAATCTACGACAGAACGAGCTTAATACCTTTCAAAATCAGCTTAAGATTGGAGATAGAGTCTTATTAGCTGCCACAGATCCCCACATTGTTGCTACCACACCGAATGAAGAAATCCCTCTTACGGTACTTAGTATCTTTCCATTCAGTACGGTTGGGGTAAGGCACCCAAAGTTCGGCACTTTTAAAGTAAACAACACCCGTCATTTAAAACCTTATTTTGATGAGACTGATGACAGGAATGAGGAGTATAAACTCCCCAAACCACCATGATTATTCAACAGAGAGGTAAGTCAAGCTTAGACTATAAATAAGCGCTTCTCGGGAGGCAACCCGAGCACTAACTGTATTAACTTCTTTAAAAATTTAGTCTTCAACATCTAACTTACTAACGGAGCTCTCAAATACAGGTTTTCCACAGAGACATGGCCAAGCACACGGGCATGCTTATGGCCGTGTGAAAATAGGGCAAGGATTTCCCCAAAAATGGGCTATGATAAAACGCCACGGTCATGAGACATGGCCATGGTCGAGCCTGTCAAAACAACACGGGCGTGCGACACGCCCTTGTGGAAGACCCGTGGTTGAAACTGAGAAACTAGCACGGGCGTACGACACGCCTGTGTCTAACACCCATGGTCAAACCTGTTAGATTGACACGGGCGTGGGGATTTCCTACGCGAGTGTGGGAGAAGCGAACAACGCCAGACACGGCCGTGTGCACCTACACGCCCAAGGAACACAGGCGTGTACTAAATATCAGACGTGTCCAAAATCGAAATTCGCGAATCACACGGGCTGAAATTAGGGAACACAGGCGTGTGCCCTGGCTGTGTGGCCCAAAATCTATAAATACCCTACACTCTTCACTTTCTTCCCCATTCAAAAACCCTAACCCTAGCCGCTGCAACTCCACAAGGCCTCTCTGCCATGCCCGTGCGCCGCTTCCCACTTCATTTTTGACGCTTAATCTCTTTCCCTTAGCGTTTTTTTACTCCTTTCACTTCTATTTTACTTATTTCTAATACTTATTATCAACATAATCTTCATATCTTTTGAACTATTTTTCATTTTTCTATCATTTAATTTGTATTCTTAGGTTAGTTATCATACATTTCGCGTTAAATCAAGTTATTAGGAACACCTCATACCCTTGACATTACTATGCTTATTCTCATGCTATTACCATGCCAATATCTATCATTTAATTTGCATTTCTAGGTTAGTTATCATACATTCTGTGTTAAATTGAGATTAGGAAAACCTCATACCCATTACATTTCTATTCTCATTCTCATTGTTATTGTGGTTGAGTTTGCTTCATATTAGTAGTCTTGGCTGAAATAGTTAGTTCAAATTCATGCCTTTTACTTCTTCGAATTCATTTACTTATTATTATTATTCTTTACAAGATTTTAGTGTCGTCTTCACGTGGAAAGAAAACCACCGTACCTGCCTCGAAGAAAAGGAAGGGAGTGTCATCTTCTACGGGTCTAACCATGGAAATTAGTCACCCTCTCCTGCAGTTCCCTTGAGGGCCCCAAGAAGAGCTTTTCCAAATACTTCGGGCCCGACCCTTAATTGCGGAACGCTGTATCAACTGTGCTGTCGTAGTTCAGATGGCTGTTCGATTTAGGCCCTCCTAACCACCGACCCTTGGGAGCTGTTCTTTGGGATCATTGAACCAACATACCTCGAGCTCACGATGGAACTATGCTCAACATTCTATCTTCAGACCGTAATGACATATTATGATGATCCCGGCATAGTCCAGTTTCGCTTAGGCGGGTTAGTCCGCCAACTAAGCGTCCCAGAGTTTGGTGCTGCATATACAGAGGAGTTCAAGAAGGAAAATGAACTACATGCTCTCACTCGCCACATACATTTTTCTCCCTCGAAGTGCTGGCACACTTTGGTTCCTGGCGCAGCCTCCTACAATCCTAGCCGCTCCAAGGCATCAGTTCTCCCACCATCCCTGAGGTACCTACACGCCATTTTAGCTGACACGATTATAGGGAGGTGAGAGAGCACTGGTTTCGTCAACACTCACGATGCCTACTTCTTATGGTGTATGTCGCACGGGCACGTCATCGACCTTGCCTACTTCATCGCCTTCGTGATTCAGCACCAGATGGAGCGACATAGGAAGGGGATAATCTCCATTGGCCCTTTCGTGACTGGACTGGCGCAACACTTCGGGCTCCTCGACATCGCGGCCCAAGAATCATCCTTAACCCTCATTGGCCAAATGTCTCCACAAGGCATCTCAAGCATGCTTAGCATGAGGATGATCGAGAGGCGCCAAGGAACCTACCCTCCTCAATATTGTCCCTTCACAGCACGAGGACCCACCGACTCAGCCACCACCACCCTCTCTTCCAGTTCATGCGGCAGCTTCATATGCTGACATCTCTGAGCGCCTCACTCGATTCGAGCAACAGTGTTTTCAACGATTTGACAACATTGATGCTACTCTACAGTAGATTTGCCAGCACTTCCACATCTCATCGCCAGTCCCACCTTGCGAACCATCCAGCGATGAAGATGTTTAAAAACATTTATTTATTATTTTATGTTTTTAATTTTTATTAAAACTACTTTTTATTTTTATTAGATTTTTGAAATTCTATTTTTAATTATTAATTTCGGTTATTTCTTTTGAGTAATTATTCTTCCTAATATCCCCTGAAAAGTTCCTGATTTTATTACAATTATATAGAGCTCTTAAGCTCATCATCATATAGGAACTAAAACTCCACCGGGAAAGGTTCTCCACGACTGCCATGTCCTTCTCGCCCACGACCATAGCTACCAGTAGAGATAATATCCTTTTGGCGCAGGACTTGTAGCCTAATGAACCTCTACGATCGCCGGAGTATCCTCTTCCACTCTCGAACCGATTACTCTCCAGAACTCCAGTTCGAAAAATTCATCATACATGAAGTTTCACTTCTCTTCTTATCTTATTTTTATATTCTAATATCTATCTTTGTGCATTGAGGGAAACGTACATCTTAAGTGTGGGGGGTATTTATTTCATTATCAGAAAAATCCCTGAATGACTACCTTGTTCTCTTGAAAAGCTCTCATATCATATTTAGGATAAATTTTGATTGATTTATGATTTTGATTGATGTATCTTGAATTAAAACATAGGCATTTATGCATTGATTGTTTAAACTTTAAGACATTAGAGAATCAAGCATGATAAGTTGATTTTTAAGAATTTAAAATTTTAGGTTGTTTCCCCAAAATTTAGGTATTACTTTGAGTTGGGATTCACAAGTTTTAAACATCAAAAAGCCATAATTTTTGTGAGATTTTTGAGCTTTTTGAGCATCTATTAATTCTTTCATGCTCACTTTTATTATTGCTTTGAGTGCGTCAGTAGTGAACTGTTATTCTAGAACGTGCTTGATTATTCATGTTGAGACCACACCATTTGATTTGATATGTCAAAATGATTAATGCACTTAGGATTAACCCACTCATGCCATGAAAAGCCTACCTCCACAATTAACCCCTAGTGAACCCCCTTGAGCCTAACAAGCCATTTCTTGTATTACCCTTAATATTAACCTTTAACCCATTATTGTTGAAATCCCCTAAATTAATTTAAGCCCCATTTTTGTCGAGATTTGAATTGAAAAATTTGCTTAGCTATGTTTTATTCTATTCTGTAATTTAATTTGTTCTTAAAAAAAAAACATGTATACATATTAGTAGTGATCTTCTGTTTGTAAGCTTCAGAAGTTAAATTTCTTAGTCTGAGAAGAAGCTCTGTTGTACGCAAGTGATGATTAACTCTTTTTCTAGTTAGGCAATTTTTCAATTCAATCTTGATTCTAACCCTTTCTTTCAGCTTGTGACCATAACCCCTAACCAAACCTTATTACAACCCTCTAAAGACCTTTTGATTAATGTATCATCTTAAATTATAGTGGTGGAGATTTGATTTTCATGCAAGCCTATGGTAATGACTTTTCATTATTGACTATTGAGTGCTTTATTTATTATCCTTAAACACCTCGAGTGATTTGAGTGAATCTGTAGTGAGGATGTGAAACTCTGTGGTATTCGAATCAAAGGTAATTACTTAAATGAGGAGAGACACCTATGTTTGCATGATTAAATATTCAACTTGGAATGTTTGAAGCTTTTATGTTATTTTAGTTGAATTCTCAATGTGTGATTACCTATGGATTATTCTGAGATATTATCGATAGAAATTATAAGTTGAAAAGAATTTATTTTGATTATGAGTTGAGAATTTTGCTTGAGGACAAACAAATGCTTAAGAGTGGGGGTATTTGATAAATCGTAATTTATACATATTTTTACCCCATGTTTAACGCATATTATTGATGATTTTCCATTAGAATTGGTGAATTCGAAGCTCCTAATGCTTTAATTTCATGTTTTACACTTAGGAGAGAATAGGAGAGTGAAAGGAACGAGAAACGGGCCAAAAAGGGAGAAAATGGGCCAAAGTACGAAATCAACACACTGGACCTCCTCACAGGCAGACCACATGGCCAGTGTCAATTTAAGCGTGCTCGAGCATGGCTCAAGTAATCGCTGCAGGCGTGTCACACGGGCATGTCCCTGTCGAGCCCAAGTTGAGTCCAATTTGAAAAAGGCTAATTTTAAGGGCTTTTAGGCATTCCAAAACCTATAAATACATCCTAGAGAATGAAGAAAAGAGAGGACAGAGTAGGGGGTAAGAAATTACTCCAAGAAAGCCGATTGATTCATCTTAGAAGCCAGATTCATCATCAAGACTGAAGATCTCTCCTCAATTCCCCTTCAGGAGTTTTGGGTTTTCTTTATGTTTTGTATTCTTTATTATTCTGAGATGTTTTCTTATTTAGGTATGAACTAAATCCCCTAAATTCCTAAGGGGAATGAAACCTAAGACGAATCTTGTTATTATTTTCTGAATTGTATGATAAATATTTGGCTTGTTCTTAATTATGTGTTCTTAATTCTTGTTTTGATATCCCAGGATACCGATTCAGGATAAGCTCTTATTCAGAGGAGGAATAGACCCTGTTTAAGAGTACAATTGTAATAATAAAGCGGAGTTGATAAACATAGGGTGACAAGATTTTGTCAAATTAGGGTGAAACCTAATAAGGGGATCCATAGATCGAGTTAATGCAACCCTAGAGTGTTAATTACAGAAAAGTCTCGGTTATTCAATCTAGGGATTAGACGTTATTAGTCTTGAATAGGGATAATAACATAACTTAAGGATATCTACAGAACAAGTTAAATGAATAAATCGTCCGATTCAGAGCCAGAATAACAAGTACAGTCTAGGTGGATTTTTCCTTAGGTATTCTCTTCATTCAATCAATTTTTCCAAAAGCAATTCCCCAATTCGATTCTCTGTGCGTTCTTAGTTTAGATAATTAGTTAGTTAAAAGAAAAACCTCTTTATTCTTAGGCTAGATAATAAAAAGACAGTCATTACTAGTACTTTTAGTTCCTTTGGGTTCGACAATCCGATCTTGCTAAAACTATACTACTATTTGATAGGTACACTTGCCTACATCGTGATAATAGTTAGTTCAATAACGAGTAATTATAAATATTTTAAACTTATCACGAAATCACGTGATCAGGAATTGAAGTTCTTATTTTATTATATGATGATTTTATTAAGTGATTTTGATAGAAATTGATTTTAGGACCTAATTCTGAAAAAGTTGTGAATTAAGATTTGGTACTGAAATTCTGATTTTCAAAGGTTGTGTAGCAGCTTAGGATGAATAAATAAAGTATTAATTGAGAAAAGTTGGCTCAATTGATAGTTTAATTGAGCAGGGACTAAATTGTAAAAATTGTAAAATTTAGGGCAAAAGTGTAATTTTAGGAATTAAAGGGTATAAACTGTAAAGTAGTGTAAAATTGAAATGAATGGTAATACATGAATGATTTTACAATTATAGATCAAGAACCCGAAGTGAATTGTGGAAAAGAGAAAATAGCCGATTAGTCCCTGAACTTGTATGACTTGCGAATTTTCCCAGGTAAGTTCGTACGGTTTAATTATTAAATTTCAATATCATTTTATGAATGGTGATTAATATTTATGTATGTTAATTGTTGAAAATAAGTAAATTATGTACAAAATTTACAAAATTGAACTAAGTATTTTGGAGGAACGGAGCGTAGGAAATGAATGTAACACCCCGAATTTGGGCCTAGAAGTATTGGGCCTTGAGTGCGGGTCCGTAAGGAGGTTGTATATAGGTATTTAATTGTGCAATGAAATAACACAATTAAATGTCTGCTTTGGTGGTTAATGGCCCTGAGAAGTGTTAGAGAAATCTTAGGTTCAAACTTGGGCTTTAGCAAAAAATTTGGTATTAAGTGAAAAAAAAACCTGG
Source organism: Gossypium arboreum (assembly GCF_025698485.1). Lineage (NCBI taxonomy): Eukaryota > Viridiplantae > Streptophyta > Magnoliopsida > Malvales > Malvaceae > Gossypium > Gossypium arboreum. The sequence continues at coordinate 88,636,501 of NC_069070.1, read as the reverse complement.
ATGCTTGGATGAGGGTTTTTAAATTATTGTGTTAAATAAATGACACAAGGAAGCTTGTAGTCTAGTGGTTGTAGTGTCATTAATGTTGTAGGGGAGCCTGGGTTCAAGCCTTGGCTCTTGCAATTTAATTTGGTTTTTTTTTTTAAGGGAACCTGGACTTTGGCTTTTAGACCTTATAATTAATTGGGGATAAAATATGACACAAAAAGCCTTGTGGCTTAATGGCAAGTAGGGTGTGGAGCATCTGAGGGGAGGCATGGGTTCGAATCCCATGGCAAGCAAGGAGCATTTATTTTGCTAACAGGGGGCGGTAAGAGTTGGTGTTGAATTTAAACTCTGATGTTAGAGGGATCCCACATCTGTAAGCTAACATAAGAGTGGTTGCGAAGCTGGCTTTAAATAGAGGGAACCATGAGGAGAGTAAATGTACCTTTTCTTGGCTGATCCCTTTCGCTGTATGGCGTGCTCGTTTGGGTTGGGTGTCGGCTAAGAGTGCTCAGAGCGTGGATTAATTCCAGTCTCCTATCAGGTGTGTATTTTCTCACTACTCTAGCTGTAGGATGGCCACTTCGGGCCGCGATGGGCCGTAAGGGGTCATGTGGGCCTACGGGCCCAATTGGATAAGTTGTTTGATTGTGTAGTAAATATTGGACTAGGCTAGGTGAATCTCATATTTGTGACTAGATTTGGGCTAGAAGGGCCACACGAGCGTGTGGGCCCATTTGGGCCGAGAATAGGCTTTAGGCCCATTCGTATTGTTATCCCTGTTTAGAATACTTTAGTTTACCAAATTACTGAAATGCCCTCGATTTGTAGAATTACCATTTTACCATCGATTTATAGAATTACCGTTTCACTCTCGATTTACAAAATTACCGTTTTACCCTCGATTTATAGAATTACTGTTTTACCCTCGATTTACAAAATTACCATTTTACCCTCAGTTTACAAAATTACCGTTTTACCCTTGATTGTGAAATTACTGAAATACCCTTGTAGGATAGAATTACCAAAATACCCCTAGTTTGTAAAATTACCAAAATACCCCTAGTTTGTAAAATTACCGAAATACCACTGGTTTTTGAAATTACCGAAATACCCTCAATTTGTAAAATTACCAAAATACCCCTAATTTACAAAATTACAGAAATACTCTTAACTTTCTAAAAATTATAGAAATACCATTGGTTTACAAAATTCTTGAAATACCCTTGGTTTGTAGATTGACCAAAACACCCTTGTAGGATGAAATGACTAAAATACCCCTAATAGGTAAAAAGATAGTAAAGCCCTCAGTAGGGTAAAGTGATCGTAATACCCTTGTATGGTAAAATGACGAATATGCCCTTATGTTCCGTATGGTGATGTGCTTAGGATTTACATATATTGATATTGGATTAGTTAAGTTTGAGTGATGGTGGTGGTTATCGTAGGTGATTGATTATGGAAACGTTTCAACTTCAACCCATAACAGGTGTGTACTAACCCTCGTAGCAGCTTAGATTAATATTTGCCGAGAACTCGAAATGCTAAAATACCAGCATTTTGGGAACTTGTAATGTTGCGTGTGGGTATAGATGCGATAAATACGATAAGATCGGTGTTTGGATCGATGGAACGAGTAAGAACTCAATTTTGTACACGATGGTAAGTTGGGCCTCAATGGGTAGGAATTGGGCCAAATAGGCATTTGGGCCCATTTGGGTAAAATTGATAGAAAATGGAATTTGGAAAAGTTGCATGTTAACACGGTTAGTATTGTTGTAAAATTTGGGTTAAGCAGGCTTAGTGGGCTAAATCAGCATTCGTAGGGCCCATTAGGGGTTTTGGGCCCAAAAGCCTGAATTTGATAAGTGGGTTAAAGATAATTGTTTAAACACTCGGAAATATTGACAATTGTAATGAACATGGAAAACTCTGATTTTTTTGTAAAATTACGAAAATACCCTTATAATATGAAAAATGATTGTTTTGCCCTTGTGGGCAAGTGACTGACTTGGACTGTGTGGTTGACGGATTTGATTGTGAATATATGTAATATCCTAAATTAGGGCTTAATCGGAATAGTGGTTTCGTGACCACAAATTCGAGATAGAAATAATTATTTTATAATTATTTTGATGATTATGATATGATTGGATGATTGTGTGAAAATTTCGTGATGAAATTCTATGCCTAAAGTGCTTAAATTGAAAGTAGGGACTAAATCGAATAAGCTGCAAAACTTGCATTCTAGAAGTTTTTAGTATGAAATTGTTTTGGAATATTAATGAGGAGGTCTTAAATAGAAATTTGACCAATTTTAAGTTCATGGACAAAATTAGGACATGGAAGGAATTTTTGGAAAGTTTAGTAGTAAGGGTATTTTGGTCATTTAGTTATTAAAATGAATTAAAAACAAAATTAAAAGCCAATTTTTGTCCATCCTCTTCATTAGGCCGAAATTTCAAGGGTTCTCCATAGCTAGGGTTTGTTTCAAGCTTCCAAGCTCCATAGTAAGTGATTCCAAGCCCTGTTTTTAATGTTCTTTACGTTTTTTGAATCCCGATAGCTCGATTAAGCTTATGTTAGCAATAATTCAACCTAGGGTTTATATTTGGAAAAATACCCATAGGTGAAATTTGTGTATTTTGATGTTTTATGATAGAATATGAGGTTTTAAATTATTTTAGACAACTTGTGCTACTCGGTTTTGAGTGAAAACGAGTAAAAGGGCTTAATCGGCAAAAATACCTAATAGCCACAAGTATATGTTAGAGAGAGAATTTGATGTTGCCATAGAAGGGAAAAGTGATCAGCATGTTATAAAACATAAGAATAAGGAATAAAGTTTAATTCACGAGCCTAGGGGCAAAAGTGTAATTATGCAAAAGTTTAGGGCAAAAGTGTAATTTTTCCAAAGTTCGTATTAAATGCTGTTTTGATGAATGTATGTATTAAATAAGATTAATTTGGCATTATAGATCAAGATAAACGAGATTCAAGTCGCGATCGAGGAAAAGAAAAGATTGTGGACTAAATTGCAAAATCTTTATATTTTGGTACCAAGGTAAGTTCATGTGTAAATGTAGTAACATAATTGTCATTTTAAGCAATTTAATGTTGTTTATATGATATGATGCTGATTATTATCATGAAATATTATGCTTTGTGGTTATTGTTGAATAATATGTAATTATGTGAATTACTGGATGAGTATGAACTATCACCGAGTATCGGTTCCGATATTCCGTGGAAGACGGCAAAGATGTGAGATTGAGGAAAAAAAAGCCCGTTTGAACCTTAGGAATGGATTAGGATACAAGTGACATGTCACTAGGATGGTTAAGCATCCGAACTCGTTGAGTTGAGTCCGAGTTCACTTATGGATGCGAATGTCCGAACTCGTTGAGTTGAGTCCGAGTTCGTGAAATGTAACTAGGCATCCGAACTCGTTGAGTTGAGTCCGAGTTCACTTATGGATCTGAACGCCGAGCTCGTTGAGTTGAGTCCGAGTTCACTTAGGGCGGGTTACATGATTTCTTGATTACATATGAGGCACTTATGTGCAAATTATCCGTATCTCGAGTTGTATTCGATGTGTTCAACGGGTGAAATTTCTAGTGAAATGGAAGAACACTTAAGATGCAAGTGACGTTTTGGTAAGTGTTGTGATGGACACTTTGGACAGGTATGTTCTTAACCCTCGGGTTGAAATTAGATACAACAACGATAAGGTGGTAAGATGATGAATGATGTTTAGAAATGTGATATATGTTTTGGTGATACCATGCTAAAGTTGTTTGGTATATTTGTATTGTTATGTTACTTGTTATTTACATATGAACTTACTAAGCATTTATGCTTACTCCCTCCTCTTTATTTACTGTAGTTTTGAACAAGCCAGCTCGGGAATCGAGACGGGTCGAAGGTTTGATCACACTATCCAAAGGACTTTCATCTGGGTAAATGGCTTATAAAACTTAAGTATGGCATGTATAGCAATATACTTATTTTGTGTAAATAATTTTATGATATGGCCATGTTTGGTTGAGAAAATGTTTGATATTGATAAGTCATGGTGATGGCTAATTTAGATCATGTTTGATATTATGGAAGTTTAATAGGTTATCTAGTTCATAAAAATTCATGGAAAGATGAAACTTGCCTTAAAACAGAATATTGCTGCAGCAATGACATGAATTTGAAAAATCACTAAAAATAGTATAAATGGAACTAAATAATGAGTAAGTTATGAAATTGAAGCTTAATGAGTCTATTTTCATGTGGATTGAACAAAACAGGCATATAAATTATATTTTATGAGATATTTAAACTTTTGTGAAACAGGACCAGAGTGATTTCTGGATCCCCTGTTCTGACTTTAAAAATTCATAATAAATTTTAAAACAATAATTAGAAGTTTTTATTTATATGTAAAGATTCCTTATTGAGTCTAGTTTTAAGAAAAGCAAACCTCGTAGTCATTGAAATTCTGTATAGAGATATATCTGATTTGTAATACACAGATGTCAGAGCAGTCGAACCCTGAAACAGGGGAGACTTTAACTAATAAACTGTACTAATTGGCACAACCAAAAATTATAGAAAAAAATTAGTAAATAGATATTTGAGTCTAGATTTATTGAAAATTTAAGGATCTTGATTTCGAGTTTCCTAACTCGAGATATGATTTTTCTTGTAACTGTGACGCGCGTAGTTAGAAAGCTGTGAATGTAGAAACAAATGATTTGAAGTTCTTAATTTGATAAATTATGTTCGGTAACCCCTCAAGCTCGACTCCGGCGACAGTTTTAGGCGTGGGGGCGTTACAATATATGTTGGTGATATGAATGACTTGACTGTGATTGTTTGATTCAAATATGGGCATGACATTCTGCATACATGACATATCGCATGGGATATGTGTTATATTGATGGAGGAAGTGCTAAAAGGGCATTGCCCCAGTTTACCAAAAAGGGCATTGCCCCAGTTATTAAAAGAGGCTAGGCCTCCAGTTATATGATAAAGCAGCTATGCTGCCAGTGGAGAGTTTGGTTGGGTGGGTTGAGTTATTCCCCACATGAAGAGCTTGGTTGGTATGGGTGGAGAGTAGCAAATGGTGGGTCGAGTAGTCTCCCCAAATGGGCTTGCATACATCCATTGACATTACATGTGATATTGAAATGGGCTTGCATACATCCATTGACATTATATGTGATATTGAAATTGGCCTAAGGGCTATACCGTTTACAGTAAAGGCTTCGGCCCAATGATATAATTTATGGAAAGGCTTCGGCCTAGTATATGTCAAGACTAAATAGGGCTTTGGCCCAGATTGTACTGATACCGTGTTACTGATACTGTGTTATTTACTATTTGTTTGTTATTGGGGTTACACACTGAGTTTTCGTAAACTCTCCCCATTTCTAACTGTGCAGGTAATTCCTAAGCTTAGATGGTTTGGAACTGCGAGGGTCTCGGAGATGGTCACACTACTGTTTCTGTTTCTTTTAATTGCAATAAGTAGCCGATTTATTTCTTTATAAGTTTTATCTTATTAATATTATTATTTGGTTTTGGGTTGTAATAAGGCCATTTTAATTATTTTTCTGGGATTATTTTATCTTATACCCTATATTTTTCTTATAACAATATGAGTTAGACCTAGGGCGCGTTTCCAAAGTGATAATTGTTTTCAAAATAACGCAACGATACAATTAATCGGTTTATAAAAAATATCTACTTAAATGAATTCCAACTCGTTTTTCTCAAAACCTAACCTAGCACCAAAGTGTGGCAATGGTTGTGGGCATGTCTAGGATTGGATCCAATCAAGAGCTTGGTACTTAAGCAGCCTTCTAGGCTCACCTCCTCTGTTTCGGATACCTACCTGGTGCACAGCTTCTATTCATTTTATTAACTTAGCAAAGACTATCTTCTAAGAAGGACGTTGAAAGAGGCATGGGTTTTCTTAAAAACTTCAATATGACACATCGGATCTGACCATAACATCTGGGCCGGATTTGGGGTGTTACAATGAGTACGATCGTTCAGTGAAAAAGATGAATTGATGGTAAATTACCCAAGTAAACTGAGATTCAACATTTGTTGCGAATTCTCGTGTTTGCTTTCTGTTTATCTCTTAAGAGCTTCTGTTAACTCATATGAGTTTTAGTTAACCCTTTTGGGGTTTCAGTTCAGCTCTGATGAGCTTCAGTTAGCCTTCGGGCTTCCGTTTAGCACTTGTGTGCTTCAGTTAGCCTTCGAGCTTCTGTTTAACACTTATGTGCTTCAGCTAAACTTCAGGCTTCAAATCACGATGTACTCAAATCCGAAAGTCGTTCCTTGAATGGACAAATTGGTAAGTCGTAAATGTAACGTGTGGAAAAAGAAATGTAAGTAATGTTATCATTACTATTATTGAGCTCAATTAAGTAAATTTTTTTTAAATGAGATTATGACTTATAGGATGAAAGTAACTTACTTGAAATGTCCATATGATTTGAATTTTGGAAAACTAATATTCGGTAAGATTTATTTTTCTATGTCTATGAGCTTACTAAGCTTTCATAAGCTCACTCTTGTGTGTTAAATGTTATTTGTAGATTGACGTGAAATCGGTGGATCTGATCAACACATCAGGGCACACTATCCAGATTACTTCGGTAAATTTTATTGTGCATTTTAAGTATGACATGTATAGGGTTTAATTGAAAGGAATTGAATGTGTTATAAACTTAGTTATCAACATTTTTCACTAAAACAGTTTTTGGATAGCAGTAGTAGTCCAACTTTGAAAAATCACCAAAATTATGGAAATAGACTTAGAGGTTGAATAGAATATAAAATTAAATCCTATTTAGTCTAGTTTTATATAGAAGAAACGGTGTAAGAAAAATAATCTTATTTTATGAAATATTTGAATTTTTGTGAGACAGAGTCAGAATGATTTTGAAATCCCCTATTTTTATTTGGGAAAATCATTAAAAATGATATAAAAATAATTATGGGTTATAATTTGTATGCTTAAAATAAAATCCTTAATGAGTCTATTTTCAATATAAACAAACAAGAATATCATCTGAATTCCGTATGAGGAGATAATTAATTTTCAGTAAAGAAAGGTCGAAGCTGTCAAACAGCAGAACAGGGGTAACTTTGAAGAATAAACTGTACTTATTGGCTTATCTAAAAATTATGGAAATTTTACAGTAAGAAAATATGTGAGTCTAGTTTCATGGAAAATTAGCGGATCTTAATTTGGAGTTCCGTAGCTCCAGATATAAATAATTTAGTAACTATGACTCGAGAAGACAACTTAATTGGAATATGAGCAAATAGTGGAATTATGTGTAATTATTCTGTAAACTCTAGTAACATCCTGTAACCCCGTTCTGGCAACGAATGTGGGTTAGGGGTGTTACATTCACATTTAAGGTAAGCAAATAAATATGATCAAACCAATTTGGTCAATTGCCTAGCACATATCCTCATCAAGCATGTTAGTAAATTAATTTACATAAATACCAAGAAACATGAATGAGCTCATCAATATTCAATTTCCACATACATGTATTTATTACTTCAAGTGTCCATGAACATGTACATATCATGTCTTTGTATTTCAAGTATTTATCATAGTAAATTATCTTGAATTCATATCATCTCACATCAGAACTTTACTCGTTGAATCATTTAAAATATCAATGTTTACAAGGGTAGTAAACATGAAATGTACGAATTTGAAATCTGTCAATTCATATTTGGGAGTTCTCATTTGAGCACATAGTCAGGAAGTCCTCTCTTGAGCCATATAAGAGGAAGGTCAAGTGAGCCATGTAATGGGAAGCTTATCCGGGCTATATAACGCGAAGCTCGTAAGAGCCATAATCGGGAAGCTCATGCAAGGCAATAACAGGTAGCTCCGAAGAGTCATTAATTAGGAAGTTTTGGATAGCCATATATCAGGAAGTTTAAGCGAGCCATATCAGGAAACTTCAGAGAGCCATATATTGGGACTCTCATAAGAGCTGTGGTGTATCCACAACACATGCAGGGTCACAACCAATCGGGATGCTCCGAAGAGCTATTAATGGGAAGCTCGTAAGAACCATAAAACAGGAAAATCGAGAGGGCCATATATCGGGATACTCATAAGAGCTAATAACAGGATGCTCTTTCAAGCTATGGTGTGTCTGCAGCATATGCCGGACCACAACCAATTCGAGAACCCTGTATCCATGGAATCTCATTTATCCAAACGAGATTTATTATTTATCGGGCATTATCAGATATGTGATCAATTTCATACATATGGAATTTATACAATTCACATATGCAACATTAATTTCAAACATATATATACACAATTTAATTACACGAACTTACCTCGACAATTGTTCGTGTACACAAATCTACTAATCCGACACTTTTTCTTTTCCACGATCTGACTTCATATTTGGTCTATCTGGATGTATATGGGTAAATTTAGCTCAATTTAATACAATTAATATTCAATTCAGTCCAATTCACATCTTAGGCAAAATTACCATTTTGCCCCTATACTTTTATTTAATTATGATTTCGTCCCTAGGCTCGGAAAATGAAATTCTTGAAATTTAATCCTTATTCCAAGCCTAGCCAATTTTCACACGTAACAATAACAACCCATGTATTTCACAAAATTCAAAATTTTTCAATGAATTTTATAACTTTTCAATTTAGTCCCTAAATCATAATTTCATCAAAATTCCCTTTACAAAAGTTGTTTATTTGTCAACAACCTTTCATTTTCTACCATAAAATTTCATAATTCAACTATATTCATCCATGGTAAAGCCTAGTACTTTGATAAATTTGCAAATTAATACCCGAGATAGCTAGATTAAGCTATTAAGATCTTGGAAACATAAAAATTACTAAAAACAAGACAAAGATACTAACCCAATTAAGCCAAATAAACTTGCTTGAGTTCTCTTCTCTTAGCTAGGGTTTCCATTTTATTTTATTTGGGAAAGGTGATATAAAATGATTATATTTCTTACTTAATTAAAATATCATATTTTATTATTTCATCTTTCCAATTTAGTCCTTTTCTTTATTTAATTTTCCATGGATGAATCATCATACTTATCTACTAACTCCTCTTAATGGTCTATTTACCATATAAGGACCTCCAATTTTGAATTCCAAAGCTATTTGATACCTATAGCTACTAGAACTCAACTTTTGCATTTTATGCAATTTAGTCCTTTCCATCTAATTAGACTTGTAATCGGTAAAATTTTCCTAACAAAATTTTTATATGATATTCCTATCATACGGTAGATAATAAAATAGTTTTAAAATAATTTTTTTCTAGACTCAGATTTGTGGCCCTAAAACCACTAATTTGATTTCACTGAAAATGGGTCATTACATACTTATGGTTTTGATAGAAGTGCTCAACATGAGATTTGACCGAGTCAGTGTGAGCAGCAAGATAGCATTGTAGTTAGTACTGGTGGTTCGACTGGTGGTTTTGGATTGCAGCTTTGTGTGCATTGTGATCTTAGAAATTTTGGAGAGTGTCATAAGTTGACAGGTGGTTGTTATAAGTGTGGTTCGAAAGAACATTTTCTAAGGGATTGTTTGAATAGAGCTAAGGTTTCACAGGCTCAGAGTTCGGCTCTTGTTTCTACACTTGCAAGAGGCCGTGGTCCTGGTAAAGGTAATGGGAGACCGGTTGGGCAGCAAATTGTTGCTCATACTATTGCTTCACAGGTTGAGTCTAGAGGTCTAGCTCAGGTTTAGGCTATTAGGGAAATAAAGGATAAAGATTCAAACATCTTGATTGCGGGTATTTTTGTTTTGTGATCAATTTTTTTTATTCTCATTGGTAAATTTAGGTTCTATGCCTTCGTAAATTCAGAGCGATTTAGCTATAAAGTGGAGAATCCTGATAGAGACTATTGAATTAGGAAAAATGGTTACAAGTTCTTTAGACGAAAGTGTCATAGTGAGTAGAGAAATTTGTTAACAAAGTTATTGTTAAATAAGTCCGTGGCAGTGAATAGGAATACTAAGAAAAACAGTAGAGAGTTATAGATAATATGAATCAGAGTGCGTAGCGAAAGTGTGATGGTTAGGTTAAAAGTAGAAATAGATATCTTGTGATTAACCAAGTGACGTTTTAGTAAGGAGTTTGAGGAAAAAATTCTTTTTAGAGGGGGAAAATTGTTACACCCCAAAATGAGGCCAAGGATTTTTAGGTGTATTTTAGGTATTTTGACCTATATGAACTCGAAATTTCATAAGTTTGGTAATCGATAATGTTTTCAACAATGGTTTTCATAAAATCAAGCCAATTTCTGGAAATGAGTTTTAAATATCCTTCATTTTGAAATAGGACTGAATTGTAAAATAGTCAAAATTGGGAGTTTTTATGAAGTAAATAGACTAGAATTTTAAAATCAATCCAATAAACCCCAATTCCAGATTGCTTTCATGTTAAAATTTTCTCTTCTTTTTGTTTGTGTCATTTTTGCTCTCCTGTTGCCCTTCTAATTTCTTTTGATCTTCAATTCCTAATTACCTTTGAATTCTAATGCCCTTAAACCTTAAATCTCCATAAAAACCAAGAAAATCACCCAAACCTCACCATTTTCTTCAAAATGTGAGTTTTTCGGATTTGCATCAAAGCTTGTTTTTCTTCCATCGAAGGTGACCATTCAACTTTCTATGATTTTTAAATGATATCTAGTCATTTAAACTGAAGTTTTAGCCATTGAAACCCATGTTTTAAATAAAAGCTAAAAATATGTCTTTAATGGTGAATTTCGTGTTTGTGGATTTAATGGTGAATTTCGTATTTGTGGATAAAAACTTTGTTTTAAAGTGATTTTCAATTAGTTTTAACCTAATTAAAAGCTTTATAAAGTTACTTTGAAGTTTCTTTAAGAAATTCTTGAGTTTTAATGAATTTTTGTCATAAAGGCCAAAACTTGTCGAAATATTTTGATACATTAAAAAGTGCAATTCTGTATAGTTTAAAAGTTTATAGCTAACCATAAGTGGACATGTAAATGAACAGAATTAATTTTGAGCAAAAAGATTAAGTGTAGGTTGAGATACTCGAATCTAAAGTTTTCTATGATGAAAGTTTTAGTTAATAGATAAGGTAGCTTAGGCTTATGTTTGTGACTATTTTAATGAAGTTAATGATTGATTGTTCAATGTGTGTTTGTGTGGTTTGTCTTTTTGAAGTGTTAGAGTCAATAGGACTTTCAACGAGTAGAGATAAAGGCAAAGAAAAGCTTGTCTAAGTTTGTGGTTTTCGATAAAATTGTATATTTTGGTGAGTGTTTTGGAATAGCTGCTTGTAAGCAATTCATTATGTTTTGGGAATTTAGAGGTAGCTTTAACCTCTTCTCTAAATTCCGAGTATAAGTGTTCTTTTACCCATGCTAAATGTATGATAAATATGTTTATAAATTGTGATAAGGAGGATTATGATTTGATGAAATATGAACATGTTGTGATAACTGTTGTGATGGTAAATAGGAATGTATGTTATTCATGCCATGTGACAGTGTGTATAATGTGCTAATGATATGGTTATGTAAATAATATGTATGAATAATCGGCAAAGTAATATTTGATAACAATATGGATATTTTGGCCTTGTGACTTAATGAGACCGTTGGATATAGTTGGCATGCTATAGGATTGTGAGTACTCACTTATATGTGTTGTGATATTTGGGGAATTGAGGCCCAAGGATAATTTTTAGAGAGATAGTGGAATGCGAGCTAAGCTCCATTCACCAAGATATGTGTGTTTGGTATGTTTGAGAGTGTTAGCTATAAGTTACACTTGTGGGATATGTTCGACTCTACGAGTCTATGTGTAGTGTGTTGGAGATTCGTGTATGCGATGAGTGATGATAGAGCTCACTTTTATATTTCATAGCTCAAGTGCCAAATTATCTTAAAAAGAGTATATATGTGTAATGTGATGTATGCCTAAATGAGTATGTGGATGCTATGCAAAATTTTATAAACTGTGCTTAAATTGGATTGTATGTGACTTTATGTGATAAATATGTATTAGAATATATGCCTAAATATTCATATATAAATGTGTAAAAGGGATACATGAAAGATGGTTAAATTTGTAAGTTATGGCTCTAAGTTTAAGAAGTTTTGGAAAAATGCTATAAGTTGTTTGGTTGATGCATGATGACTTGTTTGCGTAGTGGTTATTCTGAGCATTCACTGAGTTTGTTAAGCTCACCCACTCCTTTTTAACCATTGCAGATAAGTAGTGTCAGTGTGAGCGGTGTGGCCTTCAAGGGCCTGATCAACTGATTAATTAGCTTCTATTAGTAGGTGTTATATGCTTATTTATGTTTGGGGAATAAAGACAATGTGATAGGCCAATGTGGTAGATTTTATATCAGTTATGCTAAGTCAATTTTTGGGTTGGTTGCATGCTATTTATGTTTGGAATTTTGTGGACTTGAACATGATATTGGGATTGCTATTTCGAATATTTTGATGATTCTTTAACTAGGTGAACGAAGCATGTTGTTTAGGATTAAGTTTGAATGGTTTTAATGTTGATGGATGCTGAGATTTTATAGTCTGGAGTAGAGGTATCAATATTTGGTTTTATGAAATGATACCTCTATAACTTCGATAGTGAAGGAAGTTAGAACATAGAATTGGTATCAATACCTTAGCCTGAATATCGATACTCAGGGTAAATTTATCTATACCTTGCGAAAGGTATCGATAGTTTGGTGAGAAACAAAATACAAGTTTGGTATTGTTTTTCATGTGGTATCGATACCACTTAAAGAAAATATTGATACCACTCCTTTAGTATCGATACCTACGTATCAATTTTGGGATATTTTGTTAAATGGACCTTATGAATGTTTAATTATTTTTATAAGATTACTTGATGTATGGTTAGCATGTAACTTTGATAACTAACAAGTATAATTGATCTAAAACTTATACGAATACTGAAATGGAAGACGTTTCGTGTAACACCCCAAACGGTCGAATTTGGCGATGTCACATTGAAGTATTTTTCGTAAAGCATAATATCATTTGAAAAGCCCAATCTTTATTAAGCCTCTTTGTGTGATCTAAAAGATGATTTTAAAACTCGCGTCGCTATCAAAAGTATTTACTTTAAAACATTATTAATTTCAAAATATTGTTTGTAGCGGAAGCTTTTTAAAACAGTTGTGTACTAGCGTGTACTTGTAAAAAGTTGTTTTTCTTGTGGTAGCTCTTAAAACCATTTATGTGTTTGTGGTATTTTTGAAAACATTTGTCTTTTTGAAAACCCACATGTTTTTCCTACTACTAGCAATATTAAAGCAAAACAAATATAAATCCCAAAATTAAAAATAAAATCTAAAGAGGCCTTATTACATAAAAATACCCAAATTAAACTACTTATAAATTAAAAGACAAATATGAGAGCATAAGCTGTTGTGTGGCCAATTTTGAGTTTCTCGCAGCACTGATCCACCTAAGGATTACCTGCACAGATATGCAGAAGGGTGAGTTTATGAAAACTCAGTGTGTAATCCCTTAATAAGCAAATAGTCAAACATACAGTGAGCAAATACAATCTGGGCCTAAGCCCTTTTTAGTAACAGTGGCAATATCAGTTTGGGCTTTAGCCCATCTCAATACAGAAACAGTCATATGTTTGGGCCTTGGCCTTTGCGATAAATAAAGAAGTGCAAGAATAATAGTAAAGATGAAATAGTAAATAGTATGCAAGTCCTACTATCCAGCTTCTACACTCCATCTCCGTCCAGCCCTACACATCATGTGGGGATAAAATCAACCCACCCATCCCTACACACCAAAAATATAGCACCGATTGTGGCACTAAATAGTATTTGCAGCAGAGCTACCAGTATAATAGGTTTAGAGCCATCAGTGATTTGCAGCAGAGCTGCCAATACAGTACACTTCCTCCGATCATATATAAACCCATCCCCATGCAATGCATCATGCAACGTGGCATGTCATATCATAATATTATACATGTACTCAATACAGTTACAAATAGCATGCTAAAATATAAACATACATCACATAAGGGCAAAACAGTTATCTTAGCATATAAGGGCAAAATAGTCATTTTACCACATAAGGGCAAAATAATTAATTTACCACGTAAGGGAAAAATAGTCATTTTACCATATAAGAGCAAAATAGTCATTTTACCACAGGGGCAATACAGTTATTTTACCACAAAGAGGGTCTAGGTACACTTACTGACCCAACAGTAGGTTCACAGTCGTCTTAGGTGACCCATGCAACCTTAACAGTCATACAGTGAAAATAGGCCCAAGGTCCATTATATGGGCCCATATGGCCTTGGCCGTGTGAACTACACAACCCGGCCCAATAATCTCCACACGTCCGTATAGTTAACTTGTGTGGGGCCCATGAGCCCGTGGGGCCCACATGACCTATTTCGGCCCAATGTGGCCCAAAACGGCCTGAGCCCATGAAATCGCTCATGGTGGCCTCCATGATCAAATGCCCACGTTTATGCATTTGGATTACCACACAAGCGTGCGCACGCCTATGTGGCATCAGTAGTCACGTTTCTCGGCTTTTGCCGTTTTATGATAAAGGGCAATGTGATAACACACCTTGTCTTTTTTGTCGCCTTACTACACGCGAGCACTCCAAGTACCTATAATGGATCAAGTTGCCATTCAATTAATCACTATACAGTCTAATTAATCTAAACCCAACAAAATATTCAACCTCCACTGGAACAAATCATACCGTCATTTCAATAATAGAAGATTCCCCCTTTTCTATTACGTCAATGACGATCTCCAGTCCCTCGGTCGATTCCTAATCAAAACCATATACAACCCTTTAAACAAACTACATCCAATAACAAAGTAGTGAAGAGTTGAATACTTACCAAAAGAGTGATAAGAATCGTGAAGTAGATGATAACCAACAAACGAGGAGAGGAGTTGTATTGAATACAACATCGATAGAGAGTATTGAAGGAAAAGTCGACACAGTGAGGGTAAGAGAATGAGTAACATTTGGCCAAAGCAAAACCAATAGAGAGAGAAGGTGGGAAGAAAAAGAAAGAAAACAATTGTACACTCAAACCGATTGATCAAATGACAATGCCAAAACCCAAAGAACAGGAGGAGGAGGAGAGTTGGAGTATTTAGCCAACAACAAGAGAAAGAGAGAAAAAGAATTGGGAGAAAGAGAAGAGGGAAAAGGGAGTATTCGGTCAAGGCTAAAACTAAGAGAACGACTGCCAAAGGAGAGCCAAACGATCAACAAGAGAACTCGAGAGAAGTGCACACTCGGAATAACCAAAAACAAAAGAAAAACAAGAAGATACCCTAATGTTCTATAGCAATATTCGGCCCCAAGAAGAGAGAAAACAATCACAGAAATCGAAAATGGAGAGAAAATGGCCACCAAAGCTGAAATCCCCAAAGGTAAGAGTCCCCATTCGGCCCTCACACTCCCACTGCATTCAAAATCGCACCTTTTCCTCCTCAAATCCCTCAAAACCGTCCACCAACCCTTAATCCACTCCTCAAATCTCTCAACCATCCAATTCAAATTCCATAACAACTCTGCAGTATTTTGGTCAAAATCTACTACCCACATGGCACAGGCAGCAAAACAAAACCCCCATTGCGCAAACCAAGACTCGAACTTCAGACCTCAGACAATAGCAACACACCACTTATCCCCTGGGCCAGCAGGCTTTTTTCTGTCATGTTCTTCCCTTATTTACTTAAAAGCCTACTGCCTGGAGACAATGCCTATTCCTTTAAAAACAAAACTTTTTGCACTTGCTTAGGCTTGAACCCAAGACTTCTCAGACACTTCCCAGCACACTTAACCACTGAAACAGATACACAATTGTGTCACTTTCTTGCACAACTAAATATTTATGAGTAGCTTCCTAACTGTTCCCACACTTAAGACCTAATATTTCTAGGCCCAAAATTCGAGGTGTTACATTTCGTTTAGAATGATCTTTTACTTGTTGTATATGACATGAGACGGTGGTGTGTCATCCCGTATTAGGCTTGGCGACTAGGCCAGGTATAGGGTGTTGCTGCGCGCAATATAACATATTGGGATCCCAATTGTACTCTATCATATGTTCATCAGACTCAAAACACATCATCATTTAATAAGGTTCAAAAAATTACTTTCTCAATTCAAAACAGTTTATAACAAATCAATTATACCAAAAATATTCAACAACCAATTTCACAATCATTAGAACATTTCAAATTATACTAAGCTAAATCGAATGAACTTACCAGGGCTAAACTGTAGAGATATTAAAGGTTTCAGAAACTAGTTAACAACTTTCTCTTTTCCATGATTATCTACTTGTTCTTGATCTATAAAATAATTTATTTCAATTTATTAGTTTCAAATTTATATAATATTCAATTTAATACATATGAATTCCTATTTATAGTTTTTCACATTTGCCCCAAACTTTTACATTTTATTCCATTTGCTCCTTAATACCAAAATTATGATTATTTTCGTAATTAAACCTTATACCCATTGAACCTAATTCATAACCATCCTAAATTAGTCCTCACAATCTAAAATTGCAAAATAAAAACATGTCATATTTTCATTATTTTCAATTAAATCCCTAAACTTAAAAATATACAAAATTACTTTACAAAATAATTCCATTTAACAACTAAGCTTAATATTCTACCATTAAACTTCAAAAACAAATTAAACTTATCAATGACATCTTTCAAAACATTTAACAGTTTTACAAATTAATCCCTGGGTTAGCTAGATAAAGCTAAAATGAATAAAAAAATACTAAAAACGAGTGAAAAATGACCTTCATTCATTAGTATAAGAAAAGACAGAAGCTTGAAGACCTAAAATCTATGGAGTTTTGGTGGAGAGGTTGAAAGTGAGGAATATGACCGTGTTTTCATCATTTTACTTTTATTATTTTCATTATTTTAACCTTATTTTATTATCAATTTTATTCAAAAGCTTAATTTATTAAGCTTAAAGTCGTCCACTACAATTAGAAATGGCTTAATTGCCATTTAAAACAATCTACTTAAACCTTTATACTCAATTTGCATAAAAACACTAATAGCAATTGAGTTTTGCAACTTTTATGATTCAGTATTTTTCTTTAATTAACTAGCTAAACGTTGAAATTTCTTAGCCAAATTTTAATATGACGCTAATAAATACTCATAAATATTAAATAAATAATATTTACTAACTTACTCGTCAAAATTGTGGTTCTGAAACCACTATTTTTGACACTACGGGAAAACGGACTGTTACACAAATATAGAGATTTTTCCAGACAATTTTCTCTCTTCAGTTCTTTAGTTTTAGTTTTATTTTATTCTTTCATAGCCAAAAGATCCAATTCTGATGTGAAGACATTTGTGAGCGAAGATTGTTTAGAACCCGCTTTTCAATGTATTTATTCATGAGCATTCTCTTATTTCTTCTCTTCTCTTCTCTTCTGTTATTTATCTTTCATTAATCTAGCCAATTAATGTTTTTATGAATATTAGGATAGATTATTGTGCTTTATTTATATATTGCATGATTCAGCTATTAAGCTGATTTATCTGTTAAATGATTATTTATCTAAAATTGGTTGTTTATTCAAGAGTAGTTAGTTTATTAGGGAGTGACGCCCCTGATAGAATTTTTAGACAAGTGAGACAGAAAGGGTATCCTGTTGTCTATAACTTGTGCCAAGCTGTGAGACCGGGAGGGTATCTGTATGCCGAGGAAGTGTTTGCAAGGGGGACTTAGGTGGAAATCCTTAATGAAGACGAGACCAGAAGGGTATTCTTAGTTAAGTGTGATAAATAACTCAATTAGATAATTAGGGATTTAATTGATCATAGGCTAGAGGCTCACATCATTGACATTCGGAATAGGAAATTCCAGTAGTATAATTTAAGTTAGTTAATTTGTTTAGTTTAATTAATATATTAATTTGGATTAACACTACTAATTCATGGCTCGATTAGATTAGTAATTATTTTCTGTAATTAATTTAATAATAATTTCTGCAATCTATAATCTCTTGGGTACGATCCTCAAAATACTTACCAAGCGTTTCATTGTAAACAAAACTATATTGCAATTTGACCTCTACGCTTGCAGATGCCGCACTTAAATATTTATATTTTTATTTGCATGATTTTTACTGTAAACATTCGCATGTTTGGAGGCAGTCAAATTGTTGGCGCCGTTGCTGTGGATTGCAACTGTGAAATTTTTATTAGATTGATTACTGTAAAATAATATTAATCAAAAGACAAATGATATAGATAGTGTTGTAAATTTTTTGTACTAATGAAATATTTTTATTTTGTATTTACATTGTTGATTAGCGTATTTAACTATGGATAATGATTTTTATAGGTCTATATATGAACATTCCAAATCAAGTTGGCTATACGGAGCTTTGACAAGCCAATGAAGTTATGATTACAAAGATGAGCAACCTGATATTCAGAAGAACTCCCACCCGAGCCGAACGAGTATACATTCGAAAGGGAAGGAGATCCGATGAATCAATGGGGCTATGACGGAGAATGCAAGAGGCCCAAACAATTAGTTCAACAAGCGTTCAACATAATCATGGATGATGACGTATATATGCACTTGGATGAGCAACATATGAGCAAACAACAATCAAGTAGATCAAACAGAACATCATGAACCAGTGGAATTGTAACACCCATACCCAACTCGATCACTGGATTCGGGTACCAGATGCCACAATTACCCATTATTTCTTAACAAGTTCGTATTCGATTAGTTGCAACCATAACAAATTAAATACCCTCATCTGTTACTTAATTTCATAAAATAATATATCTCAATTTAACATTGAAATAATTTCTATTCCATACATGTACAGGTTAGTGTTGACATTTCAACTTATGAGTCTCAAATAGTTACTACAGCTTAATAAGACTTAAGATTTTGTTTCAGTTATATTTGATTATTCCTTTGAGGCGTGGCCTTAAAAAGGTGCCCCTCTACATGAATGAAAAAGCTACCATCCTTCACATGGGTCTGGTTAGTGAGGCTTGGTCCCCAACACGATGTTTGAGTCAACCCTTAACCTTGCAATCATACACTTCAATCATAATTTCATCCAAACTTAGTGAGATTCCATTCAGTAATGTCATATAGATTCTCTAGTTTAGGACACAAGAAATGAAATGCAATTTTTAAAACTCCCTATGTACTCATTAGGAGCACTATAGATTTCTTGGCAGCGTTTAGCATTCCACGTACCATAATGGCGATCTATCGGATGATTCGTCCCAATTCGGTGGATTCTTACCCAGTTACCATTACTATGTTCATCGTTGGGTTTGACACCTACCTGGATCTTCTTCAGGGAAAAAACCCTTTCTTGCTTGGGAGATTTAACATTTATACTGTCACACCTCAGGTGTGACAGATCCAAGATTTGGGCATGTAGTAGTGAAATAATCTGTTTGGAGAAGTGTAATCCGCCCAAATGTTTCTTTTGGCATATACGTGTGGGAGTATTGTAACCGCTGTGTAAGTAAGTGAGGATTTTATTTTAGATTGTTATTCTATTTAAAGAAAAAGGTTGTGTTAAGAAAAAATGAGTAAGTATGGTATGAGTATCGCCAAAGGTATAGTACACCCTGTTTGTCTGAAGTACTATAGCAATTAGGTTGAAAGGTTACTTGGTTAGGAATTAACTATATTTATTAGTCTAATATCTATTACTATAGAATTCTCATTTATGTTTCTTTCGAAGTCTGTAGGCCATTATGTAATACCCATAACCCGTATCTATTGCAGGAATAGAGTTTCGTAGCATTACGGAGAAAACATAACCTAAATCATTCATTTCAAAACATTTCAATAATCATAACATAACCATCATTAAACATGCATATCGTCCCTTATTCAAGCCCTTGAGGCCTTAAAATCAATTTAGAAATGATTCGGGACTAAGTCATGAACATTTGAAAAATTCAGGAAAAGCTAGAAAAATTTCAACAGTAGGGATCACACACCCGTGTGGCCAGGCTGTGTGCCTTACATGGTTGAGACACATGCCTGTGTGGCCAAGCCGTGTAACTCTCTGACTTGGGTCACACGCCCATGTGTGTTGTCCATGTGTGACACACACGTGTGTGGTCAGGCTGTGTGCCCCTAAAAGTACCTTTAAATTTAAATTTACAATTTCCTACTTACTTGGGCACTAAACAACTCAATTACCAGTCATTTAACCTATTCAAAACACAATTAAACATGCCCAATATACACCAAATTCATCACCTAATATGCCTAACCAATGTACCCTCATTGATACCACATGTTATATCATCAAAACATATCATTCAAGCATCATTCAAATCAATGTTTTAAACATGCTAAAATCAATCAATTTGGCCTAGATTATATCTACCTAAAACATCAAACTTAAATTCACATATACATCACAAGCAATGGTTCCAAAATAACATGTCAATTTATGGCTTCAAACACAAACATATGTTTATATACTCAAACCAACATTATGCTTATAACTCCATTTACAATCCATTCATAAAATAACTATCAATTAAGACATCCTAGGTACATGCAATCACAAAAGGTAAACATTACCACAATTGAGATTGGGATTGTTGTTGGATGCTGAGTCGGCGATCAAAAGAGAAATACCTAACCTGTGTACAGAAAACAAAACCGTACACTAAGTAAAACTCAATGATATTTCTATAATCCAAACATATAAAGACATAAGGATGCATGAATGCTCAATTTGAATTGTATAATCACATTACTATCTAACAAGCAAATGTAATTTATCACCATTTCAATTTCATGCATAATACCACATTATTTCATTATTTGCTCAACTTTACAAATATTCTTCCATTAGTTGGTTTAACATATAACTCAATTAATATCACTTGCTATAAAAATAGCCTTTCATAGATCATTCAACAATTCATTTTAACAATGGCATAAACCAACTATATTCAATCCACGAGTACATTACTCGTATATCTCATTTATGATCACAACATCTTCACCATTCATATATCAATCTACTTTTCCATTTCCAATTCACATATTTTTCCATTTCAATATCGATAATAGAAATTTATTATTTAAGTACCCCTATTAACACGACTCGGACTCGGATGGATACACAGATCCAACCAACACACCAGTTTGGCACTTAGTGCCTCATCGGATAAATCTGAAGTAAAAACTGCGCCCAATGCTATATAAATTGACACCCAGTGTCTTATCAATTAAACAGAAGCAAATTGGCACCTAGTGCCTCATTGACTCGAAGTCGAAGAAATCCCTGAACTCTTCCTATCCTATGGCATGCCATCTATATCCGAATTTGCAAATACAGTTAATATGGTTTCATTTCCCTTTTCAAATACAAAAAAAGCTTTTCATTGATCATTCAAAAATTCATTTTAACAATGGTATAAACGAACTATATTCAATCCATGACCACATTACTCATATATCTCATTTATGATCACAACATTTTCACCATTCATATATCAATCCACTTTTTGTAACGCCCCCATGCCCGAAACAGTCACCGGAGTCAAGCTTGAGGTGTTACTAAACTTATCTTACCTTCTAAACAACTCTAAACCACTTATTTTAATTTTCGGAATAAACTATTTTTCTGCGTCATGGTTTCTTAAAAATTCATTTCTCAAGTTTCAAAACTCAAAATTAAGATTCGTAAATTTTTCCTGAAACTAGACTCATATATATATCTACTAATTTTTTTCTAGAATTTTTGACTTAGCCAATTAGTACAGTTTATTAGTTAAAGTTACCCCTGTTTCAGAATTTGACTGCACTGACCTCTACTTACTACGAACCACTTTTCTCCCTGTACAAAATTTATATTACTATACCGTTTGTTTATATTAAAATTAGATTCAATAAGGATTCTAACCATATAAAGTACACCACCTAATTATTTTTTTAAAATTTATGGTGAATTTCAAAAGTTGGAATAGGGGATCCAGAAATCGCTCTGGCCCTATTTCACTAAAACTCAGATATCTTATAAAATACAAAACCTTTACCTATTTTGCTTATTCCATATGAAAAATAGACACAATGAGCTTTAATTTCATATAATATTCACCATCAAAACATGTCTCTACAATTTTTTTTGTGATTTTTCAAAGTCACATTATTTCTGATACTTGAATCCGTTTTTAAGTTACTTTCACATTTTTCATAGTTTTCATGTGATAGTTACTACTTAATCATACATACTCTTAAACATGTATATCATCAGCCATTCTATTAGCTAATCACTAGCAAGTATTTACACATCATTCATTGATCATATCATATCAAAAGAAACCAAGTTCCTATACATGCCATACACAAAACGAAATGTCTAACTATACCAATGTGATTTCTTTGATAGTGTGATCGGGTCTCCGACGTTTCCTTCGATCCCCGAGTGGCTTGATAAAAACTATAAGAAAAAAAAATAAAGAGAGTAAGCACTAGGCTTAGTAAGCTTACAAGCAAATAAATTACAACATTCAACATAATGAATAATTATACATAATGTCACCTAGCCTCACAAACTTTCTTTACTTCTCATTTTCTACCTTTTTTTTTACTCACTTACCTTCTTTCTTACCTGACCTTTCACTATTCATAAATATAATCTACCTTCCCTTTTGGTGATAATTCACTGTAATTTAACGTGTACAATGACCCGTTGAACCACTCGGAATACTAAGGATACTAGGGTCGTTCCTGTCTATCAATATCCTGCCAATGCCTTGTCTTCGACATGGACTTACATGAATTATTCCTGTCTCCAATGCCATATATATATCTAATATGGGCTTACATGGCTCATTCCTGTCTCCAAAGCCATATATCTGATATGGACTTACATGGCTCATTTCTGTCCTGTCCTGTCCTATCAACCCCAATATCCTAACATTCCTAAGGTTCAAACCGGGCTTCCTAATGCTTTTTCTCTGTCACTTCGCCTTTCATTCGACTTTAAATATTCTCAAAAAAATAAGTATATAAATGATGGAAATTGACAATAATAATGTAAAATAAAAGAATATTGCATTTATTTACTGTAAACTTACCTCGATACAAAATGTGACTAAACTTTACAATTTAGTCCTTTACTTTTTCTTTTCCCCGATCTACTCCCGAATTTCGCTCTTCTTGATATATAATAGCAAATTTAACTTATTTAATATTCACATTTATCAAAACAGTCCTTTACTCAAACTTTGAAAAATTTACATTTTTACCCCTAAACTTTCACATATTTGAACTTTTTCCCCAAGGCTCGTAATTTAAGCTTCATCCTATTTTCTTATGTTTTATGACATGCTGATCATTTTTCCCTTCTATGACAACATCAAATTCACACTCTAACATGTACTTATGACTATTAGGTATTTTTACTGATTAAGCCCTTTTACTCGTTTTCACTTAAAACCGAGTAGCACAAGTTGTCTAACATAATTTAAAACCTCATATTCTATCATAAAACATCAAAATAAACACTTTTCACCTATGGGTATTTTTCCAAATATGAACCCTAACTTAAATTATTGCTAGCATAAGTTTTATCGAGCTACCGGGACTCCGAAAACGTAAAGAACATTAAAAACGGGGCTTGGAATCACTTACTATGGAGCTTGAAAGCTTGAAACAAACCAAAGCTATGGAGAACCCTTGAAATTTTGTGCTAATGAAGAAGATGGACAAAAATTGGCTTTTAATTTTGTTTTTAATTCATTTTAATAATTAAATGACCAAAATGCCCTTACTACTAAACTTTCCAAAAATTCCATCCATGTCCAATTTTTGTCCATAGACTTAGAAATTGGTCAAATTGCTATTTAAGACCTCCTCATTAATATTCCAAAGCAATTTCATACTAAAAACTTCTAGAATGCAAGTTTTGCAAATTATTCGATTTAGTCCCTTATCTCAACTTAAGCACTTTATGCATAGAATTTCATCACGAAATTTTCACACAATCATGCAATCATATCATGAACCTCAAAATAATAATAAAATAAAATTTTCTACCTCAGATTTGTGGTTTCGCAACCACTATTCCGTTTAGGCCTTATTTCGGGATGTTACACTTTTCCATTTCCAATTCACATATTTTGCCATTTCAATATCGATAATAGAACTTTATTATTTAATTACCCCTATTAATACGACTCGAACTCAGATGGATACACGGATCCAACCAACACACGAGTTTGGCACCCAGTGCCTCTTTGGATAAATCCAAAGTAATAACTGTGTGCAGCACTATATAAATTGGCACCCAATGTCTTATCAGTTAAACCGAAGCAAATTGGCACCCAATGCCTCATTGACTTGAAGTCAAAGAAATCCCTGAACTCTTCCTATCCTATGGCATGCCATTTATATCCGAATCAGCTCGATATAGTTAATAGGGTTTCATTTCACTTTTCAAATACAACAAATATCCAATTCTCATATTTCTACATTATCACATTTACACATATATTCATTTCAATTCAAATAATCAATACATTCATAATGTATATACCAATTCAATCCATTTCAATCAACTATAATTTCTATTCACTATCAAAGTTCCAAAATACTCACCTTAACCACTTACCATATGCATTAAATCAAAATACAACAATTAGCAACTAGGTTCGGATTTATAGAAATACAAACTATGGATTCCGAACTATTCGGCGTCGATTTTATCCTTTCCCTTTTTAGTCTAGTATTCCGATATGACGTTAGCTACAGAATTAAAAAAATTAAAATACATCAATACAACACAATTCAATTTCACATTGAATATTTCAATTTTTACTCAATATTTGCTTAAATTTCAATTTAGTCCCTAAATCGAGACTAATTTTTATTCTTCACATTTAATCCTATATTTTTATACTAATTTCACTTTAAGCTAAATTTAGCTCTTTATTTTCAATTAAAACCCTAAATTTTTATTTTTCTCAATTTAGTTCCTATTACTCAAAATTTACAGTTTGTTCTACAATTTAATCCTTTTCCATTTGCAGCTTAAAACTTTATCAATTAAATCAGTAATACTAAAACTATTCAACAATAACAATATCTAAAATCTTAATCAATGTTAAAATTTCGACATGGGTCTGGTAGTACTTAACACTAGGAGTCTAAAAATATAAAAATTACAAGAAAATAGACTAAATTGACTAACCAATTTTGAATTTGAACCCTAAGGTCCCTATAGTCGTGCATCTTTCTCCTTTTTCTTTCTTATTTAATTTGCATGTTCTCTTACTTTCTTTTGTTTTTTTTTGTTTTGTTTTATTATAATAATAATTATCATTATTATATAATACATATATACACATCAATTTCATTTTATTAATTATAATATATAACTTATATATATATATATTAAACTATTATATATATACATATATGCCCCATTAATGTCTTTTTACTATATAGTATAAATGTATATTTACTATTTTAATCCCTTAATTAATTTATAATCTATAATTCAAATTTTACCCTATATGTGATTTAGTCCTTATACTATAATGGCTCTTAATTCATACAAATTTACTTAACCAAAATTTAATTAACTATACAACTAACTTTGTAACCGATTTACATGAACAGAGTCCCGAGAATGCACTTTTCGACACCCTTGACTATAAGGTTGTTACAATTCTCCCCCCAATTAAATTTTGTCCTCGAAATTTACTTGAAAAGAGGTGGGGATATTGAGATCTCATCGTCTCTTCCGGTTCCCAAGTCGCTTCCTCGACACTATGACTACGCCATAGCACTTTCATTAATGAAACTTGCTTGTTACGCAACTCTTTTACCTTGTGATCCAAAATCTCAATTGGTTCTTCTTTGTAAGACAAGTCAGGTTGAATTTTAATGTCTTCTGTCGAAATAACATGAGACGGATCTAATTGATACCTTCTAAGCATTGAAACGTGAAAAACATCATGGATTTTCTGCAACTCTACAGGCAAAGCTAAACGGTACGCAGCTGGTCCCACTCTTTCAATAATCTCGTACGGTATGATAAAAGGACTCAGCTTCCTTTTTCGGCCAAATCTCAAAATTTTCTTCCAAAGTGAAACTTTAAGAAATACTTTATCTCCAACGAAAAATTGACTATCTCGACGTTTCAAATCCGCATAGATTTCTGTCTATCACAGGCTATCTTCAATCTATCTCGAATTTTCTTAACAATATCTTTTGTTTCTTGAATTAGTTCCAGCCCAATCATTCTTTTCTCCTAATTCTATCCAGCAAATAGGTGCTCGACACCTACGACTGTATAAAGCTTCGTACAAAGCCATTTGAATACTCGATTGGAAGCTATTGTTATATACAAATTCGGCTAAAGGTAAGTAAGGTTCCCCAACCTGATTCAAAATCAATAAGTAAAAAAAAAACATATCTTCCAAAATCTAAATAACATATTCAGATTGTCCGTCTGTCTGTGTGTGAAAAGCTATACTAAAATTAAGTCGCATACCAAGAGATTCGTGCAACTTTTCAAAATATCAAAGTGAACCGCAGATTTCTATTAGAGATTATCGACATAGGAACACCGTGCTATCTCACAATTTTCTGGATGTAAACCTCAGCAAGCTTTTGGAGTGACCAATCAATCTTGACTGCTATTGTAACGTCCTGATTTTCGGATTTATCTGCGGTTTTCAGTATTTTGGTAAAGATTTTTAAATTTTGTATTTGGATGTGAAATTAATATTTTGAGTAGGTAAATGGGCTTATAGAAGGCCCATGTGTTGGCCAAAACCCGGTTGAATTTTTGAATTTTGGACTTAGGAGTTAGGGATTCTGGCTAGGTGGCCCTTGTATAGAGTTATGGGTAAATTGCATCACAAAAAGAGCTCTGGTAAAGTGGCAAGGGTGACGCCAATAAGCTCCTAAAAAGGTGGTGTGTGGAGCATTGAGGAAGGCATGGGATCGATTCCCTGTGTTGACAAATAGATGCATTTGTTTTTTTAAGTGCAGGAGGGGTAGTGTTGGAGTCCAGGTGGATTCTGCTAAAGGAGAGTTTGAATCAGTCCAAACGCTTGGATTAAGGAGTGATAAGGGGAGAGATTTAAGGGATTTGGAGAGAGGCTAAGAGTTGGCTGATTTAGGGGATTTAGAAAGGGGATTTCGGCAGAGGGGTATTAGGTTAGTATTTCGGCACTTAGGGTATTGAGTGGTGCCGTTTTCTTCTGCTTAAACACCTTAGGGTTGTTCTTTTCTCTCTTTTTCCTCTCTAGCCAAAACCACCATTCTATCTATTCTTCTTTCTTCATTTTTTTCTTCTTCAAAACTGTTCATCAAACCTGCTGTTCATCAACACTTGTGCCAAAACCACAAAAGTCGAAACCTCGAAAAATACATTAGTTGTGTCGATTTCTTCCAAGCCAAATCCTTCGATATTTTTGTGCCTAATAAACGAAAATCATCTTTTCTAAACCCTAGATACCTGTCGGCAATTCTACATCAAGGTTATAGCCCCATATTGTCATCTCCTTCATCACCCAAAAGCTAAAAAACCATAGATTTGGGGGCTTATAGCCGAAACTTCAAAACTCTGGGAGTCGAGTTCTACCATTATTTGAAAGATAAATCTACACCAGATTGCGTGGAGATCAAAAAGGAGTAAGGGGTAAGTGTTCATCACCTCAGATCTGGTCCTATTTTACAAAGTTAGGAAAAGCCGAAGTCCTTAAAATCTAGGGAGGCTGTCGATTTGGGCATGTGGCTCTAAGGGTTTTTAACTGATGTTTTCTGTCAATGATTAGTGTCTTCTTAAGTGTTGGATTGAAGGCGTGGGTTGTTGGAGCAATCGGATTCGGAGCTAGCTATCGATTTTGGCAAAAAGGTAAGGTTTCAAAGGCTTTCAGGGACATGGTTCGGTCATGGATAAGTAGGTTGTGGGTTTAGTGATTATGGTTTGTAAATAAGAACTATGCTAATCAATTGTAGGACATCGGAAGAGATCTCAGTAGCAGTCGTCGCGAAACAGGTGTGTACCGAACACCCTTTCTTAGTTCAATTCGGCAAAAGCCAAAATGCCTAAATTTCGGCATTTCATGGGCTTGTGAGTATGCGAATGCTCTCAAGACGTAGAGTAATTGTTAGATCTAGCACCGCAAGGTGGTAAGTAAGTTTGTGTGATGTCTTAACGCATTTGGAAAAAGAGGGCCTCGATGGGCCAAAATCGGGCCCAATGGGCTTCTGGACCAATATGGGTAAGAGATGGGCAAATTAGCTCGTTAGTTAGATGGTGGAACCAAACCGCATAAAACTGTTGAAAATTATCAAGTAGCTTGTGTAGTTGCTAAGTTACTTAAAATTACCCCTAAAGAGCAAAATTACCAATATACCCCTAGGGTTTAAATTGGCTAAACCGCATGATTGATTAATATTGTATTTTACATGATATGCTTTTATTAATATCATTGCATGGGATTGGGGTATCGATGGAGGAAGTATTGAAAGTGGTTCATCCACGTCTTGGAGGCTTTGCCTCAACTTATCGATATTTGAGCAGCGTTCTTGTGTTGAAGTGTAGAGTGTAGGGTGGGTGGGTTGAGATATTCCCACATGGAGTGTAGGGCCTGTGACGGTGCAAGTGTAGCGGTTGGTGGGTTGAGTAGTCTCCCAGATGGGTTTGCATGCATTACTACTATTGTTACCTATGTTATCGAACTGGGCCTATGGGCCACACTGTATGTTAAAAGGGGCTAAGGCCTTGCTACTGTGTTCTAAAAAGGGCTTCGGTCCACTGTGTACTGTGATCTGAATAGGGCATAGGCCCAATGGGCTCGAGCTGATTTGGGCTTTGGGTGGGTTTCTGTATACACTGATTTTTCCCAAACTCACCCCTTTTTCTTCCATCCTTGCAGGTGAGCCCTAGTTGGTGGACTTGGAGTTGGGCGGGATTCGGAGTGGCCACACGTTTTCTGCAAATTCGTTTTCTTCTGGTGAACTAGATTTTCCCATATTTTCGTTTATGGTTTTGGGTTTTTAAATGTAATAAGGCCGCTTAATTATTTTTCTGGTTTGGTTTGTTTCTTTATTATTTAATTCTATTATGATAAAACTGAACTATGATAACTAACGAAATGGATTAGCTCTAGGACGCGTTTTCAAAAACATTAAGTGATTTCAAAATAACACGAATACAAGTAAGACTTCCGCTAAGCAAACGTTTTCAACCTTGATCATTTTCTTAAGATGGACATGACCAAACGGTTTTTCTCAAAATTATACGAGATGTTAGAGTGTGGCAATGGCGGTGTGCATGTCTAGGATTGGATCCGAAGAAAGCTTGGTACTTAAGCAGTCTGACGGACTCACCTCCTCTTCTTCCTGGTTTCCTACCTGGTGCACAGCTTCCATTCACTTTAACTTAAAACAAGAACAGATTTTTGCTAAACTCTAAACAAAGAATTTAAATAAACACATGTTTTTTTAACATCTCCATGTGACATACTAAATTCGGCCGTAACGTCTGGGCCGGGTTTGGGGTGTTACAGCTATGAAATGAGCCGATTTCGTGAGTCGATAAACAATCACACATACAACATTTTTCTTGCTTGACAATAAAGGTAACCTCGATACAAAATCCATCGTGATGTGGTCCCATTTCCATTCAGGAATATATATAGGTTGAAGTAATCTGGTAGAAACCTGATGTTCTGCCTTAACTCACTGACAAGTTAAGTATTTAGCCACATACACAACCATGTCTCTTTTCATTCTTGGCCACCAATAGGATTCTCGTAGATCGCGATACAATTTCATTCATCCAAGATTCAAAGCGATAGGACTATTATGAGCTTCGAGACTTTTTTAGTTCTAAAACATTCAAAATATAGATTCAGTTGTGAAACCTCAAGCAATCACAATCATCAACACTGAAAGTTTCTAATATGCCATTCTGAACCATTTTTCTTTTCTTTGTCACTTTGTTATCATCTAACTGCGCTGACTTGATTTGATCAAACATCATTGGTTTATCTTTAATTCAACCAACAAGCTTCCATCATCATCAATACTAAGTTGAGCAAACATTGCTCGCAATTAAACTGCTATTTTTCTACTCAACGCATCAGCTATAACATTAGCTTTACCAGGATGGTCATCAATAACGCAATCAAAATCTTTTAAAAGCTCGACCCAATGATGTTGTCTCAAATTCAACTCCTTTTGAGATAGGAGGTATTTGAGACTCTTATGATCACTATAGATGTGACACTTTTCACCATATAGGTAGTGTCTCCTAATCTTTAGAGCAAAAACCACACCAGCTAGCTCTAAATCGTGCGTCAGATAATTATGTTCATGCATTTTTAGTTGACAAGACGCATAAGCGACTACTTTCCTATCTTACATTAAAACACAACTAAGACTATTCAAGGAAGCATCACTATATACCACAAAATCCTTTCCCGATTCTGGTAAAGTCAAAATCAGTGCTGCAGTCAACATTTGTTTCAATTTCTCAAAACTTTCTTGGCATTGATCATTCCAAACGAATTGAACATTCTTATGTAACAACTTTTTCATCGGCAAAGCTATCTTCGAAAATCCATTTACAAATATTTGGTAATAACAGCTAGTCCGAGAAAATTGCAAACCTCTGACACATTTCTCGGTGCTTTCCACTAAACAATTGCTTTGATCTTTTTTGAATCAACTCTGATCTCATCTATCGAGATAACATGACCCAAAAATACAACCTCTGATAACCAAAATTCACAATTGCTAAGCTTTCTATATAATTGTTTCTCTCATAACACTTGTAAAACAATTTTGAGGTGTTGTTCATGCTCAGATTCGAATTTCGAATAGATCAAGATGTCATCAATAAATACTACCACAAATTGATCCAAATATGGTTGGAAAATATGGTTCATGATATTCATGAATGTTGTTGGAGCGTTCGTTAGTCCAAAAGGCATCACTAAAAAATTGTAATGACCATAATGCGTACAAAACGTCGCCTTCAGTACGTCACTATCTTTCACTTTCAACTGATAGTAACTCGATGTCAAATTGATCTTTTAAAAGATAGAAGCTCCTTTTAGTTGATCGAATAAGTCATCAATACGAGGTAGAGAGTATCAATTCTTAATCGTCAACTTATTCAATTGCTGATAGGCAATACAGAGCTGCATCGGGCCATCTTTCTTTTTGATGAAAAGCACTAGAGCTCTCTAAGGCAATATACTAGGGTGTATAAAGTCACGATCTAGTAAATCTTCTAGTTGCACTTTTAATTATTTTAATTTTGTGGGTGCTATACAATAAGGTGACATTAACACTGGAGCTGTACCAGAAAACACTTCAATTGCGAACTCAACCTCTCAATCTGGTGGTAATCTCGGTAATTCCTCTAGAAATACATCAGTGAATTCACAAATAGTTTAGATTTTACTTCTTTGACTATCTCTAGAATTTGAATTGATAACATAGGCTAGAAAAGCTTCACGACTTTGATGGAGAAGTTTATCAGCTCAAATTACTAAAATGATACGAGTTGAACCACTCGTTCTAACACCATTAACTTCAATCATATCATCGTCCACACTCTGAACAACAAACTTCTTTTTACAGTAATCCAGAAACACTCCGTGTTTCGTAAGCCAATCCATGCCCAAAATCATATCAAAATCACCAAACGACATTATCAACAAATCAACAAGGAAGGTTATGTTCTATATCACTAACAGACATCTTCTACATGCCTGATCCATTAACACAGATTGTCTCAACGGACTTGACACCACTATCGATACTCTAGATGTCTCAGATTTTAAACTTCTCAATTTAACGAATTCAACAAACTCAGTAATTCTATGTGATACAAACTGCACCCAAAGCTCATCATGTAAACCACACAAAAATAGCTTGCAACTTTAAATTTCAGTTGGCACAAATTCAACAGCATACCTACTAAGTCATGAAAACTCTCGTTCATAATCAACCAAAAACATTTCTCCTTGTTTAAGCATTAAAAACTCTTGTATTCTATCTTCGATAAACAGTTTGCCCAAATATTACTTTTGAAATTTCTTTTGAAAGAATTCCTAATTAGCCTGATCTGTGGATACGTAGCATGTCACTGACTGCCACCAGGTATATGCTTCTCCTTGCAGTAGAGAAACAACACATATTACACTTTCACGCGGGACGCGTTCAAGTTGTTGTAGGATGCGTTTAGTGGATTCAATCCAAACCTCAAATGTGGAAGGATCAATTCTTTTCAACCCTAAGAATTCAGTTGCACCTTATCTACGTAACTCTTTTATTAGAGCTCGATGAATAGTAAGTACAGATGCCGTAACAGATGTAATTCCTGCAACATGCTAAAGAGCATTAGTAATAGCTCAAAGTAACCATGAGTCACCACCTCCCTCAGTATCACATTGCTCAACGTTAGGTTGTTGAGTACTAACTGGATTAACACTCAGTGTTACTAATTCGGTTCCATCTAATTCATTAGAGACATCAGCTCCGTTATACATCTCTTAATCAACATCATTATTATAGTCATTCTACATTTTCAACTATAAAACAAAAACAAATATAATCAGTATCCAAATCTCGACTAATTCAACTCAACTATGGTATGTACCTCTAGACTCAATTCTAAGCTCGATTTAGTCTGAGAATCTCTAAACCTACATGTAACAACCCGAACCCGGCCTGGAAGTTTGGCTCGATTCTGGCGTGTCACATTGAAGTGTTTTTCGAAAACCATGTTTCCATTAAAAACCCTTCTCAATAATTAAAAACTTATACCCTTTTTAAACCTTGTTAGAAAACCTTAGCTGAATAACATTCTTAACAACTTTGTAGAAATCTTTGCAGTTGCGGAAGCTTGATTTAAAAACAATTGCGGATACGTGATGTTTTGAACAATAATAGTTGTTTTAGAAAACCGTGTTCTAATACTAGCAATTATAAGTAATAATCAAAACATTTAAAAGTAATAATCAATGGCTTTACTACAACCTACATAAAACATTTAAAAGTAATAATCAAAACTATAAAATAAATAGGGTGTGTGGCTTCCTCCCAGCCCCTCACAGCTCCGATCCGTCTAAGGTGGAAATTACCGAAGGTTAATAAACGGGTGAGTTTACGAAAACTCAAAGTGTGAAATCCCTACTATAAAAAGGAACAATCAGTCATATAAAAGAATTAAAAGTCTGCCCCACTTTACTTACGCTTTCAGTACCAATTGGGCCTTAGCCCATTATAATGAGACAGATACAGACGGGCTTTAACCCATTACGTAATAAGAAACATTATCGAACTAGAATCGTAATCGAATCGTAATCGTAATCAATCGTAATCGAATTAGAATCGAATCAGTGTGTAATCGAATTAGAATCAGATCGTAATGTAATCAAAATCGTAATCAGATTAGGTAATGTAATCAAAATCGAATGTTAATGCAATCCCAACCCACCTATAACCAACCGCTACACTCCACCGTACCAGCCCTACGGTCCATGTAGGAATAGCTCAACCCACCCAAATTTCTACACTCCACAGTTGCGGCAAAGATTGTCTCAGATATCGAGAAGTTGAGGCAAAGCCTCCAAAGACGTGGACAAGCCACTTTCAAGATTTCCTCCATCAAGATAACCCATAACCCATGCAATGATATAAATGTCATGGCATACAACATACGTAATCGTAATATCATGCCCATATTTGAATCAAACAATGCAGATCAAGTCATTCATATCACCAACATATATTCACAATCAAATTCGTCAACCACACAGTCCAAGTCAGCCACTTGCCCACAAGGGCAAAACAATCATTTAACACCCTAGGGGAAAAATGGTAATTTTACCCCACAAAGTATCTCAGTAATTCCACCCTACAGGGGTATTTTAGTAATTCTACCCTACAGGGGTATTTCGGTAATTCTACCTTACAGGGGTATTTTGGTAATTCTACCCTACAAGGGTATTTCAGTAATTCTACCCTACAGGGGTATTTCGGTAATTCTACCCTATAAGGGTATTTTGGTAATTCTACCCTATAGGGGTATTTCATTATTTCCACCCTACAAGGGTATTTCAGTAATTTTGTAAATCGAGGGTAAAACGGTAATTCTGTAAATCAAGGGTACTTTGGTAATTTTACAAGTCGAGGGTATTTCAATAATTTTATAGGTCGAGGGTATTTCAGTAATTTCACAAATCAGGGTTATTTTGGTAATTTTACAAATTAGGGGTATTTTGGTAATTTTACAAATCAGGGGTATTTTGGTAATTTTACAAACCAGGGGTATTTTGGTACTTTTATAAACAAAGGGTATTTTAGTAATTTTACAAACTAGGGGTATTTTGGTGATTTTATAAACCAAGGTATTTTAGTGATTTTACAAACCAGGGGTATTTTGGTAATTTGGTAAACTAAAGTATTCTAAACAGGGATAACAATACGAATGGGCCTAAAGCCTATTCTCGGCCCAAATGGGCCCACACGCTCGTGTGGTCCTTTTAGCCCAAATCTAGCCACAGATATGAAATTCACCTAGCCTAGTCCAATATTTACTACACAATCAAACAACTTATCCAATTGGGCCCGTAGGCCCATTGGGCCCACATGGCCCCTTTTGGCCCATCGCGGCCCAAAGTAGCCATCCTACAACTAGAGTAGTGAGAAATACACACCTGATAGGAGACTGGAGTTAATCCACGCTCCGAGCACTCTTAGTCGACGCCCAACCGAAACGAGCACGCCATACAGCGAAAGGGATCAGCCAAGAAAGGTACCTCTACTCTCCTCATGGTTCTCTCTATTTAAAGCTAGCTTCGCATCCCCTCTTATGTTAGCTTCCCGATGTGGGATCCTTCCAACATCAGAGTTTAAATTCAACACGAACTCTTGCCGCCCCCTGTTAGCAAAATAAATGCTCCTTGCTTGCCATGGGATTCAAACCCATGCCTCCCTTCAGATGCTCCACACGCTACTTGCCACTAAGCCACAAGGTTTTTTGTGTCATATTTTATCCCTAATTAATTATAAGGTCTAAAGGCCAGAGTCCAGGTTCCCTTAAAAAAACCAAAATAAATTGCAAGAGCCAAGGCTTGAACCCAGGCTCCCATACAACCTTAATGACGCCACAACCACTAGACTACAAGCTTCCTTGTGTCATTTATTTAACACAATAATTTAAAAGCCCTCATCCAAGCATCCAGTTTTTTTTTCCTCTTAATACCAAAATTTTTGCTAAAGCCCAAGTTTGGACCCAAGATTTCTCTAACACTTCTCAGGGCCATTAACCACCAAAGCGGACATTTAATTGTGTTATTTCATTGCACAATTAAATACCTATATACAACCTCCTTACGGACCCGCACTCAAGGCCCAATACTTCTAGGCCCAAATTCGAGGTGTTACACTAATACTACTAAATATAACACCCCTAACCCGTATCCATCGCCGTAATATGGTTTCAGTACATTACTGAGTAAACGTAACCTAAACCATTCATTTCAAAACATTTCAAGAATCATAACATACCCATCATTAAACATGCATATCGTCCCTTATTCAAGCCCTCGAGGTCTTAAAATCACTTTAGAAATGATTTAGGACTAAATAGGGATCATTTGAAAAATTTAGGAAAAAGTTAGAAAAATTTCAACTACAGGGGTCACACACCCGTGTGGACAGGCCGTGTAACTCTTTGAACACGCCCGTGTGGCTAGGCTATGTGCACCCAAAAGTACCTTAAAACTCAAGTTTACCATTTCCTACTTACTTAGGCACTAAGCACCTTAACTATCAATCGTTTAACCTATTCAAAATACAATGTACCTTCATTGATACCACATGTTATATCATAAAAACATATCATCCATGCATCATTCAAATTAAAGTATTAAACATGCTAAAATCAATCAATTTTGCCTAGCTTATATCTACATAAAACATCAAACTTAAATTCACATACACATTACAGGTAATGGTTCCAAAAGAACATGCCAATTTATGGCTTCAAACACAAACATATATTTATATACTCAAACCAACATTATGCTTATAACTCCATTTACAATCTATTCATAAAATAACTATCAATTAAGGCATCCTAGGTACATGCGGTTACAAAAGGTAAACATCACCACATTTAAGATCGGGATCCTTGTTGGATGCTGAGTTGACAATCAAAAGAGAAGTACCTAACCTGTGCATGGAAAACAAAACCGTATGCTGAGTAAAATTGTGTGATATTTCCATAATCCAAACATTTAAAGAAATAAGGATGCATGAATGCTTAATTTGAATTGTATAATCACATTACTATCTAACAAGCAATTGTAATTTATCACTACCTCAATTCCATGCATAATACCAGATTATTTCATGATTTGCTCAACTTCACAAATATTCTTCCGTTAGTTGGTTTAACATATAACTCAATTAATATCACTTGCTATAAAAATAGCTTTTCATAGATCATTCAACAATTCTTTTTAACAATGGCATAAACCAACTATATTCAATTCATGAGTACATTACTCGTATATCTCATTTTTTATCACAACATCTTCACCATTCATATATCAATCTACTTTTCCATTTCCAATTCACATATTTTTCCATTTCAATATCGATAATAGAAATTTATTATTTAAGTACCCCTATTAACACGACTCAGACTCGGACGGATACACGAATCCAACCAACACACCAGTTTGGCACCCAGTGCCTCATCAGATAAATCTGAAGTAAAAACTGCGCCCAGTGCTATATAAATTGACACCCAGTGTCTTATCAATTGAACCGAATCAAATTGGCACCTAGTGCCTCATTGACTCGAAGTCGAAGAAATCCCTGAACTCTTCCTATCCTATGGCATGCTATCTATATCCGACGTTGCTGATATAGTTAATAAGGTTTCATTTCCCTTTTAAAATACAACCAATATCCAATTCTCATATTTGCACTTTATCACATTTACACATATATTCATTTCAGTTCAAATAATCAATACATTCATAATGTATATACCAATTCAATCCATTTCAATCAACTATAATTTCAATTCACTATCAAAGTGCCAAAATACTAACCTCAATCACTTACCATATGCATTAAATCGAAATACAACAATTAACAACTAGGTTCGGCTTTATAAAAACACAAACCATGGATTCTGAGATATTCGACGTCGATTTTATCCTTCCCCTTTTTAATTTAAGATTCCGGTACAACGTTAGCTACGGAGCTAAAAATATTAAAATACATCAATACAACACAATTCAATTTCACATTGAATATTTCGATTTTTACTCAATATTTGCTTAAATTACAATTTAGTCCCTAAACTAAGGCTAATTTTTATTCTTCACATTTAATCCTATATTTTTATACTAATTTCACTTTAAGCTAAATTTAGTTCCCTATTTTTAATTAAACCCCTAAATTTTTGAAATTTTCTCAACTTAGCCCCTATTACTCAAAATTTACAATTTGTTCTACAATTTAATCCTTTTCCATTTCTAGCTTAAAACTCTATCAATTAAATCACTAATACTAAAACTATTCAACAATAAAAATATCTAAAATCTTAATCAATGTTAAAATTTTGACATGGGTCTGGTAGTACTTAACACCAGGATTCCAAATATATAAAAATTACAATAAAAGAGACTAAGTTGACTAACCTATTTTGAATTTGAACCCTAAGGTCCCTATAGTTATGCGTCTTTCTCCTCTTTTCTTTCTTATTTAATTTGCATGTTCTCTTACTTTCTTTTGTCTTGTTTTATTATAATAATTATCATTATTATATAATACATATATACATATCAATTTCATTTTTTTAATTAATATATAACTTATATTAAACTATTATATATATACATATATGCCCCATTAATGCCGTCCACTACAGAGTATAAAGGTATATTTACTACTTTAATCCCTTAATTACTTTTTAATCTATAATTCAACTTTTACCTTATACGCGATTTAGTCCTTAAACTATAATGGCTCTTAATTCATCCAAATTTACTTGACCAAAATTTAATTAACTACATAAATAAATTCGTAACTGATTTACAGGAATGGGGTCTGGGAATACACTTTTTGACACTGGAAACACGTAAATATAATCACTTTTTCATACCCTTTTTAACTGAAATTCATGTAGTTTCGGTAAAATTCTTGTCAAAAAATATTTAATTATTATAAAATAATTAAATTGTATTTAAATTATTAACATGTTGAAATTTACTTAATATTATAATAAATTTTGATTAATTTTGATTATTTTCTACAGATTCACATAAAGGGCGAAAAACGGCTCCGTAGACACTGCTAGAAGCACAAAACTGAGAACCAATTTTGAAGCATCAAGGCGAATTAATTTTTCAGCCTAAGACGGTCCAAATTATGTTTATTAATTCATAATACAATTAATTTTAATTTTAATCCAATTTAATTTAGGTTAAATAAATTATTATTAATTAATTATGAAACGTGGACCAGTTGAGCTGAACCGAGAAAACCGATCCAACCAAGCACTGGGCAGCCCAAAACCATCCCACATGCTGACCCAGTCACCTTGCTTGGCTGATTATTTAACTTGCAAAATGGCCTTTGAAGACTCGCTCAAATTTTATTCAAACCCTTCCACTATTTGTGCCTTTCTAGATTTGCCCCTACCTTAAACTAGCAAGTTTGAATTCTTCAAACTAGCCACATGTGTGGCTGACCATGGGGGACTCTATGGCTACTGATTTTTTTCTAATTTTATCAGCCATCTCAACCTATAAATACCCTCCTTTTCTGCTCACTTCAAACACATCTCAACTTTTTTCATCTCTTTACTTCTCTCTCATTTTTCTCTCTTCATTCTCTACCATTTTTCTTCATTTCCTTCCCCTATTCCCTTTCCAATTTCACCGGTTGAAAAAGAGTAAATCAACCACCATTTGGAGCACCATTCAAGTGTTCATAGAAGCCTTGGTTCGACAAGAACAAGCAAAGAAGGGAGAGTGGAGCAAACTAGTCAAGCCACAGAGAAAACAATGGATTTAATGCTTGTTCCCTATCCTTTTAATTTTATTGTTGTTATGATGAACATGTTTATGAATATTTGTGATACTGATATGTTTAGTTTAATTAATATGACTTAAATTTAATTCGTGTTAGGTTGATTGCATTTCCTCTACTTGAGTTATTAAAATTGTGTTTGTGTTGTTATAGGCCTCGGTAAGATGTTTGATTAAGTAAAACCATTACTAAGTTATTCTTGCATTACAATTGTAAGATAACTAATGAATTAATTATTTAAACAGATTGAAATCGTAATTAATTGACACGATACTTAATCAGTGCATGTTTAATCATCTAAGGTAGCTGAGGGTTAAATTAGCAACTGTATCTAACGATACGTTAGCCTTGCATAACTTGCAAGATTATTGTGATTAAACAATTTCAAGGTAGAAATACATTGTTACCTCGCTTGATCTTTTATGTGCTTATGATATTGAATTAATTGTTTGAATTAGCATAGAGATATGTACAAGAGATTATTTTGATTTCATAAGTATGTATGTGCATTAACACATTTGCTTATTAAAATTTGTTTAATTGGTTGAATTGACATAGAGATATAGTTAAGAGATAAATAGATTTTGGTAGGTGAGTATGTTCATTGATACGTGATATTCGTCACAGGTTTTAAAGATTTATGAAAGAATCGTTCTTGAGACTAACTTATTATCACGATTAAGGCAAGTGTACCTATTGAACAGTAGTATAGTTCAGCAAGACTGGATTGTCGAACCCAAAGGAACTCTTAATACTAGTATTTACTTCCTTTTTATTATTTAGCCTAAAAATTAAGAGGTTTGGTTATCTAAACTAATTGCTAACTAAGAATGCACAGAAAGAAAATTTGGGAAAATACTTTTGGGAAAATTCGATTGATTAAGACAATACCTAAGGAAAAATCCACCTAGACTTCACTTATTATTTTACTCTGAATCAGACGATTTATTAATTTGACTTGATCCGTAGAAATCCCTAAGTTATATTATTATCTCTCTTGAGATTAATAACGTCTAACCCTAGGTTGAATAATTGAAATCTCCTTCTAATTAACACCCCAGAATTGCATTAACTCGATCTATGGATTCCCTTATTAGGTTTCACCCTAATCCAGCAAAATCTTATCACCATATCTCTAGGCGTGCAATCAACTCCGCTTAATTATGAAAAATTTACTCTTAGACAGGGTCTATTCCTCCTCTGAATAAGAGCTTAACTTGAACCAATATCCTGGAATATCAAAACAAGAATTAAGAACAGATAATTAAGAACAAGTCAAATATTTATCATACAATTCAGATAATAATAACAAGATTCGTCTTAGGTTTCATTCCCCTTAGGTATTTAGGGGGTTTAGTTCATACTTATGAAAGAAAACATCTCAAAAGCATAAAGATAACAAAACATAAGAAAACCCAAAACCCCTGAAGGAACTTGAAGGGAGATCTTCAGTCTTGATGATGAATCCAACTTCTGAGATGGATCAATCGGCTTTCCTTGAGTAATACCTTGCTTCCTACTCTGTGCCCCCTTCTAAGTGCCTCATCAGGTGTTTAAATAGGCTTTAAAATGCCTAAGAACCCTCAAAATTGGCCTTTTCTGAATAGAGTTATACTTGGGCTCGGTAGGGACACGCCCGTGTACGATTACTCCAGCCCGTGGCCAAGGCTGTTGAACAAGCATGGGCTTGTAGTATACCCGTGTAAGCCATGCTTCAATCCTGCCAAAGGGAAACGGCCGTGTGGCACGCCCGTGTGAGAAAGTCCAGGTTGTGTTGATTTCCCACGTGGGTCCGTTTTCTCCGTTTTCAGCCCGTTTCTCGCTCTTTTTACTCTCCTATACTCACCTAAGTATAAAATATGAAATTAAAGGATTAGAAGCATCGAATTCACCAATTCTAAGGAGAAACTATCCATAAATGTGCTAAGCATGGGATAAAAATATGTTTAAATTATGGTTTATCAAATACCCCCACACTTAAGCATTTGCTTGTTCTTAAGCAAAAATCCTCAACTATTAATCAAAATAAATTCTTCTCAATTTGTAATCCCTATCAATAATATCTCAAAATAATCCATAAGTACTCATACATTAAAAATTCAACTAAAAGTACATCAAAGTTGCAAACATTCCAACTTGAGCATTTTATCACGAAAACATAGGTGTCTCCCCTCATTTAAGTGATTACCTTTGATCAAAATATCCCAGAGTTTAGCATCCTCACTAAAGATTCACTCAAATCACTCAAGGTGTTTAAGGACATCAATAAAAGCACTCATTAGTCAAAATGAAAAGTTATTACCATAGGCTTGCTTGAAAATCAAATCTCCACCACTATATATTGAGCTGATACATCAATCAAAAAGGTCTTTTTAGAGGGTCGTAATGTGGCTTTGGTTAGGGGGTGTGGTCACAAGCTGAAAGAAGATGTTAGAATCGAGATTGAATTGAAAAATTACCTAGCTAGAAAAATAACTAGTCATCAGTTGAATACAAGTGAGCTTCTTCTCAAAATATGGAATTAACACTCAAGCTCAAAAACGACGAATTACTACTAATATGTATTGAAGTATTTTTTTTAGAACAAGTCAAATACATAGAAGAACAAAACATAGCTAAGCAATTAGTTCAAATCAAATCTCGACAAAAATAGGGATCAAATTAGGGGATTTCAACAATAATGGGTCATGGGTTAATATTGAGGGTAAATCAATTAATAGTTTGGGCTCAAAGGGGTTCACTAAAGGTTAATTATGAAGGTAGGATTTTGTGGAGTGAATGGGTTAAACCTAAGTGCCTTTATCATCTTGACATATCAAATCAAATGGTTTGGTCTTGACATGCATAATCAAGCAAGTTCTAGAATAACAAATCAAAATTGACGCACTCATAATGAAAGAGAGCATGAAAGGAATAAAATATGCTCTGAAGGCTCAAGATCTCACAAAAATTATGGCTTTTTGATGTTCAAACTTGTGAATTTCAACTCAAGATAATACCTAAGCTTAGGGAAACAACCTAAAAGTCTTTAATTCTTCAAACATCAACTTATCATGCTTGATTCCCTAATGTCCTAAAGTTTAAACAATCAATGCATAAATACCTATGTTTTAATTCAAGACATATCAATAAAAATCTTAAATTAATCAAAATTCATTCTAATAGTAATATGAGTGATTCACGTGAGGATAAGACAAAATTCAGGGATTTCTAATGATAATATGAAAGACCCCCCACACTGAAGATGTACATTGCCCTTAATGTACAAAGAAAGATATATTGACAAAGATAGATATATAATCATAAGATAGGGAGAGAAGTGAAACTTCTTGAATGATGCATGGACTTCTTGAATTGGAGTCATGGAGAATAAACGGTGAAAGAAATGATGAGGGTGGAGGAGGATACTTCGGTGGTGGTAGAGGTTAGGTTCTACAAATGCTACGCCAAAAGAATATTATATCTCAAGTTGGCTATGGTCGTGGTCGAGCAGGGCATGGCAGTCGTGGAGAACCTTTCCCAGTGGAGTTTCAAGTTCCTGAGTAACAGTGAGCTTTGAAATTCTTTATAATTGTGATAGAATCAGGAACTTTTTTAGGAAATATATAAGGAAGAATAATTACTTGTAATGATGTGGCCGAAATTAAAAATTGTAAAATAATAATTATAAAACCTAATAAAAATAAGCTTAAAGAAAAATAAAAAGTAGTCTTAAAATAGAATAAAAGTAACAACATAAAATAATAAATAAAAGTTTTTAAACATCTTCATCGCTAGATGGTTCGCGAGGTGGGGGTGGAAATGAGATGTGGAAGTCCTGACAAATCTGCTGTAGAGTAGCATCAATGTTATCAAAGCGCTGAAAACACTGCTACTCCAATCGAGTAAGGCGCTCAGAGATGTCAGCGTATGAAGCCGCCACATGAACTGGACGAGAGGGGGTGGTGGCTGAGATGGTGGGTCCACATGCCGTGGAGGGATATCATCAGTAATGTCCTCTGGATCCTCCTCCTCGGTGGACTGGATGAGGCGGTACTGAAGAGGGTAGGTGCCACGTCATTTCTCGATCATCCTCATACTTAGCATGCTCGAGATACCTTGTGGGGACATCTGGCTGATGAGAGTGAGGGAGGATAATTGGGCTGCTGTGTTGAGGAGCTCGAAGTACCGAGCTAGTCGAGTCACATAGGGCCCGATAGAGATGACCCCTCTCCTGTGTCGCTCCGTCTAGTGGAAAATGGCGAGGGCAATAAAGTAGGCAAGGTCGATGAGGTGCCCATTTGCGATACTCCATAAGAAATAGGCATCGTGGGTGGTGACTACGTTGGTGCTCTCTCGTCTCCCTGTTAGAGCATGAGCTAAGATGGCGTGTAGATACCTCAAGGATAGAGGGAGAGCCGATGTCTTGGAGCGGCTAGGATCGTAGGTGGCCGAGGCAGGGACGAGGTCCCTCCAGCATTTTGAGGGGGAGTAGTGGATGTGGCGGTGGAGGGTGTTGAGTTCATTATCGTCTATGAATTCCTCCGCGTATAGCCCTAGTGCAATCTCGAAATCGGGTACGCTCAACTGGCATACTAGACCATCAAGGCGGAACTGGACCGTTCCAAGATCGTCGAAGTTTGTCATGACAGTCTGAAGATGGAATGTCG
This sequence comes from Gossypium arboreum, assembly GCF_025698485.1. NCBI lineage: Eukaryota > Viridiplantae > Streptophyta > Magnoliopsida > Malvales > Malvaceae > Gossypium > Gossypium arboreum. Next base: position 88,592,636 of record NC_069070.1, on the reverse strand, counting down.
GGCAGAGTTCCAATGTAAACTCTAGATACGTTGACTCGACGATTCAAAGAAGAGCCTTCACAGGTCAGTCGTCAGGAGGGCTCAGATCGCGTCAGCCAAATGAATCTGTTCAAGTGCGGCACAGTCAATGCAGCGGTCTATACCTAGGGGTCAGGCTCGTAATATCTGATATAATTCCTCCTAAGGTTCCAAGGGAACGTGAGGAATGAGTGCCTAATCTCCTAGTAGGACCTGAGGATGACGCTGCTATTTTCCTCTTCTTCGAGGCTGGAACAACAGTCTTCTTACCACGTGAGGATGACATTGTACCTGCGTTGAAAAATCGAAGTTCAACCAATACGTCCCAAAAATAGCACGGAAGCACAAAACTAAATAGGAATATTTCATGAAACTTACGTAATGGACGAAGTAAACAAAACTACTAAATATATCAATTTATAGGATTATGGGAATAATGTAACAGGAATATGATTGAATGCATGTGGGTAAGCATAAATTTCATGGAACAAGGAAAAATGAAAAAGTATAGCATAATGGAGTAACTAAAATGACAAAAATTTTATAAACAAGCATGAGTATTTTAATATTCTAACTATGAATATTCATTCAAAATGGTTCAATAGAGCAGAGAAATCATGAAATAAGCAACATATTTAAAGAAAATAGAGAGAAAAGAGTAAAAAAATGAAAAAGAAAGGAGCTTGGGGCATCAGAATCGGTGTTGTAGGCGGCGCATAGGCATGGGCGTAGGGCATGTGAAGTTGCAGTGGCTAGGGTTAGGGATTTTTAAGGAAGGAGATGATGAATAGTGAGGGGTTTATATAGATTTGGGGGCACACGGCTGTGGGACACGCCCGTGTGGCCTAATTTTTACCCGTGTGTTTCGCGAATTTTGAATTTGGGCACTTCTGACATTTGGCCCACGCCTGTGTTCTTTGGGCGTGTGGGTGCACACGGCTGTGTCTTGCTTCGTTCGCTTCTCCCACGCCCGTGTACATAGGTCCACCCCCGTGTTTGTTTTGACAGTGTTGACCACGGGTAGATGGCACAGGCGTGTCGCACGCCTATGTTACATTATCAGTTTCAACCACAGTTTCGAGGCACGGGCGTGTCTCACGCCCATATTGTTTTGGCAGTTTTGCCTACGGCCATGTTGCACGGCCATGGCAACTTATCGCATCCCATGTTGGGGAAAAAATCTTGCCCTGTTTTCACATGGCCTAATGCATGCCCGTGTGCCTGGCCGTGTGGTCTTTAGAAAGTCTACGTTCTATGATTCTACTAGTATGTTAGATGTTAAAACTAAAATTTTAAAGAAATCAACACTGTTAGTGCTTGGGTTGCCTTCGGAGAAGTACTTATTTATAGTCTAAGCTCGACTTACCTCTATTCTACATGGTCAAGGTAGTGCGAGGAGTTTACACTCCTCATCCCTGCTATCAACTTTATCAACATAAGGTTTAAGACGGGTATTGTTTACCTTAAATGTGCCGAATTTGGGATGAATTACCTCGATTGTGCCATATGGGAAAATATTGAGTACCGTAAGAAGAATTTCTTCATTAGGTTCAGGAGTGGCAATGCGAGGATCTACTGCATCTAGTAGTACTTTGTCTCCAACCTTAAGTTTATTTGGTGAGGTATTGAGCTTGTCCTAGCTCAGTTTCAATTTATCTGGTGTTCTCGATTTCTGTGTCTGCCATTCATCTTGCTCCTCGATTTGTAGCCTTTGTTCTTCATAGATAGGTCCTTTGTTGTTGTTTGAATATTGCTCATATGTGTTCTTTGAAACTGTTTCCTGCATAGAGGGTGTCACCATATGATCAGTACTAGTAGAATGATTTATACAACCACCTTCAATTATTGATGTGTCACTCGAATTACGAGCTTGAAGGGTGATTCTTTCTCTCCCACATGAAGTGTGAGTTCACCTGTACCAACATCAATAATGGTTCTAGTAGTCGCTAAAAAGGGTCGTCTTAAAATTAAAGGTGCCTTACTATCCTCTTCCATGTCTAGAACAACAAAGTCTACTGGGTATATAAATTTATCGATTCTAACAAGAACATCTTCAATGATACCCCTAGGAAATCTAATGGTTTTATCAGCCAATTGAATGCTCATCCTAGCTTGTTTGGGTTTCCCAAGACCTAGCTGTTTAAACATTTTATAAGGCATAACGTTAATGCTTGCCCTTAAGTCAGCCAATGCATTATGAACATCTAAACTACCAATTAAACAAGGAATGGTAAAACTCCCTAAATCCTTCAATTTTTTAGGTAGCTTATTCTGTAATATGGCTGAGCAAACTGCATTCAACTCCACATGCGACACCTCATCCAACTTTCATTTATTTGTTAAAAGCTCTTTTAAAAACTTAACTGCGTTTGGCATCTGCGAAAGGGCTTTAATAAATGGTAAGTTAATATGTAGTTTCTTTAAAAGTTTAAGGAATTTACCAAATCATTCGTCTGATCGGTCTTTCCTTGTCGCATTGGGGTATGGCACACGAGGTTTATATTCTATACTCACCGGCTTTGGGTCATTTTGGCCTACCTCATTCTTACCTTTGCTTACCACCGTTTCTGGCCTTGGTTTTGCAACTAACCCTTCCTCATCTTGAATAGCAATTGCGTTGAGTTGCTCCCTTGGGTTAGATTCAGTGTTGCTTGGCAGGCTACCTTGTGGTCATTCGATAATTAACTTGACGAGCTGTCCAATCTGAGTTTCGAGCCCCTGGATTGATGCTTGTTGATTTTTGAGTGCCATCTCGGTATTCTAAAAATGAGTTTCTGACACTGAGATGAATTTGATTAGCATCTCCTCAAGGATCGACTTTTTCTCCTACTGGTACGGTGGTTGCTGAAAGCTTGGAGGGGGTGGTGGTCTCTGATTTCCTTGGCCTCCCAATGAAAAATTGGGGTGGTTCCTCCAACCTGCATTGTAAGTATTTCTATAAGGATTGTTTTGATTTGAGATCGAGGATTGTTACCCATGTAATTTAACTTCTCATTCTCCATGTTGTGGCCATAAGGTAGGTATTCTAAATTGCTTGATCCACCTCCACTTGCTTCGCACTGCATTACTGGGTGAACCTGTGAAGAACTAAGAAAACCATCAATTTTCTTATTCAAGAGTTCTACCTGATTAGAAAGCATGGTGACCGAATCGACGTTATAAACGCCAACTATTTTAGTTGGCTTTGTCCTCATGACTTGCCACTGATAGTTATTTAGGAACATCTCCTCTATAAATTCATAGGCATCTTCAGGTGTCTTATTATTTATGGTTCCGCCAACAGCTGTGTCAACCATCTACCGAGTCGGAGGGTTCAAGCCTTTGTGAAACATTTGGACCTGTAGCCAGAGTGGTAACCCATGGTGAGGGCATCTTCGCAAAAGGTCCTCGTATCTCTCCCATGCATCGTAGAGTGTTTCTAAATCCATCTGCACAAAGAAGAGATATCATTACGTAATTTAGCCGTTTTAGCCGGCAGAAAATATTTTAATAAAAAATTTTCAATCATTTGTTCCCAAGTAGTGATTGACCCCTGTGGTAACGAATTAAACCACTGTTTAGCTTTGTTTCTCAACGAAAAGGGAAACAACAGAAGGTGAATGGCATCATCAGAAACACCGTTTATTTTAAAAGTGTCGCAAAATTCTAAGAAGTTTGCCAAGTGAGCGTTGGGATCTTCGTCCTGCAAACCATCAAACTGAAGAAATTGCTGTATAATTTGAATTGTGTTATGTTTTAGTTCAAAAGTATTTGCAGCTACAGTAGGTTTAACTATGCTCGATTCAGTTCCTATTAAAGAAGGTTTAGCATAATCATACATAGTGCGTGGAGCAGGATTCTGATTAACAGCAATCGCAGGAGGTAGTGGATTTTCTTGGTTTTCAGCCATCTCCTCGGTTGTGGTTGAAGTATCATCCTCTTGCTCTTCTGTGTATCGTAAGTTTCACCTTATTTCTCTTTAGTTTATGTGAACTGTGCGATCGAGCTCACTATCAAACAGTAATGCTCCTGACGTGTTTCTTGTAACACCCCTTACCCGTTACCGTCGCCGGAACAGGATACAAGGTATTACCAGAACATAACACATACCATTAAACATAACCGAGATATAAATATGTCATCCAATTTGATAGTGCATCGATAACATATGTCTTGAACAATATTAGCCAACTTTAATGGCTTGTACAAAGTAGCTGGTCGAAATCAGAACTAATATTTTAAACCTAGACAAATATGACACGTAACAAAATAATTAAGCCTACTATACATGCCATAATTCAAAACGTTTAGTTCAAATACCCTAAAGTATGATAGTGCGGGTAGATCTTCACGATCCTTAACTCCCGAGCAAGTCAAGGACACTATAAGACAAAAGAGAGAAACAAAGTAAGCTTATAGCTTAGTAAGTAAGTATGTAAATACTAATTAAAGAATCTAACATGTTTACACAACAATTCGTATATCTACTTTAACTTCAATATTCATTCCACTTTGATTAAGTTGTCTCACAAGGCCATATTCACTAAATAAATCATAACTCGAGTTACAAAACTCAAAATTCAAATCCGTAAAATTTCCTGAATCTAGACTCATAAAACTTTTTGCTAATTGTTTTCTATAACTTTTGGTTCAGCCGATTAGTACAGTTTATTAGTTAAAGTTTCCCCTGTTACACAGCTCGACTGATCTGACCTCTGTTCACTACGAATTGAATTTCTCTCAGTACACAATTCAAACAACCCTGATGTCTATTTCATTTAAAACTAGTCTCAATAAGGAATTTAGGCATGTAAACTATATTTCTTAATTTTCTTTTACAATTTTTAATGATTTTTCAAAGTTGGAACAGGGATCACGTATTCATCCCTGAGCAAGTCACATACAATTGTAAATATCTCAAAATATAGAATTCCTTTGCTTGCTCTGTTTCTTTTATATGAAAGTAGACTCATTAAACTTTAATTTCTCATCCATTCAACCTCTAATTATATTCCTCCTATTTTTGGTGATTTTTCAAAATCACGTCACCGCTACCATCTAAAAACAGCTTTTAATGCTAATTTCACTCTTTCACACATTCTTTATGCTAACCTCATTTTATCTTATATATGTATATACCACAAATCATTTTCACCACATTTCATTCACCATAAGTGTAGGTCCAAACCACAATATCACCACAAAACTATCCTGCTGAACAATTCGGATCAATCCTCGATATTTAATGGTTTCAAAGACACACCCCACCATCATACTTCGCTTAGTTTGGCTCTCTTGTACACATGGTGAACACTTAGTACCACTCATGCGACCTAACCGATTTGTCTCGTAGCTCTCTTGTCTACATGGTGTCCTTCACTTGGAATCACGCATGCACCTAGCTACATTTATCTTTCACGTAGCTCTCTTGTCTACATGGGATACATCTCGTATCACACATGTGACCTAGCTACTACTGTGGTGTTTCAGAAGCTTTCTTGTACACATGATGTGCACTCAAGATCATACATGTGACCTAGCTACGCCCTCTATTTCATTCGATCTCTCAATGTTCAACCGGATCTCTCTCTATATTTATTTCCATTCTTCCAATAGTCGATTTATATTTTAACATCAGCTAGTATATTTATATAATAGGCTGAAATATAAGAATGTACATGAAATTATTGTAATATTTACATACAAACTTACCTTGGTGCAAAATGTGGAAATTTTGCAATTTAGTCCAAAACTTTTTCCTTCCCTGCTCGAGATCAATTCCGCCTTTCTTGATCTATAATAACACATTTAGCTCATTTAATACTCATACTATTTATTTCAATCCAAAATCACATCATGGAAAAATTACATTTTGCCTCCTAACTTTACAAAATTACAATTTTGCCCCTATGCTCGGAATTTAATTTCAGCCCTTATTCTTATATTTTATGATATGCTGAACATTTTCTCTTCTACAACAACATCAAATTCTCACTCTATCATATAGTTATGAACAATAGGTATTTTTACCGATTATGCTGCTTTTACTCGTTTTCACTTAAAACCGAGTAGCACAAGTTATTTAACATAATTTAAAACCTCATATTCTATCATAAAACATCAAAATACACAAATTTCACCTATGGGTATTTTTCCAAATATGAACCCTAGGTTAAACTATTACTAGCATAAGCTTAATCGAGCTTCCGGATTCCAAAAACGTAAAGAACATTAAAACGGGCTTGGAATCACTTACTATGGAGCTTGAAAATTGAAGAAACCCTAGCTATGGAGAGAGGGAGAATTCGCAGCAACTAAGGAGGATGATGATCAATTTTGTGTTATTTTTCCCATTTTATTTCATTTAATATCCAAATGACCAAAATGCCCTCCTTACTAAACTTTCAAAATTCCTTCCATGTCCTAATTTTGTCCATGAACTTAAAATTGGTCAAATTGCTATTTAAGACCTCCTAATTAATATTCCAAAAAATTTCATACTAAAACTTCCGGATGCAAATTTTGCAACTTATTCGATTTAGTCCCTACTTTCAATTTAAGCACTTTAGGCATAGAATTTCATCACGAAATTTTCACACAATCATGCAATCATATCATAAACCCCAAAATAATTATAAAACAATTATTTCTATCTCGGATTTGTGGTCACGAAACCACTATTCCAATTAGGCCCTAATTCGGGTTGTCACATTTCTTCTGGTCATAAACTAGAAAAACCTGTCAGAATAAAATAAATGAAGAATTAGAGAAGAAAATAAAAATTTAAATTGCAATAAAAGTAAAATGGCTAAAGTAATAAAAATCGAGTGTTCCTAATATCCTAGTTCCCCGACAATGGCGCCAAAAACTTGATATGTGATATTCGTGACAGGTTTTAAAGATTTATGAAAGAATCGTTCTTGAGACTAACTTATAATCACGATTAAGGAAAGTGTAACTATCGAACAGTAGTATAGTTCAGTAAAACTAGATTGTCGAACCCAAAAGAACTACGAGTACTAGTATTTACTTCCTTTTTATTTTCTAGCCTAAAAATTAAGAGGTTTGGTTACCTAAACTAATTGCTAACTAAGAATGCACAAAAAGAAAATTTGGGAAAATACTGTTGGGAAAATTCGATTGATTAACACAATACCTAAGGAAAAATCCACCTAGACTTCACTTATTATTTTACTTTGAATCAGACGATTTATTAATTTGACTTGATCCGTAGAAATCCCTGAGTTATATTATTATCTCTCTTGAGACTAATAACGTCTAACCCTAGGTTGAATAATTGAAATCTCTTTCTAATTAACACCCTAGAATTGCATTAACTCAATCTATGGATTCCCTTATTAGGTTTCACCCTAATCTAGCAAAATCTTATCACCCTATCTCTAGGTGTTCAATCAACTCCGCTTAATTATGAAAAATTTACTCTTAGACAGGGTCTATTCCTCCTCTGAATAAGAGCTTAACTTGAATCAATATCGTGGAATATCAAAACAAGAATTAAGAACAGATAATTAAGAACAAGTCAAATATTTATCATACAATTCAGATAATAATAACAAGATCCGTCTCAGGTTTCATTCCCCTTAGGTATTTAGGGGGTTTAGTTCATACTTATGAAATAAAACATCTCAAAAGCATAAAGATAACAAAACATAAGGAAACCCAAAACTCCTGAAGGAACTTGAAGGGAGATCTTCAGTCTTGATGATGAATCCGGCTTCTGAGACGGATCAATCGGCTCTAATTGAGTAATTCCTTGCTTCCTACTCTACGCCCCCCTTCTAAGTGCCTCCTCAAGTGTTTAAATAAGCTTTAAAATGCCTAAGTGCCCCCAAAATTGGCCTTTTTCGAATAGGGTTATACTTGGGCTCAGTAGAGACACGCCCGTGTGAGATTACTCCAGCCCGTGGCCAAGGCTGTTGAATAGGCACGGACGTGTAGTATACCTGTGTAAGTCGTGCTTCAATCATGCCAAAGGGACATGGCCGTGTGACACGCCCGTGTGAGAAAGTCCAGGCCGTGTTGAATTCCCACGTGAGTCCGTTTTCTCCGTTTTCTCCATTTTAGGCCTGTTTCTCGCTCCTTTTACTCTCCTATGCTCACCCAAGTATAAAACATGAAATTAAAGGATTAGGAGCATCGAATTCATCAATTTTAAGGAGAAACTATCCATAAATGTACTAAGCATGGGTTAAAAATATATATAAATTACGGTTTATCATTCATAAGTTAGTAAATTGCCAAGTTGCCGAGAATTTATACGTAACAACATGAACATGAGTTTAACAATTCTAAGTTAAGAAATGGAACTAATCTAGCACAATTATGTCATCTTAATTAAAATCATCTTTTGAAATCATGCATTGGAACTTTTATTTTATTTTTATTTATTTTACTTAGTTAAAAATCTTAGTTTTTAATCACCTCTTCAAATCAAAATATTTTTCTTCACCAAGGTGTTTTTAATTGCATTCATAAATAATTCTTTTCACAGTCCCTGTGGATACGATAAGTCGACATTTACTTGTCAGTTTATTACTTGTTACGATTGTGTACACTTGCACATTTCAGTCGTTCCAAGTTTTTGGTGCCGTTACTAGGGATTGTTTTAAAAATTCATTATTTGTGAATTTGTTAGTTTTGCATTTTGGTTTATTTTTCTGTTCAATTTTAACTTAATTAATTTTTCTGTGATTATTTCAGGTATTTATTAGTATTGACTGAATTATCAATTTACTCTCTATAGACCCTAAAATTGAATGTACTTTTCGACAACGAAGAAGACAAGCAAGTCAGAGAAGGATCGAAGAGATGAACCTTGAAAATTTGAATCAAGGAAATGGAGTAGACCCTGCTCAAAATCCTATCCTTATAACTGATGATAGGGATAGAGCTTTAAGACAGTATGCCGTGCCAATGTTTCATGATCTTAATCTGGGTATTAGGAGATTCGAAATTGAGGCACAAAAAATTTGAGCTGAAGTTAGTCATGTTCCAGATGCTTTAAACAGTGGGCCAATTAGTGGAATGCCTACCGAAAATCCTCATATTCACTTAAGACTATTTATGGAGGTGAGTGATTCTTTCAAGTTAGTTGGAGTACCCAAAGATGCATTACGATTGAAGCTATTCCCATATTCGCTAAGGGACAGAGCTCGAGCCTGGTTGAACTCATTGCCGCAAAATTCAATTTCCATATGGCAAGAGTTAGCAGAAAGATTCCTCATGAAGTATTTCTCGACTAGCACGAATGCTAAGTTGAGGAACGAAATCACTGCTTTCCAACAAATGGATGATGAGTCCTTGTATGAGGCATGGGAAAGGTACAAAGAACTATTACGGAAGTGCCCTCATCATGGAATCCCACATTGCATCTAACTTGAGACATTTTATAATGGTCTCAATGCCTACACGGGGATGGTAGTGGACGCTTCTACTAATGTGTTCTCCTTTCTAAGTCTTATAATGAGGCTTATGAAATCATTGAGAGGATTGCCAGCAATAATCAATTGCCAACCAATCGAGCAGTGTTAGGAAGATGAGTTGCTAGAATACATGAAGCAGACGCTCTTACTTCACTCACATCTCAGGTATCCCCAATATCCTCAATGCTTAAAAATTTTACCACTAATAGGTTTAATAGTTTCACAGCACAACCATTAAATCAATTTGAAAATGTAGCTTGTGTCTATTGTGGGGAAGGACATTTGTTTGAAGAATGTCCATTGAACCCAGAATCTGTGTATTACATGGGTAACCAAAACCAAAATCGAGGAAGGTAAGGACTGCAATTCAATTTCTACAACCCATTGTGGCGAAACCACTCGAATTTTTATTGAAGTAACCAAAAGGCTTATAACAGCATGGTTTAGACCCTAGTCGGAACAGTGGTTTCGGGACCAAAAATTTGAGTCAGAAAAATATTATTATTATTATTTTCCATTCTTATAATTTGTGAATTGATATCTGTGAAAATTTCGTGATTTAATTTTATCGTTTGTGAATTCAATTTAGAAAAAGGATCTAATCGCGTAAAATGTAAAAGTGGCTAGCTATTTGTCAAAAGTTCTTAAGTGCTATGTCTTATTAAAGAGGAGGTCCTTATGATGAAATTAGACCATTAATAAAGTTAACGGACATTAATGACCATCCATTAGGTGATTTTTATATGGTTTAATTAAGGGCAAAATTGGTATTTGATTATTGAAGTTAATAATAATAAAACAAACATGAAAATAAGGCCATTATCACCTTATTTTGCCGAAAATCAAAAGAAAAGAAAGGATAAAAGCTTGTTTAGGGTTTGGCTAAGAGAATTTGTGATTAAGATCAATAACCAAAGAAAACGGAAGTAGATCGGAGAGAGCCGAAAGTCGTTGATTAGCCATTCATTTCCGTTCATTTCTGTACGAGGTAAGTTGATATACAAATAAATCTGTTTGAATTGATTTATCCATGTTTATATCATATTGAATTGTGATGAATGGTTATAGAAGCTGAATATGTGAAATTTAGAAAGTTTCAATAATGTAACGACGTTCGAAAGCCTTGTATGAACCATACGAATAGTTAGGATACATATGTCATGACATAGGATTCCGATATGTGATTTCATGTAAGACCACGTCTGGGACGTTGGCATTGATTTGATATTTACATGTAAGACCATGTTTGAGACATTGCCATCATATTTGATTTCGTGTAAGACCTTATCTGGTACAGTGGCATCGACATTGACATTTGATTACATGCAAGACCACGTCTGGGACGTTGGCATTGTACGAGCTATCTGAGCTATCTGAGTATTGTGACACCCCTAAAATGACCCTAGTCGGAAAGTGGTTTCAGGACCACAAAACCGAGTCATAAAAATAATTAACCATTATATTTGATGCTTATTATATGTATATAGGCATGTGTGAAAATTTCATGTTTGAATTTTGTAAATTGTAAGTGAATTTTGCTAAATAGGATTTGTGTGAGAAAATTTAGAAATGTGCTAGGCAAATGTTAAAGTGGCCTATTGATGCATCTTAGAAAATGTTGTCCTTGCATGTCAAAATACCCAAAAGATGAACTAGTGGCCGGCCATGCTATGGGATTAACCATATTATAAACACTTTGTGATAATGTGGTATGTAGGAAACAATAAAATAAAAAAAAAGTTAGTAATAAAGAAAGGGAAAAAGGAAAATGATGAAAAAAAGAAAAGAAAAAAGGTTATCATGTTGCTCAAGTTGGCCGAATAGAGTAAAGAAAAGAAGAAAAGGGGTGAAAGAAACAAGTCTTTATTCTTGTTTCTTCTTGGCCGATTCTAAGAGGGAGAGAGGGAGCAACCATTCGGTGATTCTAAGTCATAAATAAGGTGAGAAATTCATGTTAGCTTATGGATTTTTTTAGCATATTTTGAGTTAGATATTAAGTTCATTACATAGCCCATGACAAAATTTTTAGTTTTATGGTGTCTTGAGCATTCGGCCATGGGGAAAATGGTAGGTGATAGATTGATGTTTTAAGGTTTAATAGAGTTTAAGCTAGTAAATACTTAATTTTTGGTATTTATATGTGAAAGAGATGAACTTGAAATTTTTGAATTTACATGAATAAATCTTTTGGTTTGTCTTAGTATTAAATTGAAGGGAATGCCGTAGGTGCTTGAATGTACTAACTAGATATTGTTTTATATACATCTCTCAATAGGTTCGGCTGTGTGCATGAATTTAGGGGATTAAACCTTGAATGATGTTATGTATAGGTTCCGACTATGAATCTTTGTGTTTAATTTCTTTATGTGTTGATGCTCAAATTGAAAAAGGGATGTTAGTTATGTTATAACATTTGCTTAATAATGAAAGGACATGAGCTTAAAGCTTGAGTAGCATTCGGTATTAGAGTAAGTTAAAATTTGTTAGAAAATAACTCCCAAGTTAGTGAATCACGAGTTAAGAAAGGGATTTAGGTTGTATATATATATGTTAAGCTAAGGCTGTTAAATTATCAATCTTTCTTCCTAGCCAAATATGTGTTTATAAAGTTGAGTTGTTAAATAGATTTTGAAGTTAGCCCATGTATTTATTTTTGAATTTAAGAAGAATGATACATTCGACTATGCTTTGATGTGCTTGAATTGTTGTTATGTGAATAAATATTTGTTTGATGATATATATATATATATGTATTCGGCAATGGGATAAAATGTGTATTAAGGTAAGTTTCATGGTGATTATGCTTGTGATGTTGGGTTAATATTCGGCATTGAGTAATGTGCGGTAAGGTGATTAATCGGCTATGAAATTAGCTAAATTGAATAGGTATGTTTAATGATATGCTTAGTATAATGTATGATCTTATAACTCGGTTTGGTATTGAGATAAAGGTTAGATGTATGATTGGATTTTGGTATGTGTTAAATTGGTTAATCAAAGATTAAATGATATGTGATTGCCAAATGTGATTGTTAAGTGAATAATATTAGTTAAGTACTTAAGCAATCTATTGTTTTACTTAAGCTTAAGAGCAAAGAGGATCAAAGTCGGATAGGGGAAAAGAGAAAGTAAACGAATAGCCGTGGACATCTAATCGTCGACCACTTCCGAGGTAAGTTTTAAGCGATTAAACATTGAGTAAATTCAATCATAATAGGACATAATGAGTTGATTTAATAAGATATGATGTGGCCATGATATGTCTTAAACTCAAATGGTAAGTTCATAAGTGTTTGGACTTGGAAATTTAAGAGCAAATTGTAATAATTTGCTTGGACAGCAGCAGTAATGTGATTTTAGAAAATCATTATAAATTGTTGGTGTGGAATTATAGGCTGAATAAAATATGTAATAAAAGCTTAGTTGGTCTAGTTTCTTATAAAAGAGACCGTGGAAGCAAAGAAATTTCCTATAAAGAGATATTTAAAGTTGTGTGGGACAGTGTCGAATGACTCCGAAATCCCTGTTCTGTTTTTGGAAAATCATTATAATTTGTACAAAAATGGTTATAAGATAAGATTTATATGCTTAGACTCCTTAATGAGTCTAGTTTCAAATGAAATCAAATAGAACATATTATGAATTCTGTACAATGAAAAATTTGATTCGTAGTGAAGAGTGGTCAGATTAGTCAAACAGTGAAACAGGGGAAACTTTAAGAAAAATCTGGTATTGATTGGCCAAACCTAAAATTCTGAAAATTTTATGGATGGAAGATATATGAGTTTATATTCAGGGAAAATTAACGGAAATTGATTTTGAGTTTTTTAGCTCTAGTTATAAATAATTTATTGACTATTGCTCAGGAAAACAGCTTGTGTTGAATATGTGAATTTGTTGTAAACATTGATCAAACTATTTGAGTTGCTTATAAGCTATGGCTGAAATTGATGTACAAGATAAATATATATATGTGTGATATGTATATGTGGTAAAGCCAAATGGCTAATGTGAAATATATGTGTGATATGTATATGTGGTAAAGCCGAATGGCGAATGTGAAATATGTATGAGATATGTATATGTGGTAAAGCCGAATGGCTAATGTGAAATATATATAAGATATGTATATGTGGTAAAGCCGAATGGCGAATGTGAAATATATGTGTGATATGTATATGTGGTAAAGCCGAATGGCGAATGTGAAATATGTATGAGATATGTATATGTGGTAAAGCCGAATGGCTAATGTGAAATATATGTGTGATATGTAGATGTGGTAAAGCCGAATGACGAATGTGAAATATGTATGAGATATGTATATGTGGTAAAGCCGAATGGCTAATGTGAAATATATACAAGATATGTATATGTGGTAAATCCGAATGGCTAATGTGAAATATATGTGTGATATGTAGATGTGGTAAAGCCGAATGGCGAATGTGAAATATGTATGAGATATGAATATGTGGTAAAGCCGAATGGCTAATGTGAATGTTGTAACATGCGATTAAATGTACATGAAACTTGGAAATATATTCCGGGTGAGACCCGATGACTACGTGTGGAGATTATGTCCGGGTAAGACCCGATGACTACGTGTGGAGATTATGTTCGGGTAAGACCCGATGACTACGTGTGGAGAGTATGTCCAGGTAAGACCCGATAACTTCGTGTGGAGATTTCGTCTGAGCTAAAGGTCTCACCGATAATCCGAGTAGAGGTTAAAGCTATAAGACTTCGTAATAAGAATTGCTTATAAATATATTCAATGCGAAAGGTTAAACAGGTATGTACTCCAAGTTTATATATGATGCATACGAGAGCAATCTATGGGACTATTTCTATGATTATGTGACATCGGATTAGTGTGAGAGGTTATGTGAAATCATACAATATATCTATGTCACATGAGCTCACTTTTATGTGAGAGTTTATCTGCCTATTGTATATGATGAGATGTGCATATTCGGTAAAGGGATGGTATGCCCGAAGGAAGAGTGAAATAAAAATACGAACAACTATGTTATAATTTGATTGTTATCTGTTGACACGCTTAAAACTTACTAAGCATTGTAATGCTTACTCCGCTTACTCTATTTCCTCCGTCTTATAGGTCTCATTCATGAAGCTACTGTGCTCGGGGATCGTCAAGAACTAGTCACACTATCACTATCCACCGCTTGTTACCGCTATGTTTAGAACTATTTTATGGCATGTATAGAATAGACTAGTGGCGGAAGAATATTTTTGTTAATGTATATAAGCCATGCGAAAATGGCATCTTTTGAATGTTTACTTAGTGAAGTTTAAATTTTACCTTTGGCTGTGCTTAGTACTTAATTAAATGAACGATCTTTAATTCAAGAAAAAGTTCAAAATTTTACTGTTCTGACGTAAGTTACAAGTCCGGTAATGCCCCTTACCTATTCTGGCGACGGTTACGGGATAGGGGTGTTACATTTTATTGGTATCAGAGCTACGGTTTAGTCGATTCTAGGACTAATGTAGCACGCGTGAGTTTATTTATACATGCCATAAAGTGATAAAATGATAGTGTGATGATTTTTTACTATTAAAATGTGGTTGCTGTATTGTAATGAATCTTGATCCCGATCGAGCTGTAGCAAGCTTCTGACTATGAGAATTTGCGATATAATTTCACTTAGATATGCCTAAATTATTAAGTTGATCAGGTACGTATCATGTACTCGTATTTGAATTTCGATTTGGATTGAATTATAAGGGTATAAGTGATGCAATTTTGAAAGTGTTATGACTATAAATGTGATTTTTGTACGTGGCTATGGAACTGGAAGTTGAATGGTCGATAAGCATGTTGTGTTTGTATTCAAGTAATGTAAATGATGTACTAATGTGTATTGCTATATGTGTATATGTACATGAGAATTGAGAGTGATATATCCGGACTAAGTTCCGAAGAGCATTCGTGCTAGTGATGTATCTGGACTAAGTTCCGAAGAGCATTCGTGCTAGTGATGTATCCGGACTAAGTTCCGAAGAGCATTCGTGCTAGTGATGTATCCGGACTAAGTTCCGAAGAGCATTCGTGCTAGTGATGTATCCGGACTAAGTCCCGAAGAGCATTCATGCTAGTGATGTATCCGAGCTAGGTCCCGAAGAGAAATCATGCTGGTGACGTGTATTCGAGCCTTCGTGCCTAGTAGGCTTCGTGCCGGTAATTTGAGCAAAGTTTAAGTGTTCATTACTATACGAATTCAAATTTAAATGAGATGATATGTTTAAAAGTGTACATACATGATGTTTATCGACTTGGTTAAGTCATTTCAATGTGTAATAACGAATGAATAAGAGCACTATGTGTGTGAATGATTAGAGGCACTGTGTATGTGTAAATCCCTTTAACCGAGCACTATGAGTGCGAGATCGGTCAGTGGGCACTAAGTGTGTGAAGTGGAATTCATGTAAGACCTTGTCTGGGACGAAGGCATTGATTTGAGATAGTGTGTAAGACCATGTCTGGGACATGGCATCGGCTCGATATGTGAGAATATGTAAGACCATATCTAGGATATGGTGTGACAGCCCTAAAGTGACCCTAGTCGGGAAGCGGATTCGGGACCGCTAAACCGAGTCACCAAATTATTTGAACATGATATTTATTGTCTAAAATATGTGATTATGAATGTGTGAAAGTTTTAGGCTTCGATTTAGTAAATTGCATGCGAATTTAGTCAAAAGGACTTATGTGAGAAAATTTAGAAATGTGCTAGACAAATGTAAAGTGGCCTAATAATGCATGTTGTAGAAATGGTGGGTTTGCATGTCAAATTGCCCAATATTTGAGCTAATGGCCGGCCATGCTATGAGTGGAAACATGTCACAAACATGTTATGTAGTTATGTATGTTAGGAACAATTAAATAATGAGTATGGGTAATAAAGAAATGGAAAAAGGAAAAGAATGGAGAGATTGTTTCTCCCCCTCCCCATTGCCGTGAGTGTAAGAAAGAAAACAAAAAAAAAAAAGTGTCCATCTTTCTTCATAGCTCTTGGCTGAATGTTCTAAGGAAGAAAGAAAAAAAATGCGTCCATCCTTTTTTCCATTCTTCTTGACCGAAAATTCAAAAGAAAGAAGGGAGGAAATGTTGAAGAGATTCGGCCATGCTTGTAGCTAGGTGAAGGTAAGTTCGATGTTGTGCCATGAGATTCATGCATATTTTTTTTTTGTTAGCTTGAGTTCTAACTAGCCCATGGTTCAAATCTTTACTATGTCATGGAGATGATATTCGGCTAAGGTGGATTTGTGTTGATGTTATTTGCATGCTAAAAGTGAAGCTTGTAATGATGCATGTGATGGTGGATTGATAACTCTTGAATCTCCTTTTTAGCATCCTTGAGTGAGACATTAAATTCCTTGTTCAACCATGACCAAAATCAAAATGGTAAGGTGTTGTGATGCATTCGGCCATGGTAGGAAATAGAAGAGAAATAAGGTTGTTTTTAGATGAAGTAGAGTCTAACAAATGAGCTCGTATGTGCATTAGTTGCTAAATGGAGAAGAATCGGCTAGCAAGTTGTGTGCTAAGGCCAAATATAATTTTGTATATTATGGGTAATGCATGTGTTGAATTAGTGTAAAGGGAGAGGATGCTTTAATAGTGTATAGATGTGTATTAGCCAAGTTTTGAACTAGAAACAAATGGTGTTTAGTCAATACAAGTGACCATACTTGTAGAATGTAATAAATGTTGCAATCGGCCTTAGCATAGATGTGTATGTTCGGCCACATGAATGAGTACATGAGTTGATGGGTATGTTCGGCCATTGGTAGCCTATTGATGGCTTTAGCTTGACTTAGAAAATTTGGCTAAGGGGAAATATTAGCTAGGATGTTGAATTTGATTCGTGATTTCGTACATATGTGACTCTAATGTCTAATGTATATATGGGCTAAGTACCTTGAGCTTCTCTTTTGATGTTCGAATGAATTGTATTAAATTGCTTGATGTGATTTAAAATGTGTATGATCATTGTGTATTTGAGCTAAAAGGTGGCCATATGACCTATCAAACTCCTTGTCATATTCGGCCATAAGCTAGCAAAGTGAGACATTAATAAGTTAAATTTGTTTGAATTAGCTCAAGAGCTTAGGGGACCACAGTTGGATAAGGGAAAGGAAAAAGTGATCGAATAGCCGTTGAAGCCGTTCGACAACATCCGAGGTAAGTTTTCAAGTAATGGAACTTAGATTATGATTTGATTAGATCATGTTTTAAGTAAATCAAAATCATGCTCTTTGTGTGTGGCTATTGAGCCGAAATTGCAAGTGTGATAAGTGCCTCGTGTTTGAGTTTTGCTAATGAAAATGAAATACGAATGTGTCATGATTTATTGATAAATGTGCATGGTTATTCGAATGATGTCCGGGCTAAGTCCTGAAGGCTTTGTGCTAAGTGACTATATCCGGACTAAGATCCGAAGGCATTCGTGCGAGTTACTAAATCCGGACTAAGATCCGAAGGCATTTGTGCGCGTTACTAAATCCGGGTTAAGTCCCGAAGGCATTTGTGCGAGTCACTATAATCGGGTTATGTCTCGAAGGCATTTGAACGAGTAGCTATATCCGGTTAAACTCCGAAGGTACGTGATTCGGAAGTGAATGAACTTGCTGTAAAAATTTCAGTTAATACGCTTGTGAAATCCCAACAATGAGGTATGTTTCGTATGTGCTTTGAATTAGTTGAGCCCTTACAAATAAGTATTCGCTCAGTTGATAAATGAGCTACCGGCCTTTGGCTAAGTTGATCTTTGTGTATGAATATAAGGGTTGGTAATGTGAAGTAAGTATGATATTGAGAATTTGAGCATATGAAATTATCTGTTTAGCTACATGAATGCTATACTTTGGTTGTGTTTAAATTCGTGGCTCAAACTTACTAAGCATTAAATGCTTACTCCGTTTCCTTTGATTTTCTGTTTTATAGATTTTGGTTCTTCAGCTATCGGAATCGGGATTTTGAAATCGAAGTCTCCCACACTATCAAAGCTCCTTTTGGTATACTTTTGGTTGAACTTTGAAATGGCATGTATAGGACTACCCTTTTGTTGTAGGTCATGTACCTTTCGGTTTTGTGTAAATTTGGATAGCCATGCGAAAATGGCTTAAGTATACTTTGGGCATGGTATTATAATCATTGTATGTTGTTCATTAAGAGGTATGGAAATGTTTGGAAACGATTAGCCATTGGGATGGTTAATCATGATCATATTTTGTGCTATTTATGTAAAAGGGCTAGTTGAATCATGGAAACTATGAAATAGGTAAAGCCTACCTTAAAGATAGTGCCGACAGCTGCAGTGGCATGGATGTGAAAAATCACTAAAAATAGTAGGAATGGAATTAAATAGTTAATAAATTATGTAAACGAACCTTGACGAGTCTATTTTCATAGGAAAGTAAAGAAACGATCATATGAACAGTATGTTAAGAGATATTTAAGTTTTTGTGAGACAGGGCCAGAACGGTTTCTGGAGTCCCTGTTCCGACTTTAGAAATTCATTATAAATTGACCAGAGATAATTAGAAGTCATTCCATCTATTTACAGATTCCTTTTCGAGTCTAGTTTCTTTAAAAACAAACGGCATCAGTATTGAAGCCCTGTACAAGGAGATATCCAAGTCGTAATACGCAAAGGTCAGTGTAGTCGATCCCTGTAACATGGGAGAATTTAACTAATAAACTTTACTAATTGGCCCGACCAAAAATTCTAGAAAAAAATTTGTAGATGCATATATGAGTCTAGTTTTAGGGAAAAATCACGAAACTGATTTTCGAGTTGTGGAACTCAAGATATGATTTTAAGGTGACAGTGACACGCTTAGCCACCGTCTGGAAATTTTTAAAATGAACTGTGAAAGCAAGTGATTTAAGTCTGCAAACCCCTCGTGTCCGACTTCGGCAACGGTCTCGGGTACGGGGTGTCACAGTTTTATTGGTATCAGAGCTACGGTTTAGTTGATTCTAGGGCTACCGTAATGCGTTTGGGTCTAGCTATACATGCCATTTTATGTGATTATTTGATAGTGTGGTGATTTCTGACATTTGCAAACGTGTTTATTTATAGTAATGGATCCCGATCCCGACCGAGTGGTAGTTGATGATCTTGAGAGTGTAGCGCCTGCTCCCGCGCAAAGGACAACGCCGGCGGACTCTCAACCTATTGCTAGCAATCCGAATGATGAGGCTAGGCAAGCTTTTTATAGCGTGATGAATGATTGGTTCAACCAATACATTCGAACTAATACTACTGTTCCACAACCTCCATTCCCGACAAATACCACCTCAAGACCTACAATGCCTCCCAGAATCGACCAAATAAGGTCAAATAAGCCCCAGTTGATATAATTCAAAACACGGGCTATGAATTTAAGGCTACGGATAGCGATGATGCCGAGCAAGCTGAATTTTGGTTGGACAACACTATTCAGGTACTCGATGAGCTATCTTGCACACCCGATGAGTGCCTAAAGTGTACTATCTCCTTGCTACGTGATTCTGCCTACTATTGGTGGAATACGTTGACTTCTGTTGTGCCTAGAGAGGAAGTAACTTGGGAGTTCTTCCAAACTGAGTTTCGAAAGAAGTATATCAGTCAGAGATTCATTGACCAAAAACGGAAGGAATTTCTTGAACTCAAACAAGGTTCCATGTCGGTTACCGACTATTAATGAAAATTTGTGAGGCTTAGCCGGTACGCACGAGAATGCATTTCCTCAGAAGCCATAATGTGTAAACATTTCGAGGATGGGCTAAATGATGATATAAAGCTGTATGTTGGCATCTTGGAAATTCGAGAATTTGTAGTACTTGTTGAGCGAGCTTGCAAGGCCGAGGAGCTCAGTGTGGGGAAAAGAAAAGCTGAGGTGGGAGCAAGGGAGTTTCGCAAGAGGTCTTCGGGGAAGCTCTTCCCACAGTCATCGAAGAAATTTAGAGATGGCTTGGGCCGGTCTAGAGACACTTCGGGCTTTTCTAGACGAGATCGCGATCGACCCCTTGTGAGCACACGAGTCACTTCGATCGCCAGTGTTGGAAATGACCGTCGAGATAGAGCGGAATGCCAGTATTGTGGTAAATGGCATTCGGGAGTTGTAGGTTCCATGACCGCTCTGTTATAAGTGCGGTTAGCCGACCACTTTATCAAAGATTGCCCGAGATTGTCCGAATGAATGTGAATCGAGTGGGAAACCGGTGCTACCAACGCCGGGTAGACCATCTAGGAATACGGCAATGCTAGCAGCGGTCAGAGAGGATCTAGAGATGCTACCACCAGATTTGAGGCTCGTGCTCCTGCTAGGGCTTATGCCATACGCGCACGCGAGGATGCTTCCTCGCCAGATGTTATTACCTGGTACTTTCACTCTCTTTGATACTAATGTGATTGCTTTGATTGACCCCGGTTCTACTCATTCTTATATATGCAAAACCTTAGCATCCAATAAGACTCTACCTATTGAGTCTCATCGAGTTCGTAATTCGGTGTCAAATCCCTTGGGTCGTTTCGTGCTTGTTGACAAAGTGTGTAAGAAATGCCCCTAGTAATTCGAGGTTCTGCTTCCGCGGACTTGATGCTTTTGCCGCTCGATGAATTTGATGTTATTCTTGGTTTGGATTGGTTGACCGTGCATGATGCGGTTGTGAATTGCAAAAGCAAGACTATTGATTTGAGGTGCGCAAATAACGAGATAATCCGAGTTGAGTCTACGGACTTAAAGGGTTGCCATGTAATATCAGCAATGTTGGCCCGTAAATATGTAAGAAAGGGTGCGAAGCATACCTTGCGTATGTACTTGATGACAAGGAATTGGAAAAGAAACCCGAATCTGTGCGGTGGTTTGTGAATACCGGATGTTTTTCTCAAGAATTACGGGTTTACCACCTATTCGGAAGTAGAGTTTGGTATTGAGCTTGTACCGGACTACGCCAATTTCGATAGGTCCGATCGTATGGCACCAACCGAGTTAAAAGAATTGAAAGCTCAGTTGCAAGAGTTGACGGATAGAGGTTTCGCCGACCAAGTTTCTCACCTTGGGGTGCACCAAGATTGTTTGTGAAAAGAAGGACGGAACCATGAGGTTGTGCATTGACTATCGTCACCGAATAAAGTGACGATAAAGAACAAATATCCGCTATCGCGTATTGATGACTTGTTTGATCAACTAAAGGAGCCTCAGTGTTTTCAAAGATAGATTTGAGATCGGGTATTACCATTCATGTAATTCGAGATTCGGATATACCCAAAACTACTTTCAAAATGAGATACGGCCACTACGAGTTCTTAGTGATGCCGCTTGGGCTCACTAATGCCCTGCGGTATTTATGGATTTGATGAATCGGATCTTCGACGAAGATTTGGACCGGTTCGTAGTTGTGTTCATTGACGACATCTTGGTCTATTCAAGAGACGAGACCGAACATGCCGAGCACCGAGATTAGTGTTGCAAATTTTACGGATAAGCGCTTATATGCTAAGTTCAAGAAGTGTGAGTTCGTTAAGAGAGGTTAGCTTCTTGGGTCATGTGGTATCCGATCGGGTATTCGAGTTGACTGAGCAAAATTTCAGCCATACTTAACTGGAAGCCTCAGAAATATTACCGAGGTTCGAGCTTTTGGGACTTACGGTTACTACCGACGGTTTGTAAAAGGTTTCTCGATGATAGCCACACCCATGACGGTTACTTCAAAAGATGTTAAGTTCGAATGGACGGAAAATGTCGAAAAGTTTTGATCAACTGAAAACTTATTTGACGAAGCTCAATTTTAGTGCAAATTAATCGTGCAAAGAGTTTGTTATCTATAGTGACGCCTCCCTACTTGGGTTAGGTTGCGTATTGATGCAAGAAGGTCGAGTTGTGGCCTATGCGTCGAGACAATTAAAGCCACATGAGAAAAATTATCCGCCCATGATCTCGAATTAGTCGCCATCGTATTCGCTTTGAAAATATGGCGACATTACTTATTTGGTGAGAAGTGCCATGTATTTTCGGATCACAAAAGTCTCAAATATTTGATGACTCAAAGAGACTTGAATCTGCGACAAAGGCGTTGGCTTGAGTTGTTGAAAGATTATGAGCTGGTCATTGATTATCACCCGGGAAAGGCTAATGTGGTTGCAGACGCCTTAAGCCAGAAATCACTGTTTGCTTTACGAGCAATGAATGTACACTTGTCTGTTCTACCCGACAATGTGTTAGTAGCCAAATTAAAGGCCAAACCATTATTGGTTCATCAAATTCATGAAGCTCAGAAAGTCGACGATGAGTTGGTTGCAAGACGGGTTGAATGTGTTCCGAATGTGGAATCGGAGTTTCAAATTGATGATGATGATTGTTTGAGGTACAGAAATTGGTTGTGTGTTCCAAGAAATTCAGAACTCATTTCGATGATTCTGAACGAAGCTCATTGTAGCTGAATGTCAATTCACCCGGGGAGTACAAAAATGTACCACGACCTAAGACGTCAATTTTTGTGGCATGGTATGAAACGAGACATTTCCGATTTTGTTTCGAAGTGTTTAATATGTCAGCAAGTGAAGGCGGAACATCAAGTGCCTACGGGTTTGCTCCAACCGATTATGATACCTGAATGGAAATGGGATCGAGTAACAATGGATTTTGTATCTGGGCTGCCAGTGTCGGCAAGTAAGAAAGATGCGATTTGGGTCGTTGTTGATAGATTGACTAAGTCGGCTCACTTTATCCCCGTACGCACGGATTTTTCAATGGATAAATTAGCTGAATTGTATGTTTCTCAGATTGTGAGATTACACGGGGTACCTATTTCTATCGTGTCGGATAGAGATCCGAGATTCACCTCACGATTTTTGAAGAAATTGCAAGAAGCTTTGGGTACCAAGCTGCATTTTATCACCGCTTTTCATCCACAAACAGATGGTCAATCCGAGCGGATAATTCAGATACTTAAGGATATGTTGAGATGTTGCATCCTCGAGTTTAGTGGTTCGTGGGAACGGACCTTTGATTGAATTCGCTTACAACAATACTTTTCAGTCAAGTATTAAGATGGCACCTTACGAGGCTTTGTACGAATGAAAATGCCGTGACGCCATTGTTTTGGACCGAGCTCGGTGAAAGTAAAATTTTGAGTGGATTTGATTAAAGATGCTGAGCGAAAGTAAGAATAATTTGTGAAAGTCTCAAGGCAAGATCGATCGTCGTAAGTCGACGCGGATTTAAAACGAAGAGATATTGAGTATCGTGGGAGACAAAGTGTTTCTTAAGGTGTCGCTTGGAAAAGATACTCGATTTGGCCATAAGGGCAAATTGAGTCCGAGATTCGTTGGGCCGTATGAGATCTCTCGAACGAGTGGGCCCGATTGCATATAGGTTGCTTTTACCCCGAACTCGAAAGGATCCACAACGTTTTCATGTTTCGATGCTTCGACGCTATGATCCGATCCTTCACACGTAATAAACCCTCCGAGGTCGAAATTCAAGCCGATATGAGTTATGAAGAAGAACCGATTCGTATCCTAGCTCGTGAAGTGAAAGAGTTACGAAACAAAAAGGTTCCTTTAGTAACAGTGTTATGGCTCAAACACGGGATGGAAGAAGCTACTTGGGAACCCGAGAACTCCATGAAAGAGCGATACCCAAACCTATTTACCGGTAAGATTTTCGGGGACGAAAATTTCTTAAGTGGGGGAGAGTTGTGACAGCCCTAAAGTGACCCTAGTCGGGAAGCGGATTCAGGACCGCTAAACCTAGTCACCAAATTATTTGAACATGATATTTATTGTCTAAAATATGTGATTATGAATGTGTGAAAGTTTTAGGCTTTGATTTAGTAAATTGCATGCGAATTTAGTCAAAAGGACTTATGTGAGAAAATTTAGAAATGTGCTAGGCAAATGTAAAGTGGCCTAATAATGCATGTTGTAGAAATGGTGGGTTTGCATGTCAAATTGCCCAATATTTGAGCTAATGGCTGGCCATGCTATGAGTGGAAACATGTCACAAACATGTTATGTAGTGATGTATGTTAGGAACAATTAAATAATAAGTATGGGTAATAAAGAAATGGAAAAAGGAAAAGAATGGAGAGATTGTTTCTCCCCCTCCCCATTGCCGTGAGTGTAAGAAAGAAAACAAAAAAAAAAGTGTCCATCTTTCTTCATAGCTCTTGGCCGAATGTTCTAAGGAAGAAAGAAAAAAAAATGTGTCCATCCTTTTTTCCATTCTTCTTGACCGAAAATTCAAAAGAAAGAAGGGAGGAAATGTTGAAGAGATTCGGCCATGCTTGTAGCTAGGTGAAGGTAAGTTCGATGTTGTGCCATGAGATTCATGCATGTTTTTTTTTTGTTAGCTTGAGTTCTAACTAGTCCATGGTTCAAATCTTTACTATGTCATGGAGATGATATTCGGCTAAGGTGGATTTGTGTTGATGTTATTTGCATGCTAAAAGTGAAGCTTGTAATGATGCATGTGATGGTGGATTGATAACTCTTGAATCTCCTTTTTAGCATCCTTGAGTGAGACATTAAATTCCTTGTTCAACCATGACCAAAATCGATATGGTAAGGTGTTGTGATGCATTCGCCATGGTAGGAAATAGAAGAGAAATAAGGTTGTTTTAGATGAAGTAGAGTCTAACAAATGAGCTCAGATGTGCATTAGTTGCTAAATGGAGAAGAATCGGCTAGCAAGTTGTGTGCTAAGGCCGAATATAATTTTGTATATTATAGGTAATGCATGTGTTAAATTAGTGTAAAGGGAGAGGATGCTTTAATAGTGTATATATGTGTATTAGCCAAGTTTTGAACTAGAAACAAATGGTGTTTAGTCAATACAAGTGACCATACTTGTAGAATGTATTAAGTGTTGGAATCAGCCTTAGCATAGATGTGTATGTTCAGCCACATGAATGAGTACATGAGTTGATGGGTATGTTCGGCCATTGGTAGCCTATTGATGGCTTTAGCTTGACTTAGAAAATTCGGCTAAGGGGAAATATTAGCTAGTATGTTGAATTCGATTCGTGATTTCGTACATATGTGACTCTAATGTCTAATGTATATATGGGCTAAGTACCTTGAGCTTCTCTTTTAATGTTCGAATGAATTGTATTAAATTGCTTGATGTGATTAAAAATGTGTATGATCATTGTGTATTTGAGCTAAAAGGTGGCCATATGACCTATCAAACTCCTTGTCATATTCGGCCATAAGCTAGCAAAGTGAGACTTTAATAAGTTAAATTTGTTTGAATTAGCTCAAGAGCTTAGGGGACCACAGTTGGATAAGGGAAAGGAAAAAGTGATCGAATAGCCGTTGAAGCCATTCGACAACATCCGAGGTAAGTTTTCAAGTAATGGAACTTAGATTATGATTTGATTAGATCATGTTTTAAGTAAATCAAAATCATGCTCTTTGTGTGTGGCTATTGAGCCGAAATTGCAAGTGTGATAAGTGCCTCGTGTTTGAGTTTTGCTAATGAAAATGAAATACGAATGTGTCATGATTTATTGATAAATGTGCATGGTTATTCGAATGATGTCTGGGCTAAGTCCCGAAGGCTTTGTGCTAAGTGACTATATCCGGACTAAGATCCGAAGGCATTCGTATGAAGTTACTAAATCCGCACTAAGATCCAAGGCATTTGTGCGAGTTACTAAACCGGGTTAAGTCCGAAGGCATTTGTGCGAGTCACTATAACCGGCTATGTCCCAAGGCATTTGAACGAGTAGCTATATCCGTTAAACTCAAGGTACGTGATTCGGAAATGAATGAACTTGCTGTAAAAATTTCAGTTAATACGCTTGTGAAATCCCAACAATGAGGTATGTTTCAGATGTGCTTTGAATTAGTTGAGCCCTTACAAATAAGTATTCGCCAGTTGATAAATGAGCTACCGCCTTTGGCTAAATTGAGATTTGTGTATGAATATAAGGGTTGGTAATGTGAAGTAAGTATGATATTGAGAATTTGTGCATATGAAATTATCTGTTTAGCTACATGAATGCTATACTTTGGTTGTGTTTAAATTCGTGGCTCAAACTTACTAAGCATTAAATGCTTACTCCGTTTCTTTTGATTTTCTGTTTTATAGATTTTGGTTCTTCAGCTATCAGACTCGGGATTTTGAAGTCGAAGTCTCCCACACTATCAAAGCTCCTTTTGGTATACTTTTGGTTGAACTTTGAAATGGCATGTATAGGACTACCCTTTTGTTGTAGGTCATGTACCTTTCGGTTTTGGGTTTATTTGGATAGCCATGCGAAAATGGCTTAAGTATACTTTGGGCATGGTATTATAATCATTGTATGTTGTTCATTAAGAGGTATGGAAATGTTTGGAAACGATTAGCCATTGGGATGGTTAATCATGATCATATTTTGTGCTATTTATGTAAAAGGGCTACTTGAATCATGGAAACTATGAAATCGGTAAAGCCTACCTTAAAGACAGATGCTGACAGCTGCATTGATGTGGATGTGAAAAATCACTAAAAATAGTAGGAATGGAATTAAATAGTGAATAAATTATGTAAACGAACCTTGACGAGTCTATTTTCATAGGAAAGTAAAGAAATGATCATATGAATAGTATGTTAAGAGATATTTAAGTTTTCGTGAGACAGGGCTAGAACGGTTTCTGGAGTCCCTGTTCCGACTTTAGAAATTCATTATAAATTGACCAGAGATAATTAGAAGTCATGCCATATATGTAAAGATTCCTTTTCGAGTCTAGTTTCTGTAGAAACAAACGGCATCAGTATTGAAGCCCTGTACAGGGAGATATCTAAGTCTTAATGCGCACAGGTCAGTGTAGTCGATCCCTGTAACATGGGAGAATTTAACTAATAAACTTTACTAATTGGCCTGACCAAAAATTATAGAAAAAAATTTGTAGATGCATATATGAGTCTAGTTTCAGGGAAAAATCACGAAACTGATTTTCGAGTTGTGGAACTCAAGATATGATTTTTAAGGTGACAGTGACACAGTTAGCCAGCTGTCTGGAAATTTTTAAAATGAACTGTGAAAGCAAGTGATTTAAGTTTGCAAACCCCTCGTGTCCGACTCCGGCAACGGTCTCGGGTACAGGGTGTCACATATGGCATTGTAAGAGCTATATGTGCTTAATGAGTATCCGTAATGATTTCGAATGATTCAACGGGTATCGTTAACGGTGATTGAATGTGCTAAATGAATTCAATGTTCAGGTATGTGGAAGTTGATTTTCTGTTGGAAATAGGTTAAGTTGAATAGTGAGATATGATGGAATTATAAAGGATATTTATTGGGATGTTTGAGTATATGTGTACTTTCGGTCAGGTTACAGCTTATACATGAATGAAAATGTGGGTTACAAATATGTGGGTTGATGATGTGAATTATACATGTTAATATGTGCTTAATATGTGTTTGAAATGCATTTGTGAATTAATTTAAGTGATTATTGCTTATGAAATCAAGAAAATGAGATATATGTTCATACTTGTAGAAATGTTTATGTATTTGTTTTAAGATAAGAAAATGATTTTATAGATCGATGCGAAATCAATAATGAATTACAATTGCTATTGATGAGCTAATGTTTATATGAATATAATTCAATAAGAGGACGTTATCCTAAACTATGCATCGGTAGAAATTTTCGGGGACGAAAATCCCTAATGGAGGGGAGAGTTGTGACACCCCTAAAGTGACCCTAGTCGGAAAGTGGTTTCGGGACCACAAAACCGAGTCATAAAAATAATTAACCATTATATTTGATGCTTATTATATGTATATAGGCATGTGTGAAAATTTCATGTTTGAATTTTGTTAATTGTAAGTGAATTTTGCTAAATAGGATTTGTGTGAGAAAATTTAGAAATGTGCTAGGCAAATGTTAAAGTGGCCTATTGATGCATCTTAGAAAATGTTGTCCTTGCATGACAAAATACCCAAAAGATGAACTAGTGGCCGGCCATGCTATGGGATTAACCATATTATAAACACTTTGTGATAATGTGGTATGTAGGAAACAATAAAATAAAAAAAAAAAAGTTAGTAATAAAGAAAGGGAAAAAGGAAAATGATGAAAAAAGAAAAAGAAAAAAAGGTTATCATGTTGCTCAAGTTGGCCGAATAGAGTAAAGAAAATAAGAAAGGGGTGAAAGAAACAAGTCTTTATTCTTGTTTCTTCTTGGCCGATTCTAAGAGGAGAGAGGGAGCAACCATTCGGTGATTCTAAGTCATAAATAAGGTGAGAAATTCATGTTAGCTTATGGATTTTTTAGCATATTTTGAGTTAGATATTAAGTTCATTACATAGCCCATGACAAAATTTTTAGTTTTATGGTGTCTTGAGCATTCGCCATGGGGAAAATGGTAGGTGATAGATTGATGTTTTAAGGTTTAATAGAGTTTAAGCTAGTAAATACTTAATTTTTGGTATTTATATGTGAAAGAGATGAACTTGAAATTTTGAATTTACATGAATAAATCTTTTGGTTTGTCTTAGTATTAAATTGAAGGGAATGTCGAGGTGCTTGAATGTACTAACTAGATATTGTTTTATATACATCTCTCAATAGGTTCTTGTGTGCATGAATTTAGGGATTAAACCTTGAATGATGTTATGTATAGGTTCCGCTATGAATCTTTGTGTTTAATTTCTTTATGTGTTGATGCTCAAATTGAAAAAGGGATGTTAGTTATGTTATAACATTTGCTTAATAATGAAAGGACATGAGCTTAAAGCTTGAGTAGCATTCGGTATTAGAGTAAGTTAAAATTTGTTAGAAAATAACTCCCAAGTTAGTGAATCACGAGTTAAGAAAGGGATTTAGGTTGTATATATATATGTTAAGCTAAGGCTATTAAATTATCAATCTTTCTTCCTAGCCGAATATGTGTTTATAAAGTTGAGTTGTTAAATAGATTTTGAAGTTAGCCCATGTATTTATTTTTGAATTTAAGAAGAATGATACATTCGACTATGCTTTGATGTGCTTGAATTGTTGTTATGTGAATAAATATTTGTTTGATGATATATATATATATGTATTCGGCAATGGGATAAAATGTGTATTAAGGTAAGTTTCATGGTGATTATGCTTGTGATGTTGGGTTAATATTCGGCATTGAGTAATGTGGGGTAAGGTGATTAATCGGCTATGAAATTAGCTAAATTGAATAGGTATGTTTAATGATATGCTTAGTATAATGTATGATCTTATAACTCGGTTTGGTATTGAGATAAAGGTTAGATGTATGATTGGATTTTGGTATTGATATGTGATTGCCAAATGTGATTGTTAAGTGAATAATATTAGTTAAGTACTTAAGCAATCTATTGTTTTACTTAAGCTTAAGAGCAAAGAGGATCAAAGTCGGATAGGGGAAAAGAGAAACTAAACGAATAGCCGTGGACATCTAATCGTCGACCACTTCCGAGGTAAGTTTTAAGCGATTAAACGTTGAGTAAATTCAATCATAATAGGACATAATGAGTTGATTTAATAAGATATGATGTGGCCATGATATGTCTTAAACTCAAATGGTAAGTTCATAAGTGTTTGGACTTGGAAATTTAAGAGCAAATTGTAATAATTTGCTTGGACAGCAGCAGTAATGTGATTTTAGAAAATCACTATAAACTGTTGATATGGAATTATAGGCTGAATAAAATATGTAATCAAAGCTTAGTTGGTCTAGTTTCTTATAAAAGAGACCGTGGAAGCAAAGAAATTTCCTATAAAGAGATATTTAAAGTTGTGTGGGACAAAGGTCGAATGACTCAAAATCCTGCTCTGTTTTTGGAAAATCATTATAATTTGTACAAAAATGGTTATAGGATAAGATTTATATGCTTAGACTCCTTAATGAGTCTAGTTTCAAATGAAATCAAATAGAACACATTATAAATTCTTTACAGTGAAAAATTTGATTCGTAGTGAAGAGTGGTCAGATTAGTCAAAAATAGGGGAAACTTTAAGAAAAATCTGGTATTGATTGGCCAAACCTAAAATTCTGAAAATTTTATGGATGGAAGATATATGAGTTTATATTCAGGGAAAATTAACGGCAATTGATTTTGAGTTTTGTAGCTCCAGTTATAGATAATTTAGTGACTATTGCTCAGGAAAACAGCTTGTGGTGAATATGTGAATTTGTTGTAAACATTGATCAAACTATTTGAGTTGCTTATAAGCTATGGCTGAAATTGATGTACAAGATAAATATATATATGTGTGATATGTATATGTGGTAAAGCCGAATGGCTAATGTGAAATATATGTGTGATATGTATATGTGGTAACGCCGAATTGCGAATGTGAAATATGTATGAGATATGTATATGTGGTAAAGCCGAATGGCTAATGTGAAATATATATAAGATATGTATATGTGGTAAAGCCGAATGGCGAATGTGAAATGTATGTGTGATATGTATATGTGGTAAAGCAGAATGGCGAATGTGAAATATGTATGAGATATGTATATGTGGTAAAGCCGAATGGCTAATGTGAAATATATGTGTGATATGTAGATGTGGTAAAGCCGAATGACGAATGTGAAATATGTATGAGATATGTATATGTGGTAAAGCCGAATGGCTAATGTGAAATATATATAAGATATGTATATGTGGTAAATCCGAATGGCTAATGTGAAATATATGTGTGATATGTAGATGTGGTAAAGCCGAATGGCTAATGTGAATGTTGCAACATGCGATTAAATGTACATGAAACTTGGAAATATATTCTTGGTGAGACCCGATGACTACGTGTGGAGATTATGTCCGGGTAAGACCCGATGACTACGTGTGGAGATTATGTCCGGGTAAGACCCAATGACTACGTGTGGAGAGTATGTCCGGGTAAGACCCGATAACTTTTTGTGGAGATTTCGTCTGAGCTAAAGGTCTCACTGATAATCCGAGTAGAGGTTAAAGCTATAAGACTTCGTAATAAGAATTGCTTATAAATATATTCAATGCGAAAGGTTAAACAGGTATGTACTCCAAGTTTATATATGATGCATACGAGAGCAATCTATGGGACTATTCCTATGATTATGTGACATCGGATTAGTGTGAGAGGTTATGTGAAATCATACGATATATCTATGTCACATGAGCTCACTTTTATGTGAGAGTTTATCTGCCTATTGTATATGATGAGATGTGCATATTCGGTAAAGGGATGGTATGCCCGAAGGAAGAGTGAAATAAAAATACGAAGAACTATGTTATAATTTGATTGTTATTTGTTGACACTGCTTAAAACTTACTAAGCATTGTAATGCTTACTCCGTTTACTCTATTTCCTCTGTCTTATAGGTCTCATTGCGAAGCTACAGGCTCGGGGATCGTCAGCAACTAGTCACACTATCACTATCCACCGCTTGTTACTGCTATGTTTAGAACTATTTTATGGCATGTATAGAATAGACAAGTGGCGGAAGAATATTTTTGGTTAATGTATATAAGCCATGCGAAAATGGCATCTTTTGAATGTTTACTTAGTGAAGTTTAAATTTTACCTTTGGCTGTGCTTAGTACTTAATTAAATGAACGATCTTTAATTCAAGAAAAAGTTCAAAATTTTACTGTTCTGACGTAAGTTACAAGTCCGGTAATGCCCCTTACCTATTCTGGCGACGGTTACGGGATAGGGGTGTTACAAGTATCCTTAATGATTTTGAATGGTTCAACGGGCATTCCAAGGAATGGATAACTATGTGATTGTGTACCCGATCCAGGTACGTTTGAAATGTATATTGATAAACGCCAAATTATACATAGTTTTACCCCAAATACTTAGCATATTCATGTATGTTTACTACTAGATTTATGGATTTTAGTGCTCTTAATCCGGTTATTTCATGTTTTGTACTCAGGAGAGCTCCAAGAGTCAAAAGGTGTAACACCCCAAACCCGTGACCATCACCGGATTTGACCACAAAGTGTTACCGGGCTTACTTCCCTTATTTCTCTCTTGGAAATAATTAATTTCTGTTCCAGGCAGGCTGGCTAACTGCATCACTGTTACCTTAAAAATCATATCTCGAGTTCCAGAACTCGAAAATCAGTTCCGTAAATTTTCCCTGAAACTAGACTCATAATTCCATC
This sequence comes from Gossypium arboreum, assembly GCF_025698485.1. Taxonomy (NCBI): domain Eukaryota; kingdom Viridiplantae; phylum Streptophyta; class Magnoliopsida; order Malvales; family Malvaceae; genus Gossypium; species Gossypium arboreum. The sequence continues at coordinate 88,560,067 of NC_069070.1, read as the reverse complement.
TACACATTTTTTTCTAGAATTTTTGGTCAAGCAAATTAGTACAGTTTATTAGTTAAAGTCTCCCCTGTTTCAGGGTTCGACTACACTGACCTTTTCGCACTACGACTTGGATATCTTCCTGTACAGGGCTCCAAAACTTATGCCGTTTGTTTCTAAAGGAACTAGACTCACAAAGAAATCTGTACATATAGAGTGTGACTTCTAATTCTCTCTGGTTAATTTATAGTGAATTTTCAAAGTCGGAGCAGGGGATCCAGAAACCGTTCTGGCCCTGTTTCACGAAAACCTGATTATCTCTTAAAATCCGACTCATATGACTTTTTTGTTTCTTCCATATGAAAGTAGATTCATCAAGGTTAAATTTAATAATTTATTCACTATTTAATTCTACTTCTACTATTTTTAGTGATTTTTCAATCTCACATCACTACTGCTGTCAGCATCTGTTACTAAGGCAAACAATGCCTATTTCATAATTCCTCCATGACCCAACTAATCATCCATCATTCATATCACAAATTTTGACCACCATATCAAAATTAAGATTTTTAAGACTCATGAATAAGTGTTTTGAACCAAATTCAACCGACCATATGGGCCATTTTCGCATGGCTAAAAGCTTACAACCCAAAATTCAACAAAACCAAATAGCCTATACATGCCAATTTTCTCCTATCGACTAAGAAGACAATACCAAAAATTGCTCGCCGGTGTGATGACTTCGTTGACGGTTCCGAGCACACAAAAGAGACGAGTCCACGAGACCTAAAATGGGTGACAAGAAAACACCGAGTGAGTTTATAACTCAATAAGTCATAAGCACTTTACAATTATCCATTAGCTAAATTCATCACAAAGTGAAACAATGAAACAAGGCTAATTGTTCCATCCATATCGAACTATACCATAGTTCCTTAGACCTTCGGTTCAATCTCGCACCAAGTCATACATTCACATTTCATATTCTATTCAATAAGATATTTGAGTCATTTTATACACCAACTCATTTTCACCACAATCATACAATTGTAATCATCACATAGATTTAAAGCTTACCAAGCTCAACCCCGAGCATGACCATAGTGCCTATTCGCCATGAGCTCAAGGTACTTACCCGATCCGCTGTCCGGGATTAACTCGATAATGTCGCACACTCAGTGCCAATTGTAACGCAAGAGCATATAGTGAATCCGCACACTTAGTGCTATATATTTTCAGCTCGCACACTTAGTGCTATATAATTTTCAGCTCGTACACTTAGTGCTATATATTTTCAGCTCGCACACTTAGTGCTATATATTTTCAGTTCGCACACTTAGTGCTGTACAATTTTTAAACCCGCACACTTAGTGCCAATCTTGTCACCGTGTCCATTTATACCCGCACACTTAGTGCCGAGACCAATACCTTATGCATGTTGCTGCCTTTATACATTCAACAATGGCATCATTCCATACACATACATTTTCATTTACACATCAACTCATTTAAACACAATTGCGTATATATTATGGTCATTTACATCAACACCAAATATATGCTTAATGACTTACCTAGTTTTGGGTAGAACGGTTCCAAATCGGCTACTCGTTTGCTTTCTCCTTTCCTTTGTCCGATTTAGTTCCCCTTTGCTCTTGAGCTAAATCAAATAATTTCCCTCTCCATCAAACACAAACATACGGCATTCATATACATCATTATGATTATTGCCGAATACTTAACACAACTAAGCTGAAAATTTACTCAATCTCATCTTAATTTATTGCTACTTATTCATCCAAATTTCCAATACAAGGTATTTAACACCTATGCCCATTTATACCCCATATGGCCGAATGTTTCATTCATTTCCCAACCAGCCATTCAACAAATTTTCAACCTCATTACCACCCTTTTATGTCTAATTGTCTAAATGAGATCATCAACATGTCTAACTATAGCCGAATGTGCAACATTAATCTAGCATTCCCATTGCATTTAACACTTAACATTTACCACATCTAGGCCGACTTTGCTAGCACACAAGCCTTTGGCCGAATGTCCTTGACCTCTAGTCACCCAAAATTTCTTTGTTCTTTAAAATTCATCCAAGACCATATTCGGCACCTCCAACTAATAATTTAGATGTTCTCAAGTTCATTCACAAGTAAAATTATACAACACCTTAAGCATTAAACATTTTTCAACATGAAACAATAACATGACCGAATACTCATGCACATACATTCATAAAGGGAACTCAAATGACACCAAAAATCTCCTTTCCAAAGTGCATATATGCCCATACATACGGAAACTACCATTCTTGTCTCCCAACCATGAATCCATGAGTTTTGTTATGGGTTAGCTAGACTATACACTTATCAACTTAATCTCAATATCAATTAGTAAACAAAAATCACAATGCATACCTTTCCATTGAAATAGACATGGCCGAATGCCTTGGTTTCTTTTTAAATCTTTCCTTTCTCAATTTCGGCAATGAAGAAGAAGAAAGATGAGCATTCCTTCCCTTTCTCTCCCTCACTCACGGCAATGGCAAGGTAAAAGGGTGAACAAAACCTTTTCTTCTTCTTTCTCTCTAGCTACGGCACAATGGGGGCATCCATGCTCATTTTTTTTGTTCATTTCTTTAATGCTAGTTTTATTCTATTGTTTCCTACATACCCCACTAACATAACATGTTGGAAACATGTTTCCTTGCCCATAATTTTGTCATGGCCGGCCACTATCCTTGTCAAATGGATTATTTGACATGCAACTCCATTTATTTTACTTCATTCCTTTATTAACCTCTTAAAATTAGCCACATATAATTGAATCCTTTCACATGAGCCCTTTTTCTTTCAATTCACATTCAAATTAACTAAATCAAGGAATTAAAAATTCACACATGCATTTTCACATATTTAGACAGTAACTATCATACTCAAATGATTTAGTGACTCGGTTTAGCGGTCCCGAAACTACTTTTCGACTAGGGTCACTTTAGGGATGTCACAAAAGGAGCCAAAAACGAGCTAAAAAGGGACAAACTGGACCAAATCGAGAAGATCACACGGCCTAAGCCTTGCCACACGGGCATCTCACACTCCCGTGGCCTTCGGGGGTGTCGACCAAGGTTTACACAATTCACATGCCCTGGCCATTGAGCCCACACAGCCATGGCAATTTAACGGATCGAACATGGCCTGGCAATGCAGAGGAGGAATAGACCCTGCCTAAGAGTAGATTTGGAATAATTAAGCGGAGTTAGTCGAACGCCTAAAAATAGAGTTACAAGATTTTGCCGGATTAGGGTGAAACCTAATATGGGAGTCCATAGAGTGATTTACTGCTTCCCTAGGGGTTTTAATTAAGAAAGAAATTTTGATTAATTCAACTGAGCGTTAGATGTTATTAGTCTTGAAAGGGATAATAACATAGGTTAGGGAGTCTCACGGATCAAGTCAAGTGAATAAATCGCCCAGTTCAGAGTCAGATAACAAGTGAAATCTAGGTGGATTCCTTCTTGGGTGTCGTCTTTATCAATTGCTTCTCTTCGAGTCTTTGTCGAAATTTTCTCTTCGCTTTAATTAAATTAGTTAATTATTTTAGATAATTAGTTTAATAAACAAATCCTTTTATTCCTAGGCTAGATAATAAAAAGATAGTTATTACTGGCACTTTTCATTCCCTTGGGTACGATATCCCGATCTTGCCGTTACTTTACTATTGCTCGATAGGTGCGCTTGCCTTTTCATCGTGATAATAGTTAGCCTAGGTTTGATCTTCATTATAAATATTTATTACTTGTTACGAATCACGCGATCATATATCATGAATAGGAATGAAAGGTAAGTATATGTGCAAGTAATGATATGTGATATATGTATGAGAAATTATGCTATATGTGCAATGAATTGGGAATATGTATAATGTATATGAACTATGTGGTTTGTAATTAGTATTTGGCTATGGAATATATGTATTTTATGATACTTATATGCTTAAAATGATAAGTTTATTTGTATATGACTTACTAAGCTTTTGAAAGCTTATTTGTGTGAGTTTGCAATTGTGTTATAGATATTGAAGTTACTGAAGGCTCGGGGATTGTCGGGGATCATCACCACACTATCAAATTTATCTTTGGTACCTTTTCAAAGTGTAAATATTTAAGTATGGCATGTATAGTCTAGTTAAATTGAGATATGTTTATGAGTTATGAATATTTAGCCAAGTGATACGGCTTGGTTTGGTTATGTTTATGAATGTCTTTTGAGTATAATTTATGTGATGCAATATTGCCTATATGATGTGTTCATGAATGGCCAAGAGAAATGGTCAATTTGGTAAGATTTTGGCATGAGATTGAATGAAGTAAATTGAGGTTATGAAACATATGTTTTGGTATGACTTTGGCTTATGATTTAGCATGATTTTGGTATGGATATAAGCATGAAATTGGTTGTTAATGATATGGCATGATTGGTGTATGTTTTGGTATGTATTAGTTGGAATTTGGTATGAAATGTGCTTGGTTTTATGCTTTTAGGGAGGACACAAATTAGGGTGGCAAGTTGGCCTTGTAAATGGCCTATTTTTGCCCACACGGGGAGGGACACGGGCGTGTGTCTCGGCCGTGTTGCTCGAGGTCCATCTCGAAATGAGCCTGGGTAGACCACATGATCGCACACATGGGCATATCATGTGGCCATGTGGACAAGTCAGTATGTATGCTCTGTTTCACCACGGCCTAGACACACGGGTGTGTCTAATGCCATGTGAGGCACACGGTCTGTTCACACGAATGTGTGACCTCTGTAATTTAGAAAAAAATTGTATGCGTTCTGTTTAGTTTTGACCTCTTCCTAATGTATGTTTAAGGTCTCATTGACCTAAGAAAGGGACTTATTATTGATACTTGAATATGATATGATATTGTATGACTGTTGACTGTGAATTGACTACGAAATGTTTTGATATGTTTGGTAATGCCTCTTAACCCTAGTTCAGCGACGGATACGGGTTAGGGGTGTTACAGGGCTGGAACTAGTAACACTTATGCCTAACCTAGATTGGCTCAACCATCTGGTTTCCCTCAACAAGTTCAGAAACCAACCCAAGCTGAAACATCCAATAGTTTAGAGAACCTATTGAAGGCATACATGGCAAAAAATGACGCCATTCTAAGGAATTTGGAGAATCAAATGGGCTAGCTTGCAGCTGAACTCAGAAACCAACCACAAGGTACTTTACCTAATGATATGGAGAATCTGAGAAATCTAGGGAAGGAGCATTGTAAAGCGTTGACATTAAGGAGCGGAAAGACATTAGAGCCCAACATCGTCAAAGTTGAAAAGAAGCCAGCTAATGATCAAGGCTTAGAGGAAGTTCAACCGAGTGTTGAAATTCCAGTTTCACCGAAACCTGAATCTGCAAAATCCAGTAAGGTAACTTCTGAACCAGCTAATTCTGATAAACTAAGAACTTTGTTAGATGTAGAATTGCCATAGAAGACGAATCAACCAGTTCTAATAAAAAAGCCTCTACCACTCTACCCTCAAAGACTTCAGAAGTAGAAGCAGGAAATTCAATTCAAGAAGGTCCTAGACGTACTCAAGCAACTTCATATCAACATCCTGTTGGATGAAGCACTTGAACAAATGCTGAGCTACATCAAATTCATGAAGGGTATCTTGCCTAAAAAATGAAGACTTGGAGAATTTGAGATGGTGGCCCTAACAAAGGAATGCAGTGCATAACTTCAAGACAAACTACCTCCAAAGTTGAAGGATCTTGGATGTTTTACCATACATTGCAACATTGAAGCAACATATTGTGGTAAGGCACTAAGTGACTTGGGTGCAAGTATCAACTTGATGCTCTGTCAATATTTAGGAAGTTGGGGATAGGTGAAGTTTAACCTACTACAGTTACACTTCAATTAGCAGATCGATCCTTAGCACATCTAGAAGGAAAAATCAAGGACGTATTGGTACGTGTAGACAAATTTATTTTTCATGCTGACTTCGTGGTTCTAGACTTTCAAAGAAGTGCAAATCATCCTAGGAAGGCCTTTTTTAGCAATCAAAAGGACCCTTATTGATGTGCAGAAGGGCGAGCTTACTATGCGTGTTCAGGACGATCAGGTAACATTTAATGTTTTTAAGTCTATACGATTTCCTGACACAATTGATGATTGTTCTACAGTTTTCAATTTAGAGGAATTAATTGTGGAAAAGGACCTCAACTATGTTAAGGACCCATTCAAACAAATTTTGACATTAGACCCTTCAAATGATGAAGAGAAGGATGAATACTTAGCTTTTCTAGAAGCTAATCAAAGGAGATTTAATCCGCAATCCCGCTTTAAATCTTTAGAGTTAGAGAATAGGGATTATGCCCAACCAAAAGTGTCAATCGAGGAGCCACCTAAACTAGAACTCAAGGTACTTCCTTCACATTTAAAATATATTTATTTAGATAACGCTTCTACTTTTCTTGTGATTGTTTTAGTGGTTAACCATTGAGCAATAAGAGAAGCTCATCCTAGTATTGAAACAATTCAAGAAGGCTATTGGATGGACCATAGCCTATATTCGCAGTATTAATCTGTCTGTATACATGCACAAAAAGGGACAATTGATGGACAACAAAGACTGAACCCCATCATGAAGGACGTGGTAAAAAAGGAAATCATCAAGTGCTTAGATGCGATATAATTTACCCCATCTCATACAGTTCGTGGGTAAGTCCGGTCCAGTACATTCCAAAGTAATGAGGTATTACAGTCATTGAGAATGAGAATAAAGAGTTGATACCAGCTAGAACGGTTACGGGATGGAGAATTTGCATCAATTGCCAAAAGCTGAACAAAATGACTAGGAAAGATCACTTTTCTTTGTCGTTTTTTGACTAGATGCTAGATAGACTTACGGGGTGAGACTATTACTATTTTCTCGATGGATACTCAAGGTATAATTAGATTATAGTAGCACCAGGAGATCAACACATGACAACATTCACCTGCCTATACGGTACATTTGCATTTAGACGCATGCCATTTGGTTTATGTAATGCACTTGCTACATTTCAAAGATGTCTGATGTCTATTTTTACTGATATGGTTGAGAAATACTTGGAAGTCTTTATGGATGATTTTTCAGTATTCAGAGATACATATGATGATGTCTAGCCAATCTAGCCAAGGTACTGAGGCAATACGAAGAAACAAACCTCGTTCTCAACTGAGAAAAGTGTCATTTCATGGTACGAGAAGGTATTGTTCTAGGGCATCAGATAACGAGACATGGAATCGAGGTAGATAAAGCAAACATAGATGTTATTGAAAAACTCCCACCTTCAACATCTGTAAAGGGTGTTAGGAGCTTTTTGGGCCATGCCGATTTCTATCGAAGATTTATCAAGGACTTCTCCAAAAATATTAAACCTTTATGCAAGTTATTGGAGAAGGACACTGTAATAGCCCAAAATTGGGTCTAGTTGGAACAGAGGTTTCGGGACCACAAAATTTGAGATATAAATAATTATTTTATGATTTTTTTGAGGTCTATGATATGATTGCATGATTGTGTGAAAATTTCGTGAAGAAATTCTATGCATAAAGTGCTTAATTCGAAGTTAGGGACTAAATTGAATAAGTTGCAAAACTTGCATTCTAGAAGTTTCTAGTATGAAATTGATTTGAAATATTAATTAGGAGGTCTTAAATATAAATTTGACCAATTTCTAAGTTATGGACAAAATTGGACATGGATGGAATTTTGGAAAGTTTAGTAGTAAGGGTATTTTGGTCATTTAGGGTAAAATGAATTAAAATACAAATTAAAAGCCAATTTTGCTCATCTTCTTCACCATGGACGTGTATACCAAGGAGACTCCATGGATAGGGTTTTCAAGCTTCCCAAGCTCAATTGTAAGTCCGTTCTAACCCGCTTTTCAAGTTCTTTACGCTTTTGGAGTCCCAGAACTTGATTTAGCTTATGCTAGCAATAATTCAACCTAGGGTTCATATTTGGAAAAATACCCATAGGTAAAATTTGTGTATTCTGGTGTTTTATGATACAATATGAGGTTTTAAATTATGTTAGACAACTTGTGCTACTCGGTTTTAAGTGAAAACGAGCAAAAGGGCTTAATCGGTAAAAATACCTAATAGTCATAAATATATGTTAGAGTGAGAATTTGATGTTGCCATAGAAGGGAAAAGTGATCATCATGTCATAAAACATAAGAATAAGGGATGAAGTTTAATTCCCGAGCCTAGGGGCAAAATTGTAAATATGCAAAAGTTTAGGGGAAAAATTGTAATTTTTTTAAAGTTTGAGTTAAGGACTGTTTTGAATAGTAAATTAATTAAATAAGTAAAATATGATGATTTAGATCCCGAAAAATGAGATTTGAACCTAGAATGAGAGAAAATCGAAAATTGGGAAAGTTGGTAAAATGGCCGTTTTAATATCAAGGTAAGTTCATATGTATAATAAGCATTAATTTATGCATGTTTCAATGTAAAATTGATATATTTACTATGATCTCCGAGGTGTTGAAAGTATGCAAGTTGGTATGATAATAATACAACAATAATGTCAGTAATTTATATTTGAAAGTTAAATTTAGTGAATTAATTGAATTATGTTAAATTAAATGATTATGGTGCGAAGTTTATGAATTGATTTAAAAATATGTCTATGGTACATGAAGTGCATTGAATTATCATACATAAATGTGATTTCTATGATTATGGATATTATGGGAAATTGTATGTTCATATGATTTTAATAAGACAATGTGTAATTTAATGTTATTATGTTGGTATTAAATGAGATGTAAGTTTATATGTAAGTAATACATCACTATTACTTGTATTATGATATTTTATAAAAATATTGGAAATATGTTTGTGGATAATTACTTGATTGGTGAAATTGTTGGAAAGAGAGAGAAATCCGGTTGAACCTTCGTAAAGATTGGATGATACAGATGGTATGTAGCTAGGTCACATGTATAGTCCTGAGTGCACATCATGTGTACAAGAGAGCTACAAGACATTATGATGTAGCTAGGTCGCATGGGTGATACTATGTGTACACCATGTAGACAAGAGAGCTACGGGATATATGTAGCTAGGTCGCATGCGTGGTTCCAATTGAAGGACACCATGTAGACAAGAGAGCTACGAGATAAATTGGCTAGGTTACATGGGTGGTACTAAGTGTTCACCATGTGTACAAGAGAGCCGAACTATATGATGGTGGAGCTATGTGCTAAAACCACCAAGTATCGAGGATTGATCCGAAGTGTTCAACGGGAGACTCTCTATGTATTGTTTTGTGAGTTTTGTGATGAATATGTGTAGGAACTTGGTTATGTGAATGATGTGTTCATTAAGTGACCAGGATGCGGTAAGGTTATAAACAAGTAAGTTATACATGAGGATGATTTTATGGTGAACTTGTGATCATGGGCCTATACTTGTGATGTATGAAATGTGGTGAAAATGATTTGTGATATGTATGTTAAAATGAGGTTAATACAAAGAAAGTGTGAAAGAGTGAATTAGCAATAAAATTGTTTTGGGCAGTAGCAGTGACGTGATTTTGAAAAATCACCAAAAATATTATAAATTGAATCAGAGACTGAATGAGATATAAAATTAAATATTAATGAGTCTATTTTCATATAAAAGAAACATAGAAAGCAAAGGAGTCTATATTTTGGGATATTTATGTTTTCGTGAGACTGATTCAGAATGATTACGTGATCCCCTATTCTGACTTTGGAAAATCATAAAAAATTGGAGAAAAATAATTAGAGGCTCAAAATTATATTTTTAAAATCCATAATGAGTCTATTTTCAAGATAAATCAACAAGAACATTATCCGAGTTCTGTACTATGAGATAATTATTTTTTAGTAAAGAGAGGTCAGAATTGTCAGAAAGTGAAACAGGGGAAATTTTAATGAATAAACTGTACTAATTGGCTAAACCAAAAATTATGAAAATTTTATGGTGGAACGATATGGAGTCTAGTTTCAGGGTAAATTTACGGATCTTAATTTGGAGCTCTGTATCTCGAATTATAAATAATTAAGTGACTATGACTCGTGTAGATAGTTTGATGTGAACATTTATTAGTAAATTGTGAAATCGTACTTACAAGAATGCTATATACATTAAGGATGTGGAATAGAGAGGAGGAGGAGGAAAATAAATATATGTGGAATACATGGAAACTATGGTATATGAAATATTGATATAATGAAATAAATGATATGTGTTTATAAGAAAACAAAAGAGAATGTTATGTATCATGACATGTATATATATATATATATATATATATATATATATATGACTAGTCTCAATGTAATGCTTGTTGGCTATGGAATTGAATTGAAATGTTTCGCACAAACATGTTATTCTCATGATCTGAATCGTGGTATTTTATAAAGATATGATCTAGCTTTAAATATGAATGCTTGATGATTAAGTCAAGATATTTGGTAAGATGATAATCTTGGTATAAATGTATAAGTGGTACTATAATAAACAAGGTAAAATGAGTATGAGAGACACATGTATGATGACATACAAATGCTATGTTTGTGGTTTAATTGAGGATGTTTAATCATTAAATGAATACCATGTTATATGCTTTTGATTTTGTATAAGTGTGTAAGAGATCAAGGTTGACCAAAGCTTGGAAAATAGCCTAGGTATATTCCACACAGCAGAGACATGACCATGTGTCTCAAATTGTATGGAACACGACTTTGGGACACGGGCGTGTGGAGCCTTAAAGCATGAAATTTCCAAGATTTTCGTAAGTTCTCGGTTTAGTCCCAAACCCTTTCTAAAGTATGTTTTGGGCTTCGTAGACTCAAATAAGGGACTATGTGTAAGAGAATGAACGCTTTGAAATATGAATTAAATTTTATGGCTCATATTTTAGTTTAATGTTTGTATGTTTGTCTGGTAACGCCTCGTACCTTAGCCCGGCCTCGGATACGGGTAAGGGGTGTTACAGACACGATGTTTAAATTTGATGAGGAGTGCTTAAGAGCTTTCAAAGATTTGAAGAGTCGGTTAGTTTTGGCACCCATAGTCGTCACACCAGACTGGGATTTGCCATTTGAATTGATGTGTGACGCAAGTGACTTCACAATAAGAGCTGTCATGGGCTAACGAAGGAATAATTTTTTTCATCCCATCTACTACACAAGTCGAACTCTAATAGGAGCTCAACTAAATTATACGGTGATAGAAAAAAAGTTACTTGCTATTGTATTTTCTTTTAACAAGTTTCGATATTATCTTGTAGGTACCAAGGTGATTGTCTATACGAACCACTCGACAATTAAGTACTTACTTACCAAGAAAGATGCTAAGCTGAGACTGATCCGATAGGTACTTCTACTTCAAGAGTTTGATCAAGAAATCTAAGATCAAAAGGGAGTAGAAAACCAAGTAGCAGACCACTTGTTCAGATTCGAGCCGCAAGAAGGAATTCTGTACTTATACCCATTCTGGAGACATTTCCAGATGAACACATACTGAAGGTAAATCATGTCCATAATACCCCTTAGTTTGCTGATATTGCTAACTTTTAGCTTATGGTTTGATGCTGATTAATAAGACGTATCATCAAAAGAAAAATTACCTTCACGATGTGAAGTATTATTTCTGGGAAGAGTTATACTTGTTTAAAAAGTGTGCAGATCAAATGATCAGAAGATGCGTGGTAGAAGATGAAGTACATAAGATTCTATACCATTACCACTCAGCTCCAAGTGGGGGACACTTCGGAGGTACACGTACTGTGCCAAAGTATTGCAAGCCAAATTCTTTTAGCCAACACAATTTAAAGACACATTTTCTTACGTAAGGAGTTGTGATCGATGCCAAAGGGTTGGAAATGTCACCAACAAAATTGAGATGCCTCGAAAAAACATCATTGAGGTAGAATTATTCGATGTTTGGGGTATTAAATTTCTCGATCCTTTTCATCTGTCTTTTGGTCACAAGTACATATTGGTAGCTGTAGACTACGTGTCTAAATTGGTTGAGGCGGAGGCATATCCAAAAAATAATGCTAAGGTTGTGATGAAGTTTTTGCAGAAGCATGTGTTCACAAGGTTCAGAACCCCAAGAGCCATCATCAATGATGAAGGGTCCCATTTTGTGAACAAGTGGTTGAAATGGTTACTTGACAAACATGGAGTGAAGCAGAAGGTTACCATAGCTTACCACCCACAGACGAATGGGCAACTTGAACTGGCAAACAAAGAGATCAAAGGCATACTCGAGAAGGTAGCTTGCCCAATAGACGAGATTGGTCCAAAAGACTTGATGATGCTTTATGGGCCTACACGATAGCATACAAGACACTTTAGGGATGTCAACCTATAGGTTGGTCTTTGGGAAAGCCTTCTATCTGCCCTTGGAGTTAGAGCACAAAGCTTACTGGGCTATTCAACAACTCAACTTGGAACTTAAGCTTACTAAAGAGAAACAGATGCTCCAACTCGAGTTAGAAGAATTTCAAATTTTCTCATACGAAAATGCTAAATTACTCAAGGAAAGACTTAAAAGATGGCATGACAAGCACATTCGAGTTAAAGAATTTGAAGCAGGTTAGCAAGTCTTGTTATTCAATACCAAATTAAGGTTCTTTCCAGGTAAGTTAAAATCATGTTGGTCCGGTCCATTTACGATTCACCGAGTTTATCCATATGGAGTTGTCGAACTTCAAAGTAAGGGAGATAATTTTCGAGTTAATGCTCAGTGCTTAAGACATTACTGGAGAGATAAAATTGAACGGGATCAAGTCTCGTTCATTTTATCAGATGATTAATTTTTCTTGTTTTCTTTTTTAAATAAATTATTTTGGATATATTTTCGGGATTAGTATGTTTAAATAAATTTTGTCTAGGAGATTGGAACTTAAGTGGAACTGCTTCTGACCCCTCCAATCTTTCCTGGGAATTTATTTTAACATAATTTTCCAAGAAATTATTCCCTAAATGGAAAAATAAATTATTAGTTTTTCAAATAAAGGGGTCAATTTTGATCCAAGTTTTAAATTGCAACTCAATTTCATATTTTCTTTAAGTATAGGTACTTAATTGAACTCTTTTGTAAGTACTAAAATTTGATGTCTCTTTTGTAAATATTTTCAAAAGGCATTTAGAATAAATTTTTTAATTTAATAAATAAGATGATAATAATTAATATATAATTATATCCGTTATAATATATAGTAATTATTATCAACTTTAAGAGAATTAGGACTAGTTTAAATTTGATCATATTTTATTTAATAAGTATTTATCTTTAATAAATTAATAGAAAATAACAATTTAATATGCATTATATTAATTATTAATTGTTGTTAACTATATGTAGAATTAGAACTTAGAATATTTTAAGTATTAAGTTGTTCTAAGAATTCTAATTGAACTCCTACTCTTCTCATTATAAATTTCACCCACCTTTTCCATTTTTTTCACTCATCCCTCAATCAAACCTAGCATCCAAAACCCACCAAATCACCTAGTGCCATAGCTCCCAACTCCCTAGCCACAACATCGCCTGGCAGCCCTGTAACAACCCGTTTTTAGTGAAATCGAAACAGTAGTTTTGGGACCACAAATTCGAGGTCAAAATATTTAATTTATTATTATTTTGAGGTCTACAATATGATAGTATGATTGTATAAAAATTTTGTTATGAAATTTTAACGCTTGCATGCTTAAGTTGATAAAAAGGACTAAATCTCGAGCGTAAAAGTTGTGTTCTAATAGCTAAAGGTGTATAATAGCTATGGAACTTTAAAGTGGAGGTCTTTATGTGGTAATTAGACCACTAGTAATATTAGTGGACAAATATGGACACTTATTAATGGACTTTAAAGGTTATATGTTAAGTTTAATTAAGTAAATTAGTAAATAAAAGTAAAATTAATTAAAAACAAAGGTGTTATCTTCCTCATTTCATCAAAGTTCAGTCGAACTTCACCATAGGAGGAGAGATGAGATTTAGTAAAGCTAATTTTCATGCATGTAAGTGCAATTTTGCTTGGGTTTTAATGATTTTTATGTTTTTGGGGGTCATTGTAGCTTAATCTAGCAAGCTCAGGGACTAATTTGCAAAAGTGTTAAAGGTCTAGGGTTTTATCATTGATGAATATATGTGTATTTTGATGTTTGATGGTAGAAAATAAATGGTTGTTGTTAGATAAACAACATTTGTTAAGTGATTTTGGATGAAATTGCAAATTAGGGATTAAATTGAGAAATGTGAAAATTATGTGAAAAATATGTGAAATAATGAAAAATATGGGCTGTTGTTGTACATATATAATTTTACTAGCATGGGTGTGGGTTAGATTGCATGAATTTGCATTTTTATGAGCTAGGGACTAAATTGTAAAGAAGTTGAAATATTAGGGGTAAAAGTATAAATTTGCAAAAAAATGTATTTTGGGCTGAATTGAATAGAATGTATACTAAATGGATTGAATTTGATTATTTAGATCAAGTTAAGCCTCGTACGGAACTAAATTGAGGGAAAGATAAAGTTTTGGAATAGTCAATCCTATAATGTCGTTTTTGTGATCGAGGTAAGTTCGATGTTAATAAGTAGTAATGTAATTGTGCTTTAAATGTTTTATAATTGCATTATTGATGAATATGACTTTACAGAAATGTTCGACAAAGATTTGGCAACGTGTGAAATCCCAGTTGAACCTTAGGAATAGAGAGGATACAAATGACATGCCATTAGAGGTTATTGTGTTTTGGGTGCTGGTCCGTACGTTCTACCGGTGGCTGAGTTTTCTGGCATGTGCTGCAGTTACTCGTCAACTTGTGTGAGCAACACCATGTAGCTACGTCTTGATCGTCAGCTTGTGTGAGCAGACCCGATGATAGCTCGAGATGAGCATTTGCATATGAGATATGAGATTGAGATAGTGACCATGTATTGGCACTTAGGGTGCGAGATTCCCAAGTATCTAATATTATTCCAAATGGTTCAACTGGTTTATTGAGGATATGAATGGATAAGAGATTGATACGTATCATTACAGGTATGTACGTAAATCATATAAGCAAATAAAGTCATGAAATTTGTGAGTTTCATGATTAACTATGTGAATGCATATATGTTAGCCTTGTGATTAAATGAATTTGTAGTATTTTATGTTTATATTACTTAAATTGTGAATGAATGGGAAGTTATACTTATTAACCATACGAGCTTACTAAGCTTTATAGCTTACTCTGTTTACTTTTCTGTGTTTTATAGTGATTTCAAAACTCGCTCAGATTGAGAGTTGTCAGAGATCTCATCACACTATCCAACCGTCATTTTGGTACTTTTGAACTTGTGTATTTGGCTATATGGCATGTATAGGTGTTGTAGTTAATATGGCCTATATGTTGGTAATGTTTTTAGCCAATTGATTTGGCTTGTAAGTGATATCTGTTTTGGTTAGGTGTATAGCCATGTGATTTGGCTCATTTTGGTATACTTGGTTATGTATACATGTATAAATGGCCTTTTGTTATGTGGTTTTTATTTTCTTTGTGAATGCCTTATTGAGAATTGGTAATGAAAGTAGGAAATGGTTGAATTTGACAATGAATTAGCATGCTAAGTATTAGGCAAAATAATGCATATTTGAAAGTAACCTATTTGGTGAATTCTTGAAGGTGATATTTGTATGTTTTGAATTGACAAATTATGATGTTGTGAGCATTATAGATGTTGGTATTGGAATAGCATGATTTGGGCTTGGTTGAGATTGGTTTGAATGCCTACTGATGATATGTTTATATGCTATTTGGCATGTGTAGGTGACTACAAGTTTGGATAAGAAAGATGGCTTGGAAAATAGCCTATTTTTGTTCACATGACTAGAGGCATGGGCTTGTGTCTCAGCTGTGTGCGACGCACAGTTAGGTGACACGGCCGTGTTGTAACACCCCGAACCCGAGACCATCGCTGGTGTCGGACACGAGGGGTTAACAAGCCAAGTTCACTTGTTTTGCCCATCCATTTGACATTTCCAGTCAGGCTGGAAAACTGCGTCACTGTCGCCTTAAAAATCATATCTCGAGTTTCAAAACTCGGAAACTGGTTTCGTAAATTTTCCCTGAATTTAGACTCATATATCCATCCATGGATTTATTTCTAGAATTTTTGGTCGGGCCAATTGGTACAGTTTATTAGTTAAAGTCACCCATGTTACAGGGATCGACTGCTCTGACCTTCGCGCGGTATAACTTGAATATCTCTCTGTAAAGGGCTTTAATGCTGGTTCCGTTTGTTTCTAATGAAACTAGACTCAAAATGGAATCTGTACATATAAGGTATGTCTCCTAATTCTTTTTGGATAATTTATAGTAAATTTTTAAAGTTGCGACAGGGAACCCAGAAACCGTTCTGGCCCTGTCTCACAATAGCTATAATATCTCTTAACATGTAACTCCTATGACCATTTCGTTTCTTCCATATGAAAATAGACTCATCAAGGTTCATTTACATAGCCTATTCACTATTTAATTCCATTCCTACGAATTTTGGTGATTTTTCACATTCACGTCACTGCAGCTGGCAGCATCTGTTTTTAAGGTAGGTCTTACCTATTTGGTAGTCTCCATGAACCAACTAGTCTTGCCATACATAGGTTCATATATGATCATTTTAACCATGCCAATGGCTGATCATATGACCAACATTCCCATTTCCAAGCCATAGCCACATCATGACACCAAATATATACATACAAACCACAATTAGTCTAAGTCGATACTTCACTTTTACGAGCCATTTTCGCATGGCCGTATATATATACATCACAACATATTCAACCAACAAGGGGTAGTCCTATACATGCCATTTCAAAGTTCAACCAAAATTTATACTAAAATAGAGGCGTGGATAGTGTGGATGACTTCGACTTTATTGATCCCGAATCCGATTGCTATCGAGCGAAATCTATAAAAGAGAGCCAAAGTAACGGGTAAGCATTTTTTATGCTTAGTAAGTCTCAAGGAATATAATCAGCTCTAATTACAGCAATACATTCACATAGCCAAATGCATCATTTCATTAATACACATTCTTACTTCACACTTCATCATTATATACTTTCACAAAGTATCAATCAATTCAATAACTGAAATTCATTAGTCGATTGAGCGAATGTTGCTCAAACATGTCGACTTTCCAATGCACATATAACGTACCTTATCCTTTGGGCTTTTCGATTGTACTAATTGAATTCATTACAGCAACCAACACTCACCTCCAGCCCAAGATTCTTCGGAATATAACCGGATATAATCACGTGCACAAATGCCTTCGGGTCTTAGCCCGGATAGAATAACTCGCACGAATGCCTTCGGGTCTTAGCCCGGATATAGCCACTAGCACAATTGCCTTCGGGTCTTAACCCGGATATAATTTCCAGCATAATTGTCTTCGGGGCTTAGCCCGGATATCATTCAATTTCTCATGTACACATACATCAATAATCATTGGACATACATATTTCATTTTCATTACTAAGGCTCAAAACGCAAATATAATCACAAGCATATTCGCCTTGGGACTTAGCCCGGTAGAATTCAAATGCTCATACATACATAATCAATAATCAATACACATCCATACTTTATTTCACATAATTCAAGTAGGGTCACTTCTTGAGGACTTACCTCGGATGTTGTCGAACGGCTTTTTCGGCTATTCGATCACCTTTTCCTTCCCCTTGTCCAATTGTGGCCCTCTTAGCTCTTGAGCTAATTCAAACAAATTCAATTTATTAAAACCTCATTGTGCTTGCTTATGACCGAATATGACAAGGAGTTTAAATGGTCATATGGCCACTCTTTAGCTTGAATACACAATGGTCATGCACATTTTATACTACATCAAGCAATTCAATACAATTTATTTGAGCATCAAGGAAAAGCTAAGGCCTTCAATAGGCTACCCAAGGCCGAATATTCATGTACATGTTGAGGCCAATTTTGCACTTAATACCTCACAAAACAGCATGCATTTTACTAGTTAATGCTTTGCACATTGTGGCCCAAAACTTATAATATAGCATCAAGCACTTATATGTGTGCTAGGTCAATTGTGCTTGCAATTTCACAAGCATTCTTCCACATCTTCTTCTTTAAACCAATATATTCATCACTTACTTCATAGCCAAAACATCATGTGCAAACATATATATACAATATGAGCATGGCGAATTTCAAGGTGTCCATAGCCATCCAAAATACAAATTTTAACTAACATGCAAGAAGCATGAACCATGCTCATGAATGCATCATGGCGAATATGACAATCATGCTCCATTCAACTTCAATCATGGTTAAACACAAAAAGAAAACTCAAAATCTTACTCAAGAGTAGACAATCCATCATTGCATGCATCATCATCAAGCTTCACACTTAGCATGCAATGGCTTTATCACCATAACAACTTTGGCCAAATACCATTTCCATGGCATAACAAGGATTTGAGCCATGGCTAACATGCACATCAAATTAGCAACCAAACCATGCATGAAACTCCCAACACAACCTCATACATACCTTAATCTTGATGCAAACTTAGCCAAATCTCCTTCTAGATCTCTTCTAAACAAAGGAAATGAAGCAAAAATCCCTTCTTCCTCTTAGTATTTTCGCCAAAAGGAGAGAGCAAACATGAACAAATTTTTTGTTTTCTTCTTGGTTGCACGGCAATGGGGGATGCTACTCTCTCACACACATTTTTTTTTTCTTTTCTCACCCATGCTTAGTTGTTTATTATTTCTAACATCATCCATTAGTAAAACATGTTGGGAACATGTTCCCTTGCCCATAACCTTGTCATGGCCGCCACTCCTCCTTAGGAAGGGATTATTTGACATGCAACTCCACCTTTTGTTAACATGTACTAACAAGCCATTTAAAATTAGCCTATCATATTTCACCAAGTTTCACTTTGATCCCTATTTAATACTTTCTCATACAAATGGGTAAAATTAGAGAATGAAATTTCCACATATGCATGCACACACATAGTAAGCATAGAATATAACAATTAATTATTTTTATGACTCGGTTTAGTGGTCCCAAACCACATTCCGGCTAGGGTCTATTTTGGCTGTCACAACTCTCCCCACTTAAGAAATTTTCGTCCCAGAAAATCTTACCGTAAATAGGTTTGGATATCGCTCTTTCATAGAATTCTCGGTCTCCCAAGTAGCTTCTTCTATCCCGTGCTTGAGCCATAACACTTTCACTAGCGGAACCCGCTTGTTTCAGAACTCTTTCACTTCTCGTGATAGGATACGAATCGGTTCTTCCTCATAACTCATATTAGCTTGAATTTCAATTTCGATGGACTAATCACGTGCGATGGATCGGATCTATAGCGTCAAGCATCGAAACGTGAAAGACATCGTGAACCTTTTGAGTTCGGGGGCAAAATCAAGCGATATGCCACCGGACCGACTCGCTCGATATCTCATATGGCCCAATGAACCTCGGGCTCAACTTGCCCTTACTACCGAACTCGAGTATCTTTTTCCAAGGCGATACCTTGAGAAACACTTTATCACCCACCTGATACTCGATATCCTTACGCTTCAGATCCGCGCACGACTTCTGACGATCGGAGGCTATCTTCAGACTTTCACGGATTACTTTCACTTTCTGCTCAGCATCCCTAATCAAATCCACCCGAAAATCTTGCTTTCACCGAGCTCATCCAAAACAATGGTGTACGGCATTTACGATCGCACAAGGCCTCATAGGGTGCCATCTTAATACTTGATTGAAAGTTGTTGTTGTAAGCGAATTCAATCAACGGCAAATACCGCTCCCATGAACCACTAAACTCGAGGACGCAACATCTTAACATATCCTCAAGTATCTCGAATTATCCGCCGGATTGACCATCGGTTTGGGGGTGAAAGGCGGGTTGAAATGCAACTTGGTACCCAAAGCTTCTTGCAACTTTTTCCAAAATCGCGAGGTAAATCTCGGATCTCTATCCGACACGATGGAAATAGGCACCCGTGTAATCTCAAAATCGAGAAACGTACAATTCCGCTAATTTGTCCATTGAAAAATCCGACGACGGGGACAAAGTGGTCCGACTTAGTCAATCGATCTACCACGACCCAAATCGCATCCTTCTTACTTGTCGACAATGGCGGTCCGGATACAAAGTCCATTGTGACTCGATCCCATTTCCACTCGGGTATCGTGATTGGTCAAGTAATCCTCAAGGCACCGATGTTCCGCTTTCACTTGTTGACATATTAAACATCTCAAACAAAGTCGGAGATGTCTCGCTTCATACCATGCCACCAAACCGACGTTTCAAATCATTGTACATCTTCGTACTCCCGTGGATTGCCATTCGCTACAATGGGCTTCATTGAATTATCGAAATGAGTTCAATTCTTTGGGACACAGACAACTTTTGAACCTCAAACAATCGTCATCGTCGATTTGAAACTCCGAGTCCTTGTTCGAACACACGCAGCCCGTTTTGCAACCAACTCGTCGTCGACTTTCTCGAGCTTCTCGAATTTGGTGTGTCAATAATGGTTTGGCTTTCAATTCAGCCACTAACACACCGTCCGATCGGATGATAAGTGCACATTCATCGTCAGAAGTGAATAACGATTTACGACTCAAGGCATCCGCAACCACATTCGCCTTTCCGGGTGATAGTCAATGATCAACTCATAATCCTTTAACAGCTCGAGCCAACGTCTTTGTCGCAGATTTAAGTCTCTTTGGGTCATCAAATATTTGAGACTTTTGTGATCCGAGTATACATGGCACCTTTCACCAAATAAGTAATGTCGCCAAATCTTTAAGGCGAATACAATGGTGGCCAATTCAAGATCATGAGTCGATAATTTTTCTCATGTGGCTTTAATTGCCTCGACGACAGGCCACAACTCGACCTTCTTGCATTAATACGCAACCTAACCCAAGTAGAGAGGCGTCGCTATAGATGACAAACTCCTTGCGGACTCGGGTTGCACTAGAATTGGGGCTTCATCAAATAAGTTTTCGATTGATCGAAACTTTTTGGCATTTCTCATCCATTCAACTTAACATCCTTTTGGAGTAGCCGTCATCGGCGTGGCTATCGTTGAGAAGCCTTTACAAATCGTCGGTAATAACCTAAGCAAGCCCAAAAAGCTCCGAACCTCAGAATATTTCTGAGGCTTCCAATTAAGTATGGCTGAAATTTTATTCGGTCGACTCGAATACCGATGCGAGATACCACATGACCCAAGAAGCTAACCTCTCTTAACCGTAACTCACACTTCATGAACTTAGCATATAATTGCTTATCCCGTAAAATTTGCAAAGACTAACCGCAGGTGTTCAAAGATGTTCGGTCTCATTTCTTGAATAGACCAAGATGTCATCAATGAACACGACTACTTAATCGATCCAAATATGGTCTAAAGATCCGATTCATTAAATCCATAAATACCATAGGGCATTAGTGAGCCCAAACGGCATCACTAGGAACTCATAGTGACCATATCTCGCTCAAGGCGTCTTGGGTACATCCGAATCTCGGATTCGCAATTGATAATAGCCCGATCTCAAATCTATTTTCGAGAACACCGAGGCTCCCTTCGCTTGATCGAACAAGTCATCAATACGCGGCAACGGATATTTGTTCTTTATCGTCGCTTATTGTCGACGATAGTCGATGCACAACCGCATGGTTCCATCCTTCTTCTTCACGAACAATCTTGGCGCACCCTAAGGCTAAAAACTCGGCGAGCAAAACCTCTATCCACCAATTCTTGCAACCGAGCTTAACTCCTTTAATTCCGTTGGTGCCATACGATACGGAGCTATCGAAATTGAGTGGTACCGGTACCAATTCGATGCCAAATTCTATTTCCGAACAGTGGTAAACCCGCAATTCTTCGGGAAAACATCCGGTATTCACAAACCACGGGCACAGATTCGGGTTTCTTTTCGATTCCTTGTCATCGAAAGCACGACGCAAGGTATGCTTCGCACCCTTTTCTTACATATTTCGGGCCAACATCACGATATTATTACGGTGGCAACCCTTTAAGTCCGTAGACTCAACCCGAATTATTTCATTATTCGCGACCTCAAATCGATAGTCTTGCTCTTGCAATTTACAACCGCATCGCATGGTCAACCAATCCAAACCAAGAATAACATCGAACTCATCGAACGGCAAAAGCATCAAGTCCGCCGGAAAACAAGAACCTCGGAACACTAGGGGACTTTTCTTGCACACTTTGTTGACAAGCACGTAATGACCCAAGGGTTTGACACCGAATTACAAACTCGAGAGACTCAATGGGCAAAGTCTTCTTTGGATGCTAAGGTTTCACATATATATGAATGAGTAGAACCGTGGTCAATCAAAGCAATCACATTTGTATTGAAAAGAGTGAAAGTATCGGTAATAACATCCGGAGAGGCAGATCCTCGCGTGCGCAGATGGCATAAGTCCTAGCAGAGCACGAGCCTCGGATCCGATGGTAGCATCTCTAGATCCTCTCGACCACCACCGACATTGCCCATATTTCTAGGTGGCCTACCTCGAGCAAATGGTAGCACCCGGTTTCCACTCGACTCACATTCTGCTCAAGCATCCTCGGGCAATCCTTCATAAAGTGGTCGGCCGATCCACACTTATAGCAGGAGCGATCACGAAACCAACAGCTCCCGAATGCCATTTGCCACAATGTGGACACTCGCCTCTCTCGGCGATCATTTCCACCATCGGCGATCAAGTGACTCGTGTGGTCACAGGGGTCGATCGCGTCCTCGTCTAGAAAAGCCCAAACGCTCTAGACCGGCTCGCATCATCTCGAAATCTCTTCGATGCTTGTTGAAGAGACTTTCCGAGGATCTCTTCGAATTCTCCGGTTCCCACATCAGCTTTTTGTTTCTCCTTTCTAAGCTCTTCGCTTTACAAGCTCGCTCAACAAGTACTACGAACTCGTATCTCGAGGATGCCAACAAACATCCTTATATCATCATTCAGCCCATCCTCGAAGTTTTTACATAATAGCTTCGGACGAAATGCATTCTCGCTGCGTCTCGCTAAGCCTCACAAATTTTCGTTCAGAGTCGAATCGACATCGAACCTTGCTTAAGATCAAGGAATTCCCTCCGCTTTTGGTCGATGAATCTCGATCGATATACTTTTTGAACTCGGTTTGAAAGAATTCCCAAGTCACTTGCACTCTAGGCACCACGTAAGTCGAGTACTCCACCAATAGTAGGCGGACTCGCGTAGCAAGGAGATGGTACACTTTAAGCACTCATCGGTGTACAGGATAGCTCATCAAGCACCCGGATAGTGTTATCTAACCAAAATTCAGCTCGCTCGGCATCATCATCATCCGTAGCCTTAAATTCAGTGGCCCCATGTTTTGAATCCTATCGATCGGGGCTTACTTGACCTTATTTGGTCATCACGGAGGTATTGTAGGTGCGGGGTTGCATTTGTCGGGAATGGAGGTTGTGGAACAGTAGTGTTGGTTCGAATGTATTGATTAAACCATTCGTTCATCACACTATAAAAGGCTTGCCTAGCCTCGTCATTAGGATTGCTGGCCATAGGTTGAGAGTCCGCCGGCGCTGTCCCTTGCGCGAGCAGCGCCACACTCTCCACATCATCAGCTATCGCTTCGGTTGGGATCGGGATCCATTGCTATAAACAAACACAAAGTCAAATTGTCGAAATCACCACACTATCGATTCATCATTTAATGGCATGTATAGCTAGACCCCAAACACATCACGGTAGTCCTAGAATCGACTAAACCGTGGCTCGATACCAATAAAATTGTAACACCCGAACCCGAGACCATCGCCGGTGTCGGACACGAGGGGTTAACAAGCCAAGTTCACTTGTTTTGCCCATCCATTTGACATTTCCAGTCAGGCTGGAAAACTGCGTCACTGTCGCCTTAAAAATCATATCTCGAGTTTCAAAACTCGGAAACTGGTTTCGTAAATTTTCCCTGAATTTAGACTCATATATCCATCCATGGATTTATTTCTAGAATTTTTGGTCAGGCCAATTGGTACAGTTTATTAGTTAAAGTCACCCATGTTACAGGGATCGACTGCTCTGACCTTCGCGCGGTATAACTTGAATATCTCTCTGTAAAGGGCTTTAATGCTGGTTCCGTTTGTTTCTAATGAAACTAGACTCAAAATGGAATCTGTACATATAAGGTATGTCTCCTAATTCTTTTGGATAATTTATAGTAAATTTTAAAGTTGCGACAGGAACCCAGAAACCGTTCTGGCCCTGTCTCACAATAGCTTTAATATCTCTTAACATATAACTCCTATGACCATTTCGTTTCTTCCATATGAAAATAGACTCATCAAGGTTCATTTACATAGCCTATTCACTATTTAATTCCATTCCTACGAATTTTGGTGATTTTTCACATTCACGTCACTGCAGCTGGCAGCATCTGTTTTAAGGTAGGTCTTACCTATTTGGTAGTCTCCATGAACCAACTAGTCTTGCCATACATAGGTTCATATATGATCATTTTAACCATGCCAATGGCTGATCATATGACCAACATTCCCATTTCCAAGCCATAGCCACATCATGACACCAAATATATACATACAAACCACAATTAGTCTAAGTCGATACTTCACTTTTACGAGCCATTTTCGCATGGCCGTATATATATACATCACAACATATTCAACCAACAAGGGGTAGTCCTATACATGCCATTTCAAAGTTCAACCAAAATTTATACCAAAATAGAGGCGTGGATAGTGTGGATGACTTCGACTTTATTGATCCCGAATCCGATTGCTATCGAATAAATCTATAAAACAAAGAGCCAAAGTAACGGGTAAGCATTTTTTATGCTTAGTAAGTCTCAAGGAATATAATCAGCTCTAATTACAGCAATACATTCACATAGCCAAATGCATCATTTCATTAATACACATTCTTACTTCACACTTCATCATTATATACTTTCACAAAGTATCAATCAATTCAATAACTGAAATTCATTAGTCGATTGAGCTAATGTTGCTCAAACATGTCGACTTTCCAATGCACATATAACGTACCTTATCCTTTGGGCTTTTCGAGTGTACTAATTGAATTCATTACAGCAACCAACACTCACCTCCAGCCCAAGATTCTTCGGAATATAACGGATATAATCACGCACAAATGCCTTGGTCTTAGCCCGAATAGAATAACTCACACGAATGCCTTCGGTCTTAGCCCGGATATAGCCACTAGCACAATTGCCTTCGGTCTTAACCGGATATAATTTCCAGCATAATTGTCTTCGGGGCTTAGCCCGGATATCATTCAATTTCTCATGTACACATACATCAATAATCATTGGACATACATATTTCATTTTCATTACTAAGGCTCAAAACGCAAATATAATCACAAGCATATTCGCCTTGGGACTTAGCCGGGTAGAATTCAAATGCTCATACATACATAATCAATAATCAATACACATCCATACTTTATTTCACATAATTCAAGTAGGGTCACTTCTTGAGGACTTACCTCGGATGTTGTCGAACGGCTTTTTCGGCTATTCGATCACCTTTTCCTTCCCCTTGTCCAATTGTGGCCCTCTTAGCTCTTGAGCTAATTCAAACAAATTCAATTTATTAAAACCTCATTGTGCTTGCTTATGGCGAATATGACAAGGAGTTTAAATGGTCATATGGCCACTCTTTAGCTTGAATACACAATGGTCATGCACATTTTATACTACATCAAGCAATTCAATACAATTTATTTGAGCATCAAGGAAAAGCTAAGGCCTTCAATAGGCTACCCAAGGCGAATATTCATGTACATGTTGAGGTCAATTTTGCACTTAATACGTCACAAAACAGCATGCATTTTACTAGTTAATGCTTTGCACATTGTGGCCCAAAACTTATAATATAGCATCAAGCACTTATATGTGTGCTAGGTCAATTGTGCTTGCAATTTCACAAGCATTCTTCCACATCTTCTTCTTTAAACCAATATATTCATCACTTACTTCATAGCCAAAACATCATGTGCAAACATATATATACAATATGAGCATGGCGAATTTCAAGGTGTCCATAGCCATCCAAAATACAAATTTTAACTAACATGCAAGAAGCATGAACCATGCTCATGAATGCATCATGGCGAATATGACAATCATGCTCCATTCAACTTCAATCATGGTTAAACACAAAAGAAAACTCAAAATCTTACTCAAGAGTAGACAATCCATCATTGCATGCATCATCATCAAGCTTCACACTTAGCATGCAATGGCTTTATCACCATAACAACTTTGGCCAAATACCATTTCCATGGCATAACAAGGATTTGAGCCATGGCTAACATGCACATCAAATTAGCAACCAAACCATGCATGAAACTCCCAACACAACCTCATACATACCTTAATCTTGATGCAAACTTAGCCAAATCTCCTTCTAGATCTCTTCTAAACAAAGGAAATGAAGCAAAAATCCTTCTTCCTCTTAGTATTTTCGCCAAAAGGAGAGAGCAAGCATGAACAAATTTTTTGTTTTCTCTTCTTGGTTGCACGGCAATGGGGGATGCTACTCTCTCACACACATTTTTTTTTCTTTTCTCACCCATGCTTAGTTGTTTATTATTTCTAACATCATCCATTAGTAAAACATGTTGGGAACATGTTTCCTTGCCCATAACCTTGTCATGGCAGCCACTCCTCCTTAGGAAGGGATTATTTGACATGCAACTCCACCTTTTGTTAACATGTACTAACAAGCCATTTAAAATTAGCCTATCATATTTCACCATGTTTCACTTTGATCCCTATTTAATACTTTCTCATACAAATGGGTAAAATTAGAGAATGAAATTTCCACATATGCATGCACACACATAGTAAGCATAGAATATAACAATTAATTATTTTTATGACTCGGTTTAGTGGTCCCGAAACCACATTCCGGCTAGGGTCTATTTTGGGCTGTCACACGTGTGTCCCTAGTACTTAATTAGAAACCAAGTCAGTAGCTCCACACGGCCCAACACACGGGCATCTGACTTGGCCGTGTGACATAAGTCAGTATACCCTTCAGTTTTCACAAGGCCTAGCACATGGCTAGGCACATGGGCATGTGAGACCATTTTGAAGGGTACACGGGCAAGTCACACGAGCGTGTGGTTGGCCGAGTGACCCATGCAACAACCTGACTTAGGGCCTAGTGGGAATAGTGGTCTCGGGACCACAAATTCGGAGTTGAATAAATTATTTTATTATTACTATTTTGGAGCCATTGCATGTTTATATGAGTGTATGAAAAATTTGGTGAGTTAATTTTGATGTTTGCGAGGCCAATTGCGAGAAAAGGACTAAATCGCATAAATGCAAAAGTCTTAAATTGATAGCTAAAAGTGTCAAATAGCTAGAGAATAAAAATTGGAGGTCTTTAAAGGGCAATTAGACCCTATTGTGATAGCTTGGTCGGCCATGGGAGGTAAAAATGTTGAAAAGTCAACATTAGGTAAGTTGGTGACATAATGTATGATATAATAATGCCCTAAGCCTAGCTATCATCTTTTTCTTTCATTTTTCTTCTTTACCACCGATTTTTCAGCCATTGTTAGGGGTTTGAGCTTCAGAAATTTCTGCAA
Source organism: Gossypium arboreum (assembly GCF_025698485.1). Taxonomy (NCBI): domain Eukaryota; kingdom Viridiplantae; phylum Streptophyta; class Magnoliopsida; order Malvales; family Malvaceae; genus Gossypium; species Gossypium arboreum. Next base: position 88,532,318 of record NC_069070.1, on the reverse strand, counting down.
CTCATTCCTCTTGCAAGTAAGTTATTTTTATGGCTTTTCTTGAATATTTTTGTGCTTTTGAGACCCTTGGAGCATAAGCTTTCAAATGAGGGTACTATTTTGCAAAATGAATGAGAGTTTAAGGTTTTGCCATGAAAGGATTTGTAATGTTTTCTGAATTTTTGTGGAAGAAAATGAGTCTTGGGTGTCTTATAACCAACTTTTGTGAAAGGTGTTAGCATGAATTCACCTAAAATGATCATTTTACACAAGTTGTAAAATAGATGTTAAATATGTGAAATAGTGAGAATTTGGAGTTGTTATAAGAGTAAGAAGGGTTCGGCTAGGCTTAAGATATGAAGAAATTTGATAAAATCGATTTTCAAGCTTTGGGGTAAAATGGTCATTTTGCAAAAGTATAGGGGAAAATTGGTCATCTTGCCCAATTATGAATTGTAGAGTGCCTAGATTGATAAAGTGACTAAATAAGTGCATTTTGCTATTATAGATCAAGAAGTACCGAATTCGAACCTAGACCGGGGGAAAGCTAAGCAAATCGACTAGTCGCCACATTTTGTAATTCGAGGTAAGTTATATGTAAATAATACAACTACATTGCTTATGTATGTTTTGAATTGTATTTGAATTATTATAGCATGAATTGCTTGATTTTGGAAATGAGATAATATGAAAAGAATAGAGATAATATAATTCCTGAATGAACCTTAGGAAATAAATCGAATATTCATGCCATGACATTTGGGTCACTTGTGTGAGCTAGTGTAAGACATGTCTGGGACATGCATCGCCTACGAGATGTGTCAGTGTAACACCATGTCTAAGACATGGCATCGGCACATATATACTAAAACTTGTGTAAGACCATGTCTGGGACATGGCGTTGATGTCTGCCCCATATTTGACTCTAAATGAGTATCCGATAATGTTCCATATGGTTCCACGGTGAAAGTATGATTTAAAGTTAACTAAGAAAGTATAACCGTGATGTGAGTGGTACAGGTACCTATATGGTATGTATGAAATGTGAGCTCATTATATTCTATATGAGGTGTAATGAAATTGGTGAGTAAGTTTTGCTTATGCCACTTGTGTATTATGATACTTGTTGATGAATGGTAAAGATATGTTGTATATTTATTTATGTATAACTTACTAAGCTTTATGCTTACTCCCACTCCTTTTCCATTTTCTTATAGTGTCATCTATCAAGCTCAAGGATCAACGGAAGTCAGAGATAATGATCACACTATCAATCGAAGCTTTCGGTATAGTTTGATTTATATTTTTGAATATGGCATGTATAGGTCTTAGACTTTGCTATTTTTGTGTCATTGAAAACTGGCCAAATGTGTTGGCCTAGGTTGGGAACCCTTCATTTTGTATTAAGCCTTGAATGATGGCTAACATTCATTTTGATTTATTTGCAAAGATGTTATTTTCATAGATGAGTAAAATGCACAAATGGAATGTTTTTTATTGTGGCTAGTTTGGTTGCTTGGGATAGTCTTATATTGATTGTGGTTGCTACTATGCAGGTTATGTAAGTAAGGGTGGCAAATAGGCTTGGTAAATAGCCTTATATTGTCCATACGGGTAGACACACGAGTGTGTGTCTAGACCTTGTGTGGCATACGGTCTGCCCTATGGGTGTGTGGTCCGACCGTATGTCCCCTGTACGTAAAAAATTTAAATTAGTATAAATGATAGTAAACACACGGGCAGAGACACGACCATGTGTCTTAGCCATGTGAGGGACATGGCGTAGCACACGGGTGTGTGCCTTGGTTATGTATCATTTTGGGGATGCTGACATCAAAAACAGAATGTCCATGTTTTTGCACACGGGCTAGGACACGGGCGTGTCATGGCCGTATAATGGACACGGGCCAGGCACACGGGCGTGTCCCAGGCTGTGTGAAAACCCCTGTAAGTGTGCATTTAAAATAAATTCCACACGAGTGGAGGACACGGGCATGTCCCTATATTGCTTAGGCCGTGTGAGCCACACGGGCCATTAACACGACCATGTAGAAATGGCACATGGGCGTCTTGCCCTTTTACACGGGCATGTGCCATGTCTTAAAGATAAATTTTTTATAGATGGTTTATTGGCCCGGGTTAATCCTAAATAGTTTCCAATGGTCGATTAGGGGCTCGTAGGCCCATAACAAGAAGTTTAAAGTAGAAATTGAGAAAGTTTTAAATTGGACCGAGTTTGGGTAACTTGTGAATGTTGGGTGCATGAGATCAAGTTAGGTAATGCCTCATATTTCGCTCTGGCATGGGTTACGGGTATAGGGTGTTACATTTAGTGGTATCAAAGTTATGGTTTAGTCGATTCTAGGACTAACCTAGCGAGAGTACTGGTCTAGCTATACATGCCATAACTGTATATTGATAGTGTGACGACTTCTGATGATTATAAATTATATTTCTATATAGTAAATGGATCTTGATAGAGCCATGGTGGGTGACATGGAGAGTAATGCGCTGACTCCCGCCGAGGGGACCGTGCCAGTTGAGAGTGAGCCCGTGACTATGGGCCAGGGCGGAGGGGCTAGAGAAGCCTATCTCTGAATGATGGACACTTGGTACAAAGAGTTCGTTCGTGTGAATCCGAGCACTCCACCTCCCCCACCTCCTCTGATTCCTTAGTATGCCCCGATAGCTTCGCAAGGCGCGAACTTGATTAGGAGGGAGAACCCTCCGGTAGACAGGATTAGGAAGAAAAGGGCCGAGGAGTTCTGTGCTAACTTAGATGACAACCCAGAGAAAGCAGAATTTTGGTTGGAGAATACCGTCAGGGTGTTTGATGAATTGTCGTGCATGCCTGAAGAGTGTGTAAGTGTGCAGTGTCACTTCTACGTGATTCAGCTTATCAATGGTGGAATACACTCTTGTCCGTTGTATTGAGAGAGAGAATCACTTGGGAATTCTTCCAGGAAGAATTTTGGTAAAAGTATATTAGCCAGAGATTTATAGACCAAAAGAGGAAGGAATTTTTAGAGTTAAAGCAAGGCAGTAGAACAGTGATGTAGTATGAATGAGAGTTTGTGAAACTCAGCAAATACACGCAGGTGTTCGTGTCCTCAGAAGCCGTCATGTGTAATAGGTTCGAGGATGGTCTTAATAAAGATATCTGAGTATTTTTCGGCATCCTAGAACTAAGAGAATTTGTAGTGCTCATTGAGAGAGCATGCAAGGCAAAAGAGCTAGTGAAAGAGAAGAGGAAAGCGGCTATTGAGTCGTGAGATTCAAAAAAGAGACAGATGGGGAAGTCACATCAGTCCTTATCTAAGAGACTGAAGGAATTTGCTACTTGATCGAATGCTTCAGTGGGGTTTTCAAATAGAAGCAAGAACTGGCAGAACACAACTTCTAGAGCCCAGACCACTTCTGTCGCGAGCGTTGGTAGTGCTCGACCAAATAGGCTAGAATGTTCACAATGTGGTAGGCGTCACTTCGGTGAATGTTGGGGGAATGAAATGGGCTGTTTTAAGTGTGTATCATTAGAACATTTCATTCGAGACTGTCCTAAAATGGAAGAGAGAGAGAAAGCAAGAAGCGAAGGCAAGTAGTGCTCCATTGAGGGGTAGACCAAAAAAGAACTCTGAAAGTGGGGCTACTAGCAGAGGTGCGCAAAGAGATGCTACAGTGAGATCCGAGGGCAGAGTGCCAGCAAGGACTTACGCTATTTATGCCAGTGAAGAGGCAGAGTCTCCCGATGTGATCATGAGTACCTTTCCTATTCATGATATATCTGTCATTACTTTAACTGGTTTGGGGTCTACCCACCCTTATATTTGTATGGAATTGGTACCTCGTATGAACATGATAGTAGAGTCCACTGAATTTGTGATAAAAGTGTCCAACCCCTTGGGTAGATATGTGCTAGTGGACCAAGTGTGTAGAAATTGTCCTTTGACAATTAGGGGTCATTGTTTTCCGGCCAACTTAATGTTGTTGCTATTTAATGAATTTGATGTAATCCTTGGGATGGATTGGTTGACTTTTCATAGTGTTGTAGTATACTATGGGAGAAAAGTTATTGAGTTGAATTGTGAAGACGAAAATGTTCTTCGGGTTGGGCCAGATGAATCGAATAATTTGCCTGTTATAGTATCGTCTTTGACTGCTGAGAAATATTTGAGAAAAGGATATGAAGCTTACCTAGCTTTTGTGCTAAATACTCGAGTGCCTGAGTTGAAGATTGAATATGTAACACCCCAAACCCGCCCAGACGTTACGGCCGAATTTAGCGTGTCACATGGGGAATGTTACTCAAGAAGTCATGTTTTATCCAAAAATCTTTCTTAGGGTGATCAGTAAGTTGAGGCAAAGCCTCCAGTACGTGGACAAGCCACTTTCAGTACTTCCTCCATCAGTATCCCAGTCCCATGCATCAGATAATAATAACATGGCATGCAGTAAATAATAACAGTCAAACATGCATTCAGGTCAACCTTAACCCTAGGGGTATATCAGTAATTTTACTCCTAGGGGTAAATCTGTAAATTTTCCACCTATAAAGGTGTTTCAGTAATTTTATCAGTTTTAAGGGTTTTCATGCATATTCCCACATTTCGCATACTAACAGAAACACTTACCGAGGGTTCTTACCGAATTGGGCCCGTTGGCCCACTATCCCAATTTTGGCCCATAAAGCCCAAAAATATCGAAGGTATAGAAATCATGCACTCTGTAGTCTAAACATAGTAGTTTACCGAAAATGTTACTCGATTTACCTCATGAGCATTCACACACTCGCAAGCCACAAAATACCAATTTTTTGGCATTTCGACTTTTCGGCTTTTGCCGATCTAGACTATGAAAGGGTGTCAGTTACACACCTGCTTGGACGATATGCTGACGAGATCCACACAAACGAACTGCCTACAATTGGATTACTAACACGTTAACCTAACTATAAAAAATGAACTACGTATTAACCCCCTTACCATATTCGGCCAAAAGTACCTTAGGCGCTAGCGATCCTACCTTTGCCGAAATTAGTGACTAGGTTTAGATCCAGTCGTTCCACTTGTCCAAGCCTTCGATCAGTAGCCTTTAGATCACACTATTATCAAAATAAAACAATTATAACATCCCTTAGAGCTACAAGCCCAAATCGACAGCCTCCCTAACCTTTAGGGACTTCGGTTTTTTCTAACTTGAAAGAAATAAGACTAGATCTGAAGTAATGAGCACTTACCACTTATTCCTTCTTGATTTCTACGCAGATCTGATGTAGATCTATCCTCTAAACGAGGCAGAACTCGAATCCAGGATATCTGAAGTTTCGGCTATAAGCCCCTAATTCTTATGGTATCTCGGCTTTTTAAGTGGTGAAGAAGATGATGATTCGAGGCTATAACCTTGGAATAATGCTCCCGATCGGTACCAAGGGTTTAGAGAAGATGAATGTTGATCAAGAGGAACAAAAATACCGAAGGATTTTGGCTTTGGAAAAATCGACACAAGTAGTGAGTTTCAGGATTCGGCTTTTATGGCAAATGGCTATGGAGGTTTTATGGAGGATGGGATCGACAGAGAAGGTGAGTAGGGTGATCAGAAGGTTTCAGCTAACAGAAGAAGCATAAGGGAAGAAAGAAAATGGAGAAAAAGAGAGGGAGAAAATTCGGCATCAAGAAGAGGAACTTGTGTTTTCGGCTTTTGTGAGAACTCAGAATGAATGAATGAAAACTTTCAGGTGGCTAACCCTAATCCTCCAAGACAGAAAAAGAAAAGAACCTAACCCTAATATCAACTAAAGCAATCGGCCCAACCTCCCTAAGGCCCTTGCCGAAATTCTCTTGAGTGATCATGTGCCCAGCACATGTCCAAAATTAAAAAGTAACTACATGCCTACCTTGCGACTCGAACCTTGGACCTTCAATTCCTTCCCATGCACCATTTTTTTAGGAATTTAGTGGTGCCACCTTGCCACTTTACCAAAGCCTTATTTGTGTCATGACTTACGAAGTTCTTCTTAAAGCCCACTTAACCTAGTCTCGTATTCACTTAAAATCCAACCTTGATATTTTACCATGTTTAACCTAGGCTTGGGCCTTCTAAAGACCTATTAACACATTTAAACACCATTCCAATATTCAGAACACCAAAATTTCAAAATTTACCAAAAATCACAGAAACCCGAAAAAATCCAGGAAATCAGGGCGTTACAACTCTACCCCCTTAAAGAAATTTCGGCCTCAAAATTTACCTGATCTAAATAGTTGAGGGTATTGTTGACATATAGTCTCTTCTAACTCCCAAGTAGCCTCTTCCCTTCCATGATTACCCCACAGTACTTTTACCAATGGAATCGACTTCCTTCTTAAAACTTTAACCTCTCGATCTAAAATTTGTACGGGTTCTTCTTCAAAGGTCAAATAAGTCTTTACTTCAATCTCCTCACACTGGCACGACATGTGAAGGATCCGATCGATATCATCTCAACATAGACACATGAAGGACGTCATGGATTCTATCCAACTCCGGTGTTAATTCTAACTGATACACTACTGGCCCTACCCGTTTAAGAACCCGATAAGGCCCTATAAATCGCGGACTCAATTTGCCTTTCTTGCCGAACCTCAAGATCTTCTTCCAAGGTGCAACCTTCAAGAAAACCATATCCCCAATAGCGAACTCAATCTCTTTGCACTTTAGATCCGCATACAACTTCTGTCTATCAGATGCCTCCTTTAATCGATCTCTTATCAACTTAACCTTACTTTCAGTATCTGCCACTAACTCCGGTCCAAGCACTCGTCATTCACCCAACTCTGTCAAACACGTAGGCGTACGACATCTCCGCCCATAAAGTGACTCATATGGAGCCATCTGAATACTTGTTTGGTAGCTGTTGTTGTATGCGAACTCCGCCAATGGCAAGTAGTCCTCCCAACTACCACGAAAATTGATGATACAACCTCTTAACATATCTTTCAAAATTTGAATAACCCTTTCCGACTGTCCATCCGTCTGAGGATGAAAAGCAGTACTGAAATCCAATCGTGTACCCAATGCCTCCTGCAACTTCTTCCAGAACCGAGATGTAAACCTGGGGTCTCGATCAGAAATAATTGACACTGGCACTCCATGCAGTCGCACTATCTCTGCCACATACAACCTGGCTAATTTTTGCAGTGAGTAATCAGTACGAACTGGTATGAAATGTGCAGATTTTGTTAACCTATCCACAACTACCCACACAGAATCTTTCTTGGTGGGTGTCAAAGGTAGCCCACTCACGAAGTCCATAGTTACCCTCTCCCACTTCCATAGTGGAATTTTCACCGGCTGCAGTAATCTAGAAGGCAAATGGTGCTCGGCCTTAACTTGCTGGCACGTCAGACATTTCCCAACAAATTCAGTCACCTCCCATTTCAGTCCAGGCCACCAGTACACCTCTCGTAGATCTCGATATAACTTATTCCTTCCAGGATGCATGGCACAGGGTCCACCATGAGCCTCCTTTAAAATTAACCGCCTCAATTCAAGGTCTTTTGAAATACAAACTCTTCCATGAAAGCACAGAACTCCGTCAGTGTTCAGTCCAAAATCCTCATTCCCACCATTCTCAACTTGCCGAAACCGAAGAACTAACGAATCATCCTTTAACTATTTTTCTTTAATCTGCTCAGTCCAAGTAGGCCTCGCTTGCAATTCTGCCAATAGACTTCCATCGTCGAACAGACTCAAACAAACAAGGCTCTCAAATCAGTAACAACCCTTCGACTCAACGCATCAGCCACCACGTTAGCCTTACCTGGGTGGTATTCAATCGAACAGTCGTAATCCTTAAGCAACTCTACCCATCTTCGTTGCCTAAGGTTTAACTCCTTCTGAGTCAACAGATACTTTAGGCTTTTATGGTCTGTGTATATGATACACTTTTCTCCATATAAGTAATGTCTCCAGATTTTCAACCTGAAGATCACTGCTGCTAGCTCTAAATCATGCATAGGGTAGTTCGCTTTATGAAGCTTAAGCTGTCGCGAAGTATAAGTGACCACCTTACCCTCTTGCATCAGTACACATCCTAACCCCACATGCATTGCATCGCTGTACACAGTGAAGTCCTTCCCAGACTCCGGTTGAATCGACACTGGCACTTTAGTCAATACCTTTTTGAAATGGTCAAAAGCTTTTTGCTGTTTCTCAGTCCAGACAAATTCTACCCCTTTCCTTAACAGTTTCGTTAATGGTACGTCAATCAGAGAAAATCCCTCTATGAACCTTCGGTAATAGCCTGCCAAACCCAAAAAACTCAAAATTTTTGATACTAACTTCGGTGGTTTCCATCCTAAAACTGCCTCAATTTTTTGAGGATCCACTCTAATTCCTTCAGCAGAAACCGCATGACCTAGAAAAGCCACTTCTCGCAACCAGAATTCACACTTACTAAACTTCGCGTACAGTTGCTTCTCTCTCAACACTTGCAGCACAATACATAGATGCTCCTCATGTTTCTCCTCGATTTCCAAATATACCAGAATATCATCAATGAAAACTACCACGAATCGGTCCAAGTAAGGTTGGAATACCCGATTCATCAAATCCATGAAAGCGGCAGGTGCGTTCGTCAACCCAAACGGCATAACCAGGAACTCGTAATGACCAGATCGAGTTCTGAATGCTGTATTATGAATATCCACTTCCTTTACCCTTAGCTGATGGTATCCAGATCGAAGGTCAATCTTGGAAAATACCGAAGCTCCTCTAAGTTGGTCAAATAAGTCATTAATTCTTGGCAGTGGGTATTTGTTCTTTATCGTCAGTTTGTTCAACTGGCGATAATCGATGCACATGCACATCGTCCAGTTCTTTTTCTTCACAAATAGGATCGGTGCTCCCTATGCAGACACACTAGGTCTAATGAAGCCTCTATCCAACAACTCTTCGATTTGAGCTTTCAGTTCCACTAACTCCTTCGGTGCCATCCTATAGGGTGCAATGGATACTGGAGCTGTTCCAAGCAGCAAATCGATTCCAAACCCAACCTCCCGATTCGGAGGTAATCCAGGAAACTCTTCTGGGAAAACATCCTAGAATTCCCTAACAGTTCTGACGATCTCCACAGTCAGATCCTCAGTTTCAACTTGGCTTACAAAAGCCAAATATGCCTCGCATCCCTTACGCATCAGTTTCTCAGCCCTCAAAGCCGATACTACATTGGACAAGTAATCTCTTCGTTCTCTAATAATCATTACCTCTTCATCCTCAACAGTCCTTAACACCATCCTCTTAGCTGCACAATCCAGTGTTGCCCTATGCTTGGTCAATCAATCCATCCCTAGGATCAAATCGAATTCTCCGAATGGTAACTCCATCAAGTCTCCACAGAAAATCCTACCTTGAGTCTCTAAAGGCTCCTCTCTAAAGAGTTTCTCTACTTTAACCGAGTGACCTAAAGGACTTATCACAGTTACCTCACACACAGTCTCCTCAAAGTGAACACTCAATGCCCCAGAAATGTCATATGCAACATACGAATGAGTTGACCCTACATCTATTAGAGCAGTATAAGGTACACCAGAGATAAAAAACGTACTAGATATGACATCAGGTGCATTACCCTCCTCGCGACGATGAGCAGCATATACCAAAGCTAGCTGACGAGCATCAGCATTAGCAGTACCCCTGCCAGGTGCCCCACGTCCATGGCCATTGCCACCGCGACCTTGGCCCCGACCTCTCCGCGGCGGCGGTCCACCTCGCGCTGGTTGGACAGGTTGCACAGCCCTTTGTTTAGCCCCTTGAGTTTGAGCTGGCCTCCTAGGACAGTCCCTGATCCTATGTTCCTTTGATCCATAATGAAGACAAGCCCCAGAACGCTTCCAGCATTCCCCCAAATGCATTCTACCACAATCTCCACAAGCTTGTGGTCTAACCATGTTCACTGGAACCGCTCGAACTGGTTCTTCCGTCCTATCTCTCTTAACTTTTCGGTTTGTAGCACCAGCTGGTCCAGCATCCCTCCTGAACCGGTTTCGATCCCTGTCGCGGTTCTTTCGTTTGGCTTGCTTCACCTCTTCTGCTATCTTAGCCTCCTCTACCAGTGTAGCAAAATCGCGCTCTCTCTGCGGAGCTATAAGCACCCTTAGCTCATCCCTGAAGCCATTCTCAAAACGAACACTGCTCTCATATTCGTTGGAGACAATGCCACTAGCGTACCGGCTCAATCGCAGAAACTCTACCTCATATTCAGTAATGGTCTTACTACCCTGGGTCAGGTTCAGGAATTCCTTTCTTCGTGCATCCAAATAGCTAGCTCCGACATATTTCGCCTTGAAGGATTGCTTGAACATCTCCCAAGTTACCCTCTCAGCTGGGGTACCCTCTCTCATAGTGATCCACCACTGATACGCCTCGTCCCGCAGTAATGACACCGCCCCTTTTAACTTCTACTCCACTGAGCAGTCCAGGTCATCCATAATCCGCTCTGTGGCTTCCACCCAGTACTCAGCCACATTTGGGGCTACTCCAGATATACCCCTAAAAACTTCAGCTCTGTTGGCCCGGAATCGCTCAGAAATGGACCCCCTATTCATGGGCCTGACATTAGCTCCAGCCACCCTTTCCAAAACTCTCAACATGGCCTGGGACAGAGCGTCGTCCCCCGTGGCCCGATCATACGGCCTATTTTCATTCACCGGTGGTGGTCGTGCCTCGCCAGCTGGTATGTGTTCAGAAGATGAAGATCTAGCTTGAGTACTAACTCAGCCTCGACCACGGCCTCTTCCCCGAATAGCTCTCGTACTTATATCGATTTATTTGTTTACGAATTTTATGTCGTTAGTTTACAGTTTCCACTGTTTATTACAGAATATCTTATGAACAGATAAAGTTTTAGAGTTGTTCTCGCGCGATCGCAGTTTAGCTACTGTCTCAGTTCCCTAGGGCTTAGTTTACCTTATAGTCTCAGTTTTGTAGCCTTAATGCTACATTATCTATAGTACTATCTCTAAGGCTCAGTACTATCTACAGTACAGTTCAGTATATAAAACAGAAAGATACTTACAGACTTGGTGCCGGGGATTCAGTGTGCCACTTCATCAGTTTTCAGATAAACTCAAAAGATTTAAGCCCTTTTGAAATCCATTTCTCACACTTTTGGTTTAAAGAAAACAGGTTTGGAAATTATCTCCTTTCAACAAAAATTTGGTTTCAAAAATCAGATTTTTTCAAAAATACCCTCTTTGGGCTCAAAGTTTTGAAAACCTTTTTGGACCCGATCCACAGCCGAGTTGTTGCAACCGGGCTCTGATACCACTAAATGTAACACCCCAAATCTGGCCCAGACATTACGGCCAAATTCAGCGTGTCACATGGGGAATGTTACTAAAGAAGTCATGTTTTATCCAAAAATCTTTCTTAGGGTTTGAAGAATGTTTTGTTTTAAGTTAAAGTGAACGGAAGCCGTGCACCAGATAGGAAGCCAGAAAAGAGGAGGTGAGTCTGTTGGACTGCTTAAGTAACAAGATCTTCATGGATCCAATCCTAGACATGCACACATCCATTGCCACACTTTAAGCCTGTTACTAGTCCACGAATAATTAATTAAGTTTAAGTCTATTTAAAATATTCATTTTCTTTGAAAACATTTACATTGCAGAAGTTTTGCTCGGTTATCGTGATATTTTGAAAATAGGAAACTTTTATAAAATGCGCCCTAAAGCTAACCAATTTAAATACCCAAAATAAATAAAATAATAAGAAGAGCGGCCTTATTACAACTTAAACCAGAAACAAAATAATCAAAATAATAATTGCAAAACTTAAAAAAAAAAACAAAAATTAATCTTCGTGGCCACTCTGAATCCTGCCCAACTCCAAGTCCACCAACTAGGGCTCACCTGCAAGGATGGAAGGGAAAGGGGTAAGTGTGGAAAGCTCAGTGTGTAAGGAAAGCCCATTCAAAGCCCAAGCCAGCTAAAGCCCATTGGGCCTAAGCCCATTCAGAGAATAGTATGTATTGGGCCGAATCCCTTTTCAGAATAAACTGGACCTTAGCCCCATTTTAAGATAACAGTATGGCCCAGAGGCCCATTCCAGAACAGATCAGACATATTCGTGTATGCAAGCCCAACCCAGCCTATAACCAACTGCTACACTCCATCCGTACTAGCCCTACACTCCATGTGGGGAATAGCTCAACCCACCCCTACACTCCACAATTGCAGCATTGTCGCTCATTATCGATAAGTTGAGGCAAAGCCTCTAGCACGTGGACAAGCCACTTTCAAGTATTTCCTCCATCGTGTCCCACCCCATGCATCAGATAATAATAACATGGCATGCAGTAAATAATAACAGTCAAACATGCATTCAGGTCAACTTTAACCCTAAGGGGATATCAGTAATTTTACTCCTAGGGGTAAATCTGTAAATTTTCCACCTATAAAGGTGTTTTAGTAATTTTATCAATTTTAAGGGTTTTCATGCATATTCCCACCTTTCGCGTACTAACAGAAACACTTACCGAGGGTTCTTACCGAATTAGGCCCGTTGGCCCACTATCCCAATTTTGGCCCAAAAAGGCCCAAAAATATCGAAGGCACAGAAATCATGCACTCTGTAGTCTAAACATTGTAGTTTACCAAAAACGTTACTCGATTTACCTCACGAGCATTCGCACACTCGCAAGTTCACAAAATACCAATTTTTCGGCATTTCGACTTTTCGGCTTTTGCCAATCTAGACTATGAAAGGGTGTCAGTTACACACCTGTTTGGATGATATGCTGACGAGATCCACACACACGAACTGCCTACAATTGGATTACTAACACATTAATCTAACTATCAAAAACGAACTACGTATTAACCCCCTTACCATATTCGGCCAAAAGCACGTTAGGCATTAGCGATCCTACCTTTGCCGAAATTAGCGACTAGGTTTAGATCCAGTCGTTCCACTTGTCCAAGCCTTCGATCAATAGCCTCTAGATCACACTATTATCAAAATAAAACAATTATAACATCCCTTAGCGCTACAAGCCCAAATCGACAGCCTCCCTAACCTTTAGGAACTTCGGCTTTTTCTAACTTGAAAGAAATAAGACTAGATCTGAAGTAATGAGCACTTACCACTTATTCCTCCTTGATTTCTATGTAGATCTGATGTAGATCTATACTCTAAATGATGGCAGAACCCGAATCCAGGAGATCTGAAGTTTTCGCTATAAGCCCCTAAGTCTTATGGTATTTCGGCTTTTTAAGTGGTGAAGAACATGATAATTCGAGGCTATAACCTTGGAATAATGCTGCCGACCGATACCAAGGGTTTAGAGAAGATGAATGTTGATCAAGAGGAACAAAAATACTGAAGGATTTTGGCTTTGGAAAAACTGGCACAAGTAGTGAGTTTCGAGATTCGGCTTTTATGGCAAACGGCTACGGAGGTTTTGTGGAGGATGGGTTCGACAGAGAAGCTGAGTAGGGTGATCAGAAGGTTTCGGATAATAGAAGAAGCATAAGGGAGGAAAGAAAATAGAGAAAAAGAGAGGGAGAAAATTTGGCATCAAGAAGAGGAACTTGCATTTTCGGCTTTTGTGAGAACTCAGAATGAATGAATGAAAACTTTCAGGTGGCTAACCCTAATCCTCCAAGACAGAAAAAGAAAAGATCCTAACCCTAATATCAACTAAAGCAATCGGCCCAACCTCCCTAAGGCCCTTGCCGAAATTCTCTTGAGTGATCATGTGCCCAGCACATGTCCAAAATTAAAAAGTAACTACATGTCTACCTTGCGACTCGAACCTTGGACCTTTAATTCCTTCCCATGCGTCATTTTTTTAGGAATCTAGTGGCACCACCTTTACCAAAGCCTTATTTGTGTCATGACTTACGAAGTTCTTCTTAAAGCCCACTTAACCTAGTCTCGTATTCACTTAAATTCCAACCTTGATATTTTACCATGTTTAACCTAGGCTTGGGCCTTCTAAAGACCTATTAACACATTTAAACACCATTCCAATATTCAGAATACCAAAATTTCAAAATTTACCAAAAATCACAGAAACCCAAGAAAATCCCGAAAATCAGGGTGTTACAGAATAGGTACCAGTTGTTTGTGAGTTTACAGACGTGTTTCCGGAGGAATTACTCGGATTACCTCTAGTGAGGGAAGTTGAGTTTAGAATCGAGTTGGTCCCCGGTATGGTACCTATCTCGATTGCTTCGTATATGATGGCTCCTACGGAGTTAAAGAAGCATAGGGCTTAGACTTTGATTTATATATTTGAATATGGCATGTATAGGGCTTAGACTTTGCTATTTTTGTGTCATTGAAAACTGGACAAATGTGTTGGCTTAGTTTGCGAACCCTTCATTTTGTATTAAGCCTTGAATGATGGCTAATATTCATTTTGATTTATATGCAAAGATATTATTTTCATAGATGAGTAAAATGCACAAATGGAATGTTGTTTATTATGGCTAATTTGGTTGCTTGGGAAAGTCTTATCTTGATTTTGGTTGCTACTATGCAGGTTATGTAAGTAAGGGTGGCAAATAGGCTTGATAAATAGCCTTATATTGTCCACACGGGTAGATACATGGGTATGTGTCTAGATCATGTGTGATGCACGGTTTGCCCCATGGGCGTGTGGTCCGGCCGTGTGTCCCCTGCACATAAAAATTTCAAATCAGTATACATGATAGTAAACACACGGGCAGAGACACGACAGTGTGTCTCAGCCGTGTGAGGGACATGGCCTAGCACACGGGTGTGTGCCTTGGCCATATGTCATTTTGAGGATGCTGACATCAAAAACAGAATGTCCATGTTTTTACACACGTGCTAGGACACGAGCGTGTCATGGGATGGACACTGGCCTGGCACACGCCGTGTGAAAACCCATTTAGGTGTACATTTAAAATAAATCCCACACTAGTGGAGGACACGAGCGTATCCCTATAATGCTTAGGCCGTGTGAGCCACACAGGCCATTAACACGACCATGTTGAAATGGCCACATGGGCATGTTACCCTTCTACACGGGCGTGTGCCATGTCTTAAAGATAAATTTTATATAGATGGTTTATGGGCCCGGGTTGATCCCGAATAGTTTCTAATGGTCGATTAGGGGCTCGTAGGCCCATAACAAGAAGTTTAAAGTTGAAATTGAAAAAATTTTAAATTGGACCGAGTTTGGGTGACTCGTGAATGTTGGGTGCATGAGATCGAGTTAGGTAATACCTCGTATTTCGCTCCGATGTGGGTGACGGGTATGGGGTGTTGCAACCCAAGTCAGAGAGTTACACGGGGTAGGACACAGGCTGGGACATGGCCATGTGATCCCATTTCAAATGTCCACACGACCTATGACACGAGCGTGTATCCCCTGTACTTTAAAAATTTTTTATGTTTTTCCATAATTTTCCTAAGTTCTTGGTTTAGTCTCGAACCACTTCTAATCCTTATTTTAAGCCTCATGGGCTCGTATTAGGGACTATATGATTGTATTTGAATGATATCTATTTAGATATGAGAATTGTATGATTGATTAATTGTTAAGTTTAGTAATGCTCCGAAACCCTATTCTAGCGACAAATACAGGTTAAAGGTGTTACAAGCCCTATTTGGCCAGTAGCTCACGTGCACACCAACAGCTCAGGCTGCTACTCCTGCTCGTGCCAGACCGACTCTCATGCACCTACTCACACACACCAACGCACTAGCCCTGCTGTTCGCCCAATAGTGCTGCCTGCTGCCTGCTTGCTGCTTATCTGCGCGACACACTCATATCCTGTTACTCCCTAGCATGTTTCTGCTTCCTTTCTACTCGTACCAAAGCATCAAGACACCCTACAAACATCCCTAAATTGATCGCTTTTACTTTAGATTCATTTTCTTTGAGTTCTTAACTTTTATAAAAAGATGGTAAGACAAATTTTTCTTCTAAATTTTAATTTTATTTAATTAATTAAATTTTTAATTATTGGTACTGATTAAATTTTTGAGAAAATATTTGTTTTCATCTTATGTTCAGGTTAATCATGCCTCACAAGAGAACTTGTGCTTTTACTCAAATTGACGAATCACAAAATAAATTCCACTGTGAGGAAGCCAAAGTGAGATATGAAAGTATTTTCAAGAACCAATAGATGCATCTAGAGAAAGGTTTTACACTGAAAGAAAGAAACTATATTGATTTCATGGAGCGCATTTGACATGTTGCTAAAGCTCTCAATTGGGAGTTGTTTTGTAAGAAAAGAGCTAGTGTAGATAAGGAGTTAGTTCGTGAATTTTATAAGAATTTGATTTCAAGCGAATTGACGGAAGTTTCTGTTCGTATAATCAGGGTACCAATAACCTCAAACGCTATTAATGAATTCTTTGAATTACTTGATTTCAAAAATGATGAATATTCTTCCTTGATGAGCAATATTGAGTCTAAAAATATGCAAGAAATTCTCGAAGAGCTTACAGTTCCAGGTTCTAAGTGGACTGTGTCAAAATAAGGAATTCACACTTGTCGCAGAGAATATTTGACACCATTAGTGAAGGTATGGTTCTATTTCATTCGATTCAGCCTTATGCCTATTTCACAAGGGGCTACAATTTCATTAGAGCAAATGGTCTTATTATACTCGATTTTAACTGGAAAGACCATTGATGTGGGAAAAATCATCCTAAGAGAAATGTGGAATTGTGCTGCTAGACGTTCTGGTCCAGTTTACTTCCCCTTTACGATAACCATTTTGTGCTTGAAAACTAAAATTCTTGCAAATGTAAAAAAGATAGGGTATAACCAGTGTACAATCACAGATTGGGACCTTTGCTGGATAGCTGGAGACTCTGTTCTACACAAGTTGAAGAAAGCAAAGATCCCAAAGAAGAAGAAGAAGAAGAACCCATAGAGATTGAACCGATACAATCAGCTAAAATTCTTGATAAGGTAGAACCAATGGAACCAGTAACCGAACTTGACATTGTAACTTCAATGTTTAAGACTCAATCGCCTTACCCAGATCTTCAAGATGTGCTGTCAAGGTTAATGGACATAATGCAACATATGCAGTGGTAGCAACAAACTTACTGGAGATATTAAAAAATATGGGATGACTCAATGAGAAGTGCTCTTGCCAAAATATACAATGACTCATTTATTTTTGTGCCTGAGTTTCCAGATTTCAGACTTGAACCACAGAGTCCACAATCGAAGAGGGAACGAAGTGATTCATGCAAAAACAAAGACAATGGAGCAAAGGATGAGTCAAATTCGGAGGGATCTGCAAATAAATAAAAAGGGGGGATCTTGACTTTATTTTATTTCTATTCTTAGGTTATTTAATATTTTAGGATTAGGTTTTACTAGGAATTTTTTTCACATAATAAAACAAGAGGTGGAATTTATAAATAAAAAATGAACAAGTCGCAAAGTACAAAGTGTTGCAATAGGTATTTACATGTCTAGGATTGGATCTAGAGAGAACTTGGTACTTAAGCAGTCAAATTGACTCACCTCTTCTTTTCTAGAATCTTACCTAGTGTATAGTGTTTATTCACTTTTAAACAATGAGGACATTATTCATCTTAAGTAGGGGGACTGAAAAATTAAAATTATTTCCACTCAAAATAAATTTTTCTTTCAGTTATGATTAGGTTATATTTTGTTCAAAAATTTGAAATTTTGTTAAGTATGCTAAACTTTAGTATGAATAAAGTTCGATTATTTCAATAATTGTTACGTTAACTGAAATATGACATAAATGTATTTTTAATAAAGCCTGCAAATTGTACCATAAAATTTTTAGTTCCTTAGGAAAGTTAGGCATACATGAAAGTTTAAGTCTCTAGAATTGACTTAGTAGTTTCTTGAGGCGAAATCCTAGGAAGCATGGGAAGTTGAAAATGATTTAGGCAACTTTTGTTCAGACCGTTTGAGCCTTTCAAGCTAACCATGATGAATTTTTATCCCTTAAAACCAAACTTTGAGACTATATGGCCTAATTTTATTTGAACCCTTGTAATATTTAGCCATCACTTTTCTCGAAATTATCTTTAAATTTTCCCAAACACTAAACTCAGTACTATTCAGAATGTTCCTTGAGAGTTGAAAAGAAGTATCAAATGCTTAAAAAATTGTAGTATATATAGTAAAATGCTCATGTAAACAAAAGAGAGCATATTTACTTGAAAGAAAATAGATGTACAAAAGAGCATATGAAGCAAAGTAAGTTGGTGTATTGAAGATAATTATTTTGAAGATCCGATTGAATCTAAGTTGGTGTATTGAAGATAATTATTCTGAAGATCCGATTGAAGCTGAGTCTAGGGTTTGTAGCATAAATTTACTTATCTTTTAGCCACCCCTAGCCTAGCCACATTACAACCATTTTAAAGATCTATTGATTCAAGTTTCTATGCTACCTACATTAGTGGAGAGAAATTGCTATGTTCAACACATGAAGGCATAAGTTAAACTTAATGATTGCAACTTTATTGACTAAGGAAATAAAATCAAAATTGTAGGAATTTAACATGTCTTTATTTAGAAAGCACTTAGTCTATTTTTTCTATCAAAATAATAATTGAGATTAATTTGAATGATATGTATACATAAGTAGCATAAGTATCAAATTTCTTGTTTTTGAGCATAAGTATACTTAAATCATGATTTTTGGGAAGAATGTTGTTCTGAAGAAAGTTTTCAAAGGTGTTTTCAAGAAATTCTTTCCAAATTTGTGCATTACTCGAGACGAGCAATGACTTAAGTTTGGAGGTGTGGAAACACGAAAATATACATATTTTTTAATGCCCTTTTTAACTCAAATCCATTTAGTTTCGGTAAAATTCTTGTTGAAAAATATTCAATTATTATAAAAAAATTAAATTGTACTTAAATTATTAACATGTTGAATTTTACTTAATCTTATAATAAATTTTTATTAATTTTGATCATTTCCGACAGATTCACACAGAGGGAGAAAAACGGCTCGATAGACACTCCTAGAAGCACAAAACCAAGAACCAATTTTGAAGCATCAAGACAAATTAATTTTTCATCCTAAGACAGTCCAAATTATGTGTATTAATTTATAATATAATTAATTTTAATTTTAATTCAATTTAATTTGGTTTAAATAAATTATTATTAATTAATTATGAAAAGTAGCCCAATTGAGCTGAATCGAGAAAATAGATCCAACCGAGCACTGCGCAACCCAAAACTATCCCACATGCTGACCCAATCAGCTTGCTTGGCTGATTATTTAACTTGCAAAATGTCCCTTGAAGACTCATTCAAATTGCATTCAAACCCCTCCACTATTTGTGTCTTTATAGATTTGCCCCTACTTTAAAATAACAAGTTTGAATTCTTCAAACTTGCCACATGTGTGGCTGACCATGGGAGGACTCTATGGCTGCTGATTTTTGCTAATTTTAGCAGCAATCTCAACCTATAAATACCCCCCTTTGCTGCTGACTTCAAACACATCTCAACTCTTCTCATCTCTTCACTTCTCTCTCATTTTTCTCGTCTTCATTCCCTTCCATTTTTCTTCATTTCCTTCTCCTATTCCCTTGCCGATTTCACCTCTTGAAAAAGATTCAATCAACCACCATTTGGAGCAGCATTCAAATGTTTGTATAAGCCTTGGTTTGACAAGAACAGGCGGAGAAGGAAGAGTGGAGCGAACTAGTCAAGCCACGGAGAAAACATCGAATTTGATTCTTGTTCCCTATCCTTTTAATTTTGCTATTGTTATGATGAACATGTCTATGGATATTTGTGATGTTGATATGTTTAATTTAATTAATATGTTTTCAATTTAATTTGTGTTAGGTTGATTGCATTTCGTCTACTTGAGTTATTAAAATTCTGTTTGTGTTGTTATAGGCCTCGGTAAGATGTTTGTTTAAGTAAAACCATGACTAAGTTATTCTTGCATTACAATTGTAGGGTAACTAATGAATTAATTAATTAAACAGATTGAAATTGTAATTAATTGGCACGATACTTAATTAGTGCATGTTTAATCATCTAAGGTAGCTGAGGGTTAAATTAGCAACGGTATCTAATGATACATTAGTCTTGCATAACTTGCAAGATTATTATGATTAAACTGTTTGAAGGTAGAAATACATTGTTACCTAGCATGATCTTTTATGTGCTTATAAGATAGAATTAATTGTTTGAATTCGCATAGAGATATGTACAAGAGATTACTTTGATTTCATAAGTATGTATGTGCATTAACATATTTGCTTATTAAAATTTGTTTAATCGATTGAATTGATATAGAGATATAGTCAATAGATAAATGGATTTTGGTAGGTGAGTATGTTCATAAGTTAGCAAATTATCGAGTTGCCAAGAATTCATTCGTAACAACATGAGCATGAGTTGAACAATTCTAAGTTAAGAAATGTAATTAATCTAGCACAATTATGTCACCTTGATTAAAATCATCTTTTGAAATCGTGCATTGGAACTTTTATTTTATTTTTATTAATTTTACTTAGTTAAAAATATTAGTTTTTAATCACCTCCTCAAATCAAAATATTTTTCTTCACCAAAGTGTTCTTAATTGCATTCATAAATATTTCTTTTCATAATCCTTGTGTATACGATAACTGTAATAACCCATTTTCGGTGAGATCGGAATAGTAGTTTCAAGAACACAAATCCGAGCCAAAAATAAAAATTTATTTTATGGTTGGCATCATGATAGGAAGGTCACATGAAAATTTTGATACAAATATTTTACTGATTGTGTGTTTAATTAGGGAAAGAACTAAATTGCATAAAATGCAAAAGTTTGGTTCTAGTAGCTATAGGTATCAAATAGCTATGAAATTCAAAACTTAAGGTCCTTATATGGTAATTAGACTACTGAAGAGTAGTTAGTAGATATTTTAATGACTCATCTATTGAAAAATTAGAAAAGAGTAGGGACTAAATTGGAAATTAATAAAATTAATATATGATAATTAATTATAAAGAAAAAAATCATCTATTTTCATATTATCTTCCCATTTTTTTATGGAAACCCTAGAAAAGAGGAAGAAAACTTTTCAAGCTTAAAAAGGTATGAAATCAAGTCCCGTTTTTAGTAATTTCTATATTTTTGGAATCGGGATAGTCTAATCTTTCTATTTAGGGGATTTATTTGAAAAGTTATCAAGGTATGAAATTTGGGTCTTAGATGAATATGCTGAAAATTAGAAATTCATAGTAGAAAATGAAAAGTTATTCATAGATAAACAACTTTTACAAAGTAATTTTTGATACAAACTTGATTTAGGGACTAAAAAGTGAAAAAGTGGTAACACCCATAGAAAATTCTGAATTTTGTGAAATGATGTGCTGTAAATGTAGTATATAAATTTCGGCTAGGCTTAGAAAGAGGGTTAAATTTCATGAATTTTGTTTTCCGATTTTATGGACGAGATCAAAAATTTTCAAAAGAATAGGGGCAAAATGGTAATTTTGCCTAAGGTGTAATATAATGCAAATGTAAATGGAATGTGATAAATTAATAGTTAAATTTATCCATATAGATTTGGAAAGACCGACCACGAAACTAGATTGAGGAAAGCAAAAGGTTTCAGATTAGTTGAATTTCAAATACGAACCATTTTCAAGGTAAGTTCGTGTAACATAAATATGTATATTAATATGCTTGAATTGAATTGTATGATTGTGTTGTTATGTGTGAGATGATATACATAATGAAACAGTCATAAGTTGTGAAATACGGACAAATTGTCATGTTCTGGTTGAATGTTGAATTTCGATGGATTAAGGGGATTTCCTGAATAAGAATAATATTACATATGTTGTAAGTAGAATTTAGCCCGGACGATAATTCTAATGTAAGCCCTCTTGAGCTTTTGTTATAGATTGGATTTAGCTCAGATGGGTAATCCAAATTAAGCTCTCTAGAGCATATGCTACGGATAGGATTTAGCCTGGACTGGTAATCCTATTGTAGAATGTGTGGCTCAAGAATGAGCTCTTTTATTATGTACCCTAATGAGTACTTGTGCACATGAGTATACTAACTAAACATCTATCAAAATTTCAATAGTTCGATAGAAAAGACTCTTGAAGTGTGGAAAGGCGAAATTAATGGAAGCTTGTAATGTGATGAGCTCATCTATGTTTACTTGATATTTATATGTGGTTATGTGATTAACTTATTTGATTAAGTGTTTGTGTTTAGGTAAACTCATCCAAAATTTATGGAAAGTATGACTATGTATGCTTGTATTGATAAATATGATTGGTAAGTTTATTTTCCCGTTATACGAACTTACTAAGCATAAAATGCTTACTTCGTTTAATTTTTCCTGTTTTATCCCGATGCCATGTCCCAGACATGGTCTTACACTGGCTCTCATATACGCGTGCTGATGCATGTCCCAGACATGTCTTACACTAGCACAACTCTTAGCCGATGCGTGTCCCAGACACGTCTTACACTAGCTATCTCTGTCGAGGCCGATGCATGTCCCAGACATGTCTTACACTGGCACTCATCTCTGTGTTGATGCCATATCCTAGACATGGTCTTACACTGGCTCTCATAATGTGGCCGAAGCATGTCCCAGACATGTCTTACACTGGCGCACAAATCACCCAATACCTTGGCACGAATATCCAGTTCGTATCCTAATGTTTCAACAGGATATTTCTATTATCTCAAATATTACTAGACATTCTCAATTCATAACTTGAAATCTCATACAATATCAATTCAATGGCAATATGAATACAAGTATTAACAATGTAGTTGTATCATTTACATACAACTTACCTCAGTTTCCAAAAAGTATTTGGCTATTCGGTTTAGTCGGTTTGCTTGGCCTTCTCCCGATCTAGGTTCGGATATGGTAATTCTTGATCTATAATGACAATATTGACTCATTTAGTCACTAATTAGGATTAAGCAATCATAAATTTACATCTTTGGTAAAATGACCATTTTGCCCCTAGACTTTGGCAAAATGACCATTTTACCCCTATGCCTGAAAATCGATTTTCATCGAATTTCGTTGTATCTTAGGCCTAACCGAACTATTTTTTCTATTATAGCAATTTCAAATAATCACTATTTCACATACTTATTAACTATTTTACAACTTATGCAAAATAGCCCCTTTAGGTGTTTTCATGCTAACACCTTTTACAAAAGTTGTTTATAACACAACTAGGACTCTTATTCCTCCATAAAAACTCAATAAACATCACAAATCCTTTCATGCAAACACTCTAAACTCTTGATCATTTTGCAAGATATCACCCTCATTTGAAAACTTATGCTTCCAGGGTCTCAAAAACGCAAAAATCATCAACAAAGGGTGTGGGGATCACTTACTTGTGAGGGCTTTTAGTTGCTGAAAATTTTCAGCCTTCAAAACTCCATTTTTACTGATATTTTCAGTGCAGAAGAGAGATGGAGAAGAAAAAAATGATTGCTAGGCTTTTAGGCATTATTTTATCACCAAATCATGACATCATCCACCTAACACTTTGTCTATTTCCTTAAAACCTATCACATGGCCGACCAACACTAATAAAAAGGGTTTAATTGCCCTTTAAAAGCCCTCAATTTAATTTCTTTAGCTATATAACTCATTTGGGTACTAAAATGCAACTTTTGCCTTTTATGTAATTTAGTCCTTTTTTGAAATTGGGCTAGAAAATATTAAAATTAGCTTACCAAATTTTTCATGAACTAATAAAATCTTACTATAACCTCATACAAATAATAAAATAATTGTTTCTAACTTCAAATTTGTGGTCCCGAGACCACTGTTCCGACTAGGCCCTAAATCGGGCTGCTATAGAGGAAAACTCAAAATTGTGGAAATGTTGTTAATTCTTCAATTACAAGTTATGCTAGTGCTAGGGACAGTAATCCGGTTGAGGGTAATGTAGTGTATTACAGAATTCTTACCGACATTATTGAGTTAGATTACTATGGTAGATAGAAAGTTGTCTTATTCCGGTGTGATTGGGCTGATGTTAATACTGCTCGCGGAATTAAAGAAGATCAATTTGGTTTTACAATGGTTAATTTCTCTCGCTTGATTCACACTGGACAACAATTGATGGACGAGCCATATGTATTTTCTTCTCAAGTGAAGCAACTTTTTTATTCGAAAGATCCAATTGATGAGGGTTGGTATATTGTACTCCGGAACACCCCTAGAGACTTGTTTGACATGGGTAATGGAAGTAGAGATGACATTGTCAAAAGATCAGAAACATTGCCTTTTTCCAGAACAAAACTTAGATGAAAATATCCCTAGTACTAGTACACAACATCAATGGGTTCGACATGATGTAGATGAAGGTATTTACGAATAATGATGTAGTAAGATTTTACAATTTTTTAATTATATGTAATACTATAATTTTAATCTTGGTCTTGTTATATAATTTAACTATTTTACGTGTACTATTATTGTTGTAATTTGTTACTAAAATTTCAATCATTTTATGTGTATTGCAGGAAAAATGCGTAGAAGAAGATTACAAGACTTATGTATTGTCCAGAATACTCCAAATTCGGAAGAAACAAATAGTGAAGAGCAGACAGTTGTTGGATCTTCGAATGTACCGGAGACACTTGACGAGCCTGCAAAATTTCAAAGTAATGTTAAGTTTATTTTACATGTGTGTTGACTTTTATTATTAATTTATTTTTCAATTTTAATATAATAATATATCGTTTTTTAGCTAAAAGTGGTGGGATGCGTAGAGGTCGAGGACGTACGCTACTTAAAGATTTATACAAATTAAATCCTGTTGAGCGTGTCATAGTAAGTAGAAACAGTCATGGTCAGCCTGTTGGATCTGAAGCTAAACTTTTAGCAGGCTATTTGGGCATTATAGCACGAAATGCTAATATGTTTCCCATCAACTACGAATCATGGCATCACATGCCTGATAGCAACAAAAATCAGGCTCTTGATAATATTAAGGTAACAAAATGTTAAAGTAATTTATAATACTTCAGTTTAACTTTCATTTATATTTACATTCTAAACTTGTGTTTTTTTAGGAGAGATTTGCTTTAAAGGTCTCCGATGACTATATCAAGAAGGCATTGGGTAAAAAATGGAGAGACCATGTAACACCCCAAAACCCGAGACCATCGCCGGTGTCGGACCCGAGGGTTAACAAACCAAGTTCACATGTTTTTGCCCACCAATTTGACATTTCCAGTCAGGCTGGAAAACTGCGTCACTGTCGCCTTAAAAATCATATCTCGAGTTTCAAAACTCGGAAACTGGTTTTGTAAATTTTCCCTGAATTTAGACTCATATATCCATCCATGGATTTATTTCTAGGATTTTGGTCTGGCCAATTGGTACAGTTTATTAGTTAAAGTTACCCTGTTACAGGGATCGACTGCTCCGACCTTCGCGCGGTATAACTTGAATATCTCTCTGTACAGGGCTTTAATTCTGGTGTCGTTTGTTTCTAATGAAACTAGACTCAAAATGGAATCTGTACATATAAGATATATCTCCTAATTCTTTTGGATAATTTATAGTGAATTTTTAAAGTTGCGACAGGGAACCCAGAAACCATTCTGGCCCTGTCTCACAATAGCTTTAATATCTCTTAACCTGTAACTCCTATGACCGTTTCATTTCTTCCATATGAAAATAGACTCATCAAGGTTCATTTACATAGCTTATTCACTATCTAATTCCATTCCTATGAATTTTGGTGATTTTTCACATTCACGCCACTGCAGCTGGCAGCATCTGTTTTAAGATAGGACTCACCTATTTGGTGGTCTCCATGATTCAACTAGCCTTACCATACATAGGTTCATATATGATCATTTTAACCGTGCCAATGGCTGATCATATGACCAACATTCTCATTTCAAGCCATAGCCACATCATGACACAAAATATATACATACAACCCACAATTAGTCTAAGTTCATACTTCCCTTTCGAGCCATTTTCGCACGGCCGTACATACTTACATTACAACATATTTAACAAACAAGGGTAGTCCTATACATGCCATCTCAAGTTCAAACAAAATTTATACCAAAATGGAGGCTTGATAGTGTGGATGACTTGACTTCAACGATCCCAAATCCGATTGCCTCGGCGAAATCTAGAAAACTAAGAGCCAAAGCAACGGGTAAGCATTTTTATGCTTAGTAAGTCTCAAGGAATATAATGAACTATAATTTACAGCAATACATTCACATAGCCAAATGCATCATTTCATTAATACACATTCTTACTTCATACTTCATCATTATATAAGTTCGCAAAGCATCAATCAATTCAATAACTGAAATTCATTAGTCGATTGAGCGAATGTTGCTCAAACACGCCGACTTTCCAATGCACATATAACGTACCTTATCCTTTGGGCTGTCCGAGTGTACTAATTAAATTCATTTCAGCAACCAACACTCACCTCCAGCCCAAGATTCTTCGAATATAACCGGATATAATCAAGTGCACAAATGCCTTCGGTCTTAGCCCGGATAGAATAACTCGCACGAATGCCTTCGGGTCTTAGCCCGGATGTAGCCACTAGCACAATTGCCTTCGGGTCTTAACCCGGATATAATTTCCAGCATAATTGTCTTCGGGCTTAGCCCGGATATCATTCAATTTCTCATGCACACATACATCAATAATCATTGGACATACATATTTCATTTTCGTTACTAAGGCTCAAACACAATTAATATCATTAGCATATTCTCCTTCGGGACTTAGCCCGGGTGGAATTCAAATACTCATACACACCTAATCAATAATCATACACATCCATATTTCATCTCACATAATTCAAGTAAGGTCACTTCTTGAGGACTTACCTCGGATGTTGTCGAACGGCTTTTTCGGCTATTCGATCACCTTTTCCTTCCCCTTGTCCAATTGTGGCCCTCTTGGCTCTTGAGCTAATTCAAACAAATTCAATTTATTAAAACCTCATTGTGCTTGCTTATGGCCGAATATGACAAGGATTTTAGATGGTCATATGGCCACTCTTTAGCTTGAATACACAATGGTCATGCACATTTTATACTACATCAAGCAATTCAATACAATTTGTTTAAACATCAAGGAAATGCTAAGGCCTTCAATGGGCTACCCAAGGCCGAATATTCATGTACATGTTGAGGTCAAAATTTGCACTTAATACCTCACAAAAACAGCATGCAATCTACTAATTAATGCTTGCACATTGTGGCCCAAAACTTATAATATAGCATCAAGCACTTATATGTGTGCTAGGCCGAATTGTGCTTGCAATTTCACAAGCATTCTTCCACATTTTCTTCTTTAAATCAATATATTCATCACTTAGTTCATAACCAAACAAAATGTGCAATCATATATATGCATATATGAGCATGGCGAATTTTCAAGGTGTCCATAGCCATCCAAAACACAAACTTTTAACTAACATGCAAGAAGCATGAATCATGCTCAAGAATGCATCATGGCCAAGTATGACAATCATGCTCCTTTTCAACTTTAATCATGATAAAACAAAGAGAAAACTCAAAATCTTACTCATGAGTAGAAAATCCATCATTGCATGCATCATCATCAAGCTTCACACTTAGCATGCAATGGCTTTATCACTATAACAACTTTGGCCAAATACCATTTCCATGGCATACCAAAGATTTGAGCCATGGCTAACATGCACATCAAGTTAGCAACCAAAACATGCATGAAACTCCCAACACAACCCCATACATACCTTAATCTTGATGCAAATTTAGCCAAATCACCTTCTAGATCTCTTCTAAACAAAGGAAATGAAGCAAAATCCTTCTTCCTCTTAGTATTTTCGCTAAAAAGATGAGAAAGGATGAACAAGTTTTTTTGTTTTCTCCTCTTGGTTGCACGGCAATGGGGGAATGCTACTCTCTCACACATTTTTTTCATTCTTTTCTCACCCATGCTTATTTGTTTATGATTTTCTCCTAATGCCCAACAAAACATGTTTCATGACATGTTTAACCCATATTTCTTTGTCATGGCGGCCATTACTTGTAAAAGGGGAATTTGACATGCAAGTCCATTATTTTGCATGCATGCTTTAATTAGTCATCACATATTTCCCTATCGTACTTTCAAAGTTTACTACTAAGTCCTTTCTTATAAATTAGCACCTAATTAATAAAAATCGAGACACGAAATATTTACGCATACCAATTCCACATTCAATAAGTACGGAATATAACACTTAATTATTCTTGTGACTCGGTTTCGTGGTCCCGAAACCACTCTCCGACTAGGGTCACATTCGGGGTGTCACAACTCTCCCCACTCAAGAGATTTTCGTCCCCGAAAAGCTTACCGGTAAATAGGTTCGGATATCGCTCTCTCATAGAGTTCTCGGTCTCCCAAGTAGCTTCTTCTATCCCGTGCTTGAGCCATAACACTTTCACTAGCGGAACCCGCTTGTTTCGCAACTCTTTCACTTCTCGTGATAGGATACGAATTGGTTCTTCCTCATAACTCATATTAGCTTGAATTTCAATTTCGATGGACTAATCACGTGCGATGGATCGGATCTATAACGTCAAGCATCGACACGTGGAAGACATCGTGAACCTTTTGAGTTCGGGGCAAAATCAAACGATATGCCACCGGACCGACTCGCTCGATATCTCATATGGCCCAATGAACCTCGGGCTCAACTTGCCCTTACTACGAACTCGAGTATCTTTTCCAAGGCGATACCTTGAGAAACACCTTATCACCCACCGATACTCGATATCCTTACGCTTCATATCCGCGTCGACTTCCTCGACGATCGAAGGCTATCTTCAAACTTTCACGGATTACTTTCACTTTCGCTCAGCATCCCTAATCAAATCCACCCGAAAATCTTGCTTTCACCAAGCTCGGTCCAAAACAATGGTGTACGGCATTTACGCCCGCACAAAGCCTCATAAGGTGCCATCTTAATGCTCGATCGAAAGTTGTTGTTGTAAGCGAATTCAATCAACGGCAAATACCGCTCCCATGAACCACTAAACTCGAGGACGCAACATCTTAACATATCCTCAAGTATCCGAATTACCCGCTCGGATTGACCATCGGTTTGGGGGTGAAAGGCGGTGCTGAAATGCAACTTGGTACCCAAAGCTTCTTGCAACTTTTTCCAAAACCGCGAGGTAAATCTCGGATCTCTATCCGACACGATAGAAATAGGCACCCGTGTAATTTCACAACGAGAAACGTACAATTCCGCTAATTTGTCCATTGAAAATCCGACGACGGGACAAAGTGGGCCGACTTAGTGAATCGATCTACCACGACCCAAACCGCATCCTTCTTACTTGTCGACAATGGCGGTCGGATACAAAGTCCATTGTGACTCGATCCCATTTCCACTCGGGTATCGTGATTGGTCAAGTAATCCTCAAGGCACCGATGTTCCGCTTTCACTTGTTGACATATTAAACATCTTGAAACAAAGTCGGAGATGTCTCGCTTCATACCGCCACCAAAATCGACGTTTCAAATCATTGTACATCTTTGTACTCCCGGTGGATTGCCATTTGGCTACAATGGGCTTCATTCGAATTATCGAAATGAGTTCAATTCCTTGGGACACTGACGACTTTTGAACTTCAAACAATCGTCATCGTCGATTTGAAACTCCGAGTCCTTGTTCGAACACACGCAGCCCGCTTTTGCAACCAACTCGTCGTCGATTTTCCGAGCTTCTCGAATTTGGTGTGTCAATAGTGGTTTGGCTTTCAATTCAGCCACTAACACACCGCCGATCGGATGAGACAAGTGCACATTCATCACTCGTAAAGTGAATAACGATTTACGACTCAAGGCATCCGCAACCACATTCGCCTTTCCGGGTGATAATCAATGATCGTTCATAATCCTTTAACACTCAAGCCAAGGTCTTTGTCGCAGATTTAAGTCTCTTTGGGTCATCAAATATTTGAGACTTTTGTGATCCGAGTATACATGGCACCTTTCACCAAATAAGTAATGTCGCCAAATCTTTAAGGCGAATACGATAGCGCCAATTCGAGATCATGAGTCGGATAATTTTTCTCATGTGGCTTTAATTGCCTCGACGACAGGCCACAACTCGACCTTCTTGCATTAATACGCAACCTAACCCAAGTAGAGAGGCGCCACTATAGATAACAAACTCCTTGCCGGACTCGGGTTGCACTAGAATTGGGGCTTCACCAAATAAGTTTTCATTGATCAAGCTTTTTGGCATTTCTCGTCCATTCGAACTTAACATCCTTTTGGAGTAGCCGTCATCGGCGTGGCTATCGTTGAGAACCCTTTACAAATCGTCGGTAATAACCTAAGCAAGCCCCAAAAAGCTCGAACCTCAATAATATTTCTGAGGTTTCCAATTAAGTATGGCTGAAATTTTATTCGGTCGACTCGAATACCCGGCGAGATACCACATGACCCAAGAAGCTAACCTCTCTTAACCGTAACTCACACTTGTGAACTTAGCATATAATTGCTTGTCCCATAAAATTTGCAAGACTAACCGCAGTGTTCAAAGATGTTCGGTCTCATTTCTTGAATAGACCAAGATGTCATCAATGAACACGACTACGAATCGATCCAAATATGGTCTAAAGATCCGATTCATTAAGTCCATAAATACCGTAGGGCATTAGTGAGCCCAAACGGCATCACTAGGAACTCATAGTGACCATATCTCGCTCAAGGCGCCTTGGGCACGCCTCAATCTCGGATTCGCAATTGATAGTAGCCCGATCTCAAATCTATTTTCGAGAACACCGAGGCTCCCTTCATTGATCGAACAAGTCATCAATACGTGGCAACGGATATTTGTTCTTTATCGTCGCTTTGTTGTCGACGATAGTCGATGCACGATCGCATGGTTCCATCCTTCTTCTTCACGAACAGACCGCGCACCCAAGGCGAAAAACTCGGCGAGCAAAACCTCTATCCACCAATTCTTGCAACCGAACTTTCAACTCCTTTAATTCCGTTGGGGCCATACGATACGGAGCTATCGAAATTGAGTGGTACCAGTACCAATTGATGCCAAATTCTATTTCCGAACAGTGGTAAACCCGGTAATTCTTCGGGAAAACATCCGGTATTCACAAACCACGGGCACAGATTCGGGTTTCTTTCTCGATTCCTTGTCATCGAGCACGACGCAAGGTACGCTTCGCACCTTTTCTTACATATTTCGGGCCAACATCGCGATATTACGGTGGCAACCCTTTAAGTCCGTGGACTCAACCCGAATTATTTCATTATTCGCGACCTCAAATCGATAGTCTTGCTCTTGCAATTTACAACCGCATCGTGCATGGTCAACCAATCCAAACCAAGAATAACATCGAACTCATCGAACGGCAAAAGCATCAAGTCCGCCGGAAAACAAGAACCTCGGAACACTAGGGACTTTTCTTGCACACTTTGTTAACAAGCACGTAATGACCCAAGGGTTTGACACCGAATTACAAACTCAAGAGACTCAAATGGGCAAAGTCTTCTTTGGATGCTAAGGTTTCACATATATATGAATGAGTAGAACCAGGTCAATCAAAGCAATTACATTTGTATTGAAAAGAGTGAAAGTACCGGTAATAACATCCGAGAGGCAGATCCTCGGCGTGCGCGATGGCATAAGTCCTAGCAGAGCACGAGCCTCGGATCGATGGTAGCATCTCTAGATCCTCTCGACCGCCAACGACATTGCCCATATTTCTAGGTGGTCTACCTCGGCGATGGTAGCACCGGGTTTGCACTCGACTTGCATTACGTTCGTGCATCCTCGGGCAATCCTTCATAAAGTGGTCGGCCGATCCACACTTATAGCAGAGCGATCACGAAACCAACAGCTCCCGAATGCCATTTGCCACAATGTGGACACTCGCCTCTCTCGGCGATCATTTCCGCCACCGGCGATCGAGGTGACTCGTGTGGTCACAGGGGTCGATCGCGTCCTCGTCTAGAAAAGCCCAAACGCCTCTAGACCGGCTCGCATCATCTCGAAATCTCTTCGATGCTTGTTGAAGAGACTTTCCGAGGACCTCTTCGAATTCTCCAATCCCACATCAGCTTTTTGTTTCTCCTTTCTAAGCTCTTCGCTTTACAAGCTCGCTCAACAAGTACTACGAACTCTCGATCTCGAGAATGCCAACAAACATCCTTATATCATCATTCAGCCCATCCTCAAGCGTTTACACATAATAGCTTCGGACGAAATGCATTCTCGCGCGATCGGCTAAGCCTCACAAACTTTCGTTCGTGAGTCAGTAACGGACATAGAACCTTGCTTAAGATCAAGGAACTCCCTCCGCTTTTGGTCGATGAATCTCGATCGATATACTTTTTGAACTCGGTTAGAAAGAATTCCCAAGTCACTTGCTCTCTAGGCACCACAAGTCGAGTACTCCACCAATAGTAGGCGGACTCGCGTAGCAAGGAGATGGTACACTTTAAGCACTCATCGGTGTACAGGATAGCTCATCAAGCACCCGGATAGTGTTATCTAACCATAATTCAGCTCGCTTCGGCATCATCATCATCCGTAGCCTTAAATTCAGTGGCCCCATGTTTTCGAATCCTATCGATCTGGGGCTTACCCGACCTTATTGGGTCACCACCGAGGTATCGTAGGTGGGGTTGCATTCGTCGGGAATGGAGGTGGTGGAACAACCGTGTTGGTTCGAATGTATTGATTAAACCATTCGCTCATCACACTATAAAAGGCTTGCCTAGCCTCATCATTAGGATTACTGGCCATAGGTTGAGAGTCCGGCGCTGTCCCTTCTTGCGCGGAGCAGCGCCACACTCTCCACATCATCAGCTATCGCTTCGGTTGGGATCGGGATCCATTGCTATAAACAAACATGAAGTCAAATTGTCGTAATTCATCACACTATCGATTCATCATTTAATGGCATGTATAGCTAGACCCCAAACACATCACGGTAGTCCTAGAATCGACTAAACCGTGGCTCGATACCAATAAAATTGTAACACCCCAAAACCCGAGACCATCGCCGTGTCGGACCCGAGGGTTAACAAACCAAGTTCACATGTTTTTGCCCACCAATTTGACATTTCCAGTCAGGCTGGAAAACTGCGTCACTGTCGCCTTAAAATCATATCTCGAGTTTCAAAACTCGGAAACTGGTTTCGTAAATTTTCCTGAATTTAGACTCATATATCCATCCATGGATTTATTTCTAGGATTTTGGTCTGGCCAATTGGTACAGTTTATTAGTTAAAGTTACCCCTGTTACAGGGATCGACTGCTCCGACCTTCGCGCGGTATAACTTGAATATCTCTCTGTACAGGGCTTTAATTCTGGTGTCGTTTGTTTCTAATGAAACTAGACTCAAAATGGAATCTGTACATATAAGATATATCTCCTAATTCTTTTGGATAATTTATAGTGAATTTTAAAGTTGCGACAGGGAACCCAGAAACCATTCTGGCCCTGTCTCACAATAGCTTTAATATCTCTTAACCTGTAACTCCTATGACCGTTTCATTTCTTCCATATGAAAATAGACTCATCAAGGTTCATTTACATAGCTTATTCACTATCTAATTCCATTCCTATGAATTTTGGTGATTTTTCACATTCACGCCACTGCAGCTGGCAGCATCTGTTTTAAGATAGGACTCACCTATTTGGTGGTCTCCATGATTCAACTAGCCTTACCATACATAGGTTCATATATGATCATTTTAACCGTGCCAATGGCTGATCATATGACCAACATTCTCATTTCCAAGCCATAGCCACATCATGACACAAAATATATACATACAACCCACAATTAGTCTAAGTTCATACTTCCTTTTCGAGCCATTTTCGCATCGGCCGTACATACTTACATTACAACATATTTAACAAACAAGGGTAGTCCTATACATGCCATCTCAAGTTCAAACAAAATTTATACCAAAATGGAGGCTTGATAGTGTGGATGACTTGACTTCAACGATCCCAAATCCGATTGCCTCGAGCGAAATCTAGAAAACTAAGAGCCAAAGCAACGGGTAAGCATTTTTATGCTTAGTAAGTCTCAAGGAATATAATGAACTATAATTTACAGCAATACATTCACATAGCCAAATGCATCATTTCATTAATACACATTCTTACTTCATACTTCATCATTATATAAGTTCGCAAAGCATCAATCAATTCAATAACTGAAATTCATTAGTCGATTGAGCGAATGTTGCTCAAACACGCCGACTTTCCAATGCACATATAACGTACCTTATCCTTTGGGCTGTCCGAGTGTACTAATTAAATTCATTTCAGCAACCAACACTCACCTCCAGCCCAAGATTCTTCGGAATATAACCGGATATAATCAAGTGCACAAATGCCTTCGGTCTTAGCCCGGATAGAATAACTCGCACGAATGCCTTGGTCTTAGCCGGATGTAGCCACTAGCACAATTGCCTTCGGGTCTTAACCCGGATATAATTTCCAGCATAATTGTCTTCGGGCTTAGCCCGGATATCATTCAATTTCTCATGCACACATACATCAATAATCATTGGACATACATATTTCATTTTCGTTACTAAGGCTCAAACACAATTAATATCATTAGCATATTCGCCTTCGGGACTTAGCCGGGTGGAATTCAAATACTCATACACACCTAATCAATAATCATACACATCCATATTTCATCTCACATAATTCAAGTAAGGTCACTTCTTGAGGACTTACCTCGGATGTTGTCGAACGGCTTTTTCGGCTATTCGATCACCTTTTCCTTCCCTTGTCCAATTGTGGCCCTCTTGGCTCTTGAGCTAATTCAAACAAATTCAATTTATTAAAACCTCATTGTGCTTGCTTATGGCGAATATGACAAGGATTTTAGATGGTCATATGGCCACTCTTTAGCTTGAATACACAATGGTCATGCACATTTTATACTACATCAAGCAATTCAATACAATTTGTTTAAACATCAAGGAAATGCTAAGGCCTTCAATGGGCTACCCAAGGCGAATATTCATGTACATGTTGAGGTCAAAATTTGCACTTAATACCTCACAAAAACAGCATGCAATCTACTAATTAATGCTTGCACATTGTGGCCCAAAACTTATAATATAGCATCAAGCACTTATATGTGTGTTAGGTCAATTGTGCTTGCAATTTCACAAGCATTCTTCCACATTTTCTTCTTTAAATCAATATATTCATCACTTAGTTCATAACCAAACAAAATGTGCAATCATATATATGCATATATGAGCATGGCGAATTTTCAAGGTGTCCATAGCCATCCAAAACACAAACTTTTAACTAACATGCAAGAAGCATGAATCATGCTCAAGAATGCATCATGGCCAAGTATGACAATCATGCTCCTTTTCAACTTTAATCATGATAAAACAAAGAGAAAACTCAAAATCTTACTCATGAGTAGAAAATCCATCATTGCATGCATCATCATCAAGCTTCACACTTAGCATGCAATGGCTTTATCACTATAACAACTTTGGCCAAATACCATTTCCATGGCATACCAAAGATTTGAGCCATGGCTAACATGCACATCAAGTTAGCAACCAAAACATGCATGAAACTCCCAACACAACCCCATACATACCTTAATCTTGATGCAAATTTAGCCAAATCACCTTCTAGATCTCTTCTAAACAAAGGAAATGAAGCAAAATCCTTCTTCCTCTTAGTATTTTCGGCTAAAAAGATGAGAAAGGATGAACAAGTTTTTTTGTTTTCTCCTCTTGGTTGCACGGCAATGGGGGAATGCTACTCTCTCACACACATTTTTTTCATTCTTTTCTCACCCATGCTTATTTGTTTATGATTTTCTCCCTAATGCCCAACAAAACATGTTTCATGACATGTTTAACCCATATTTCTTTGTCATGGCGGCCATTACTTGTAAAAGGGGAATTTGACATGCAAGTCCATTATTTTGCATGCATGCTTTAATTAGTCATCACATATTTCCCTATCGTACTTTCAAAGTTTACTACTAAGTCCTTTCTTATAAATTAGCACCTAATTAATAAAAATCGAGACACGAAATATTTACGCATACCAATTCCACATTCAATAAGTACGGAATATAACACTTAATTATTCTTGTGACTCGGTTTCGTGGTCCCGAAACCACTCTCCGACTAGGGTCACATTCGGGGTGTCACAGACCATAAAAGCACTTTGAAAAAACTATATTTTAAGAAAGACATAAGCCTCGAGGAAAAATTGAGAAATGTCCCGCCAAGAATGCTGAGGTACCAATGGGAAGATGCGATTAGATTCTGGAATTCAAAGAAAGGAGAGGTATTACGTATTTCCAAACTTTTATATATAGTGTTTACTATATACGTAATAATAATTTCATTATGTAAGACCGTGAGCGAGTTGGAACAAGCAGCAGGCAAAAACAAAAATTCACGCACACGGCAGGGTCGAGAAGTTTTGCTTCTATAGCCGAGGCCGAGGTATTATGAATTTATTAATTTTGCCAAATATTAATGACTTTATACTATTAAATAATATTTTTACTACTATATTGTAGGAAGTCTCGTCAAGTCAAAAAGTTGATCGCCTTCTGCTTTTTGAGATTACGCATAGGAAGAAAGATGGATCTCCTATGACATCCAAAGCTGGAGAAATTATGGTATATTTACTTAATAAAATTTGATTTATTATAAATATTTATAATGTTTAATTATAATGGTTTAATTCATTGTTAGTAGTTTTAAAGAATGCTAAGTTATGTTGGATTCTTTTTTATTATATATTTCATTTCTAACTCTTTGATTGATTTATTAGGAGAAACTAAAGGAGAAGAAGGCGAAGTACGAAGAGATTGCTTCGACTGATAGTTCTATTAATCTTGAGAACATTGATAATAGAATTATCACTAAAGTTTTGGGTCCTGAAAGGTACGGTTGGGTTCGATTTCAAGGATCTGGTGTTACCCTGACCCAATATTTTCGATCCGGCTCCCAACAATACATGCCTTTTGGGAGTCAAGCTCAAGCTGAAGTTCAGAGGTTAAAAGACCAGATAGCTCAGATGCAAGTGATCACAGTTGAGCAAATTTTTGAGGTTCAAAGAAAATATGAAGAACTTCAGCAACAAGTTAAAGCGGAGGCAGAGAGAGGAGGCAGGTGGCAATGCTGAAGGCGTTCATGGCAAGAGAGAGAGAGAGGCGTAAGCAGCGGTGGTAGTAGAGCAGAGCAAGAAATACGATGAGCTCCAGCTACAGCTTCAGCAAATGATGCAGATGTTTCAGCAGTCGCAAAAGCCGCCTTCTTGACATTAGTTTTCTCCTTGTAAGAACGTTTTTAACATTGTCACATTTAACATTATTGTAAGAATGTTTTGAGTTACACTTAATTTATTAATTTACATCATAGATCTTTCGTTGAATTTGAAGTATCATTTAGATTTAATGTTTTTTATTGTATTTTTATGCTACATTTGCTGTTTTTGGTTGGATTTCATGCTATATTTGCTGTTTTTGGTTGGATTTAATGCAGGAAGGGTTGGAGATTGGTGAAAAATGTACATTTCAAATCTGCCAAAATTAGTTGCGTTTGTGGGAAAAGCGCCGTTAAAAGTCATTTCAAGTCTTGATCTTTTGTGGTGTTTTTTTCAGATAAACACCGCTAAATTTTGGGGCGTTACCTATAGCAGCGTTTTTTGCGGCGCTTGGGAAAATGCCATTAATAGTTTTTGCAGCGCTTAAAAGCGCTGCTAAAGGGGAAAAAAATGCCGCTAAAAGTCTGTTTTCTTGTAGTGCTAGAGTAGTAGTACGATTCCTTAAGAAACTTTTCTCTCGATTTGGTACACCTAGAGCAATTATCAGTGATAGGGGTACTCATTTTTGTAACACCCAATTTGAAAAAACCGTCAGGAAATACAGAGTTCATCACAGAACAGCTACCCCTTATCACCCTCAACTAGTGGCCAAGTCAAAGTAGCAAACCGAGAGCTTAAATGTATCCTAGAAAAGACAGTAGAATTAAACAGGAAGGATTGGGCGATGAAAGTAGATGATGCTTTATGGGCTTACAGAACTGCTTTTAAGACTCCCATAGGAACATCACCTTACAGACTTGTTTATGGGAAAAGTTGTCACCTACCATTTGAGTTGGAACACAAAGCATTTTGGGCTATAAAATTTCTAAACCTTGAATGCAGTTGAACGAATTAGATCAGTGGCGAGCCAATGCATATGAAAATTCGCGCTTATATAAGGAAGCGATGAAGTGCCGCTACGACGCTCGTTTGAAGCAACGAAGGCAATTTCAAGTTGGAGATCTTGTCCTGTTATATAACTCGAGGCTCAAATTATTTCCTGGAAAGCTTAAATCACGATGGTCAGGTCCTTTCGTAGTTCAAACTGTGTTTCCATATGGTACAGTAGAGGTAAGTCATCCATCACAAGGCACTTTTAAGGTAAATGGACATCGTCTCAAAATGTATAATGGTGAGAATTTCAAAGACGATAAAGAGGAGCTACGGCTCCATGAAGTTACCTAAATACACCCACAACTTAGAGTCGAGCTTAAACTATAAACAAGAGCTTCTCGGGAGGCACCCCGAGCACTAACGGTGCTAACTTCTTTAAATTTTAGCCTTTAACATTTAATTAACTAACTGAGTCATTGAACACAGGATTTTTAGAACCACAAAGCCAGGAACACGGGCGTGCCGTAGGCCATGCACATACCACGGGATGAAACACGGTAGTGCGATACGGTCGTGTGAAAATAGGGCAAAAATTTCTTCCCCAACACGGGATGCAATAAGTTGCCACGGCCACGTGACATGGCAGTGGGCGAAACTGCCAAAATAACACTGGTGTGCGACATGCCCGTATTTTGAAACCATGGGCAAACCTATCAATTTAACGCGGGCGTGTGCCTTCATACACGGGCGTGGGAGAAGTGAACGAAGATTGACACGGTCGTGCAACATGGCCGAGTACACCGATGTGCCCAATTTTAAAAACCACGAAATGCACGGGCTGAAATGAAGGCACACGAGCATGCACCACGGCAATGTGCCCCAATTTCTCTATAAACACCTATTATCTATGTTAGCTTTATCTTTATATTTTGAAATTACTTTTTATTTACTGTTTATACTATTTTATCTTGAGTTTTTACAATTTTCAATTTCAGCTATTCCATTACGAGTAATTATGCTTCCTTATAGTTCCTAATTCTGTCACAGTTATAAAGAGCTCCAAAGATCATCATTGCATAGGAACTAAAAACTCCATCAGGAAAGGTTCTCTACGAATGCCATGTCCTGTTCAACCACGACCATAGCTACCACAAGATATAATATTCTTTTGGCGCAGGACTTATGGACTAATAAACCTCTACCACCATCAGAGTATCCTTCTCCACTTTCACACCGATTATTCTCCAAAACTCCAGTTCAAGGAATTCATTCATCATTCAGGAAGTTTCACTTCTCTCCCTATCTTATGATTATAAATCTATCTTTTTCAATATATCTACCTTTGTACATTGAGGGAAATGTACATCCTAAGTGTAGAGGGTCTTTTATATCATCATTAAAAATCCCTGAATTATGTCTTATTCTCACGTAAATCACTCATATCACTATTAGAATGAATTGTAATTAACTTATGATTTTTATTGATATGTCTTGAATTAAAACTTAGGCATTCATGCATTGATTGTTTAAACATTAAGATATTAAAGAATCAAGCATCATAAGTTGACTTTTGAATTTAAAATTTTATAGGTTGTTTCTCCTAAGTTTAGGTATTATCTTGAGTTGAAATTCACAGGTTTAAACATCAAAAAGCCATAATTTTTGTGAGATTTTGAGCCTTTAGAGCATCTACTATTTCTTTCATGCTCACTTTTATTGTTGCTTTAAGTGTGTCAGTATTGAATTATTATTCTAGAACTTGCTTGACTATGCATGTCAAGACCACACCATTTGATTTGATATGTCAAAATGATATGGCACTTAGGTTTAACCCACTCACTCCACAAAAGCCTACCTTCATAATTAACCCGTAGTAAACCCCTTTGAGCTTAACAAGCCATTAATTGATTTACCCTCAATATTAACCCATAAACCATTATTGTTGAAATCCCCTAATTTGATCCCTATTTTTGTCGAGATTTGATTTGAACTAATTGCGTAGCTATGCTTTGCTCTTATATGTATTTGACTTGTTCTTAAAAAAAAACATTCATACTTACATATTAATAGTAATTCGGTAGTGTTGAGCTGCAGTATCTAAATTCTATTTTCTGAGAAGAAGCTCACTTGTACTCAATTGATGTTTAATTACTTTTTCTAGTTAGGAAATTTTTCAATTCAATCTCGATTATAACCTTTTCTTTCAGCTTGTGACCACACCCCTTAACCAAAGCCACGTTACAACCCTTTAAAGACCTTTTGATTGATGTTCATTTCAATATATAGTGGTGGAGATTTGATTTTCATGCAAGCCTATGGTAATGACTTGTCATTATTGACTATTGAGTGCTTCATGTATTGTCCTTAAACACCTCAAGTGATTTGAGTGAATTTTTAGTGAAGATGTGAAACTTTATGATATTTTGAGTCGAAGGTAATTACTTAGATGAGAGGAGACACCTATGCTTTCATGATAAAATACTCAAGTTGGAATGCTTTGGAACTTTGATGTTCTTTCAGTCAAATTCTCAATGTATGATTACTTATGAATTATTTTGAGATATTATTAATAGGAATTATAATTTAAGAATAATTTATTTTGATTGTGAGTTAAGGGTTTTGCTTGAGGACAAGCAAATGCTTAAGTGTGGGGGTATTTGATCAACTGTAATTTTTACATATTTTTACCTCATGCCTAACGTATTTATGGATTGTTTCTCCTTAGATTTGGTGAATTCAATGCTCCTAATCCTTTAATTTCATGTTTTATACATAGGAGAGCATAGGAGAGTAAAAAGAGCGAGAAACGGGCTGAAAACGGAGAAAATAGACCCACATGGGAAAACAACATGGCCTGGACTTCCTCACATGGCCGTGTCACATGGCTGTGTCAATTTGGCAGGATCGAAGCATGACTTACACGGGTGGATCACACACCCGTGTCCATTTAATAGCCTTGACCATGGCCTTTAGTAATCGCACACGGGCATGTCACACAAGCGTTTCCCTGCCGAACCCAAGATATGCTACAAGGTTGAATCAGTCCACTAAGGGATGACCCAATTCGGAAAAGGCCAATTTTGAGGGCTCTTAGGCATTCCAAAGCCTATTTAAACACTTGATGAGGCACTTAGGCAAGGGGATGCAGAGTAAGAAGCAAGGAATTACTCAAGGAAAGCCGATTGATCCATCTCAAGAGCCGGATTCATCATCAAGACTGGAGATCTCCCTTCAAGTTCCTTCAGGAGTTTTGGGTTTTCTTATGTTTTTTTTATCTTTATGCTTTTGAGATGTTTTCTTTCATAAGTCTGAACTAAACCCTAAATACCTAAGGGGAATGAAACCTAAGACAGATCTTTTTATTATTATCTGAATTGTATGATAAATATTTGACTTGTTCTTAATTATGTGTTCTTAATCCTTGTTTTGATATTCCAGGATATTGATTCAAGTTAAGCTCTTACTCAGAGGAGGAATAGACCCTGTCTAAGAGTGAATTTGTCATAATTACGCAAAGTTGATTGCGCGCCTAGAGATAGGGTGACAAGATTTTGTCGGATTAGGGTGAAACCTAATAAGGGAATCCATAGATTGAGTTAATGCAATTCTAGGGTGTTAATTAGAAAGAGATTTCAATTGTTCAACCTAGGGTTAGACGTTATTAGTCTCAAGAGAGATACTAATATAACTTAGGGATTTCTACGAATCAAGTCAAATGAATAAATTTTCTAATTCAGAGTCAAATAACAAGTGAAGTCTAGGTGGATTTGTCCTTAGTTATTGTCTCAATCAATCGAATTTTCCCAAAAGTATTTTCCCAAGTTTTTCTTTCTGTGTATTCTTAGTTAGTAATTAGTTTAGACAACCAAACCTCTTAAATTTTAGGCTAGATAAAAAAAAAAGTAAATACTAGAACTCGTAGTTCCTTTAGGTTCGACAATCCGGTCTTGCTGAACTATACTACTATTTGATAGGTACACTTGCCTTAATCGTGATAATAAGTTAGTCTCAAGAACGTTTCATTTATAAATCTTTAAAACCTATTACAAATATCACGCATCATTTATGCACCATCTTGACGGGCTTTCCATAATGTCATAACGCCATATCACCATGGTCTGGCTCAGCATAATCCCCATGTTTAATGTTCTAGTGAACCACTTGCACTAATATACTAGCGGACTCTATTGGTTGCCTTATCTAAGCTGAAGTCTTGCACCCTTCTCGCCACATATTCCGTTAGTCTTAGTAGACCACCCATGTTTACTATCCCGGGGGACTATTTATTCTGTGTTTACTGTCCCAGCAAGATATCTCTATGGATTCCATGGAGCCTTTCATCTATGGTCTTACAATGATTCACCATCTTATCATACTATCATATGATGCCTTAGAGTCTTTCATCCATAGTCTTACTCATTATACCTGGCTGCCATAGCCTCTTTTATCTATGGTATTATACCATATACCAAATACCTTGTACCATGCTACCATGGCATCTTTCATCCATGGTCTTACGCTACATACCTCATGCCAAAAATGTCATAGCCTTTTTTATCTATGGTTTTAAACCATATACCATCGTTACAGTGTTGCCTCAAAGGACCAGTTGCTACTACCGTTGCGGTAAATATCTTTCCATAATTTTATTTCCCAAATCCTCCTCCCATTACCTCCTTTAGACCACTTAACATTGATTCTCCTTCTGACACGTTCGCAGCTCTTGAGGCTTTAATGTGGGAGCATATGACTTGCACAGAAGCTATTGTACAAGGGAATTCATCTTCTATTTAAGCGTTGGAGGCATAATTAGGAGAACCTACTTCGAATCTAAATACTCAACCACTGGGCACACTACCTAGTGACATAAAAAATTCCAGTCCAAGGGGGAAAGAACACTGCAAGGCTACCACTCTCAAGAGTGGTAAATAAATCGGCGAGCTAACTATAGACTCTAATACAGCACCTCAAGATACTGGTGAAATGATCCCTGGTGAGAAGTTTGAATCTAAAGAGCTTGTCGATGTACCAAAAAAAGAAGTTCCACAAATTGTCACTCATATGCCTAATGTCTATCCCTCGAAATTGTCGTCACAATCAAAGGTGTTGATGCAATCAGATGTATCTTTACTTTTACCTTTTCCACAAAGATTTAGGGAGAATAAGCAGGATAAGCAGTACCAACAGTTCCTGAACACACTAAAGCAACTTCAAGTCAATATTCCTTTAATAGACGCTCTTGTGCCAATTTCAAATTATGGAAAATTTATGAAGGAGCTCTTGTCTAAGAAGAAGAAGCTCAGTGATATGGAAACTGTAACACTCCTAACCCGTATCCGCCGCTGGACTGGGTTACGAGATATTACCAATCAAAACATAAATTCGAACAATCACATGCATATACTTGTACAAACTTATAAATCAATAAATCTTAGTATAAAAATGGATACAACTTTTTAATTATACAAAATATACAATCATACCTCAAATGAAAAAGTCACAGGTAAATAGAATTCTCAAAATCAAGTATATTAATCCATTCCAACATTTTCATGTCAAGATCGACTTTTAATATGGTACATATTTTGTCAAATTATGTTATAATTAAAAGACATACACACTGACTACTTAGCATTTACTTACTATTGTACAAATCATCATTCAATTTGCCATTTTCATTTCATTTAGTTGAATTTAAAAGCATTATCCATGATGCTTAACAATTATTCATTTCTAACCTTATTCACCCATTTTAAAAATCAATACTTATTTAATATGCATATTAAAACATATACCGAATATATTTCTCCTATTCATAACCAGCATTTTAACTTATTAATGTAAAACTCATTATAACACAATATACATTCCCTATTCATGCATAACCGAACATATCATTAGACATCATCATGTTTATATTTATAAACATATATATATCTTAAGACAAATTATATATCAAGTCAATTCCTTATGCATAATTATTTATATATTTAAGTGCCAAATACCAAGTTGATCAAAACCATTTCAAATGACTTCATTTATAACAAACAAATCAAAACAGTCAACATTCAGACATTTTTAAGCTATGGTTCACTTATTGCTAA
Source organism: Gossypium arboreum (assembly GCF_025698485.1). Classification (NCBI taxonomy): domain Eukaryota; kingdom Viridiplantae; phylum Streptophyta; class Magnoliopsida; order Malvales; family Malvaceae; genus Gossypium; species Gossypium arboreum. The sequence continues at coordinate 88,488,030 of NC_069070.1, read as the reverse complement.
TCATGACTCAATTTAATAGCAAAATCATGGTACCAAATTTAAACATACAAACATAATCCAACTAAGTTTTAACCGTAAATACATATCAACTTAAGGAGATCATTTCTATCATTACAATACGTTAATCACACATAAACTTATTCAAAACATGAATCTTAAATACAGTGTACCAACAAATCAAAACAAATTATCTTATGCACATATATATATTTATAAGCAAAGTTGAACCACAACTTAAACATAACCAGCATATTCAATTCCACTTTATGACCGAATATACCAAATTTGTATATGTATCACCTATCCAAAACATTAGCCGAACCAATTAATCATGCCAATGACTGATTCTACCATGCCACATGCAAGGTCATAGCCAACCTTAATATATAATCACATTATGCGTGTAATGCCCCCGTTCCCGAGACCGTCGTCGGAGTCGAGTACAAGGTGTTACTAAACTTAATTCATTAATTAAACAACTTAAACAATTTATTTTAAAATTTCCAGACAAGCTAGCTAATTGCGTCACAGTCGATTAAAAATTCATATCTCGAGTTACAAAACTCGAAATCCAAATCCGTAAATTTTCCATAAAAATAGACTCATATGTATATCTACTAATGTTTTTCTAGAATTTTTGGTCAAGCCAATTAGTACAGTTTATTAGTTAAAGTCTCCCCTCTTTTAGGGTTCGACTACTCTGACCCCTGTGTATTACGAATCAGATATATCCTTGTACAGAGTTTTGATGATTATGATGTTTGTTTCTCATAAAACTAGACTCAATAAGAAATCTGTACATATAATGAATGACTTCTAATTATTTTTACAATTTTTGGTAGATATTCAAATTCAGAACAGGGGATTCAGAGACCACTCTGACCCTGTTCCACCAAAACTTAAATATCTCATAAAATATAACTCATTTACCTGTTTTGTTTCATCCATATGAAAATAAACTCATCAAGCTTCGATTTCATAACTTATTCATCATTTAATTCCATTTCTTACTATTTTTAGTGATTTTTCAAATTCACATCATTGCTACAGTAATATTCTGTTTTGTGGCCAATTTTACCTTTCCAAGGATTTTCATGGTTTAGTTAAGACATAAAGCATACATGTTATCATATATAAACTTGATTAGCCATTCCAATAGCTAATCATTTACAAACCCTTTTCTTACCAAACCATAACCATATCCTATGATCATTTACACAAAGTGAGTATAGTGCTATACATGCCACATTCAAAATATACAAGCCATTTTACCAATTTAGGTCTTTAGATAGTGTGAACGAGCCTTCGACCTATCCCAATACTCAAGCCGGCTTGTCAAAACTACAATGAATGTAAATGAGGGAGTCAGCATAAATTCTTAGTAAGTTCACATGCAAATAACAAGTAACATAATCATGCCATTCAACATAAACATTATTTGCATAAACAAAACCAAGACATTCATGTTACATTTGCATTTAATATCTTACTACAATTTCATCATACTAAGTGCTCAACCCGAGGGTTTAAACACATAACTTTCAAATTTTCTTATTCATCACACTTACCAACATGTCACCTTCGTATTAGGCATTCTCCCTATTCTATTAGAGATCTCTCGTTGAACACATCGGAATATGATTTTGGATACACGGATAATGTGCACATAAGTGCTATACTCATAGCTAAACAAGCTCGATAGCTTTTGAAATCTATGTAGCCAAGCTACCATGTAACCCGCCCATAAACGAACTTGGACTCAACTCAACGAGCTCGGGCGTTCACATCCATAAGTGAACTCAGACTCAACTCAACGAGCTCGGATGCCTAGTTACATCTCACAAACTCGGACTCAACTCAACGAGTTTGAAACTCAACCATCCTAGTGACATGTCACTTGTACCCTAATCTATTCCCAAGGTTCAAACGGAATTCTTTTCAATTACACATTTTGATCACCTTCTTCGGAATATAGAAATCGATACATGCTAACATCTCATACTTATCAAGTTGTTCACATAATTTGTATATCACCAAATAATAATTTACAAAACATCATATTTCATGATAATAAGTATCATGTCAATAAATAACATTAAATCACTTAAAATTAAAATTATGTTAACTTATCTATACATGAACTTACCTTTATATAAAATATTAGCAATCGAGCCTATTCCTCATAAACTTTGGTTTTCCCTTGACCACGACTTGAATCTCATTTCTCTTGATCTATAATGCCAAATTAATTTATTTAATGAATACATTCATCAAAAAACCCCCTAATACGAACTTTGGCAAAATTACCATTTTGCCCTTAAACTTTCACATATTTGCACTTTTGCCTCAAGGCTCGTAAATTAAACCTCATCCTATTTTCTTATGTTTTATGACATGCTGATTATTTTTCCCTTTTATGGCAACATCAAATTCACACTCTAACATGTACTTATGACTACTAGGTATTTTTACTGATTAAGCCATTTTACTCGTTTTCACTTAAAACCGAGTAGCACAAGTTGTCTAACATAATTTAAAACCTCATATTATATCATAACACACCAAAATACACAAATTTCACCTATGATTATTTTTCCAAATATGAACCCTAGGTTGAATTATTGCTAGCATAAGTTAATTCGAGCTACCGGGATTCTAAAAACGTAAAGAACATTAAAAATGGGGCTTGGAATCACTTACTATGGAGGTTGAAAGCTTGAAACAAACCTTAGCTATGGATAACCCTTGAAATTTCGGCCTAATGAAGAAGATGGACAAAAATTGGCTTTTAATTTTGTTTTTAATTCATTTTAATAACTAAATGACCAAAATACCCTTAGTTAAAAACTATGGTGTTCTATCTTCCTTTAGGTATTTTTGTCCAAACTAGTATAATGGTCTAATTACTATCCAAGGACCTCCACTTTAAAAAACCATTACTCACAAGTACTTAATACCTTTGTGAACTAGAACACACATTTTACAACTTTTGCAATTTAGTCCTAAATATCAAATTGGACCCTCTATCGATAAAATTTCTGAACGAAATTTTCACACAATCATGTAATCATGCCATAGACCTTAAAATGATAATAAAATAAAATTTTCTACCTCAGATTTGTGGTCACAAAACCACTATTCTGATTAGGCCCTAATTCGGGATATTACAACTCTTCCCCCTTTAAGGATTTTCGTCCTCGAAAATCTTACGGGTAAACAGGTGTGGGTATTGATTTCTCATAGTTTCCTCAGGTTCCCATATAGTCTCTTCTACCCCGTGCTTTTGCCACAATACTTTCACGAGAGTGACACTTTTATTTCATAAGTCATATCCAATCGTCGCTCAATTTCTGTCGGTGAAATTATATGTGAAGGATCCGAACGATACCGACGTAGCATAGATACGTGGAACACATCATGCATCTTCTGTAATTTAGATGGCAATGCTAACCGATAAGCTACTGGTCCAACTTTTTCAATTATTTCATACGGTCCAATAAAACGCGGACTTAACTTGCCCTTCCGACCAAATCTAAGAACTTTCTTCCATGGAGACACTTTTAAAAATACTTTATCACCAACTTGAAACTCATTTTCTTTCGTTTCAAATCCACATAAGATTTTTGTCTATCCAAAGAAGCTTTCAAACAATCTCGAATCACTTTCACTTTTTCTTCAGTTTCTTTTATTAGATCAACTCCATAAATCTGATTTTCCTTGAGTTCAGTCCAATACAATGGCGTCCAGCATTTACGACCATACAATGCTTCATAAAGTGCCATCTTCAAACTCGTCTGATAACTATTATTATAAGCAAATTCTATCAAAGGTAAGTGTCTTTCCCAACTACCTTGAAATTCAAATATACAACATCTGAGCATGTCTTCAAGAATCTGAATCACTCTCTCTGACTGTCCATCAGTTTGTGGATGAAAAGCAGTACTGAAATTTAACTTCGTACCTAATGCCTCTTGCAACTTTTGCCAAAACCACGAAGTAAATCTTAGATCTCTATCCGAAATGATTGACAAAGGTATTCTATGAAGTCAACAATCTCACTGATATATAATTCAGCCAACTTATTAAGAGAATAATCCGTACATACCGGAATAAAATGAGTCGATTTAGTCAGTCTGTCAACTATTACCCAGATGGCATTTTTCTTCCCCGGAGTTAACGGCAACCCAGATACAAAATCCATAGTTATTCGATCCCATTTCCATTCAGGAACCATGATAGGCTGGAGTAGTCCCGAAGGTACTTGGTGTTCAGCTTTCACTTGTTGACAAATTAAGCACTTTGATACAAACTCAGAGATATCTCTTTTCATTCCACTCCACCAATACATTTTCTTCAAGTCATTATACACTTTTGTACTACCTGGGTGAACTGCCAAACAATCATTATGTGCTTCATGCAAAATCTTTTGAATCAATTCATCATTTTTCGATACACAAATCCGATTTTTAAACATCAAGCAACCATCAGAACCGATTCTGAAATCTGATCTCATATCAGCTTCACACTACTTTCTCTTGGCTTGCAAATCTTGGTCATTTTTCTGAGCTTCACAAATCTCTTGTAAAAATATCGGTCTTACTCTTAATTCTGCTAGAATCGAACCATCATCTAATACCTTTAACTGAGTATTCATAGCTCTCAAAGCAAATAGCAACTTTCTGCTCAAAGCATCGGCAACCACATTCGCTTTTCCCGGATGATAGTCAATAACAAGCTCGTAATCTTTCAATAACTCCAACCATCTTCGCAGTCTCAAATTCAAGTCTTTTTGTGACATCAAGTACTTAAGACTTTTGTGGTCGGTATATACTCGGCACTTTTCACCCTACAAATAATGTCGCCAAATCTTCAAAGCAAACACTATAGCAACCAATTCCAAATCATGAGTCGGATAACTCCTTTCGTGAGATTTTAATTGCCTCGAAGCATAAGCCACCACTTTTCCTTCTTGCATAAGTACACATCCTAAGCCATTTCGAGAAGCATCACTATACACCACAAATTCTTTACTTGATTCGGGTTGTACCAATACCGATGCTTCAGTTAATAACTTTTTCAATTCTTCAAAACTCTGTTGACATTCTTTCATCCACTCAAATTTAACATCCTTTCGGAGTAGTCTAGTCATAGGAGCAGCAATTAAAGAAAATCCATTTACAAACCGCCGATAATACCCAGCTAGCCCCAAGAAACTTCTAACCTCGGTTACATTTTTCGGTGGTTTCCAATCAACATTGGCCGAAATTTTACTAGGATCAACCCGTATACCATCACCTGAAATAATGGAACCCAAAAATCCAACTGGCCGAAGCCAAAATTCACTTTTACTAAACTTGGCATATAACTGCTTATTTCTCAAAGTTTGCAAAACTATTTTCAAGTGCTATGCATGCGCTGTCTCATCTTTCGAATAAATTAAGATGTCATCTATAAATACCACAACAAATTTGTCCAAGTATGGATGAAATATGCGATTCATCAAATCCATAAACACAGCAGGAGCATTTGTTAACCTAAATGGCATGACTAAGAATTCATAATGACCGTACCTTGTTCTAAAAGCAGTTTTAGGTACATCCGACTCTTTTACTCGTAGCTGGTAGTATTCAGATCTCAAGTCAATCTTTGAAAACCATGTTCCTCCTTTTAGCTGATCAAACAAATCATCAATCCTCGGTAACGGATACTTGTTCTTGATTATCACCTTGTTTAATTGCCGATAGTCAACACACAATCTCATAGAACCATCCTTCTTTTTCACAAATAACACAGGAGCACCCTAAGGTGAAAAACTCGGTCTCACAAAACCTTTGTCAGTCAACTCTTGCAATTGCAATTTTAATTCTTTCAACTCTGCTGGTGCCATTCTATACAGAGCAATCGAGATCGGAGTTGTTCCTGGTATAAACTCAATACCAAATTTTACTTCCCTGACTGGAGGCAAACCTGACAACTCTTCTGGAAATACATCCGCATACTCACACACAATCGGCACTGATTCAACTTTCTTTTCAATTTCTTTTGTATTAATTACATACGCCAAATAAGCTTCATAACCCTTCCTCAAATATCTCTGAGCCGACATCGAAGAAATCACACTAGATAATGCCTCTGATTTGTCTGATTCAACCCGCAAAATTTTACCACTTTCACACTTCAATTCTATAACCTTTTCTTTGCAATTTACTATAGCATCATGCAATGTCAACCAATCCATACCCAAAATAACATCAAATTCATCAAACGAAAACAACATCAAGTCGACTGGAAAGTAATGACCCTGAATCATTAAAGGGCATTTCTTGCATACTTTATAAACTATCACACATTTGCTTAATGGATTCGACACTCTAATCATAAATTTTGTGTACTCAATAGGTATATTCATACTAGACACCAATTTCATGCACACATATGAATGAGGAGAACCGAGATCAATCAAAGCATTAACATTAACATCATAAAGAGAAAATATATCAGTAATCACGTCAGGTGATGAAGTATCTTCACGTGCCTTTATGGCATAAGTTCTAGCTGGAGCCCTTGCTTCAGGTTTAGCTGTTGAATCTTTGACTACATTCTTGCTGCTTGCTTCATTTCCAGCTTTCCTCGAATATCTTCCCCTGAAGTCTGCACCACTAGCTTTTACACTCTGAAATTTTTCTTTCTCAATTCTCTCTGGGCAGTCTCTAATAAAATGATCCAGAGAACCACACCGAAAACATTCATTTGCTCTACATGGGCCAAAATGATTTCTACCACACCGTTGGCACTCGGGCTTAATAAATCTCGAATTTCCCACACTAGCCACGGAAGTAGTCTGAGATTCAAAACCTACATTTTGCTTCTTAGAATTTCCATATGATTGTCCAGCCGAAACCTGAGAACGATGATTCATATTTCTAGATTTTCTATATGCTGTGAGAATGAACTGCTCGTCGATCTTTTCTTCCAATTTCTAGTCTTAGCCCCTACTTTTTTCTTCTCTTTGAGTAGTTCTCCAGCCTTGCAAGCCCGATCAATAAGTATTACCATTTCTTTTAATTCGAGAATCCCAAAAAATACTTTAATGTCTTCATTGAGTCCGTCTTCAAATCGTCTACACATTTTAGCGTATGTAGGAATATATTCTCTAGCATACTTACTCAACCTGACAAACTCCCTTTCGTATTCAGTAACTGTTGTGTTCCCTACTTCAACTCAAGAAACTCTTTATGCTTCTGATCAAAAAATCTTTCCCTGATGTATTTCTTCTGAAATTCTTCTTGAAAGAACTCCCAAGTTACTTTCTCTTTCGGTACTACTGAAATCAATGTCTTCCACCAATGATAGACTGAATCCCTCAACAATGATATAGAACATTTCAAGCATTCCTCAGGTGTACAAGACAATTTATCAAATACCCGAATAGAATTCTCAAGCCAAAACTCTGCTTTTTCGGCATCATCATCAACATTTGCCCTGAATTCTTCGGCCCCTTGCTTACGGATTCTGTCAACTGGAGTTCTGTGAAATTTCATTAGATCTACACCTTGAGGCATCGAGGGTACAGCTTGAGGAATCGGGGGAGGTGGGGGAGGTTGTGCATTCGGGTTCGTACGAACGAACTCAGTATACCAGGCATTCATCATATGGAGAAAGGCTTCCCGAGCCCCTTCTTCTCCTCCTTGACCAACAGTAGGAGGTGGATTTTCAGTTGGCACCGCCCCTTTAGCCAGAGCTGGTGCATTACTCTCTACATCATCAGCCACAGCTGGATCAGGATCCATTTACTATAAAAAAATCATTTAAAATGTCAGAAGTCGTCACACTATCACAATATATATATGGCTTGTATAGCAAAACTTGTACATACAACATGTTAGTCCGAGAACCAACTAAACCTACTCTGATACCACCAAATGTAACACCCCCATACCCGATACCGTCGCCAGAGTCGAGTACGAGGTGTTACTAAACTTAATTCATTAATTAAACAGCTTAAACAATTTATTTTAGAATTTCAAGACAAGCTGGCTAACTGCATCACAGTCGCTTAAAAATTCATATCTTGAGTTACAAAACGTGAAATCCAATTCCGTAAATTTTCCATGAAAACATACTCATATATATATCTACTAATGTTTTTCTAGAATTTTTAGTCAAGCCAATTAGTACAGTTTATTAGTTAAAGTCTCCCCAATTTTAGGGTTTGACTACTCTGACCCTAGTGTATTAAGAATCAGATATCTCCCGGTACAGAGTTTCAATGATTATACCGCTTGTTTATAATAAAACTAGACTCAATAAGGAATCTTCACATATAAATAATGACTTCTAATTATTTTTTTAAAATTTTTGGTAGATTTTCAAATTCATAAAAGGGGATTCAGAGACCACTCTGACCCTGTTCCACCAAAACTTAAATATCTCATAAAATGTAACTTATTTACCTGTTTTGTTTCATCCATATGAAAATAAACTCATCAAGCTTCGATTTCATAACTTATTCATCATTTAATTCCATTTCTTACTATTTTTAGTGATTTTTCAAATTCACATCATCGCTGCAGCAATATTCTGTTTTGTGGCCAATTTTACCTTTCCAAGGATTTTCATGGTTTAGTTAAGACATAAAACATACATGTTATCATATATAAACTTGATTAGCCATTCCAATAGCTAATCATTTACAAACCCTTTTCTTACCAAACCATAACCATATCATATGATCATTTACACAAAGTGAGTATAGTGCTATACATGCCACATTCAAAATATACAAGCCATTTTACCAATTTAGGTCTTTGGATAGTGTGAACGAGCCTTCGACCTATCCCAATACTCAATCCGGCTTGTCAAAACTACAATGAATGAAAAGGAGGGAGTAAGCATAAATGCTTAGTAAATTCACATGCAAATAACAAGTAACATAATCATGCCATTCAACATAAACATTATTTGCATAAACAACACCAAGACATTCATGTTACATTTGCATTTAATATATTACTACAATTTCATCATTCTAAGTTCTCAACCCGAGGGTTGAAAAACATACCTTTCAAATTTTCTTATTCATCACACTTACCAACATGTCACCTTCGTATTAGGCATTCTCCTTATTTTATTAGAGATCTCCCGTTGAACACATCGGAATATGATTTCGGATACACGGATAATGTGCACATAAGTGCTATACTCATAGCTAAACAAGCTCAATAGCTTTTGAAATCTATGTAGCCAAGCTACCATGTAACCCGCCTTTAAATGAACTCGGACTCAACTCAACGAGCTCGGATGCCTAGTTATATCTCACGAACTCGGACTCAACTCAACGAGTTCGAAACTCAACCATCCTAGTGACATGTCACTTGTATCCTAATCTATTCCCAAGGTTCAAATGGGATTCTTTTCAACTGCACATTTCGATCACCTTCTTCGGAATATAGAAATCGATACTTGCTAACATCTCACACTTATCAAGTTGTTCACATAATTTGTATATCACCAAATAATAATTTACAAAACATTATATCTCATGATAATAAGTATCATGTCATATAAATAACATTAAACCACTTAAAATAAAAATTATGTTACCTTATTTTCACATGAACTTACCTCTATACAAAATATTATCAATCGAGCCTATTCCTCGTAAACTTTGTTTTTCCCTCGATCGCGACTTGAATCTCATTTCTCTTGATCTATAATGCCAAATTAATTTATTTAATACATACATTCATCAGAACAGCCCCTAATATGAACTTTGACAAAATTACCATTTGGTCCCTAAATTTCACATATTTGCACTTTGCCCCAAGGCTCGTAAATTAAATCTCATCCTATATTCTTATGTTTTATGACATGCTGATTTATTTTTCCCTTCTATGGCAACATCAAATTCACACTCTAACATGTACTTATGACTATTAGGTATTTTTACCGATTAAGCCCTTTTACTCATTTTCACTTAAAATCGAGTAGCACAAGTTGTCTAACTTAATTTAAAACCTCATATTATATCATAAACACCAAAATACACAAATTTCACCTATGGGTATTTTTCCAAATATGAACCCTAGGTTGAATTATTGCTAGCAAAAGTTAATTCGAGCTACCGGGATTCCAAAAACGTAAAGAACATTAAAAACGGGACTTGGAATCACTTACTATGTAGCTTGGAAGCTTGAAACAAACCCTAGCTATGGATAACCCTTGAAATTTCGGCCTAATGAAGAAGATGGACAAAAATTGGCTTTTAATTTTGTTTTTAATTCATTTGAATAACTAAATGACCAAAATGCCCTTAATTAAAAACTATGGTGTTTTATCTTCCTTTAGGTATTTTTGTCCAAACTAGTATAATGGTCTAATTACTATCCAAGGACCTCCACTTTAAAAACCCATTACTCACAAGTACTTCATACCTTTGTGAACTAGAACACACATTTTACAACTTTTGCAATTTAGTCCTAAATATCAAATTGGACCCTCTATCGATAAAATTTCTAAGTGAAAATTTCACACAATCATGCAATCATCCCATAGACCTTAAAATGATAATAAAATAAATTTTTCTACCTCGAATTTGTGGTCACAAAACCACTATTCCAATTAGGCCCTAATTTGGGATATTACAATGCAATTCATAATTATTCATAATATACGACATCTTGATCAAAATAGACTTAAACCATAATTAAACAGAAACCAAAATAAAGCAAAATAATTATGCCATTTTTGCATGGCTAATATACATTCATTTTCAAAAAACTAACTTCAAAGCCAGCCTATACATGCCATAATTTAAGTTTAGCATATATGGTACCAAAAAAATAGATAGTGTGGTGAACTTGGCTGGCAGTCCCCAAGCTTGTACCTTGATTCCAAAACTATAAACAAAGACAAATATACACACAGTAAGCTATTTATAGCTTAGTAAGTCGTAAGCAAATAAACAATTCAATAATATTATCTATTCAACTAAACTAAATCAAATTATATCATCATTACCATATTCATTCACAAACATATAAATTTCATTATTAATATATTTTCATACATAAAAGAAATCACTTTGGCCGAATATCCATATGGTAAAATTAGCATTTTAGCATTTAATTTTCCAAGTCCATAAACATTGTAAAAACCTAATTCATATACTCTCCAATATTTTAACTCATATATCACAAAAAACTTTATATACCTAAGCTTGATATGTGACCGAATATACATGGTCTCATATGTGCACATAGTTAGGCATCATTTCAATAATATTCAATTTACTTAGTCATAAGGCCGAATACACATAGCAATTTCCCATTGATTCAACAAATGCAAAATACATGGCTTGTAGCAAAATTTCAAGCTATATACTTACTCTTTTACTAGTAACCAACAAGCTAATTCATACCTGGCCATTTAGCTCGTTTTTACTCATCCGTACACGATTTACCTTTGCTCGATGAACCATTCGAAATGGGCTAGGACACTCAGATAATCACATAAATCGTACAATGCCAACGTCCCATACGTGGTCTCACATAAAGCCACATATCGATACCACTGTCCTAGATAGGGTCTTACTCGTAAACACATATCCGAATCACAAATTGATGCCATCGTCTTACTCACACACATATATCGAAATCCTATGTCATGACATATGTATCCTAGCTATTCCTAGGGTTCATACGGGGCTTTCGGATGTCGTAATTTGATCGAAGCGAATGCTCGTACATGATTACCAAGCTTATGCATATCCGGCAATTGCATTTATAATATCATATATTTCAATTCAGCATCTATACTTTACATTTAATTAAAATTAAGTACGTCTATTTGCTTATAAACTTACTTCGGACATCATAAAACGGGACGGGGCTGCTAGTCGACAACTTTCATTTTTCCCCGGTGCAAATCTGATTTCTTTGGTTCTCGATCTAAACATATTCAAATTAAGCTCATTCAAACATATTTTCATTCAATTTAGTCCAAAAACACATAAATGGACAAATTACCATTTTACCCTGACATTTATAATTTTTACGAGTTAGTCCCTATACACAAAATTTCAAAGCACCCATGTTAGGCCGAATGGTACCCATACCTACACAAGCCCATATATTTAATTATTTTCACATTTTAGTCCCTCAAATTATTATTTTTGTAAAGTAGTCCTAATTACTCAAAATCATCAAAAACTCCAATACAAAACATGTTAATCTAAAACATATCTTTCATTTTTCATCATGAAACAATAAAAATCACAAGCTATCAACAATGGCACAGCTTAAAATATTCATCAAATCAAAAATTCAAGCATGGGTTTTGTAGTACTCGAATCAACGATCTCAAAAATGTAAAAATTATCAAAAACTGACTAAGAACGAACCTTGAATCAAGATGAGAAAGATGGCCAAACCTAGCCTTTGTTTTCTTTCTTTTTATTCATTTTAGTTTTGGTGCAAGAACATGAAAATAGAATAATTATGGCTTATTTTATGATATATTATCATATATACTAACTTATTACTAATTTACCTAACTAACCTTAATGAAATAATAATAAAATTATATACCATTGCCCATTACCGTCCACCCATTTTAATAATGGCCTAATTACCACTTTAAGGCTTCAATTTTAAAAGCCAAGTGCAAATTATCCCCTTTTATAAATAACCACCTAATTTCCATTTTACGCGATTAAGTCCTTTTATTAAATCGGACACCTAAACAACAAAAATAAACCACGAAAATTTCACATACATAAATTCACACAAAATTAACATAGAAAATAATTTTAAAATGTTTTTCTAACTCGGATTCGTGGTCCCAAAACCACCATTCTGATTAGGGTCTAAATCGGGCTGTTACAAAAACTATTGCACTTACAAAAGGCTGTAGTTTTGTTTTGACAAATAAGTTGTCCCCTAAAATGAAAGATCCTAGGAGCTTTACTATCCCATGTTCAATTGGCAACCATTATTTGGGCAAGGCTTTATGCAACTTGGGAGCTAGCATCAACCTAATGCCACTATCTACTTTTAGAAAGTTAGGAATTGGTCACATGAAACCTATTGCAGTGACATTGCAACTAGCTGATCGATCCTTGGCTCAATTTGAAGGGAAAATCAAAGATATCTTAGTTCGTGTGGATAAATTCGTTTTTCTGGCTGATTTTATCATACTTGACTATGAGGCAGACAAGGAGGTTCCCATAATCTTGGGACGACCATTTTTAGCCAGCAGACGAAATCTTATTGATGTTTACAAATGTGAACTGACCATGCGGCTTAATGATGAGCACATTACCTTTAGTGTTTTTGAATCTATTCAATGCAAGTATAAAGAAGAATGTCATACTATCGATGTGCTAGATGATCTAATTAAGGAAGAATTCAATGACCAAAGTACAATACTTTCTGTGGAGTTTGCAGTGACATCTAATGATGAATTCTTAGATAATTGTGACAACATGGTTGAAGCTAATAATATTGATCTTAGGCATGGATGGAAAATTGAATCCTTAGACTTAGCCAACAAAACAACTCCAATTTTCAACCCATCTATCGATGAAGCTCCTACTTTGGAATTGAAACCACTATCTACTCTTCTTAAATACGTCTTTGTTGGTGATAACTATACTCTCCCAGTTATTGTATCTGCAATAGTGAATGTAACCTAGGAAGAGAAATTGGTCCATATTCTTAAGCAACATAAACAAACTATTGCCTGGAGTATTATCGATATTCGAGGCATTAGTCCATCTTTTTGCACACACAAAATCAAGTTGGAAGATGAAGGCAAGCAATCGATTGAGCAACAAAAAAGTTTAAATGAGTAGATGAAGGAAGTTGTTAGGAAATAAATTATAAAATGGCTTGATGCTAGAATTGTTTATCCTATTTTTTATAGCAATTGGGCAAGTCTAATGGATGTGTTCTTAAAAAGAGTAGCATCATTGTGGCTCGCAACGACAAAGATGAATTAATTTCTACACTCATTCCTACTAGATGGCGAGTCTATATGGATTATTGCAGACTTAATGCTACTACAAGGAAGGACCATTTCCCACTTCCTTTCATTGACCAAATTTTGGACAGGCTTGCTGGAGCAGCCTATTACTATTTCTTAGACAGCTATTCTGGGTACAATCAAAGTGCTATTGCATCGAAGGATCAAGAGAAAATAACTTTCACCTGTCCTTTTGGTACTTTTTCTTTTCGCTGTATGCCTTTTGGTCTTTGCAATTTACTAGCCACATTTCAAAGGTGCATGATGGCAATATTATCGTATATGATTGAAGATTCTTTAGAGGTTTTTATGGATGATTTCTCAATCTGTGGGAATGACTTTGATCATTGCACTAACAATTTGGATAAAGTATTGCAGCAATGTAAAGAAACACATCTTGTTCTAAATTGGGAAAAATGCCATTTCATGGCAACTGAAGGCATTGTGTTAGGCTATCACATCTTTAGTCAAGGTATTGAAGTAGACAAAGCTAAAGTGGAAATCATTGAGAAATTATCTCCACCGACAAATGTGAAAGGTATTCCAATTTTCTTGGGCATTCGGGGTTTTACCATTTATTATAGATTTATTGCAAAGCCCTTATGCTCATTACTGGAACAAAATAAAAAATTCCTCTTTGACGATGCATGTTTGGATGCATTCATTCAATTAAAGACATAGCTAGTAAATGTACCCATTGTTGTTGCACTAGATTGGTCTCAACCTTTTGAAGTTATGTGCAATGCAAGCGACTTTGTTGTGAGTGTTGTTCTAGAACAGCGCAAGGGAAAAATATTTCACGCCATCTATTATTTTGGCAAAATTGTTACAGAGGCTCAAATCAATTATACCAGTACAGAGAAAGAATTGTTAGCTATAGTCTTTGCTTTCAACAAGTTTCGTTCTTATCTTGTCGGTGCAAATGTTATCGTATTTACTGATCACTCGGTGTTGAGATATCTTTTTTGCGAAGAAGGATGCAAAGCCAAGATTGATACGCTGGATCTTACTGTTGCAAGAATCTGTCATCAAGATAAAAGACTGCAAAGGTTCAGAGAATCAAGTTGCAGACCATCTATGTTTATTAAAAGTTGGCAGCGAAGATGGAAACATACTTCAAATTGTCGATGCATTCCCAGATAATAAGTTATTTACTGTAGATGCAAGCCCTTGGTATGCAAATTTGGTTAATTTTCTAGTGTGTGGAAAACTACCATTAGGTGTCACAGGCCATAAAAAGAAAGATTTCTTCGTGAAGCGAGCCGTATTTATTCAAAGTTTTCAATGACAACATTACTTAGCATTGTGTTTCAGAAAAGGAAATGCTTTCAATCTTGAAGCACTGTCATGATGCTCCTTATGGAGGTCATTTCAGTGGCATGCGAACTACTACTAAAGTTATCCAATCTGGATTTTACTAGCCTTTATTATTCAAATATTCCAACACTTTTGTAAATCAATGCGATAGGTATCAGTGCACTGGTTCTATATCTGGACGCAATGAAATGTTGCAGCAGCCAATTATGAAGGTTGAATTGTTCGATGTTTAGGGTATGGATTTTGTGGGACCAT
This sequence comes from Gossypium arboreum, assembly GCF_025698485.1. Taxonomy (NCBI): domain Eukaryota; kingdom Viridiplantae; phylum Streptophyta; class Magnoliopsida; order Malvales; family Malvaceae; genus Gossypium; species Gossypium arboreum. The sequence goes on along the minus strand of NC_069070.1, from coordinate 88,472,436 downwards.
TTCCAAGTTCATTTGGAAATCCTTATATATAAGTAGCTGTTGAATACGTCTCAAAGTGGGTTGAAGCTTCCCAAAGGATGATGCGAAGACAATACTTAATTTTTTTTCACAAGCATATACTCACCCGCTTTGGCACAGCAAAGGCATTGCTTAGTGATCAGGGTACACACTTTCATTGCAACCAAGTGGCAGTGCACTAAAGAGATATGGAGTTCATCATAGAATGGCTACTACTTATCATTTGCAAACTAATGGACAAGTTGAAGTATCAAATCAACAAATTAAAAACATTCTTGAGAAGGTTGTGAACCCTTCGAGGAAAGATTGGTCTTCTAGACTGGATGACTCTATATGGCTATTGCAGAAACATACAAAACTCCATTAGGGATGTTGTTGTATCAATTGGTTTTTGGGAAAGCATGTCAGTTGCTAGTTGAACTAGAGCACAAAACAATGTAGGCAATGAAGCAAGTGAACATGGAATATGAAGCTGTTGGAAAGAAAAGGCTATTGGATATCACTAAACTAGAGGAGATTAGGCAAAATGCCTATGAAAACACTGCAATTTACAAGAAAAAGACCAAACGATGGCTGACAGAATTGTTTTGCAGTGACAATTTATTGAGGGTCAACAAGTTTTATTATTCAATTCTAGACTGAAACTACACCCAGGTAAATTGAGCTCTCGTTGGTCTGGACCTTTCAAAGTTGTCGAAGTATTTCCTTATGGTGTGATCACAATAAGAGATTTACATGATGGACACCGGTTTAAAATGAATGGCCAGTGATTGAAACATTATTTTGGGAATATTGATCAGAAGTAGGCAGAGACCATTAAATTGGTCGAAAAAATTTTAATTTATATAAAATTTATTATTATGTAATTTTATTTAATTTTTGTTTCTATTCAAGTTTGTTTTACTTTTTTTTTTATTTTTGTAGAATAATTAGGTACCATTGTCGATGCACTTGGGCTTTATTGTCAATGCAGTTTGTACTATTGTACTGTCACATATGACTCACCACGAATGAAGGGCAGATCAGAATTTTCAGATCCCATCGTTTGATCAAAAGTGACCTAGCCGTCTGATTGGTCTGAACGGGCACAATTCCCATTGGACACATGTATTCCCACCAACTTTATATCTCTTCACATAAAAAAAATCACGCATTTCCATCTTATTCTTTCACTCACTATAAACCCTCATTCACTGTGCGAACTGCAACACATACAAAGCAACCATTTTTTATTCACTTTCTCTTCCCCATGCTTATGTAAACCACCTTCACTCCACAAAACAATCAAAATATGGCAAGAACAAGAGGATCAGTCAAGAAAACCACCAAGCTTGTTGAAGAACACTCATCCTCTATAACTTTAATTCGTGAATCGAAATCCTCCATGCCCAAGGAGAAAAAAGAGCCAATGATATTTTTAATGAAAGCGGCCAAGGACCGGTTTCAAGACAACATTTTGAAGCAAAACTTTCACCCAAAACAGGGCATTCTCCTTTTGCAACAGTGAGACTTGGGTAAGCAAGTCTACAAAACCATATCTAAGCTGAAGTGGAAGACTTTCTGTACTCATCCTGGAAGCTATTCTCCTTCATTGGTACGTAAGTTTTATGCTAACCTTTATGACCATCAGTTAGAGTTTATCTTTGTTCGAGAAGGCTTAATCCCATGGATGCTTAAAAAATCAATGAGCTGTACAACACAAAAGTAGATGTAGATGAACACTCTGAGTTTATTGAGGATATCATAGATGATAAAAGGGACTTATTGGTGAAGGATTCATGTGTCGATGGAGCATTGTGGACGGGTTCACATCAAAAGAATTATATGATGCACCACCGCTTTCTGACACTACAAAGAAAAATCTTGTTTCATTTTGTCAACTGTAGGCTATTGCCCTCAACTCATAGCACCACAGTCAACCTCGATAGAATGTTCCTGATACGTTTATTTTTCAAGGGTAGAAAGATTGATTTTGGCACAATACTCCACCAGGAAATTGCTGACTGCACCGTAATGCAAACTGGAATTTTGGTTTTCCCATCATTGGTGATGTTACTATGCCAGCAGAAAAGGATCATGCCTCGTGCTGATGAAGAGGTCTTGGAGAATAAATGCTCGATAAATGAAGCTTTTATTGAAAGAATAACTTGTGGAAAAAATAAACTGACAATGAAGGAGGAAGAGACCAGCAAGATAAGGAAGGGTAAAACCAAGGCAGAAAGCAAGGGAACAAACCTGACTGCAAAGACATCATTGTTGTGCAAAAAGCAGGATATTGAGAAGTTGGCCAATTCCATTAGTAATAAGCAGAACAGGCTTGTCGCTACAATAGAGGATATATAAATATCACAAAATTTATTCTACACTTATACCAAGCATGTAACAACTCTATTGTAGTTGTATTAAGTTAGTTAAGCCCGACCCACTCTTAAAATTTCTAGGTTCCCGTCGATCATCTGAGATTATAAACCCTCATCCGAGAAAGATGACTTTGTAACAACCTGTTTTTGGGTCAAATTTGAACAATGGTTTTGGGACTAGAAATCCTAAGTAGAAATATTTATTTTATTATTCCTTTAAGATAGAATAATTGTGTGAAAATTTCGTTAAGAAATTTTATAGATTGAGTGCTCAATTTGACTAGAAGGACTAAATTGCAATAGGTGTAAAACTTGAATTCTATAAGTTAAAGGTGTCTAATTGTTATGAACTTTTAATTTGAGGTCCTTAAATGGCAATTAGACCATCATACCTTAGGATAGGACAAAAATCAACATGGTTAGGTGAAATTTCAAAGTTATGCATTAAGGGTACTTTAGTAATTTGGCTAATAAGGACAAAATTAACTAAATAAAAGATGTCAATCTTCTCAATTTCATCCTCACATACCCGAAAATCACAAGGAGTCCATAGCTAGGGTTTTGGCCACTTTCAAGCTCAATTGTAAGTCCGTTCTTACCCCGTTTTTAATGATTTTTATGTTTTTGAAGTTGTCTTAACCTAATCTAGCCTTTCTAAGGACTAATTTAAAGAAGGATTAAAGTCTAAAATTTTACCATGTTGAATATGCTTGTATTTCGATGTTTGATGGTAGAAAATACATGTTTGTTGTTTGTTAAACGACTATTATGAAGTGATTTTCGGTAAAAACGTCAAATAGGGACTTATATGTAAAAATCTAAAAAATGTGTAGAAAAGTGTGAATAAATGAAAAATGTGGGCTGTTATGAGGACAAACAACAATTAGCTAGGCTTGGGTTGTGATGAAATTGAATGAAATTCATTCTACGAGCCTAGGGACTAAATTGTAAAATGTTGAAAAGTTAGTGGAAAAATTTTAAATTTTTCCATAATGTGTTTTCGGGATGAATTGAATAATGTGATGATTAAATAAGTTAAATTTGACATTATAGATCAAGAAAAACGAAGTTCGGGACTAGATCGGGGAAAAACAAAGTAACTGATGAATAGATCCTTTTGGCCATTAAATAAGCTTTATTATAATTGTATTCTAGATGCTTTAATACTTCATGAATTGTGTAATGACTCTACGAACACATTTGATGATGTTGTGGCAAGCGAGAAATCCCAATCGAACCTTAGGAATAGATTAGGATACAAGTGACATGTCATTAGGGTTTTATGTCATATGATTCGGGTGCTGGTCCTATACATCCTACCGATGGCTGAGTATACTGGCGTATGTTACGGTTACTTGACAGCTTGTGTGAGGAGCACCGAGTAGCTACGTCTTGACTGACACCTTGTGTAAGCAGGACTGTTAGTGGCTTGAGAGCGAGCATATATGTGTTATGAGATATAGGTAGCAATGGCTACATATGTGGCACCTTGTGTGCAAGATTTCCCGAGTATCCGACATTGTTATTTCGAGTGGTTCATTGGGTATAACGATGATGAGAATAAGTATGAAATTATTACGAGATGGTACAGGTATGTACATAAAGGTTATGGTTATTAATTCATGAAATGATGATTTCAAGGTAAGTTGTGATGGAAGTGAATTATGATAATGAGATTTGGGTAAATTGAATTATCTTATGTTAAATTACTTGTATTTTAATGTATGGTATGGTTAGCTTATTTCTTTCATATGAGCTTCTAAGTTATATAGCTTACTCCGTTTTATTTTCCATGTTTTATAGTGTCACCGAGCTAGCTCAGGTTGGAGATTATCGAAGTTTGCGTCACACTATCAAACTGTTATTTTGGGTATCGATGATTCTAAACATTTTGAGAACATGACATGTATAGGGACTTGGTCATTTTGTTATATGTGTCATTATGAATTTGGCCAAACGTATTGGCTTGTAATTGTCACAGGCTTGATGTGGTATTTGGCCATGTACTTTGGCTCATTTTGGTTGAATTGGTTGTAAGCTTATATATATACATGCATGCATGAGCAATTGTCTCTTGTGTGATGTGGTTTATAAATGCTTGGAAATGGTTGAATGTGGCTCAATGGTTTTGTTGTTAAATGGTTAAGATTGGTTCATTGGTATGCTAGGAAAACTAAGCAAAACTAGGCATGTTATTGGTAGCCATATTGGAACTTGTAGAATGTGAGTTTGGTATGATTTGGTTTGGCAAAATATGATGTTGTAAATATGTTAAGTTTGGATAATGGAATGACATGATTTGGCCTTGTTTATGGATGTTTTGGTTGCCTAAATATGCCAAGATTTATACTATTAAGATTGTGGGTGTGTATGTGCAAATGAGGGTGACAAATGGCTTGGTAAATAGCCTTTATTTAGTCCACACGGGTAGATACACGGGCGTGTGTCTAGACCGTGAGTGACACACAGGCATGTGTCTCAGCCATGTGAGGGACACGGCCTCAAGCACGAGTGTGTGTCCTGACCATGTGAAGTCTACACCTCTTTTATGAAAATTGAATTAACCACACATCCTAGCACACGGGCATGTGACTTGGCCGTGTGACTTCAATTTGTTCATGCTTTACAAAACAAAGAGTTACACGGGCGTGTCCCAAACCACACGGGTGTGTGACCCTTGTTCATAGCAAAAATTTTCTGAGTTTTGTAAAATTTTCCTAAGTGCTCTGTTTAGTCTCGAACCATTTCCAAAGCATGTTTTGGGCCCCGTAGGCTCGTATTAGGGACTTTACGATTGAATACAAATGGTTTTAATTGGGATGCAAATTTATGACTCAATTTGTATGTTTTCTTGTGAAGTAAGTTTGGTAATGCCTCGTATCCTATTCCAAAATTGAATACGGGTATGGGGTGTTATAGACTTAGGGGATCGAGAGAAATCAGTGGCATCCCCTCCCATTGTGCACATCTCTGATGATAAGAATGAAGGGGACTTAAGGAACATTGAGGAATGCATGCGAAGGATTGATAGCCTAGTCAAGGGTGACTTCATTACTGGTCAAGAGGAGCCTACTGTTAAGGAGGAAGTCCGTGTTGCAATTGTGAACGAGAAGGCCAAGGAAGAAAATACTAAGAAAGAAGTTGCTAAGAAAGAATCTGCTGAGAACATTGTCAATGCATCCGAGTTTGTGGGTGTAACTACTGATAATTTAGAGTGAGATGGAGCTAAACTGGTGGAAGCTGCAGAGGTAACGAGTGAGGAGCACCACAAATCATTAGCGATAGTGGTCTATACTAGACCACTCAAGGTGAACCTTTCTACACAAGAAGCAGTCAATGATGCCGGGGTAATGCCAAAAATTGAGGAGTGATCCGAGGACCGTGCGAAGCCCAAAGATAAGAATAGAAAGCACTTCAAAGACAACAAGCGCAAGAAGGAGGAGAAAAAGAGGAAGAAGAAACATCGTGCACATTGATGGCTAAGGAAAACTGAGTTAGTTTATTTTCAATTTTATCTATAGTATTCATGCATTGCATGTAGTTTTAATTTTCATTTTGTTAGTGCACATTGTTGTTGCACTTTCATTGTCATTGCATTTTAATGTTAGTGCATTGGGGACAATGCAAAATTTAAGTTTGGGGGAATGCATACGGGGTTTGGAAATACACCCATATTTCAAAAAAAAAAACAATATGAGTTTAATGAAGCATGCAAGGTTTATTTGTGGTTAATACAAATGTGTTTGAAAATTTTTGTTACATTCAATGCTTAATTTTTGAATCATGTGAATTATCGACGAATAAGTTGGATAAATTTGACTGAATGTTGTATCTTTAATTCTTTGATGAATGATTTAGGTTGCATTAGTAATGGATGACTAGTAGCATTCCTTAAATCTTGAATGAATTTGTCTTTTACAACTACTTATATATATAGTTATGAATAAGAGACACTCAAAAGTGGGTGTATTGTGAAATGTTAAAGAGGGAACACTCCAATGCAAGCGTTAAAAAAATAAATCTGGCCAAAGGATGTCGCTGCATGAGTGTGTGTCAGTGTAATTACGTACTCCCTGGGGGTTTGTTGCACTCCATTGTTACTTCTCAGGAACAAGGGTACAGTAATGCAATGATATCCCTTATTCACACACACAAAAGAGAGACATATATTGTACAATAAATGTTGTATTAGTAGATAGAATTTAGGATTTAAATCATGATGTTGGTTTCATGAAGTTGTAATCTTATTCATTCATACTTATGTATTGTCGATGCAATATTCTGTCATCTGAATGTGACTCATTTATTAGGATTTTAGGTGATCCAAGTTGCTAGAATGATCATTTGCCTTAGTGAATTATTGTTTTAGCCTTTCTAGTTTCTATTTTACTTGAGGACAAGTAAAAACTCAAGTTTGGGGGTGTGATAGTTCTAGAAAGAAACATATGTTTTTTTCCCTACTTATTAGTTAATTTTTCCCCATTTAGTTATCTTTAGCATATATTTTAGCATTTTCAGTACCGTAAATTGCATTTTATAACTCAATGGATCTTAAACTATTTATCCTTAATTTCGTCATGTTTTGGTAATGATGTCGTTGCATAAGTATTTCTAGATTGTGCTCAGAATTTTCGCCACATTTGACAACTATCTGGCTAAGAACAAAAAGGTATGAGCTGTACAGTCTTGTACAACCAACTTGTACGTACAAAGGCAACATGATTCTGATGAAAGGACACCTGTGCTATTTGGATAAATATTAATATTCATGTGAAAAGAAAGAAGAGAAGGCTTTTTAGGGGGCATTATCTTCTTTAACCTATCTTTTGGAGCTTTTTGGCTATTGCAGCTTAAGCCTCCTACGGGTGAACCACCTTGAAAAGGATTCATACTAGCTCTTGACGAGGAACCCTAAGTGTGACAAAAAAGGGAGTTGAGAGATTAAGTCAAGATTTTCTAAGAATAGTACTCTCCACTTGTTTCTTTTATATTTCTTTTCTAAACGCTGGTGATTACTTTCTATTTCATGTTTGTACGGAAGTATACATGATTTTTAGGTTAAATGTTATATTACTTAATCTTGCTTCTATTGTTTAATCTTTAGGTTTGAATGTTTTTAGGATGGAAGTGTTATTGCGGTCACTGGCACTGGAAAATGTAGCAACAGTTCAAGCTAACAAGCATGAAAATGGAAGTTGCTTGAGGATTAATGGAATTTAATCCACTTGTTCTTAATAGTGTTCCATTGCCATCATCAGAAGGTGTGGCTAATGTGCATGTTTAAGTCTTAAATTAAATATAGAAGTTAAGCTTGGTAAGATATTCATTGCAATTTAATCCATTGACAATCACCTATCCTTTTATACCTTGTGAGCACTTAGTATTCTGTTGAATATTCACGTTGGGGATCCCAGTTTATCATTATCATATTTTATTTTATTATTTTCAATTTATTGCTTCGACAACTACTCTCATAATTTATCTCGTTTCTATCTATTTATTGCACTGACATTGATAGACAAAAGACAATCATCCTCATGGGATCAATATCTGATGAACTCATATCTATCTACTATACTTGCATCGACAGTGTACGGTTACACATTATTATTGTGACATTAAACAATCGATCAATTACCATGCATACAGGTCATACTAACCCAACAGGGATCATATCAGCCATATCAGAGAATTGAATCTCACATTGCTTCCTTAATCTTGGCAACTCAGCCTGTCAATTTTGTTGGAGCCTCTCTCATCCTGCAACAGTTCCTTATTTCTCTATTGCCAGGCTTGGCTTCTTTTGATGGTAACAAGACACAAAGCCTTTTATAGCTACATCCTCTTATTCTTCAAATTTTCTGAAGAATATGATATTTGGTATAGACAGGGAGAATATGGGTGAACAGAATTATGAAGAATTTTATTTACAACACGTCCTATTTATACTCCCTTAGAACAATCTCCACAGACCGGTTCTACTATTTAGTCTAAATTATTGTGCCACCTACTATGGAACCAGCCAGTTCTAATCTAACCATATTGATTTTGAGATTCAACTTGTCCTAACTAGAAACTTAAGATTCAATATGCCTTATTAGTGCCCATGAATTTCTACTCATGTTAAATTAGACCTCGAATCTTACTCGAGTTTGAGTATTTGGGATATTTGGGCATGACAACGCCCCCACCCTTAAAGAAAATTTCGTCCTCAAGATTTTCACTTGTGGTAAGTCTGGGGCAGCCTCTAGGGAACTTGTCCTTATTATGACCCCTTGACCTTAACTTAAAGGTAGACATACCTACTTACCTGGGTAGTCTAGCCTACTTTTGAACATCTTAAGCCACCAAGCTTGAAAATGGATCCAGACCCCTTACGTTCAGAGGTTATCCATTTAGAAATGTCTTCTCAACCTTCCTAGTGGAGTCCTCAACTTACGCCTTGTGCCAGATGGTTTTTATGCACCAATTCTTACAGATTCTTGAAGAATGAATCATGTTGATGACATTTCTCACTTCCTTTTCTACCTAGCAGTTGACATAACCTTCCAACCCTGCTCCAGGTGTCAAATACTGGTTCAGGGAGTTCAATAGTTTCTGTAAATTTTTCAACCAAAACTTCTTTCAGACATTTGGTTATTTAAACTAGGATCTATAGAGATCTTTTCATCAAATGGCAATCTTTTGAATGATCTTTTCCTTGTTGCTTGAGTTCTTTTTGAACCCTAAGTTTGCTTCCTTCAACTTTCTTCTTTATTATTACTCCCTCCATCAGAGTTACTTACTTGTCGTGAGCACTCATTACCTTTCAGGTAATTTTCCATCCTCTTTTTTCGCTTATTCCACATTATACTATTATGTCTAGAGTCTTATTGACTATAGATGGAAGGGCCAAGGGTTCTAATCCTCAGAACCTAAAGGGTCCTTCGTATGTTCCAAAATTCCCAATGGTGGTGGCTCAGATTTACCTAGAGCGAATATTCCTTTACGAATGCCACTGTATAGGTGTTCCACCACTCAGGAGGAAATGGTGAACCACTTGATAGCCTATAGTATTCAATTTCGCAACTTCTCATATCATTTTGAAATTTTTATGGGAGAAAGGCGACTGAGCAATTCCAATGAGGGCCTCATTTCTCCACTCTATTCGTAGGAAGCGGGTTTCCACCTCCTTTTACATTCTTTCTTCTACAGTATGCTTAAGGAGTACGAGATTGCACCAGGGCAGTTGTTTGGTTTATCCTAGTGGACCTTGATGGTGTACTTCTCGCATTGTAGTAGCCGTAATGAGCCACGACTTCTTGGTCTATTCCAGCATTTTTACCAGTTGCAGGTTGTGACTCAAAGGCCTTCAATTGAGATGGTTTACGTCTAACGCCCTCAACCCGATCCGATTCACTGGATCCCGATCTCGAATGTTACAATACACATACAAACTTCTTCTTAACTTGCTTAAGTTTGCTTAACAACTCGATTGAGAATAATCTTTCAACTAAACTTCATTTGATTTCGTTGGACTTTATAATACGAGGACTTAGAACTGAATATCGTAATGTAATTACATAGTTCTATATATTTTTCCTCTAAGTGATATTACTGACCACAATTGTTCTATCCACGTGTCCAATATACATTACAAGGACATACAAGCAAATCTCTTGTCTTATTTATAGTACTCCTATAGACTCAATCACGCCAACCCTATCTCCCTCTGTATGCATAACAACCTGTCTCGGCATTTCTTGGGCGTAACCTTGGTGTCGTCCCTGCTAGCGTAGTCTCACGACTAGATACCTATGACATCAAACACAAAGGTAAGTTCATGAGAACTTAATGAGTAAACCCTCCATTACTTGAGTCGTATTCGAGATTTCAATTTTCTATCTCCTTCTTCTTATCCTTGCTTAGGCAAATATGTCATTAAGCTCCATTCTTTTTGTCATTGAATCCATACCTTACCCTATGATTATAACTTACGTTTCACACCTTCTTTACCTCTTTCACGTTCTTCATCTTACCTTTTCCTAATTTCTTACCCATTCTTACTTCTGAGAACCACACAAACAAAATATTTTTGATTGATTTATTATAAGTCCATTTAACTCAGTAATTCACCACATACTCTGGCATGTTCCAACTTCTTTGTTCATACCTTAAGATTATGCAAGATTTACTATAAAATTTCATACGAAGCCTAACTTTCAAAATTCGTTGTACACATTATTCCTTCAGAGTTAACCATACTTACTACTCCTTCAGAGTTTGTCAGGAATACCATATCTCTCTTTTAGAGTTCGCCATAGAGGCTTCCATTTCAGATACGCTACAAAGGCTTCCATTTTAGATATGCCACAAAGGCTTCCATTTTAGATATACCGCAAAGACTTCCATTTCAGATATGCCACAAAGGCTTCCATTTTAGATATGCCACAAAGGCTTCCATTTTCTAATGTGTTTCTGATAGGGATTCACCTAGACTCACATTACGTGAGGTTTGGCCCTCGTCATTCGGGATCACATAGAAAGCTCATTCAATAATAACCTTCATTTAGTTCTTCCCATATGATGCCATAACCCACTAGTTATTGTCTTATACGTTATAGTGTTTCCATATGACATAATATAGCCCACCAGAGATTCATGTTTAAAGTCTTGACGAACCTTTTTAGACGACTCCAGAGACAAACACAGACTCATCACTCATATTGACTCATTCATAATAGACATATTCTATAGCATGTTTTCAGACACATACATGTATATATTTCAATCTTCAGATTCTGATTATACACTTAGACCATTAAATTTCATGCAATCCATACACACAAGTCCATAATTCATGCATTTTTTTTATCAGAATTATCACATCAAACTTTTCTAGCCTAAAACTCATGGTTTTATCTCTTTTCATTGAAGTTTCTAAAATGCATAACAACATGTAAGAGTCAGCTTAGGGACTCACCTGACATCCACGAAATGACAGCTTGGTCTCTAGATCTCAAACATCTAGCACAATAACTCAGAATTCATTGTTTATAAGACATAGAGATGCTATTAAAACTCATTCAGATAACTTTTATTATCATCAGAACCCCCTTTAACTTTATTATAATAGCCTATTTTTAGTCAAATCAGAATAGTGGTTTTGGGACTACAAATTTGAAGTTGAAATAATTATTTTACTATTATTTTAATGTCTATAGCATGATAATATGTTTGTGTGAAATTTTCACTAAGAAATTGTATTGTTTAAGTGTTTAATTCGATAAAAAGGACTAAATGGCGTGAAGTGTAAAACTAATGTTCTAATAGCTATAGGTATTAAATAACTATTAAATTAAATAGTGGAGGTCCTTATGTGGTAAATATACCATTTTTAATATGAGTGGACAATTATGGACATGCATTAAGTGATTTTAATGTTATATAACTAAGGTTAATTAAGTAAATATGTTAATAAGCATAAAATAAATAAAACCAAATTAAAATTATCATCTTCTAATGTTCTTTCACTGAAATTTGAAGAGAAGAAAAGCCATTCTTTTAGGGTTTCATTCGGCCATGCTATCTTTGCTCAATTAGGTACTATTTTTGTTCCGTTTTTAATGATTTCTATGTTTTTGAGATCGTTGCAGCTTAGTCTAGCTAGCCCAGGGACTAATTTAAAAAATTGTTAAAGGTTTAGGGTTTTTCAATTGATGAATGTTGAGGTATTTTGATGTTTAATGATAGAAAACGCGTGCTTGTTGTTAGATAAACAACATTTGTAAAGTGATTTTTGACAAAATTGTCAATTAGGGGTTAAATTGTGAAATGTGTAAATTTGGTGGTTAAATTGTGAAACAAATGGAAAATATGGACTGCTAGGGACCTAATTGAAATTCGGCTAGCATGGGTTTTGGTTGAATTGCATGAATAAGGACTAAATTGCAAAAATGTGAAATGTTAGGGCTAAAATGTAAAAGTGCCTTAATGTGTGTTTTTGGATTAAATTGAATAGAGAGATTATTGAATAAGATAAATTTGATATTATTTAGATCAGGAAAGGCGAAATACAAATTTAGATCGGGGGAAGAACAGAGTTTCAGATTAATCGATTTTATTCACCGTTTTTGCATTCGAGGTAAGTTCGTATGTATTAAACATTATTATAATTGTGTTTTAAATGCTTTGATATTGCCTAAATTGTAGATACGAAACTACGGTCATGTTCGACGACAATTCGGTAAGTGTGAAATCCCGATTGAACCTTAGGCATAGATTAGGATACGAATGACATGTTATTAGGGGTTATTATTGTTTTGGGTGTTGGTCCATACATCCTACCGATGGCTGAGTTATCCGGCATGTATTGTGGATACTCATCAGCTTGTGTGAGCAGCACCATGTAGCTTTGTCATGACCATCAACTTGTGTGAGCAGACCCATTGATAGCTCGAGAGTGAGCATTACTTAGATATGATTTTAAGATAGCTTCGGCTATATATATGTGGCACTTAGGGTGCAAGTTTCCATAGTATCTGATAGTATTCTGAATGGTTCAACGGGTATATCAAACGCTAGAATGAGTTTGAGACTAAATTGAGGTGGTACAGGTATGTACATGAACCGTACAAGCTTTGAATTGAAGAAATTGATGAATTGCACGTTGAGTAATATGATTAAAGATGTGAAAGGTTTGTTAGTTAATATGATTTATATATTGATATATATGCTCAACTCTTTGAATTGTGTATTTATAATTAATTGATTTTAATGTTATACGAACTAACTAAGCTTTATAGCTTACTGTGTTCATTTCTCATGTTTTATAGTGAAATCAAAGCTAGCTCGAATTCAGGGATCGTAAGAGACTTCGTCACACTATCCTACTATCATTTTGGTAGTATTGAACTTAAGTATTTTGAGTATATGGCATGTATAAGGATTTTGGTTCATTTTGGTATATGTGTTGATAGTGAATTTAGCCATTTGAATTGGCTTGTAAATGTTTAAATTTTTGGTTTTGTATATAGCCATGTGAGTTGGCTTAATTTGGTTTGGTTGTGTAAGTATATGTGCATATAGCTTTGGTTATGTGTTATATGATGGATATGTGATGTTTGATGATAATAGGTATTATGGATGTTAGTTGGTTCATAAATTAAGAATTAGTATGCTTGTGAGATTAGACAAATTGATACATGTTTGAAGGTGTCCATGCAGTTGAATTGTGAATGTGATTTTGGATTGTAATGGAATAGAATATTGTGGTTCATGTGAGGCTTGTTGTTGGTGGTGTCTATATATGTTATGTATTGGTGCCAAATGGGTTGGTTTAGGTGTGTGCAAGTTGGGTGGCAAATTTGTAACATCCTGATTTTTCGGATTTATTCGTGGTTTTCAATATTTTATAAAGACTTTAAATTATTGTATTTGGATGTGAAATTAATATTTTGAGTAAGTAAATGGGCTTATGGAAGGCCCATGAGTTGGCCAAAACCCAGTTGAATTTTTGGAATTTTAGACTTAGGAGTTAGGGGTTCTGGCTAAGTGGCCTTTAAGTAGAGTTGTGGGTAAATTGCATCACAAAAAGAGCCTTGGTAAAGTGGCCAGGGTGACACCACTAGGCTCCTAAAAAGGTGGCGTGTGGAGCTTTAAGGAAGGCATGGGATCAATTCCCTGTGTTGGCAAATAGATGCATTTATTTTTTAAGTTCAGGAGGGGTAAGTGTTGGAGTTCGTGGATTTCGCTAGAGGAGAGTTGGATCGGTTTAAACGCTTGGATTAAGGAGGATAAGGGAGAGATTTAAGGATTTGGATGAGGCTAGAGTTGGCGAATTATGGGAATTGAAGAGGGAAAATCGATGGGGGTTATGAGGTTGGTATTTCAAAGACTTAGGGTATTGAGTGGTGCCGCTTTCTTCGCTTTTGCACCCAAGGGGTTTCCTTTTTCTTTCTTTTCCTCCCTAGTCGAAATTATCAACTATCTTGTTCTTCTTTCTTCATTCTTCTCCTCCAAAGCCGTCCATCAAACCCGCTTATCATCAAGACTTTGCGAAATCACAAAAGTCGAAAACCTGTGATCACCTTTGCCAGCCGATTTCTTCAAAGCCGTGTTCTTCTATGTTCTTTTGTTTTATTAAATCTACGATTATCTTATCTTAATCCTAGATACCGACGGCAATTCTTCTTCAAGGTCATAGCCTCATATCTCCATCTCCTTCACCACCCAAAAGTCAAGTACCATCGGTTTAGGGCTTATAGCGAAATTTCATCAACCCTTGGATTCGGTTTTACCATTGTTCTAAGGTTAAATATGCACCGGATTGCGAGGAAATCAAGTAGGAGTAAGGGTAAGTACTTATCATCTCAGATCTGTTCTTATTTTGCAAAGTTAAGAAAAGTCAAGTCCCTAAAATTAGGAGGTGTCGATTTGGGCATGTGGCTCTAAGGGTTTTAATCGACGTTTCATCAATGATTAGTGCCTTCTTAAGTGTTGGATTGAAAGCGTGAATTATTGGAACAATCGGATTCAGAGCTAGCTATCGATTTTGGCAAAAGGTAAGGGTTCAAAGGCTTTTTAGGGATATGGTTCGATCATAGATAAGTAAGTTTTGGGGGTTTAGTGATTATGGTTTGTAATTAAGAACTGTGCTAATCAATTGTAGGACATCGAAAGTGATCTCAGTAGCAGTCGTCGCGAATCAGGTGTGTACCGAACACCTTTTCTTAGTTCAATTCAAAAAAGCGAAATGCCAAATTCGCATTTCATAGGCTTGTGAGTATGCGAATGCTCTCAAGACATAGAGTAATTGTTAGATCTAGCACCGCAAAGTGGTAAGTAAGTTTGTGTGACGTTTCAACGTACTTCGAAAATAGGGCCTCGATGGGCCAAAACAGGGCCCAATGGGCTTATGGCCCAATATGGGCAAGAGGTGGGCAAAGTAGCCTGTCAGTTAGATGGGAGAATCAAATTGCATATGATTGTTAAGAATTACTGGAATAACGTGTGTAGTTGCGTAAGTACGAAATTACCCCTAAAGAGCATAATTACCGAAATACCCCTAGGGTTTAAATTGGTTAAACTGCATGATTGATTAATACTGTATTTTACATGATTGCATTTATTAATATCATTGCATGGGATTGGGGTATTGATGGAGGAAGTCTTGAATGTGGTTCATCCACGTCATCGGAGGCTTTGCCTCAACCGATCGATAATTGAGCAACGTTCTTCGCAACCGTGGAGTGTAGAAGGGTGGGTGGGTTGAGATATTCCCCACATGGAGTGTAGGGCTGATGCAGGCGGTGTAGCGATTGGTGGGTTGAGTAGTCTCCCAGTTGGGCTTGCATTCATTATCGATATTGTTACATATGTTATCGAATCGGGCCTATGGGCCATACTGTTATGTTAAAAGGGCTAAGGCCTTGCTATCAGATTCGAAAAGGGCTTTGTTCTACTGTAATCGTTATCTCAGATAGGGCTTAGGCCCAATGGGCTCGAGCTGATTTGGGCTTTGGATGGGTTTCTCAGATACACCGAGTTTTCCCAAACTCACCCTTCCTCTTCCATCCTTGCAAGTGAGCCCTAGTTGGTGGACTTGGAGTCAAGGGATTCAGAGTGGCCATGAAGCTTGATTGCCGATTTTAAATAAGTTTAGCATTTAATTTGGATTATTTTATTGTGCTTGAAGTTGTAATAAGGCCGCTCTTTTTATTAATTTTATTTTGGGAATTATTAAACTGGTTAGCACTAGGGTTCGCTTTTATAAAAACTACTTGTTTTTAAAAGATCACGATGACGCACAAAGTTTCCATAAAGTAAATGTTTTCCAAGAGAATAAATATTTTAAGCAAACGTTTTCAACCTTAATCATTTTCTTAAGATGGGCATAATCACACGGTTTTCGCAAAAATTATACGAGATGTTAGAGTGTGGCAATGGCGGTGTGCGTTCAGGATTGGATCCGAAGGAGCTTGGTACTTAAGCATCCGACGGACTCACCTCCTCTTCTTCCCGGTTTCCTACCGGTGCATGACTTCCGCTCACTTTAACCTACTTTTAAAAGTACCTTTTACAACACCAACTAAGTTTTTTCCAAACTAAGTAATACGGAATGTTTTGAACGCTTCGAGGTGGCGCATCAGATCCGGTCATATCGTCTAGGCCGGGTTTGGGGTGTTACAAAAT
The DNA here is from genome assembly GCF_025698485.1 of Gossypium arboreum. NCBI lineage: Eukaryota > Viridiplantae > Streptophyta > Magnoliopsida > Malvales > Malvaceae > Gossypium > Gossypium arboreum. Next base: position 88,455,886 of record NC_069070.1, on the reverse strand, counting down.
TGGCTTGGTAAATAGCCTATTTTTGTCCACACGGGCAAAGACACATGTGTGTGTCTCAGCCATGTGTGACACACAGTCAAGTTGCACGGTCGTGTGTCCCCTGGTATTGAAATTGAAAAACAATCAGTATGCTCCGCACGGCCCAGCACACGGGCATGTGTGGTCATTTTTAGGGCACAAGGGCTAGTCACACGGGCATCTGTGTCGACTATGTGACCCAAGTCAGAGAGTTATACGGGTTCAGACACGGGCCAGGACACGAATATGTGTTTCCATTTCGAATATCCATACATTTTGTGACACGGGTGTGTCTTTGGCCGTGTAAGACACACGACTAGGTCACACGGGGGTGTGTCCCCTGTATTTTGTAAAATTTTCTAAGTTTCCCTGAAATTTCATAAGTTATCGATTTAGTCCCAAACCACACCGAATGCATGTTTTAGGCCTCGTAGGCTCGTAATAAGGACAATATTATTGATGTTGAATGATGATTACATGATATTGGAATATTTTTTTGAAATGTACGTTTATTAGTGTTATAAGTTTGGTAAAGCTCCGCAGCCCTATTCCGACATTGAATACGGTTGAGGGGTGTTACATTCATGCAAAGCCTTACTTCTTCATTTACTATCTAAGCTCGTAAACAGACTTACTTGACCAAAAGTCCACATGCAATTCTAGATTACTTACCATAAATATGAAACAACCATTTTTAAGAACTCCAATCCTTAATTTTAGCTTAGCAAAAAAGATCCTTGATCAGCTCCAAAGTATAAATAGAATGGTGTTTTTAAATAGAAAGAAGAAGATATCTCTCTCTTTCTTTCCTCTTTCTCTAGCTCATATCCAGATATGTAAATATAGAAAACCCATGTTTTCACAGTGGAACTTAACATGTGTCATTAACCTTCAATACTATTCTCTCAAGGGTCAACATCTGTAAAGATTTGTATTCAATAGTCCATAATCTTCATATACCTTCGTTTTACCCTATTGTTAATTCCTGACCATCTCGTTAGAAAGTAACTTGCACATTAACTAGACATACTTGGTGTACCTTACATTTGGCATCATCTTCATTACCTAAAGAACCCTTAGTACTCTTACCTTTCCCTTTATTTTCACATAACCACATCCTTCAGAGAGAATTCCTTACCTTATACTCTATTATCAACTAAACACACTAAGTATACGCTAATGGCATTAATTCGGTAGATAGGACCGCGACACTCAGATATCCTTTGGGGTACTCACCCAATGTAAGACTTGCCAATTCTAGGTGTTACATTACTTCAGGATTAGCCAAGGCTTCAAACCAATACTCAGAGACTAGGCTCTAGACTTTCATTTAGACCAAATTTTATTCTGGTGAAAAGCAAAGTTCCCAACGGTTTTGATTTCGCCATGACGAGGTTTCCTCCCACGAAGTCCACTTACCACCAATCTTAGCCCTTGAACACAGAAGTCACAGCTGATAACTTGAAAGGTTGAGTCCAAGGTGGACTCTAAGGTTAAGAAAGATCCTTACGGTTAGGAATGTCTTCTGTTATTACTTAGACAGTAAGAGCCTTAATAGTTGGCAAGTATTCGACCATTAACATGGTGTGAATCTGATCTGCCGTAAGTAGGTGTAGCAGATTAAACTAGTTTTCTCACTTTTGAAACTTGAACATAAGCATTTTAGTTAAGTTTTAATTACATTTTCGTAAAATTAGTTAAGTTCAATAAAGTGTGATTTGAGTCTTTTATTGACCTTAAGGGCCGAATAAGGCCTAAGGGTGAGCGTGCAGGAGACTATTAAAAGGCATGATGACTCAATACTGGTCTCTAGGTTGCAACACAAAACATTAGATGTCACAAAATAAGGAACAACATAGAAGAATTCCAAGACTGCCTTCGATGTCGAGACATAGACTGAGGGTGTCTGACATACTCCTAAAGAAACCCTAAAGATAAGCATACTACCCTAGATTTCGCGACACAGGACCTAATATGTCACAACATCACCTTTGTATGGGATATAATTATGAGCTAGGGGCGTTTTGGTCTGCACAATCAAATGTTAAGCACAAGGACAGAAGCTAACCTCAGGTTAAGGATGACAACCACCCTAAAGTCTATAAATAGGCTCGTTTAACACATGTTATGGATAGCTTTCGTATTGTATAATTTTCTCTTTAGATTTAGTATTTAGCTCTTCTTTTTTCTTAAGTTTTAGATTTTATTTTAGTTCTTATTATTTGCCTTTATGGAAGATCAAATTTGTGAAATACTATCAAACTCTATGAGGATTTTACACTTAAATTCTAATACAAATCAGATTTCTTCTAAATTCTATTCTCTTGAACTGTTCTTCATGTTTATTCTTTTTATCAAGTTTATATTGTTTATTAGATCCATGAGGAATTAATCCTCCTATAGGGGATTAACAAGTGAACAAAAGATTAATTAACTATTTTGTCAGGGTTTCTTAGAGGAAGAACCTTAACCCTGTGCCTAACAACCCTAAGAAGTCATTAAGGTGGGAATTAACCTAAATTTGGTATGGCATATCTGTGAACACTTTAACTCTGAACTGGTCTGGACTGTAAGGCTAAGAGATAAGTAGTTCTTGCCGACTCGTTATTCTAGTTCATTGGAAGATCTTGCTGGGATATCGACTAATGGATTAAACAAGAAAACTGGAAGTGACAGTTGGTTATGATTATTGAAGCGAGGTAATCACCCATGATCAGATTTGATATATATTTTACTTTTTGATTTCTTGTATTTTATTTATTTCTTTACTTTCTTTTTTTATTATTATTAGTATAGATCACCGAAACCTTTTTTTATTTATTTATCATAAAATAATCCATTTAAAGTACTAATTAGATCTATTTATGCTTAGATTAGAATTAACTTAGTGCTCCCCTCTATTGGGTATGATCCTCGGAGTAACTATATTACAACCTGACTTGTATACTTACGAATACTACTTTTCATATCTTTTGTTCAAAATTTCTATTCTAGACATTGGTACGTCTAGAAACGGTCAAGTTGTTAGTGCTGTTGCCGAGGAGGCAGCAGAAAGGATAATATGAAGAAATTTTTGACAAAAGCAGCAGCAATAGCCAATGTAGAATCCACTAGCTACTAGAGGTAATTTACCACCACGTGAGAACCCATTGTTCGACGAAGCAAACAATAACAACCTAGAAGATCCACCACTACCACAACTACCCGTAAAAATTAACATGGCGCGTAATAAGAGGACTCTAAGGGAATATGCGTTACCGATTCTGGATATGGTTCAAAGGAGTATAAAGAATCCAACCATCACGACCAATAATTTTGAGATTAAGCCAGCTATGATCCAGATGATCAAGAATAATTTGTAATTTTGAGGAACAATGACAGAAGATTCGAGTCAGCATCTCAAAAGCTTCCTCTAGATTTGTGATAACTTCAATGAGGCCACTAATGACACTATTCATCTTCTTTTGTTCCCCTTTTCATTAATCGATGACACCTTTTCTTGGCTAGATTCACATGCACCAAAATCAATCACGACATGGGATGAACTCACAGGGGAATTCCTACAAAAGTTTTCCCTATTAGCAAGACGAGATAACTAAGAAGAAAAATTTTGATGTTTAAATAGTTAGAGGGGGAAAGATTTCACCAAACATATAAGCATTTTAAGACACTAATTCATAAATTCCCACACCACAAATTACCTAAGTGGTTATGACTGCAAATTTTCTACAATGGGTTGGATGTGCATTGAAAGTCAGGATTAGATGGAGTAGCAAGAGTTGTCCTAATGAACGGAGCGTAAGTGGATGCATAAAAATTAATAAAAATCATGGCAATGAACTCTTGCCAATGGCCAACTGAATGATATACATATGGCCAAAGACTATCTACGGTTAAGGCTATTCAGGATGATGACAGATATTAGTAATTAAAAGACAGAGTAAACTAAATAGAGGCTGAGAAGAATGCATTTTTTATCTATGGAGGAGACAAACCACTATTTCACTACATTAACAATCCCTTCGAGGATGTGAACTACATCAAAAATAGAGGTGGAAATCCCTATATGAATACATAGAGATCACCCAAAATCTAGATGGGAAGAAAATCAAGGAGGAGGTAATACTTTTAACCAAGTTAAAAACACTAACTATTAGCATCCTTATTTACAAAAACCTTAAGAAAGGGCCAACCTAAATGACCATACTGTATGTGGTCAACGTTTGGGTCAAATAAAAGGTAAAATGTAGTCAATGAGGACAGACGTAAAGCAACTGCAGTCTAATTGCACTAATTAAATAAAAATATTGACTAAGTTGGAAGATAATATGAGTCAATTGATGAGTCTGATGGGGGATATTAGAAGGCAAATTGGCACTAGCATTCTGAACAATACTGAAAATAATCTTCAAAAGGAAGGGAAGGAGCATGTAAAAGAAATCGCGCTCCACTCGGGCAAAATCTTGAGTAGCCTAGAGAACCCAACTTAGGAGGTAAATAAAGGGAATGCTGATGATTTTCATAAAGAACCCTTGCAAGTTGATAATGAACTAGAACCAGAAGGGGTAACTAAATCGACAGCTAAGCTGGAGAAAGTGGTGACTAAAGAACCTGCTATAATACCAGTACCATTCCTTTCAAGGTTGGAAGAAAAAGAAAAATAGGATGAAAACGAGTTTTGTAAGCTTTCTAAATTTGTTCAATACATTAAATATTAACCTACCTTTAATTGAATTAATTGAAAAAGTCACTAAGTACACCAAATTCCTAAAAGAAATTGTATCTAGGCGTAGAAAAATTAAAGTCGGTGAACAAGTTAATATAAGCGCTTCTTGTAGTACTATTATTTCTAGATAGGTTCCCCGAAAGCTGAAAGACATAGGAAGCTTTAAAATTTCCATAGAGATAGGGATCATTCATTTTAATAGAGCTCTATGTGACCTAGGAGCTAGCATCAGTTTAATGCCTTTATCTATTTATGAAAAACTTGGGTTAGGGGACCTCAAGAATACACAAATTACACTACAATTGGTTGACATATCTTCAATACTTTCGAAAGGAGTATTAGAAGATGTGTTAGTCAAAGTGCACAACTTTATCATTCTGAAAGATTTCATACTCTCAGAATTTGAAGAAGATCGAGAGATACCCATTCTATCTGGTGGACCATTTCTAGCTATATCAAGGTCTACTGTTTATCTGGAGAAAAATGAATTAACCATGAAGATCAATGGTGAGATAGAAATTTTTAAATGTGGTCACCAACAGTGCGGAGAAGATAGGTCGAAGTTAGGAGAGTAGTGTAATGAAATATCTATCCTTAAAACTATCCTAAATCAAAGGATGTACTCTCTATGACAATTTTATCCCATTTACGTTGCCGGAATAAGATACAAGATGTTACCAGTCAAGTTGGAATAGTTAATAACTATTTATATTCAATAATCAATTCAATTCCATAATCAGAAGTAATATTCAATATAAAAGAGATCATTCAATTCGGGCATTAAATCGAGCTTTTAAAGCTCTAAAAATAAATTACGGACACTTAGGGACCAATTCCAAACAAATTAGAACATTTAAGAAGAAATTAAAAATTTTCAAGTTAGGGTCACAAGGTAGTGTCTCCAGGTCGTGTGACAGAGCCCAGCCTATGCGGCTCTAACATGGCCGGCTGACTATCCCACACGCCTGTGTGCACAGACCATGTAACTTTCTAATTTGGATCACACGGATGTGTTGCAGGTCATGTGTCAGCCCGTGTAACAATTGAAATACCTTCACATAGTGGTGTCGCAGGCCATATGTCTGCCCGTGTGAAAACTGCACCTATATTGCTTTTGCACACGCTATTATGGGTTTTCCATGTGCTTCACACGGCTATGTGATAGCTCGTGTCCCAGGTCATGTATGCCCAAAAATGTCCAATTCCAAGCTCAATTTTCATCCATATGCTTAAGTACCTAAAACACATTCAATCACTCAATTAAATAGACCAAAACTAACTTCAATCACACTCAACCATGTCAATAAACTCAACCAATATGTCAACCAAAGTGTTATCATTAACATCTCAATGCATTTCATCTTATTCCATTTCCAATTTGCAACTCAAGTACATTATAGATACATACCATAGCAACTATTGTGTTACAAACTTTGAGTTATCACATAACCTAGCATTTCATACTTTTAACTATTAGTCCCATTTAGTAACATGTAGATTCTCACAAGTCATTCAAAACACATCATAACATAACATCTTACTCAAACTAAATAATTGACATAAGTTATATGTAGGGTCCTAATACATTCCATATAACAAAAGCTAGAATTAAAATCTACCAAGGTTCCCGAATAGTGTGATCTTTGATGTTGACCTGATATTCTTAGTCTTCAAAATGTAATCTACAAAATGAACCAAATACAAGTAAGATTGAATGAAGCTTAGTAAGTTTGTTTTATAATTCAATAAAACTTTCCAATCGAACATAGAATCAACCAATATTAACATAGAGATTCCCAATATACGCAACCTATAACAGTCATTACAACCAATTCAGTAGTTCAGTATACTCAGTTGACTTTATTCGATTGAGCTTTATTTTAGTATATCTGTAGATTTTACTCATTTGTGCTCTATTCAGTATAACAGTAGAATTTACTCATTTGAGCTTCACATCAGTATAACAGTAAAATTTGCTCATTTGAGCTACTTTTAGTAGAATCATTAGGTATGGCTCGAAAAAGCATACTTTCAGTAGAAATAGTAGGTAAGGCTCGATAGCACATACATTTCAGTGGGACTGTTAGGTATGGCTTGAAAGTTCATACGTTTCAGTAGATTCAATAGGTATAGCTTGAAAGCACATACGTTTTAGTAGATTTAACAGATACCACTCAAAAGCACATACGTATGAGTAGATTCAGTAGGTATGGCTCGAAAGCATATACACTTCAGTAGATTCAATAGATATCGCTCATCTGAGCACCAATAAGTAAATAAGCGGACAACGCTCATTTGAGCTTCATTCAGTATACCGGTGGATATCGCTCGCTGACCTTCATTTGATATAGAACATAATATTCAATAATAGTATATTAACCAAGAATCTAAGAATTATTAGAAGCATAAACAAATGCACAAACTTATAGGATTGATTTGCAGTAACGACTCATAGTATCTTAATTAGTGATCGATGTCACTTCAATTCATTATTTCCATTTCCAATTACACACATCAATGTAATCCAACATTATGCAACTAATTTCATATAATACATATGTAAATGTACTAAAATTAAACTGAAAGAACTTACCTGACTAAATTGCAGCAATGACAAAGGTTTAAGGACTATTCGGTACTTTTCTCTTTTCCTCAGTTTTCCACTCGTTCTTGATCTAAAAATAATATTTTCATTCAATTAACTAATTCCAATAGTAAAATTAACTCGTTTTATGAAATTAAGTCCTTTTTGGCATTTTTATAAAATTGCCCCCAATATTTCACTTTTATGCAATTCAGTCCCTAGCCCAAAACATGCAACTTAACCATTTTTATTCAAATTTTAGCTTAGCTCCAAATATTCAAGTGCCCTGGTACTTTTACTATTTTCACATTTTAGTCATTGAACAATAAAATCAACAAAAACTACTTTGCAAAATAGTCCTATTGAGCAACCAAGCTTAATATTCTATCATAAAACTTCAAGAACAACTCAAATTCATCAATGGCACAATCCATTACATTTGACAGTTTTACAAATTAATCCCCGAGTTAGCTAGATTGAGATAATACGAGTTCAAAAACATAAAAATTACTAAAAACGGATGAAATTTACTCACCCAAATAGAGAATCAAGTTAGCCAAAGGTCCCTCCCATGGTTTCTTAGGGTTTGGTTTCAATTAGTGAAGAAGAAGAAGAAATTAGAATGATTTTTAACTTATTTTATCTATTACATTTAACTTAATTACTAATTTATCAAATTGCCTTTATAATTACTCGATAATTTTGACATTTAAAAGCCCAGTACCGTTCACTATCTCTTTTAATGGTATATTTACCATTCAATGAGGGTTTAATTGCAGAATTGGTCCTTCAATTTTATTAACTTTTAACTAAACAAGCTTATTTTCAATTTAATCCTAAATTAATTAAGACTAAAAGAGGAAATAGCCCAAAAGTTAGTGGATTTAATCATATCCACCACCACTTGGACTCTTTGACCGTGATTTATTACCATTTTGGTCCTTTTACTATTTTAAATCTATAGCAATTAACTTTTACCTCTTTTACAATTTAATCCTTTTACCTTAATTTAGCAGTAAATCATCAAAATTACCGAACTAAGCTACAATTCACATATAATACAACTCTATAAATATTTAATAAAAATATTTATGGCTTTAAATAATGGAAATGAGGTCCTAATGCCTCGTTTTGAATAACCACTTGACTTTTGAACTGAACTATTTATACTTACTTTTAATTCAATTGGTTAAATTCATCAAATCAAAATTCAATATAAAAATTATTATTGACTTGTATAATTTAAATAATAATTATACGAATTCACTCGTCTGATTTGTGGTCTCGAAACCACTATTTCTGACACCACTGTAAAAATGGTTGTTACACTCTCTGTAACTAATTCAGGTCGAAAAGATAGGTTCACGGAAAAAGATAAACGGGAGAAGGTCAAATGGCACAATGGGCAATGGACTAATACTGAAAGAACTAGAAAATCATCCTTATGTGAATTAATTAGTGTTGTCGGATGAATCTGATAGTAAAACTTTATTATTTAAATTGATGTTTAAATTTCTTTTGTAAATTGTTGTATATTTAACTAACTGTTAGTCCAGATTTTAATTTTAATTAAATATATGTTGTATAGGGACCGTGACACTCTGAAAATTGGAAATTTGGGCAGAAACAGAGCCAATGTCACAACATAGCAATCCTATGTTGCAATGCCAAGGCCAGAATCGATGAAATTGAGAAAATCATCTCGATGTCGCGGCACTAAAGCCAGTTTACCTAGAAATCCAAAATTCTAGAGTGTGTTGCGACATTGAACCTTGATGTCGCAACAATGACAACCTGTTAGGGGTGTTGCGACACGAAACCCTTGTATCGCAACATCGCTGCAATTTTCTGCTGGATTGACCCAACCCATTTGCACAACCCAACAGATTAACCCCTAATTATACTCGGTTTTAAGCCCAAAAATATTTATTTTAAACTCCAGAAACACTACTAATCATTACTTAAAACCTCTTTTACTTCTAATTCTTTTAAAATCCTTTGAACTCTTAAAACCCAAAAATCCATAAAACCTCCAAATCTCCTTTTGTTCTGAAGATCTTTGTTTTGTAGCTCTTATTTATGGAATAGACTCACTCGGTGCAAAGACTTGAAGATGGAGCGAACAAGATTTCGAAAGGGAATCTGAGGAATTTCCATTTAAGGTTAAGGGTTCCTAACTCTTATTTTTACTATTGAATTGGAAACTTTGCTTGCTAGTTCAATAGTTTCTAAACTTAAGCAATACTAAAATTGCCTCCACGAAAAGATAAAAAAACTAATGGACCAGAACCCTCGACGATTCCGGACCTCTCTAATTTTTCGAGTCCAAACATTGAAAATTATTTTGTAGAACTTCAAGGAAAAATGTTTATTCAAGAGAAGGATTTGAACCATCGATGGTTCTCTGTCAAGAAATATGGCCTTTAGTTAGATACCATATATGGGAATTTTTTGTACAATCCCAAAAGACTCTGTTGTGGTCCTTGTAGTTCAGGAATTTTATGCATCTTTATAAGACTAGGAGTCTAGAAAAATTGAAGGTCGTACATAGGAACAATACCAGTGCGAAGGAAAGATGTACGAATCACCCCTCGAGTTATTTGTGAATTTTATAATGCTCCATTTTATGAAAAAGATTTTATGGAAGAAACTGTTTTGAAATACTTTAGAGACATAAATATGGACAACATTATAAACTTCCTAACAGAAGTGAGAGGTGAATGGAAATGTCGCCCAGGCAGTGATATCCCAACCTCCTTTAATCAAACAATAATGTTTCCTGAAGCAAAAATGTGGATTCAATTTGTGTGCACTAGAATAGCTCCTATTTTAAATGTTTCTAATGTCAAGCCCAATTTTTTAGCAATTCGCGCGGAAAAACATTATTAGGGTACCTAATTCTACACCATAAATGTTTGGGTTGACACTTCTAGAGCAAGAAGAAGAGGAGTAGGAGAGGGAAGAGGAAGAAGGAACTGAGGAAGGGGAGGACAATGGTGAGATGGATTTTGGGGAGGATGATTGAACTTTTAATTTTAATTTTAAAGATTGTATTAAATTTGGGATGATTTTTTTAAATTTATTTAAGTTGTTAGGAGTATGAGTAATAGTAGAATAGTAGCAGTTTTGTGTTTAAATTTTCTATGTAGGAACCACATATGGAAGAAACACAATGATTTTGAGCTTTTAATGATGAAAAGAGCAGGCACCCATCAATACCTAAAGGAATTACCATGGTCAATCGGGTAACCTCTTTTCGTATCCTTAGAAGGGCTACACATTGAAGACAATATGTTTCTAAAGTGTGAGGGTAATATAATTTTTTTTTTTTTTGAAATTTTATGATTTTCTTTGATTTTTCTTGTCAATTTGTGCTTAAGCTTGTATAAATACAAGTGATTGGTTAGGAGCATGTACTAAGGTTATTTGTATTTAAAATTTATTTGGCATGAGGATAGGTGATTTTTAATTTTTTATTATTAGACTATTAAGTTCTATATATTACACTGTAAATAGGTATTAAGTAATAAAATGTACTAAATGATATAAAGATACAATGAAACGAGCATGCTGGTATGGAAGATAAATTGTTGAATTTTTTATTGTTTGGTTGATTAGAGTTGTGAATACTGAGATACCTAGGGATGACCTAAGGCATTGTTTGGTATACACCCAGAGCTAAAAAGCTAACATGTATTTATCTATCCTTAGTACCTATTTTGAGCCAGAAAACACTTCTTAATTAATCTCTATATAAAACCTGAGCTAAAAATGATAATTTGTGCTTACCCTGTTCTTTGGTCTTGACCTGTATGATTATAAATGTCTAGCCATACATATTGAGGGTTAAGTAGACACATTACATTGGTTTTGTAAAAACAGAGTGATAGGAAAGATTAGTATAGTACAATGATTATAGGTTAGCATAAAAAGTGCAAAAAAAAAAAAGAAATCAAAAAGAAATTGTAAGAGTAGAAGAAGTACGTGAAAAGTAAAAGCAATTGTGAATGAGGTACCATGAAAAAATAAAGAAAAAGTGACTAAGTTACAATAATAGAAACCTCATTCATTATTGCACAAAAACTCATGGGCTAGCCGTAGTTACTGTATGATACTGAGATTCCCTATAATGCGATAGAAAGAAGGTGAGAGAAGGAGAAATAAGGCGGTCAACGAGAAAGGGTCACCAAGGGGAGAATAGGGGACAATATGATGTGTCAAACTATTTTCGTTCTTGAAATTATTTGATGCTTACTATCTTGAAATCCATAACTATCCTAAGCCTTAAAACATTACAAGTTGAAAAGCCTTATGCGATCTAGGTAGACTTATTCACAATTTGAAACCATACTGAATAATTGCAGTTATGACTATTTGTATTCTGCTAGGATAATCAAATTACTTGTATAATTTATTGATGGATTCTTACATTTGAGACCCTTAATGCTTGAATGCTTTGTAATATACTGAACTTAAGTGTTTGATATCGAAAGTGGTAAGTCACCTATATCTCCTGCCAAGATTATGTGTGATTATGAAATGAGTATTCATGTGCTCTAAAGCTAAAACTTGTACCATTTTTGCTCAAGGGTTGTCTTTTCATTTACTGTTTTTGTTTTTTCTACTTGAGGACAAGCAATGACTTAAATGTGGGGGAGTTTGATCTACTATAATTTGGTGTAACAAATTAAACTAGTTTTCACACTTTAGAAGCTTGGACATAGGCATTTTAGTTAAGCTTTAATTACATTTTCATAAGTTTAGTAAAGTTCAATAAAGTGTGTAATTTTATTCTTTTATTGACCTTAGGGGTAGAATAAGGCCTAAGGGTGAGCTAATATACTTTATGAGCATGCAAGAGACCATTAGAAGGAATGTTAACTTTATATTGGTCGCTAGGTTGCAACACAAAACATTAGATGTTGCAACATTATAAGCATCATAGAAGAATTCCAAGAGTGCCTTTAATGTCGTGACACAGGCAGAAGATGTCGTGACATACCCTTGAAGACACGTTGAAGATGAGCATATTGCCCTCAATGTCACGAAATAGGACCTAGTGTGTCGCGACAATGCCTTTGTACAAGAAATAATTACGAACTAGGGGCGTTTTGGTCCACACAATAAAATGTTAAGCATAAGGACGACAACTGACCTAGGGTTAAGGATGACAACCACCATAAAGTTTATACATAAACTGATTTAACACATGTTATGGACAACTTTCGTATTTTATAATTTTCTGTTTAGATCTAGACTTTAGTTTTTCTATTTCCTTAGGTTTTAGATTTTATTTTAGTTCTTTTGCCTTTGTAAGGAGCTCAAATTTGTGAAACACTATCAAACTCTGTGAGGATCCAATACTTAAGTTCTAATACAAATCAGGTTCATTCTAATATCTATTCTCTTGACTTATTCTTCATGTTAATTCTTTCTATGAAGTTTATATTGTTGATTAGATACATGAGGAACTAATCCTCTTGTAGGGTATTAGCGAGTGGAGGTATGATTAATTAACTGTTTTGTAAGGGTTTCTTAGCAGATCAGCTATTTAGGAGAGGAATAACCTAAACCCTATGCCTGACAACCGTAAGAAGTCATTATGGTGGGAATTAACCCAAATTTGGTATGGCCTATCCATTAACACCTTAACTCTGAACTGGTCTGGACTATAAGGTCGAGAGATAAGTAGTTCTTGCCAACTCATTATTCTAGTAGAAGATCAGAAGATCCTGTTGGGATATTGACTAGTTGATTGAACAAGAAAACTTGAAGTAATAGCTGGTTATGACTACTGAAATGAGCTAATCACCCATGATCAAATTTGATATATATTTTACTCTTTGATTTCTCATGTTTTATTTATTTCAAATTATTATTATTATTATTATTATTATTATTATTATTATTATATATCACCAAAATTATTATTTTTTATTTATCATAATATAATCCATTTAAAATACTAATTGAGTCTATTTAAGTTTAGATTAGAATTAACTTAGTACTAGCCTCCCTTGCGTATGATCGTCGAAGTACATACTTACTCTGTTGTAACTATATACAGCATGATTCATATACTTACGAATACTGATTTTCATATCTTTTGTGTAGGATTTCTATTTTGGAAATTGGTACGCCTGGAGGTGGTTAAAATCCTAAAATGGTTCAGCCCGCCAGAGAGGCATGGCCTTTTGGGGCTGAGTGGAGAGTTGGCTTGGGATCTTATAGGAAAATAAAGGGAGCCCACAGACTTCTTCTATACCATTTGCAACATACCACCCTGCCCTTAGCTTGTATTAACTCTAGGATTCAAGGGTGAGTCCTCTGGTAGGAACTTAGTTAAAGGCGTTGTTGATCTTGTTTTTCCTTTTGTAGGGCCCATTGGTTGTTTGCCCCCAACAGCCTTGCCTTAACCCAGGGTCAAGGACATTGAGGCATTGTTTGGGAGTGTGTAACAAGCCATGGGTACCATTGACTCAAGTGCACAAGGTGGTAGCAACAACCGTAGGAGGTTGTGACTAAATAAAGGGTCCTCTAGTGCTAGGGAGAGTGGTGGCAATAGGTTGCCTCATTACTTGCCTCGCGAGTAGTCGGTCCCCCTAGAAGGTGAATTTCCTGCTCTCTAGTTACTTCGTAGCACTACGCCCTCCCATGCTTGACTCACTATCACGTGCTTTATTCCCTCTTCCAGCCATTCCTAGACCTTCTGTTAAGTCTGCCAATGTTGCAGACTTGCATGCTACTACTTCAACTCCTATTCTTCCCCTCTTGGTACCATTACTTATGCTACCTATCTAGGGAAAGTGCAAACCTTTTTCTCCTGGCGATACCACCTCCGTGCAGGCTGATATCCATAATTAAAGGAGTTTGCCTAGCTTTCCCCCTCTTCTTATGGCATTCATAAACCCATTTTGTGTGAGCTAGTGAGCTCTATTTCTATGTTTTTTGTGAAGGTTACCTTAGCCATTGAGCATTCCAGCAAGCTTGTGCTGAAGTTGAGGCCAAACAAGCCGAACTTGGGAAGGCTCTTCTCTCTACCGAGCAGTCCTTTACATAACTCTGCCAATAGAATATCAAGCTCACCGAGTCTGTCTTCTATTGGGAAACCCAATATCAATCTTTAGGGATTAGAAACAAAGAGTTAGAGGATAGGGTTCACCAATTGGAGTCCCATAAGTAACAAATTCTCACCACTATGAAGTGCATTGTAACGCTTGGGTTTGTGCAAGTGTACACAGTCGTTATCAAGTAATAAGTAAGTATCGAGTTATCGTTTCCACAGGGATTGTATTTGTGCTAAGTCAATTAATTTGTAAAATTATATTAACAATTTCATAAATAAAAACAATATAATTGAGAAGTGATGATTAAAATATATTAAACTAAATGCAATGATCCCTGATGTGATTTATCCTAACATGCAACTATATGAATGAAATAGATTTTAGCAGAATTAACACAATAAGCAACAATTATAACATAAATAAGCTAGGACAATTACTTTAACTAAACTCAAATTATTATCAACATGCTTATCAATATTCGAAAAAGCATTCCATGGGCAACTCGATCTTTCAAATTATTATTACTTTAACATAATAGATTTTGGGGTCGAGGTATGCTTATCGACCCCAGCAGTAGGTCCACAGTCGTCTTGGGCGACCCGTGCAACCTTAACAGTCAAACAGTGAAAATGGGCCCAAGGCCCATAATGCGGCCCATGTGGCCCACTATGGCCAAAAATGGCCCTCACCATGTGAACTATACAACCTAGCCCAATATTCTCCATACTTTCGTGTGGTTTACCCATGTAGGGCCTAGGAGTCCGTGGGGCCCGCACCACCACTTTTGGCCCAATAGGGCCCAAATCGGCCAAAGCCCATGAGATCGCTCATGGTGGCCTTTACGATCAAATGCCTACAGTTATGCATTCAAACTACCACACGAGTGAGCATACGCTCGTGTAGTGTCGATGATCACCTATTCCGGCTTTTGCTGATTTACGATAATGGCAGTGTGATTACACATCTGTTTGCGAAAATGCGTAACTAGGCCACGAGCACTCCAACCTATTTCAACAAAAGCTCCGGTTAGTAACCTAACAATCAAGTTGAAGCGAACCTTATCAAAGCCCTTAATCATAAGATTACCCTTCACTAGTCTAAATCAATCAATTAAAGCTTGCCCACTTACTTCGTTGCAAGAGCCTAATCCTTAGACCTTAGGGGGTTCCCTGCATTTCAACTAGCCTTATCAACCATTAATCAAATGAACAGTTGTACAAGATGTATATTACTTACCAAAACACAAAGTCAAAATTAGAGGTAAGGGATAATCGGCCTACACCCACATAAGAGTTGAATGTACCAAGAATGATCGAAGCAAATAGGAACCCTCACACCCCTATTAGAAACGACAGCACAGGAAGATGTTAAGTGCAAGACTAATATGGCAAAGAGGGAGAAAGAAAAAGAATCGTGAACCCATACCGAAAATCAGACTTACCAAAATGAAAAACCGAAGAATAGGAATGGCTACAGAGACAATAGAAAACAATGAAAAGATAGTAGGTATAGTGGGGCAAGAAAAACAATAATATTCGGCCAAGCCTTAAAAATGAATAGGGTAGGAAAAAGAGAGTGAGCAGAGAGAAGACGAGAAGAGAAAAGAAAGAGACTTGTGGAGTGGGAAAAATTCGATTATAAAGAGAACAAAAATCGATTGGGGTTGCAAAAGAAATAAGAATAATCGACCAAGGTAGCTAGGTAAAAAAGAGGGAATTATTGCTCAAAAGAGTTGAGAGAAAGAGAAATGGAGTATTCAGCTAAAGAGATAAGTGCAATTTCAGAACAGACCACAAAATAAGAAGATACCCCAAAATGATATATTCGGCATTACAGAGAAAAAGAAACAAAAGTCTAACAAGAAACTAGAGTGATTTGCACAGCCGAATTCTTCCCCTCCCAAGGTCGAATTCTTTGTGTGCCAATAGTCCAATTTTGGCACAACACTTCTCTCCCCTCAACTCCCCACAATTCCCTCCTCAAATCTCTCCATAATCATTCAAACCTATCACTCCTCTATCCACATCCCAAATTTCCTCCTAAAAACCCTCCAACCGATCACACCTCCCTTCAACCACTTAATTCCAAGTCTATTCAAACACCTCAGTTTCGATCAACATAGGATACTTCCATGGCACTTGCAGTAAAATAAAAATGCTCATTTGCTTTAAGCAAGACTTGAACCTCAGAACTCTTGGAACACTTCACACGCCGCTTGCCCCTAGACCAGTAGCCTTTTCTTGTAATCAAATGGTTAATTCAAGTGAGAACAAAAATTTTGTACAAGCCAAGGCTTGAACTCAGGACCTCATACACACACCCAGAACACTTAACCACTGAAGCAGATACATATTTGTGTAACATAACATACAAAATAAATGCTTAGATTTTGGGGCATTACAAGAAGCATTTATTCATGCAGGCTATATTTATTTTGCATAAATTAAATCCTAGTTACTAAAGAAACAAATTCCTAAAGACCTAAAATAAATAAATAAAAAGAAAAGAATCCCCCCTTTTATTATTCTAACTCATTCCCTTTGTCTTCTTTAGCTCCTTCTCTGCTTGTATATTTAGTAACTTCCATCCATGTCTCAAAGATAGCATCTGGGAACTCAGGAACAAAAGTGTTAGAGATATTCTTAAAAGTATTTCAAATCGAATCATCTCTAATTTTTGCATATTTCCAGTAAGTTTGTTGTTGATTGTGCATGAACTTACACATATCCATCAACATTGACAACTTTTTTTTCTTGAAGTACTTGCAAAAGTTGGCATGGGAGTTGTATATTCAGGTTCAACACTTAGCTTGACTGGTTCTTCTTTTGGCTCAACCCTTGGTTCAGAGTTTTTAGATCCTTCAACTGGTTTAGGACTGTTTGGTTCCATATCAGATTCTTCTTCTTTAGTGGTTGTAACTAATTCAATTTCTATTTCATTTGTTAACTCCTCAGTATCTGGCTCAGTTGGTTCTTCTTGCTCACTTTGATTCAGCTCAGGCACCTTCTCTACTAACCTTTCAAGATCATGATTTGTAATGCACCCTTGGACATATTGCCCTTTCAAATTCGCTTGTGTTTTAACACGGGCCCTTAAGCAAAGTGAAATGATTAATGATGGGAAATAAGCACTTCCTGTCTTCTTTTTAGCACAGTCATAAATCTCCATGAAAATAATTTTCCCAACATTAATGGACTTTTTTTTCAAGATGGCATATAACAAGAGCATTCGTTCCATTGAGATGGTAGAACTATGTGAGATAGGCATAAAACTGTAGCAAACAAAATAAAACCATACCTTTGCTACTGGTTTTAGGTATTCCCTTTGACAAGAATGGCTTCTTTACTTTCTTATAATCCATTGGGATCCTGGATTTGTCACAACATCAAGTACTTGTTGAAGAAAATCCCAATTTATGTTGTTCATCATAGGGTAGTACTCATCTTCTTCAACATCAGGTAAGTTAAACAAATCATTGATGGACTTAGAAGTAAGATGTACCTTTTTCTTCCGAATGATGACCTCAGTAGCATCTCGTATGGTCAAACTTGTATAGAAATTTTGAACTAGTTCATCATAGGGAAGTGAACGAGCATCACAAAATCGTTCCCACTTGCGAGCATTGATTGTCTTTCTAATTGGTACAAGGACAACCATCAAATCATTACTCTTCAAGTTAAAACCTTTTTCCGACATCATAGGTTGATGCTTGAAAATTGAATCAAATCTCTCTTTCACTTCTTCATCAATCACAATTGGGTTTTCAAGAGTAGTCTTCGACGATCTAGTTCATTTGTGAGACATGGTATTTTCCCAAAAATTCGGCAAAGCTCAGCTTACAGGGGAAGATGATAAATTGGAAAGTGGGTGGGATCTGCTTCGGTGAACCTTGCGATGGTAAAGATCTTGCAGCGGTGAAAGCAGCATACAGTAACAATGGTGGTATGCGGTGGCTATAGCGGCTACGTATGGCAGCAATGTTGATGCTCCGGCGATCTCTTTGCAGTGGTTATAGGAGATTTCGGCAAAAGGGGAGGAGAACTGGGGTTTCTTTCGGGATTTGAGGTTGACGACACAAGAGAAAAGTTTAAAGATTTTTAGGGTTTAAGAAAATAGCTTTGAGGGATATGAAAAATAGTATAATGAAGAGGGGTTTATATAGGGAAAAATTAGGGCAACATGTAGGGTTACTTGGGCGGCAAGCAATGGAAGTGGCAGCAATAGGTGTGGAGTTTCCCTCTTTTTGTTGTTTTAGGCTTCAAATTCAAACTGTATCAAATTTGACCCCCTTTATTAACATAAAAATTTAAAATTTAAACAAAGCAAATGAAACTAAAAAATTTTAA
Organism: Gossypium arboreum; assembly: GCF_025698485.1. Lineage (NCBI taxonomy): Eukaryota > Viridiplantae > Streptophyta > Magnoliopsida > Malvales > Malvaceae > Gossypium > Gossypium arboreum. The sequence continues at coordinate 88,437,145 of NC_069070.1, read as the reverse complement.
ATCTTAATTAGAAAATTTCTTCTCAATAAATTACATTAAATTAATTCCCAGGAAAGGTCGGAAGGGTCACAGTGGTCCCACTTAAGTTCCAATCTCCTTAGACTGAATTAATTAAATGTACTAAATTAAGAAAATAAATCCTAATTATTTATTTATTTACAAAACAAGTTTATGAAAAATCAAGGGTCTGTTAATTTGAATGAGGATTCAACTCGCTCAACGTCATCATCCCAATAATGTTTGAGACGTTGCCATTGACTTTAAACGCATCTCCATAATTATCATATAATTCAACAGCTGATGGTATAAGGTCCTTTCCATCGGGATTTCAGCTTCCTAGGAAATAACTTTTGCCTTGAATTAAACAACAAAACCTTCTGACCTTCTTTAAACTCGTGAGGTCGTATATGACTATCATGCCGTCTTTTTTATCTTTTTTTATAAATTTTGGCATTCTCATAGGAAAAAAATCTCAGCTCTTCCAACTCATTCAATTGTAACATCCTTCTCCCACCGGCTTACTTAAGATCAAAATTCAATTTCTTCAAAGCCCGGTGAGCTCTATTCTCCAACTCTAATGGCAAATGGCATGCCTTCCCAAAAACCAACTGATAAGGATTCATTCTTAACAGTGTTTTAAATGTTGTTCGATAGGCCCATAATGCATCATCGAGTCTTTAAGACCAATCTTTTCTACTAGGGCATACTACCTTTTCAAGGATACCTTTGATTTCACGGTTCACTTTTTGAACTTGCCCATTAGACTGAGAGTGATAAGTAGTAGCAATCTTGTGTTTCGCATCATATTTGTCAAGCAACCACTTAAGCCGTTTGCTCAAAAAGTGATAACTTTCATCACTAATAATAGCTCTTGGTGTCCCAAATCGTGTAAACACATGCTTATGTAGGAATCGCGTGACTACCTAAGTATCATTTGTAGGGTACGCTTCAGCTTCAACCCACTTAGATACATAGTCCACAACAACTAAGATGTATTTGTTCCTATACGAAGAGGAAAACGGGCCTAAAAAGTTAGTGCCCCATACGTCGAATAATTCAATCTCCAAAATATTTGTTAAGGGCATTTCATTCCTCCTGGATATGTTTCCGCTCCTTTGGCATCTATCACAGTTCTTCACATAGGCGTAAGCATCTTTAAATAGTGTAGGCCAAAAGAAACCTGCTTGTAAAACCTTAGTTGCAGTACGTGCACCACCAAAGTGTCCCCCACTTGGAGATGAATGGCAACGATATAAGATCTCAGCAATCTCACTTTCAGCTACACATTTTCAGATTATATTATCTACACACTGATTAAACAAAAATGAGTCTTCCCAAAAATAATACCGACTATCATGAAGAAATTTCTTCCTTTGTTGGTATGTCATTTCTAGAGGAATTATTCCACATGCAAGATAATTGGCAAAATCAGCAAACCAAGGTGTTTCATGAATTCGACTCACCTCTAATAAGTGTTCATCTAGGAAATTCTCATTGATAGGCACATGTGATCGAGTTACCTTATCTTGTTCCAACCTCAACAGATGATCAACTGCTTGATTTTCAACACCTTTTCTATCTTAAATCTCAAGGTCAAATTCTTGGAGTAAAAGCATCCAACGAATTAGCCTCGATTTTGCATCTTTCTTCGTGAGCAAGTATTTAATGGTCGCATGGTCTGTAAATACTATAACTTTGGTACCTATAAGATATGAGTATAATTTATCAAAAGCAAAGACTATAGCAAATAGATTCTTTTCAGTTACTGTATAATTGAGTTGGGCTCCCGTCAAGGTTCTACTTGCATAGTAAATGGGGTGGAACACTTTAATTTTTCTTTGACCCATCACAGCTCCAACAGCATAATCACTTACATCATACATCAACTCAAAAGGTGTGCTCCAATCAGGTGTAATGATTATTGCGGTTGAGATTAACCATTTTTTCATCTATTCAAATGCTTCTAAACATGCTTTGTTAAAATCAAACACTGCATCTTTCTCTAACAACAACCACAATGGTTTAGAATTTTTCGAAAAATCTTTGATAAACCTTCGGTAAAAACTAGCATGGCCTAAGAAAATTCTAACTCCTTTCATATTCATTGGGGCCGGTAATCTTTCAATTATGTCCACCTTTCTTTGTCGACTTCAATTCCTTTCTTTGAAATTCTATGACCTAAGACAATTCTTTCCTTAACCATAAAATGGCATTTCTCCTAGTTAAGGACAAAATTCATCTCTTCGCATCTCTTCAGTACCTTAGCCAAATTACTTAAAAAAATATCACAAGTATTACCAAAAACAGAAAAATCATCCATGAAAACCTCAACAAAATTTTCAACTATATCAGTGAATATTGCCATCATGCATCGTTGAAAGGTTGCAGGTGTATTGCATAAACCAAAAGGTATTCGCCTAAAAGCAAACGTATCGTATGGACAAGTAAAGGTTGTTTTATGTTGGTCTTTCAGGGCTACAACTATTTGGTTATATCTTGAATAACCATCTAAAAAACAATAGAATTCATTACCTACCAACCGATCTAGCATCTGATCCATAAAAGGCAACAGAAAATGGTCCTTCCGAGTGGCTTTATTTAGCTTTTTGTAGTCAACACAAATTCTCCAATCAGTAATAGTTCTCGTTGGAATTAACTTGTTACGCTCATTTTCAACAATCGTGATTCCACCTTTCTTCGGTACACACTGCACCGGACTTACCCACGAACTATCTGGAATAGGATAGATGATTCCTACAGCAAACCATTTGATCACTTCCTTTCTCACAACTTCCTTCATAATAGGATTGAGCCTTCTTTGCCCATCAATTCGAGCTCTTTCACCTTCCTCTAGAAAAATTTTGTGCATGCAAAATGAAGGGCTTATACCTCGAATATCAGCTATGGTCCAACCAATTGTTTTCTTAAATTTCTTTAGAATAGAAATTAGTTACTCCTCTTGATCTTTTGCTAATTCTACTGAAATAATCACGGTAAATTGGAACAATCACCTAAATAAACGTATTTCAAATGGGAAGGAAGTACCTTTAGTTCTAATGTAACTAGTTCTTCGATTAACAATTTGGGTTGCACAAATTCTCTAACTTCCAACTCCAATGGTTCAAACCGTGTGGATTGAATAAAATTTCTCAGATTGGCTTCCTCTAGAACCATGTTTTCTTTACTTTCTTCATCCTCCAAAGGGTCAAACCCTAAGGCTTTCTCCAATGGATCTTCTTCAAAATTGCTTCCATAGAAATCAAGGTTTCTAACTATTCCATAACTAAACACTCTTCTATTGGATCGGGAAATTTTATCGCTTTAAGAATGTTAAAAGTTCCTGATCATCTTGAACTCGCATGGTGAGTTGACCTTTCTGTACATCAATTAACGTTCTTCCCCTGGCTAGGAAAGGTCTCCCAAGGATAATTGACACTTTCTTATCTGCTTCAAAATCTAGAATAATGAAATCAGCAGGGAAAATAAATTTTTTGTCTCTTACCAAAATATCCTCGATCTTTCCTTCAAGGTATGCTAAAGATCGACCCGCTAGCTGGAGCGTCAAGGTTGTAGGTCTTACTTCTCCTATCCCTAGCATCTTGAAAATAGACTTAGGCATCCAGTTGATACTTGCTCCTAAGTCACACAAAGCTTTACCATAGTAAGATTCACCAATGTTACAGGGTATCGTAAAGCTTCTTGGATCCTTCAATTTTGGTGCAACTTGTTCTGCAGGAACGCACTGCACTCATTTGTCAAGGCGATAATCTCATACTCACTCAGTCGTTTCTTCTTGGATAGTACATCCTTCATAAACTTCACATAATTCAGCATTTGTTCTAAAGCCTCCACTAACAGAATATTGATGTGTAATTGCTTCAGAACATCCAAAAACTTCTTGAATTTCACCTCCTGTTTCTGCTTGTGTTGGTGCAATCTTTGCGGATATGAAGGTGATGGAACTTTCGGTTGAGCCGGACAACTCTTATGAGTAGGTAAATCTGCATCCAAAGAAGATGTTAAGGTATCTAAATTCACTAAGTTAGGATTTACCTTGTCAGCCTTTACAGATTTTGATTCCTTTGGTGTAGGAATTTCAACAGCTAGTTGACTTTCCTCCTTTTCAACAGACTCGTCTTCGACATCAATCAATCAGGGTTCCAGAATTTTACCACTCGCAATGCCACTTCCTTAATATGTTCTTTACCCATATTTCTTGGACTCTCAGTATCACTCAGCAAGGTTCCTTGTGGTCTACTACGAAGCTCTGTAGCTAATTGGCCTATTTGGTTTTCCAAATTTTTCAGTGTTGCTACTTGGCTCTGGATCAAAGAGTCATTCTTTGCCATGCATGCTTTCAACAAGTTCTCCACACTGTGTGATGCCTCAGCTTGAGGTGGCTTTGGAGCTTGCTGATTAAACCCTTGAGATTGGTTGAGTCTATGTTACATAAAGCTGTGGTTCAGTCCATTTCCTTAGTTGCTCCAGGAAAATTTGGGATGATTACACCATGAAGGATTATAGAAGTTGGACTGGGGTCTTTGTCTACTCTTATTTTGGTGTTGGTTCCCCACATAGTATATTGACTCAGGATTCAATGGGCAATTCTTGAAAGAATGACCTTCCCCACAATACATACAGGAAACTACTTCAAATGGACTTGGTGGCTGAGCTGCAAAATTATTAGCACTATTAGCGATAAATGGCTTTAACATAGAGGAAATAGATGATACCTGAGCTGATAACAAAGTGAGAGCATCAACTTCATGAACTCTAGTTATACGCCTTCATGAAGCTATTCGATTTGTTGGCCATTGATAGTTATTGATTGCAATCCTCTCGATGATCTTACAAGCCTCATTATAATTCTTAGACAAAATTGCACCATTCACAGAAGCATCTACCATCAATCTTGTATGTGCATTGAGACCATTATAGAATGTCTTCAACTAGATACAATGAGGAATCCCATGATAAGGACACTTAAGAAGTAACTCCTTAAATTGCTCCCAAGCCTCATGCAAAGACTCATCATCCAATTGTTGAAAGGTTGTGATCTTGTTCCTCAACTTAGCGTCCTTGCTAGGCGGAAAATACTTAACCAAATATCTCTCTTCTAATTCTTACCATATAGATATGGAACTTGGTGGCAATGAATTGAGCCATACTAAATGTAACACCCCTTACCCGTACTCGAGGTCGGGATAAGGTACGAGGCATTACCGGACAAACATACAAACATTAAACTAAAATACGGGCCATAAAATTTCATTCATATTTCAAAACGTTCATTCACTTACACATAGTCCCTTATTTGAGTCTACGAAGCCCAAAAAATACTTTAGAAAGGGTTCAGGACTAAACCGAGAACTTACGAAAATCTTGAAAATTTCATGCTTTAAGGCTCCACACGCCCGTGTCCCAAAGTCATGTTCCATACACGGCTGAGACACATGGTCGTGTCTCTCACTGTGGAATATACCTAGGCTATTTTCCAAGCTTTGGTTAACCTTAATCTCTTACACACTTATACAAAATCAAAAGCATATAACATGGTATTCATTTAATGATTAAATATTCTCAATTAAACCACAAACATAGTATTTGTATATCATCATACATGTGTCTCTCATACTCATTTTACCTTGTTTATTATGGTACCACTTATACATTTATAACAAGATAATCATCTTACCAAATATCTTCAGCTTAATCATCAAGCATTCATATTTAAAACTAGATCATATCTTTATAAAATACCACAATTCAGATGCGCAAATAACATGTTTGCCTAAAACATTTTAATTCAACTCCATACCCTACAAGCATTACATTGAGACTAGTCATATATATATATACATGTCATGATACATATCATTCTCTTTCTATTTCCTTATAAACACATATCATTTATTTCATTATATCAATATTTCATATACCATAGTTTCCATGTATTCCACATATATTTATTTTCCTCCTCCTCCTCTCCATTCCACATCCTTAATGTATATAGCATTCTTGTAAGTATGATTTCACAATTTACTAATAAATGCTCACATCAAACTGTCCACACAAGTCATAGTCACTTACTTATTTATAATTCTAGCTACAAAGCTCAAAATTAAGATCCATAAATTTCCCCTGAAACTAAACTCACATATCTTTGCACCATAAAATTTTCATAATTTTTGGTTCAGCCAATTAGTACAGTTTATTCATTAAAATTTCCCCTGTTTCACATTCTGACAGTTCTCACCTCTCTTCACTTAAAATTAATTATCTCACAATACAGAAATCGGATAATGTTCTTGTTGATTTATATTGAAAATGGGCTCATTAGGGATTTTAAAAATATAAATTTAAGCCTCTAATTATTTTTATCCAAATTTTTGTGATTTTCCAGAGTCAGAACAGGGGATCACGTAATCATTCTGAACCAGTCTCACAAAAACATAAATATGTAAAAATATAGAACTCCTTTTATTTCTCTGTTTCTTTTATATGAAAATAGACTCATTAACCTTTAATTTAATATCCCATTCAGTTTCTGATTCAATTTCTACTATTTTTGGTGATTTTTCAAAATCACGTCACTGCTACTATCCAAAACAGTTTTATTGCTAATTCACTCTTTCACACTTTCTTTGTATTAACCTCATTTTAACATACATATCACAAATCATTTTCACCACATTTCATACATCACAAGTATAGGCCCATGATCACAAGGTCACCATAAAATCATCCTCATGTATAACTTACTTGTTTATAACCTTACCACATCCTGGTCACTTAATGAACACATCATTCACATAACCAAGTTCATGCACTTATTCATCACAAAACTCACAAAGCAATACATAGAGAGTCTCCCGTTGAACACTTCGGATCAATCCTCGATACTTGGTGGTTTCAGCACATAGCTCCACCCATCATAGAGTCCGGCTCTCTTGTACACATGGTGAACACTCAGTACCACCCATGTGACCTAGCCAATTTATCTCGTAGCTCTCTTGTCTACATGGTGTCCTTCACCTGGAGCCACGCATGCAACCTAGCTACATATATCCCGTAGCTCTCTTTTCTACATGGTGTATGTGACATCCCTAATTTGACCCTAGTCGGGAAGTGGTGTCGGGACCATTAAACCGAGTCTTATAAGTAATTAAAAGTTATATTCTATGTTTATGATGTTAGCAAATGCATGTGTGAAAGTTGCATGCATTAATTTGATCATTTCTATGTGAATTTATTAAGATGGACTTATATGAAACATTGTTGAAAGGTGATAGGCCAATCTTCAATGGTCTAATAGTATATGCATGCAAAAGAATGGTTTTGCATGTCAATTTACCCAAAGAGAAGGAAGTGGCCGCCATGGTGATGAAGATGGGCAAAAGAAAACATGTCTTAAACATGTTTTGCTAGTGGTGGATGTTAGAAATAATAAAATAAGAGCATGGGTAAAGAAATGAAAAAAAATGAGTGTGGATGCTTTCCCCTTGTGCCGTACATGAGAGAAACAAAACAAAGAAAAAAAAATTTTGTTCATCTATTTTCACTCTCCTTTTGGCCGAAAATACTAAGGATAAGGAAGGAGTTTTGCTTCATACTTGGTTTGGAAGAGGATTAGGAAGAGGTTGGCTATACTTGCATCAAGAGTAAGGTATGTTTGAGGTTGTGCCATGAGATTCATGCATGTTTTGGTTGCTAGATTGATGTTCTTGTTAGCCCATGGTTCAAATCTTTGTTATGTCATTGGAATGAAATTCGCCCAAGTGAATATGGTGATAAAGCCATTGCATGCTAAGTGTGAAGCTTGATGATGATGCATGCAAAGATGGATTGTCTACTCTTGAAATTTCTTTGTAGCCATCTTGAGTAAGACTTTGAGTTTTCTTTTTGTTTAACCATGATTGAAGTTTAAAGGGGCATGATTGTGATGTATTCGCCATGATGCATTCATGAGCATGGTTCATGCTTCTTGCATGATAGTTAAAATTTGTGTTTTGGATGGCTATGGACACCTTGAAATTGCCATGCACATATATGTATATATATGTTTGCACATGATGTTTTGGTTATGAAGTAAGTGATGAATATGTTTGTTTAAAGAAGAAAATGTTGAAGGATGTTTGTGAAATTGCAAGTATAATCGGCCATATGAGTGCTTGATGCTATATTATAAGTATTGAGCCACAATATGTAAAACATTAACTAGTAAAATGCATGCTGTTTTTTGTGTGGTATTAAGTGGATAATTGGCCTCAAATTGGACATGTATATTCGGCCTTAGGTAGCCTATTGATGGCCTTAGCTTTTCCTTGATGCTTGAATGAATTGTATTGAATTGCTTGATGTAGTATAAAATGTGCATGACCATTGTGTATTCAAGCTAAAGGGTGGCCATATGACCATTTAAACTCCTTGTCATATTCGCCATAAGCTAGCATAATGAGGTTTTAATAAATCAAATTTGTTTGAATTAGCTCAAGAGCTTAGAGGGCCACAATTGGACAAGGGAAGGAAAAGTGATCGAATAGCCGTAAAAGCCGCTCGACAACATCCGAGGTAAGTCCTCAAGAAGTGACCCTACTTGAATTATGTGAAATGAAATATGGATGTGTAACGATTATCAATTTATGTGTGTATGAGTATTTGAATGATACCCGGCTAAGTCCCAAGGTGATTATGCTAGTGATTACCTTTGTGTTTGAGCCTTAGTAACTGAAAATGAAACATGAATGTCTAATGATTATTGATGTATGTGTGCATGAGCAATTGAATGATATCCGGCTAAGTCCCAAGACATTTATGTTGAAATTATATCCGGTTAAGACCCAAGGCAATTGTGCTAAGCGGCTACATCCGGCTAAGACCAAGGCATTCGTGCAAGTCGTTCTATCCGGCTAAGACCAAGGCATTCGTGCACGTGGTTATATCCGGTTGTATTCAAGAAGCTTGGGCTGGAGGTGAGTGTTGGTTGCTGTAATAAATTCAATTAGTACGCTCGAAAAGCCCAAAGAATAAGGTATGTTTATATGTGCATTGAAAAGTCGACATGTTTGAGCAACATTCGCTCAATCGACTAACGAATATCAACTATTGAAGTGGTTGATACCTTGTGAAAGTATATAATGATGAAGTGTGAAGTAAGAATGATTATGTGAATGTGTATTAATGAAATGATGCATTTGGCTATGTGAATGTATTGCTTTAATTAAAGCTGATTTTATTCCTTGAGACTTACTAAGCATAAAAATGCTTACCCCGCTGCTTTGGCTCTTTGTTTTATAGATTTTGCTCGATAGCAATCGGATTCGGGATCATTAAAGTCAAGTCATCTACACTATCAAAGCCTCCATTTTGGTATAATTTTGGTTGAACTTTGAAATGGCATGTATAGGACTACCCTTTTCGGTTCAATTGTGTTCGATGTATATGTGTACGGCCATGCTAAAATGGCTCGTAGAAGTCAAGTACTGAACTTAGACCATTTGTGATTTGTATATATATATATATATGGTTTCATGATGTAATTATGGATTGGAAATGGGAGTGTTGGTCACATGATCAGCCATTGAATGGCTAAAATGGTCATAGGTGAACCTATGTATGGCAAGACTAGTTGGATCATGGAGACTACAAATAGATAAGACCTACCTTGAAAACAGATGCTGGCAGCAGCAGTGGAGTGGTTTTGAAAAATCACCAAAATTTGTAGGAATGGTATTAAATAGTGAATAAGTTATGTAAATGAACCTTGATGAGTCTACTTTCATATGGAAGAAACGAAACGGTCATAGGAGTTACATGTTAAGAGATATTAATGCTATTGTGAGACAGGGCCAGAACGGTTTCTGGGTCCCCTGTCGCAACTTTAAAAATTTACTATAAATTATCCAGAAAGAATCAGGAGTCATGCCTTATATTTACAGATTCCATTTTGAGTCTAGTTTCATTAGAAACAAACGGCACCAGTATTAAAGCCCTGTACAGAGAGATATTCAAGTTGTAACGCGCAAAGGTCAGAGCAGTCGATCTCTGTAACATGGGTGACTTTAACTAATAAACTGTACCAATTGGCCCGACCAGAAATTCTAGAAATAAATCCATGGATGGATATATGAGTCTAAATTCAGGGAAAATTTACGAAAACAGTTTCCGAGTTTTGAAACTCGAGATATGATTTTTAAGGCGACAGTGACGCAGTTTTCCAGCCTGACTGGAAATGTCAAATTGATGGGCTAAACATGTGGATTTGGCTTGTTAACCCTCGTGTCCCATTAATCGACGATGGTCTCGGGTTCGGGTGTTACAATTTTATTGGTATCGAGCCACGGTTTAGTCGATTCTAGGACTACCGTGATGTGTTTGGGGTCTAGCTATACATGCCATTAAATGATGAATCGATAGTGTGGTGATTTCTGACAATTTGACTTTGTGTTGTTTATAGTAATGGATCCCGATCCCAACCGAGCGATAGCTGATGATGTGGAGAGTGTGGCGCTGCTCGCGCAAGAAGGGACAAGGTCTTGGCGGATTCTCAACCTATGGCCAGCAATCCGAATGATGAGGCTGGGCAAGCCTTTTATAGTGTGATGAATGAATGGTTTAACTAATACATTCGAACTAACACTACTGCTCCACAACCTCCATTCCCGACAAATGCAACCCCCAGACCTACAATACCTCCCAGAATCGACCAAATAAGGTCAAGTAAGCCCCAATGATAGGATTCAAAACATGGGGCCACTGAATTCAAAGCTACGGATGATGATGATGCCGAAGCGAGCTGAATTTTGGTTGGACAACACTATCCGGGTGCTCGATGAGCTATCTTGTACACCCGATGAGTGCCTAAAGTGTACCATCTCCTTGCTACGCGATTTCGCCTACTATTGGTGGAGTACTCTGACTTCTGTGGTGCCTAGAGAGCAAGTGACTTGGGAATTCTTTCAAACCGAGTTCCGAAAAAAGTATATCAGCCAGAGATTCATCGACCAAAAGCGAAGGGAATTTCTTGATCTTAAGCAAGGTTCTATGTCGCCATACCGATCACGAACGAAAATTTGTGAGGCTTAGCCAGACGCGAGAATGCATTTCGTCCGAAGCTATTATGTGTAAACACTTCGAGGATGGGCTGAATGATGATATAAGGATGTTCGCTGGCATTCTCGAAATACGAGAGTTCGTAGTACTTGTTGAGCGAGCTTGTAAAGTCAAGAGCTTAGAAAGGAGAAACAAAAAGTGATGTGGGAACCGGAGAATTCGAAGAGGTCCTTGGGAAAGTCTCTTCAACAGCATCAAGAGATTTCGAGATGATGTGAGCCGGTCTAGAGGCGCCGGGCTTTTCTAGACGAGGACGCGATCGACCCGTGACCACACGAGTCACTTCGATCGCTAGTGGTGGAAATGATCACGGAGAGGGCGAGTGTTCGTGCATTGTGGCAAATGGCATTTGGGGAGCTGTTGGTTCCGTGATCGCTCGCTATAAGTGTGGATCGGCCGACCACTTTATGAAGGATTGCCCGAGGATGCTTGAACAAAATGTAAGTCAAAGTGGAAACCCGGTGCTACCATCGCCGAGGTAGGCCACCTAGAAATATGGGCAATGTCGTTGGCGGTCGAGAGGATCTAGAGATGCTACCATCGATCTCGAGGCTCGTGCTCTCGCTAGGACTTATGCCATACGCCGCACGCCGAGGATGCCGCCTCTCCGGATGTCATTACCGGTACTTTCACTCTTTTCAATACTAATGTGATTGCTTTGATTGACCCCGGTTCTACTCATTCTTATATATGTGAAACCTTAGCATCCAAAGAAGACTTTGCCTATTGAGTCTCATCGAGTTTGTAATTCGGTGTCAAACCCTTGGGTCATTACGTGCTTGTCAACAAAGTGTGCAAGAAAAGTCCCCTAGTGTTCCGAGGTTCTTGTTTTCCAAATGACTTGATGCTTTTGCCGTTCGATGAATTCGACGTTATACTTGGTTTGGATTGGTTGACCATGCACGATGCGGTTGTAAATTGCAAAAGCAAGACTATCGATTTGAGGTGCGCGAATAACGAGATAATTCGGGTTGAGTCTACGAACTTAAAGGGGTTGCCAGCTGTAATATCAGCAATGTTGGCCCGAAAATATGTAAGAAAAGGGTGCGGCGTTACCTTGTGTACGTGCTTGATGACAAGGAATCGAAAAGAAACCCGAATCTGCGTCGTGGTTTGTGAATACCCGGATGTTTTCCTCAAGAATTGCGGGTTTACCACCTGTTCGGAAATAGATTTTGGCATCGAATTGGTACCGTACCACTCCAATTTCGATAGCTCCGTATCGTATGGCACCAACGGAATTAAAGGAGTTGAAAACTCGCTTGCAAGAATTGGTGGATAGAGGTTTTGCTCGCCCGAGTTGTTCGCCTTTGGGTGCGCCGGTGTTGTTTGTGAAAAGAAGGATGGAACCATGAGGTCAGACATCGACTATCGTTAGCTTAATAAAGCGACGATAAAGAACAAATATCCGCTACCACGATCGATGACTTGTTCGATCAACTCAAGGAGCCTCGGTGTTCTCGAAAATAGATTTGAGATCGGGCTATTATCAATTGCGAATCCGAGATTCGGACGTACCTAAGACCGCCTTCGAATCGAGATATGGTCACTATGAGTTCCTAGTGATGCCGCTTGGGCTTACTAATGCCCTCACAGATTTATGGATTTAATGAATCGGATCTTCAAACCATATTTGGATCGATTCGTAGTCGTGTTCATTGATGACATCTTGGTCTATTCAAGAAATGAGACCGAACATGCTGAACACGTGAGGTTAGTGCTGCAAATTTTACGGATAAGCAATTATATGCTAAGTTCAACAAGTGTGAGTTCGTTAAGAGAGGTTAGCTTCTTGGGTCATGTGGTATCAGATCGGTATTCGAGTTTAATTCAATAAAATTTCAGCCATACTTAATTGGAAGCCTCCAGAAATATTACCGAGGTTCGAGCTTTTGGGGCTTGCTTAGGTTATTACCGACGATTTGTAAAGGTTTTCAATGATAGCCACGCCGATGACGAAGCTACTCCAAAAGGATGTTAAATTCGAATGGACGGAGAAATGTCGTAAAAGTTTCGATCAATCGAAAACTTATTTGATGAAGCCCCAATTCTAGTGCAACCCGAATCCGCAAAGAGTTTGTCATCTATAGTGACGCCTCCCTACTTGGGTTAGGTTGTGTATTGATGCAAGAAGGTCGAGTTGTGGCCTATGTGTCGAGGCAATTAAAGCCACATGAGAAAAATTATCCGACCCATGATCTCGAATTGGCCGCCATCGATTCGCTTTAAAGATTTGGCGACATTACTTATTTGGTGAGAGGTGCCATGTGTACTCGGATCACAAAAGTCTCAAATATTTGATGACCCAAAGAGACTTAAATTTGCGACAAAGACGCTCGCTCAAGTGTTAAAGGATTATGAGCTGGTCATTGACTATCACCCGGAAAGGCGAATGTGGTTGCGGATGCCTTGAGTCAGAATCATTATTCGCTTACGAGCGATGAATGTGCACTTGTCTGCTCGATTCGACAAAGGTGTTAGTAGCTGAATTGAAAGCCAAACCATTATTGATACATCAAATTCGAGAAGCTCGTAAAGTCGACGACGAGTTGGCGCAAAACGGCCGAGTGTGTTCAACAAGGACTCGGAGTTTCAAATCGATGATGACGATTGTTTGAGGTTCAAAAGTCGTCTGTGTGTTCCAAAGAATTGAACTTATTTCGATAATTCAATGAAGCCCATTGTAGCCGAATGGCAATCCACCCGGAGTACGAAGATGTACAACGATTTGAAACGCCGGTTTTGGTGGCATGGTATGAAACGAGACATCTCGACTTTGTTTCGAGATGTTTAATATGTCAACAAGTGAAAGCGGAACATCAAGTGCCTTCAGATTACTTCACCAATCACGATACCCGAGTGGAAATGGGATCGAGTCACAATGGACTTTGTATCCGACCGCCATTGTCACGAGTAAGAAGGATGCGGTTTGGGTCGTGGTAGATAGATTGACTAAGTCGGCTCACTTTGTCCCCGCGACGCACGGATTTTTCAATGGACAAATTAGCCAAATTGTACGCTTTCGATTGTGAGATTACACGGGTGCCTATTTCCATCGTGGTCGGATAGAGATCCGAGATTTACCTCGCGATTTTGGAAAAAGTTGCAAGAAGCTTTGGGTACCAAGTTGCATTTCAGACCGCCTTTCACCCCCAAACCGATGGTCAATCCGAGCGGATAATTCAGATACTTGAGGATATGTTGAGATGTTGCGTCCTCGAGTTTAGTGGTTCATGGGAACGGTATTTGCCATTGATTGAATTCGCCACAACAACAAATTTTCAATCAAGTATTAAGATGGCACCTACGAGGCTTTGTACGGTCGTAAATGCCGTACACCATTGTTTTGGACCGAGCTCGGTGAAAGCAAGATTTTCGGTGGATTTGATTAGAGATGCTGAATGAAAGTGAAAGTAATCCGTGAAAGTCTCAAGATAGCCTCCGATCGCCGTAAGTCGACGCGGATCTCAAGCGTAAGGATATCGAGTATCGTGGGTGATAAAGTGTTTCTCAAGGTATCGCCTTGGAAAAAGATACTCGATTCACCGTAAGGGCAAGTTGAGCCCGAGGTTCATTGGGCCATATGAGATATCCGAGCGAGTCGGTCCAAATGGCATATCGCTTGATTTTGCCCCCGAACTCGAAAAGGTTCACGATGTCTTTCATGTTTCGATGCTTCGACGCTATAGATCCGATCCATCGCACGTGATTAGTCCATCGAAATTGAAATTCAAGCTAATATGAGTTATGAGGAAGAACCGATTCGTATCCTATCACGGAAGTGAAAGAGTTATAAACAAGCGGTTCCGCTAGTGAAAGTGTTATGGCTCAAGCACGGATTGAAGAAGCTACTTGGGAGACCGAAAACTCTATGAAAGAGCGATATCCAAACCTATTTACCGGTAAGATTTTCGGGGACGAAAATTTCTTAAGTGGGGGAGAGTTGTGACATCCCTAATTTGACCCTAGTCGGGAAGTGGTGTCGGGACCATTAAACCGAGTCTTATAAGTAATTAAAAGTTATATTCTATGTTTATGATGTGAGCAAATGCATGTGTGAAAGTTGCATGCATTAATTTGATCATTTCTATGTGAATTTATTAAGATGGACTTATATGAAACATTGTTGAAAGGTGATAGGCCAATCTTCAATGGTCTAATAGTATATGCATGCAAAAGAATGGTTTTGCATGTCAATTTACCCAAAGAGAAGGAAGTGGCCGGCCATGGTGATGAAGATGGGCAAAAGAAAACATGTCTTAAACATGTTTTGCTAGTGGTGGATGTTAGAAATAATAAAATAAGAGCATGGGTAAAGAAATGAAAAAAAAATGAGTGTGGATGCTTTCCCCTTGTGCCGTACATGAGAGAAACAAAACAAAGAAAAAAATTTTTGTTCATCTATTTTCACTCTCCTTTTGGCCGAAAATACTAAGGATAAGGAAGGAGTTTTGCTTCATACTTGGTTTGGAAGAGGATTAGGAAGAGGTTGGCTATACTTGCATCAAGAGTAAGGTATGTTTGAGGTTGTGCCATAAGATTCATGCATGTTTTTGGTTGCTAGATTGATGTTCTTGTTAGCCCATGGTTCAAATCTTTGTTATGTCATGGGAATGAAATTCGCCCAAGTGAATATGGTGATAAAGCCATTGCATGCTAAGTGTGAAGCTTGATGATGATGCATGCAAAGATGGATTGTCTACTCTTGAAATTTCTTTGTAGCCATCTTGAGTAAGACTTTGAGTTTTCTTTTTGTTTAACCATGATTGAAGTTGAAAGGGCATGATTGTGATGTATTCGCCATGATGCATTCATGAGCATGGTTCATGCTTCTTGCATGATAGTTAAAATTTGTGTTTTGGATGGCTATGGACACCTTGAAATTCGCCATGCACATATATGTATATATATGTTTGCACATGATGTTTTGGTTATGAAGTAAGTGATGAATATGTTTGTTTAAAGAAGAAAATGTTGAAGGATGTTTGTGAAATTGCAAGTATAATCGGCCATATGAGTGCTTGATGCTATATTATAAGTATTGAGCCACAATATGTAAAACATTAACTAGTAAAATGCATGCTGTTTTTTGTGTGGTATTATGGATAATTGGCCTCAAATTGGACATGTATATTCGGCCTTAGGTAGCCTATTGATGGCCTTAGCTTTTCCTTGATGCTTGAATGAATTGTATTGAATTGCTTGATGTAGTATAAAATGTGCATGACCATTGTGTATTCAAGCTAAAGGGTGGCCATATGACCATTTAAACTCCTTGTCATATTCGCCATAAGCTAGCATAATGAGGTTTTAATAAATCAAATTTGTTTGAATTAGCTCAAGAGCTTAGAGGGCCACAATTGGACAAGGGAAGGAAAAGTGATCGAATAGCCGAAAAGCCGCCGACAACATCCGAGGTAAGTCCTCAAGAAGTGACCCTACTTGAATTATGTGAAATGAAATATGGATGTGTAATGATTATCGATTTATGTGTGTATGAGTATTTGAATGATACCGGGCTAAGTCCCAAGGCGATTATGCTAGTGATTACCTTTGTGTTTGAGCCTTAGTAACTAAAATGAAACATGAATGTCTAATGATTATTGATGTATGTGTGCATGAGCAATTGAATGATATCCGGCTAAGTCCCAAGACATTTATGCTGGAAATTATATCCGGTTAAGACCAAGGCAATTGTGCTAGCGGCTACATCCGGCTAAGACCAAGGCATTCGTGCAAGTCGTTCTATCCGGCTAAGACCAAGGCATTCGTGCACGTGGTTATATCCGGTTGTAGTCCGAAGAAGCTTGGGCTGGAGGTGAGTGTTGGTTGCTGTAATAAATTCAATTAGTACGCTCGAAAAGCCCAAAGAATAAGGTATGTTTATATGTGCATTGAAAAGTCGACATGTTTGAGCAACATTCGCTCAATCGACTAACGAATATCAACTATTGAAGTGGTTGATACCTTGTGAAAGTATATAATGATGAAGTGTGAAGTAAGAATGATTATGTGAATGTGTATTAATGAAATGATGCATTTGGCTATGTGAATGTATTGCTTTAATTAAAGCTGATTTTATTCCTTAAGACTTACTAAGCATAAAAATGCTTACCCGCTGCTTTGGCTCTCTGTTTTATAGATTTTGCTCGATAGCAATCGGATTCGGGATCATTAAAGTCAAGTCATCTACACTATCAAAGCCTCCATTTTGGTATAATTTTGGTTGAACTTTGAAATGGCATGTATAGGACTACCCCTTGTCGGTTCAATTGTGTTGTGATGTATATGTGTACGGCCATGCGAAAATGGCTCGTAGAAGTCAAGTACTAACTTAGACCATTTGTGATTTGTATATATATATATATGGTTTCATGATGTAATTATGGATTGGAAATGGGAGTGTTGGTCACATGATCAGCCATTGAATGGCTAAAATGGTCATAGGTGAACCTATGTATGGCAAGACTAGTTGGATCATGGAGACTACAAATAGATAAGACCTACCTTGAAAACAGATGCTGGCAGCAGCAGTGGAGTGGTTTTGAAAAATCACAAAATTTGTAGGAATGGTATTAAATAGTGAATAAGTTATGTAAATGAACCTTGATGAGTCTACTTTCATATGGAAGAAACGAAACGGTCATAGGAGTTACATGTTAAGAGATATTAATGCTATTGTGAGACAGGGCCAGAACGGTTTCTGGGTCCCCTGTCGCAACTTTAAAAATTTACTATAAATTATCCAGAAAGAATCAGGAGTCATGCCTTATATGTACAGATTCCATTTTGAGTCTAGTTTCATTAGAAACAAACGTCACCAGTATTAAAGCCCTGTACAGAGAGATATTCAAGTTGTAATGCGCAAAGGTCAGAGCAGTTGATCTCTGTAACATGGGTGACTTTAACTAATAAACTGTACCAATTGGCCCCACCAAAAATTCTAGAAATAAATCCATGGATGTATATATTAGTCTAAATTCAGGGAAAATTTACAAAAACAGTTTCCGAGTTTTGAAACTCGAGATATGATTTTTAAGGCGACAGTGACGCAGTTTTCCAGCCTGACTGGAAATGTCAAATTGATGGGCGAAACATGTGGATTTGGCTTGTTAACCCCTCGTGTCCGACACCGGCGATGGTCTCGAGTTCGGGGCGTTACAGTGTACACATAGTATCACCCATGTGACCTAGCTACATCATAATGTCTTGTTGCTCTCTTGTACACATGATGTGCACTCAGCACCATACATGTGACCTAGCTACATACTATCTCAGATCATCCAATCTTTCCAAGGTTCAACCGAGATTTCTCTCTTTTCCAACAATGTCACCAATCAAGTAATTATCCACAAACATATTTCCAATATTATTATAAAATATCATAATACATGTAATATTGATGCATTACTTACATATAAACTTACATCTCATTTAATATCAAGGCAATAACATTAAATTACACATTGCCTTATGAAAATCATATGAACTTACAATTTCCCATAATATCCATAATCATAGAAATCACATTTATGTATGATAATTCAATGTACTTCATGTACCATAGACATATTTTTAAATCAATTCATAAACTTGGCACCATAATTATTTAATTTAACATAATTCAATTAATTCACTAAATTTAACTTTCAAATATAAATTACAAAGATTATTAATGTATTATTATCATACCAACTTACATACTTTCAACACCTCAAAATTATAATAAATATATCAATTTTACATTGAAACATGCATAAATTAATGCTTATTATACGTATGAACTTACCTCGATACTAAAACGATCATTTTACCAACTTTTCCAATTTTTGATTTTTCTCTCATTCTAGGTTCAAATCTCATTTTCCGGGATCTAAAACATCATATTTTACTTATTTAATTAATGTACTATTCAAAACAGTCCTTAACTCAAACTTTGGAAAAATTACAATTTTGCCCCTAAACTTTTGCATATTTACACTTTTGCCCCTAGGCTCGGGAATTAAACTTCATCCCTTATTCTTATGTTTTATGACATGCTGATCACTTTTCCCTTCTATGGCAACATCAAATTCTCACTCTAACATATACTTATGACTATTAGGTATTTTTACCGATTAAGCCCTTTTACTCGTTTTCACTCAAAACCGAGTAGTACAAGTTGTCTAACATAATTTAAAACCTCATATTCTATCATAAAACAGAAAAATAAACACATTTCACCTATGGGTATTTTTCCAAATATGAACCTTAGCTTAAATTATTGCTAGAATAAGCTTAATCAAATTACCGGGATTCTAAAAACGTAAAGAACTTGAAAAACGGGGTTAGAACGGACTTACTATTGAGCTTGGAAAGCTTGAAAACCCTAGCCATGGTTTCCCCCATGCTAAATTCGGCCTCCATGAAAAAGATGAGTAAATTTTGGCTTTATTTTCCCTTTTTATTTCTTTTAATTACCAAATGACCAAAATGGCCTTCCTTACTAAACTTTCAAAAATTCCATCCATGTCCAATTTTTGTCCATCACTTAGAAATTGATCAAATTTCTATTTAGGACCTCCTAATTAATATTTCAAAGCAATTTCATACTAGAAACTTCTAGAATGCAAGTTTTGCAACTTATTCGATTTAGTCCCTAATTTCAAATTGAGCACTTTATGCATAGAATTTCTTCACGAAATTTTCACACAATCATGCAATCATATTATAGACCTCAAAATAATCATAAAATAATTATTTTTATCTCAGATTTTGTGGTCCCGAAACCTCTATTCCAACTAGACCCAATTTTGGGCTATTACAATGTTCGTGCTCAATCTCGCAACGAGTACGAAAACAACTTCAACCTCAATGCGTTTTTAGTTACACCGGTTATCTTGAATGAATTGCTCACCTCCATAAATAATCGAAGGTGGAGATGTGGATCTTCCGTGGGCATACCACTAAATTGGCCCACCATTTGTAGTGTTTGGAACATCACTGGTTTCAATTTAAATTGGTTGCCTCAATATCTAGCCTTCTAATTCCTGGATTTAACTCACTGAAAAGTGGCACAACATATTGTCTGATGCATCAATCCTTATTATTGGCAACGAGGATGGGATTTCATACATGTTCAGCTTTATGACCTTGGTCTTGATTCTGATTTCCAAGGTTCATCTCATTCTGTCTCTGAGCTATTAGTTCATGTCTTCTCTGTCTCAATTGCAAATCTCTGGGTAATTCTCTGATTTCTTCAACTCTTTAAGGACCTTGTGTAATTAAACCAAAATTTGATTTATGAACATCCACATGCAGCCAAATTTTGGATTGACTTGGTCCTCCATTTGGATGGTTTTGTAATCAACAACTCAGACCTGTCCAGTAATAGTAGATAATTTAGAGGACCAAAGAATGTAATTTAACCACTTTAATTAATCAATTTACTTAATTAATTAAAACCCAATTTATTAATGAAACATATTAAAATAAATTATTAAATATAAATTTATATTTTATTATTTAAATTAATCATGCATGGCCCACTTTATAGCTTTAAAAATATAATAGGCTCAAATTAATATAAAAGAAGCCATTTTCGCATGAAAACTATATAATAAAGCATAAAATCATATTTTAATAATTTATACGTCCCAATTTCATATTTTCATATATTTCATTAATTTATTAAGCAATTACTTGGTTTTAACAACAAATTTAAGTAGAAAGGTGACGAATTATATAGGAAAAATCCTATATATTTTTCAATTTACATGCAGCTAGAAGGAGAGTAAGGAGGCACTGGCAAAGTACAAGATGGACACCGAACAGGGTATTTAGGATTTCTTGTCTAAGTTTAAGGCTAACCTATTGCTACAAGTTCATGTTGTTACAGGTCCCCTTAACTTAAGTTAAGTAAACTTTAGCTTCCTGCACCACTTTATCAAGTCTAACCTTGAATTCAATGTTCACAACCCCTCAGAAGCTACCTGGGAAGAATTTCACAGAGAGTGGAGGGAATTTGGAAATCCCTTTTACCATCAAAATGCAGAAGCTACCGACTCTGACTCTCTAGAAGGGTCCACTCCAAGGGAGAACTGAATGACTTGCATACCTTGTATTTACTTTCTAGCTTATAATAAAATTTACCTTTTATTCCTCTCTATCTTTCCTTCATGTTTTGCCTTACATTTCTTCTTTTTTCCATGGTAATCCCAACACTAATTTCCATAGTTCGCAACATTGCATCTACTTTTCATACTACACATTAATCTTATGTAATGACTTGAGGGACTAAGCTAGATTTAAAGTATCATGCATATAGGGCTTCTAACTTTGTACATCCAGAGGATTGGCTAAACCAAAATTATGATACCACTAAATTTAACTCCACATACCTGACCTGATCACTGGGCCCGAGAATTGAATGCCACAATTACCCATTATTTCCTAATAAGTTCCTAACTGATTATTTGCAACTCTAACAAATTAAATACCCTTATTCGTTACTCAATTTCATAAATAATAATAATAGCTTATCATTTTAACATTGGAATAATTTCTATTCCATACATGTAGTAGGTTGATGTTGACATTTCAACTTATGAGACTCAAACAGTTACTACAGCTTAATAAACTTATGATTTTTCTTTGGTTATATTCAATTATTCCCTAATGCGTGGCCTCAAAGAGGTACCCCTCAACATGCATGAAATAGCTTCCACCCTTCACATAAGCATGGTTATGTCTGGCTTGGTCCCCCATCACGATCCTTGAGTCAACCCTTGACTATCAATCAATTAACATCACAAACACTTAAAACTCATTCATGGTAAGTCCCTTAACCTTTTACAACTTTGGGCAAGCTAGATTAAGCTAAAACGAGCAGAAAAATATAAAAACCACTAAAAACAGGACAAATTTACATACCATACAATTTCAAAAAGCTTGGCCAAAACTTGCTTCCCTCTCTAATGGTAAAATCGGTTTTAGATGAAGAAGAAAACAAGATGATCTATTTCTTTAATTTATTATTTACTTAATTATTCATTTATTTACTTGATTACTACTTTGGCATTAAAATTTCATTTAAACTACCATAATACCTTTCCATAAACATCCACTAATTTTAAATGTGACATATTTTCCACTCAAGTACATTGATTTACCTTTTTAAAGCTATTTGGTCAATTTAGCTAGTAGAATTCAACTTTTGCACTCTTTACAATTTATTCCTTTTCACCTAATTAACCAATTAAACTTCAAAATTTCTTAACGAAACTTTAATATGACCCTAATATAATCTCGTATACGCTAAATAATAAAAATAATTATTCATTCATCGAAATTATGGTCCCAAAACCATTATTTTTGACACTACTAAAAAAGGGTTGTTATAGAAGGAGATTCCCTTGGAAGAGGTCGGCCATGATGTCGTCGAATTTGATCACAAAAACCCATGTATTATCGTCAACCATCCAAAATTAAATTTTGAAAGTTAACAAGAGTTTGGACCCAGAGACAAGAATTAATTAAATATAACCTGTCACACATGGATTTCCTTAAGGACTCAAATTTAAAGGAGCCTTAGGAGTAAATTGAGCAAAGTAGAGAGTTGGTGGACTTTATTAGGAATTCTGGAAAATTTTGTAACTATTGGGTAAATAGTTAAGTTTCGATTCTAGTTTGGTTAGGATGGGATCGGCTGGATCCAAAGTAGGAGACATAATAATTACCTGTGATTGGCTAAAAGAGAGTAGGAGACCATGTATAGGAGTTATATATATGGGTGGAAAGAAAAGACTTCTCCTAAATTAAATTGTAATCTCATTCTCATTTGCAACGTCTTCTTCAATTTCTTCGATTGATGATGATGAAGTTCAAGAAAGCTTTGCATGAGGTGATAAACGTGAGATTCGAGTATGGGAAACCGAGATTTTGACAAGTTGGTAAGCCCCTAAGCCTCTTTGTACTCGTGGATTTGAGGAAAGAGAAGTAAAAGTTCCCAAATTGTTTCTATATAATTATGGATTTTGAATTTTTAATGCTTGAATACTTTTGATTTAACCGATAAACGATTGTCATGTTTAGCTTCCAGGACGAAGAAAGCTCTGGCATTGGAACAAGGTAAGTTGACAAGGAGGAAGGATTTAAGGTGAGTTCCTATACTCTACTTCTGGGGGATCGATGATGTTGTGTTGTTTTCTTGAATTACATTATTGAATCTATTTCATTTTACGAGCCTAGGGACCAAAATGTAAAAATATTAAAGTTTAGGGGAAAACATATAATTTTTCAATAATGTGAATTTCGAACTGATTTGAGTAATTTGAACAATAAATGAATTAAAATTTCTATTATAGATCAAGAGAAACGAGGTTCAAACCTAGATTTGGGGAAAAATAAAGTGTTTGACGATTAGGTCACATTTCTACTATTTTTGTACCGAGGTAAGTTCTTATGTAAATAATGCATTGTTTTAATTATGTTTTAAATGCTTTACTATTGTATGAATTATGATTGACCATTGAGTGTGTTTGACAAAGTTACGATAAGAATGAAATCCCAGTTGAACCTTAGGAATAGATAGGATACAAATGTCATGACATTAGGGTTACTAAGGCTATGTGTAAGACCATATCTGGGATATGGCATCTATATGAGACTTCGTGTAAGACCATATTTGAGATGTGCCATCGATATGAGACTTCGTGTAAGACCATAGCTGGACTATTGGCATTGATACTAGATCCCATGTAAGACCATATCTGGAATATGGCATTGGTATGCTACCGTGTGTGCGGGACTCCCGACTATCCTTTTGTATTCCAAGTTGTTCAACGGGTAATTTAATGAGTATGCCAAAGATGAATTTGTGTAAATCCAATTCTATATGACTCAGGTATGCACGAAAAACTCATACGTGATGAGCTCGTTATGTGATAAACCCTCGGTAAAGTTATGATTGAGTAAGTTATGATTTTAAGATCTTAATAATATTTATACCAATTATCATCATGTTGATTGTATGTTAAATGTTGGTTTATGATGCCTATTATTTGCGTGGGAACTTACTAAGCTATATAGCTTACTCCCCTTTTCTTACCCTTTTTTTATGGTGTCACCAAGCTAGCTCAGGGATCGGAGACTATCGAAGATTCACTCACACTGTCAACTGATTATTTTGGTACCAATGATTTGACATTTAGAGCTATGGCATGTATAGGGACTTGGTTATTTTGTTATGTGTCATAATTGAATTGGCCTACTATGTTGGCCTATATTGGTTGATAATTCATTTTGTAAATGGCCATATGCAATTGGCTAATATTGGTTTAATTATATATCCATATGATAATGTTTTCATGGATGCGGAAGTTTGCATGATTGAAGTTGATAAGCAGGTGATGTTGTATGTGGTATATGGTAGCATGTGAATGATGTGTGGAGGTCTTGATTGTGGCTGAATTGGTTGAATGTAATTGCTTGGATTGGTGTTTTGTTTTGTTGTGTAGGTGTATGCATAAAAGGGTGACAAAATGGCTTGGTAAATAACCTTGTTTTTGTCCACATGGGTAGACACACGGGCATGTGTCTAGGCCATGTATGACACACGACTTGCCCCATGGGCATGTGTTCCGGGCGTGTACCCTTGTACCTTAATTGTTACAAAACAGAATGCTCAAAATTTAGCACATGGGCAGAGACACGGGCGTATTTCTCAGTCCTGTGGATGACACGGGCTCAGGCACGGGCATGTGCCCTGGACATGTGAAGTCTACACCTATTTTATGAAAAATCATAATTTAAAATTGACCATATGGCCTAGCACATGGGCATACGAGTTGGCCGTGTGCCTTCAATTTGTTCTTAGACGGTTAAGGACACAAGCGTGTGTGACCACACGGCCTACCCACACGGGCGTGTTGCTCTTAAAACATGAAAATTTTTCTAAGTCTTGTAAAAATTTCTAGAGTTCCCAGTTTAGTCCCAAACCGCTTCCAATGTATGTTTTGGGCCTCATAGGCTCATGTTAGGGACTTTATGCTCGATTTCAAAAAGTTTTAAATTTGGATGGAAATTTTCTTATCGATTTTGTATGATTGCTTGTGTATAAGTTCAGTAATGCCTCATACCCTATTCTGGTGTTGGATACGGGTAAAGGGTGTTACATTTAGATGTATCAGAGCCACGGTTTAATCAATTTTCAAACAAACGTAGCGTGTGTAAAAGTCTAGCTATACATGCCATAAATAAACTGAGATAGTATGATGACTCTTGTTAATTTTAAATTGTGTTTTCGAATACTAAATGGATCCCAATCGAGTTGAGGCTGATGACGTTAAAAGTAATACGCCAGCTCCTACTCAAGGGGCAGCACCATCTAATAGTAGACCCCAACTGTTGCTCAGGGAGAAGAGGGTAGGGAAGCCTTTCTCCACATGATGAATGAATGGTATACGGAGTTTGTTCGGACAAACCTGACTGCCCAACCTCCTCCACCCCTAACTATTCCTCGACTGATTCCCATAGCTCCACAAGATATGGAATTTGTAAGAATGAATAAGCCCTCGGTTGATAAGATTCGAAAGCATGGGGCTGAAGATTTCAGAGCTAATGTGGATGATGATCCTGAGAGAATTGAGTTTTGACTTAAGAACTCCATTAGAGTATTTGAAGAGCTATCTTGCACACCAGATGAGTATTTAAAGTGTACCATCTCATTTTTGAGAGATTCTGCATATCACTGGTGGAATCACTAGTATCGGTGGTACCAAGAAGAGGGTTACATGGGAATTTTTTCAAGAGAAGTTCCAAAAGAAATATATTAGTCAGCGATTCATCGATCAGAAATGTAAGGAATTTCTTGAGCTGTAACAGAGCCGAATGTTAGTGACGGAATATGAGCAAGAATTTGTCAAACTTAGTAAATATGCCCGATAGTGTGTTTCCACCGAGGCTATCATGTGCAAGAGATTTGAGGATAGATTGAATGAGGATATTCGTGTGTTAGTTGGGATCTTAGAACTGAAAGAATTTGTGGTGTTAATTAAGTGAGCTTGTAAGGCCGAGAGTTCAATAAAGAGAAGAGGAAAACGGATTGTAAAGCTAGAGATTCGAGGAAAAGACTGATGAGTAAGTCATTTCCATCTCATTCAAATAAATCTAAAGAAATTAATTCCCATTCAAATGTATCAGCTGGATATTCCCACAAAGAGCGTGGGAAGCAATACTCGAGTGTTAAATCTCAAGCCACTTCAATGGAAAGTATGGGTAATGTAAGGCCTAACAGACCCGAATGTCAGCATTGTGGAAGGAGACATCCCGGCGAGTGTAGGATGAATGACTGGGCTTGTTTCAAGTGTGGCTCCCAAGAGCATTTTATCTAAGATTGCCCTGATATGGCTGAGAAAGAAAAATTTCAGAGTGCAAGGCTGAGTAATACTACTAATAGGGGTAGGCCACCGAGGAATACCAAAAATGGAGCTAGTAGTACAGGTGTGACAAAAGATACTGCTATGAGATGCGAAGCTTGAGAACTTGCTAGAGCCTACGCCATTCGTGCTCGTGAAAAAGCAACATCTCCTGATGTTATCATTGTTACTTTTTCTCTCTATAATACTAATGTAGTTGCATTGATTGACTCTGGATCAACTCATTCTTATGTTTGTGTGAAATTGGTAGCTAGTAAGAGCTTGCCTGTTGAGTTTACTAAATTTGTGATTAGAGTGTCAAACACTTTAGGCAAACATGTATTAGTCGATAGAGTTTGCATGAATTGTCCCTTGATGATTCGAGGTCACTATTTTCTCGCTGATTTAATGTTGTTTCCACTTGATGAATTCGATGTTATTTTGGGTATGGATTAGTTGACATTGCATGATGCCGTGGTGAACTGTAAAAGAAAGATTATTGAACTGAAATGTGAAAATGGTGAAACTCTTCGCACGGCTTGCCCCATGGGCATGTGTTCTGGCCGTATGTCCCCTGCACCTTAATTGTTGCAAAGCAGAATGCTCAGAATTAAGTACACGGGCAGAAACACGGGCATGTGTCTCAGCCGTATGGATGACACGGCCTCAAGCACGGGAGTGTGCCCTGTGCATTTGACGTCTGCACCTATTTTATGAAAAATCATAATTTTTAAAACGACCACACGGCCTAGCACACAGGGGTGTGACTTGTCTGTGTGCCTTCAATTTTTTCTTGGGTGACAAACAGGGAGTTACACATGTAAGGGGACACGAGCGTGTGTGACCACACGACCTGCCCACACGGGCGTGTCCCAAGCCGGGCATGTGACTCTTAAAACATGAAAAAAATTCTAAGTGTTGTGAAAATTTCTAAAGTACACGGTTTAGTCCCGAACCACTTTCAATGTATGTTTTGGGTCTCGTAGGCTCATCTTAGGGACTTTATGCTCGATTTCAAAAATTTTTAAATTTAGATGGAAATTTACGTCTTGATTTTGTATGATTGCTTGTGTATAAGTCTTGTAATGCCTTGTACCCTATTCTGGCATTGGATACGGGTAATGGGTGTTACATTAATATTGGGACAATGTTTCTTCTAAAGTGTGGGGGAAGTACATAGTATTTAATTTTTTCGGTTTGTGTTTTTTATTTAATTATTTATACCAAAAAAATTATTTTCCTTCTGTGTAAGAACTCTCACTTTAGATGGCACAACATTCTAGAGTTGAAATGGAAAGTCGAGATAACCGAACAACTCTAGCAACACTTTCACGCCTAAATGGGTAACCTCGTCTCCTTATTGTTTTTGGTGTAGATTGGGGACAATGTGCTGAATAAAGCGTGAGGATGACATAGACTATTTTAAAATTTTCTATTACATTTACTTAGTTTTGTAAGATTTTTAGTAGTTAATTTTTTTTATTTTTGTGTGTTTTGTTTGTGTTCGAGCTTGTAGAAATACAATTGATTGGTTAGAAGCATGTGAATAGGATTGTTTGAATAAAATGTGAATTTAGTTTGATAATAATGGATTCTAGGTTATCTAATTTTAGACTAATTAGTTCATTTTATTACATTGTTGACTTGACGTCAAATGTACTAGTAATTTCGGTCTAGTTCCACACCTAAGGAGCTTGTTTTCTAGCACTTTTATTATTAATTATGACATATTCAGTATGTAGTATTTAGTTTTACATATTAGTAAAATAAGTGTTTTAAACACATTTGTGAGTATTTGTGACCTATTAGGCCGACAAGGGCCTTAAGTAGTTCTAATTTATGTAATTGAGAGTGTACAATGATGAACTATAGGCCTAACGGACGCAGGAGTAAGGGACAAGTGAAACACAAGCTTCCCGGGTCGTGAAAGCATGTCATTAACCAAAAAACCCTACAAATCACTATCGTCTCATGCCATGCAAGGCCTATAACGCGACATAGCATCAACGTGGTGCTTGACTATTTTGGGGCTATTTTTATCTGCAAAATCAAGCTTAAACGAAGACCTAGAATGTGTTGCAGACCTAATTGAAGTTGCCAACACTCCTATAAATAAAAACTTAGGGGTTTGAAGTAACTAAATCACTTTCCACGCATCCAAGAACCCTCGTAGTTTAGGAGTAGGATTTAGATTAAGTCTTCCTTTGTTTCTCATAAACGCTTTGTTGTTTCCTCTTGGAACCGGTTTCGATCCAAGAGTTCTTTTATAATATTGAAGTTATTCAGTTTATTATCTTTTGCAAGTGACAAGATTCATTATTCCAATTAAAAGATTCATTATTTCACGTTTCAATTAGTATCAAAATAGGATTATTCTAATCTCTTCTCTTTCAATTTATTTGTGTTTTTCTATATGTTTAATTCAATTGAGTTTGAGATTATGAATACCATGAGTGGCCAAATCCCTTAGGGGATATTAACGAGTGGATAAAGATGTGATTAATAGAGGATTAAGGGTTTCCTGATACTATTTGTTGGTATAAATTACGCGCTTCTTAAACCTTAGGCGTGACAACCCTAGGAAGTAATCATAGGTTAAACAAGGTCGGAAGATAAGTTTTTCCAAGAAAATCATAATTTATCCTGGTTGAGAAAGAGAGGTTGGGAGATAATTACTTAACCAATTAGAGGCTGAGAGGTTATAATTGATTAGTTAATAGTTAATCCACCCTAAAGCTCTAATCCAAATTCAATTACAACCCTTGAAACAAGTTAATCTTCTTGATTTATTTAATTTGTTTATTCATTTTTGTTTTATTTGTTATTTATTTTTGTATTTAGTTCGATATTAATCTCATTAATGATATATTGTAATATAGAATTTAATTACTACTATTTAGACTTAATACTATGTTCCATTGGATTTCCTATAGATTACTACTATTTTGATAAAAAGATTTCCTATAGATTTAATACATCCTCCCTTGGGAACGATCCTTGGAATATTTCTCCATGTTCCATTTTAACACAAATACTATATTAAAATTTGACCCGTATACTTGTGGATACTGTTGCTTTAATTTCTTATAGGTTTTGTGTAGTATTTTTTAGTCAAATGTTCGCACATTTGGCGATGATCAACTACGAATAGATTAAAGGTGTTAAGTATACCACATGATAAATAGATTTATAAATACCATGCTTGTTTAATTGAATTATAGGTTGTGAGAATTGATAAACTTGGATAAATTAATCCATGTATTGAAATACCTTGGAACAATCTAAGTCATTGTTTGGTTCGAGCCAAAAAACTAACCCGATGCATGAATTCTCTAGTACCTATTATGAGCCTAATTCAATTTTCTTGACGATTGATAAACCATAATTTTTACATGTTTTTATCCCATGCTTAGCATAATTTGGATGAATTATCCATAGAATTGATGAATTCGATGCTCCTAATCCTTTAATTTCATGTTTTATACTTAGGAGAGCATAGAAGAGTAAAAAGAACGAGAAACGGGCCAAAACGGAGAAAATAGGTCAACATGGGAAATCAATACAGCCTGGACTGTCTCACATGGTAGTTCACACGCCCTTGTCCATTCAACAGACTCGAGCACGGTTTGAAGCAATCGCACACGGGCGTGTCACATGGGCATGTCCCTGTCAAGCCCAAGTCTAGTCAAAGCCTATATAAACACCCCAGGAAGTACCAAAAAGACACACACGGAGTAGGAGGCAAGGAATTACTCGAAGAAAGTTGATTGATCCATCTCAGAAGCCGGATTCACCTTCAAGACTGAAGATCTCCCTTCAATTCCCTTCAAGAGTTCTTGGGTCTTCTTTATGTTTTGTTATCATTATTTTTTGAAATGTTTTCTTTCATAAATATGAACTAAAACCCCTAAATACCTAAGGGGAATGAAACCTAAGACGAATCTTGTTATTATTATTTGAATTATAGGATAAATATTTGACTTGTTCTTAATTATGAGTTCTTAATTCTTGCTATAATATCCCAAGATATTGATTCAAGTATTGATGTGCTTATTCAAAGGAGCAAAAGTACCTGTTTAAGAATAGATCTAACATAATTAAGCGGAGTTGATTGCACGCCTAGAGATAGGGTGACATAATTTTGCCAGATTAGGGTGAAACCTAATAAGGGAATCTATAGATCGAGTTAATGCAACACTAGGGGTTTTAATTAGAAAGAGATTTCAATTAATCAACCTAGGGTTAGATGTTGTTAGTCTCGAGAGAGATAATAATCTAACTTAGGGATTTTATGGATCAAGTCAAGCGAATAAATCATCTGATTTAGAGTCAATAACAAGTGAACTCTAGGTGGATTTTTCCCTTAGGTATTGTCTAAATTATTCAGTTTTCCCAAAAGCTATTTCCCTAATTCACTTTCTGTGCATTCTTAGTTTAGTAACTAGTTTAAATAAAACAAACCCCTTTATTTTTAGGCTAGATAATAAAAAGAAAGTTAATACTAGTACTTTTAGTTCCTTTGGGTTCGACATCCTAGTCTTGCCATAAGCTATACTACTGTTCGATAAGGTGCGCTTACCTTTATCGTGATAGTAGTTAGTTTTCAAGCACAGACATTCATAAAATATAAAACTTATCATGATTCACATCACATCAAGTTTTTGGCACCGTTGCAGGGGAACTAAGATATTAGGAACACTCTATTTTTATTACTTCAACCATTTTATTTTATTACAATTTAAATTTATTTTGATTTTTGTTACTGAATTTTATTTTTCCTTCTGGCAAGTTTTTATAGTTTATGACTAGAAGAAACCTGTCAAGACCATTACTTTTTGATAGTGAGATTGAACACACAGCTCGCAGAAACTGAAGAGAAATAAGGCGAAGCTTAAGATACATAGAGGAAGGGCAAAAGGACGATATTCACACCACAGCCAAGGAGATGGCTGAAAATCAGGAAAACCCGCTACCTCCTGCAATTGCTGCTGATCTAGTAAATCAGAATCCTGCTCCATGCACTATGTATGATTATGCTAAACCTACTTTAACAGGAACTGAGTCAAGTATAGTTAGGCCCGCTGTTGCTGCAAATAATTTTGAACTGAAACCTAACACAATTCAAATGATCCAACAGTTTGTTTAGTTTGATGGTTTGCAAAATGAGGACCCAAACGCCCATTTGGCGAATTTCTTAGAGTTTTGCGACACTTTTAAAATCAATGGCGTTTCTAATAATGCCATTCGCCTTCAGTTGTCTCCATTTTCATTGAGGAACAAAGCTAAACAGTGGTTGAACTCTTTACCACGAGAGTCAATCACTACTTGGGAACAAATGACTGAAAAAATTTTACTTAAATATTTTTTGCCGGCTAAAATGACTAAGTTGAGGAATGATATCTCTTCTTTTATGCAGATGGATGTAGAGACACTCTATGATGCATGGGAGAGATACAAGGATCTATTGAGATGGTGCCCTCACCATGGGTTACCTTTATGGTTGCAAGTTCAAACGTTTTACAACGGCGTGAAGCCCTCAACAAGGCAACTTATCAGCACAGCTGCTGGTGGGACTATCAATAACAAAACACCAGAAGTGGCTTACGAATTTATTGAAGAGATGTCACTGAATAACTATCAGTGGCAAGTTATGTAAATAAAGCCGACAAAAACAGCCGGTGTTTTTAACCTCGATGCGGTTACTATGCTATCTAACTAGGTAGAACTCTTAAATAAAAAGATTGACGGATTCTGTGGTTCTACTCAGACACATCTAGTGATACGGTGCGATTTGAATGGAGGAGGAGCATACACAGAATATCAGCCCTTCAACCCTAGCATAGAGGAGGAACAAGTCTAATATATGGGTAACAATAACTCTAGACCTCAAAATAACCCATATAGTATACTTATAATGTTGGTTGGAGGAACCATCCCAATTTCTCGCGGAGCGGTCAAGGAAATCAAAGACCACAACACCCTCCGGGTTCTCAACAACCACCTTACCAAATAGAAAAGAAGCCAAACCTTAAGGAGATGCTAACAAAGTTTATCTCGGTGTCGGAAACTCACTTTCAAAATACTGAAATAGCATTTAAGAATC
This sequence comes from Gossypium arboreum, assembly GCF_025698485.1. Classification (NCBI taxonomy): domain Eukaryota; kingdom Viridiplantae; phylum Streptophyta; class Magnoliopsida; order Malvales; family Malvaceae; genus Gossypium; species Gossypium arboreum. The sequence goes on along the minus strand of NC_069070.1, from coordinate 88,404,535 downwards.
AACAAGCATCGATCCAAGGGCTCGAAACCCAGATAGGCCAACTCGCCAAATTGATTTCTGAACGACCACAAGGTAGCCTGCTAAGTAACACTGAATCTAACCCAAGGGAACAACTCAATGCAATTACCATTCAAGATAAGGAAGGGTTAGTCGAATCTAAACCAGAACCAAGGTAAGGAATTGTGGTAAGTAAAAGCAAAGGTGATGTAGACCACAGTGAACAAACACTAGTAAGTAAAGAGTACAAACCTCGTGTGCCATACCCCAATGCGATAAGGAAAGACCACACAGACGAACAATTCGATAAATTCCTTAAATTATTAAAAAAATTACATATTAACTTACCGTTTATTGAAGCTCTTTCACAGATGCCAAACTCAGTCAAATTCTTAAAGGAGCTTTTAACAAATAAGCGGAAGTTGGATGAGGCATCGCATGTGGAGTTAAATGCAGTTTGCTCAGCCATACTGCAGAATAAGTTGGCCAACAAATTAAAAGATCCAGGGAGTTTTACGATTCCTTGTTTAATTGGTAGTTTAGATGTTAATAATGCTTTGGCTGATTTAGGGGCTGGTATCAATGTCATGCCTTATAAAATGTTTAAACAACTAGGTCTTGGGAAACCCAAACAAACTAGGATGAGCATTCAGTTAGCAGACAAAATAATCAGATTTCCTAGGGGTATTATTTAAGATGTACTCGTTAAATTAGACAAATTCATATTCCCAGTTGATTTTGTTGTTCTAGACATAGAAAAGGATAGTGGCGTACCTTTAATTTTAGGAAGGCCCTTTCTAGCAACTGCTAGAACTATAATTGATGTTGGTACAGGTGAACTCACACTTCATGTGGGTGAGGAAACAATCACTCTTCAAGCTCGTAATTCAAGTAACGCATCAAATATCGAGGGTGATTGTATAAACCGTACTACTAATACTGATCATTTGGTGAAACCTTCCTTATAGGAAACACGTTCAAAGAACACACCTGAGCCATGTTCGAGTAACGACAAAGGACCCGTATATGAAGAACGAAGGCTACAGGTCAAGGAACTAGATGAATGGCGGACACAGAAATCGAGATAACATCATAAACCAAAGCTACGCCATGAAGAGCTCAATATTTCACCTAATCAACTTAAGGTTAGAGACAAAGTACTATTAGATGCAGCAGACCCTCAGATTGCCACCTCTAAACCTAATGGAGAAATCCTCTTACTAGATTTCTAGCATTTTCCCATACGGCACAGCTTGAGGTAATTCATCCCAAATTGATGACGTTCAAGGTAAATAGTACTCATCTAAAACCTTATTTTAATAAAATTGATAGCAGGGATGAGGAGTGTAAACTCCTCACACCACCATAACCACGCAACAGAGAGGTAAGTCGAGCTTAGACTATAAATAAGCCCTTTCTCAGGAGGTAACCCGAGCACTAACGGTGTTAACTTATTTAAATTTTAGTTTTTAACATTTAATTCACTAACTGAGTCACTGAACACAGGTTTCCAGAACCACACGGTCAGGCACACGAGCGTGCCTTAGGCCGTGCCCATACCATGGAAGGCAACACAACCGTGCAATACGGCCGTGTGAAAATAGGGAAAATTTTTTCCCCAACACAGGTGTCGATAAGTTGCCACGGCCGTGCGACATGGCTGTGGGTGAATTTTTCAAAACAACATAGGCATTGGACACGCCAGTGTCTAGAGGCCATGGTTGAAACTGAGAAAACAACACGGGCGTGCGACACGCCCGTGCTTACTAACCGTGGTTAAGACTGACAAAATAACACAGGCGTGGACATACATACATGGGCGTGGGAGAAGCAAATGAAGCGGAACGCGGCCGTGCAACACGGCCGTGTGCATCAACATGCCCAAAGAACACAAGCGTAGGCCGGATTTTAGACGCGCCTAAATTTGAATATCACGATACACACGGGCTAAAATTAAGACACACGGGCGTGTCTCAAGGCCATGTGCCCCAAAATCTATATAAACCCCCCACTATTCATCATCCCCTTCCCCAAATATCAAACCCTAGCACCAGAATCCTTTCACACACGCTCCCTGCCACGCCCGTGCGCCGACCACAGCACTGCCATCGACGACCCAAGCTCCTCCCTCTACCAAGCTATTGCGTTTGTTCACTCTTTTCTCTCTATTCTCTTCAATTCTTTTACTAATTTTATGATTTTTTATTGTGTTATTTGACTATTTTGCTTAATATTCATGGTTCTAATGATATTAATGCTTATGCTCTTTGTTAGAAATTTTCCATTTTAGTCGATACATTATGCGACATTCATCCATTTTTCTCTTGATTCCATGGATTTCATGCTTACCCATATTATCAATCCCACATGCATTCATTCACTAGGTATTCCATTTAGCACCATTCTCATGTTCTTATTGTGTAACAGCCTTAAAACGACCCTAGTCGGAATGTGGTTTCGGGACCACAAAAATCGAGGCATAAAAATAATTTGATATTTATTTTGATGCCTATAATATGTGTTAACTCATGTGTGACATTTTTGATGCTTTAATTTAGAGTTATAAATGTGAATTTCACTAGAAAGGACCTAGTAGAAAACTTTGAAAGTATGATGGGGAATGTGTGATGACTAATTAAAGCATGCATGCAAAACAATGGCCTTGCATGTCAAATACCCTCTTTTTACAAGTGATGGCTGGCCATGACAAAGAATATGGGCAAAACATGTCATAGACATGTTTTGTTGGTGAATCATGGGTGAAAAAATAAATTAATGAGCATGGGTAATAAAGAAATGGAAAAAGAAAAATGGTCTCATGCATGCCCCATTGTTGTGTATTGAGGAAGAGAAAAGAAAAAATTTGCTCATCCATTTTCATTCTCTCTTGACCGAAAATACTAGAGGGAAGGAGGAATTTTGCTTCATGCTTGGTTTGGAAGAGGATTAGGAAGAGGTTTGGCTGTACTTGCATCAAGATTAAGGTATGTTTGAGGTTGTGCCATGAGATTCATGCATGTTTTAGTTGATAGCTTGATGCTCTTGTTAGCCCATGGTTCAAACCTTTGTTATATCATGGGGATGGTATTTGGCCAAGGTGGATTTTGTGTTAATGCCATTGCATGTTAAATATGAAGCTTGCTAATGATATATGTGATGGTGGATTGATGGCTCTTGGACTTTCTTTTTAGTATTTTTGAGTAAGACATTAAGTTCTTTGTTTAATCATGACCAAAATTATGGTGTTGTGATGTATTCGCCATGGTACATCCAAAAGTGTGATTTATGCTCATTGCATGGAAAGTAAGATTTGTGTTTTGAAATTATGTTCATGTTTAGTTACAATCAACTTGAGATTCGGCTCTAGCATATATATATGTATATATGTTTGTACATGATGTATTGGTATGACATATATACTATTTCAAGGTGTATATTTGCTTGTGATGATGTTTTGGTCATGAAGTAAATGAGAGATGTGTATTGAGCTACGATATGTAATGCGTTAGTTAGTAAAATGTATGCTGTTTTTGTGTGGTATTAGTGTATAATTGGCCTCAACATGGACATGCATATTCGCCACATGAGGGAAATTGGTGTGCATGCATTCGGTTAGAGGCAAGCATATTGATGCCTATTCTTGGCTTAGAAAATTCGCTAAGAGGAATATTAACTAATGTGTTGAGTTCGATTCATGATTTCGCATACATGCGACTTTGATGCCTAATGAGTATATATATTGGCTAAGTACCTTGTATTCCTCTTTCGATGCTCAAATGATTAAATCAATTTATTTGTTAAATTAAGCTCAAGAGCAAAGGGGAACTAGATCCGACAAAGGGAAGGAAAAAATGGTCGAATAGCCATTGAAATCGTTCGACGATATCCTAGGTAAGTTCTTGTGTAATAGAGCTTAAATTCTGAATTGATTAGATCATGTTTAAAGCAAATTAAAATCATGCTCTTTGTGTGTGGCTATTGAGCCGAAATTGCAAGTGTGAAAAGTGCCTTGTGTTTGAGTTTTGCTAATGAAAATGAAATACGAATGTGTCATAATTTATTGATAATTGTGCTCGGTTATTGAATGATGTCCGGCTAAGTCCCAAGGCTTTCGCTAAGTGACTATATCCGAACTAGGATCCGAAGGCATTCGTATGCGAGTTAATAAATCCGGCTAAGCCCAAGGCATTTGTGCAAGTTACTAAACCCGGGTTAAGTCCCGAAGGCATTCGTGCGAGTCACTATAACCGGGCTTCGTCCCGAAGGCATTTGAGCGAGTTGTTATATCCGGTTAAATTCCGAATGTACGTGATTCGAGAATGAGCGATCTTGCTGTAAAATTTTCAGTTAATACGCTTGAAAAATTCCAGCAATGAGGTATGTTCGTATGTGCTTGAATTAGTTGATTCCCTTCGAATAATATTCGCTCAGTCGAGTAATGAGTTTCCGGTATTTGGCTAAGATGATCCCTTATGTATGAACATAGGGGTTGGAATGTGAAATGAGTAGGATATTGAGAATTTGTGCATATGAAATTATCCGTTAGCTTTATGAATGCTATGCTTTTGTTGTGCTGGAATTTCTTGCTCAAACTTACTAAGCATAAATTGCTTATTCCGTTTTCTCTGTTTCTTTGTTTATAGATTTTGGCTCGTCAGCTATCGGACTCAGGATTTTTGGAAGTCGAAGTCTCCCACACTATCAAAGCCCCCATTTTGGTACAATTTTGGTTGAACTTTGAAATGGCATGTATAGGACTACCCTTTTGTTGAAGGTCATGTACCTTTCGGTTTTGTGTAAACTTGGATAGCCATGCGAAAATGGCTTATATACGTTTTTAGCATAGTACCATAATCGTTTGTATGTTGATCATTATGAGGTATGGAATTGTTTTGAAACGATTAGCCATTGGAATGGTTAATCATGATCACACTTTGTGCTATATATGCAAAAAGGGCCAATTGAATCATGGAAATCATGAAATAGGTAAAGCCTACCTTAAAGGCAGATGCTGACAGCAGCAGTGATGTGGATGTGAAAAATCACTAAAAATAGTAGGAATGGGATTAAATAGTGAATAATTTATGTAAATGAACTTTGATGAATCTACTTTCATATGGAACAAACGAAACGGTCATATGAGTTATATGTTAAGAGATATTAAAGTTCTCGTGAAACAGGGCCAGAACGGTTTCTGGATCCCCTGTTCCGACTTTGGAAATTCATTGTAAATTAACCAGAGATAATTAGGAGTCATTCCATATATGTATAGATTCCTCTCTGAGTCTAGTTTCTATAGAAACAAACGACATCAGTATTAAAGCCCTGTACAATGAGATATTCAATTCGTAACGCACGAATGTCAGTGTAGTCGAACCCTGGAATAGGGGAGACTTTAACTAATAAACTGTACTAATTGGCTCGACCAAAAATTCTAGAAAAAAATCTGTAGATGGACATATGAGTCTAATTTCAGGGAAAAATTACGAAACAAATTTTCGAGCTTTGAAACTCAAGATATGATTTTTAAGGCGACAGTGATGCAGTGACCAGCTAGTCTGGAAATTTTTAAATGGACTGTGAAAATAGTTAAGTCTGTGTGCACCTTGTGTCCGATTCCGGTAACGGACTCGGGTACGAGGTGTTACATATTGTTACTCATGACTTGATATATCTTTCCATTAGGATTTAGTTACTTTTTGGTACATCTTCCCTTTTGCCTATGATGTCCATGAAGTATTCTTCTTTAATTTTAACATTCTTACATACCTTTCCATGCTATTCTTGGGGGTATTTCTATAACTTCATCTTGCCATTGCAGATACAATGTCAAATCCACGTGGCAACAAAACCATCGTCCCCACCTCGAAGAAGAGGAAAGGAGCAGCATCATCATTGGGTCCTACCACTAAAATTAAGCATATGTTCCTCGAGTTCTCCTCGGGACCATAGGAAGAACCTTTTCATATACTACGGGTCCGACCCCTACGTTTGGACCGCTGCATTGATTGGGCAGCACTTGAACAAATCCAGCTGGCTGACGCGATACGAGCCCTTCTGACGATTGACCCATAGGACCTCTTTTTTGAGATCATCGAACCGACATACCTCAAGCTCACACTCGAACTCTGCTCGACCTTCCACCTTCAAGTCGTCATGACACAGTTCGATGATCTTGGAACTGTCCAATTCTGTCTCGGTGGTTTAGTCTGCCAGCTGAGTGTACCTGAGTTCGGTGTCGCTTTGGGGCTCTATACGGAGGAGTTCATGGATGACAATGATTTTGACACCCTCTATCGCCACATCCACTTGTCTCCCTCGTCCCTGCTTCAGCCACCTATGACCCGAGTTGCTCCAAGGCATCGACTCTCACCCCATCCCTGCGATACCTACATGCCATCCTAGCCCACACCCTAACTGGACGGCGAAAGAGCACCAGTGTCGTCAACACTCACGACCCCTATTTCTTGTGGAGCATGGCGAATGGACATGTCTTCGACCTTGCTTATTTCATCGCCCTCGCCATTCGCCATCAGACGGAGCGGCATAGGAAGGGAGTCATATCAATCGGCCCTTATGTGACTCGCCTAGCACAGTACTTTATTCTCCTCAACACGGTGACACAAGCATCCTCCCTCACTCTCATTAGTCAGATGTCCCCACAGGGCATCCCGAGTATGTTGCATATGAGCATGATTGAGCGAAAATGTGGATTTGACCCTCCCTAGTACCGCCTAGTCCAGTCAGCTGAGCAGGAGGACCCAGAGGATACTGCTGATGATGTCCCTCCACCTCACAAGGATCCAGCCACTCAGCCACCTCCTATTCATCGTCCAGTTCATGCAGCGGCTTCACTCTCTGACATCTCTGAGCACCTAACTCAATTCGAGCAGCAATGTTTTCAGCGCTTCGATCACATTGATGCCACTCTACATCAGATTTGTCAACACCTTCACATCTCATCGCTGCCCCCACCTCGTGAACCATCTAGCGATAAAGATGTTTAAAGACTTTTATTTATTATTTTTATGTTTTTATTTTTATTTTTATCTTTTCAAAACTACTTTTTATTTTCTTTTTCTTTTTCTTTTATTTTAATTTTATTTCATCCTTAGGTTTTATAGTTGATATTGAACAATTTATACTTTCGGCCATTTCTTTATGAGTAATCATGCTTTTTTATATTTTCTAAAGAGTTATTGATGGTATTGTTGTTATAAAGAGCTCCAAAGCTCACTATTACTTAGGAACTTGAAACTCCACTGGAAAAGGTTCTCCACGACTGCCATGTCCTGCCCGACCACCACGATAACCTCTTCGCTGGACACTATGGTTGTGGAACCCAACCTCTACCACCACTGGAGTATCCTCCTCCAATCTCATCATTGCCTTTGCCGATTACTTTCCATGACTACAAGTCAAGGATTCCGTTCATCATTCAGGAAGTTTCACTTCTCTCCCTACCTTATGATCTTATATCTATATTTTTCAGTAAAGCTAACTTTGTACATTGAGGACAATGTACATCTTAAGTGTGTGAGGGTATTTATATCATTATTAGAAAAAATCCTGAATTTTGTCTTATTCTCAAATAATCTTCTTATATCATTATTAGAATGAATTTTGATTAATTTATGATTTTTATTGATATGTCTTTTGAATTAAAACATAGGCATTTATGCATTGATTGTTAGACTTTAAAGGAATTAAGGAATCAAGCATGAAAAGTTGATTCTTGAGAATTAAAAATTTTTAGGTTGTTTCCCCAAGTTTAGATATTATCTTAAGTTGAAATTCACAGGTTAAACATCAAAAGGCCATAATTTTTGTGAGATATTGAGCTTTTAGAGCATATATTATTTCTTTCATGCTCACTTTTATTGTTGCTTTGAGTGTGTTAATATCGAATTGTTATTCTAGAACTTGCTTGATTATGCATGTTAAGACCACACCATTGATTTGATATGACGAGATGATAAAGGCACTTAGGTTTAACCCACTTACTCCATAAAAGTCTACCCTCATAATTAACCCTTAGTGAACCCCTTTGAGCCTATCAAGCCATTCATTGATTTACCCTCAATATTAACCCATAACCCATTATTGTTTAAATCCCCTAATTTGATCCTTATTTTTGTCGAGATTTGATTTGAATTAATTGCTTAGCTATGTTTTATTTTTCGTTGTAATAATTAGCAAAGTTCTATGTTATTTAACTTGTTCTTAAAAAAAAAAACATACATATTAGTAGTAATTCTTTGTTTTTGAGCTTAAGTATTTAAATTCCTTATCCCATGAAGAAAAGTTCAATTCTAGGATTTTCTAATTAGAAATGTAATTTATCAAGTTGTAGTATTTTTCTAGTTAGGTAATTTTTTAATTCAATCTCGATTCTAACCTTCTTTTTCAGCTTGTAACCACACCCCCTAACCAAAGCCACATTACAACCCTCTAAAGACCTTTTGATTGATGTATCATCTCAATATATAATGGTGGAGATTTGATTTTCACGCAAGCCTATGGTAATAACTTTTCATATTGACTGTTGGGTGCTAAATTTCTTATACTTAAACACCTCGAGTGATTTGAGTGAATCTTTCAGTGAGGATGTGAAACGCTATGACATTTTGAATCAAAAGTGATTACTTAAATGAGGGGAGACACCTAGGTTTTCGTGATAAAATGCTCAACTTGGAATGTGTGAAACTTTGATATTCTTCGAGTTGAATTTTCAATTTATGATTACTTATGGATTATTTTGAGATACTATTGATGAGAATTATAAGTTGAGAAGAATTTATTTTGATTGTGAGTTGAGGATTTTGCTTGAGGACAAGCAAACGCTTAAGTGTGGGGGTATTTATTAAACCGTAATTTATACATATTTTTATCCCATTCTTAGCATAATTTTGGATGAATTATCCTTAGAATTGGTGAATTCGATGCTCCTAATCCTTTAATTTCATGTTTTATAATTAGGAGAGCATAGGAGAGTAAAAAGAGCGAGAAATGGGCCAAAAACGGAGAAAATGGGTCAACATGGGAAATCAACACGGCCTGGACTTCCTCACACAGGTAGTTCACACGCCCTTGTCCGTTCAACAGACTCAAGCATAGTTTGAAGAAATCGCACACTGGCGTGTCACACGGGCGTGTCCTTGTTAAGCCCAAGTCTAGTCCTATTCGGAAAAGGCCACTCTTCAGGGTTTAGAAGCATTCTAAAGCCTATATAAACACCCCAGGAAGTACCAAAAAGATACATACGGAGTAGAAGGAAAGGAATTACTCGAAGAAAGACGATTGATCCATCTCAGAAGCCGGATTCACCTTCAAGACTGAAGATCTCCCTTCAATTCCCCTCAAGAGTTCTTGGGTTTTCTTTATTTGTTATCATTATTCTTTTGAGTTTTTTCTTTCATAAATATGAACTAAACCCTCTAATTACCTAAGGGGAATGAAACCTAAGACGGATCTTGTTATTATTATCTGAATTATATGATAAATATTTGACTTGTTCTTAATTATGAGTTCTTAATTCTTACTTTAGTATCCCAGGATATTGATTCAAGTATTGATGTGTTTATTTAGAGGAGCAAAAGTCCCTGTCTAAGAGTATATCTAACATAATTAAGCGGAGTTGATTGCACGCCTAGAGATAAGGTGACATAATTTTGCCGGATTATGGTGAAACCTAATAAGGGAATCCATAGATCACGTTAATGCAATACTAGGGGTTTTAATTAGAAAGAGATTTTAATTAATCAAGCTAGGGTTAGATGTTGTTAGTCTCAAGAGAGATAATAATATAACTTAGGGATTTCTACGGATCAAGTCAAGTGAATAAAGTCAATAACAACTGATGTCTAGGTGGATTTTTCCCTTAGGAATTGTCCAAATCATTCAGTTTTCACAAAAGTTATTACCCTAATTCACTTTCTGTGCATTCTTAGTTTAGTAATTAGTTTAGATAAAACAAACCCCTTTATTTTTAGGCTAGATAATAAAAAGAAAGTTAATACTAGTACTTTTAGTTCCTTTGGGTTCGACATCCCGGTCTTGCTATAAGCTATACTACTGTTAGATAAGGTGCACTTGCTTTTGTCGTGATAATAGTTAGTTTTCAAGACCGGACATTCATAAATTATAAAACTTATCATGATTCACATCACATCAACGAACTGACAATGAAACCATGAGCTTATAATATAAATTATTTGATCCTTGATTTGTTTGGTCCCTACATGGATTAGCCTATATGCCATTAATATTGAAGGTTTGGTAAATACATCACGAAGTTTTCAAAAAAAAAATTGAGAGTGAAACTAAGGAATTGTATGGTATAGTGAGTATTGATTTCTAGTGAATGTTTAAAAGAATTTTTGAATTAATGTTGCATGTTATTTTTCTATTAATTACTATAGCATCCCGCAACCCTAATCTGAAAATAGAGACGAGTGATAGATGTTACAAATATCGCACTTATGTATGCTTTATATCGCCCAAAGGCATTGCACTTATAAACATCTTGGTGTAGTGTAGTTTATGCTATTATGAGCTCTCTGGTGTGAAGGAGGGATGTTTTTTGATATTCTGTAGTTTACCACTTTGATGCTCATTGGTGTGGTAGAGGAGTCTTGTGTATCTAAGTCGATTTTACTAGAGTTTATGGGTGAAAATGGATTAAAGGTTGATAATCAAATTTCAATGTAACTATAGACGATTAGAAACAAGATTAAGGATCATGAGCTAAATGATTTATAAATGAAATGGATGAAAATAAGGTAAATGAATAGATAAGCAAATGAGAATTAAATTGATAAATATAAAAGTTTATGTCCTAGTCTTGGAAATGAAAATGAAATGGACAAATCTAATAGAAAATAAGCGCCAAAAATGAGAAATAAATGTCTATGCATGTTTTGAGAAGATAAGAAACAAATACTTTAAAGAAATATGAGGAAGAATAATCCTTATACAAACTTTTCATAAACTATTTCCTAATGAATCATTGAAATGTAAGTTAAGCCCTATAATTTGATTAATTTAGAAGAATTGATTAGAGACACTAGAATGTGACTTAAGTAAATATATATGACATGCTTAAAGAGACTTAACGCTCATAAGGAATAGGATAAATAGGTTTATCCTTGCTATTTATTGAGCTTTTAAAGCTCATGTGTTAGTTTTTTAAAATGCATAGGTAACGAATCTCGTACGAGAATCTTAAAGCTTTGTTCGAGAGCATCGCATCACTCATCAAGTTTTTAAGGTTGATATTTAATTAATAAATGCTATTTGTATAGGTTATTGGCATGTACATAGAGACTTAGATTATCATAAGTGTTTATAAGTATTTGGATTTATAAAACTAGGCGTTGCTTGTAACCTCCTTGAAAGATTAAGAAAAGAACTTAATTTATAAATTGTTTTGAAAATTTTTATGAATTGGAATTATCATTAAATATGATTTAATGATTTGGAACCATGATTTATGATTTAATGGTGTTTAAGGATGTTTTAGAGTGATTTTGAAGTGTTTTGAGCATACTCAGTGAGTCACATTTTCATCATGAATTTGAAACATTATGACTTCAGTGTCCAACATCACGACTATGCAATCCTCATGTCATGACTTCATTCCTCAGTAAGTCACACCACGACATCATAAATTCCTCGACACAATATCGTATCCTTGCACTAATTTATGTTATTTTCACCTTTCGTGTCTATTTTGAGTTCTGATTGCCCTTGACCAACTTCCCATCAATTCTAAATATTTTTAAAAATTTTAATTTGACTAAAACATATTTTAATTATTTTAAAGAAATTATTTAATTCTTTAATTTTTAAATAAAACCAAAAATTCTTATTCTTACATACTCCGATGAAATCTCTCATTCGTACTGATCATTCAGGATGAGTCAGGTGAGAAGTGTTATAAATCAGCTACAAAAGAATCTCCATCGGCACCTAGATTTTCCTCAGTCACAACCAAGGGTTAGTTGCACCTAAACCAGAACCGAGGAAAGAAACAGTAGTAAGTAAAGGTAAGGGTGAGGTCAACCACAATGACTAGAAATCAGTAAGTAAAGAATACAAACCTCGCGTGCCATACCCAAACGCGACAAGGAAAGACTGCATTGAAGAACAATTCGGTAAATTCCTTAAATAATTAAAGAATTTACATATTAACTTACCATTTATTGAAGCTCTTTCGCATATGCCAAACGCAGTCAAATTCTTAAAGGAGCTTTTAACAAATAAGCGGAAGTTGGATAAGGCGTCGCATGTGGAACTAAATGCGGTTTGCTCAGCCATACTACAGAATAAGTTGGCCAACAAATTAAAAGATCCAGGGAGTTTTACGATTCCCTATTTAATTTGTAGCCTAGATGTAAATAATGCTTTGGCTGATTTAGGGGCTAGTATCAATGTGACAACCTGAATTAGGGCCTAATCGGAATAGTGGTTTCGTGACCACAAATCCGAGATAGAAATAATTTTTTTATAATTATTTTGGGGTTTATGATATGATTGCATGATTGTGTGAAAATTTCGTGATGAAATTCTATGCCTAAAGTGCTTAAATTGAAAGTAGGGACTAAATCGAATAAGTTGCAAAATTTGCATCCCGGAAGTTTTTAGTATGAAATTGTTTTGGAATATTAATTAGGAGGTCTTAAATAGCAATTTGACCAATTTTAAGTTCATGGACAAAATTAGGACATGGAAGGAATTTTGAAAGTTTAGTAAGAAGGGCATTTTGGTCATTTGGATATTAAATGAAATAAAATGGGAAAAATAACACAAAATTGATCATCATCCTCCTTAGTTGCTGCGAATTCTCCTCTCTCCATAGCTAGGGTTTCTTCAATTTTCAAGCTCCATAGTAAGTGATTCTAAGCCCGCTTTTAATGTTCTTTACGTTTTGGAATCCGGAAGCTCGATTAAGCTTATGCTAGTAATAATTTAACCTAGGGTTCATATTTGGAAAAATAACCATAGGTGAAATTTGTGTATTTTGATGTTTTATGATAGAATATGAGATTTTAAATTATGTTAAATAACTTGTGCTACTCGGTTTTAAGTGAAAACGAGTAAAACGGCATAATCGGTAAAAATACCTATTGTTCATAACTATATGATAGAGTGCGAATTTGATGTTGTTGTAGAAGAGAAAATGTTCAGCATATCATAAAATATAAGAATAAGGGCTGAAATTAAATTCCGAGCCTAGGGGCAAAATTGTAATTTTGTAAAAGTTAGGGGCAAAATGTAATTTTTCCATGATGTGATTTTTGGATTGAAATAAATAGTATGAGTATTAAATGAGCTAAATGTTTTATTATAGATCAAGAAAGAAGCGGAATTGATCTCGAACGGGGGAAGGAAAAAGTTTTGGACTAAATTGCAAAATTTCCACATTTTGCACCAAGGTAAGTTTGTATGTAAATATTACAATAATTTCATGTACATTCTTATATTTCAACCTATTATATAAATATACTAGCTGATGTTAAAATATAAATCGACTATTGGAAGAATGGAAATAAATATAGAGAGAGATCCGGTTGAACATTGGAGAGATCGAATGAAATAGAGGGCGTAGCTAGGTCACATGTATGATCTTTGAGTGCACATCATGTGTACAAGAAAGCTACTGAGACACCCTGTAGTAGCTAGGTCACATGTGTGATACGAGATGTATCCCATGTAGGCAAGAGAGCTACGTGAAAGATAAATGTAGCTAGGTCGCATGCGTGATTCCAAGTGAAGGACACCATGTAGACAAGAGAGCTACGTGAAAGATAAATGTAGCTAGGTCGCATGCGTGATTCCAAGTGAAGGACACCATGTAGACAAGAGAGCTACTGAGACAAATCGGTTAGGTCGCATGAGTGGTACTAAGTGTTCACCATGTGTACAAGAGAGCCGAACTAAGCGAAGTATGATGATGGGGCGTGTCTTTGAAACCATTAAATATCGAGGATTGATCCGAATTGTTCAACGGGATGGTTTTGTGGTGATATTGTGGTTTGGACCTACACATATGGTGAATGAAATGTGGTGAAAATGATTTGTGGTATATACATATATAAGATAAAATGAGGTTAGCATAAAGAATGTGTGAAAGAGTGAAATTAGCATTAAAACTGTTTTAGATGGTAGCAGTGATGTGATTTTGAAAATCACCAAAAATAGGAGGAATATAATTAGAGGTTGAATGAGATGTGAAATTAAAGTTTAATGAGTCTACTTTCATATAAAAGAAACAGAGCAAGCAAAGGAATTCTATATTTTGAGATATTTACAATTGTATGTGATTTGCTCAGGATGAATACGTGATCCCCTGTTACAACTTTGAAAAATCATTAAAAATTATACAAAGCAAATTAAGAAATATAGTTTACATGCCTAAATTCCTTACTGAGACTAGTTTTAAATGAAACAGACTTCAGGGTTTTTTGAATTGTGTACTGAGATAAATTCAATTCGTAGTGAACAGAGGTCAGATCAGTCGAGCTGTGTAACAGGGGAAACTTTAACTAATAAACTGTACTAATCGGCTGAACCAAAATTATAGAAAAAATTAGCAAAAATCTTTATGAGTCTAGATTCAGGAAATTTTACGGATTTGAATTTCGAGTTTTGTAACTCGAGTTATGATTTATTTGGTGAATATGACGCAGCAGAGACAGCTTAATCAAAGTGGAATGAATAGTGAAGTTAAAGTAGATATACTTGAATTGTTGTGTAAACATGTTAGATTCTTTAATTAGTATTTACATACTTACTTACTAAGCTATAAGCTTACTTTGTTTCTCTCTTTTATCTTATAGTGTCCTTGGCTTGCTCGGGAGTTAAGGATCGTGAAGATCTACCGCACTATCATACTTTAGGGTATTTGAACTAAACGTTTTGAATTATGGCATGTATAGTAGGCTTAATCATTTTGTTACGTGTCATATTTGTCTAGGTTTAAAATATTAGTTACAATCTTGGACCAGCTACTTTGTACAAGCCATTAAAGTTGGCTAATATTGTTCAAGACATATATTATACGATGCACTATCAAATTGGATGACATATTTATATCTCGATTATGTTTAATGGTATGTGTTATGTTCGGTAATACCTTGTATCTGTTCCAATGATTGTAACGGGTAAGGGTGTTACATTTAGTGGTATCGAGCTATGGTTTAGTCGGTTCTCGGACTAATAAAGTGTGTGTAAAAGTCTAGCTATACATGCCATAAAAATATTGTGATAGTGTGGTGACTCTGATTATTCTAAAGCGTGTTTTGTTTTAATATAGTAATGGATCTGAAGGAACTGCGGTGATGTCTTTGCTAGTAATCTTGGCTCCCGCACAAGGGACCGCGCTGTGGAAAGTAGACTGAGACATTGAGACAAGGAGATGAGGCTCGGATGCCTTTCTCCAAATGATGAACAATTGGTATGCTGAATTTATTCGAGCAAATCCAAATGCTCAACCTCCTCCACCCCTCCTATACCTCGACGATTCTTTTAGTGCTCAAGGTATAGATTTGGTAAGAATGAACAAGCCTCCGGTTGACAAGATTCGAAAACAAGGGGTCAAGAGTTTAGAGCAAAGGTCGATGATGATCCCGAGAAAGCGGAATTCGGCTTGAAAATTCTACCGTGTATTTGATGAGCTCTCATGTACACCGAGGAATGCTTAAAGTGTGTCAGTATCACTTTTGAGAGATTTGGCTTACCACTGGTGGAAGACTTTGGTTGCATGGTGCCAAAAGAAAAAGTTACTTGGGATTTCTTCCAGAAGAATTTAGAAAGAAATACATAAGTCAGCGATTTATTGATAAAAACGGAAGGAGTTCCTGAATTGAAGCGGGGAAAATGTCTCAGTAGCAGTATGAACGCGAATTTGTAAGACTCAGCAAGTATGCCCGAGGAATGTGTGTCCACCGAGGCCATTATGTATAGAAGATTTGAAGATGGGCTGAATGAGGACATTAAAGTGCTTGTAGGAATTTTGGAGTTGAAAGAATTTGTAGTATTGGTTGATCGAGCTCTTAAAGTCAAGAATTGAACAAAGAAAGAAGAAAAGTCGCTATTGAGGCCCGAGATGTCGAAAAAGACAGATAAGCAAGCCATTTCAATCTCAACCAAAGAGGTCCAAAGAGACAAACCCTCGAATGACAGTTTCAATTGGGGATTCACACAGAGATCGTGGTAGAGCATATTCGGGTCTAAAGCTCAAGCTACTTGGTGGCAAGTGTGGGTAATGTGCGACCTAGAAAGCTCGAGTGTCGACAATGTGGCGAGCAACATTGTGGTGAGTGTTGGGGACCGAGCGAGCTTGTTTGGTGTGGTTCTCGCGAGCATTTTATTAGAGATTGTCAGAAGAAAGTTAAAGAAGAAAGATTTGAGTGCTAGATGAATACCACCGCTAGTAGAGGTAGCCCACCGAGAAATCTTGGAGGTGGGACTAGTAGTAAACTGTGATGAAAGATTTAACGGCAAGATCGAAGCTAGAGCACTGCTAGAGCTTATGCTATACGTGCCGAGAAGATGCATCATCTCCGTTGTCATTCTTGGTACATTTCTCTCTATGATACTATTGTTATTGCATTGATTGATCCCGGTCCACTCATTCCTATATTTGCATGAATTTAGTATCCAATAAAAAGTTGCTGTTGAATTTCTTGAGTTTACGATTAAAGTGTCGAACCCTTAGGCCAATATGTGCTAGTTGACAAGGTTTGCAAGAATTGCCCATTAATGATTCAAGGTCACTTTTTTTCCGGCCAACTTGATCTTGTTACCATTTGGTGAGTTTGACGTTATCTTGGGAATGGACTGGTTAACATTGTATGATGCTAAGGTAGATTGTAAACAAAAGACACTAGAGTTGAAATGTGAAAATGGAGAAATTTCGTGGGTTGAAACAGATGAATCAATTAAATTGCCTATGGTGATTTCGCACATGTCCGCACGTAAATACATGAGAAAAGGGTGTGAAGCTTATCCGCTTATGTAATGAATATTGAGTTGCCTCAACTGAAATTTGAATCGATCGATAGTCCGTGAGTTTCGGATGTATTTCGGAGGAATTGCCAGGTTGCCTCCGAACGAGAGATAGATTTTTCCATTGATTTGTTGCGGGCATCGCACCGATCTCGATTGCTCCATATAGAATGGCTCATTGAATTAAAAGAATTGAAGGCTCGATTGCAGGAGTTAATGGACAAAGGGATTTGTGAGACCGAGTTTCTCTCCCAGGGTGCTCTGTATTATTCAGAAGAAGAAGGATGGTTCAATGAGACTTTGCATTGATTACCGTCGACAATAAGGTGACTATAAAGAACAAGTACCCATTGCCGAGGATTGATGATTTATTCGATCGGTTAAAGGGGCCCAAGTGTTTTCAAAGATTGATTTGAGGTCCGGTTACTACCGGTGAGAGTTAAGGAGTCGGATGTCGAAAACCGCCTTTAGGACAAGGTATGGACATTATGAGTTTCTTGTGATGCCTTTTGGCATAACAAATGCTCCACTATATTTATGGACTTAATGAATCGGATCTTCCGCCATATTTGGATAAGTTTGTAGTAGTGTTTATAGATGACATTTTAATTTATTCTCGAGATGAGTCGAACATGCGAACACTTGAGAACTATATTGCAGATCTTGAGAGAAAAGAAACTGTTTGCCAAGTTTAGTAAAAGTGAGTTCGCTTCGTGAAGTCGGATTTTTGGGGCATATAGTCTCGGTGATGGTATTCGGTGGATCCAAGCAAGATTTCGCGATCGTTGATTGGAAACCGCCAAGAATGTATCCGAGGTTAGAAGCTTTTTAGGCTTAGCCGAGTATTATAGACGTTTTGTTGAAGGATTTTCGATGATTGCCTCTCCTATGACTAAGTTGTTGCAAAAGAATGTTAAGTTTGAATGGATGATAAATGTCAACAAAGTTTTGAAAAGTTGAAAGCACGATTGATGAAGCACCAATTTTAGTACACTCGAGTCGGGAAAGGAGTTCAGTAATTTATAGTGATGCATCATTGACAGGCCTTGGATGTGTGTTGATGCAAGAGGGTAAAGTGGTAGCTTATGCTTGAGACAGTTAAAACCGCATGAGAAGAACTATCCTACACATGATTTGGGCCGTCGCCGTTGTTTTTGCCTTGAAGATTTGGCGACATTATTTGTACGGTGAAAATGTCGAATTTTACCGATCACAAAAGTTTGAAGTACTTGATGAATCAAAAGGATCCGAATCATGACAATGAAGATGGCTTGAATTATTAAAGGATTATGATCTAGTGATTGATTATCATTCGGGAAAGGCAAATGTAGTTCTTGGCGCCTTGAGCGTAAAATTTCTTTTACTTTGAGAGCCATGAACACGGGTTAGCATTGTCGATGATGGGTCAATCTTAGCGAGATGAGAGCTAAACCGTTATTTCTCCGTTGATTTGTGATGCTCAAAAGAATGATAGTGAGTTGCGGATTAAGAGAACTCAATGCGAATCGAGTTATGACTCAGATTTTGAGTTGGACCGGATGACTGTTTGATGTTTCGAGACAGGATATGTGTGCGAAAAACGATAAATTGATTCGTAAAATATTACATGAGGCGCACAATGGTCATTTATCGTTCATCTGGTAGCACAAAAATGTATAATGATTTAAAGAAGTCAGATTGGAGGCCGGTATGAAAAGGACATTTCGAATTTGTAACCAAGTGTTTGATCATCAACAAGTAAAAGTTTGAACATCAAGTGCCTTCGGATTACTTCAACCGGTAATGGTGCACGAGTGGAAATGGGACAAGATTACCATGGATTTTGTAACCGGTTTGCCTTTAACTCTTAAAAAGAAGGATGCTGTTTTGGTAGTGGTTGATAGATTAACAAAGTCAGCCCACTTTATACCAGTACGTACCAATTACTCACTTGATAAATTAGTCGAATTATATATTGCTGAAATTGTGAAGTTGCACGGAGTACCTATGTCTATAATATCAGATAGAGATCCAAGATTTACCTCGAGATTTTGGAAAAAGTTACAAGAAGCTTTGGGTACAAAATTGAACTTTAGTACCGCATTTCATCCACAAACAGATGGTCAAACGGAAAGAGTAATCCAGGTACTCGAAGATATGCTTAGATGCTGTGTTTTAGAATTTGGAGGTAGTTGGGAGAAATATCTATCTTTGATTGAGTTTGCCTACAATAAAAGTTATCAATCAAGTATACAAATGGCACCGTACGAAGCCTTGTATGGTCGTAAGTGTCGGACTCCTTTATATTGGACCGAGCTTAGTGAGAAACAGATTCATGGAGTTGATTTAGTTAAAGAAACCGAAGAGAAAATAAAAGTAATTCGGGATTGCTTGAAAGCTGCTTCAGATCGACAAAAGTCATATGTAGATTTAAAAGAAAAGAGATTGAATTTCGTGGGTGATAAAGTGTTCTTGAAGGTGTCACCATGGAAAAAGATTTCGAGATTTAGTCGAAAAGGCAAGTTGAGTCCGCGTTTTATTGGGCCGTCACGAGATTATCGAGAGAATTGGACGATGGCATATCGGTTGGCCTTACGGTAGAGTTAGAAAGAATTCATAACGTGTTTCATGTATCAATGTTGCGACGTTATCGTTCGATCCTTCACATGTGATTTCCCAACGAAATTGAGATTCGATCGGATATGACCTATGAGGAGGAACCAATAAAGATTTTGGCTCGACAGGTTAAGCAGTTAAGAAATAAAAGTATAGCTTTAGTGAAAGTATTGTGGCACAAACATGGGATAGAAGAGGCTACGTGGGAACCCGAGGAAACTATGAGGAAACAAGACCCAAACCTCTTTTCTCGGTAAGATTTTCGGGACGAAAATCTCAAAAGGGAGAATTGTGACAACCCGAATTAGGGCCTAATCGGAATAGTGGTTTTGTGACCACAAATCCGAGATAGAAATAATTTTTTATAATTATTTTGGGGTTTATGATATGATTGCATGATTGTGTGAAAATTTCGTGATGAAATTCTATGCCTAAAGTGCTTAAATTGAAAGTAGGGACTAAATCGAATAAGTTGCAAAATTTGCATCCGGAAGTTTTAGTATGAAATTGTTTTGGAATATTAATTAGGAGGTCTTAAATAGCAATTTGACCAATTTTAAGTTCATGGACAAAATTAGGACATGGAAGGAATTTTTGAAAGTTTAGTAAGGAGGGCATTTTGGTCATTTGGATATTAAATGAAATAAAATGGGAAAAATAACACAAAATTGATCATCATCCTCCTTAGTTGCTGCCGAATTCTTCCTCTCTCCATAGCTAGGGTTTCTTCAATTTTCAAGCTCCATAGTAAGTGATTCTAAGCCCGCTTTTAATGTTCTTTACGTTTTGGAATCCGGAAGCTCGATTAAGCTTATGCTAGTAATAATTTAACCTAGGGTTCATATTTGGAAAAATAACCATAGGTGAAATTTGTGTATTTTGATGTTTTATGATAGAATACGAGGTTTTAAATTATGTTAAATAACTTGTGCTACTCGGTTTTAAGTGAAAACGAGTAAAAGCAAGCATAATCGGTAAAAATACCTATTGTTCATAACTATATGATAGAGTGAGAATTTGATGCTGTTGTAGAAGAGAAAATGTTCAGCATATCATAAAATATAAGAATAAGGGCTGAAATTAAATTCCCGAGCCTAGGGGCAAAATTGTAATTTTGTAAAGTTAGGGGCAAAATGTAATTTTTCCATGATGTGATTTTTGGATTGAAATAAATAGTATGAGTATTAAATGAGCTAAATGTGTTATTATAGATCAAGAAAGACGCGAATTGATCTCGAGCGGGGAAGGAAAAGTTTTGGACTAAATTGCAAAATTTCCGCATTTTGCACCAAGGTAAGTTTGTATGTAAATATTACAATAATTTCATGTACATTCTTATATTTCAGCCTATTATATAAATATACTAGCTGATGTTAAAATATAAATCGACTATTGGAAGAATGGAAATAAATATAGAGAGAGATCCGGTTGAACATTCGAGAGATCGAATGAAATAGAGGGCGTAGCTAGGTCACATGTATGATGCTGAGTGCACATCATGTGTACAAGAAAGCTACGAGACACCTGTAGTAGCTAGGTCACATGTGTGATACGAGATGTATCCCATGTAGCCAAGAGAGCTACGTGAAAGATAAATGTAGCTAGGTGCATGCGTGATTCCAAGTGAAGGACACCATGTAGACAAGAGAGCTACGTGAAAGATAAATGTAGCTAGGTCGCATGCGTGATTCCAAGTGAAGGACACCATGTAGACAAGAGAGCTACGAGACAAATCGGTTAGGTCGCATGAGTGGTACTAAGTGTTCACCATGTGTACAAGAGAGCCGAACTAAACGAAGTATGATGGTGGGGTGTGTCTTTGAAACCATTAAATATCGAGGATTGATCCGAATTGTTCAACGGGATGGTTTTGTGGTGATATTGTGGTTTGGACCTACACTTATGGTGAATGAAATGTGGTGAAAATGATTTGTGGTATATACATATATAAGATAAAATGAGGTTAGCATAAAGAATGTGTGAAAGAGTGAAATTAGCATTAAAACTGTTTTTAGATGGTAGCAGTGACGTGATTTTGAAAAATCACCAAAAATAGGAGGAATATAATTAGATGTTGAATGAGATGTGAAATTAAAGTTTAATGAGTCTACTTTCATATAAAAGAAACAGAGCAAGCAAAGGAATTCTATATTTTGAGATATTTACAATTGTATGTGACTTGCTCAGGATGAATACGTGATCCCCTGTTCCAACTTTGAAAAATCATTAAAAATTATACAAAGCAAATTAAGAAATATAGTTTACATGCCTAAATTCCTTACTGAGACTAGTTTTAAATGAAACAGACTTCAGTGTTGTATAAATTATGTACTGAGATAAATTCAATTCGTAGTGAACAGAGGTCAGATCAGTCGAGCTGTGTAACAGGGGAAACTTTAACTAATAAACTGTACTAATCGGCTGAACCAAAAATTATAGAAAAAAATTAGCAAAAATCTTTATGAGTCTAGATTCAGGGAAATTTTACGGATTTGAATTTCGAGTTTTGTAACTCGAGTTATGATTTATTTGGTGAATATGACGCAGCAGAGACAGCTTAATCAAAGTGGAATGAATAGTGAAGTTAAAGTAGATATACTTGAATTGTTGTGTAAACATGTTAGATTCTTTAATTAGTATTTACATACTTACTTACTAAGCTATAAGCTTACTTTGTTTCTCTCTTTTGTCTTATAGTGTCCTTCGGCTTGCTCAGGAGTTAAGGATCGTGAAGATCTACCCGCACTATCATACTTTAGGGTATTTGAACTAAACGTTTTGAATTATGGCATGTATAGTAGGCTTAATCATTTTGTTACGTGTCATATTTGTCTAGGTTTAAAATATTAGTTACAATACTCGACCAGCTACTTTGTACAAGCCATTAAAGTTGGCTAATATTGTTCAAGACATATATTATACGATGCACTATCAAATTGGATGACATATTTATATCTCGATTATGTTTAATGGTATGTGTTATGTTCGGTAATACCTTGTATCCTGCTCGCGCGGCAGTAGCAGGTAAGGGTGTTACATTTAGTGGTATCGAGCTATGGTTTAGTCGGTTCTCGGACTAATAAAGTGTGTGTAAAAGTCTAGCTATACATGCCATAAAAATATTGTGATAGTGTGGTGACTCGATTATTCTAAAGCGTGTTTTGTTTTAATATAGTAATGGATCCCGAAGGGCTGCGGTACGATCTTGCTTTGCTAGTAATGCTGTGGCTCCCGCACAAGGGACCGCGCCTATGGAAAGTAGACTGAGACATTGAGACAAGGAGATGAGGCTGGGATGCCTTTCTCCAAATGATGAACAATTGGTATCTTGAATTTATTCGAGCAAATCCAAATGCTCAACCTCCTCCACCCCTCCTATACCTCGAGGCGATTCCTTTAGCTGCTCAAGGTATAGATTTGGTAAGAATGAACAAGCCTCCGGTTGACAAGATTCGAAAACAAGGGGTCAAGAGTTTAGAGCAAAGGTCGATGATGATCCCGAGAAAGCGGAATTCGGCTTGAAAATTCTACCCGTGTATTTGATGAGCTCTCATGTACACCCGAGGAATGCTTAAAGTGTGTCAGATCACTTTTGAGAGATTGACTTACCACCGGTGGAAGACTTTGGTTGCATGGTGCCAAAAGAAAAAGTTACTTGGGATTTCTTCCGGAAGAATTTAGAAAGAAATACATAAGTCGCGATTTATTGATAAAAACGGAAGGAGTTCCCCGAATTGAAGCGGGGAAAATGTCTCAGAAAGTGAGTATGAACGCGAATTTGTAAGACTAAACAAGTATGCCTGAGAATGTGTGTCCACCGAGGCCATTATGTGTAGAAGATTTGAAGATGGGCTGAATGAGGACATTAAAGTGCT
Source organism: Gossypium arboreum (assembly GCF_025698485.1). Lineage (NCBI taxonomy): Eukaryota > Viridiplantae > Streptophyta > Magnoliopsida > Malvales > Malvaceae > Gossypium > Gossypium arboreum. The sequence goes on along the minus strand of NC_069070.1, from coordinate 88,381,058 downwards.
TGTAGGAATTTTGGAGTTGAAAGAATTTGTAGTATTGGTTGATCGAGCTCTTAAAGTCAAGAATTGAACAAAGAAAGAAGAAAAGTCGCTATTGAGGCCCGAGATGTCGAAAAAGACAGATAAGCAAGCCATTTCAATCTCAACCAAAGAGGTCCAAAGAGACAAACCCTCGAATGACAGTTTCAATTGGGGATTCACACAGAGATCGTGGTAGAGCATATTCGGGTCTAAAGCTCAAGCTACTTGGTGGCAAGTGTGGGTAATGTGCGACCTAGAAAGCTGAGTGTCAAGAATGTGGCGAGCAACATTGTGGTGAGTGTTGGGGACGAAAGCGAGCTTGTTTCTGTGTGGTTCTCATGAGCATTTTATTAGAGATTGTCCGGAGAAAGTTAAAGAAGAAAGATTTGAGTGCTAGATGCGAATACCACCGCTAGTAGAGGTAGCCCACCGAGAAATACTGGAGGTGGGACTAGTAGTAAAACTGTGATGAAAGATTTAACGGCAAGATCGGAAGCTAGAGCACTGCTAGAGCTTATGCTATACGTGCGAGAAGATGCATCATCTCCGATGTCATTCTTGGTACATTTCTCTCTATGATACTATTGTTATTGCATTGATTGATCCGGGTCCACTCATTCCTATATTTGCATGAATTTAGTATCCAATAAAAAGTTGCTGTTGAATTTCTTGAGTTTACGATTAAAGTGTCGAACCCTTAGGCCAATATGTGCTAGTTGACAAGGTTTGCAAGAATTGCCCATTAATGATTCAAGGTCACTGTTTTTCCGGCCAACTTGATGTTGTTACCATTTGGTGAGTTTGACGTTATCTTGGGAATGGGTGGTTAACATTGTATGATGCTAAGGTAGATTGTAAACAAAAGACACTAGAGTTGAAATGTGAAAATGGAGAAATTCGTGGGTTGAAACAGATGAATCAATTAAATTGCCTATGGTGATTTCGCACATGTCCGCATGTAAATACATGAGAAAAGGGTGTGAAGCTTATCGGCTTATGTAATGAATATTGAGTTGCCTCAACTGAAATTTGAATCGATCTGATAGTCTGTGAGTTTCGGATGTATTTCGGAGGAATTGCAGGTTGCCTCCGAACAGAGAGATAGATTTTTCCATTGATTTGTTGCCGGCATCGCACCGATCTCGATTGCTCCATATAGAATGGCTCATTGAATTAAAAGAATTGAAGGCTCGATTGCGGGAGTTAATGGACAAGGGATTTGTGAGACCGAGTTTCTCTCCCGGGTGCTCTGTATTATTCAGAAGAAGAAGGATGGTTCAATGAGACTTTGCATTGATTACCGTCGACAATAAGGTGACTATAAAGAACAAGTACCCATTGCCGAGGATTGATGATTTATTCGATCGTTAAAGGGGCCACAGTGTTTTCAAAGATTGATTTGAGGTCCGGTTACTACCGGTGAGAGTTAAGGAGTCGATGTGCGAAAACCGCCTTTAGGACAAGGTATGGACATTATGAGTTTCTTGTGATGCCTTTTGGCATAACAAATGCTCCAACTATATTTATGGACTTAATGAATCGGATCTTCCGCCATATTTGGATAAGTTTGTAGTAGTGTTTATAGATGACATTTTAATTCATTCTCGAGATGAGTCGAACATGCCGAACACTTGAGAACTATATTGCAGATCTTGAGAGAAAAGAAACTGCTTGCCAAGTTTAGTAAAAGTGAGTTCGGCCGTGAAGTCGGATTTTGGGGCATATAGTCTCGGTGATGGTATTCGGTGGATCCAAGCAAGATTTCTGCGATCGTTGATTGGAAACCGCCAAGAATGTATCCGAGGTTAGAAGCTTTTTAGGCTTAGCCGGGTATTATAGACGTTTTGTTGAAGGATTTTCGATGATTGCCTCTCCTATGACTAAGTTGTTGCAAAAGAATGTTAAGTTTGAATGGACTGATAAATGTCAACAAAGTTTTGAAAAGTTGAAAGCACGATTGATGAAGCACCAATTTTAGTACAATTTCGAGTCGGAAAGGAGTTCGTAATTTATAGTGATGCATCATTGATGTGCCTTGGATGTGTGTTGATGCAAGAGGGTAAAGTGGTAGCTTATGCTTGAGGCAGTTAAAACCGCATGAGAAGAACTATCCTACACATGATTTGAACGGCATTGTTGTTTTTGCCTTGAAGATTTGGCGACATTATTTGTACGGTGAAAATGTCGAATTTTTACCGATCACAAAAGTTTGAAGTACTTGATGAATCAAAAGGATCTGAATCTGCGACAATGAAGATGGCTTGAATTATTAAAGGATTATGATCTAGTGATTGATTATCATCCAGGAAAGGCAAATGAAGTTCTTGACGCCTTGAGCGAAAATTTCTTTTACTTTGAGAGCCATGAACACGGGGTTAGCATTGTCGATGATGGGTCAATCTTAGCGAGATGAGAGCTAAACCGTTATTTCTCCGGTTGATTTGTGATGCTCAAAAGAATGATAGTGAGTTGCGGATTAAGAGAACTCAATGCGAATCGAGTTATGACTCGATTTTCGAGTTGGACCGGATGACTGTTTGATGTTTCGAGACAGGATATGTGTCGAAAAATGATAAATTGATTCGAAAATATTACATGAGGCGCACAATGGTGTTTATCGTTCATCTGGTAGCACCAAATGTATAATGATTTAAAGAAGTCGTATTGGAGGCCGGTATGAAAAGGACATTTCTGAATTTGTAACCAAGTGTTTGATCATCAACAAGTAAAAGCTGAACATCAAGTGCCTTGAGGATTACTTCAACCGGTAATGGTGCTCGAGTGGAAATGGGACAAGATTACCATGGATTTTGTAACCGGTTTGCCTTTAACTCCTAAAAGAAGGATCTTTGTTTTGGTAGTGGTTGATAGATTAACAAAGTCAGCCCACTTTATACCAAGACGTACCAATTACTCACTTGATAAATTAGCCAATTATATATTGCTGAAATTGTGAAGTTGCACGAGTACCTATGTCTATAATATCGATAGAGATCCAAGATTTACCTCGAGATTTTGGAAAAAGTTACAAGAAGCTTTGGGTACAAAATTGAACTTTAGTACCGCATTTCATCCACAAACAGATGGTCAAACGGAAAGAGTAATCCGGTACTCGAAGATATGCTTAGATCTTGTGTTTTAGAATTTGGAGGTAGTTGGGAGAAATATCTATCTTTGATTGAGTTTGCCTACAATAATGCTTATCAATCAAGTATACAAATGGCACCGTCTGAAGCCTTGTATGGTCGTAAGTGTCGGACTCCTTTATATTGGACCGAGCTTAGTGAGAAGCAGATTCATGGAGTTGATTTAGTTAAAGAAACCAAGAGAAAATAAAAGTAATTCGGGATTGCTTGAAAGTCGCTTCAGATCGACAAAAGTCATATGCGATTTAAAAGAAAAGAGATTGAATTTCGTGGGTGATAAAGTGTTCTTGAAGGTGTCACCATGGAAAAGATTCGAGATTTAGTCGAAAAGGCAAGTTGAGTCCGCGTTTTATTGGGCCGTCTGAGATTCTCGAGAGAATTGGACCGATGGCATATCGGTTGGCCTTACCGGCAGAGTTAGAAAGAATTCATAACGTGTTTCATGTATCAATGTTGCAACGTTATTGTTCTGATCCTTCACATGTGATTTCCCCAACAGAAATTGAGATTCGATCGGATATGACCTATGAGGAGGAACCAATAAAGATTTTGGCTCGACAGGTTAAACAGTTAAGAAATAAAAGTATAGCTTTAGTGAAAGTGTTGTGGCACAAACATGGGATAGAAGAGGCTACGTGGGAACCTGAGGAAACTATGAGGAAACAGTACCCAAACTTCTTTACCGGTAAGATTTTCGGGGACGAAAATCTCAAAAGGGGGGGAGAATTGTGACAACCCGAATTAGGGCCTAATCGGAATAGTGGTTTTGTGACCACAAATCCGAGATAGAAATAATTTTTTTATAATTATTTTGGGGTTTATGATATGATTGCATGATTGTGTGAAAATTTCGTGATGAAATTCTATGCCTAAAGTGCTTAAATTGAAAGTAGGGACTAAATCGAATAAGTTGCAAAATTTGCATCCGGAAGTTTTAGTATGAAATTGTTTTGGAATATTAATTAGGAGGTCTTAAATAGCAATTTGACCAATTTTAAGTTCATGGACAAAATTAGGACATGGAAGGAATTTTTGAAAGTTTAGTAAAGAGGGCATTTTGGTCATTTGGATATTAAATGAAATAAAATGGGAAAAATAACACAAAATTGATCATCATCCTCCTTAGTTGCTGCGAATTCTCCCTCTCTCCATAGCTAGGGTTTCTTCAATTTTCAAGCTCCATAGTAAGTGATTCTAAGCCCGCTTTTAATGTTCTTTACGTTTTGGAATCCGGAAGCTCGATTAAGCTTATGCTAGTAATAATTTAACTTAGGGTTCATATTTGGAAAAATATCCATAGGTGAAATTTGTGTATTTTGATGTTTTATGATAGAATATGAGGTTTTAAATTATGTTAAATAACTTGTGCTACTCGGTTTTAAGTGAAAACGAGTAAAAGCAAGATAATCGGTAAAAATACCTATTGTTCATAACTATATGATAGAGTGAGAATTTGATGTTGTTGTAGAAGAGAAAATGTTCAGCATATCATAAAATATAAGAATAAGGGCTGAAATTAAATTCCGAGCCTAGGGGCAAAATTGTAATTTTGTAAAGTTAGGGGCAAAATGTAATTTTTCCATGATGTGATTTTGGATTGAAATAAATAGTATGAGTATTAAATGAGCTAAATGTGTTATTATAGATCAAGAAAGACGTGGAATTGATCTCGAGCGGGGAAGGAAAAAGTTTTGGACTAAATTGCAAAATTTCCACATTTTGCACCAAGGTAAGTTTGTATGTAAATATTACAATAATTTCATGTACATTCTTATATTTCAGCCTATTATATAAATATACTAGCTGATGTTAAAATATAAATCGACTATTGGAAGAATGGAAATAAATATAGAGAGAGATCCGGTTGAACATTGGAGAGATCGAATGAAATAGAGGGCGTAGCTAGGTCACATGTATGATGCTGAGTGCACATCATGTGTACAAGAAAGCTACGAGACACCCTATAGTAGCTAGGTCACATGTGTGATACGAGATGTATCCCATGTAGGCAAGAGAGCTACGTGAAAGATAAATGTAGCTAGGTGCATGCGTGATTCCAAGTGAAGGACACCATGTAGACAAGAGAGCTACGTGAAAGATAAATGTAGCTAGGTCGCATGCGTGATTCCAAGTGAAGGATACCATGTAGACAAGAGAGCTACGAGACAAATCGGTTAGGTCGCATGAGTGGTACTAAGTGTTCACCATGTGTACAAGAGAGCCGAACTAAGCGAAGTATGATGGTGGGGTTGTGTCTTTGAAACCATTAAATATCGAGGATTGATCCGAATTGTTCAACAGGATGGTTTTGTGGTGATATTGTGGTTTGGACCTACACTTATGGTGAATGAAATGTGGTGAAAATGATTTATGGTATATACATATATAAGATAAAATGAGGTTAGCATAAAGAATGTGTGAAAGAGTGAAATTAGCATTAAAACTGTTTTTAGATGGTAGCAGTGATGTGATTTTAAAAAATCACCAAAAATAGGAGGAATATAATTAGAGGTTGAATGAGATGTGAAATTAAAGTTTAATGAGTCTACTTTCATATAAAAGAAACAGAGCAAGCAAAGGAATTCTATATTTTGAGATATTTACAATTGTATGTGACTTGCTCAGGATGAATACGTGATCCCCTGTTCCAACTTTGAAAAATCATTAAAAATTATACAAAGCAAATTAAGAAATATAGTTTACATGCCTAAATTCCTTACTGAGACTAGTTTTAAATGAAACAGACTTCAGGGTTGTTTGAATTGTGTACTGAGATAAATTCAATTCGTAGTGAACAGAGGTCAGATCAGTCGAGCTGTGTAACAGGGGAAACTTTAACTAATAAACTGTACTAATCGGCTGAACCAAAAATTATAGAAAAAAAATTAGCAAAAATCTTTATGAGTCTAGATTCAGGGAAATTTTACAGATTTGAATTTTGAGTTTTGTAACTCGAGTTATGATTTATTTGGTGAATATGACGCAGCAGAGACAGCTTAATCAAAGTGGAATGAATAGTGAAGTTAAAGTAGATATACTTGAATTGTTGTGTAAACATGTTAGATTCTTTAATTAGTATTTACATACTTACTTACTAAGCTATAAGCTTACTTTGTTTCTCTCTTTTGTCTTATAGTGTCCTTCGGCTTGCTCAGGAGTTAAGGATCGTGAAGATCTACCCGCACTATCATACTTTAGGGTATTTGAACTAAACGTTTTGAATTATGGCATGTATAGTAGGCTTAATCATTTTGTTACGTGTCATATTTGTCTAGGTTTAAAATATTAGTTCTGAGACTCGACCAGCTACTTTGTACAAGCCATTAAAGTTGGCTAATATTGTTCAAGACATATATTATACGATGCACTATCAAATTGGATGACATATTTATATCTCGATTATGTTTAATGGTATGTGTTATGTTCTGGTAATACCTTGTATCCTGTTCCGGCGACGGTAACGGGTAAGGGGTGTTACAATCAATGTCATGCCTTACAAAATGTTTAAGCAAATAGGTCTTGGGAAACCCAAACAATCTAGGATGAGTATTCAATTTGCCGATAAAACAATCAGATTTCCTAGGGGGATTATTGAAGATGTACTTGTTAAAATTGACAAATTTATATTCCCAGTTGATTTCGTTGTTCTAGACATAGAAGAGGATAGTAAAGTTCCTTTAATTTTAGGGAGGCCTTTTTTAGCAACCGCTAAAACAATAATTGATGTTGGCATAGGTGAACTCATACTTTCTATGGGGACGAAACAATCACCCTTCAAGCTTGTAATTCGAGTAACACATCGAAAATTGAAGGTGGTTGTATAAATCATTCTACTAAAACTGACCATGTGGTGTAACCTACTTTGCAAGAAATAAGTTCGAAGAACCTACACGAGCCATGTTCAAGCAACAACAAATGACCTATCTATGAAGAACAAAGGCTAAAAATCGAGGAACTAGATGAATGACAGATACAAAAATCAAGAACACCCGATAAACCGAAACCAAGCCAAGATGAGCTCAATACATCACCAAATCAACTTAAGGTTGGAGACAAAGAACTACTAGATGCAACAGATCCTCGCATTACCACTTCTGAACCTAATGAAGAAATTCCTCTCACGGTACTCAGTATCTTCCCATATGGTACAGTCGAGGTAATTCACCCCAAATTTGAAAGTTTTAAGGTAAACATTACTCGTCTTAAACCTTATATTGATAAAGTTGATAGTAGGGATGAGGAGTGTAAACTCCTCGAGCCACCATGATCACACACTAGAGAGGTAAGTCAAGCTTAGACTATAAATAAGCGCTTCTTGGGAGGCAACCCGAGCATTAACAGTAATGATTTATTTAAATTCTAGCTTTTCATATTTAACCTACTAACTGTGCCTTGAAACACAGGATTTTCCCATCCACATGGCCAGGCACACGGGCGTGCCTTAGGCTGTGCACACACCATAGGAAGAGACACGACCGTGCGATACAGCTGTGTGAAAATAGGGAAAAATTTTTCCCCAACACGGGATAAGATAAGAAGCCACAGCCATGTGATAAGGCCGTGGGCAAAACTGCCAAACCAACACGGGCGTGCGACATGCTCGTATTTTGAAACTGTGGGCGAACCTGTCAATTTAGCACGGGCATTCGACACACCCGAGCCCAGCCCCCATGGTCGACACTATCAAACTAACACGGGCATAGCCTATCATATGTGAGCGTGGGAGAAGCGAGCGAAGCAAGACACGACTGTACGAAACGGCCGTGTGCACCCACACGCCCAAGGAACACGGGCGTGGGGCGAATGTCAGACGGGCCTAAATTTAAAAATTGCAAAACACACGGGCAAAAACTAGGGCACACGGGCATGCCCCATGGCCGTGTGCCCCAAAATCTATATAAACCCCTCACTATTCATCATCCCCCTCCCTAAAAATCCCTAACCCTAGCCGCTGTAACTCCACACGCTCTCCCTGCTATGCCCGTGCGCCGCCTACAACACTATTTTCGACGACCCAGGTTTTTCCCATTTATATTTGTTTACTTTTTTTTCACTCTATTTTCTTTAAATATTTTGCCTATTTCATGATTTCTCTGATCCATTTGACTATCTTAAGTGAATATTCATAGTACAATAATAATACTTATGCTTGTCATTAAAGAATATTGTCATTTTTCATACTACATTCATCAATTTTTCTTGTTTCCATGGATTTTATGCGTGCCCACATGCACTCATGCATTAGATATTCCCGTAGCTTTATTCTCATAGTCCTATTTTAATAACTTAATATATTTGCTTTAGTTGTTTTAGTTTTGTTTACTTCATCTAGAACGTGAGTCTCATGAAATATTCCTATTTCGCTTTGTTTTTCCATGCTATTCTTGGGACATGTTGGTTGAACTTCGACTTTTCAATGCAGGTATACAATGTTATCCTCAAGTGGTAAGAAAACCACTGTCCCCGCCTCGAAAAAAAGGAAAGGAGCAGTGTCATCCTCAGGTCCTACCGCGGAGATTAGGCACCCTTTCCTCGAGTTCCCCTTGGGACCCTAGGAGGTGCTATTTCAGATATTACAGGCCTGACCCATAGGTGTGGGCCGCTGCATTGATTGGGCCGCACTTGAACAAATTCAGATGGCTGACGCGATCCGAGCCCTCCTGACGACTGAACCATAGGGGCTCTTCTTTGAGATCATCGAGCTGACATACTTCGAGCTCACGATGAAACTATGCTCGACCTTCCATCTCTAAGTCGTCATGACAAACTTCGACGATCCTGGAACGGTCCAGTTCTGCCTTGGTAGTCTAGTGCGCCAGTTCAGCACACCCGAGTTCAGGATTGCACTAGAGCTATACACGGAGGAGATCATGGACGACAATGAACTCGACACCCTCCACCGTCACATTCAATACTCTCCCTCAAAGTGTTGGAAGGACCTCGTCCCTACCTCGGCCTCCTATGATCCTAGCCACTCTAAGGCATCGGCCCTCACCCCATCCCTGTGATACCTATACACCATCTTGGCCCACACTCTGACGGAATAACAAGAGAGCACCGGCATCGTCAACACTCACGACGTCTATTTCCTATAGAGCATGGCGAACGGGCACGTCTTCGACCTTGCCTACTTCATTGCCCTCGCCATCCGCCATTAGACAGAGCAACATAGGAGAGGGGTCATCTCCATCGGGCCCTATGTGGCTCGATTCGCTCGACATTTTGGGCTCCTCAACACAGCAGCACAATCATCCTCCCTCACTCTCATCGGCCAGATGTCCCCAGAGGGCATCTCGAGCATGCTAAACATGAGGATGATCAAGAAACGACGTGGCACCTACCCTCCTCAGTACCACCTCGTCTAGTCCACCGAAGAGGAGGACCTAGAGGACATTACTGATGATGTCCCTCCACATCATGAGGACCCACCGTCTCAGCCACCACCTATCCATCGTCCAGTTCATGCGGCGATTTCATACTTTAACATCTCGGGGCACCTTACTCGATTTGAGTAGCAGTGTTTTCAGCGTTTTGATCACATTGATGCTGCACTTCACCAGATTTGTCAGCACCTTCTCATCTCATCACCATCACCACCTCGCGAATCATTCAGCGATGACAATGTTTAAAAACTTTTTATTTATTATTTTTAATTTCACTTTTAGCTTTATTTATCTTCTTTAAGTACTTTTATTTTATTTTCCTTTAATATTAGTTTAATTTTAGTTTTTACGATTTTTTATTTTCGGCTATTTTATTACGAGTAATTATGCTTCCTTATATTTCCTAAAGAGTTCCTGATTCTATCACAATTATAAAGAGCTCCAAAGCTCATCATCGCATAGGAACTAAAAACTCTACTGGAAAAGGTTCTTCACAACTGCCATGTCTTGCTGGACCACAACCATAGCTACCACCAGATATAATATTCTTTTGGCGTAGGACTTATGGACTAATGAACTTCTGCCACCACTTGAGTATCCTCCTCCACTCTCATCATTGCATTGGCCGATTATTCTCCATAACTCCAAATCAAGGAGTTCATTCATCATTCAGGAAGTTTCACTTCTTTCCCTATCTTATGATTATTTATCTATATTTTTTAATATATCTATCTTTGCACATTGAGGGTAATGTACATCTTAAGTGTGAGGGGTCTTTCATATCATCATTAGAAATCCCTGAGTTTTGTCTTATTCTCACGTGAATCACTCATATCACTATTAGAATTAATTTTAATTAATTTATGATTTTTATTGATATGTCTTGAATTAAAACATAAGCATCTATGCATAGATTGTTTAAACTTTAAGACATTAGGGAATTAAGCATGATAAGTTGTTTTTTAAAGAATTATAAACGTTTAGGTTGTTTCCCTAAGTTTAAGTATTATCATGAGTTGAAATTAACAAGTTTAAACATCAAAAAGCCATAATTTTTGTGAGATCTTGAGCTTTTAGAGCATATTTTATTTCTTTCATACTCACTTTTATTATGAGTGCGTCAATATTGATTTGTTATTCTAGAACTTGCTTGATTATGCATGTCAAGACCACACCATTTGCTTTGATATCTCAAGATGATAAAGGCACTTAGGTTTAACCTACTCACTCCACAAAATCCTACCTTCATAATTGACCCTTAGCCCTTTGAGCATAACAAGCCATTAATTGATTTACCCTCAATATTAACCCATTATTGTTGAAATTCCCTAATTTGATCCCTATTTTGTCGAGATTTGATTTGAACTAATTTCTTAGCTATGTTTTGCTCTTCTATATATTTGACTTGTTCTTAGAAAAAAAATACTTCAACACATATTAGTAGTAATTCGTCATTTTTAAGCTTGAGTGTTAATTCTATTTTCTGAGAAGAAGCTCACTTGTATTCAACTGATGACTAGTTATTTTTCTAGCTAGGTAATCTTTCACTTCAATCTCAATTCTAACCTTTTCCTTCAGTTTGTGACCACACCCCCTAACCAAAGCCACGTTAAAACCCTCTAAAGACCTTTTTGATTGATGTATCAGTTCAATATATAGTGGTGGAGATTTGATTTTCAAGCAAGCTATGGCAATAACTTTTCATATTGACTAATGAGTGATTTAATTAATGTCTTTAAACACCTAGAGTGATTTGAGTGAATCTTTAGTGAGGATGTTAAACTCTATGATATTTTGATCAAAGGTAATCACTTAGATAATGGGAGACACCTATGTTTTCGTGATAAAATGCTCAACTTGGAATGTTTGAAACTTTGATGTACTTTTAGTTGAATTTTCAATGTATGAATACTTATGGATTATTTTGAGATATTATTGATAGGGATTATAAATTGAAAAGAATTTATTTTGATTGTAAGTCAAGGATTTTTCTTGAGGACAAGCAAACAGTTAAATGTAAGGGTATTTGATAAACCGTAATTTATACATATTTTTATCCCATGCTTAACACATTTATGGATGATTTCTCCTTAGATTTGGTGAATTCGATGCTCATAATTCTTTAATTTAATTTTTTATACTTAGATGAGCATAGGACAGTAAAAAGAGAGAGAAACAGGCTGAAAACGGAGAAAATGGACCCACATGGGAAATCAACACAGCCTGGACTTCCTCACACGGGCGTGTCTCTTTGGCAGGATCAAAGTATGACTTAAACGGGTAAACTACACCCCCGTGCCTATTCAACAGCCTTGACCACGGGTTGGAGTAATCGCACACGGGCGTGTCCCTGTCGAACCCAAGTATAACCCTATTCGAAAAAGGCCAATTTTGAGGGTTCTTAGGCATTCTAAAGCTTATTTAAACACCTAAGGAGGCACTTAGGAGGGGGGACACAAAGTAGGAGGCAAGGAATTACTCAAGGAAAGCCGATTGGTCCATCATAGAAGCCAGATTCATCATCAAGACTGAAGATCTCCCTTCAATTTCCATTCAGAGGTTTTGGGTTTTCTTTATGTTTTGTATTCATTATTCATCTGAGATTTTTTCTTCTATAATTATGAACTAAACCCTCTAAATACCTAAGGGGAAAGAAACCTAAGACGGATCTTGTTATTATTATCTGAATTGTATGATAAATATTTAACTTGATCTTAATTATGTGTTCTTAATTCTTGTTTTAATATTCCAGGATATTGATTCGAGTTAATGCTCTTATTTAGAGGAGGAATAGACCCTGTCTAAGAGTAAATTTGTCATAATTAAGCAGAGTTGATTGCATGCCTAGAGATAGGGTGATAAGATTTTACCAGATTAGGGTGAAACCTAATAAGGGGATCCATAGATCGAGTTAATACAACACTAGGGCATTAATTAGAAAGAGATTTCAATTAATCAACCTAGGGTTAAATGTTTTTAGTCTTGAGAGAGATAATAATATAACTTAGGGATTTCTACGGATCAAGGCAAATGAATAAATCGTCTGATTCAGAGTTAAATAATAAGTGAAGTCTAGGTGGATTTTTCCTTGGGTATTGTCTTAATCAATCGAATTTTCCCAAAAGCTTTTCCCTAATTTCTCTCTGTGCACTCTTAGTTTAGTTAATTTAGATAAACAAATCCCTTAATTTTTAGGCTAGATAATAAAAAAAAAGTAATTACTAGTACTCTTGGTTCCTTTGGGTTCGACAATCCGGTCTTGCTAAAGCTATACTACTGTTCGATAGGTACACTTGCCTTCATCGTGATAATAGTTAGTTTTAAGAATGCTTAATTATAAATTTTTAAAACCTGTCGCGAATATCACGTATTAAGTTTGCTCAGCCGTTCTACAGAATAAACTACTTGACAAATTGAAAGATCCAGCGAGTTTTACTATTCCTTGTTTAATGGGTAGTTTAAATGTGAACAATGCTTTGGCAGATTTAAGGGCAAGTATTAATGTCATGCCCTATAAAATGTTTAAACAATTTGGTCTTGCGAAACCCAAAGAAACTAGGATGAGTATCCAATTGGCAGATAAAACTATTAGATTTCCAAGGGGTATTATTGAGGATGTGTTTGTAAAGATTGATAAGTTTATATTCCTAGTTGACTTTGTTGTTTTAGACATGGATGAGGATAGTCACATACCCTTAATTCTAGGTCGGCCCTTTTTAGCAACTGCTAGAATGATTGTTGATGTTGGTATAGGTGAACTCCTACTTCGTATAGGAGATGACACGATCACTCTTTAGGCTCATTATTCTGCTAAAATATCTAGCGATCGAGATGATATTACAAGTTCTGTTGATGTTAATAACCTTGTAGCTCCACATTCTTTGCGGGAAACACCTTGAAAAATCGTTATTGAGCCACGATCCAGCACAAGCATCAAACACGAAACAATTCATGAAGAACGAAGGCTTCAAATCAATGAACTAGAAGAATGGTAGTCACATGTCAAGGAGAAACCAATAATATACGATGTAAAACCGAAGCAGCTCCTTGACGAGCTTAAGGATGGAATGAACCATTTCAAGGTTGGGGACCAAGTGTTATTTGATGGAACTGGCCCTCGAATAATCACTTTAGAGCTTAACGCAAATAGAGCTACTCCTTTTATGGTACTCAATGTCTTCCCATACGGTACAGTAAAGGTAACCCATTCCCATTTTGGCATTTTTAAGGTAAACAGTACTCAACTTAAACCTTATTTAACTAAAAGGAATGATGGCAAAAAAGAAGAGTCTCGACTCCACGATCCACCGTGACCATGTGAATGCAAGGTAAGTTGAGCATAGACTTTCAATAAGTGCTTCTCGGAAGGCAACCCGAGTACTAACATTGCTAACTTCCTCATTTTTACTTCATATTATTTCTTTAAAAATTAACTAAACATTCAAATGCAGGTTTTTAACCCACACGGCCTGGGAACACGGGCATGTCTTAGGCCGTGTGACTTAACATGGGCGCGATAATGAGTTACATGGCCGTGCAATACAGCCGTGTGACCAACATGGCCTAGATTCACAGGCGTGTCCCTGGCCATGGGGACTTTGAAACTTAGTTTTAAAATTTTTAAGGAAATCGACAAAGAGGTACACGACCTGGCAACATGGCCGTGTAATCCACACGGCTTGGACACATGGGCTTGTCCTTGGCCGTGTGGATCTTAGGACTTAATTTTTTTCAAAAATTGATTGAGACACGGCCTAACAGAGTCCACCCGGGCATGTGACAGGGCTGTGTGAACCACACGACTTGGACACACGGGTGTGTCCTAGGCCATGTGAAAACTGGAGCTAAATTTTCAATTTTTAAACAAGTCAGAGAGCTACACGGGCAAGGGACACGGCTGTGTGTTCAGAACATGGGTGTGTGGGAGGCCACACGGGCGTGTGAGAAGTGAACAACATTGCACACAATCGTGTGAAGCCCCCGACCTAAACACACGGGCATATCCAAGGCCGTGTGACGACTGGGGTACAAATTTTAAATGCACACGAGCTAGAACGAGGCCACACAGGCGTGTGACATGACCGTGTGGCCTAACACGAGGCTCACACGACTGTGTCCCTTTTTAACCTCCAACCCCTAAATTCTTTTCATCTTTTGTCTTCTTCCTCACCGAACTCCTCCCTAGCCGCTGATTTACCCCCACTCTTCTTGCCGACCACTGTTCACCTCTCCCTTGCGCGTGCACTCCAGCCTCCTAACCCTTTCTTTCCCTTCCCCTTCCTTCTCTTTTCCCTCACCAGCACTCACCCCCCTCAACCCCCCACCTCACCACTCCTCCTCCCAATGCACAGCCTGAAGCACCACCGCGCCACTCAACCCCAAACCTCTTCCTTCTCCTTTGATCGAACCAGAGCCCCTCACCCTCATGCCCGTCCCCCATTTTCTTTCCCTTTATTCCCTTATTTTTTTATGAGTACACCACCATTCACCGCCGTCTGTACCTCCGGCCACAACATAACAGTCGGTTTCCCCATTTCTTTATTTTCTTTATCTTATTTTAGTTTATTTTATTTTTATTTTTATTTTTATTTTTTATTCTATTTATTTACTAATTTTTGGATTTTTGTCCTTTCTATCTTCTTATTGATTATTATTCGCTATTTTGATTATTGTTATTCATTTCATTAATTGTTCTAAATAATAGGTACTTTTGATAGTTTTGGATTTGGTTAGTAGTTAATTATGTTAGGATTTTCTTTATTATTTTTCCTCATTAGGTGCATTGGCTTGTCTCAATTAGTTTAGTATGTTGTTAGTTTAGATTCATATATTGTTAGTTTTTGCATGTGTGACTATTAATGCTTATAGGAATAGATTCTACAGGTTAGTCATTTTTATTTCATCACACTAGAGTCTTTCAAAGTTATATTTTTGTTTCATTCACATGCTTATTAGCTTCTCGATGTGTTTGATTGGTGATATTGTCATTCATATTTTACTGATTTTAGAATAGTCTATTTTTCAGGCACACCATGACAAACACAAGTGGCAAGACAAAGACCACCTTCCCCACTTTAAAAAAGTGGAAGGGTCCTGGCTCGACCTCCTCCTCGAGGCATCTGCCAAGGCTCGTCACCTTTATCTCTGATTTTCAATGGGCCCCTAGGAGGATCTGTACCAACTTCATCGAGTGCGACCACTCGGTCCTGGCCGCTACATTGATTGGGCTGCTTTGGAGCAGGTTCGATTAGCTGATGATGTGCGAACAATTACTGCCACAGCTCCGTGGGATAGGTTCTTCACCATCATCAAACCCACTTACACGGAGCTTACCTTAGAGTTCTGTGCTGCATTTTCAGTCCAACAGGTCATGATAGTCTATGATGAGCCAGGCACCATTACCTTTCACCTTGGTGGGTTGGTGAGACATATGAGCGTCTGAGAGTTCGGTTCTATTATGGGACTTTACACAGAGGAGTTCATGAGCACTGAGGACTTCCTTCAGCTTCATCGACACATCCATTACTCACCCTTGCATTGTTTGACCGATCTTATCGGCAACCAGATACCATATAACGTGAGTCGCTCGAAGGCGACTTCTCTCTCTAGCACTACGATACATTCATGCACTCCTCGCTCATACCTTGACAGGTCAGAGAGAGAGCACCAGTGTTGTTAGCACTCACGACACCTACTTCTTATGGAGCATGGCCCATGGCTATATTTTTGATTTGGCGTACTTCATCGCATTTTCTTTCCACCATCAGACTGAATGCCATAAGAAGGGCCCTATCTGTCTCGGCCCTTATGTGACTCACCACTATCGACACTTCAGTTTACTCAACACCAGAGTAGTCCTCGACACTTACTCTCATCGGCTAGATGTCCCCTCAGGGTATCTCGAGCATGATCCACATGAGGATGATCAAGCGGGGACGTGGAGTGGACCCCCTCAATACAGACTATTTTCATCTGACGTTCAGCATGACCCAGAGGACTTCAATGATGATTTTCCTCCCTACCACGAGGATCCACCTCTACCACCACCTTCGAGTCACCGCTCTACTCATTCTGCTGCGACCTTTGTGAACCTCTCTGACCGGTTTACTCGCTTTGAGCAACGGTGTTTTCAGATGTTAGCCAGCATTGATGCAAGTCTATAGCAGATATGCCAGCATCTCCACATCTTCTCTCCAGTGCAACTAGCTTGCGACATTGATCAGTCTGATGATGAGGACCATTGAGTCCATTTGTCTTTAGATTTCTTTTTTATTTATTTATATTTTCTTTTAATTTCTCTTTTTATGAATATTTTCTCTTTATATTTTGAACTTTATTTTGCTTTCTAATGATTGTTCTTAATCGAGTTTTAATCCTTCAATCCTCTTCAGTATTTGTGTTTATTTACTTCTCAGTCTACTCAGAATCATGCACTACATTTGTCTACAATTCTGCTTTTCGCTATTCTGGGAATTTCATCCACTATTCAGGGCAGCTTTAGTTTTCTCCCTCTCTTATGATATTCTGTCTATACCGTGATTCTCTATTTTTTACATTGAGGACAATGTACATCTTAAGTTTGGGGAGGTTATTTATATGATTATTTGAAAATCCCTGAATTATGCATTGTGTTTAAGTAATTTTCTCATACTACTATTAAAATGAATTCTTATTGATTCATGATTATCATTGACGTGTTTTAGATTAAATTCATAGGTAATGGTGCATTGATTGTTTAAACTTTAAGACATTAGAGAATCAAGCATGATAAGTCTATTTTCAGAATTAAAAATTTTTATGTTGTTTCCCTAAATTGAGGTACTGCCTTGAAGTTCGAAACTTGTAAGATTGACATCAAAAGCCATAATTTTTGTGAGTTTTTGAGCCTTTAGAGCATACATTTTCTTTGCTCACTTTATTATTGGTTAGGAGTGTGTCAATATTGATTTTTTATTCTAGAACTGGCTTCGATTATACATGTCGAGACCACACCTTTGACTTGATATGCTGAGATGATAAAGGCAGTTAGGTTTTAACCCACTTATCCCATAAAAAGCCTACGTCCATAATTAACCCGTAGTGAACCCCTTTGAGCCTATCGAATCATTTCTTAATTTACCCTTAATATTAACTCATAAATTATTCTTTTTAATTCATTGAGAATTTTTCCTATTCTATTAACTCCCTTTTTGTCAAGATTTGATTTGGTTAGTTGCCTAACTATGTTCTATAATTTTAGTTGTTTAACTTTATCTTATTATTCATTCTCATATATATATGTTGATTATTATTAGTTCTTTGTGTTGAGCTTAAGTGGTTAATTTCATATTCTAAAAAGAAGCTCATTTTTTTTCTTAAATAATTTCGATTGATGTAATTATTCAGTAGTAGTCTATTTTTCTAGTTAGCTAATTTATCAATTCAATCTCGATTCTATCCATTCTTTTTCAACCTTTATCCACACCTTTAACCCAAGCCCCATTACATCCCTTTAAAGATCTTTTGATTTGTGTATCATCTCATTTATAGAGGTGGAGATTTGATTTTCATGCAAGCTTATGGTAATAATTTTTCATGTTTGACTTTTGAGTGCTTAATTTTTGAACCTTAAAGACTTTGAGTGATTTGAGTGAATCTTTAGTGAGGATGTCAATTATTATTGATTTTTGAATTAAAGGTAATTATTTAGAGAAGGGGAAATACCTATGTTTTCATGTTTTAAAAAAAATGTTAGACTTGGATTGTTTGTGCATTTAGTGATCTTTTAGTTGAATTATCAATGTGTGATTATTTGTGAATTATGATAAAACATTATTAATGAGAATTATGAACTGTGAAAGTTTAATTTTAATTGTGAGTTGAGGATTTTGCATGAGGACAAGCAAACACTTAAGTGTGGGGATATTTGATAAACCATAAAATTAACACATTTTAATCCTATGCTTAGCATGTTTTTGGATGATTTATTATTTAATTTAGTGAATTTGATGCTCTTAATCCTTTAATTTCATGTTTTATACTCAGGAGAGCATAGGGGAACAAAAAGAGCAAAAAATGAGCCAAAAAATGGACAAAACAGGCAGATTTAAAGATCCACACGGCCAAGACTATTTCCACATGGGCTAGCCATACGCCCATGTGGCAGCCCGTGTCAATATCACTTCTGATTTCCCAAACACGTAGAAATTTTTAGGGTTTTCGAGCATTCTAAAGCCTATATAAACACACTAAAAGAAGACCTAAGGGAGGCACACGGAGTAGAAAGCAGAAATTACTCGAAGAAAGCCATTGGAATCATCTCGGAAGCAGATCCACTTCAAGATTGAAGATCTCCATTCAAATTTCTCTCTAAGTTTATTTGGGTTTTTTATGTCTTGTTGTTTTTCTAAATTTGAGATGTTTTCCTTTTACATTATGAACTAAACTCCCTAAATACCTAGGGAGGATGAAACCTACGATGGATCTTATTATTTAATTATCTGAATTACGCGATAAATACTTATTCTTGTTCTTAATTATGTGTTCTTAATCCTTGCCTTAATATTTTCAAGATATTAATCCAAGTTTGATGTGCTTATTCAGTGGAGCAAAAGTCCTTGTTTATGAGTAGATCTAGCATATTTGAGCGGTGTTGATTACAATCTTAGAAGTAGGATGACATAAATCTATTGGATTAGAGTCAAATCTAATAGGGGAATCCATAGATTGAATTAATGCGATGATAAAGATTTTAATTAGAAAGAGATTTCAGTTAATCAACCTAGAGTCAGTTGTTCTTAGTCTCGAAAGAGATATTAACATAATTTAGGGATTTGTACAGATCAAGACAAGTGAATAAATCGTTTGATTTAGAGTCAGAATAATAAGTGAAGTTTAGGTGGATTCTTTCCTAGTTATTGTCTCTCATTGGTTTTCTTAACTATTTTCCCAAATTGATCTCTATAGCGTTCATAGTTAATTAGTTCAATTTTAGATTAAAACACCTCCTTTAATTATTAGGCTAAATAATAGAAAGATAGTTATTACTAGTACTTTTAGTCCTTGTGAATATGATATTCCAGACTCACCATAGCTATACTATTATTCGATAGGTGCGCTTGCCTTCATCAAAATATTAGTTAGTTTCGTGACCCATCAATGTGTTTCAATAGAGGCTATTATGTGTAAGAGGTTCAAAGATGGGCAAAATAAGGACATTAGGCTGTTAGTTGGGATTTTAGAGTTGAAAGAATTTGTCGTGCTAGTCAAATGAGCTTGCAAAGTTGAAGAGTTAAGGAAAGAAAATAGAAAAGCTGAGTTTAAGGCTAGAGATTCAAGAAAGAGGTCGATGAATAAGTCATTTCTATTTTCATCAAAGAAATTGAGAGATTTGTATGCTCGCTCTAATGGTTCAGCCGGGTATCCCAATAGAGATCGTGGGAAGTAATATTCGGGTTCTAAGGCCCAAACTACATCCATAGCAATCGTAGGTAATGCTAGGTCTAATAAGCCTGATTGCCAACACTATGGTAGATGACATCCTGGTGAATGTGGGATGAATAACTGGGCTTGTTTTAAATGTGGCTCCCAAGATCACTTTATTCGAGACTACCTTGAAATGGCTGAGAAAGATAATTTTCAGAATGTAAGATCGAGTCACACTGTTGCTAGAGGGAGGCCAGTGAGAAATATGGGAAATGGGATCAGTAGCAAAGGAGTATCCAAAGACTCAGCTGTGACTTTGGAAGCTAGAGCACTTGTGAGAGCTTATGCTATTCGTGCTTGCGAGGATGCATCCTCCCCTGACGTGATCACTGGTACATTTTCTCTTTATGATACTAACATAGTTGCATTAATTGACCTGGATCGACTCATTCCTATATTTGCATGAATTTGGTATCTAGTAAGAATTTGCCTATTGAGTCTATTAAGTTTGTGATTAAAGTGTCGAACCCCTTAGGCAAACATGTTTTAGTTGATAAAGCTTACAAGAGTTGTCCTTTAATGATTCAGGGTCACTATTTTCCGACTAACTTAATGATTTTGCCATTTGATAAGTTTGATGTGATACTTGGAATGAATTGGTTGACTCTACACGATGTCATAATGAATTGTAGACAAAAGGTTATTGAATTGAAATGTCAAAACAATGAAACTTTTCGGGTTGAGTTGGATGAGTCGGGTGAATTGCCTATTGTGATTTCATTGACATTGGCTTAGAGGTATGTAAGAAAGTGTTGTGAAGCATTTCTCTCATATGTACTGAATACTAAGGTGTCTGAATTGAAGATCAAACCTGTGCTGGTCGTTTGTGAATATCCAGACGTGTTCCCAGAAGAGTTGCCAGGGTTACCACCTGTAACACCCCAAACCCGACCCGGACATTATGGCCGAATCTGGCGTGTCACATTGAAGTGTTTTAGCGAAAACCTTGTTTTCATTGAAAACCCTTCTTTAAAATTATACACCTCAATTGCTTTGTAAAATCTCTTTTCAGTTGCGGAAGCTTTGTTTAAAACATTTAATTTAAATGTAACTTGTCATTTAAAAATTTAGTTACAGAAACGTAGTATTTAAAAAAACAGTTATGGTTTAACGTTCTACTTCTAATAAATATAAAGCATAAAAATTATAGTAATCCTAATTTGAAATATTAGCCAGAGGAAAGACCTTGTTACAACCCAAATCAAATAGAAATAATTTAAAATTAAAATATTAAAAATTACATAAAGACTAAGTCTAAACTTTTTATGCTAGTTGGCCACCTCCGAGTCCCTCCATCCATCGAACCGCCTACTGAGGATCACCTAAAACATTTAAAAGGAGGGGGTGAGTTTCGAAAACTCAGTGTGTGCAACCTTCAATGAGTATAAAGCAATCATCAGTCATTTTGGGCCTGAGCCCAATTCAATAACGGTGGCCTGTGGGCCTTAGCCCATGTTAGCCTCAGTTGGGCCGAAGCCCACATTGCAATAATATCACGATAATATCATATGTGCAATGCTATGCAACCCACCCCAATAATCCAACCACTACACACCAAATTCGTCCCCCGATACACATCATGTGGGAATATAAATATCGACCCACCCAACCGATACACATCAATGGTAGCTCGGTTGCGGTACTACCTTTATTGCAGCAAGCTGCCAATCATATATTGGGCTTAATAGCCGTTGGTGGATCCACGGTTGTCAAGCAACCATACGATCCTTGTATACATACTCCATTCTATAATTCCCAACCTATATGCAACCTAAACAAAATATTATATGAATGTATATGAATGCAGCAGGTATACATGTAACATCCATAAATCTTACATTCTACACATAGGGGTATTTTAGTTATTTTTGCCCTTAGGGACATTCCGGTAATTTTCCTTTATTACGGGTTTTTACTTACCTTGGCCCGTTAACAAATCCTCGTTAGCTAAGATGAACGGATACTATGCACCAAGTAGGATTCCAGAGAAGAGGAGGTGAGTCATTAAGACCACTTGAGTACCAAGCTCTCCCTAGATCCAATCCTAGACATGCATATACTCGTTGCCACACCATAACCTATGACTTGTCCACAGTCTCAATAAATTAATTATGTTTTATGCAGTCATCATATACTAGGCCCAAAACCCCTTACAAACCCAAACAAGTCCACATACATGCTTATGGCCCACTAGGCCCAATCTCATTCATATGGCCCATTAGACCCAAATCACATCTATATGGCCCACTAGGCCCAATCACTTTTATAGTCATGCTCACATACGATTTTCCATCACATAGCATCAATTATCAATTTTTGCCTATTATGGGCCCAATAGCCCATCAAGCCCATTTAGCCCATGTTGGCCTGGTTGGCCAATCACCGCCCAAGTCCATGGAATCACCCATGGGGTCTCAGATAACCTATCGATTTCCCCCTTACGAGTGTTCGCGCACTTGCAAGACTACAGTAGCCAAACTTTCAGTTTTTTGACATTTAGGCTTTTTAGGATTTGTCGATCTACTTGTGTGTGTACAGTGTATGTACACACCTTCGGCTTTATATCAAGCTATCATAGGGTAGAAGTACACACCTTATCACCTAGAGTACTATGTATTCATAATCGCCCGAACCTATATTCAACATTATACTCCATCAGTCACATCCCATTAATTCAACATAAATCCACTACCTATCAAAGAACAACCTATACTTGCCTTGACTAGATTGATCGGCTGCGATCTGCCTAACTCAAAATCTGACGTAGTCCCCCTTTCGCATCCAGGCAGAAAGTCCCGAATGGTTGACACCTTACGTCGCTTAAACTTGGGAGCCTCTATCCCAACCTCTCTGCTAGAACCCCCTTTTTCCATCAGCTAAGTAGTGATCACACTCTTGAATGAGAGGGAAAAAGAGAAATAAATGGAGAAACCATGGGTTAATGAAAGTATTGGAAAGGATAAAGAAAAATCGGCTTTTAAGAGTGTAGAAACAAAAGAACTTAGAAATATTTAACAAAAGCCGAATGAGATCTAATTCACTTATTGATTGCGAGATCGCTTACCAACAAGAAATCAAACCCCCAAAGTGTATAACTCGACTTTTAAATAAAAAAGAAATAATCGGCTAAGTTGAAGAGGGAAGAGGTTGATTTGATTAAAATAGGGAAGAAAAGATCAAGAGTTTTGCTTAAAGAAAAGAGGAGATGATATGCGACTCAAGCACACAAAAACAAAAAATGCCCTTACTTGCCTATACGACACACATATATATACTAAAAATAAATAAATAAATATACAAATCTACACTCCCTAATCGACTTAAACTCATCCAATTAAGTTCCCTTCAATTTCTCCAATTATTATCATCATCATATCCACACTTAATCCTCATCCTAATCCCCTTGATTTTAGCCAACAATTCCAATTTGAATTGCATTCAAATTGCTTCCACCGAATAGCAATCGTTCCCTGCGTTGAGTAGCAAAAATTAAACTCCCTTTTGCACATGACACTACTCGAACTCTAGCCCTCCAACTTCCCAACACGCTATTGGCCACAGCACCACATCTTATCTTGTGCTACCATTCGGTCACAATTAACTATAAGGCTTATGTGCCTAAGCCTCAGTTTTCTTAAAGAATAAAAATTTAAACTTTGCCAGGCCTGGGATTTGAACCTGCAACCTCTCATATCCGTAGCATGCTTCTCACCACTGCACCACAGGCGCTCTTGTGCCATATTCCATCCCTAACTATTTTTAAGGCCTATTAACTCACAACCAGGTTATCCTAAAAATATTTGCTACGATTCATATTCGAACCCCTAATCTCTTGGTTGTGCTATACGTCCCTTGCCACTATGACACCTACCTTATTTGTGTCGTTCTTCCTCCCCAATTAATTATAGAGTCTTTCTACCGACCTCCAGGTTGTCTAAAAAAAAACCCACAACTTTTTCTCATGTCGTGACTTGAACCCAGCACCTCTCCTTACTCTTAACGCCATCATACCACTGGGCCAAGCGCATCCTTTGTGTCAAATTTCCACTAAACATATTTATAAGGCCTAAACGCTTGCTTCCCTACTAATCATATGCGCAATAAAAATTTTCGCCAAGGCCAGGACTTGAACCCTGGACTTCCTGCTTGCTACCAACGCCTTTTACCACTAGGCCAAGCATTTCCTTGTGTCAAATTTTACCAAGCCTTATTAATAAGCCTTCCACCTAATGCTCAGGGTCCTTTAGAAAAAAAATGTAAAATTTTGCTAAAGCCCTGGATCGAACCCAGGACTTTTTTCCACACTACCAACCCTTCCTAAATCACTTAATAATTAGACTAAACATGAAATTATAAAATATTTAAACACATTTCATTTATTTAAGCCACCTTCTAACCGATCCCAAACTTAAGGGCCATTACTTTTAGGCCTAAAATTCAGGGTGTTACACCACCGGTCAGAGAGGTGGAGTTTGCTATTGATTTGGTACCGGGGACTGCACCGATATCAATAGCTCTGTATAGGATGGCTCAGACTGAATTGAAAGAATTGAAGTCTCAGTTGCAAGAATTGACAGACAAGGGTTTTAGAGATCAAGCTTTTCACCTTGGGGTGCACCGGTATTATTCGTCAAGAAGAAAAATGGATCTATGAGACTTTGTATCCATTATCGTCAACTCAACAAGGTTACGATAAAGAACAAGTATCCTTTACCGAGAATTGATGATTTGTTTGACTAGTTGAAAGGGGCAACAGTATTCTCAAAGATAGATTTGAGATCTAGTTATTATCAACTAAGAGTTAAAGACTCGGATGTACCAAAAATTGCATTTAGAACGAGGTATGGACATTATGAATTTCTTGTTATGCCTTTTAGATTAACTAATGCTCAACTAATGCTCCTACTATTTTTATAGATTTGATGAATCGAATCTTCTGACCGTATTTAGGTAAGTTTTTAATTGTGTTCATTGATGACATTTTGATTTATTCTCGAGATGAGGCTAAGCATGCCAAACATTTAAGAATTGTATTGAAAACTTTAAGAGATAAGAAATTGTTTGCTAAGTTTAGTAAAAGTGAGTTTTGGCTCTGAGAAGTAGGATTTTGGGGGCATATTGTCTCAGCGAAAGGTATAAGAGTTGATCTGAGTAAGGTTTCAGTAATTATTGATTGGAAGCTGCCGAGAAATGTATCCGAGGTTAGAAGCTTTTTGGACTTGGCTAGTTATTATCGACATCTTGTTAAGGGATTCTCGATGATTGCTACACCTATGACAAAATTGTTACAGAAAAATATTAAGTTTGAGTGGTCAGAGAAATGCCAAAAGAGTTTTGAACAATTGAAAGGATTGTTAACTGAGGCACCGATATTAGTGCAACCTGAGTTGGGGAAAGAGTTTGTGATTTTCAGCGACGCGTCATTGAACGGTCTTGGATGTGTGTTGATGCAAGAGGGTAAAGTGATAGCTTATGCCTCAAGAAACTTGAAACCACAAGAAAAGAACTATCTGAAGCACGACTTGGAATTGGCTGCCATTGTGTTTGCCTTAAAGATTTGGTGACACCATTTATTTGGTGAGAAGTGCCACATCTATATCGATCACAAGAGTTTAAAGTATTTAATGACTCAAAATGTAACACCCCGTACCCGATACCATTGTCGGAAGCGACCACGAGGTGCTAACAGACACATTTCATGTATGTTCACAGTCCATTTTAAAAATTTCCAGACAGCTGGCTAACTGCATCACTGTCACCTTAAAAATCATATCTTGAGTTTCAAAACTCAAAAATCAGTTTCGTAATTTTTCCCTGAAACTATACTCATATATACATCCACAAATTTTTTTATAAAATTTTTGGTCAAGCCAATTAGTACAGTTTATTAGTTAAACTCTCCCCTATTACAGAGTTCGACTACACTGACCTTTCTACATTGCGACTTAGATAACTCCTTATACAGGGCTTAAATACTTATACCGTTTATTTCTAATGAAACTAGACTAAAAAAGGAATCTATACATATATGGTATGACTTCTAATTATCTCTGGTTAATTTATAATGAATTTCCAAAGTCAGATCAGGGGATCCAGAAATCACTCTGGCCCTGTCCCACGAAAACTTGAATATCTCTTAAAATAAGACTCATACGACCGTTTCGTTTCTTCCATATGGAAGTAAATTCATCAAGGTTCAATTACATAATTTATTCACTATTTAATTCCATTCCTACTATTTTTAGTGATTTTTTAATTTCACACCACTGCTGCTGTCAGCATCTGCCTTTAAGGTAGCCTTTACCTATTACGTAGTTTCCATGATTCAACTAACCCTTTAGCATATATAGCACAAAGTATGATCGTGATTAACCATTCCAATGGCCAATCATTGCCAAGCATATCCACACCTCTCAATAACCATATACATACAAAATGATTATAACATTATGCTCAAATATATATATAAGCCATTTTCGCATGGCTATCCAAATTTGTACAATACCGAAAGGTACATGACCAACATCAAAAGGCGGTCCTATACATGCCATTTCAAAGTTCAACCAAAAGTGTACCAAAAGGGCTTTGATAGTGTGGGAGACTTGACTTCAATAATCCCGAGTCCGATAGCTGATGAACCAAAATCTATAAAGCAGAGATTCAAAGAACGGAGTAAGCATTTAATGCTTAGTAAGTTTTGAGCAATGGAATTAGGCTCAATCAAGTATAGCATTCATATAACTAAGCGGATAATTTCATATACATATATTCTCAAAAATCAGTCCTACTTCACATTTCCAACCCTTATATTCATACATAAGGGATCAACTTAACCAAAGCTGAAGCTCCTTAATCGATGGCGAATACTATTTAAGAGGAATCAATTAATCCAATGCATGTACAACACATACCTCGTTGTTGAGTTTTTACGAGCGTATTAATTGAAATTATTACAGCAGATCGCTCATTCCCAAATCACGTACCTTCGAATTTAACGGATATAGCTACTCGCTCAAATGCCTTGGGACATAGCCGGTTAGAGTAACTCGCACAATTGCCTTGGGACTTAGCCCGGATTTAGTAACTTCGCACAAATGCCTTGGGACTTAGCCCGGATTTAGTAACTTCGCACAAATGCCTTGGGACTTGCCGGAACTAGTCACTAGCGCAGATGCCTTGGGACTTAGCGGTTATCATCCAAATATTCATACACATATCAATAAATCGTGGCACATCTATATTTCATTTTCATAATTGGAGTTCAAACACACGTCACGTATTAAGCGATCCCATTTTGGCTCACTAGCCACATACAAACAACATGGTTTAATTTGCTTTATGACACTATCTCTATGCACATACGGCTACCGTCATACGTATAGACTAATTAACTCAACATATGATTCAAGTAGAATCATCATATCACCGCATATTTGTTATGCTCATACATCATGACTTAATCAAATCGGTAACTAAGTCTCGTTACTCGAAAACTTACCTCGGATGTTGTCGAGCGATTTGATGGCTATTCGACCACTTTTTCCTTCCCTTTATCGGATTTAGTTCCCTTTGCTCTTGAGCTTAACCTAGATACAAGTATGGCGAACCTCTTCCTAATCCTCTTCCAAGCGAACATGAAGCAAGAGCTCCTTCCTTCTTCCTTAGAACTTTCGGCCAAAAGAAATGAAAGGATGGACACTTTTTTTTTTCTTTGTTTTCATCATATTCCCTTTCATTATTTTATTACCATGCCCCTTATTTTATTTTTCCTAACATACATCACTAACATAACATGTTTGTGACATGTTTCCACCCATAGCATGGCCGGCCACTATGCTTTAATTTGGCTAATTTGACATGCAAGGACAAGCACTTTCCCACATATATTAATAGGCCACTTTAACACTTGCCTAGCATATTTCTAAATTGTCTCACATAAGTCCCTACTAATAAATTTCACATACACTGACCAAATTAAAGTATGGAACTATCACACAAGCATTTACGCACATCATAAACACAGAATATAACCTTTAATTATTTATAAGACTCGGTTTCGTGGTCCCGAAACCACTTTCCGACTAGGGTCAATTTAGGGCTGTCACAACTCTCCCCCACATAAGAAATTTTCGTCCCTGAAAATCTTACCAGTAAATAGGTTTGGGTATCGTTCTTTCATGGCATTCTCGGTTTCCCAAGTAGCTTCTTCGATCCCGTGTTTGAGCCATAACACTTTCACTAACGGAACCCTTTTGTTTCGTAACTCTTTCACTTCACGAGCCAGGATACGAATCGGTTCTTCTTTATAACTCATATCAGGTTGAATTTCAACCTCTGATGGATTAATTATGTGCGATGGATCAGATCTATAACGTCGAAGCATCGAAACATGAAAGACGTCGTGAATCTTTTCAAGTTCAGGGGGCAAAATCAATCTATACGCAACTGGACCAACTCGTTCAGAGATTTCATACGGCCCAATGAATCTCAGACTCAATTTGCCCTCACGGCCAAATCTGAGTATCTTCTTCCAAGGTGAAACCTTAAGAAACGCTTTGTCTCCCACCTGATACTCAATATTTCTTCGTTTTAAATCCGCATACGACTTCTGACGATCTGATGCTGCCTTCAGACTTCCACGAATTATTTTTACTTTCTATTCAGCATCTTTAATCAAATCCACTCCGAAAATTTTGCTTTCACCGAGCTCGGTCCAAAACAATGGCGTACGGCATTTACGCGTACAAAGCCTCGTAAGGTGCCATCTTAATACTTGATTGAAAACTATTGTTGTGGCGAATTCAATCAAAGGTAAATACCGTTCCATGAACCACTAAACTCGAGGATGCAACATCTCAACATATCCTCAAGTATCCGAATTATCCGCTCGGATTGACCATCGGTTTGTGGATGAAAAGCGGTCTTTGAAATGCGACTTGGTACCCAAAGCTTCTTGTAATTTCTTCCAAAATCGCGAGGTGAATCTTGGATCTCTATCCGACACAATAGAAATCGGTACCCCATGTAATCTTACAATCTGAGAAACATACAATTCAGCTAGTTTATCCAATGAAAAATCCGTACGTACGGGGATAAAGCGAGCCGACTTAGTCAGTCTATCCACAACAACCCAAATCGCATCTTTCTTACTTGCCGACATCGGCAACCCGGATCTGAAATCCATCGTGACTCGATCCCATTTCCATTCAGGTATCATGATTGGCTGGAGTAAACCCGTAGGCACTTGATGTTCCACCTTTACTTGCTGACATATTAAACACTTCGAAACAAAATCGGAAATGTCTCGTTTCATACCATGCCACCAAAACTGACGTCTCAGATCGTTGTACATTTTCGTACTCCCCGGGTGAATCGACATTCGGCTACAATGAGCTTCATTCAGAATCATCGAAATGAGTTCTGAATTTCTTGGAACACACAACCGACTTCTGAACCTCAAACAATCGTCATCATCAATTTGAAACTCTGATTCCATATTCGAAACACATTCAGCCCGTTTTGCAACCAGTTCATCATCGACTTTCTGAGCTTCACGAATTTGATGAACCAACAATGGTTTGGCCTTTAATTCCTCCACTAACACATTGTCAGATAGAACAGACAAGTGTACATTCATCGCTCGTAAAGCAAATAGTGATTTACGACTTAAGGCATCCGTAACCACATTAGCCTTTCCCGGGTGATAGTCAATGACAAGTTCATAATCTTTCAACAACTCAAGCCAACGCATTTGTCACAGATTCAAGTCTCTTTGAGTCATCAAATATTTGAGACTTTTGTGATCCGAAAATACATGGCACTTCTCACCAAATAAGTAATGTCGCCATATTTTCAAAGCGAATACGATGGCAGCTAATTCGAGATCATGGGTCGGATAATTTTTCTCATGTGGCTTTAATTGTCTCGACGCAGAGGCCACAACTCGACCCTCTTGCATCAATACGCAACCCAACCCAAGTAGGGAGGCATCACTATAAATGACAAACTCTTTGCACGATTAATTTGCACTAGAATTGAGCTTGATCGAGATAAGTTTTCGATTGATCGAAACTTTTCGACATTTTTCCGTCCATTCGAACTAAACATCTTTTGAAGTAGCCGTCATTGGTGTGGCTATCATCGAGAAACCTTTACAAACCGTCGGTAGTAACCGGCAAGTCCCAAAAACTCGAACCTCGGTAATATTTCTGAGGCTTCTAGTTAAGTATGGCTGAAATTTTGTTCGGATCAACTCGAATACCCGATGCAGATACCACATGACCCAAGAAGCTAACCTCTTTTAACCAGAACTCACACTTACTGAACTTAGCATATAACTGCTTATCCCGTAAAATTTGCAACACTAATCTCAGGTGCTCAGCATGTTCGGTCTCATCTCTTGAATAGACCAAGATGTCATCAATAAACACAACTACGAATCGGTCCAAATACTGTCTGAAGATCCGATTCATCAAATCCATAAATACCGCAGGGGCATTAGTGAGCCCAAACGGCATCACTAAGAACTCGTAGTGGTCGTATCTCGTTCTGAAAGCAGTTTTGGGTATATCCGAATCTCGAATTCGCAACTGATAATAACCCAATCTCAAATCTATCTTTGAAAGCACCGAGGCTCCCTTTAGTTGATCAAACAAATCGTCAATACACCGTAATGGATATTTATTCTTTATTGTCACTCTATTCAGCTAACGATAGTCGATGCACAACCTCATGGTTCCGTCCTTCTTTTTCACAAACAATACTGGTGCACCCCAAGGTGAGAAACTTGGTCGAACGAAACCTCTATCCGTCAACTCTTGCAACTGAGCTTTCAATTCCTTTAATTCCGTTGGTGCCATACGATACGGAGCTATTAAAATCGGTGTAGTCCCAGGTACAAGCTCGATGCCAAACTCTACCTCTCGAACAGGTGGTAAACCCGGTAATTCTTCGGGAAAAACATCCGGGTATTTGTAAACCACTGGCACAGATTCAGGCTTCTTTTCTAACTCTTTTTCATCAAGTACATACGCAAGGTATGCTTCACACCCTTTTCTTACATATTTCTGAGCCAACATTGATGATATTACAGCTGGCAACCTATTCAAGTCAGTAGACTCAACTCGGATTATCTCGTTATTTGCGCACCTCAAATCAATAGTCTTGCTTTTGTAATTCACAACCGCATCATGCACAGTCAACCAATCCAAACCAAGAATAACATCAAATTCATCAAACGGCAAAAGCATCAAGTCCGCTGGAAAACAGGAACCTCGAATTACTAGGGGGCATTTCTTACACACTTTGTCGACAAGCACGTAACGACCCAAAGGATTTGACACCCAAATTACAAACTCAGTAGACTCAACAGGTAGAGTCTTACTGGATGCTAAGGTTTCACATATATAAGAATGAGTAGAACTAGGGTCAATCAAAGCAATCACATTAGTATTAAAGAGAGTAAAAGTACGGTAATAATAACATCGGCGAGGAAGCATCCTCGCGCGTGGCGTATAAGCGTAAGCTCTAGCAGAGCACGAGCCTCAGATCTGGTTGTAGCATCTCTAGATCCTCTCTAACCGCCACTAGCATTGCCCGTATTCCTAGATGGTCTACCCCGAGCAGTAGTAGCACCAGGCTTCCCACTCGATTTACGTTGTGTTCGGACAATCTCGGGCAATCTCTAATAAAGTGGTCGGTGACCGCACTTGTATGAGGCGGTCATGGAATCTACAACTCCCGAGTGCCATTTGCCACAACATCGACACTCCGTTCGTCTCGACGGTCATTTCCAACATCGGCGATCAAGTGACTCGTGCGATCCACAGGGGTCGATCACGGTCTTGTCTAGAAAAACCGAAGTGTCTCTAGATCGGCCCAAATCATCTCTAAACTTTTTCGATGATTGTTGAAAGGGCCTCCCAAGACCTCTTCTGAAACTCCTTTGCTCCCATATCACTTTTCTTTTCTCCATCTTGAGCTCCTCGGCCCAAGCTCGCTCGACAAGTACCACAAATTCTCGATTTCCAAGATGCCAACATACGACTTTATATCATCATTCATCCATCCTCAAACGTTTACACATTACGGCTTCGAGGAAATGTATTCTTATGCGTGTCGGCTAAGCCTCACAAATTTTCGTTCATAGTCGAACCGACATGGAACCTTGTTTAAGTTCAAGAAATTCCTTCCGTTTTGATCCATAAATCTCGGTGATATACTTTTTCGAAACTTGGTTTGGAAAAACTCCCAAGTTACTTACTCTCTGGCTGTGAAGTCAACGTATTCCACCAATAGTAGGCGTAATCACGTAGCAAGGAGATAGTACACTTTAGGCACTCATCGGGTGTGCAAGATAGCTCATCGAGTACCGAATAGTGTTGTCCAACCAAAATTTAGCTTGCTCGGCATCATCGCTATCCGTAGCCTTAAATTGAGAGCCCGTGTTTTGGATTCATCAATCGGGGCTTATTTGACCTTATTTGGTCGATTCTTTGGAGGTATTGTAGGTGCGGGGTGGTATTAGTCGGGAATGGAGGTTGTGGAACAGCCGTATTAGTTCGAATGTATTGGTTGAACCAATCATTCATCACGCTATAAAAAGCTTGTCTAGCTTCATCATTCGGATTACAAGCAATAGGCTGAGAGTCCGCCGGAGCTGTCCCTTGTGCAGGAGCAGGCACTACACTCTCAAGATCATCAGCTACCGCTCGGTCGAGATCGGGATCCATTACTATAAATAAACACATTTTCAATTGTCAGAAATCACCACACTATCAAATAATCACAAAATGGCGTGTATAGCTAGACCCAAACGTATTACGGTAGTCCTAGAATCGACTAAACCGTAGCTCTGATACCAATAAAATTGTAACACCCGTGCAGAGACCGTTGTCAAGCGATCACGAGGTGCTAACAGACACATTTCATGTATGTTCACATCCATTTTAAAATTTCCAGACGGTGGCTAAGCTGCGTCCTTGTCACCTTAAAAATCATATCTTGAGTTCCAAAACTCGAAAATAAGTTTTGTAATTTTTCCTGAAACTAAACTCATATATCCATCCAAAAGTTTTTCTAAAATTTTGGTCCGCACAATTAATACAGTTTATTAGTTAAAGTCTCCCTATTACGGGGTTCAACTACTCGACCTTTCGCATTATGACTTAGATAACTCCTTATCTGAGGCTTCAATACTTATTCCGTTTGTTTCTAATGAAACTACACTCAAAAGGAATCTATACATATATGGAATGACTTATAATTATCTCTGGTTAATTTATAATGAATTTCCAAAGTCGATCGGGGATCCAAATCACTCGCCCTATCCCACGAAAACTTGAATCTCTCTTAAAATCGACTCATATGTAACACCCTTACCCGTTATCGTCAGGAACAGATACAAGGTATTACGAACATAACATATACCAAGATAGAAATATGTCATCCCATTTGATAATGCATCGTATAACATATATCTTGAACAATATTAGCCAACTTTTATGGCTTGTACAAAGTAATCTGTCGAAATCTTGTAACTAATATTTTAAACCTAGACAAATATGACACATAACAAAATAATTTTTGCCTACTATACATGCCATAATTCAAAACATTTAGTTCAAATACCCCAAAGTATGATAGTGCGGGTAGATCTTCACGATCCTTGACTCTGAGCAAGTGGAGAACACTATAAGACAAAAGAGAGAAAGCGAAGTAAGCTTATAGCTTAGTAAGTAGTATGTAAATACTAATTTAAGAATCTAACATGTTTACACAACAATTCAAGTATGTCTACTTTAACTTCACTACTTATTCCACTTGATTAAGCTGTCTCTGCTGTGTCATATTCACTAAATAAATCATAACTCGAGTTAAAAACTCGAAATTCATATCCGTAAAATTTCCCTGAATCTAGACTCATAAAGCTTCTTGCTAAATTTTTTTATAATTTTTGGTTCAGCAGATTAGTACAGTTTATTAGTTAAAGTTTCCCTGTTACACAGCTCGACTGGCCTGACCTCTGTCCACTACGAATTGAATTTCTCTCAGTACATAACTCAAACAACCCTGAAGTCTGTTGTATTTAAAACTAGTCTCAATAAGGAATTTAGGCATGTAAACTATATTTCTTATTTTGCTTTGTACAATTTTAATGATTTTTCAAAGTGGAAACAGGGGATCACGTATTCATCCTGAGCAAGTCAGTTACAATTGTAAATATCTCAAAATATAGAATTCCTTTGCTTGCCCTGCTTCTTTTATATGAAAGTAGACTCATTAAGCTTTAATTTCACATCTCATTCAACCTCTAATTATATTCCTCCTATTTTTGGTGATTTTTCAAAATCACGTCACTGCTGCCATCTAAAAACAGTTTTAATACTAATTTCACTCTTTCACACATTCTTTATGCTAACCTCATTTTATCGTATATATGTATATGCCACAATTCATTTTCACCACATTTCATTCACTATAAGTGTAGGTCCAAACCACAATGTCACCACAAAACCATCCCGTTGAACAATTCGGATCAATCCTCGATATTTAACGGTTCAAAGACCTGACCCCACCATCATACTTCATTTAGTTCGGCTCTCTTGTACACATGGGGAACACTTAGTACCACTCATGCGACCTAGCCGATTTGTCTTGTAGCTCTCTTGTCTACATGGTGTCCTTCACTTGGAATCACGCATGCGACCTAGCTACATTTATCTTTCACGTAGCTCTCTTGTCTCTTGTCTACATGGTGTCCTTCACTTGGAATCACGCATGCGACCTAGCTACATTTATCTTTCACGTAGCTCTCTTGTCTACATGGGATACATCTCGTATCACGCATGTGACCTAGCTACTCTGAGGTGTCTCGTAGCTTTCTTGTACACATGATGTGCACTCGGCATCATACATGTGACCTAGCTACGCCCTCTATTTCATTCGATCTCTCAGAATGTTCAACCGGATCTCTCTCTGTATTTATTTCCATTCTTCCCATAGTCAATTTATATTTTAACATCAGCTAGTATATTTATATAATAGGCTGAAATATAAGAATGTACATGAAATTATTGTAATATTTACATACAACTTACCTTGGTGCAAAATATGGAAATTTTGTAATTTAGTCCAAAACTTTTTCTTTCCCAGTTCGAGGTCGGGTTCAGCGCCTTTCTTGATCTATAATAACACATTTAGCTCATTTAATACTCATACTATTTATTTCAATCCAAAATCACATTGTAGAAAAATTACATTTTGCCCCTAACTTTTACAAAATTACAATTTTGCCCCTAGGCTCTGGAATTTAATTTCAGCCCTTATTCTTATGTTTTATGATATGCTGAACATTTTCTCTTCTACAACAACATCAAATTCCCACTCTATCATATAGTTATGAACATTAGGTATTTTTACCGATTATCTTGCTTTTACTCGTTTTCACTTAAAACCGAGTAGCACAAATTATTTAACACAATTTAAAACCTCATATTCTATCATAAAACATCAAAATACACAAATTTCACCTATGGGTATTTTTCCAAATATGAACCCTAGGTTAAATTATTACTAGCATAAGCTTAATCGAGCTTCCGGATTCCAAAACGTAAAGAACATTAAAAGCGGGCTTAGAATCACTTACTATGGAGCTTGAAAGTTGAAGAATCCTAGCTATGGAGAGAGTGAAGTTTGGCAGCAACTAAATGGGAAGATGACTATTTTGTGTTATTTTTCCCATTTTATTTCATTTAATATCAAAATGACTAAAATACCCTTACTACTAAACTTTCCAAAATTCCTTCCATGTCCTAAATTTGTCCATGAACTTAAAATTGGTAGAATTTCTATTTAAGACCTCCTAATAAATATTTCAAAACAATTTCATACTAAAATTTCTAGTATGCAAATTTTGCAACTTATTCGATTTAGTCCCTACTTTCAATTTAAACACTTTAGGCATAGAATTTCATCACGAAATTTTCACACAATCATGCAATCATATCATAAACCCCAAAATATTTATAAAACAATTATTTCTATCTCGGATTTGTGGTCACGAAACCACTATTCGATTAGGCCCTAATTCGGGTTGTCACAATTCTCCCCCCTTTAGAGATTTTCGTCCCGAAAATCTTACTGAAGAAAGAGGTTTGGGTACTGTTTCCTCATAGCTTCCTCGGGTTCCCACGTAGCCTCTTCTATCCCATGTCGTGCCACAATACTTTCACTAAGGCTATACTTTTGTTTCTTAAGCTGTTTAACTTCTCGAGCCAAAATCTTTATTGGTTCCTCCTCATAGGTCATATCCGATCGAATCTCAATTTCGTTGGGAAATCACATGTGAAGGATCGAACGATAACGTCACAACATTGATACATGAAACACGTTATGAATCTTTTCTAACTCTGCGGTAAGGCCAACCGATATGCCATGGTCCAATTCTCTCAAGAATCTCAGACGGCCCAATAAAACGCGGACTCAACTTGCCTTTTCGACTAAATCTCGAATCTTTTTCCATGGTGACACCTTCAAGAACACTTTATCACCCACTTGAAATTCAATCTCTTTTCTTTTTAAATCGCATATGACTTTTGTCGATCTAAAGCGGGTTTCAAGCAATCCGAATTACTTTTATTTTCTCTTGGTTTCTTTAACTAGATCAACTCAGTGAATCATTTCTCACTAAGCTCGGTCCAATATAAAGGAGTCCGACACTTACGACCATATAAGGCTTCGTATGGTGCCATTTGTATACTTGATTGATAACTGTTATTGTAGGCAAACTCAATCAAAGATAGATATTTCTCCCAACTACCTCCAAATTCTAAAACACAGCATCTAAGCATATCTTCGAGTACCTGGATTACTCTTTCCGTTTGACCATCTGTTTGTGGATGAAATGCGGTACTAAAGTTCAATTTTGTACCCAAAGCTTCTTGTAACTTTTTCCAAAATCTCGAGGTAAATCTTGGATCTCTATCGATATTATAGACATAGGTACTCGTGCAACTTCACAATTTCAGCAATATATAATTGGCTAATTTATCAAGTGAGTAATCAGTGCGTCTTGGTATAAAGTGGGCTGACTTTGTTAATCTATCAACCACTACCCAAACAAACATCCTTCTTTTAGGAGTTAAAGGCAAACCGGTTACAAAATCCATGGTAATCTTGTCCCATTTCCACTCAGGCACCATTACGGTTGAAGTAATCACGAAGGTACTTGATGTTCAAACTTTTACTTGTTGATGATCAAACACTTAGTTACAAATTCGAAATGTCCCTTTTCATACACAGCCTGTCTGACTTCTTTAAGTCATTATACATTTTGTGCTACGGGGTGAGCGATAAACAGCCATTGTGCGCCTCATGTAATATTTTCTAAATCAATTTATCATTTTTCGCACACATATTACATCTCGAAACATCAAGCAGTCATCTGGTCCAACTCGAAAATGTGAGTCATAACTTTGATTCGCATTGAGTTCTCTTGATCCGCAACTCACTATCATTCTTTTGAGCATCACAAATCAACTGGAGAAATAACGGTTTAGCTCTCATCTCGCTAAAATTGACCCGTCATCGACAATGCTAACCCGTGTTCATGGCTCTCAAAGTGAAAAGAAATTTTTCGCTCAAGGCGTCAACAACTTACATTTGCTTTTCCGGATGATAATCAATCACTAGATCATAATCCTTTAATAATTCAAGCCATCTTCTTGTCGCAAATTTAGGTCCTTTTGATTCATCAAGTACTTCAAACTTTTGTGATCGGTAAAAATTCGCATTTTCACCGTATAAATAATGTCGCCAAATCTTCAAGGCAAAAACAACAATGCCGGCCCAAATCATGTGTAGGATAGTTCTTCTCATGCGGTTTTAAGCGCCTCGAAGCATAAGCTACTACTTTGCCCTCTTGCATCAACACACATCCAAGGCACATCAATGATGCATCACTATAAATTACGAACTCCTTTCCGACTCAAATTGTACTAAAATTGGTGCTTGATCAATCGTGCTTTCAACTTTTCAAAACTCGTTGACATTTATCAGTCCATTCAAACTCAACATTCTTACGCAACAATTTAGTCATAGGAGAGGCAATTATCGAAAATCCTTCAACAAAACACCTATAATACCCGCCAAGCCTAAAAAGCTTCTAACCTCAGATACATTCTTGGCGGTTTCCAATCAACGATCGCAGAAATCTTGCTTGGATCCACCGAATACCATCACCGAGACTATATGCCCCAAAAATCCGACTTCACGAAGCCGAACTCACTTTTACTAAACTTGGCAAGCAGTTTCTTTTCTCTCAAGATCGCAATATAGTTCTCAAGTGTTCGGCATGTTCAAACTCATCTCGAGAATAAATTAAAATGTCATCTATAAACACTACTACAAACTTATCCAAATATGGCCGGAAAATCCGATTCATTAAGTCCATAAATATGGTGGAGCATTTGTTAAGCCAAAAGGCATCACAAGAAACTCATAATGTCCATACCTTGTCCTAAAGGCGGTTTTCGCACATCGACTCCTTAACTCTCGGTGATAGTAACCGGACCTCAAATCAATCTTTGAAAACACTTGTGGCCCCCTTTAAGCGATCGAATAAATCATCAATCCTCGGCAATGGGTACTTGTTCTTTATAGTCACCTTATTAAGTCGACGGTAATCAATGCAAAGTCTCATTGAACCATCCTTCTTCTTACTGAATAATACAGAGCACCCGGGAGAGAAGCTCGGTCTCACAAATCCCTTGTGCATTAACTCCTGCAATCGAGCCTTCAATTCTTTTAATTCGATGAGCCATTCTATATGGAGCAATCGAGATCGGTGCGATGCCGGCAACAAATCAATGGCAAAATCTATCTCTCTGTTTGGAGGCAACCTGCAATTCCTCCGAAATACATCCGAAACTCACAGGACTATAGGTATCGATTCAAATTTCAGTTGAGACATCTCAACATTCATTACATAAGCGAGATAAGCTTCACACCCTTTTCTCATGTATTTACGTGCGGACATGTGCGAAATCACCATAGGCAATTTATTTGATTAAATCTGTTTCAACCCATGAATTTCTCCATTTTCACATTTTAACTCTAGTGTCTTTTGTTTACAATCTACCTTAGCATCATACAATGTTAACGGTCCATTCCCAAGATAACGTCAAACTCACCAAATGGTAATGACATCAAGTTGGCGGAAAAGCAGTGACCTTGAATCATTAATGGGCAATTCTTGCAAACCTTGTCAACTAGCACATATTGGCCTAAGGGTTCGACACTTTAATCGTAAACTCAATAAATTCAACAGCAACTTTTTATTGGATACTAAATTCATGCAAATATAGGAATGGGTGGACCGGGATCAATCAATGCAATAACAATAGTATCATAAAGAGAAAATGTACCGAGAATGGCATCGGAGATGATGCATCTTCTCGAGCACGTATAGCATAAGCTCTAGCAGTGCTCTAGCTTCGATCTTGCCGTTAAATCTTTCATCACAGTTCTACTACTAGTCCCACCTCCGGTATTTCTCGGTGGTCTACCTCTACTAGCGGTGGTATTACATCTAACACTCTGAAATCCTTCTTCTTTAACCTTCTCCGGACGGTCTCTAATAAAATGCTCGAGAACAGCTTTGAAACAAGCTCGCTCGGTCCCCAACACTCACCATAATGTTGCTCGCCACATTGTCGACACTCGGGCTTTCTAGGTCGCACATTACCCACACTTGCCACCAAGTAGCTTGAGCTTTAGACCCGAATATGCTCTACCACGATCTCTGTAAATCCCCAATTGAATCATCATTCGAGGGTTTGTCTCTTTGGACCTCTTTGGTTGAGATTGAAATGGCTTACTTATCTGTCTTTTTCGACATCTCGAGCCTCAATAGTAGCTTTTCTTCTTTCTTTGTTCAATTCTTGACTTTAAGAGCTCGATCAACCAATACTACAAATTCTTTCAACTCCAAAATCCTACAAACACTTTAATGTCCTCATTCAGCCCATCTTCAAATCTTCTACACATAATGGCCTCGGTGGACACACATTCACGGGCATACTTCTTTGAGTCTTACAAATTCGCGTTCATACTCTGCGGCAGACATTTTCCTTGCTTCAATTCAAGGAACTCCTTCCGCTTTTGATCAATAAATCGTGACTTATGTATTTCTTTCTAAATTCTTCTGGAAGAAATCCCAAGTAACTTTTTCTTTTGGCACCACTGCAACCAAAGTCTTCCACCGGTGGTAGGCGAATCTCTCAAAAGTGATCAAGACACTTTAAGCATTCCTCGGTGTACATGAGAGCTCATCAAATACGGGTAGAATTTTCAAGCGAATTCCGCTTTCTCAGATCATCATCAACCTTTGCTCTAAACTCTTGGCCCCTTGTTTTGAATCTTGTCAACCGGAGGCTTGTTCATTCTTACCAAATTTATACCTTGAGCAGCTCTGAGAATCGCCCGAGGTATAGGAGGGGTGGAGGAGGTTGAGCATTTGGATTTGCTCGAATAAATTCAAGTATACCAATTGTTCATCATTTGGAGAAAGGCGCCCCGAGCCTCATCTCCTTGTCCCAATGTCTCAGTCTACTTTCCATAGGCGCGGTCCCTTGTGCGGAGCCGGCGCATTACTAGCAACATCATCACCGCAGTTCCTTGGGATCCATTACTATATTAAAATAAAACACAGTTTAGAATAATCGAGTCACCACACTATCACAATATTTTTATGGCATGTATAGCTAGACTTTTACACACACTTTATTAGTCCGAGAACCGACTAAACCATAGCTCGATACCACTAAATGTAACACCCTTACCGTTACTGTCATCGGGAGCAGATACAAGGTATTACCGAACATAACATATACCAAGATAGAAATATGTCATCCCATTTGATAATGCATCGTATAACATATATCTTGAACAATATTAGCCAACTTTTATGGCTTGTACAAAGTAACTGGTCGAAATCTTGTAACTAAT
Organism: Gossypium arboreum; assembly: GCF_025698485.1. Taxonomy (NCBI): domain Eukaryota; kingdom Viridiplantae; phylum Streptophyta; class Magnoliopsida; order Malvales; family Malvaceae; genus Gossypium; species Gossypium arboreum. Next base: position 88,340,041 of record NC_069070.1, on the reverse strand, counting down.
ATTTTAAACCTAGACAAATATGACACATAACAAAATAATTTTTGCCTACTATACATGCCATAATTCAAAACATTTAGTTCAAATACCCCAAAGTATGATAGTGCGGGTAGATCTTCACGATCCTTGACTCTGAGCAAGTGGAGAACACTATAAGACAAAGAGAGAAAGCGAAGTAAGCTTATAGCTTAGTAAGTAGTATGTAAATACTAATTTAAGAATCTAACATGTTTACACAACAATTCAAGTATGTCTACTTTAACTTCACTACTTATTCCACTTGATTAAGCTTGTCTCTGCTGTGTCATATTCACTAAATAAATCATAACTCGAGTTAAAAACTCAAATTCATATCCGTAAAATTTCCTAAATCTAGACTCATAAAGCTTCTTGCTAAATTTTTTTATAATTTTGGTTCAGCAGATTAGTACAGTTTATTAGTTAAAGTTTCCCCTGTTACACAGCTCGACTGGCCTGACCTCTGTCCACTACGAATTGAATTTCTCTCAGTACATAACTCAAACAACCCTGAAGTCTGTTGTATTTAAAACTAGTCTCAATAAGGAATTTAGGCATGTAAACTATATTTCTTATTTTGCTTTGTACAATTTTAATGATTTTTCAAAGTGGAAACAGGGATCACGTATTCATCCTGAGCAAGTCAGTTACAATTGTAAATATCTCAAAATATAGAATTCCTTTGCTTGCCCTGCTTCTTTTATATGAAAGTAGACTCATTAAGATTTAATTTCACATCTCATTCAACCTCTAATTATATTCCTCCTATTTTTGGTGATTTTTCAAAATCACGTCACTGCTGCCATCTAAAACAGTTTTAATACTAATTTCACTCTTTCACACATTCTTTATGCTAACCTCATTTTATCGTATATATGTATATGCCACAATTCATTTTCACCACATTTCATTCACTATAAGTGTAGGTCCAAACCACAATGTCACCACAAAACCATCCCGTTGAACAATTGGATCAATCCTCGATATTTAACGGTTCAAAGACACAACCCACCATCATACTTCATTTAGTTCGGCTCTCTTGTACACATGGGGAACACTTAGTACCACTCATGCGACCTAGCCGATTTGTCTTGTAGCTCTCTTGTCTACATGGTGTCCTTCACTTGGAATCACGCATGCGACCTAGCTACATTTATCTTTCACGTAGCTCTCTTGTCTCTTGTCTACATGGTGTCCTTCACTTGGAATCACGCATGCGACCTAGCTACATTTATCTTTCACGTAGCTCTCTTGTCTACATGGGATACATCTCGTATCACGCATGTGACCTAGCTACTACTGTGGTGTCTCAGTAGCTTTCTTGTACACATGATGTGCACTCGGCATCATACATGTGACCTAGCTACGCCCTCTATTTCATTCGATCTCTCCAATGTTCAACCGGATCTCTCTCTGTATTTATTTCCATTCTTCCCATAGTCAATTTATATTTTAACATCAGCTAGTATATTTATATAATAGGCTGAAATATAAGAATGTACATGAAATTATTGTAATATTTACATACAACTTACCTTGGTGCAAAATATGGAAATTTTGTAATTTAGTCCAAAACTTTTTCTTTCCCCGTTCGAGGTCGGTTCCGCCTTTCTTGATCTATAATAACACATTTAGCTCATTTAATACTCATACTATTTATTTCAATCCAAAAATCACATTGTAGAAAAATTACATTTTGCCCCTAACTTTTACAAAATTACAATTTTGCCCCTAGGCTCGGAATTTAATTTCAGCCCTTATTCTTATGTTTTATGATATGCTGAACATTTTCTCTTCTACAACAACATCAAATTCCCACTCTATCATATAGTTATGAACATTAGGTATTTTTACCGATTATCTTGCTTTTACTCGTTTTCACTTAAAACCGAGTAGCACAAATTATTTAACACAATTTAAAACCTCATATTCTATCATAAAACATCAAAATACACAAATTTCACCTATGGGTATTTTTCCAAATATGAACCCTAGGTTAAATTATTACTAGCATAAGCTTAATCGAGCTTCCGGATTCCAAAACGTAAAGAACATTAAAAGCGGGCTTAGAATCACTTACTATGGAGCTTGAAAGTTGAAGAATCCTAGCTATGGAGAGAGTGAAGTTTGGCAGCAACTAAATGGGAAGATGACTATTTTGTGTTATTTTTCCCATTTTATTTCATTTAATATCAAAATGACTAAAATACCCTTACTACTAAACTTTCCAAAAATTCCTTCCATGTCCTAAATTTGTCCATGAACTTAAAATTGGTAGAATTGCTATTTAAGACCTCCTAATAAATATTTCAAAACAATTTCATACTAAAATTTCTAGTATGCAAATTTTGCAACTTATTCGATTTAGTCCCTACTTTCAATTTAAACACTTTAGGCATAGAATTTCATCACGAAATTTTCACACAATCATGCAATCATATCATAAACCCCAAAATATTTATAAAACAATTATTTCTATCTCGGATTTGTGGTCACGAAACCACTATTCCGATTAGGCCCTAATTCGGATTGTCACACATACGACCGTTTCGTTTCTTCCATATGGAAGTAGATTCATCAAGGTTCGATTACATAATTTATTCACTATTTAATTCCATTCCTACTATTTTTAGTGATTTTCAATTTCACACCACTTCTTCTGTCAAGATCCGCCTTTAAGGTAGACTTTACGTATTACATAGTTTCCATGATTCAACTAACCCTTTAGCATATATAGCACAAAGTATGATCGTGATTAACCATTCCAATGGCCAATCATGGCCAAGCATATCCACACCTCTCAATAACCATATACATACAAAATGATTATAACATTATGCTCAAATATATATATATAAGCCATTTTCGCATGGCTATCCAAATTTGTACAATACCGAAAGGTACATGACCAACATCAAAAGGGTAGTCCTATACATGCCATTTCAAAGTTCAACCAAAAGTGTACCAAAAGGGGCTTTGATAGTGTGGGAGACTTGACTTCAATAATCCCGAGTCCGATGGTGATTTAACCAAAATCTATAAAACAGAGATTCAAAGAACGGAGTAAGCATTTAATGCTTAGTAAGTTTTGAGCAATGGGATTAGGCTCAATGAAGTATAGCATTCATATAACTAAACGGATAATTTCATATACATATATTCTCAAAAATCAGTCCTACTTCACATTTCCAACCCTTATATTCATACATAAGGGATCAACTTAACCAAAACCTAAGCTCCTTAATCGATCGGCGAATACTATTTAAGAGGAATCAATTAATCCAATGCATGTACAACACATACCTCGTTGTTGAGTTTTTACGAGCGTATTAATTGAAATTATTACAGCAGATCGCTCATTCCCAAATCACGTACCTTCGGAATTTAACCAGATATAGCTACTCGCTCAAATGCCTTCGGGACATAGCCCTGTTTGAGTAACTCGCACAATTGCCTTCGGGACTTAGCCCGGATTTAGTAACTCACACAAATGCCTTCGAGACTTAGCCCGGATTTAGTAACTCGCACAAATGCCTTCGGGACTTAGCCCGGATTTAGTAACTCGCACAAATGCCTTCGGGACTTGCCCGGAACTAGTCACTAGCGCAGATGCCTTCAGGACTTAGCCCGGTTATCATCCAAATATTCATACACATATCAATAAATCATGACACATCTATATTTCATTTTCATAATTCGAGTTCAAACACACGTCACATATTAAACGATCCCATTTTCGGCTCACTAGCCACATACAAACAGCATGGTTTAATTTGCTTTATGACACTATCTCTATGCACATACGGCTACCCGTCATACGTATAGACTAATTAACTCAACATATGATTCAAGTAGAATCATCATATCACCGCATATTTGTTATGCTCATACATCATGACTTAATCAAATCGGTAACTAAGTCTCGTTACTCGAAAACTTACCTCGGATGTTGTCGAACGATTTCGATGGCTATTCGACCACTTTTTCCTTCCCTTTATCGGATTTAGTTCCCCTTTGCTCTTGAGCTTAACCTAGATACAAGTATGGCCGAACCTCTTCCTAATCCTCTTCCAAGCCGAACATGAAGCAAGAGCTCCTTCCTTCTTCCTTAAAACTTTCGGCCAAAAGAAATGAAAAGGATGGACACTTTTTTTTTCTTTGTTTTCATCATATTCCCTTTCATTATTTTATTACCATGCCCCTTATTTTATTTTTCCTAACATACATCACTAACATAACATGTTTGTGACATGTTTCCACCCATAGCATGGCCGGCCACTATGCTTTAATTTGGCTAATTTGACATGCAAGGACAAGCACTTTCCCACATATATTAATAGGCCACTTTAACACTTGCCTAGCATATTTCTAAATTGTCTTACATAAGTCCCTACTAATAAATTTCACATACACTGACCAAATTAAAGTATGGAACTATCACACAAGCATTTACACACATCATAAACACAGAATATAACCTTTAATTATTTATAAGACTCGGTTTCGTGGTCCCGAAACCACTTTCCGACTAGGGTCAATTTAGGGCTGTCACACAAAAATATTGGAATTTATGACAACGGAGATGGCTCGAGTTGTTAAAGTATTATGAATTGGTAATCAATTATCATCCAAGAAAAGTGAATGTAGTCGCCGATGTTTTAAGTAGGAACTCTTTGTTTTCTTTGATAGCAATGAATACGAGACTAACCATATCTAATGATGGCTCGATTATAGCTGAGTTAATTTAAGAAGCTTAGAAATATGACAAAGAACTTCAAGCTAAAAGAGTTCAGTGCGAATTAACTAGTGATTCAGATTTTCAAACTGGGGTCGATGATTGTTTGATGTCCCGAGGTAGGATTTGTGTACCGAGAGATACTGAGCTTATTCAGAAAATTCTTCACAAGGCACATAGTGGTTATCTGTCTGTTCACCCAGGAAGTACGAAGATGTACAATGATTTGAAGAAATTGTATTGGTGGTCAGGTATGAAAAGAGATATTTCTAAATTCGTAGCGAGATGTTTGACTTGTCAACAAGTAAAGGCTAAACACCAAGTACCTTCGGGTTTACTTCAGCCTGTGATGATTCCCGACTGGAATTGGGACAGAATTACAATGGATTGTGTAATTGGGTTACCTCTGACTCCAAAGAAGAAAGATGCCATTTGGGTAGTTGTTGATAGATTGACGAAATCAGCTCATTTTATTCCAGTACATACCGACTATTCACTTGATAAGCTAGCCGAGTTGTACATAGCTGAAATTGTTAGATTGCACGGAGTGCCTATTTCTATTATTTTGGATAGAGAGATCCGAGGTTTACGTTTCCATTTTAGAAGAAGTTGCAAGAGGCTTTGGGCACAAAGTTGAATTTTAGTACCACATTTCATCCGAAGACCAACAGTCAATCTGAAAGGACGATTTAGGTACTCGAAGATATGCTTCGCTGTTGTGCTTTAGAGTTCGAAGGTAGTTGGGAAAAATATCTACCTTTAGTCGAATTTGCTTATAACAACAGTTTTCAGTCGAGTATAAAGATGGCACCATATGAGGCATTGTATGGTCGCAAGTGTCGAACTCTGTTGTATTGGACCGAGCTCAGTGAGAGACAGATTCACGATGTTGATTTTATCGAAGAAAAAGTGAAAATAATTCATGATGTTTGAAAGTAGCTTCGGATAGATAGAAATAGCACGCAGATCTAAAACTAAAGGAAATTGAATTCCAAGTCAGTATAAGGTATTTCTAAAAGTGTCTCTGTGGAAGAAAATTCTTAGGTTTGGTCGCAAAGGCAAGCTAAGCCCGCGCTTTATTGGTCTGTATGAGGTTATTGAAAGGATAGGACCAGTGGCTTATCGGCTAGTATTACCATCAGAATTAGAGAGAATCCACAATGTATTTCATGTATTGATGTTGCGTCGTTATAGATCTAACCCACCACATGTGATATCTTCGTCAGAGATTGAAATTCAACTCGAGATGACTTATGGTGAAGAACCGATCAAGATCCTAGCTCGGGAAGTTAAACAGTTGAAAAATAAAAATATAGCCCTAGTGAAAGTTTTGTGGCAAAGACATGGGGTCGAAGAAGCTGGGTGGGAAACCGAGGAAGCTATGAGAAAACAGTAAGTAAACATCTTTTTCGGTAAGATTTTTGGGGACGAAAATCCCTAAAAGGGGAAGAGTTGTAACAGCTTATTTTTGGGTCAAATCGGAACAGTGGTTTTGGGACCACAAATCTAAAGTATAAATGTTAATTTTATTATTACTTTAAGGTCTACTTTATGATTGAATGATTGTGTGAAAGTTTCGTTAAGAAATTTTATCGATAGAGTGTCCAATTTGACTAATAGGACTAAATTGCAATTGCTGCAAAATGTGTTCTAGAAGCTAGAGGTGTCTAATTGCTATGAAATTTTAAATTGGAGGTCTTTAAATGGTAATTATACCATTATACTTTAATTTGGACAAAAATTTACATGGATAGGTGAAATTTCAAAGTTTGGCATTAAGGGCATTTTGGTTATTTGGTTAAAAAGACAAAATAAATCAAATAAAAGTGTCCATTTTCTTCAATTTAGTCCCTTTAGCCAAAAATTGAAGAGTCTCCATAGCTAGGGTTTTGGCCAACTTTCAAGCTAGATTGTAAGTCCGTCTTTATTCTGTTTTTAATGATTTTTATGTTTTTGAAGTTGTCTCAACCTAATCTAGCTATTTCAAGGACTAATTTGAAATAAAGTCAAAGTCTAAAATTTTACCCATGTTAAATATTTGTGTATTTTGATGTTTAATGGTAGACAATGCATGTTTGGTCTTCGATAAACAACATTTACCAAGTGATTTTTGATGAAAATGTCAAATAGGGACCTATATGCAAAAGTTATAAAATGTGTGTAAAAATGTGAATAAATGAAAAATGTGGGGCAAGGAATAGGTCCGGCTAGGCTTGGGGTGATGAAATTGAATGAAAATCATTTTACGAGCCTAGAGACTAAAATGTAAAATGTTGAAAAATTAGGGGCAAAAATGTAATTTTTTCCATAAGGTGTTTTTGGGATTAAATTGAATAATGTTATGATTGAATAAGTTAAATGTGATATTATAGATCGAGAGAGATGAGGTTCTGACCTAGACTGGGGAAAGAACAAGGTTGTGGACTGAATCGAACTATTAGCCATTTTGTACCGAGGTAAGTTCGTATGTTAAAAATAAGCTTTAGAATAATTGTACTTAAATGATTTAATATTGCATGAATTGTATGTTTGATTATGTTAATGAGTATAATTCTACGAATGAGTTCGAAAATGATTCGGCAAGTGAGAAATCCCGTTGAACCTTAGGAATAGATTAGGATACAAGTGACATGTCACAAGAGTTATTATGTGTTATGTGATTATGTGATCTAGGTGCTGGTCTTCTACGTCCTACTGGTGGCTAAGTATATCGGCATATGTTGTGGATACTTGATAGCTTGTGTGAGCAACACTGCGTAGCTACATCTTAACTGACAGCTTGTGTGAGCAAGCTCGTCGATAGCTTGAAAGCTAGCGATTATGTGATATGAGATTGAGGTAGCCTTGGCTACATATGTGGCACTTAGTGTGTAAAAATCCCGGGTATCCAATATTATTATTTCGAGTGGTTCACGGATATGTCAAATATGAGAATATGTGTAAGTTCATTCCGAAATGGTTTAGGTATGTACGTAAAGCTCATGCTTATTAAATGCTTGAAATGATGGAAATGAGGTAAGTTTTGTGATGGAATGAATTATGATCATGAGACTATGGTAAATTTACATTTAATTATGTTATATTATTTGAATGTTATATGCATGCTAAGGTTACTTATTTCTTGCATACGAGCTTATTAAGCTATATAGCTTACTCCGTTTATTTTCCATGTTTTTATAGGGTCGTCAAGCGAACTCGAATTAGAGATCATCGGAGATTCGAATCACACTATCAAACTCTCATTTTTGGGTATTGATGATCTTAGTATTTTGGAAGTATGGCATGTATAGGGACTTGGTCATTTTGTTATATGTGTAATTTGATTTGGCCAAATGTATTAGCTTATATTTGTTTAAGGTGATTTGGTATTTAGCCATGAAATTGGCTTATTTTGGCTAAAATGATTGTAAGCCCATTTATATAAGTATATGTGTTAATGCCTTCTTGTTTTTGTGTTTTGTAACGGCTTTCTATGGGTTTATTATGGTTAAATGACTTGTTATGAAATGGATGAGATGGGTCCTTTGGTGTGATAGGAGATCTAAGTAGAATTATGCATGATGAAAGTATTCATGTTGATACTTGTGGTTGTGAGATTGGTATGATTTGGTTTGGTAAAATATGATGTTGTAAATATGTTATGTGTTGGTAATGAATGATATGAGTTAGCCTTGATTATGGATGTTTGGTTGTCCAAATATGCTATGTTATATGACATCAAAGTTGTAAAAAGGTTTGTGCTAATAAGGGTGGCAAATGGCTTGGTAAATAGCCTTTATTTACGGCCTGTCCCATGGGCATGTGTTTTGGTCGTGTGTTCCCTGCACCTTAATTTTTAGAAATAGAATGCTCAAAATTGAACATACGGGCAGAGACACGGGCGTGTGTCTCAGCCATGTGGACGGCACGGCTTCGAACACGGGCGTGTGCCCTGGCCGTGTGAAATCTGCACCTATTTTATGAAAATTAATTTTCCACGCATTTTTGCACAAGGGCGTGTGAGTTGGCAATGTGATCCCAATTTGTTCATGAGTTACAAGTCAGAGAGTTACACGGGGTCATGACACGGACGTGTATGACCACACGGCCTGATCACACGGGCGTGTCCCATAGCCATACGGGCATGTGACCACTGCTTAGTGGAAAAATTTTCCAAGTTTTGTAAAAATTTCTAAAGTTCTCGGTTTAGTCCCGGACCACTCCCAAAGCATGTTTAGGGCCTTGTAGGCTCGTATTAGGGACTTTATAAGTATATGTGAATGGTTTTAATTTGAACGCAAATTTATGACCCGTAATTTTATGATTGTTTGTGTGGTAAGTCCGATAATGCCTTGCACCTGTTCCGGCATTAAATATGGGTAAGGGGTGTTACAGAGCACATAAGGCTAAAGAACTTAGTAAAGCAAAACGAAAGGCAGATCTTGAATCTTGAGACACAGGTAAACGATTGGTCAGAAAATCTTTTTCTTCTCCAACAAAAAAATAAAAAAAAATCTCATAGTTATATGTCAGCTCCATCTAGAGTTTTCGGGAGACGTAGAGGGAAACAGGCTTGTTTGAGACCACAAGTTACCTCTGTAGTTAGTGTGGGAACTGCTCATAACAACAAGCCAGAATGTCAACAATGCAATAGAAGACATTTCAGAGAGTGACAACTGAAATAGGGATTGTAACACCCCTTACCCGTATCCTCGTTGAAATAAGGTTATGGAACATTACTAAAAAACTGTAACATAAAAATGTTCATTTCCAATCATTTCATAAATAATAACATAATCCATTCAAACACATGCATATTGTCCCTTACTCGAGCCCTCGAGGTCTTAGAAACAATTTAGAAATGATTCAGGACTAAATCAAAAACATATAGAACTTCATGAAAAAAGGTAGAAAAATTCAAACTACAGAGGTCACACGGCTGTGTGGCTAGGCTGTGTGGGCATTCGAAGTAGGGACACTATAACACCCCTAATCTGTATCCGTTGCTGGAGTAGGGTTACGAGGTATTACCAATCAATACACATCATTTAACATACATAACTAATACATTTATGCATTCACACTCAACTACCATTTAATCACAAACACATTGTCCCTTATAGGGGCCTACAAGGCCTTAAACATGCTTTAGAAGTGTTTTGGGACTAAACTGATAACATATGAAAATTTTGGAAACTTAGAAAAATTTCAACCATACAGGGGTCACACGCCGATATGAATAGGCCGTTTGCCTCACACGGCTCCATACACGCTCATGTCTCAAACCCTGTGGAAACAGGGCATACATACTGACTTGTATCACACAGCTAAGGACATGCCCGTGTGCCAGGCCGTGTGAAAACTGGAGGGTTTACTGACTTGGCCACACGACCGACCACATGCCTGTGCGTCTAGGTCGTGTAACTCATTGACTTGATTTCTAAGCATCATCAGAGGATGCACGGCCATATACCATGACCGTGTGTCACACACGGTTGAGACACCTGCTAGTTCCTCTGCCCGTATGGACAAAAATAGGCTATTTGCAAGGCCAATTTGCCACCCCAACTTCAATGTTCCTACACAAGGCAAAATATACAATTTCCATACACAAATGGTAGCCAAAATCAATCCCAATTCATGCATAATTCATGCTATACAAATACAACCATTTCACTTACTCAAATATATACCAAAACAAACTATCTCATAGGGTCTTACAAACATTTTACAAAAGTCATTAACAACCATTTCTAATAGCCAAACCCATATCAATATTAACATCATTTACAAGACAAATCTCATGGCTATAATCACAACCAAAATACCACATCTAGCCTATACATGCCATATACCATAAATGTATAATTCAAAAGTACCAACTTAGATGTTTGATAGTGTGATGATGTTCCCGATGACTCCCGAATCTGAACTAGCCTTGATTCACTATAAAAAATAGAAAAAAAGTAACACGAAGTAAGCTTCATAGCTTAGTAAGCTCGTATGTGAATAACTTAATTCATCGAATAAATGCAAATCAACCAATTACACATGACAAAACCATATACACATTAACTACAAACTTGTCAAACTTTCACTATTTAATACTCGAATAGGTTCTCCACATACCTGTATCGCATCGTACTAACCTCTTTCTCAACTATATCCTTCGTTTACCCATTGAACCATTTGGAATAGAAATCGGATACTCAGGAGTCTCGTATGATAAGTACCTATACCATGGCCCGTAGCCAAATCAAGGTAACTTATCTGAAGAACTATTATCATGGCCCAATGCCAAATCATTCGATATGCATGACCCGAAGCCAAATCGGTAAAATACGCACCCGAAGTACTAATATCATGACCCAAAGCCAACTCAACATATCACTTACTGACATGTCAATAATATCCAAAACTATTCTTAAGGTTCAACCATGCTTTCACACTTTTCGTTTCTATCATTGAATGCATTCGTAGAGTCCTTTTCACAATTCATACATTATCCATAATCTCATTTTAACAATTTATGCAATATTAAAGCATTTTAATATACATTTATAATGTAATCATCACATATGAACTTACCTCGTATTCGGAATTGACGAATTGGGTCGACTACTCGATAACCTTGCTTTTTCCTCGATCTAAATTTGAATTCTTTCTTTATTGATCTATATGAATTCAAAATTAACTTATTTATTCATCTACTCATTCAATTAATCCAAAAATACACATTTGGGTATTTTTACACATTAGCCCCTAAACTTTCTCATTTAATCAATTTAGTCCCTATTTCACAATTACACAAAATTCACACAATTCAACAAAACCCATGCTTGACTGAATTACATATATGTCCTTAGCAGCCCAAAACTTTCATTTATTTCACATTTCAACCACACAATTTGCACATTTCACAATTTAATCCCTATTATGCATTTTCATAAAAAATCTCTTAACAAAACATGTAAAACTATCATCAAGCTTTCATATTTCAACATTAAACATCAAAGAACAGATAGATTCAAAAATGGAAACTCTCAGAATCTTTAACAGTTTTGAAATTAAAGCTACAGGCTAGCTAGATTGAGTTGTAACAATTACAAAAACATAGAATCATCAAAAACCGAGCTAAAACCGTACCTTAATCAAAATAGGAGTGTGTCGAACCTTAGAAAGCTTCAAACACTTTCTTTCTTTTCTATTTTCGGTTGCTAAAAAGATAAATTAAATGAATTTTGGCTTTGTTTTATTAAATTATAACTTAATTACTAATTTACCATAATAACCTTTGTTATAAACATATAAAAACATATAATGGATGGCCGTAATTGTCCACTTACACTAATCATGGACTAATAACATTATAAGGACCATTGATTTATTAAATCATAGAAATTAAACACCTTTAACAAGTAGAATGCAACTTTTGCATTTTATGCGATTTTATCATTTTTATCAAACTAATCAACCAATCGATAAAATTAGCTCACGAAATTTTCACACATATCAAATAACATGCTGTAAATACCAAAAATAATATTAAAATAATTTTTTGACAATGGATTTGGGGTTCTAAAACTACTATTCTAATTTAGCTAAAATCGGGCTGTTACAGATATACGACCGTGTCTTAGCCCGTGTCCGTGCCTGTGTAACTCTCTGACTTGGGTCACAAGGCCAAGTCACAAGCCCGTGTACCAGGCTGTGTAACTCTCAAAATGAAACCAATTAAAACCTATAGGGGACACACAATTGAGAGACATCCTCATGTCTTAGGCCGTGTGGACAAGAAAATGGAAAAAATCAAGACATTTCTTTCACCCTTTCATCCTTGAACTTACAAGTTATTTTCACACATGAACAAAGCATCATAACCAACCAAATCATGCATAAAAATGACCAAATCATTACACCATTTATCCATACAACCAATAAGCCAATAAGGCACCTCAATCATCACAATCAAACATACCTAAATTTATGTCTAAATGGTCATAATTCAACCAGACATACTTGATTAAATTCCATATCAAAACATGCCTTACGTAACACCCTGAATTTGGGCCTAGAAGTTTTGGGCCTTGAGCATGGGAACGGTTGAAGGCAGCTTATAATATTCTATTATGCGTGAAAATTTCATAGTTGAAGGCTTGTTTTAGTGGTTAAGTGTCTTTGAGAAGTGTTGGAGAAGTCCCGGTTCAAACACGGACTCTAGCAAAAATTTTGGTTTAAGGTGAATCAAACCACAGGTGTAGTAGGTAGGCCTTAAGAATATTGTTGGAGAAATTGTGATGAAAAAGCCTTGTGGCTTAGTGGCAAGTAGCGTATGGAGCATTTAAGGGAGGCATGGGTTCGAATCCCATGGCAAGCAAAGAGCATTTATTTTGCTAACAGTGGCAAGAGTTGGAGTTGAATTTAAACTCTGATGATGGAGGGATCCCACATCGGGAAGCTAACATAAGAGTGGATGCGAAGCTGGCTTTAAATAGAGAGAACCATGAGGAGAGTAAAGGTACCCTTCTTGGCTGATCCCTTTCACTTTGTGGCGTGCTCAGTTGGGTTGGGCGTCGGCTAAGAGTGCTCGGAGCGTGGATTAACTCCAGTCTCCAATCAGATGTGTATTTCTCACTACTCTAGCTGTAGGATGGCTATTTCGGGCCGCGATGGGCCGAAAGGGGCCATGTGGGCCCAATGGGCCTACGGGCCCAATTGGATAAGTTGTTTGATTGTGTAGTAAATATTGGGCTAGGCTAGGTGAATCTCATATCTGTGGTTAGATTTGGGCTAAAAAGGGCCACACGAGCGTGTGGGCCCATTTGGGCCGAGAAGGGCTTTAGGCCCATTCGTATTGTTATCCCTGTTTAGAATACTTTAGTTTACCAAATTACTGAAATACCCTCAACTTGTAAAATTACCAAAGTACCCCCAATTTATAAAATTACCCAAATATCCTCAATTTGTAAAATTACCGAAATAAGATAGAATTACCATTTTACCCTCGATTTACAGAATTACCGTTTTACCCTCGATTTACAGATTTACCATTTTACCCTCGATTTACAGAATTACCATTTTACCCTCGATTTACAAATTATTGAAATACCCTTGGTTTACAAAATTGCCAAAATACCCTCGATCAATAAAATTACCAAAATACCCCTAGTTTGTGAAATTACCGAAATACCCCTGTAGGGTAGAATTACTGAAATACCCTTGTAAGGTAGAATTACTGAAATACCCCTGTAGGGTAAAATTATCGAAAGACCCCTGTAGGGTAGAATTACTGAGATACCCTTGTGGGGTAAAATTACCATTTTGCCCCTAGGGTGTTAATTGACTGTTTTGCCCTTGTGGGCAAGTGATTGACTTGGACTGTGTGGTTGACGGATTTGATTGCGAATATATGTTGGTGATATGAATGACTTGACTGTGATTGTTTGATTCAAATATGGGCATGATATTCTGATTCTGTATGTTGTATGCCATGACATTTATATCTGCTGCATGGGTTATGGGTTATATTGATAGAGGAAGAACTGAAAGTGGCTTGCCCACGTACTGGAGGCTTTGCCTCAACTTACTGATAACTGAGCAGCAATGCTACAACTGTGGAGTGTAGGGCTGGGTGGGTTTAGCTATTCCCCACATGGAGTGTAGGGTTGATGCGGGGTGTATCTGGTGGATTGGGTTGGGATTGCATTCACATTCGATTTTGATTACATTACGACATCGATTCGATTCTAATTCTATCACCTGATTCTGATTATGATTCTGATTTTGATTCTAGTTCTGATAATGTTTCTTATTTTGTAATGGGTTAAAGCCCATCTAGTACTGTCTGTTATAGTGGGCTAAGGCCCAATTGATATCTTGGCTGTAAGTAAGGTGGGGCGGACTTTTAATTCTTTTATATGACTGACTGTTCCTTTTTATAGTAGGGGGATTTCACACTGAGTTTTCGTAAACTCACCCCGTTTATTAACCTTTTAGGTAATTTCCAGCCTTAGGCAGATCTGAGCTGCGAGAGGCTCGGAGGAAGCCACACACACTATTTAATTTATAGTTTTGATTATTACTTTTAAATGTTTTATTTAGGTTGTAGTAAAGCCATTGTAATTTTCCATATTTCAAATTTGAAATTTTACTTATTGTTCTTATAATTGCTAGTATTAGAACACGGTTTTCAAAAGCAACTACTGTTGTTCAAAACATCACGTATCTGCAATTGTTTTTAAATCAGCTTCTGCAACTGCCAAGATTTTCACAAAGTTGTTAAGAATGTTATTCAACTGAAGTTTCTAACAAGGTTTAAAAAGGGTATAAGTTTTTTAATTATTAAGAAGGGTTTTTCATGGAAACATGGTTTTTGAAAAACACTTCAATGTGACATGCCAGATTCGAGCCAAACTTCCAGGCTGGGTTTGGGGTGTTACATTTAGTTGTATCAGAGTCTGGGTTGCAACAACTCGGCTGTGGATTGGGTTTTCAAAGGTTGAATTTCAGAAAATTATTTTCAACCACGTGGTCTGTTTGAAGTATTTCTCTTAAAAAGTGTGGCACACCGAGTCTCCAGCGCCGAATCCATAAGTCTTCTGAATACTTTTGTCTGTTTAGAAATTGAAATACTGTGGATTCTTTAGATATTGGTTTGAATTTAAATTTGGTTTTTATTTTATGTGGATGTGATCTTTGGATATAGAAATTGTATCTATGTGTGATAAATATGTGGCTGCTTTTGTGAATAAGTGTTGTATGTAGGAGATGTTTCAAGTTCTAGTTGAAGTGTGATAGTGATAGTAGGATCAGAGTGCGCAGCAGTAGAGTAGTGGGGTAGATGTTACACGAATACCATATTAGACGAAAATTTCGGGGACGAAATTTCTTTAAGGAAGGTAGAGTTGTAACACCCTGAATTTGGGCCTAGAAGTTTTGGGCCTTGAGCATGGGAGCGGTTGAAGGTAGCTTATAATATTCTATTGTGCGTGAAAATTTCGTAGCTGAAGGCTTGTTTTAGTGGTTAAGTGTGCTGAGAAGTGTTGGAGAAGTCCTGGGTTCAAACCTGGACTCTAGCAAAAATTTTGGTTTAAGGTGAATCAAACCCTGGGTGTAGTAGGTAGGCCTTAAGAATATTGTTGGAGAAATTGTGATAGAAAAAGCCTTGTGGCTTAATGGCAAGTAGCGTATGGAGCATTTAAGGGGAGGCATGGGTTCGAATCCCATGGCAAGCAAAGAGCATTTATTTTGCTAACGGGGTGGCAAGAGTTGGTGTTGAATTTAAACTCGATGATGGAGGATCCCACATCGGGAAGCTAACATAAGAGTGGATGCGAAGTTGGCTTTAAATAGAGAGAACCATGAGGAGAGTAAAGGTACCCTTATTGGCTGATCCCTTTCGCTTTGTGGTGTGCTCGGTTGGGTTGGGCACCTGCTAAGAGAGCTCGGAGCGTGGATTAACTCCAGTCTCCAATCAGGTGTGTATTTCTCACTACTCTAGCTGTAGGATGGCTACTTCGGGCCGCGATGGGCCGAAAGGGGCCATGTGGGCCCAATGGGCCTACAGGCCCAATTGGATAAGTTATTTGATTGTGTAGTAAATATTGGGCTAGGCTAGGTGAATCTCATATCTGTAGCTAGATTTGGGCTAAAAAGGGCCACACGAGTGTGTGGGCCTATTTGGGCCGAGAAGGGCTTTAGGCCCATTCGTATTGTTATCCCTGTTTAGAATACTTTAGTTTACCAAATTACTGAAATACCCTCGACTTGTAAAATTACCAAAGTACCCCCGATTTATAAAATTACCCAAATATCCTCTATTTGTAAAATTACCGAAATAAGATAGAATTACCATTTTACCCTTGATTTACAAAATTATTGAAATACCCTTGGTTTACAAAATTACCAAAATACCCTCGATCAATAAAATTACCAAAATACCCCTGGTTTGTAAAATTACCAAAATACCTCTGATTTGTGAAATTACCGAAAGACCTCTGTAGGGTAGAATTACTGAAATACCCTTGTAGGGTAGAATTACTGAAATACCCCTGTAGGGTAAAATCATCGAAATACCCCTGTAGGGTAGAATTACCGAGATACCCTTGTGGGGTAAAATTACCATTTTGCCCCTAGGGTGTTAATTGACTGTTTTGCCCTTGTGGGCAAGTGATTGACTTGATTTGTGTGGTTGTGATTTGATTGCGAATATATGTTGGTGATATGAATGACTTGACTGTGATTGTTTGATTCAAATATGGGCATGATATTCTGATTCTGTATGTTGTATGCCATGACATTTATATCTGTTGCATGGGTTATGGGTTATATTGATGGAGGAAGTACTGAAAGTGGCTTGCCCACCTACTGGAGGCTTTGCCTCAACTTATCGAAACCGAGCGACAATCTTCAAGAATCTGTGGAGTGTAGGGCTGGGTGGGTTTAGCTATTCCCCACATGGAGTGTAGGGTTGGTACGGGGGTGTATACGGCTGGATTGGGTTGGGATTGCATTCACATTCTCATTTTGATTCTGTTATCTGATACTGATTCTAATTCTGATTTTGTCACTTGATTCTGCTTCTGATTCAGATTCAGATTCTAGTTTTGATAATGTTTCTTATTCTGTAATGGGTTAAAGCGTGCTGCATCTGTATCTCATTATAGTGGGCTAAGGCCCAATTGATCTGGCCTGTAAGTAAGGTGGGGCGGACTTTTAATTCTTTTATATGATGACTATTCCTTTTTATAGTAGGGGGATTTCACACTGAGTTTTCATAAACTCACCCCGTTTATTAACCTTTCAGGTAATTTCCAGCCTTAGACGGATCGGAGCTGCGAGGGGCTCGGAGGAAGCCACACACACTGTTTATTTTATAGTTTTTATTATTACTTTTAAATGTTTTATGTGGGTTGTAGTAAAGCTATTGTAATTTTCTGGATTTCAAATTTGAAATTTTACTTATTGTTCTTATAATTGCTAGTATTAGAACACGGTTTTCCAAAGCAACTACTGTTCTTCAAAACATCACGTATCCGCAATTGTTTTTAAATCAAGCTTCTGCAACTGCCAAGATTTTCACAAAGTTGTTAAGAATGTTATTCAACTGAGGTTTCTAACAAGGTTTAAAAAGGGTATAATTTTTTAATTATTAAGAAGGGTTTTTAATGGAAACATGGTTTTCGAAAAACACTTCAATGTGACATGCCAAATTCGAGCCAAACTTCCAGGCCGGGTTTGGGGTGTTGCAATGAATGCTTAGTAAGCTCATATAAACTTTAAAGATAACATTTCATTTTAATAAAGAAATTTATGGGGTAATTATAAATCTAACCCATCTCATAAAGTTTATCAACTTTATAACCATTAACTAACCGGGTTTGGGGTGTTACAATGAATGCTTAGTAAGCTCATATAAACTTTAAAGATAACATTTCATTTTAATAAAGAAATTTATGGGGTAATTATAAATCTAACCCATCTCATAAAGTTTATCAACTTTATAACCATTAACTAAAAAATGGGTAAATTCCTCAATTTCACAAATATTTTCCATTCCTAATTTAAGAAAATTTTATAAGACTTTGAACACTTCCATTTATTTACTTTAGCTCAAATAACAACATCAATTCACTAATTTTTATATTTGCTTATGAACAAGGTATATTCATCCATACATACGTAAATTTCTCACATATAAGTGCATCATTCAACTCATCATTCCCTTTTTATCATATTTCAATTCAACTATGAATTTATCATTTCATTACTTTTTCTCACTCGTTTCATATGCATAACACACAAAACATAAGCATAACATTAACCATTACTACAAGCTAGTGCATTTAAACATAGCTCCTTTGGGATCAAGTACATGATAAACCTCACTTGAATGAATACCTTTCTTTCCCTTTTCATGCTCGTTGTACCAAATAGAACAACATCAGATAATTGAAATAATATTTACCAAACCAATTACCTATATAACACACCGAAACAAAGCTTGCTAAGTTAGAGGCCTGATACAATTACACCAGCACGAAGCCTGCTAAGTACAGAGCCCGAATATCACTGAAACAGAGCCTACTAGGCACAGAATCCGAATAATATTGGCACGAAGCCTGCTAGGCACAGAGCCCGGATATCACCCACACATAGCTTGCTAGGCACAGAGCTCAAATAACATCGAAACAGAGCCTACTAGGCACAGAGCTTGAATAAAACTGGTACAAATCCTGCTAGGCATAGAGCCTACTGGGCACAGAGCCCGAATATCACCGACACAAAGCCTGCTAGGCACAAAGCTTGAATAACATCACCATTCTATTTCTTTAAACATAACTAAATGAAATTCATGATTTAACGAATAATGAAATAGTATAAAATATTCACTACAATTAATAATAACCATATAGCGAACTTACCTGGCTAATTTGCAAAAATACCAAAGTTTAGGGACATTTTGATAATTTTCTATTTTCCTCGATTTTTCACTCGATCTTGATGCAAATTAATAATTTCTTTCAATTTATCAATTTATAGAGTAAAATTATTTATTTCATGCAATTTGGTTAAAATTATTTATTTCATGCAATTTGGTCATTTTTACATTTTTACAAAATTACCCCTAAATTTTACTTTTATTCAATTTTGTCCCTGAGCCCAAAACATGCAAATTAGCCATTTTTAATGCCAAATTTTAATAACCGAATATTCATGGCACCCATACCAGCCCATATTTGTAATAATTTCAATCAAATCCTTGTACTTTTATTATTTTAACAATTTAGTCCCTAATCAGTAAATTCATCAAAAATCACTTAACAAAATACTTTTAATTATCAATCAACATTCAAAATTTATCATTTAACATCAAAAATCACAAGATTCATCAATGGAAACATTCAAAATCTTTAACAGTTTCCAAATTGAAGGTATAGGCTAGCTGGACCTAGTTGCAACAATCTGAAAAACATAAAATTTACAAGAAACAGCGCTAAATCAGACTTACATGGATCCTATGAAGTTTGGCAAAAGCTTGAGCTTTCTTTCGTGGAGGTTCGGCCATCCAAGAAGAAGAATGAAGAAAAATGTTGATGAATTCCATTATGTTTTAAGTTACATTTCAACTTATTTACAAATTTTCCATTAAACATGTAACACCCCAGATTTTGGGCCTAGAAGTATTAGGCCTTGAGCTTGGGAGCAGTTAGGAGACTACTCATAAATATTTTAGTTAAGCAAGAAAGTGATACAAATTTCTTGTTTGCTTTATTGGCTAAGTGATTTAGGTGTGTTTGAGAGTGTTGAGAAGCCTTGGTTCAAGTCTGGGTTTTTACAAAAATTTAGTTTTTCCCCTTAA
Organism: Gossypium arboreum; assembly: GCF_025698485.1. Taxonomy (NCBI): domain Eukaryota; kingdom Viridiplantae; phylum Streptophyta; class Magnoliopsida; order Malvales; family Malvaceae; genus Gossypium; species Gossypium arboreum. The sequence continues at coordinate 88,319,951 of NC_069070.1, read as the reverse complement.
AGTGAACCTTGGCTTTAGCTGGTAGGCCTTATAAATAATTGTAGGTAAAATGTGTCACAAAAAGAACTTGTGGTGTAGTGGTAGGTGGCGTGTGGAGTTCTCTTGAGGTCTAAGGTTCAAGTCGTGACAAGGTAAGAAGAGTATTTATTTTGCTCTCTCATGTGAGAAGCAGAGGTTGATTGAAACTCTGTTGAGGGAAGTTTGAACTGGTCAAGGAGTGGATTATGTAGAAAATCATGGACGAGATAAATGAGGATTTTTAGGAAGAGATTTCGAGAAAATCATGGGAGGTGGAGGTGTGTGAGAGGAGTGTGCTGATTTTGAACTGGAAAGCACTTAGGAATTTTAGTTTCAAGAAGTGAGTGTTTTTTTGGGTTTGTAACATTTTGGGATTTTTCTTTTGTTCTCTAGAGGCCGATTAGTGCAAAAAGAGTTTTGATAGCGCTTTTTCCCCTTTGCTGGTTTCGATTGTACACTTTTCTTGAAGTTTCTCGACCCTTATCTTTTTGCCTCTTCTACTCTCCTCCTTCTAAAACTATTTCTTTTTCTTTCTCTTTAAACCAAATACATACTTCCTCCCTTACTCAAACTCCATCGTTTATTATTATTATTATTATTATTATTATTATTATTATTATTATTATTATTGTAGCCTGGAGACTGTGGTCGATTTAATTATTCTTCTTCTTCATTTTTTCTCAATTGTTTTCTCTCTGGACCGACCCTATCAACATTTTTGGTTTTGACAAGTTTTTCTATTAGCCGATTATTGTTTGGTTCCTCTGTGAAAGCAATTCTTTTCCCTTCTTTTTCTTTAGGCTGTCGTTTTACCTGAGGTTGCTATTGGAAGTTGGGGATTATTGCTAAGTTTAGAATGCTCCATTGTTCTCTGTTATTGCCGATAATCCATCGTAATTTTACCTCCACTATGCCAAAATTGCTCTTTTGCCTTTTCTGCTGACTTTGAATTCTATTCGGTTCTACGTTTCGCGACTTCGGTGAGTATGTGTTTCGCTAAAGATCAATTATTTTCATATATATATGTTAATAGGAGGTTCGATTTGTTTGCAGATTTTAATCAAGGAGTGGGTAATCACTCTTGATCAACAGTTAGGTGCAAATATTCGTTGGCTCAAGCAAGGTAGGTGGTTGTGGTTTAAGTGATTAAGTACATTGATTAAGGCTGGTTGTATTCCTATTAACATGCGATTAATCGTGTGTTGTGAATGGATATAGGTTTTGGTACTCGAGGACTATTTGCTCGTTTTCACAACTAGGTGTGTATTCACACCCCCGTTTTACTATAAATCGGCAAAAGGCCGAAAATTCGAAGAGTCGAAGTGCCAAAACTTCGGCATTAGGGGCCTCATGAGCATGCGATCGCTCGTAGGGTAAACAGAGCCCACAAATCATGGGCGATAAACTGTAAAGGCCACCATGGGTGTTTCTATGGACTTGGGCCGTTATGGGACACGTTGGACTGAAATGGGCCTTGTGGGCCCAATGGGCTCGTGGGCCCTACACAGATTAAATCCACGGTAGGTGTTAAATATTGGACTGGGCTATGTAGGTCACATAGCTGTGACTGAGTTTGGGCTAAATGGGCTTCACGAGCGTGTGGGCCCACTTGGGCCGAGTAGTGGGCCCGTAGGCCCTAGATGTGTAAAACTCACCAATAGGTGGGAAAACGTTGGATCGGCTGTGTCACTCACATGGCTTGGATCAAAATCGAGCTTGGTAGGCTAGTGGGTCATGTGGTCTGCTTAAATGGGCTTTGGGCCCAATCGCTCTGTTTGTTTGCTAAAGGTTGCACGGGTCGCACGAGACAACTATGAACCTACTAATGGGTCAGTAAGTGTACTCAGATCCCGGTTTACGAAATGACCATTATGCCCCGAAGGGCAAAACGATTAAAATGCCCCTACATGTTATATGATTGTTATTGCATGCCATTTATGATATGTTTGCATTCATGTGATATTATGCTGCATGGTGGACGAGATCATTGATTTGGAGGAAGTATATGATTTGTTAGGGTCGCTTGGTCACTTGACGACTGTGGATCCACCGACGGCTTAAAGCCATTATGTGATTGGCAGCTCTGCTGCAAAATTGGTTAGTGCTGCAACCGGTGTTACATTAGGAGTGTAGGGATGGGCGCGTCGATTAAATCCCCACAGGAGTGTAGGGTTGGACGGGATACAGAGTGCAGGGTTGGTTGGGTATTTGTGCATTGCATAATCTGATTCTGATTGTGACATGGGCTCAGGCCCGACTGAGGCTACAATGGACTAAGGCCAAGTGGCACCGTTATTGTAATAGGCTTAGGCCCAAATTGATGTGACGTATGCTTTATTCTCGATGAGGGTTGTACACACTGAGTTTTTGTAAACTCACCCTCTCTTTTAAAATTTTCAGGTAATCCTCAGTAGGCGGTTCGATGTATGGGAGGACTCGGAGGTGGCCACACTACGAACGACTTTAAATTTTCATATTTTTTCTTTTACATTACTTAAATTACGTTCTCTTTGGGTTTTTAAAGTAATAAGGCCTTTTCTCTAATCTTCTACCTTTTAACTTGGGGTTTTTTTTTAACTATTATGATTTATTTCTATTAAAAGTAGAGCGTGGTTTTCCAAAATGATATTTGTTTTCATAACATCACGTTTTCGCAACATTGTTGAAATGCTTCCGCAACAAGCATGTTTTTAAAAGTAAGGCTGGTTTAAAATGGTTAAAAAAATAGTTAAGTTGACTTTAGAATTAAACAAATTGGCTTTTGTCTTTCAATGAGATTTATTAATAAGACAAAGTTTTTCAAAAAAACATTTTAATGTGACACGCCAGATTTGGTCATAACGTCTAGGCCGGGTTTGGGGTGTTACAAATCATATTTATTTTATCATTTTCATTCAAGTTACCGGCCAACCATATTAATTAAGGCTAAATTGCCACATAGGTCCTTTCTCAATTAATAATAAAGCCATTTGGTAACTAGATGCATTAATTCATAAAATTTGCACCTTTTACAATTTAGTCCTTTTTATTTAATTAACTATCTACATGTTAAAATTTCTTCACGAAACTTTAATACCACCTTAATAACACTCTGTAAATATTTATAAAAATATTTATGGCTCGATTTATAGAAATTAGGTCACAGAGGCTCATTTTCTAAAACAACTTGACTTTTGGTTCATACCACTAGAACTTAATAAATCGCTTAAATAACATAAATTATCAAATCAAAAACCTTTTTAAAATCATACTTGGCTCGTAAATATTAAATAATAATACTTATGAACTTACTTGTTGGATTTGGTGGCCTCAAAACCACTATTTTCGACACCAATAAAAATTGGGCTATTACAACTCTCCCTGTTATGAAAATTTCGCCCTTGAAATTTCTCACCTGGAGAAAGCCATCACATCGAACCTTTTTGTCATTTTCTTAATGGTAATCCATAAATAAGTCAATTATAACTCATCTCCATTCAAAAATCACATTAGAACTCATATTAAAACTTGGTACTATGTTGAACTTAACTGAACAACTATGAAGTTCTTCTATCATAACTTTATCATTAATAGAATAACTATCGAGAAATTCCCATTGATACTTTATCGAGACATAACCAAGAAACTTGGATTATCAAACTCTGACTGATGCTTCTAACATGTTTGCATCTGTAACTTTCAACTGATATTTGTTCCCCTTTCATGGAAGGAGTCAGGCAATATCATTTAACATAAGTGCAATAGCTTCGACTATCGAGACGACTTTAGCCTATAATAATGTTTCCCGATTGTAACTTATTTGGTCGATATATACCTATATCATATCTTCTACAATATGAATTTCCCATTGACTGTCTGTCTATTTACCCGTGATTCCGTAAAATTTATTCCCGAATCGAAAAATAAGCTCGAATATAAACAACTTACCTAAATTTTCAAAAGAATAACCCGATTTTCAATAACACAATTGAGTCGATCTATCAATCAAATAATAACATTTTAGAAAGGTCTTTCTTATTGTTGTCAAGAAAATCCAAATATACCATCTATCAAAATTCCTTCAGAATACTAATCAGAGATTTCTACAAACTGCATTAACTCAAACGAAACATAACATCCCATTTTAATTCGTTGACATAAATTAAGATTACCTGAAGAATGAGAACCAATATACAAGTTTGAGGTCGATCTTCCACCGTCTACACTTTTGTCTATGCCTACCCCTTCACGAAAGCTAGAAAGGAAATATAATAAAACTATTTCGCTTAATAACATCGAAGCTTTGAATCATACCGAAGCCACAACCATCAGATAGATTAAAACCATAGTGCTTTAATAAGATCAATGTTACAACCGTATAGATAGAACAATACCTCAAAATTAATAGTGCAATCCTACATAGAAGAGAAAAACCAGATGTAGTTCTAGTAACAACCAGTGCAGTAACACAATCTTTATAAATCTGAGATCTATATCACCATGCTCTCATGATCAAACCAGGAATTATAACCATAATAGATGTAATTACTTCCGGCCATTGAATATCTTTTACAAATGAACCACGTCCGATAGATTAAACAATAAGAATAATAAGATAGCCGAGATAAAGAACTCCAATATATAAAGCTCTTTTGAATTTCCGAAAATATATAACCATATTGAATGATAAAAAGATCGCTGTAATATACTCAGCCATAACAGCTGCATTCAGATATCTTTGTAATTCAAAAATTATTCCATTGACTATAGTCATCAATAATCCCATATTATCTCATTCTCTAAAGAAACTAGTTCTGAAGAAATTTTGGTTAATCCGTTCTTTAGATACCATACCTAAATAGTCGATTACCCGTGAATAACCTCTTCTTTAACAGTGACGTTGCGTATCTCGAATGATCTTAAAAAAAAATCCAATATCTCCTCTAGAACTCTCTTTACTTGCTAATCCATTCTCGGTTCTGACTGCATTATTATTCATTCAACCACTGAACTCTTCTATTTCAAGTTATGGGTTTAATCAACATAAATCTCATGAATTTCGTTGTATAAGATTTTGAGGGTGAGGGGGCAGAGATCGTAAAGGCTCCAAATTTGACTCCCAAGAATACACAAAACATAACATTCATTATCAACATAACATTATGAAAATTTTCTCTTACCTTTATAAGTCTCTACTCATCCTTACCAACCTTTAATCAAACACTTGAATATCACTTTCAGCATTATCGGAATTAGCTCAGTTGGAAAGCATCTTAGTCTAAAAGTGAAACAAATCTCATCAGAGTCAGGAGACATCACACTATCACAAGTTATATAATGGCATGTATTTCTAGACTCCATACATGATATGTTAGTCCAAGAATCGATTAAATCGTAGCTCTGATACAACTAAATGTAACACCTCTAACCCGTATCCTTGCCAAAATAGGGTTACGAAGCTTTACTAAAAAAATGTAACATAAAAACCTTCATTTCCAATCATTTCATAAATCATAACATAATTCATTCAAACACATGTATAACGTCCCTTATTCGAGCCCTCGAGGCCTTAGAAACACTTTAGAAATGATTCAGGACTAAATAAAAAACATTTAGAACTTCACGGAAAAAGGTAAAAAAATTCATACTATAAGGGTCACATGGCTGAGACACACGGCTGTGTCCCAGCCTGTGTCTGTGCCCTTGTAACTCACTGACTTGGGTCACACGGCCAAGTCACACGCCCGTATGCCAGGCTGTGTATCTCTTTAAATGAAACCTTTTAAAACCTACAGGGGACACACGGCTATGTCCATGGTCATGTATCACACATGGTTAAGACCCACACCTGTGTCTTAACCCGTGTGGACAAGAAAATGGCCAAAAATTAAGCAATTTCTTTCATCCTTTCATCATTGAACTTACAAGTTATTTGCACACATGAACAAAGCATCATAATACCAAAACATGCATAAAAATGACCAAATCATTACATCACTTATCCATACAACCAATATGACAATAAGGCACCTCAATCACCAAAATCAAACATACATAAATTTATGTCCAAATGGTCATAATTCAACCAAACATACTTGACTAAATTCCATAACAAAACATGCCCTAAATGATCACTTTGCAAACATACCAACACTTATCACTTTGGCCATAAAACCATGCATTAATTTGATCATATAAACACCAACCATTAAGCATCAAAGTGCCAAAAGCACACCAACCATCAAGGCATCAAAATAACATAAGTTTCATAAATTCAAAGCAATATTACATGCCAATATCATTAACTAAACATTAGACATAGGTCCACCTATACATGCCATTATAACCACGACTAAAGCATCAAAATTTATCGATGAAATCGATGGATAGCTTGATGGATCTCCGACTAGCTTCCTTTTTGATTGAGCTTCCGATAATCTGTAAAGTAAAGAAAAAATAACTACATAAGTGACGAATGCTTAGTAGGCTCGTATAAACTCAAACTTAACATTTCATTTTAATAAAAAACTTTATGGGGTGATTATAAATCTAAACCCATCTCACAAAGTTTATCAACTTTATAACCATTAACTAAAAAATGGGTAAATTCCTCACTATCACAAATATTTTCCATTCCTAGCATAATAAAATTTATAAGACTTTGAACCCTTCCATTTTTTTACTATAGCTTAAATAACAACATCAATTCACTAATTTGTATATTTGTTGATGAACTAGGTATATTCATCCACACATATGTAAATTTCTCACATATAAGTACATCATTCAACTCATCATTCCCTTTTTATCATATTTCAATTAAACTATGAATTTATCATTTCATTAATTTTTCTCACCCATTTCATATGCATAACACACAAAACATAAGAATAACATTAACCATTGCTACAAACTAGTGCATTTAAGCATAGCTCCTTTAGGATCAACTACATGATAAACCTCATTTGAATGCATACCTTTCTTTCCCTTTTCATGCTCGTTGAACCAAATAGAACAACATCAGATAATTGAAACAAAATATACCGTACTAGTTACCTATATAACACACCAAAACAAGCTTGCTAGTTTGAGGCATGATACAATTACACTGATAAGAAACCTGTTAGGCACATAGCCTAAATAATATTGGAACAAAGCTTACTAGGCACAGAGCTCGAATGTCACCAGCATAGAGCCTACTAGGCACAGAGCCCGAATATCACCGGCATAAAGCTTGCTAGGCACAGAGCCGGAATAACACCGGCACAAAGCCTGCTAGGCACAGAGCTCGAATAACACCGGAACAAACCTACTAGGCATAGAGCCAGAATAACACCGGCATAAAGCCTGCTAGGCACGGAGCCTAAATATCTCCAGCACAAAGCCTGCTAGGCACAAAGCTGGCTAGGTGTAACGCGTAGGTTTGTGCAAGTGTACACGACCGTTATCAAGTAATAAGTTAGTATCAAGTTATCGTTTCCATAGGGATTGTATTTGTGTTAAATCACTTAATTGTAAAATTATATTAACAACTTGGTAAATAAAAACACAATATGATTGAGAAGTGATGATTAGAATTAAATATATTAAACTAAATAAAATGATCCCCAATGCAAATTATCCCAAATATGCAAACTATATGAATGAAATAGATTTTAGCAAAATTAAACACAATTGCAACAGTTATAACATAAATAAACTAGGACAATTACTTTAATTAAACTCAATTTATTATCAACATGCTTAATAACATTTAGAAAAACCACATTAGGTCCTTTCGGAATCCTTTACTTAGTAAATATGCATTTTACTGATCCTTTTTTACTAAGGGCTTCTTTGCATTCATGTGAGGTAACAGGGACGTGCTAGGTTTGAAACAGTTTAATCACACAAATCTAACAGCTATACAGATAATAGAGCTTGGTTATAGTTTCAATTATGTGTCCACTAGTCGTTGTTTGGTTAGGATCGCTTAGCTAATTCAGGTGTATTTCAATCACGAATGAACGAAATACAGACTTGATTTTAATTGAAAACATGATCGATTGAGGCACAAACATTATAAACATGAATCAAATAAATATTATTTAATCAAAGCAATCATCCTAGCTTAAATAAAATTAAGCTAACGTTGTTGTAACAAGAACAAAGAACACATAGCAAACATTTTTAGATAAAATCAAAGAAAAGAAAGAGTAAACCCAAATCAAAGCGACTATCACTCAAGACTCTGACCGACGAGGCTTCTTCGCTCCTTCGCTTTGCTCCTTTGCTGATGGCTTTCCAAGGTGGCCAACCAAGAGCTCTTTAAAAGGGTTAATTGCTAAAATCTCTATGAAGAGATGATGCTAGGCGTGGGGAACGGAAAATGCTAAAGAGAATTGAGAGATAAGAGATAATGATGAGGGATGAGGGATGATTAGGAATGGTGAAATGAAGTCTTATTTATAGGTGAAGAAAGGAGAGTAGTTTGCTAAAAATAGAGAAGTTTAGTCCCTTCAAGCTCCTTCAATGACTGGTCGGCCATGATTAGTTTATTTGGAGTTGAATTTTGCTTGATTTTTAAGTAATCTAAATGCCATAACAATTTAGGACTGAGACTCGGTCAAATCTAAATCTTCGGGCAAATCTCTAATTTCTTCAACATTGCAAGGACCTTATGTAATTAAACCAAAAATTGGTGTATGTGGACAGCCATGTGTAGCCGAAATTGGGTTGACTTGGTCTTCAATTTGGACGGTTTTTGTAATCCAACAAAGCTATCAGACTTGTCCAAAGTAAATCAATAAATTAGAGGATCAACGAATAAAATAAATAATTAATTAAAACCCAAATTATTAATAAAATATTTTAAAATGAATTATTAAATATAATTTTATATTTTATTATTTAATTTAAGCATGCATGGCCCATTTTATGTCTTAAAATTAATATGTTCAAATTAATATAAAATAAGACATTTTATGCATGAAAACTATATAATAAAGCATAAAATCACATTTTAATAATTTTTATGTCCTAATTTCACATTTTCACATATTTCATTAATTTATTAAACAATTACTTAGTTTTAACAATGAATTTAAGTAAAAGGTGATAAAATTGCATAGGAAAAATCCTATATATTTTTCAGTTTAACACCCCCAAACTTTTCTTGTCTCGAGTAATGTTTATACACAACAAAAGGTCTTGCTAAGGCAAAATTGCTAACTGTGTAACAACATCAGTCTTTGTCCCATAATCATGCATTAATAACTTCATGTTCATAGATCTCTTTTTATTAACAAGTAATTCATATGCAAACATTTTTAGAATTTTATACTAAGTTTCAAAATATGCCAACATGAATCATAGTTTGTACGTATGTCATAGCCACAGACAACATTCTTCCTTTAACATAATTTCTTATAAATCAAGCAAACAATCATAAGGCTTATTTATAATCATCATATGTTGAGCTTAGTACTTCCTCTCAACTAATGTAGGTGTCAAAATCATCAAATCAATAGGCCTTTTATAAGGTTGTAATGGGGCTCGGTTAAAGGTAGGGATTTAAAGAGATGAGACATTTCGGTTTGAAAATCTTAACCTTTAACTTTGTCTTGAATTTCTCGAAATACATCCTTTTTCTTTAAGTGAACTTTTGGAACACCCCCAAACTTATTTTGAACTCATGCTCATTCATTTTTCTTTTTGGAGAAAGAGTAAACTTTTCTTCGCTCTTTCTTCGTCTATTTTTTTTTAAACATGAGAATATACATCTTTTTGAAAATTTCCTCAAATGTTGATTACCAAGACAAATTTAGTTAAGATGGGTGCAAAAAATTAGGATAACTTAAAAAGATGGTAATGTGGCTTATAATGTAGATTCATTGCAATAAACAAGCCTTTAAGCTCAAAATTACAGTTTCAAGGGTATAATAATCATAAGGTTGGCTCGAAAAGGCTCAAACGATCCAAAGAAATAGTGTGTAACACCCCTAACTCGTATCCGTCGCCAGATTAGGGTTATGCGGTATTGCCGATCTTATTGCAATTCATACAGATTCACATTATATTACAATTCGAGATTTATGATCACATTAAAGTTTATAACAAAATCAACTATCAAAGCTTAAATATTCAATCATTCATAACATAGCATAAATAAGATATAATCCAAATATATCAAACAACTTATACATATAAAGAATATAAAATACATCAACAACTCCATTATTGAATATTAAAGCTATTATTATTATTTTTAGGATGTATTCTTACACGGGATATACGTCAATTGAAATAAATTTCCCTATCAAACCTTTTTATTTCATTTATGCGGCATTAACATATTAATCTATATGAAACTCATATATTTTACATACTAATACCAAATAAAAACAAACATTCAGTTATAAGTAAACTCGCTTCATTTCCTGGTCTATTCGACAAATATAAATCATTGTACACATTCACAAACTTACACTTAATTAGCAAGTTCATATAGCCATATGTATATAGCATCCATAAATATGAACATCTTTATACAAATGTAAGGCATATAAAAATTCAACTAATATGATAAGGCCGAAAGTCATGTTCATATGTCTTAACTTAATCCATAAGTGAACACCAAAATTTGTATCATGCATATATCTTAATCTTTACCTAATGATTTCATAATTTACCTTAACTCAAAAACATCCATAATGAACCATAGAGCCGAATACATAACATCATCACAAATATCATGTATTTTGGTTACACTCTCGATATAGACTCATTACAAGACCAATCATATATATAACCTAATCAATATATTCATGCCACATCCGGATTCAATAATTAGCCACAAAATGCAAACACATTGCATAAGTTATAATCAACTAGGACGCATTACATGATAATCAAAAAGAACTTAAATCATAATCCAACAAAACCGAAACTAAACATAGAAATTAAGCCATTTTCGCATGGCCTTATACATAACCAAACTTCATTATTTCAAAACGAAATCCAGCCTATACATCCCATAGTTCCAAAATGCAACTTATAAAATACAGAAAGCAGTCGATAGTGTGATAGACTTTGCTGACGATCCCTGAGCTTGTAACCTGAATCCAAAATCTATAAAACAGAAAAAAATATGCACACAATAAGCTACCATAGCTTGGTAAGTCATAAGCAAATAAGCAACCCATTGATATTATCAGCTTAATTAAACTAAACCATAATATAATATAGTTATTTCATTTAGTTGCAACTACCATGTTTCATAATTAATGCGTTTTCATACATAAACACCACCTTGGCCGAATGCTAATATAATCCAATAATTATTTATCGTTCGACCTTAATGCCAAAATGTCAACATATATATATATGCCGAATATACATACACTTATATTCTTGATCTCAAAATCATAATATAACATCATATATATATACATATCTATATGGCCGAATATACATGGTCTTGTATATACCTATTCAAAAATCAATTCTATAATATTCATATCATTCATTCATAAAACCAAACACATATATCATGGTCACATAAATCCTTTATTTGCATCACACATGATTTACAACAAATAACCAAATTACTTACTTACCTTATTTTAGTTAGGTAACCAACTATTTCATACCTGGTCGTTTTCGCTCATTTTACACTTTCGGTCACAACTTATCGATGCCCGATGAACCATTCAGAATTGGATAGGCACTCGGATAATCACACATATATCGTACAATGCCAACGTCCCAAATATGGTCTTACATATAATCACATATCGATGCCACTGTCCCAGACAGGGTCTTACTCGCACACATATATCGGAGTCACATATCGATGCTATGGTCTTACTCGTACACATATATCATAATCCTATGTCATGACATATGTATCCTAACTTATTTCTAAGGTTCATACGGGGCTTTCGGACATCATAACTCGGTCGAAACGAATTCGGAAACATAGTAATCAAGCTTATTCACATTCGGCTATAGTATATATAAAAACATATATTTCATTTCAGCATATATATATTCCATTTAATTAAAATTAAGTACGTCTATTTGCTTATAAACTTACCTTAGACTTTGTAAAACGGAACGGGATAGCTAGTCGACAACTTTCGTTTTCCCTCGATCCAAATTCGATTTCTTTGGTTCTTGATCTAAACATATTCGAATTAAGCTTATTCAAACATATTTTCGTTAAATTTACTCCAAAAACACTTAAATGGGTAAATTACCATTTTACCCCTAACATTTACACTTTTTATAATTTAGTCCCTATTGCACTAAACACAAAATATGTAAAATTTCAATATACCCATGTTTGGCTGAATATTCCTAGTATTTATACAAGTCAATATATTTCATTTATTTCACATTTTAGTCCTTCAAATTATTATTTCAAAGGGTCTCGGACCACAAATCCAAAGTTGGAAAAAATATTTTTATTATTAGTATGAGATTATAGTATGTTTATGGTAGTGCATGAGAAATATGGGAGCTAATTTTAATGTTTTTGAGCCCAATTATGCAGAAAGGACTAAATCGCATAAAAGGCAAAAGTTGCATTTTAGTACCCAAAAGTGTCAATTAGCAAGAGAACTAAAATTTGGGGCTTTTAAAGAGAAATTAGACCATTCTAAAGTAGCATAGCCGTCATAGGGTCAAGAGGAGACAAAATTTTAAAATTTGAAGTGGTTAGGTGACTTGTTTTGACAAAAATAGAAATAGATGAAAGTTATCGATATCATCCCTTTCCATTTCTTTCTCCACTGAAATTTTCAGCAAAGAATGGGGTTTTGAAAGCCTCAAAAATTTCAGCAACATTAAGCCTCAAAAGTAAGTGTTTTGAAAGTTTCTCTTAATGATTTTTACATCTTTGGACTCCTTGAAGCATAAGCTTTCTAATGAGAGATCTATTTTGCAACATGGTTAAAAGTTTAGGGTTTTTCCATGCAAATATTTGTGATTTTTTTTGAGTTTTATGGAAGAAAATGAGTCTTATTTGTGTAATAGATGACTTTTGTGAAAGAACTTCTCATGAAAACCCTTATAGGACCATTTTGCAAAGTTTGTGAAATTTGTTGTTAAGGGTGTGAAATAGTGAGAATTTGATGATGCTATAAGAGTAAAAAGGGGTCATTTAGGCCTAAGATATATGATGAAATTCTATAAAAATTAAATTAAAGTATAGGGCAAAATGGTCATTTTGCACGAGATGTGAATTTTAGATTGCCTTATTGTGTTCAAAGGACTAAATGAACACATTTTTTTATCATAGATCAAGAATTTTCAAATCCGAACCTAGAACGGCGAAAGTCAAGCAAATCGACTAAACCGATTAGTCGAAAGTACATTTTGTAACCTCGAGGTAAGTTGTATGTAAATAATGCAACTACATTGTGAATGTATGTAGTCGAATTGTTATTGAATTGATATAATATGAATTGCTAGATTGTGAATTGAGAATTCATATTGTTTATTGAGATAATAGAAAGATCTAGTTGAGACCCTAGAAACAAACCTGATATTCATGCCATAACATTCGGATTAGTAGTGTGCAATGTAAGACATGTGCGGGACATGTATCGCCACATTATGAGTGCGAGTGTAAGACCATGTCAGGACATGGCATCTACGTAGAGATGAGTGTAGTGTAAGACATGTTTGGGACATGCATCGCCTCGATGATGATAGCTGCTGTAAGACATGTGTCGGGACATGCATCAAAGACGTATATACAAGAGCTAGTGTAAGACCATGTCTGGGACATGGCATCGGTAACTTATCCCATGTTTGAGACTTATAGAATATCTGGTAATATTTCGAAAGGTTCAACTTTAAAGGTTATGAAAGTGCTTTAATAAAGAAAAGAATAATAATGTTGTGAGTGATACAGGTACTTATTGGAAATCAATGAGTAATAAGCTCAAATTAGAAAATGTGACTTGAGTAGACGGTAATGAGTAAGTTAAGCTTATACTTACCTTTGAGTTATGAGCATGATGACTAATGGTGAAATTGTTGTTGTATATTTATTTATATGCAACTTACTAAGCTTTATGCTTACTTTCTTTCCTTTCCCTTTTCTTTCAGTGCCACTTAATTAGCTCAAGGATCCCTTGAAGTCAAAGATATCAATCACACTATCAATCGGAGCACTTGGTATAGTATAAATCTTTTTGAGTATGACATGTATAGGGCTAGACTAGGATGTTTGATTTAATGAGAAATGGGTTATGTATTTTGGCTTAAGTCAAAAGTCCTACATTTTGTATCAAGCCTAGAATAATGGCTATTATTCATTTTACTAAATGCATATAATGTTCTTTCTATGGATGAATTGGTGTCTATTGTGGTGAAATTAGTATACTGAAATGATCTTGTATAGGTTGTGTAAAATGAGTGACAACATGGCCTAGAAAAATGGCCTTATTTTGTCCACATGGGCAAGGCACACGAGGCAGTGTGTCAGGGCCGTGTGTGACACACCTGCTCACTTCCATGGGTGTGTGTTATGGTCGTATGTCCCTCGAGAGACTTAAAATTTTAAAGTCAAGTTTGTACATGGGCAAAGCCACACGGGAGTGTGTCATGGTCATGTTTTAAAGTCGTTGTTGTAGACGTAGAAGGCCACACAGTGCGTGTCACATGGCCATGTTTTAAAGTCAAGGTTGCAACACGGCTAAAGGCACTGCATGTCTCAGTTACACCCAAGGGCAGTGTGACCACACTGCCTATACCACACGGGTGTGTGGAGCCTTAATGCATGAATTCTCCAAGTTTTTCTTAAGATCTCGACTTAGTCTCGAACCATCTCTAATACATGTGAATGAGAAGTTTTAAGTTAAAATAAATTTTATGGCTCGATTTTATATGTGTACGCTTGAGTTAAGTCCGGTAGCACCTCGAACCCTATCCTGCGCCGGACACGGTGAGGGTGTTACATTTAGAACTGCTTAGTTTCTTATCGATTCTTCAGTTGTTTGTAATTGAATTAGCTTCAGTTCTAGTTTCATTTGTTAACTCCTCAGTATCTGGCTCGGGGCTCTTCTTGCTCGTCTTAATTTAGCTCATGCAGCTTCTCTACTAACCTTTCAAGATCATGATTCGTAATGCACCCTTGAACATATTGCCCTTTTAGATTTTCTTATGTTTTTATCATGGGCCCTTAAGCAAAGTGAAGTGATTAATGATGGGAAATAATAACTTCCTGTCTTCTTTTTAGCATAATCATGAATGTCCTTGAGAATAATTTTCCCAACATTAATGGACTTTCCTGTCAAAATTGCATAAACAAGAGCAGCTATTCCCTCGAGATTGTGGAACTATGTGAGATAGGCATAAAACTGTAGCGAACGAAATAAAACCATACATTTGCTACTGGTTTTAGCAATTCCCTTTGGCAAGAATGGCTCCCATACTTTCTTATAATCCATTGGGATCCCGGATTTGTCACAACATCAAGCACTTGTTGAAGAAAATCCTAATTGATATTGTTCATCATCGGGTAGTACTCATCTTCTTCAACATCAAGTAAGTTAAAAAAATCATTGATGGACTTAGAAGTAAGAGGTACTTTTTCTTTCAAACAATAACCTCAAGAGCATCTTGCATAGTCAAACTAGCATAGAATTCTCGAACTAGTTCATCATCGGGAAGTAAACGAGCATCACCAAATCATTCCCATTTGTGAGCATTGATTTCCTTTCTAATCGGTATAGGAACAACCATCAAATCATGACTCTTCAAGTTAAAACCTTTTTCCAGCATCATAGGTTGATGCTTGAAGATTGAATCAAATCTATCTTTCACTTCTTCATCGATCAAAATCGGGTTTTCAGGAGTAGTCTTTGAAGATCTAGTTCTTTTGCGAGACATGGTATATTTTCTTGAGAATTTGGCAAAGTTTTTGCACAAGGGGAAAAAGAGAAATTAGCAAGGTAGGTAAGGACTTATTACGAAGAAAATCTTGCGACTGCAAGAATGGTGCGGTGGCAATGACAGTGTGCAACAGCAATGGCAGTGTGTGGCAACGACAATAGTGATGTGCGGTAGCAATGTTGGTGCTTCGACAATCTTCTTCTGCACGACAATAGGTGATTTTGGCAAAGGGAAGAGAAACCAGGGGTTCTTTGGGATTTGAGGCTAGTGGTACAAGAGGGAGATTTAGGGATTTTAGGGTTAACAAATTACTTTGAGGGATATGAAAAATAGTATAATGAATAGGAGTTTATATAGGGAAGAATTAGGGCAACATGTAGCTAAAATTTAGCTACATTAGGGTTACTTGGGCAGCAAGTAATTTCTCCTTTCGTTGTCTTGGGCCTTAAACTCGACTATATTTACAAACTTACTCAAGAAAAAACTGATTAATACTTGGGCTAAATTTGTAACACCCCTTACCCGAGATCGTCAACGAGTCGAGCACTCAGGCCTTACCTAACTTAACTTACTAATTCGGGCATAAAATTTGCTTTTAAAATTAATTTTTATTTTCTTTTAAAATTAATTTGTTTACATCCATTCAATATCTCCCTCAAAAGGGCCCTCGAGACCGTAAAACATGCAATTGAAATGATTCGAGACCAAATCGAAAACATTAAAATTTTTTTGTAGCACCTCAAACCCTACCAGACGTTATGGCCGAATCGACGTACACATTGAAGCTAAAACCCATATTCCCTTTTAAGTGTTTTAAAAGCCGAATTTTGTTAAGCTAACCAAGTGAATGGAAGTCGGGCACCGATAGGTATCCATAACAGAGGAGGTGAGCCATGAAGGTCGCTAAGAACCAATCTCTTCGATTGGATCCAATCCTAGACATGCCCACATCCATTGCCACACTTGGTTATAACGGATTGAAACTTCTTTGAGTGGTTATGATTGATAAATCGAATATTCGTGACGTCGTGTTATTTTAAAAACAAGTATCGTTTTGAAATCGCGCCCTAAGTCAAGCCCATTTGAATTATTATCCACCAGAATAAAGTTATTAAAAATAATATAATCCCAGAAAATTAAAGAAGAAAATAAAGTTAAAATGGCCTTATTACACCCCAAAAATTTAGTAGTAAATAAAAATGACTTAAGGAAACCAGTCTCTTTTCAAACCCAAAAGCGTTCACCAATGCCACTCAATCCCTCCGCCTGTGGACACCCACATCAAGTCCCACCCAGAAGGTTAAAGGAGCGGTGATTTTGGAAACTCAGTGTGTAAGGAAACCCATTCAAAGCCCAGGTCAGCTCAAGCCCATCGGGCCTAAGCCCATTAGATAACAGTGATACTGGGCCAGAACCCTTTTCAGATTACATTAAACTGGGCCTTAGCCCCTTATTCAGATAACAGTACGGCCCATAGGCCCATTTAAAAATACATGCAACATTAATAAACATATGCAAGCCCATTTGGGGAGACTACTCAACCCACCAACCGCTACACTCCACCCGTACCAGCCTTACACTCCATGTGGGGAATAACTCAACCCACCTAGCCTTACACTCCACAGCTTGCACATTTCTTTGCCGCTTAGTTAATCAAAGAATTGAGGCAAAGCCTCCAAGACGTGGACAAGCCACTTTCAGATTTCCTCCATCAATATCCCAGTCCCATGCATCAGATAATAACAACATGACATGCAGTAAATAACAATAGTTAAACATGCATTTTGGTCAATTTACTCCTAGGGGTATTTCTAGATTTTATCTCCTAAGGGTAAAACTATAAATTTTCCACTTTTTAAAGGTATTTCAGAATTTATCTATTCTAAGGTTTTTCATGCATATTCCTACCTTTTACGTACTAATGTAATCACTTGCCGAGGTTCTTACGAATTGGGCCCTGGCCCTTTATTCCAAGTTTGGCCCAATAAGCCCAAAATATCGAGGGCACGTAAATCATGCACTTTGCGGTCCAAACATTGCACTTACCAAAACATTAATCGATTTACCTCACGAGCATTCAGACACTCGCAAATCTACAAAATACCGCTTTTTGGCTTTTCACTTTTTCGCTTTTTATTGAACTAGATCTGCGAAAGGGTGTCCATACACACCTGTTTTATGACGATTCGCTTGACGAGATCCACGCATGAACTACCTACAATTATATTACTACCACGTTAATCTACTACCAAACGAACTACATAATATCTCCTTACCTTATTCTACCATAACATCCTAGGCACTAGCAATCCTACCTTTGTCAAGTTTGCCACTAGACTTAGATCTCGTTGTCCACTTGTCCAAGCCCTTGATCAGCAGCCTCTAGATCACATTATTATCAAGACAAAACATTATCACAAGCCCTTAGGGCTATAAGTCCAAGTCGATGACCTCCCTAACCTTTGGGGTTTCGCTTTTCTAAAATCTGAAATAAAGACTAGATTGAAAAGACTTACCACCGATTCCTTCTGGTCAATGATTCCAATTAATTTCTACTCAATTCGATGCCAATCTAAGCCCTCAAATGATAACAAAAGTCGAGCCTTCAGTGATCTCACTATTCGGCCAAGTCCCTAAGAGAGTGGGGTTTTCGGCTTTGTTGAAGCTGTGTAAAGAAAGATGAAATAGGAGGGTTTTGCTATGGTCCTATCGAAAGAACCTTGAGATTTAGAGAACTAGAGAATCGGTCAAGAATGATGGAAAAGATAATAAAATTGGCTAGGAGAAATCGACACAGAAAAAGTATAGTTTTCGGGATTTCGGCTTTTTATGGCAATGGCTATGAAGGTTTTAGAAACGTCTGAAGAAACAAGATGGAGATGCACAAGTGGTTAGAGAGATTCGACCATGGAGGAAAAGAAGAAAAAGAAAAAGTTGAAGAGAAAAGGAGAAAAGAAAGAAGAGGAGAATGGTCAGCAAACGGCACAACTTTCCCCCTCATGCCGAATTTATACTGGCACTTAACCTAGCCGAATTTTCCCATGCTAGAGGCCCTTGGCCGGCCAACTCCTGCTCCTTGATCAACTCCTAAATCTTCCCCTTTATTAGCTCCTAAATCCTCTCCCTTATCAACTCCTAAATCCTCTCCCTTATCAGCTCCTAAATCTTCTCCTGATAGCCTTCCACTTTAGTTCCACTACTAAACTTTTCTGTACATAAAAATTAATATCACCAATTTGCTTACCTTGCTACTCGAACCTTTGCTCTCCTTGGTCATCCACACGCCACCTCTCAAGCCCCCAAGTGACGCCACAAGCCAACTTACCACGGGCTTCCTTGTGTTTTATTTTACCCAGTTAATACCTTAAAGCCCAGCTAATCATAACCCCTTCTTCTATAGAATTAAAATTAACTAAAATTACCGGATTTTAACTTAAACTTGGGTCTTCTAGAGACCCACTAACCTGATTAAATCTACGCCAAGCAGACAGAACACCAAAATTTAAAATTTGCCAACACTCAAAGAATTCCCAAAAATTGGGGCGTTACAACTCTACCCCCTAAAAGAAATTTGGGCCTCAGAATTTACCTGATCCAAATAGTTAAGGGTATTGTTGACGCATAGTCTCTTCTGACTCCCAAGTAGCTTCTTCCCTTCCATGATTACACCAAAGCACTTTTACTAACGGAATAGATTTCCTTCGAGAACCTTAACATCTCGTGCTAATATCTACACAGCTCCTCCTCAAAGGTCAAATCACCTTACTTCAATCTCTCTATGGCACAACATGTGAGGATCCGATCGATATTGTCTTAACATAGACACATGAAAGACGTCATGGATTCTGTCCAACTCTGGTGGTAACTCTAACTGATACACTACTGGCCCTACCCGCTTAAGAACCCGATAAGGCCCTATAAACCGCGGACTCAATTTGCCCTTCTTGCCGAATCTCAAGATCTTCTTCCAAGGTGAAACCTTCAAGAA
Source organism: Gossypium arboreum (assembly GCF_025698485.1). Taxonomy (NCBI): domain Eukaryota; kingdom Viridiplantae; phylum Streptophyta; class Magnoliopsida; order Malvales; family Malvaceae; genus Gossypium; species Gossypium arboreum. The sequence continues at coordinate 88,300,081 of NC_069070.1, read as the reverse complement.
AACCATATCCCCAATAGCGAACTCTATCTCTTTGCGCTTTAGATCCGCATACAACTTCTGTTTATCGATGCCTCCTTTAATTGATCTCTTATCAACTTAACCTTCCTCTCGATATCTACCACCAACTTCGTCCAAGCACTTGTCGCTCACCCAACTCGTCCAACACGAGGCGCACGACATCTCCGCCCATAAAGTGCCTCATATGGAGCCATCTGAATACATGCTTGGTAGCTATTATTGTATGCAAACTCCGCCAATGGCAAATAGTCCTCCCAACTCCCACGAAAATTGATGATACAACCCCTTAACATATCCTTCAAAATCTGAATAACCCTCTCCGACTGTCCATCTATCTGTGGGTGAAAGGCAGTACTGAAATCCAAGCCTGTACCCAATGCCTCCTATAACTTCTTCCAGAATCGAGATGTAAACCTAGGGTTTCAAATGTAAATAATTGACACCGGCACTCCATGTAGTCGATTATCTCCGCCACATACAACCTAGCCAACTTTGCAAAGGAGTAATCAAGACGAATCGGTATGAAATGGGCAGATCTTGTTAACCTATCCACCACTACCCACACAAAATCCTTCTTGGCGGGTGTCAAAGGTAGCCCACTTACAAAGTGCATAGTGACTCTCCCACTTCCATAATGGAATTTTCACCGGTTGCAGAATCCGAAGGAAATTGATGCTCACTTTCACTTGTCGGCATGTTAGACATTTCCCTAATTCTACATTTCTCGCTTAAACCCAAGCCACCAAGATACCTCTCGCAAGTCGTGATACAACTTATTCCCTCCGGGATGCATGGCACAAAGTCCCCATGAGCTTCCTTCAATATTGACTGCTCTCAAGTCGAGTCCTTCAAACACAAATTTTCCTCGGAAGCATAAAATTCCTTCAAGATTTAGTCCAAAATCCTCATTCTCACCCTTCTCAACTTGTCAAACCAAGAACCAACGAATCATCCTTCAACCATTTTTCTTTAATTCGCCACCCAAGTAGGCCTCACTTGCAACTTTGCTAACAGACTTCCATCGTCAAACAGACTCAAACATGCAAACAAGGCTCTCAAATCGAAACAACCCTTCGACTCAACGATCACCACCACGTTATCCTTACCTGGTGGTACTCAATCAAATCGAATCCTTAAGCAACTCTACCCATCTTCGTTGTTTAAGGTTTAACTCCTTCCGAGTTAACAGATACTTTAGGCTCTTATGGTCCGTGTATATGATACACTTTTCTCCATATAAGTAATGTCTCTAGATTTTCAACAGAAGATCATGCTGCTAGCTCTAAATCGCACGTAGGGTAGTTCGCTTCATGAGGCTTAAGTCGTCGCAGCATAGCGACCACCTTACCCTTTTGCATCAATACACATCCTAACCCCACATGCGAAGCATCACTGCACACAGTGAAGTCCTTCCTGCATTTCGTTGAATCAACACGGTGCTTCACCAATACCTTTTTCAAATGGGCAAAAGCTTTTATCGATTCTCATCCAAACAAATGCTACCCTTTTCTTAACAGTTTCATCAATGGTGCAAGAATCGAGAAAATCCTTCTACGAACCTTCGTAATAGCCTCGCCAAACCTAAAAACTCGAATTTTCGACATCGATTTTGGTGGCTTCCATCCTAATTGCCTCAACTTTTCGAGGATCCACTCTAATTCCTTCGCAGTAAACGACATGACCTAGAAAAGCCACTTCGTAACCAAAATTCACACTTACTAAACTTTGCATATAGTTGCTTCTCTCTTAGCACTTGCAAGACAACACGAGATGCTCCTCATGTTTCTCCTCGGTTTCGAGTATACCGAATATCATCGATGAAAACTAGCACGAATCGGTCCAAGTAAGGTTGGAACACTCGATTCATCAAATCCATGAAAGCAAAGAAAGGCTTCATCAACCCAACGGCATAACCAGAACTCGTAATGACCATATCGAGTCCCGAATGTTGTCTTATGAATATCCACTTCCTTTACCCTTAACTGATGGTATCCAGATCGAAGGTCAATCTTGGAAAATACCCAAGCTCCTCTAAGTTGGTCAAATAAATCATCAATCCTTGGTAGTGGGTATTTGTTCTTTATCATCGCTTGTTCAACTGGCGTAATCGATGCACATGCGTATTGTCCCGCCCTTTTCTTCACAAAGGATCGGTGCTCCTCATGGAGACACACCGGTCCGATGAAGCCCCTATCTAACAACTCTTGATTTGAGCTTTCACTTCCACTAACTCCTTCGTGTGCCATTCTATAGGGTGCAATGGATATCAAGCTATTCCGTGCAACAAATCGGTTCTAAACTCCACTTCCCGATTCGGAGGCAATCCAGAAGCTCCTCCGAAAAACATCTCGAATTCCCTAACAGTCCCGACGGTATCCACAATAAATCCCAGTTTCAACTTGATTTATAAAAGCCAAGTATGTCTCGCATCCCTAACGCATCGGCTCAAATTTAAAGCCGATACCACATTGGACAAGTAATCTCTTCGCTCCCCAATAATCATTACCTCCTCATCCTCAATAGTCCTTAACACCATCCTCTTAGCGTGCACAATCCAATCGTTGTTTTATGCCCGGTCACCAATCCATCCCTAAGATCAAATCGAATTCTCCAAATGGTAACTCCATTAAGTCTCCACGAAAATCCTACCTTGAGTCTCTAAAGGCACCTCCTTAAAGAGTTTCTACTTTAATTGAGTGACCTAACGGACTTATCACAGCTTACCCACACACAATCTCCTCAAAGTGAACACCCAATGCCCCGTAAATATCATATGCTACATATGAATGAGTTGACCCCACATCTATCGAGAAAGATAGGTATGTCAAAGATAAAAATGTACCATTATGACATCAAAAGGCCACCTCCTCGCATGGCGACGAGCAACATATACCAAAGTGGCCGACGAGCTTCAAGATAGCAGATTACTCGCCAGTGCCCCACGTCCATGGCCATTACCACGCGACCTTGGCCACGACCTCTCAATGGTGGCGGTCTACTCTCGCGCTGGTTGGACGGGTTGCACAACCCTTGTTCAACCACTTGAGCCTGAGCCACCTAGGACAATCCTCGACCTTATGTTCCTTTGATCCACAACGAAGATAAGCCCCGAACGTTTCCAACATTCCCCGATGCATTCTACCACAATCTCCACAAACTTGTGATCTAATGTTGTTCACCGGAACCGCCGAATCGGTTCCTCCATCCTGCTCTCTTAACATTTCGGTTTGCAAGACCACCGGTCCAAAGATCTCTCCCGAGCTAGTTTCCATCCTCACATCGCTCGTCCTTCTCGCTTGCTTCACCTCTTCGACTATCTTATCCTTTTCTACCAATGCAGCAAAATCAAGGCGCTCTCGGGAGCTATGAGCACTCTTAGCTCATCCGTGAGGCCATCCTCAAAGTGAACATCAGCTACCATATTTGGTAGAGACAATAACACTAGCATACTAGCTCAATCGCAAACTCGCCTCATATTCCGCAACTGTCTTACCACCTTGGGTCAGTTCAGAATTCCTTCCTTCTCGCATCCACATAGCTATCTCCAACATACTTCGCCTTGAAGGATCGCTAAACAACTCCCAAGTTACCCTCTCGGTTGGGGTACCTCTCACAGATGATCCACCACCGATATGCCTCGGCCCGCAGAAGGACACCGCCTTTTAACTTTTTTCTCCACTAAGCGCCTAGGTTAACCATAATCGCCCGTGGCTTCCACCAAGATTCACCACATTTGGGGCTACTCCAAATACACCCTAAAACTTCCGCCTCCGTTGGCTCGAGTCGCTAAAAATGGACCCCTATTCATGGGCTCGATATTAGCTCCAGCCACCCTATCCAAAACTCTTAGCATGGCCTAAGATAGAGTGTCATCCTCATGTGCCCGATCATACCGCCCATTTTCATCCAATTTGGTGGTCGTGCTACCCCAATGGTATGTGCTTAGAAGACTAAGATCCAGCTTGAGTACTACCTCGACCTCTACCATGGCCTCTTCCTCGAGTAGCTCTCGTGACTCATATCGATTTATATGATTACTAATTTTATGCGCTAGAATACTGCTTCCACTATTTATTACGTAATATCTTATGAATAGATAAGGTTTCGAGTTGTTCTCTGCAACCACGCTTAGCTACTGCCTCGCTTTCTAGGGCTTAGTTTACCCTACAGTCTCAATTTTATGGCCTTTATGCTACATTATCTATAGGACTATCGCTAAGACTTAGTACTAACTACAGTACAGTTCAGTATGTAAAATAGAAAGGTACTTACAGCCTTGGTTCTGGGGATTTAGTGTGCCACCTCATCAGTTTTCAGATAAACTCAAAAGATTTAGGCTTTTTGAAATCCATTTTTCAAACATTTGAAAAAAACAAGTTCGGAGATTATCCCCTTTTAAAAAGAAAATTAATTTTCAAAAGTTAAGTTTTTCCAAAAATACCCTTTTTGGCATAAAGTTTTGAAAACCCTTTTTGGACCCGATCCACTGCCGAGTTGTTGCAACCCAAGCTCTGATACCACTAAATGTAGCACCCCAAACCCGCCTACATTATGGCCGAATCAGTGTACACATTAAATTAAAACCCATGTTCCTTTTTAAGTGTTTTAAAGCCGACTTTTGTTAAGCTAACCAAGTGAATGGAAGTTGGGCACCAAGTAGGTATCCATAACAGAGGAGGTGAGCCATGAAGGCTTTAAGTACCAAGCTCTTCAATTGATCCAATCTTAGACATGCCCACATCCATTTCCACACTTGGTTATAACAGATTGAAACTTCTTTGAGTGGTTATCTTTGATAAATCGAATATTCGTGACGCCGTGTTATTTTAAAAACAAGTATCGCTTTTGAAATCGCAACCTAAGTCTAGCCCATTTGAATTATTATCCACCATAATAAAGTTATTAAAAATAATATAATCCCTGAAAATCAAATAAGAAAATAAAGTTAAAATGGCCTTATTACACCCCAAAATTTAATAGTAAATAAAATGACTTAAGGAAACCATCTCTTTTCAAACCCAAAAGTGTTCACCATGGCCAAGATGAATCCCTCCGCTCCAAGACACCCACATCAAGGCCCACCCAAGGTTAAAAGAGGGGTGAGTTTGGAAACTTAGTGTAAGGAAACCCATTCAAAGCCGTGTCACCAAGCCCATCGAGCCTAAGCCCATTCAGATATAAAGGATATCGGGCCGAGCCCTTTTCAGATTACATTAAACGGGCCTTAGCCCCTTATTCAGATAACAAGACGGCCCATAGGCCCATTTCACAATACATTCAACATTAATAAACATATGCAATCCCATTTGGGGTGACTACTCAACCCACCAACACTACACTCCATTCGCATCAAATTTCTACACTTCATGTGGGAATAACTCAACCCACCCAAATTACACTCCACAGATGCAGCCTTGTCGTCAGCTTATCAAAGAATTGAGGCAAAGCCTCCAAGACGTGGACAAGCCACTTTCAGATTTCCTCCATCAATATCCCATTCCATGCATCATATAATAACAAAGATGGCATGCAAGAAATAACAACAGTTAAACATGCATTTAGGTCAATTTACTCCTAGGGTATTTCTGCATTTTATCACCTAGGGGTAAAACTATAAATTTTCCACTTTTTAAAGGTATTTCAGTAATTTATCTATTCTAGGTTTTTATCCATATTCTTACCTTTCACGCACTAATGTAATCACTTACCGAGGGTTCTTACTGAATTGGGCCTGCTATTCTTTATTCCAAGTTTGGCCCAATAAGCCCAAAATATCGAGGGCACGTAAATCATGCACTTTGCAGTCCAAACATTGCAGCTACCAAAAACATTAATCGATTTACCTCACGAGCATTCGCACACTTGCAAATCTACAAAATACCGATTTTTAGCTTTTTGGCTTTTCGACTTTTGCCGAACTAGACCGAGAAAGGGTGTTAGTTACACACTGTTTATGACGATTCATTTGATGAGATCCACGCACGAACTACCTACAATTATATTACTACCATGTTAATCTACTACCAAACGAACTACATAATATCTCCTTACCTTATTCGCCATAACACCTTAGGCATTAGCAATCCTACCTTTGTCAAGTTTTGACTAGACTTAGATCTCGTTGTCCACTTGTCCAAGCCCTTGATCAGCAGCCTCTAGATCACATTATTATCAAGACAAAACAGTTATCACAACCCCTTAGGGCTACAAGTCCAAGTCGACAGCCTCCCTAACCTTTAGAGGTTTCGGCTTTTCTAAAATACGAAATAAACACTAGATTGAAAAGACTTACCACCGATTCCTTCGATCAATGATTCCAATTAATTTCTACTCAATTTTGATGCTGATCTAAGCCCTCAAATGATAACAAAATTTGAGCCTTAAATGATCTCGCTATTCGGCAAAGTCCCTAAGAGAGTGGGGTTTTCAGCTTTGTTGAAGCTGTGTAAAGAAAGATGAAATAGGAGGGTTTTGCTATTGTCCTGTAGACAGAACCTTGAGGTTTAGAAAACTAGAGAATCGGTCAAGAATGATGGAAAACATAATAAAATTGGCTAGGAGAAATTGGCATAGAAAAAGTATAGTTTTCGGGATTTCGGCTTTTTATGGTAATGACTATGAAGGTTTTAGAAACGTCTGAAGAAAAAAGATGGAGATGCACAGGTGGTTAGAGAGATTCGGCTATGGAGGAAAAGAAGAAAAAGAAAAAGTTAAAGAGAAAAGGAGAAAAGAAAGAAGAGGAGAATGGTCAGCAAACGGCACAACTTTCCCCCTCATGCCGAATTTATACTGGCACTTAACCTAGCCGAATTTTCCCATGCTAGAGGACCTTGGCCGACCAACTCCTGCTCCTTGATCAGCTCCTAAATCTTCTCCTTTATCAGCTCCTAAATCCTCTCCCTTATCAGCTCCTAAATCCTCTCCCTTATCAGCTCCTAAATCTTCTCCTGACAGCCTTCCACTTTAGTTCCACTGCTTACCTTTTCTGTACATAAAAATTAATATCACCAATTTGCTTACCTTGCTACTCGAACCTTTGCTCTCCTTTGTCATCCACACGCCACCTCTCAAGCCCCCAAGTGACTCCACAAGCCAGCTTACCATGGGCTTCCTTGTGTTTTATTTTACCCAGTTAATACCTTAAAGCCCAGCTAACCAGAATCCCTTCTTCTATAGAATTAAAATTAACTAAAATTACCGGATTTTAACTTAAACTTGGGCCTTCTAGGGACCCACTAAACTAATTAAATCTACACCAAGCAAACAGAACACCAAAATTTAAAATTTTCCAACACTCACAGAATTCCCGAAAATTGAGGCGTTACATTTTCGAATACTTAGACAAATAAAAATAATTTATTTCATTTATTACTTATAAAACTGCTCACCTGCATCATGTCACTAAATAAATCATAACTCGAGTCAAAAAAGTCAAAATTTAAATTCATGAAATTTTCTGAAACTAGACTCATATATCTTTGTACTAATTTTTTTCCAAAATTTTTGGTCTAGCCAATTAGTACAGTTTATTAGTTAATGTTTCCCTTGTTGCACTGTTCGACTACTCTAACCTCTCCTCACTACGAATCAATTTTCTCCCTGTGAAGAATTCAAATAACCATTCCATTTGTTACTCTTGAAACTAGATTCACTAAGGAATCTAGAAATATAAACTATAACTCCTAATTCTTTTTGTACAATTTTTAGTGAATTTATAGAGTTAGAACAGGGGATCCAAAAATTGCTCTGACCTTGTCTCACAAAAATTCAAATATTTCTTAATTTACACGCCTTTTTCTTACTCTATTTCTTTCATATGAAAACAGACTCAATAGGCTTTAATTCTATATCTCATTCACCACCTAATTCCATTTATACTATTCTTGGTGATTTTTCAAGGTCGTCATCGTCATTGTTCAATGTCTTTGTTTTAATGCTAATTTCACTTTTTCATGATTTCTTTGTATTAACTACCATTTAGGCATACATAACATCAAACATGTTCTTCACTATCCATTTCATTAGCTAATCATTATCAAATATTTACATACCATTCTTTAGCCATATCATAAGGACATACACACAAAATGGCTTTTAGATAGAATCATCATTCATACTTGCATACAAACTATCTCATTAACAAAAAGAAAAATGTCTCTAAACATTCATTTATTAAAGCATACTTATGAAAGAAATGATTGAAACATACTTGAAAACTTTAAACAATTTAAACAATTTATTTACCTTACCCCCTTTAAAAAGAAGCAATGTCTTCATTGAAAGAACAATGTAATGAATGAAAACTGAACACTAGGTAGGGTTGTAAAGAAAGAGAGTGAGTCATTAAGACTGCTTAAATACCAAGTCTTTTCTAATAACCCAATCCTAGACATGTTCATTCCCATTACCATATCACTTTGTCTTTTTCTTTCTAAAGAAATGTTAAGTTTATTCATGCTTGTTATGTTTTATTCTGTAGAAAGTAAATCCTAATTACAAAAGAAATAAATTTCTAAAGCCCTAAAAATAATTAAATAAATAACAAGACAAGAATCCCCCATTTTATTTTTCTGACTCATTCCCCTTGTCTTCTTCAGCTTCTTCTCCACTTGTATAATCAATATCTTCCTTCCATGTCTCAAAGATAACATTTGGGAATTTAGGAAAAAAAGTATTAAATATATTCTTAAAAGTATTTCAAATTAAGTCATCTCTAATTTTTGCATATTTCCAGTAAGTTTGTTGTTAATTGTGTATGAACTTGCACAATTAACAACTTTGATTTCTCTGAAGTACTTGCAAAAGTCATCATTGGAAATGAAGATTCAGGTTCAACACTTAGCTTGAATATTTCTTCTTTTGGCTCAACCTTTGGTTCAGGGTCTGCAGATCCTTCAACTGGTTTAGTGTAACAGCCTGATTTAGGGCCTAGTTGGAACAGTGGTCTCGGGACCACAAATCCAAAGTTGGAAAAAATATTTTTTATTATTAGTATGAGATTATAGTATGTTTATGGTAGTGCATGAGAAATATGGGGAGCTAATTTTAATGTTTTTGAGCCCAATTGCGAGAAAGGACTAAATCGCATAAAAGGCAAAAGTTGCATTTTAGTACCCAAAAGTGTCAATTAGCAAGAGAACTAAAATTTGGGGCTTTTAAAGAGAAATTAGACCCTTTTTAAAGTAGCATAGCGGGCCATAGGGTCAAGAGGAGACAAAATTTTAAAATTTGGTGGGTTAGGTGACTTGTTTTGACAAAAATAGAAATAGATGAAAGAAGGCTGATATCATCCCTTTCCATTTCTTTCTCCACTGAAATTTTCAGCAAAGAATGGGGTTGTGAAAGCTTCAAAAATTTCAGCAACATTAAGCCTCAAAAGTAAGTGTTTTTGAAAGTTTCTCTTAATGATTTTTACATCTTTGGACTCCTTGAAGCATAAGCTTTCTAATGAGAGATCTATTTTGCAACATGGTTAAAAGTTTGGGGTTTTTCCATGCAAATATTTGTGATTTTTTTTGAGTTTTATGGAAGAAAATGAGTCTTATTTGTGTAATAGATGACTTTTGTGAAAGAACTTCTCATGAAAACCCTTATAGGACCATTTTGCAAAGTTTGTGAAATTTGTTGTTAAGGGTGTGAAATAGTGAGAATTTGATGATGCTATAAGAGTAAAAAGGGGTCAGCTAGGCCTAAGATATGATGAAATTCTATAAAAATTAAATTTCGAGTATAGGGGCAAAATGGTCATTTTGCCTGAGATGTGAATTTTAGATTGCCTTATTGTGTTCAGTGACTAAATGAACACATTTTTTTATCATAGATCAAGAATTTCCAAATCCGAACCTAGAACGGCGGAAAGCCAAGCAAATCGACTAAACCGACTAGTCGAGTACATTTTGTAACCTGAGGTAAGTTGTATGTAAATAATGCAACTACATTGTGAATGTATGTAGTCGAATTGTTATTGAATTGATATAATATGAATTGCTAGATTGTGAATTGAGAATTCATATTGTTTATTGAGATAATAGAAAGATCTAGTTGAGACCCTAGGAAACAAACCGGATATTCATGCCATAACATTCGGATTACTAGTGTGCCAATGTAAGACATGTCTGGGACATGTATCGGCCACATTATGAGTGCCAGTGTAAGACCATGTCTGGGACATGGCATCGGCGTAGAGATGAGTGTAGTGTAAGACATGTTTGGGACATGCATCGGCCTCGATGATGATAGCCAGTGTAAGACATGTCTGGGACATGCATCAGCACGTATATACAAGAGCTAGTGTAAGACCATGTCTGGGACATGGCATCGGTAACTTATCCCATGTTTGAGACTTATAGAATATCTGGTAATATTTGAAAGGTTCAACTTTAAAGGTTATGAAAGTGCTTTAATAAAGAAAAGAATAATAATGTTGTGAGTGATACAGGTACTTATTGGAAATCAATGAGTAATGAGCTCAAATTAGAAAATGTGACTTGAGTAGACGGTAATGAGTAAGTTAAGCTTATACTTACCTTTGAGTTATGAGCATGATGACTAATGGTGAAATTGTTGTTGTATATTTATTTATATGCAACTTACTAAGCTTTATGCTTACTTTCTTTCCTTTCCCTTTTCTTTCAGTGCCACTTAATTAGCTCAAGGATCCCTTGAAGTCAAAGATATCAATCACACTATCAATCGGAGCACTTGGTATAGTATAAATCTTCTTTTGAGTATGACATGTATAGGGCTAGACTAGGATGTTTGATTTAATGAGAAATGGGTTATGTATTTTGGCTTAAGTCAAAAGTCCTACATTTTGTATCAAGCCTAGAATAATGGCTATTATTCATTTTACTAAATGCATATAATGTTCTTTCTATGGATGAATTGGTGTCTATTGTGGTGAAATTAGTATACTGAAATGATCTTGTATAGGTTGTGTAAAATGAGTGACAACATGGCCTAGAAAAATGGCCTTATTTTGTCCACATGGGCAAGGCACACGAGCGTGTGTCTAGGCCGTGTGTGACACACGGCTCACTTCCATGGGTGTGTGTTATGGTCGTGCGTCCCCTGCACTTAAAATTTTAAAGTCAGTGCTGTACATGGGCAGGCCACACGGGAGTGTGTCATGGTCATGTTTTAAAGTCAGTGTTGTAGACGAGAAGGCCACACAGGCGTGTCACATGGCCATGTTTTAAAGTCAGTGTTGCACACGGGCTAAAGGCACGGGCATGTCTCAAGCCACACGGGCGTGTGTGACCACACGGTCTATACCCACACGGGTGTGTGGAGCCTTAATGCATGAATTCTCCAAGTTTTTCTTAAGATCTCGACTTAGTCTCGAACCATCTCTAATACATGTGAATGAGAAGTTTTAAGTTAAAATAAATTTTATGGCTCGATTTTATATGTGTACGCTTGAGTTAAGTCTGGTAGCACCTCGAACCCTATCCCGGCGTCGGATACGGGTGAGGGGTGTTACATTTAGAACTGTTTAGTTTCTTATCAGATTCTTCTTCAGTGTTTGTAATTGAATTAGCTTCAGTTCTAGTTTCATTTGTTAACTCCTCAGTATCTGGCTCAGGGCTCTTCTTGCTCGTCTTAATTTAGCTCATGCACCTTCTCTACTAACCTTTCAAGATCATGATTCGTAATGCACCCTTGAACATATTGCCCTTTTAGATTTTCTTATGTTTTTATCATGGGCCCTTAAGCAAAGTGAAGTGATTAATGATGGGAAATAATCACTTCCTGTCTTCTTTTTAGCATAATCATGAATCTCCTTGAGAATAATTTTCCCAACATTAATGGACTTTCCTGTCAAAATTGCATAAACAAGAGCAGCTATTCCCTCGAGATTGTGGAACTATGTGAGATAGGCATAAAACTGTAGCGAACGAAATAAAACCATACATTTGCTACTGGTTTTAGCAATTCCCTTTGGCAAGAATGGCTCCCATACTTTCTTATAATCCATTGGGATCCCGGATTTGTCACAACATCAAGCACTTGTTGAAGAAAATCCTAATTGATATTGTTCATCATCGGGTAGTACTCATCTTCTTCAACATCAAGTAAGTTAAAAAAATCATTGATGGACTTAGAAGTAAGAGGTACCTTTTTCTTTCAAACAATAACCTCAGTAGCATCTTGCATAGTCAAACTAGCATAGAATTCTCGAACTAGTTCATCATCGGGAAGTAAACGAGCATCACCAAATCATTCCCATTTGTGAGCATTGATTTCCTTTCTAATCGGTATAGGAACAACCATCAAATCATGACTCTTCAAGTTAAAACCTTTTTCCAGCATCATAGGTTGATGCTTGAAGATTGAATCAAATCTATCTTTCACTTCTTCATCGATCAAAATCGGGTTTTCAGGAGTAGTCTTTGAAGATCTAGTTCTTTTGCGAGACATGGTATATTTTCTTGAGAATTTGGCAAAGTTTTTGCACAAGGGGAAAAAGAGAAATTAGCAAGGTAGGTAAGGACATATTACGAAGAAAATCTTGCGACTGCAAGAATGGTGCGGTGGCAATGACAGTGTGCAACAGCAATGGCAGTGTGTGGCAGCGACAATAGTGATGTGCGGTAGCAATGTTGGTGCTTCGACAATCTTCTTACGACGACAATAGGTGATTTTGGCAAAAGGGGAAGAGAAACCAGGGGTTCTTTTGGGATTTGAGGCTAGTGGTACAAGAGGGAGATTTAGGGATTTTTAGGGTTAAGCAAATTACTTTGAGGGATATGAAAAATAGTATAATGAATAGGAGTTTATATAGGGAAGAATTAGGGCAACATGTAGCGAAAATTTAGCTACATTAGGGTTACTTGGGCAGCAAGTAATTTCCCTCCTTTCTGTTGTCTTGGGCCTTAAACTCAGACTATATTTACAAACTTACTCAAGAAAAAAAAACTGATTAATACTTGGGCTAAATTTGTAACACCCCTTACCCGAGACTGTCACCGGAGTCGAGCACGAGGCCTTACCTAACTTAACTTACTAATTCGGGGCATAAAATTTGCTTTTAAAATTAATTTTTTATTTTCTTTTAAAATTAATTTGTTTACATCCATTCAATATCTCCCTAAAAAGGGCCCTCGAGACCGTAAAACATGCAATTGAAATGATTCGAGACCAAATCGAAAACATTAAAAATTTTTTGTAGCACCTCAAACCCGGCCCAGACGTTATGGCCGAATCTGACGTGCCACATTGAAGCTAAAAACCCATATTCCCTTTTAAGTGTTTTAAAAGCCGAATTTTGTTAAGCTAACCAAGTGAATGGAAGCTGGGCACCAGATAGGTATCCATAACAGAGGAGGTGAGCCATGAAGGCTGCTTAAGAACCAATCTCTTCGATTGGATCCAATCCTAGACATGCCCACATCCATTGCCACACTTGGTTATAACGGATTGAAACTTCTTTGAGTGGTTATGATTGATAAATCGAATATTCGTGACGTCGTGTTATTTTAAAAACAAGTATTGTTTTGAAATCGCGCCCTAAGTCAAGCCCATTTGAATTATTATCCACCAGAATAAAGTTATTAAAAATAATATAATCCCAGAAAATTAAAGAAGAAAATAAAGTTAAAATGGCCTTATTACACCCCAAAAATTTAGTAGTAAATAAAAATGACTTAAGGAAACCAGTCTCTTTTCAAACCCAAAAGCGTTCACCAATGCCACTCTGAATCCCCTCCGGCTCCAGGACACCCACATCAAGTCCCACCTGTAAGGTTAAAGGAGCGGTGATTTTGGAAACTCAGTGTGTAAGGAAACCCATTCAAAGCCCAGGTCAGCTCAAGCCCATCGGGCCTAAGCCCATTAGATAACAGTGATACTGGGCCAGAACCCTTTTCAGATTACATTAAACTGGGCCTTAGCCCCTTATTCAGATAACAGTACGGCCCATAGGCCCATTTAAAAATACATGCAACATTAATAAACATATGCAAGCCCATTTGGGGAGACTACTCAACCCACCAACCGCTACACTCCACCGCACCACCTTACACTCCATGTGGGAATAACTCAACCCACCTAGCCTTACACTCCACGATTCTGACCTTGCTTTGCTTAGTTATCGAAAGAATTGAGGCAAAGCCTCCAAGACGTGGACAAGCCACTTTCAGTACTTCCTCCATCAATATCCCAGTCCCATGCATCAGATAATAACAACATGACATGCAGTAAATAACAATAGTTAAACATGCATTTTGGTCAATTTACTCCTAGGGGTATTTCGGTACTTTATCTCCTAAGAGTAAAACTATAAATTTTCCACTTTTTAAAGGTATTTCAGTAATTTATCTATTCTAAGGTTTTTCATGCATATTCCTACCTTTTACGTACTAACAGAATCACTTGCCGAGGGTTCTTACCGAATTGGGCCCGTTGGCCCTTTATTCCAAGTTTGGCCCAATAAGCCCAAAAATATCGAGGGCACAGAAATCATGCACTTTGCAGTCCAAACATTGCAGCTTACCAAAAACATTAATCGATTTACCTCACGAGCATTCGTACACTCGCAAATCTACAAAATACCAGTTTTTTGGCTTTTCAGCTTTTCGGCTTTTGCTGAACTAGACTGCGAAAGGGTGTCAGTTACACACCTGTTTTATGACGATTCGTTTGACGAGATCCACGCATGAACTACCTACAATTATATTACTACCACGTTAATCTACTACCGAAACGAACTACATAATATCTCCTTACCTTATTCGGCCATAACATCTTAGGCACTAGCAATCCTACCTTTGCCGAAGTTTGCCACTAGACTTAGATCTCGTTGCTCCACTTGTCCAAGCCCTTGATCAGCAGCCTCTAGATCACATTATTATCAAGACAAAACAATTATCACAAGCCCTTAGGGCTATAAGTCCAAGTCGACAGCCTCCCTAACCTTTAGGGGTTTCGGCTTTTCTAAAATACGAAATAAAGACTAGATTGAAAAGACTTACCACCGATTCCTTCGGTCAATGATTCCAATTAATTTCTACTCAATTCTGATGCCAATCTAAGCCCTCAAATGATAACAAAAGTCGAGCCTTCAGTGATCTCACTATTCGGCCAAGTCCCTAAGAGAGTGGGGTTTTCGGCTTTGTTGAAGCTGTGTAAAGAAAGATGAAATAGGAGGGTTTTGCTATGGTCCTATCGAAAGAACCTTGAGATTTAGAGAACTAGAGAATCGGTCAAGAATGATGGAAAAGATAATAAAATTGGCTGGGAGAAATCGACACAGAAAAAGTATAGTTTTCGGGATTTCGGCTTTTTATGGCAATGGCTATGAAGGTTTTAGAAACGTCTGAAGAAACAAGATGGAGATGCACAAGTGGTTAGAGAGATTCGACCATGGAGGAAAAGAAGAAAAAGAAAAAGTTGAAGAGAAAAGGAGAAAAGAAAGAAGAGGAGAATGGTCAAGAAGCGGCACAACTTTCCCCTCATGCCGAATTTATCTCGGCACTTAACCTAGCCGAATTTTCCCATGCTAGAGGCCCTTGGCCTACCAACTCCGCTCCTTGATCAACTCCTAAATCTTCCCTTTATTAGCTCCTAAATCCTCTCCTTATCAACTCCTAAATCCTCTCCTTATCGCTCCTAAATCTTCTCCCGATAGCCTTCCACTTTAGTTCCACTACTAAACTTTTCTGTACATAAAAATTAATATCACCAATTTGCTTACCTTGCTACTCGAACCTTTGCTCTCCTTGGTCATCCACACGCCACCTCTCAAGCCCCCAAGTGACGCCACAAGCCAACTTACCACGGGCTTCCTTGTGTTTTATTTTACCCAGTTAATACCTTAAAGCCCAGCTAATCATAACCCCTTCTTCTATAGAATTAAAATTAACTAAAATTACCGGATTTTAACTTAAACTTGGGTCTTCTAGAGACCCACTAACCTGATTAAATCTACGCCAAGCAGACAGAACACCAAAATTTAAAATTTGCCAACACTCAAAGAATTCCCAAAAATTGGGGCGTTACAACTCTACCCCCTAAAAGAAATTTGGGCCTCAAAATTTACCTGATCCAAATAGTTAAGGGTATTGTTGACGCATAGTCTCTTCTGACTCCCAAGTAGCTTCTTCCCTTCCATGATTACACCAAAGCACTTTTACTAACGGAATAGATTTCCTTCTGAGAACCTTAACATCTCGTGCTAATATCTACACAGGCTCCTCCTCAAAGGTCAAATCAGTCCTTACTTCAATCTCTTCTACTGGCACAACATGTGAGGGATCCGATCGATATTGTCTTAACATAGACACATGAAAGACGTCATGGATTCTGTCCAACTCTGGTGGTAACTCTAACTGATACACTACTGGCCCTACCCGCTTAAGAACCCGATAAGGCCCTATAAACCGCGGACTCAATTTGCCCTTCTTGCCGAATCTCAAGATCTTCTTCCAAGGTGAAACCTTCAAGAAAACCATATCCCCAATAGCGAACTCTATCTCTTTGCGCTTTAGATCCGCATACAACTTCTGTTTATCAGATGCCTCCTTTAATTGATCTCTTATCAACTTAACCTTCCTCTCGATATCTACCACCAACTTCGGTCCAAGCACTTATCGTTCACCCAACTCTGTCCAACACGTAGGCGTACGACATCTCCGCCCATAAAGTGCCTCATATGGAGCCATCTGAATACATGCTTGGTAGCTATTATTGTATGCAAACTCCGCCAATGGCAAATAGTCCTCCCAACTCCCACGAAAATTGATGATACAACCCCTTAACATATCCTTCAAAATCTGAATAACCCTCTCCGACTGTCCATCTATCTGTGGGTGAAAGGCAGTACTGAAATCCAAGCCTGTACCCAATGCCTCCTATAACTTCTTCCAGAATCGAGATGTAAACCTAGGGTTTCAGTCAGAAATAATTGACACTGGCACTCCATGTAGTCGTATTATCTCTGCCACATACAACCTAGCCAACTTTTGCAGTGAGTAATCAGTACGAACTGGTATGAAATGGGCAGATCTTGTTAACCTATCCACCACTACCCACACAAAATCCTTCTTGGCGGGTGTCAAAGGTAGCCCACTTACAAAGTGCATAGTGACTCTCTCCCACTTCCATAATGGAATTTTCTCCGGTTGCAGTAATCCAGAAGGAAATTGATGCTCAGCTTTCACTTGCTGGCATGTTAGACATTTCCCCACGAATTCCGTTACTTCTCGTTTAAACCCAGGCCACCAGTACAGCTCTCGCAAGTCGTGATACAACTTATTCCCTCCAGGATGCATGGCACAAAGTCCCCCATGAGCTTCCTTCAATATTGACTGTCTCAAGTCAGAGTCCTTCGAAACACAAATTTTTCCTCGGAAGCATAAAATTCCTTCAGTATTTAGTCCAAAATCCTCATTCTCACCCTTCTCAACTTGCTGAAACCGAAGAACCAACGAATCATCCTTCAACCATTTTTCTTTATTCTGCTCAGTCCAAGTAGGCCTCACTTGCAACTTTGCTAACAGACTTCCATCGTCAAACAGACTCAAACATGCAAACAAGGCTCTCAAATCAGAAACAACCCTTCGACTCAACGCATCAGCCACCACGTTATCCTTACCTGGGTGGTACTCAATCGAACAGTCGTAATCCTTAAGCAACTCTACCCATCTTCGTTGCCTAAGGTTTAACTCCTTCTGAGTTAACAGATACTTTAGGCTCTTATGGTCTGTGTATATGATACACTTTTCTCCATATAAGTAATGTCTCTAGATTTTCAACAGGAAGATCACTGCTGCTAGCTCTAAATCGTACGTAGGGTAGTTCGCTTCATGAGGCTTAAGCTGTCGCAAAGCATAAGCGACCACCTTACCCTCTTGCATCAATACACATCCTAACCCCACATGCGAAGCATCGCTGTACACAGTGAAGTCCTTCCCAGACTTCGGTTGAATCAACACTGGTGCTTCAGTCAATACCTTTTTCAAATGGGCAAAAGCTTTTTACTGATTCTCAGTCCAAACAAATGCTACCCTTTTCCTTAACAGTTTCGTCAATGGTGCAGTAATCAGAGAAAATCCTTCTACGAACCTTCGGTAATAGCCTGCCAAACCTAAAAAACTCTGAATTTTCGATACTGATTTTGGTGGCTTCCATCCCAGAATTGCCTCAACTTTTCGAGGATCCACTCTAATTCCTTCAGCAGAAACGACATGACCTAGAAAAGCCACTTCTCGTAACCAAAATTCACACTTACTAAACTTTGCATATAGTTGCTTGTCTCTTAGCACTTGCAGCACAATACGTAGATGCTCCTCATGTTTCTCCTCGGTTTCTGAGTATACCAGAATATCATCGATGAAAACTAGCACGAATCGGTCCAAGTAAGGTTGGAACACTCGATTCATCAAATCCATGAAAGCAGCAGGTGCGTTCATCAACCCAAACGGCATAACCAGGAACTCGTAATGACCATATCGAGTCCTGAATGTTGTCTTATGAATATCCACTTCCTTTACCCTTAACTGATGGTATCCAGATCGAAGGTCAATCTTGGAAAATACCCAAGCTCCTCTAAGTTGGTCAAATAAATCATCAATCCTTGGTAGTGGGTATTTGTTCTTTATCATCAGTTTGTTCAACTGGCGGTAATCGATGCACATGCGTATTGTCCCGTCCTTTTTCTTCACAAACAGGATCGGTGCTCCTCATGGAGACACACTGGGTCTGATGAAGCCCCTATCTAACAACTCTTGGATTTGAGCTTTCACTTCCACTAACTCCTTCGGTGCCATTCTATAGGGTGCAATGGATACTGAAGCTATTCCAGGCAACAAATCGGTTCTAAACTCCACTTCCCGATTCGGAGGCAATCCAGGAAGCTCCTCTGGAAAAACATCTCGGAATTCCCTAACAGTCCTGACGGTATCCACAGTCAAATCCCCAGTTTCAACTTGATTTATAAAAGCCAAGTATGTCTCGCATCCCTAACGCATCAGTTTCTCAGCCCTTAAAGCCGATACCACATTGGACAAGTAATCTCTTCGTTCCCCAATAATCATTACCTCCTCATCCTCAATAGTCCTTAACACCATCCTCTTAGCTGCACAATCCAGCGTTGCCTTATGCCTGGTCAGCCAATCCATCCCTAAGATCAAATCGAATTCTCCAAATGGTAACTCCATTAAGTCTCCACAGAAAATCCTACCTTGAGTCTCTAAAGGCACCTCCTTAAAGAGTTTCTCTACTTTAATTGAGTGACCTAACGGACTTATCACAGTTACCCCACACACAATCTCCTCAAAGTGAACACCCAATGCCCCAGAAATATCATATGCTACATATGAATGAGTTGACCCCACATCTATCAGAGCAGTATAGGGTATGTCAAAGATAAAAAATGTACCAGTTATGACATCAAAAGGCCACCCCTCTCATGGCGACGAGCAACATATACCAAAGTGGTGACGAGCTTCAGATAGCAGAGACTTCGCCAGTGCCCCACGTCCATGGCCATTACCACCGCGACCTTGGCCACGACCTCTCGATGGTGGCGGTCTACCTCGCGCTGGTTGGACGGGTTGCACAACCCTTTGTTCAACCACTTGAGCCTGAGCTGGCCACCTAGGACAATCCCTGACCTTATGTTCCTTTGATCCACAACGAAGATAAGCCCCAGAACGTTTCCAACATTCCCCCAGATGCATTCTACCACAATCTCCACAAACTTGTGATCTAACAGTGTTCACCGGAACCGCTCGAACTGGTTCCTCCATCCTGGCTCTCTTAACATTTCGGTTTTAAAGCACGGTAGGTCCAAAGATCTCTCCGAGCTAGTTTCCATCCTCACATCGCTCGTCCTTGACTTGCTTCACCTCTTCGACTATCTTATCCTTTTCTACCAATGCAGCAAAATCGCGCTCTCTCGGCGGAGCTATGAGCACTCTTAGCTCATCCGTGAGGCCATCCTCAAAGTGAACACTGCGCTCATATTTGGTAGAGACAATAACACTAGCATACTAGCTCAATCGCAGAAACTCTGCCTCATATTCCGCAACGGTCTTACCACCTTGGGTCAGGTTCAGGAATTCCTTCCTTCTCGCATCCACATAGCTATCTCCAACATACTTCGCCTTGAAGGACTGCTTAAACAACTCCCAAGTTACCCTCTCAGTTGGGGTACCCTCTCTCACAGTGATCCACCACTGATATGCCTCGTCCTGCAGTAAGGACACCGCCCCTTTTAACTTTTTCTCCACTAAGCAGTCTAGGTTAACCATAATCTGCTCCGTGGCTTCCAGCCAGTACTCAGCCACATTTGGGGCTACTCCAAATACACCCCTAAAAACTTCCGCTCCGTTGGCCTGGAGTCGCTAAAAAATGGACCCCCTATTCATGGGCCTGATATTAGCTCAGCCACCCTATCCAAAACTCTTAGCATGGCCTAAGATAGAGTGTCATCCCCCGCGGCCCGATCATACCGCCCATTTTCATCCACCGGTGGTGGTCGTGCTACCCCAGCGGGTATGTGCTTAGAAGACGAAGATCCAGCTTGAGTACTACCTCGACCTCTACCATGGCCTCTTCCTCGAGTAGCTCTCGTACTCATATCGATTTATATGATTACGAATTTTATGCAGTTAGAATACTGTTTCCACTATTTATTACAGAATATCTTATGAATAGATAAGGTTTCAGAGTTGTTCTCGGGTAACCACAGTTTAGCTACTGTCTCAGTTTCCTAGGGCTTAGTTTACCCTACAGTCTCAATTTTATGGCCTTTATGCTACATTATCTATAGGACTATCGCTAAGACTTAGTACTAACTACTGATGCGATTCAAGATGTAAAATAGAAAGGTACTTTGACCTTGGTTTCGGGATTTAGTGTGCCACCTCATCGGGCCAGATAAACTCAAAAGATTTAGGCTTTTTGAAATCCATTTTCAAACATTTGAAAAAAACAAGTTCGGAGATTATCCCCTTTTAAAAAGAAAATTAATTTTCAAAAGTTAAGTTTTTCCAAAAATACCCTTTTTGGCATAAAGTTTTGAAAACCCTTTTTGGACCCGATCCACTGCCGAGTTGTTGCAACCCAAGCTCTGATACCACTAAATGTAGCACCCCAAACCCGGCCCAGACATTATGGCCGAATCTGGCGTGCCACATTAAATTAAAAACCCATGTTCCCTTTTTAAGTGTTTTAAAGCCGACTTTTGTTAAGCTAACCAAGTGAATGGAAGCTGGGCACCAAGTAGGTATCCATAACAGAGGAGGTGAGCCATGAAGGCTTCTTAAGTACCAAGCTCTTCAATTGGATCCAATCTTAGACATGCCCACATCCATTTCCACACTTGGTTATAACAGATTGAAACTTCTTTGAGTGGTTATCTTTGATAAATCGAATATTCGTGACGTCGTGTTATTTTAAAAACAAGTATCGTTTTGAAATCGCGACCTAAGTCTAGCCCATTTGAATTATTATCCACCATAATAAAGTTATTAAAAATAATATAATCCCTGAAAATCAAATAAGAAAATAAAGTTAAAATGGCCTTATTACACCCCAAAAATTTAATAGTAAATAAAAATGACTTAAGGAAACCAGTCTCTTTTCAAACCCAAAAGTGTTCACCATGGCCAGTATGAATCCCCTCCGTCTCCAAGACACCCACATCAAGGCCCACCTGCAAGGTTAAAAGAGGGGTGAGTTTGGAAACTTAGTGTGTAAGGAAACCCATTCAAAGCCAGGTCAGCTCAAGCCCATCGAGCCTAAGCCCATTCAGATAACAGTGATACTGGGCCAGAGCCCTTTTCAGATTACATTAAACTGGGCCTTAGCCCCTTATTCAGATAACAGTACGGCCCATAGGCCCATTTCACAATACATTCAACATTAATAAACATATGCAATCCCATTTGGGGTGACTACTCAACCCACCAACAGCTACACTCCACCCGTACCAGCCCTACACTTCATGTGGGGAATAACTCAACCCACCCAGCCTTACACTCCACAGATCTGACCTTCTTTGCTCAGTTATCGAAGAATTGAGGCAAAGCCTCCAGTACGTGGACAAGCCACTTTCAGTACTTCCTCCATCAATATCCCAGTCCCATGCATCATATAATAACAGCATGGCATGCAGTAAATAACAACAGTTAAACATGCATTTAGGTCAATTTACTCCTAGGGGTATTTCGGTACTTTATCACCTAGGGGTAAAACTATAAATTTTCCACTTTTTAAAGGTATTTCAGTAATTTATCTATTCTAGGGTTTTTTATCCATATTCTTACCTTTCACGTACTAACAGAATCACTTACCGAGGGTTCTTACCGAATTGGGCCCGTTGGCCCTTTATTCCAAGTTTGGCCCAATAAGCCCAAAAATATCGAGGGCACAGAAATCATGCACTTTGCAGTCCAAACATTGCAGCTTACCAAAAACATTAATCGATTTACCTCACGAGCATTCGCACACTCGCAAATCTACAAAATACCGATTTTTTAGCTTTTTGGCTTTTCGACTTTTGCCGAACTAGACTGAGAAAAGGTGTTAGTTACACACCTGTTTTATGACGATTCATTTGATGAGATCCACGCACGAACTACCTACAATTATATTACTACCATGTTAATCTACTACCGAAACGAACTACATAATATCTCCTTACCTTATTCGGCCATAACACCTTAGGCATTAGCAATCCTACCTTTGCCGAAGTTTGCGACTAGACTTAGATCTCGTTGCTCCACTTGTCCAAGCCCTTGATCAGCAGCCTCTAGATCACATTATTATCAAGACAAAACAGTTATCACAACCCCTTAGGGCTACAAGTCCAAGTCGACAACCTCCCTAACCTTTAGAGGTTTCGGCTTTTCTAAAATACGAAATAAACACTAGATTGAAAAGACTTACCACCGATTCCTTTGATCAATGATTCCAATTAATTTCTACTCAATTTTGATGCTGATCTAAGCCCTCAAATGATAACAAAATTTGAGCCTTAAATGATCTCGCTATTCGGCAAAGTCCCTAAGAGAGTGGGGTTTTCGGCTTTGTTGAAGCTGTGTAAAGAAAGATGAAATAGGAGGGTTTTGCTATTGTCCTGTAGACAGAACCTTGAGGTTTAGAAAACTAGAGAATCGGTCAAGAATGATGGAAA
This sequence comes from Gossypium arboreum, assembly GCF_025698485.1. Taxonomy (NCBI): domain Eukaryota; kingdom Viridiplantae; phylum Streptophyta; class Magnoliopsida; order Malvales; family Malvaceae; genus Gossypium; species Gossypium arboreum. Next base: position 88,276,923 of record NC_069070.1, on the reverse strand, counting down.
ACATAATAAAATTGGCTAGGAGAAATTGGCATAGAAAAAGTATAGTTTTTGGATTTCGCTTTTTATGGTAATGACTATGAAGGTTTTAGAAACGTCTGAAGAAAAAGATGGAGATGCACAGTGGTTAGAGAGATTCGGCTATGGAGGAAAAGAAGAAAAAGAAAAAGTTAAAGAGAAAAGGAGAAAAGAAAGAAGAGGAGAATGGTCAGCAAACGGCACAACTTTCCCCCTCATGCCGAATTTATACTGGCACTTAACCTAGCCGAATTTTCCCATGCTAGAGGACCTTGGCCGACCAACTCCTGCTCCTTGATCAGCTCCTAAATCTTCTCCTTTATCAGCTCCTAAATCCTCTCCCTTATCAGCTCCTAAATCCTCTCCCTTATCAGCTCCTAAATCTTCTCCTGACAGCCTTCCACTTTAGTTCCACTGCTTACCTTTTCTGTACATAAAAATTAATATCACCAATTTGCTTACCTTGCTACTCGAACCTTTGCTCTCCTTTGTCATCCACACGCCACCTCTCAAGCCCCCAAGTGACTCCACAAGCCAGCTTACCATGGGCTTCCTTGTGTTTTATTTTACCCAGTTAATACCTTAAAGCCCAGCTAACCAGAATCCCTTCTTCTATAGAATTAAAATTAACTAAAATTACCGGATTTTAACTTAAACTTGGGCCTTCTAGGGACCCACTAAACTAATTAAATCTACACCAAGCAAACAGAACACCAAAATTTAAAATTTTCCAACACTCACAGAATTCCCGAAAATTGAGGCGTTACATTTTGAATACTTAGACAAATAAAAATAATTTATTTCATTTATTACTTATAAAGCTGCTCACCTGCATCATGTCACTAAATAAATCATAACTCGAGTCAAAAAAGTCAAAATTTAAATTCATGAAATTTTCTGAAACTAGACTCATATATCTTTGTACTAATTTTTTTCCAAAATTTTTGGTCTAGCCAATTAGTACAGTTTATTAGTTAATGTTTCCCTGTTGAACTGTTCGACTACTCTAACCTCTCCTCACTACGAATCAATTTTCTCCCTGTGAAGAATTCAAATAACCATTCCATTTGTTACTCTTGAAACTAGATTCACTAAGGAATCTAGAAATATAAACTATAACTCCTAATTCTTTTTGTACAATTTTTAGTGAATTTATAGAGTTAGAACAGGGGATCCAAAAATTGCTCTGACCTTGTCTCACAAAAATTCAAATATTTCTTAATTTACACGTCTTTTTCTTACTCTATTTCTTTCATATGAAAACAGACTCAATAGGCTTTAATTCTATATCTCATTCACCACCTAATTCCATTTATACTATTCTTGGTGATTTTTCAAGGTCAGTCCTTCCGTCTTTGTTCAATCTTTGTTTTAATGCTAATTTCACTTTTTCATGATTTCTTTGTATTAACTACCATTTAGGCATACATAACACCGAAACATGTTCTTCACTATCCATTTCATTAGCTAATCATTATCAAATATTTACATACCATTCTTTAGCCATATCATAAGGACATACACACAAAATGGCTAAGTCCCTATACATGCCATAAACTAGAACGTTTGTAAACGAAGATACCCATTTGGTAACTTGATAGTCGATAGTGTGAAGTGATCTCCTACACCCTCCAACCCAATCTTGCTTTTAAGTACTCTGAAACATGGGAAAGTTAAAGAATTAACCTTATAAAGCTTAGTAAGTTCACATGTAAATTAATAAGCATTAGCAATCAATTTAGCTTACTAATATGCTATCATAATTTGCTTAAATAATGTTTAGTTCTTACTTTCCCATCTTACTCATCGGTAACCTTACTAAAGGCTCAAAATTACTTACAATCTCAATATTAAATAAGTGGCATATACATATATACGATAAAATGAGGTTAGCATAAAGAATGTGTGAAAGAGTGAAATTAGTATTAAAACTGTTTTTAGATGGCAGCAGTGACGTGATTTTGAAAAATCACCAAAATAGGAGGAATATAATTAGAGGTTGAATGAGATGTGAAATTAAAGCTTAATGAGTCTACTTTCATATAAAAGAAGCAGGGCAAACAAAGGAATTCTATATTTTGAGATATTTACAATTGTAACTGACTTGCTCAGGATGAATACGTGATCCCCTGTTTCCACTTTGAAAAATCATTAAAAATTGTACAAAGCAAACTAAGAAATATAGTTTACATGCCTAAATTCCTTATTGAGACTAGTTTTAAATACAACAGACTTCAGGGTTGTTTGAGTTATATACTGAGAGAAATTCAATTCGTAGTGGACAGAGGTCAGGCCAGTCGAGCTGTGTAACAGGGGAAACTTTAACTAATAAACTGTACTAATCTGCTGAACCAAAATTATAAAAAAATTTAGCAAGAATCTTTATGAGTCTAAATTCAGGAAATTTTACGGATATGAATTTCGAGTTTTTAACTCGAGTTATGATTTATTTAGTGAATATGACACAGCAGAGACAGCTTAATCGAAGTGGAATAAGTAGTGAAGTTAAAGTAGACATACTTGAATTGTTGTGTAAACATGTTAGATTCTTAAATTAGTATTTACATACTACTTACTAAGCTATAAGCTTACTTCGTTTTCTCTCTTTTGTCTTATAGTGTTCTCCAGTTTGCTCAGGAGTCAAGGATCGTGAAGATCTACCTGCACTATCATACTTTGGGGTATTTGAACTAAATGTTTTGAATTATGGCATGTATAGTAGGCAAAAATTATTTTGTTATGTGTCATATTTGTCTAGGTTTAAAATATTAGTTACTGATGCTCGACCGATTACTTTGTACAAGCCATAAAAGTTGGCTAATATTGTTCAAGATATATGTTATACGATGCATTATCAAATGGGATGACATATTTCTATCTTGGTATATGTTATGTTCGGTAATACCTTGTATCTGCTCGCATGACAGTAGCGGGTAAGGGTGTTACATTTAGTGGTATCGAGCTATGGTTTAGTCGATTCTCGGACTAATAAAGTGTGTGTAAAAGTCTAGCTATACATGCCATAAAAATATTGTGATAGTGTGGTGACTCTGATTATTCTAAACTGTTTTATTTTAATATAGTAATGGATCCTCAAGGAGGCTCGGTGATGATGTGTTAGTAATGCGCCGGCTCCCGCACAAGGGACCGCTACTGTGGAAAGTAGACACGAGACATTGGGACAAGGAGATGAGGCTCGGACGCCTTTCTCCAAATGATGAACAATTGGTATACTGAATTTATTCGAGCAAATCCAAATGCTCAACCTCCTCCACCCCCTCCTATACCTCAGACGATTCCTGTAGCTAGGTCACATGCGTGATACGAGATGTATCCCATGTAGACAAGAGAGCTACGTGAAAGATAAATGTAGCTAGGTCGCATGCGTGATTCCAAGTGAAGGACACCATGTAGACAAGAGAGCTACGTGAAAGATAAATGTAGCTAGGTCGCATGCGTGATTCCAAGTGAAGGACACCATGTAGACAAGAGAGCTACGAGACAAATCGGCTAGGTCGCATGAGTGGTACTAAGTGTTCCCCATGTGTACAAGAGAGCCGAACTAAATGAAGTATGATGGTGGGGGTGTGTCTTTGAAACCGTTAAATATCGAGGATTGATCCGAATTGTTCAACGGGATGGTTTTGTGGTGACATTGTGGTTTGGACCTACACTTATAGTGAATGAAATGTGGTGAAAATGAATTGTGGCATATACATATATACGATAAAATGAGGTTAGCATAAAGAATGTGTGAAAGAGTGAAATTAGTATTAAAACTGTTTTTAGATGGCAGCAGTGACGTGATTTTGAAAAATCACCAAAAATAGGAGGAATATAATTAGAGGTTGAATGAGATGTGAAATTAAAGCTTAATGAGTCTACTTTCATATAAAAGAATCAGGGCAAACAAAGGAATTCTATATTTTGAGATATTTACAATTGTAACTGACTTGCTCAGGATGAATACGTGATCCCCTGTTTCCACTTTGAAAAATCATTAAAAATTGTACAAAGCAAACTAAGAAATATAGTTTACATGCCTAAATTCCATATTGAGACTAGTTTTAAATACAACAGACTTCAGGGTTGTTTGAGTTATGTACTGAGAGAAATTCAATTCGTAGTGGACAGAGGTCAGGCCAGTCGAGCTGTGTAACAGGGAAACTTTAACTAATAAACTGTACTAATCTGCTGAACCAAAATTATAAAAAAATTTAGCAAGAATCTTTATGAGTCTAAATTCAGGAAATTTTACGGATATGAATTTCGAGTTTTTAACTCGAGTTATGATTTATTTAGTGAATATGACACAGCAGAGACAGCTTAATCGAAGTGGAATAAGTAGTGAAGTTAAAGTAGACATACTTGAATTGTTGTGTAAACATGTTAGATTCTTAAATTAGTATTTACATACTACTTACTAAGCTATAAGCTTACTTCGTTTTCTCTCTTTTGTCTTATAGTGTTCTCCGGTTTGCTCAGAGTCAAGGATCGTGAAGATCTACCCGCACTATCATACTTTGGGGTATTTGAACTAAATGTTTTGAATTATGGCATGTATAGTAGGCAAAAATTATTTTGTTATGTGTCATATTTGTCTAGGTTTAAAATATTAGTTACAGTACTCGACCAGTTACTTTGTACAAGCCATAAAATTTGGCTAATATTGTTCAAGATATATGTTATACGATGCATTATCAAATGGGATGACATATTTCTATCTTGGTATATGTTATGTTCTGGTAATACCTTGTATCCTGTTTCGGCGACGGTAACGGGTAAGGGGTGTTACAATGCACCCCCAGAGAAGACCTTCTTTATGACATACGGCCTTTCCCAATTCGGCAACCATTTTCCTCTAAAGTCTTTCTGAATAGGAAGGATCTTTTTCAGCACAAGATCCCTCTCGTGGAATTCTCTTGGTCGCACTTTCTTATCGTAAGCTCGCATTATTCGCTTCTGATACATCTAACCATGACGAATGGCCCTTAGCCTCTTTTCCTCAATCAAGTTCAACTGATCATATCGCGATTGTATCCATTCAGCTTCATCCAACTTTATCTCTAACAAGACTCGAAGAGACGGTATTTCCACTTCAATGGGTAACACTGCTTCCATCCCATAAGCCAACGAGAAAGGAGTTGCCCTGGTAGAGGTTCTGACAGATGTTCGGTAAGCTAAGAATGCAAACGGTAACTTGTCATGCCAATCTCTGTAAGTTTCAGTCATTTTCCCTACTATCTTCTTGATGTTTTTGGTAGCAGCTTCCACTGCCCCATTCATCTTTGGGTGATACGGAGAAGAGTTATGATGCTTAATCTTGAACTGACTGCAAACTTCTGCTATCGTTTTTTTGTTCAAGTTCAATGCATTGTCTGATATGATCCTTTTAGGCATCCCATACTGACAAATGATCTCTTTCTTCAAGAATCGACTCACAGCTGACTTAGTAACATTCGCATAAGAAGCAGCCTTTACCCACTTCGTGAAGTAATCAATGACCACAAAGATAAAGCGAAGTCCATTTGAAGCTTTTGGTGATATTGGCCCAATGACATCCATGCCCCACATGGAAAAAGGCCATGGAGAAGTCATAACATGTAAAGGTGAAGGTGGTACATGAATCTTGTCTCCATAAATCTGACATTTATGGCATTTCTTGGCTAGTTGATACAATCCCCTTCCAAAGTAGACCAATAATATCCAAACCTCATGATTTGTCTAACCATCATGAAACAATTAGCGTGCGTCCCACAAACACCCTCGTGAACTTCTTCCAAGATTAACTTAGCTTCCACGGTGTCAACACATCTCAAAAGTACTTGGTCCTTTCTTCTTTTGTACAAGATGTCCCTATCCAAAACGTAGTTGCAGGCTAATCTCCTTAAAGTTCGCTTATTATTTTCAGTTGCCTGTTCTGGGTATTTACGATCTCTCACATATCACAATATATCCTGATACCAAGGGTTATCATCCTTTTCTTTTTTCTCAATGTTACAACAGCGAGCTGGAGCCTCAAAGATACTCATCTGTATGGGTCTTATCTCCTCCTCTTTATTTGCTTTAATCATTGAAGCCAATGTTGCTAGAGCATCTGCCATCTGGTTTTCATCTCGTGGGATATAATTGAAGGTAATGTCATCGAATTCCTCAAGTAACCCCAAAACTACCTTTCGATAATTGATCAATTTAGGATCCCTTGTCTCCCATTTACCTCTAAGTTGGTAAATTACCAATGCAGAGTCTCTATATACTTCCAAGGTTCTTATTCCTCATTCTATAGCTGCTCGGATCCCCATGATGCATGCTTCATACTCAGCCATATTGTTCGTACTGTCAAAATCCAATTTACATGTGAATGGATAATGATCCCCATTTGGGGATAAAAAGACTGTCCCAATTCCATTTCCTAGCGCATTGGATGCTCCGTCAAAGTTCATCTTCCATGGACGTTTTTCAATAGTTTCCACATACAACAACTCCTCATTAGGGAAATCAAAGTTTAATGGCTCATAATCTTTTAGAGCTCTACTTTCCAGAAATTCTGCTATCGCACTCCCTTTTATAGCCTTTTGACTTACATAGACTATGTCAAATTCTGAAAGCAATATTTGCCACCTTGCCATTCTTCCATTTAGTGCTGTTGATTCCATCATGTACTTTAATAGATCAAGTTTTGAAATTAGCCAAGTCGTATGATATAACATATATTACCTCAACCTTCGAGTCGTCCAGATTAAAGTACAACACAATTTCTCAATTGGCGAATATCTCATCTCACACTCTGTGAATTTCTTGCTGAGGTAGTATATTGCCTTCTCTTTTTTTTCCGATTCGTCATGTTGACCAAGCACACATCCCATAGAATTACTAAACACTGATAAGTATAGAATTAATGGTTTTTCTGGACTAGACAGAGATAACACTGGCGCATTTAACAAGTATTGCTTAACCTTATCAAAAGCATTCTGGTATTCCTCATTCCAAGTACCTTGGTTGTATTTTCTAAGGAGGTGAAATATAGGATCACATTTCTCAATTAATTGTGAAATAAACCGAGCAATATAATTCAACCTTCCAATAAAACCCTGAACTTCCTTCTGAGTATGTGGTGGAGGCAAATCTCGTATGGCTATAACTTTTTCTGAGTCAACTTCTATTCCCTTTTTGCTGACCACAAAGCCTAGTAATTTCCTCGACCTAGCTCCGAAAGTGTACTTTGCTGGATTAAGTTTTAACTGAAACTTTTGTAATCTTAGGAACAGCTTCCTCAAAACTTCAATATGTTCCTCCTCCGTTCGAGATTTGGCAATCATATCATCAACATACACCTCAATTTCTTTGTGCATCATATCATGGAATAAGTTCACTATAGCCCGTTTGTATGTTGCCCTTGCATTCTTTAATCCAAACGGCATTACTTTGTAATAAAAGGTTCCCTATAATGTTATGAAAGTGGTTTTATCCATGTCTTCCGGATGCATCTTGATCTGATTGTACCCCGAGAAACAATCCATGAAGGAGAACAACGAATATCCTGCTGTGTTGTCTACTAAAGTGTCTATGTGTGGAAGAGGGAAATTATCTTTTGGGCTAGCTTTGTTCAGATCTCTGTAATCAACACACATTCGTACCTTCCCATCCTTCTTAGGGACTAGTACAATGTTAGCTACCCATTCAGAGTACTTTACCTCTTGTAAGAATCCTGCATCGAACTGCATCGCAACTTCTGTTGGACTAGTTTACAATCCTATCTTATTGGAAGACGATGTACCACAATATCGGTATTTAACCCTGGCATATCTTGATAGGACCATGCGAAGATATCATTGAACTCACGTAGCAACGCAATCAGTCCTTGCCTTGTGTCCTCGGTAATATGCATGCCGATTTTCACCTCTTTCCCTTCCTCTAGGGCTACATTTTCTATTGCCTCTTTCTCATGGGGCATGATTTGTTTCTCCTCCTGTTTTACCATCTGGAGACATATCACAATCCTGAACATCTTCAAAATCCTGAGATTCCTCTAAACACATGTCTTGCTCGCGAGAGAAATCAGGATTTGTAATATCAGTGCTCATGTCATTGATATCTAGGGACCTGTGAAGTATAAAGAATATACAAAGAATGAATGAATTTTAGAATGCTTATTTATGTGCTATGAATGGAAAAATAAGAATTGCAAAAGTTTAACAGAATATTGGTTGATAACAATACTCGTTCAAATTGATAAAAGTTATGTTTTATTAAAAAAATAATAGATGACCGTAAGCCCATTCCACAAATGTAATCCTATTACTCCTAGGCCCTAGAGTAACAAGATTGTTTTGAAAATTACTCTGAAAAATTCCTAAAGACTATAGGAAGTTCCTCTGCAGTCTAATTGTTCAAAGAGCTTCTCGGTTCGTAAAGGCGAATGCCCCCAAAGTTTTCTTGCTCTGATCCTTCGTCGTGTATAGCATTAATCTGATGACTTTTTTCTATAACTAACCCTCCCGATATGAAGGTTTGAGATAGTGGAGGGAATGTCATCAGCTCCCACTCCACTTCTCTTCCATTAAGGCGCGCCCTTCTTCTCTCTTGGCGCTTCTCAACTTCCTTCCTCCTTTGCTTATAGTCTGGCTTGAAGCCCAGACAAAAGCAATCTCTCTTCTCTTTCAGTTCTGGGATTTGAGTCCCTCCTTGCAAGTATTTTCCTAACCCTCTTCTTGGTAAGGCTCCCTTTCCCACCATCATTTGTAGAGCCATCCTCGTGGCTCTTGCTATCTTTGGCACCGGTAGCTCACTCCCTTCTGTAATGAAGGTTGCATTAACAAATTCTAAAGAGCGAAAGGAACACTCAATAGACTCTTCGTTCATCTTGACATAAGAGGCCTTGCTAGTAACTGCGGCTATAATGTCCTCTTCCACATTGATGGTAACTAACCGTCCATCCGTCACTAACTTTAATTTTTAGTGTAACGATGAGGGCACCGCTTCCGCTGAGTGTATCCATGGCCTCCCTAATAAACAATTGTAGGAGGTTTTGATATCCATCACCAAGAAGTCTACTTCGTATATACTCAGCCCAATTTCCAAGGGGACGTCAATCCTTCCCATCACCTTCCTTTCTATACCGTCAAAGGCTCTTACCACATTTTGACATGTCTTCATGTGAGAACCGTCAATGGGTAATCTGTTCAATGTAGATAACGGTAGAACATTCAAGGCTGATCTATTATCGATGAGCACGCTTGGGAGTGTGTACCCCTTGCATCGAGTGGTGATGTGCAAAGCATTAGTTGTCCCTCTGCCCCCCTGTGGGA